>NC_140582.1:641725994-643217244 GCF_964204655.1 Triturus cristatus
GCATCATCAGCTTGGAACCCCAGTACCTATTCTTCCCCCACACTGCACAGGAACAGCTGGAGACCAAGCAAGGCCTCTACGCCATAGCTGGCTTCCCACACGTGTTGGGGGCAATTGACTACACACATGTCCTACTTGTGCCCCCTGCCGACACTACACACAATTACCGCAACAGAAAGCACATGCATTCCATCAATGTGCAGGCAAAAGTGGACCACCGGGGACTCTTCACTAATGTCGTCGCCAACTACCCAGGCAGTGTGCATGACTCATACATCTTCCGACAGTCCATCATCAACTGGTGCTTCCAGGATGGCAACTACAGAAATGCAGTGCTAATTGGTAAGTACCAAATGAACACACCACACACCTCCAATCCACAATCATGCAATTCACAACTCTGGCATTGCACACGTTACAAACCCACATACAACATGCCAAACAACATGCCCACCCACCAGACACGACAGCACAACTTATTGTGGCAACCTGGGCTAGCCATGTACATGAGCCTCCAACGTCATAGCACATCAGCCACACACTAGAGGAATGTGGAGGTAGGTGGCGACCAGGCATGTGCGAAGGAGGCAAGTGACCCATGAATGAGAATGCACACATTGCCAAGTGTGGCGTGGATGTGCTGGACAGACTGCAGTATGCAGACCACAGACATATCCATGTCGACATATATTGCTGGTGTTGGTAGTGTTGTGGACAGTGGATGCAACCATGTCACCCCAGCCAGTGGGGAAGATCACGGAAATGTAGCTTGTCACGTCCCCCATGTTAGCATGTGTGGAGTGGGCTTACCCGATGTACGCCAGGCTAGAGTAGGGGTGTGAATAAAAAGCACGTAGCCCTGGGTGTGGTTCTCTTCCGGAATGGCCAACGTGTCTGTCAGGGCAGCGCCTCTCACCTCGCCATGAGGCCGACGCCATGTGCGGCGCTGCCTGTGACCCTGTGCGCCTGCTGCAGCCCGGGCTGCTGATCCCCGAACCAGTCTTGTCCGCCCCTGCGTATCTATTCCTCACTGCTCACCTGCCGACACCGGCATCTCTCCAAGAGTGCCCACAACGTGCCTGTGCTAGCTCCAAGCCAGAGGCCCATGACCTTGGCAGCCTCTTCAGACCATCACGGCCTCCACGAGCAAGGCCCGCAGTACTCCTTTCCCGTTGACGCACTCCACAGGCATACCAAGTAGGTTACACATTTGGAACTGAGTCTTGATTACACGATGGCAAAGCACATATTCATGGCATCGTTTAAATCCCTATACTCCCTTTGATGTGGTGCCACCAACTCCGTGCATAGCATTCTGACCACACGTGTCTTTGGCCCTTGCGGACTTCTGCCTTAGGCCTACACACCGGTCCAGCAGGCCTCAGACAAATCCAATCCAGTCTGATCCAGGCAGGACACGGCATCGTCGCAGGGTGCACACCTTCTCAGCTCTGGTGCCTCCACCCCCGTCAACCAGGAATCTTCTCCACATGCCATTTCAATGCCGCCTCCAGCACACACTGCAGTCGAGTAGGACACACAATTGGAACTGAGTCGTGATTTGTTCATTGCAGAGTTTATATCATTGTACAGACTTCATCGCAGACTGCATCCCCTTCCAGCTCTGGTGCCACTGACTCTTTGCCACGGGAATCATGGGCACTCTCCCTTGTTGGCGTCTGAGTCTATGGCATGGGGGTTGTCTTCATCATGTAGCTGATACTGACATGGTGGGAAAAACGAGACTAGCATTCGACTCCTCCATAATGCCTGTTTCTGCTTGCTTCTGCCCTCTGCATCATGCCTATTTCCGCAGCATAAGCCAAAGGTCTACCCTCAACCGCAGGGCGAGTTCAGCCAGGCATGAACTCTAAATCTGTGTCCACCATGTCCTTACCATTGGCCTACACACACATGGCCGCACACCATCAGTGCACAACATCACTGTGTAGTTGTCAGGCTTGTGGACATGCGCAGACAATGGTGTGCCGTAGGGATGCAAGTGATGCAACCGCGCTGGGCACACTAGTGAATAGGCTCTGGGGGAGGGAGGAGCAGCAGTGAGGCTACGTAATAGACATTGATGCCACTCATTTGCAACAAGCAGTGCATGTCATACAGGAATCACAAAGTCACACATATCACACACTAATGAACCAGTGAGCCTGCCAACATATCATGCAGAACCAACTATTGACTCATGTCTCTCTGCACTGTCACAGGTGACCAAGGATATTCACTCTGCGCTTGGATGAAGACACCCCACCGCGCCCCGAACACACAGCCCCAGAGGCAGTACAATGCGGCCCACAAACGCACCAGGGGCATCGTGGAACGCACATTTGGAGTGTTGAAGTCACGTTTCAGATGCCTGGACGTCACAGGTGGATGGCTCCTGTACAGCCCAGACATTGTTTGTAACCCTGGGCGTTATACTATGCTTCGCCCACGTAGTGTACGTAGCGCTGCCTGCTTCGCAGTTTTCGAAGTAGGCGAAGCAGGCAGCGCTACGCACATGCCAGGGCGAAGCCTAGCTGCCTGCCACCCACCACCCGCCTCCCGCCCGCCCTCCTTCTAAAATAATATCATGCATGATAAAATAATTAAATGTAAAGACTTACCTGCAGCGCGCCGTCTCCGGTGCTCCCTCTTCCTCGTTTCCAACTTCTTGTGACTAATGCGCATGCGCGGACGCTGCAGGTAAGTCTTTACATTTAATTATTTTATCATGCATGATATTATTTTAAAAGGAGGGTGGGCAGGAGGCGGGCGGCGCGTAGTGGGGCTACGCGGAGCACGCGAGTGTGCGTAGATTTGGGCACACTACGCGCTGCTCCACGTAGCCCCACTACGCCCACTACGCCCAGGCTTATATCGTGTGCAAGATGATCGTTGCATGTTGTGTGTTGCTCAACATATGAGTACGCAGCAAGGCACCATTGATACCAGTTCCAGAGGCACCGGATGATGATAATGAAGATGAGGCAGGTGGACCACACCCCACTGCAGCCGCAGCAGGAATAGCCCGCAGGGACACCATCATTGCAAATTTCTTCAGATGAGCACGTCACATTGTGACAGTCCTTAGTAAACATGGGACAGTACAGAATAACCACAGGCACAGCATGTGCAAATAAATGCATTCTGAAATGACATTCCCTAAGTGCAAGTCACTCATCTGTACAGGCACATCCCTCAGACAAGTGTGAGTGCGACATGTGTTGACAATGATTTTATGATGTGTTCATGGATGGTGGGTGTGTCACCTCTGTGCAGAGAGGCTGTTTGGGTTGTCACATATTCGAACTGCCAGTTCTGTGTGTCACAGTTAGTAGGGTATCCCACTCTTCGGCGTTTCACATGTGTCCAAGATCATTCCATTTTGGATGCCATTTGTGACCTACAGGTGACAACAGAGCTCTTTTTTAGGTCCGTTATGTACCACCATGATGCAGGGATGCCCTCTGTGACTTAAGTCCCACAACATGGGCAACATGTACATAAGCAGGAGTCACTGCCCCTACATTCGTCCACGCTGTCATAATTGATTGATCATGGGCATGACACGTCTGTGTGCAGGAGGGGTTGCTTGTCCCTCTGCAATGTGAAGGGGATTTGCGGTTTCACCGTGTGCTCCATGCATGTGTCTGCATTGGCGCAGTTTACATGCAGACTGCATGTCAATTTACATTGTGACTGTGAGGAGATGCCTATGTGATGTGGGACAATGGTAATTTGTTCTATGTCACGGATGTGGGGTTGTTCTTGTACATTGTCATCTCGCTGTTTTTGTACTCTGCTTTTATGGTGCATTTTCCCGCATGACGTGTGGGAATTGCAGGCCTATCGCTGGTTATCGCTGATTTTTGTATCGCGATTATCCTCATCGCTACTATTTTCGCATTGGTGTTTCGCATTGATTTTAGCGCTGTCATTTGACGCGTTGTCGTGGGACTATTGCATGGTGCCGCCGGCATGGGAATACCACGTTAACACAGAGGTATTTTCCCGCGATGGACTGCGATGTGAAGAGTTGCGTTAAGCTAATTTTGCGATGGTTATCACACGTCCTTGAGAATATTCCCCTATGTCTTTAAGGATGGTGTTCAATTGTCTCATAATTTGTGATTCCACATTGGCTCTCCTCAGTCTAATATAAATGTTAAACATGTGTAACAATTCAGCATCGTCCCTGGCTAATTTAATTCCTAAGATATATGGGTGAGTCAATGTGATATATGTCAACATTTACCTCTGCGGAATTCTTTACCCAGATAGTCAGCCCTCTAGATGGTCTGCCACTTTGTGAAGATGTTTATAGAATGTTTTATACCCTTGTTTATAGGGAGGCACTTGAAGCCAAGTCCCCTGGAAGAGACGGAAAATAAGCTGCTATACACATTTTTGCCAGACAGGGTCGAGAAGCCTATTTTTGAGTCTTGCAATGCTCCACGAGATCATGGCTATTGTTTCTTTGCCAGCGAACACTCAGGGTATTTACTTTTTCTTCCCGCTCTATCGCTGTGCTTACACACTTGTTTGCTTCCCCACTTTGACCCGATTAAATTTCTTGATACTCTGCCCTGTCCAATCTTCTAGTTTGTACGATCTCCATATCCACACCATTTTCCAGGGTAAATTTTGTACTACTCTGGGCTAGGGTTCTGTATGGGGATAGTTAGTCTACTAAGTCAAGATTTTGTATACTTTTGGCCCCTCTTTCAAAGGCTTGTGTAACTTGAACCTTATTTTTCAATTTGGCAATGACTCTGTTCTCAAGTCCATGACAATCAGTCCATCCTCAATCCTTTTGTCTATGACTCATATAAGAATGACATTATGACCCTCCCCCCCACTCTTAAGCATTCTGCTCTCACTATATCTGAGCGTATCAATGATAGACATTGTCGGTCATGTTTAATCCAGTGGGTTACTTTATTATTAAGCATTTCCCCATGCTACCTCCTTTGTTTTGGAACATTAGTTAAATAGATTCAATGTTCTCTTGGATTTTTGGTCAATCCCCAGCACTGTCCTTATTTCTTATATTGAGGTCACCCCTCGACTCTACTATGTGCCACAGTGTGTATGGATCTCCTTTCTGTTGACAGTTTGAGGTTTTTGCAGGGTCGGACACTAGGTGGAACCGTAAGGTAACTTCCTAATGTGTGTGTCTGGTCTCTCCATTTAATGTTCTTTCTACTCTGTGTGTATTGTGGTTGTTCTCTATGGGAACGTTCCTTAATCCTAGTGGGTTGCCCGAGGGAGTTAGAATTTACCTATGTAATGATCGGCATTGGGCTCTCTTGGGTGTGTTGAAATGTTATCATTGAATGTTTAGTTATTGCTGTTTCCTAATGTTGTTTTATTACTATCATTTACATTGTTAGTGATTTTATTAGCTCTTTTAAGCCTATTACTTCAGTAGTTAGAGCATTTATTTTTGTTAAGAGTCTTTTCACGACATATGCAATGACTAATTCCTGGGGCGTGTAGCGAGTCTAAATCTGGTAATGCTCCTTCGTATCTTACAGGCTCTTCTTTTGAGCTTGTAGGGCGTCTTAAACTTTGTTATAGTATTTCTATGACTTGTTCCTCATTTGACAGTGGTGCAAATCTATTTTCACAAGTGATTGTCGTGACCACCCCTCCCCCTCTTCACTCTTACCTGAATTTGGCGGGGTTTCTTTTACCAATTGCTGCTCTTGTGTCTGATTTAGCATTATAACATTTACGTCAGTAGGATTTATTGGCCTAAATGCAAGATCTTCTTCCCTCACAGTGCTAATTTCTATGGGTTTGTTACCCATTTTCCCCTTCGGTTTCATCCTCCCTTTCGAAGAATAGTAGGAAGTTATTTTCTTCTTCTGTGCTTTAATATGTTGCACCTGGTTGCCCAGCATGCCTTTGACCTCCTCTATTAGATCGTCTGTTTCTGCCCTTGTACAGTCTTCTCCCGCATTTCTCATTCTTTCCACCATTTTCCCTAAAGGAGTCTCCGCAGCTTTCTGTTTCTCCATTATACTTGGATTCTTATTCCTCACCCAACTATACGACTGTATGCACAATGCGACAACTATACCCTCTTTGTAGGTTTGGCAGGAGTACACTACAATACCAACAAGAAGAATAGAGCTCAATATTGTGTCCGTTTTAGCACATAAAATTTAACTTGATTCAGTTAGGTAGAGATCGCCAAATATGTCCGCTTAGTTCATTAGCACAATGTTACAGTACTTTTGATTCAATTTCTCCCATAAACAACTGATCGCAGGAGCTGCGCCTCTTAGTTTAACAGTTTCTAGCTGGATATCTGTTGTAATCAAGATGTTGGGGGGCCCAGCCCAGCTTGATCCGGGCTCCATATGCCGTAGAAGGGCCTGCCCTTGGCCCCATGCTTCCAGCACTACAGGAGTGGCCGGCCACTTGAGCATTCTCATGTCTAGGGGTCGAGTGTTACTGCCTGGCCACCTCTTGGTGGTATCGTGCGTTGAAGGCTGCTGGTCCCTGGGGTCCCCTCAAGTGCCAACAATATCCAGGTCAGTGCTGCTGCAAAATGGTAATGGCGCGTCGTGTGCTGTGGGAGTTCCTGCGTGCTGATATGCTTGTGTCTAGGGGTCAAGGCTTACCGCCTGATCACCTCCTGGTAGGAGCATGTGGGTGGTCCCTGGAGTCCTCCCAAGAGCCACATCCAGTTTAGTGATGTTACAAAATGTTAATGGCGACTCCATGAAATTGCAATGATGGACCCTTTCACAAAACAAAGTGCAATGGCAACCTGTAGTTATGAAGGTCTCCAGATCTTTAAATCATCAATGGTAGACATTTTTGCACAGGCGCGGTAGTCCCTGGGCGGATATTAGACACTGCATGGGGCAGCAGGAGGGGGGCAGATTAGCCTATATGGGCTCAAAGAAATCAGACAGGGTGGCGCGAAAGCACTCCTGAAATGAATATTCATCTTCAACAAACTGCTCCACAAGCAGACATGGAACTCCTTAAGAAGTAATGCAAAGATCACTCTGTGAATACATTTTCAATCAGCTTAAATAACTAGTTACATGAGACAGGATGCAGATGTGAAGTATGGCAACATGCTGAGAGACATTAGAACAGGTGTGGTAAATCAACAATCTAAAATGGCTCTGCAAATCTTACATGTTCTCTTTCCAGATAAAAAAGCACCTCCAAGTGTAATTGAGAAGCTCCTGAAAAGTTGCAAAAAAAACTGTGTGCCTCATGCTAATGTAAAATAAAATATAGAAATGTTACAGTTAGAAAAGTAGAACACTATTCAGCTTCCCTTAAGAGACAAGATGAAGCAACATGGATTAAACTGACCATTATGTTAAAAAGTGGTGAACAAACATAAAAGACAGTTTCACATACAGCTGGTTTAGAAAGAACTCTGAGCCCATTTGAAAATAGTAGGAATATTGTGCACTGTAATTTGAATATAGAGCAGGGTCTAGTGAATGGAACATCACATATTGCAAAAGAACGGAATTAGAAAAGCTTTTGGTTGTATTGGACCATATAGAGGAATCCAAACAAAAAGGAAGGTGCAGCAGCTCAGAGAACAATTTCCTATGTGTTTAGTTTATGCTGTCACCATACATAAACACAAGCATTAAAGGCCAGATGTATGTTCTGGCACACAGAATATTTACTAGCCCCGGGCAGAAATCCTCGCTCCACTCGTGGAGTTTGCGGAGTTCAGGCACTCCGTTCTCCGCTGAGGCACCCCAAATTCCTGACCCATGCCATTTGAGCATGAAGCGGAGTTTTCTTTTCCGTTTGCACACTCGAGTTGTCTTTTGGTGCTCAACCGCAAGCGCCAAGACTCTCAGGCCGCTTGCAACACGCGCGAGACTTCGAACACCACTAGAGAGTTCCCGCAGGACATCTCTCTCACCCGCATGGATTACGGTCTGACGGCACCAATCTAGTATTCTTAGAGTCCATCACAAACACAAATGGAGTGGTCCACCAACTTTTACTTCTTGAGAATGCAGCTGAGTGGCATTTGGAGTGGACTTTCTTCTCAAACTGGTAATTGAAGTTGTTTTTATTGTGCGAGAAGCCATTTTTTAGAAATGCTTTTTTTCAAACCAACTTCCTGTTTCTGTCCGACAGGCTCCTCCCAGTGCTTTGTCCTTCTCCTGGCCACTTTCATTGGGATTTGGAGCTGGACGGATGACTCTCCCTGTCTGCTGCATCAATACCATTAGATTTAACAACTTTGTTGTTGAGATATTGCAAGTAAGGTGAAAAACTGGTGTATAACGGTGTTGTTTGTTTGACTGGGGGCATGTACCTGGATTTATTTCTACTTTTATTCAATTTTTTTATTTTATTTATTGTCGTGGGTGGCCTGCAGATTCAGAAGGGACCTAGACAACCCCTGGTAATGACCCTTTGTTTCATTCTGTAATGCAGCTCAGTGGTACTGGCATTTCAACATTAAGTGGCACTTGGCCTGCACTCCCTTAGCATTCACGGCCTACATGCTTGACAGAAGTTTAGATGACAAGCAGCCTCACACTGTTCTGGTGCTGACATCTGCTACCATTTTATTTTAAGTGCATCAAAGTTGCTTTCCGCCAAACCGTGTAATTCCTTTAGGCAGCCTGCTCTGCTAAAACAAAAAAATATTAAAAGTAATTGTGAACGACTAAAGGTCACTAAATTAACCTATGCATACCCCAGGGTAGCTTGGCACAAAAAGCAGTCAGGCTTAACTTAGAGGCAATGTGTAAATGTGTATGCAGCACACAAACAGTAATGAAGTAAAAACACAACACATAAAATAAATCCCACACCAATTTAGATACATAAAGCAAATTTTAATGACGAGTTCCTAAAATATCAAAGCACCAACTGTGAACTAGGTCAAAGTTGAAAAATATGGCTGACAGCGACGGAGCACAGATTGGATATAAGAGTGGATTTAGCCCCATCAGCACTTATCTTCCGACTTAGAAGCAATTTTGAGAGAAATGTTCTGAGAAGGTGTCTGCAGAGGGAGTGATGGCACTGGAGAGCCTTGGGTTGACGCCGGGGTGAATATTTCTACTTTCAGACATAGGGCCTGATTTAGATCTTGATGGTAAAGGTCCCGCTGTCGCTTTTATTCCCCATCCGCCTCGCCTATTTTAGATGATGGCGGGTCCATAGACGAAAGATTGTCGAAATGCTGCCATCATCAGCAATATTTTTCACCCGAATCGATGGCGCCATAGGGAAAAACAGATATCAGATGGAGTACTGCCAAATTTTTTGCTGAGCCAATCACAATACGTCTTCCCACAGACGCAACTGTGGTGGCAATACCGCCACGCCTGAGTTGGCAGATTGGAAGGGATATGAGGCAAAAACTCACCTTTTCTCACTTTGACACTTTGTTTTCCGATATGGATCCGATCTTCCAAGTCCTGCCTCTGCTGCTGCTTGACAATGAAGAAGATCAACCCCGTTGAGGCCAGAATCGAAGACAAATTTCTCTTTCATCTGTTACATTTTTTAATTGTCTGTTTACCTTAGCTCTAGACTCGTGCAGTTTTAAAATCTTTCTCACAAGCAATAGCATACCAATGTGCAATGCTTCTGTGTGTACAGTTGATGTAAAATAAATTTCAAGAAACACACCTGTATGATTACATTGTATTTCTAAATTTGTTGCAAGCTGCCTAACAAAACAATTGACACACTGCACAAAAGAGGACATTGATCAAAAAATCAAAAATTGACCATACAGGTGTGTTTAAGTAAATTGCGTAAACTGTCAAATTAAAAACATATGCATAGCACATCATTGCGAAAATTGAAATGTAACATGTATAAATTGCACTAGAGAAGGAGCAAAGTTGACCTTTTAAATACCTGTAAAATTAATGTCAGTACCAAACTTGAATCAGTTAACATTTGCATCCATGTAACATTTCCCCTTCTCTGGTGAACTTCCTGTATTTTATCAAATTTAAATTGTCACATAATTTTTCAAGGTGTAATTCATATGTTTTTATCACTTATCAAGTTGAAGTAAACACCTGTATTAACACTTTAATAAAATTAATTAAAACATCTATTTATTGGTGCAAGTGTCCAATATCATGATGTATGTTTGCACCTAAATTCAGCTTATCATCACATACTATTTTAACCAGTGTAATAAAGTAGACATTTAAAAAAATATGTTGAATTTCCTTGTCCTAATGGTAAATACAAATATATACTTCATATTTTAGTCATAAACATTTTTAGGAATCAAACAATTGCAAATGAAAATTAATGTCAGGACAAACTTGATGTAATGAAAAATCTTGATTTATTTAACTTATGAGATACTTCTCTCATTGCACTGTTGGTAACTTCCCTCCTATACAACTGCCAAAGGGAACCTCCTCAGTAAGGGACATCTAGAGGGTACAGAGCAGGCACCTCAATGATCTTTCTCATAGCGGCTGGTTTTGGGTTTGGGAGTTGTGCGTTTGGGAGGGGTGGGTTTAGGTTTGGGAGGGGTGAGAGGGGTGGGCTGGGGAGGGATGAGAGGGGTGAATATGGGTTTGGGAGGGGTGGGTTTGGTAAGGGTCAAGACCAGAGCAAATAAATATTTGGAAAGAGGAGAAAGTGCAGGATGGGCGGGAGAGGATTGGGTTTGGAAGGTAGAGAGAAATGCAGTGGGTGATATGCATGTCTATCTATTGAGCAGTTGCATGTGGGTCTGATATATATTTTCTATGTTTGAGTGTGTGTTTCTCAGCGGGAGTTGGGTGTTTGGGTGAGTGTGTGCATTTGGGTTTGGTTGGTGTTGTTTTGGGTGTAGGTGTGGCTTTGTGTGTGTGTGTTTATGTGTGAGTGTGTGTGTTTAGATGAGTGTGTTGTTCAGGTGGGTAGTCTGGTTGTGGTGCTTGTGGATATGCTTATGGGTGTGGTGGTGGTTGTTATGCTTGTGGGTGTGGTGTTTGTGGGTAGGCTGGTGGTGGTGCTTGTGGGTGTGGTACTTGTGGGTGTGGTGGGGGTGTGGTGAGGGTTGTGGTAGGTGTGGCTGTAGTGGTGGCTGTGAGAGTGTTGGTGGGTGTGGTGTTTGTGAAGGTTGTGGTATCTGTGTGTTGTTTGGGTTTACGCTTGTGTTATTTAGTAAGTATATGTGTATGTGTTGGTGTGTTGCTTGTTTCTGATAGAGTGGGTGCATGCAACGGCGTAAGTATGCTTGTGACACGGCTGGGACTTGGTAATTGGAGTGGGGAAGGAACCTGAGTTGGGGTACAAGGTTGGGCTGGTTGGGAGACTGCAGTCATTGTGGTGTCTAGGCCTGTAACTGATCTATGCAGGCCAGAAGTAGCACTATCAATGCCTTCCAGGTATGCTGCCATGTGTTGCTTTCCAGGTATGCTACTATTTGTTATATTTGGCAACTAAGGCCATGGATGGCACTAAGGAGTGCAGTCTGGCCAACAGAGATGCTACAGAGGAGGACATTAGCCTCCTCACTCAGCACAGCCAGGAGGACAGGGGCAGGTGGTGAGGTGCCTGCAGCGAAGGAGATCCCAGCCCTCTTAGGGGGTTGGGTTTGGCCAACTGGGGGGGTGCAAGAAGGAGGGTGGGGATAGCTCCCAGGGTGGCGGACAAGAATGCAGATGGTATAGATGCCATACGGTCTGCCACCACTTAGGACTGTTCTCTTTTAGAGGTTTCTGAACATGATTTAGAGCTGATGTCCTCTGTTCCAATCCTATCATCCTTCGTACCACTATGTCCATTGATGTGGGTAGTCTCATCAGTCGAAACAGTGGCTATCTGCTTACCCGCCCACGTGGCCAATTTCCCCTTCACCTGCTCCTAATGATGATGATGCTGAAAAGACATATACACATTTTTTTTATCTGTGTAAATAGAAGTGATCATGAACTTTGATCACAAAACATTTCCCACATTTTCATATTTACACTGCTGCAAGACTCTCAAACTTTGGTTTGTTATTATCATTATCACATGCATGTAGGAAAAATCTTCAAAAAACATTTGGTCACAGTTCTGTAATTTACCATGATAGCTCCTATATCATTTATGATCTTGACTCTTATCCATTTTTTAACTCTTCCGAGGAACTGTTCAACATCTCTGAATGGTGGGGCTTTGTTGTTTAGAATAGTGAACTTCAGTCACCAAAAGTATTTAACCCCTTCGATGCTGCGCAGATTCCGCCGCTGTGCTGACGGAATCTTGCGCGGGTGTGGTCATGACGGAATGGTTCCGTCATGAGCACAGCTCAACCGTGGGTCATGACGGAACCATTCCGTCATGAGCACCGAAGGGGTTAAACCAAAAAGACCTTTGTACAGTGTTTGTACGAGGCCGGGAAGCTGTGTTATTTTCATTCATAAAAAGTAAAATATGAATCAATGTGTGTCAATAAATACTGCAATGTTGTACCAATAATTGTATAGACTCGAAGCCTGTTTACGTTGAGCATTTCACAATGATAACACCTCAAGTAACTGAAGTATATTTAAAATGGAAAAAATATTATATAGATTCAGTATTGAAGTAGCTTATCAATGTATCACACACTATGTATATATCCCTGCTATAGAAGAAATTAAGAAATATTAAGGGTGGATTGACAAATGATTTCTACAGCATAAGTAAATACATAAGGCTTGATACATTTCTAATCCACTTTAGTAGAGAGCAAAAAGCATTTTCACATTTGACTCCTAAATATCTCAAGTTATTTCAGTTTTGTTTTACCATTGTTAAATTGCTTTACCTAAAATGCTGGCTTTCACCTTAGGCAAAAAATTGGTACAACATCACAGTAAATATTACATACACTGATTCATAAATATTTATTCCATGAAAGAGTCAAATACAATTCACAATATGCAACCTTTTACACCATGATGCATTTCTACATTTTCCTAATGAGTCATCAGGTCGGCTTTATATTGAGTTTTCCAGATGGGATACTCCAACATATATGTGATGGAACATTTTTCTCCATCATTGATTTATCATCTGAACATAACAAAGGACATTGAAAAATGGTTTTGTGTATGTCTTACTCTGTCACCAAGGTGTACGCATTACTGTCTAATTGTATGCCTATCACAATTATTTTCCCAAAAACAGACTGGCTTACATGCACATTTGTGAAGGAGTGAGACCTCATGCAAATCTGCCACGATTTACATGAATGAAATAGTATTTTTAAATCACAACACATCTGGGATATGTTTTGAATCAAAAAGCAGCCACTTAATCTGATGTTACTAGTCAGTTTAGCTCACATGCTCCCTCTTGTTTGTGTGTAACTCACTAATGTGACATTTGGAATATCCTCTGTGTCATAGGTGTATTTTATCCTATGTTACCTGTAGTAGGTTTAATGTTACATCATTCACAATAGCGAAGGCGCATCACACCGGACACCGCAAATACTAGTGGCCTGTTTGCTACAATTGTCCCTTAAAACATGAAACAACCTGATGTATATTTGTTGGTTAGGCAGGCATGTGTATGCTCAAAACTGTCCTTTGGTAGTGAACAGAAATCAGGTGGTATCCTTTTCCATAAATTCATTTGGAAAACACATCATACTACACCGTTTGCAAACTTACACCTTCAAGAACTCTTCTTGTGTGTTGGACATATATCAACCTTAATGTTGATGTCAAACATTTTTGCAGTAACAAAAATGTGTTATTTAACATGTTAACCTCAAACTAGAACTTACCCCTTTGATGTGGCTGTTGGGCTCTCAACTGTCCATGAAGCTCCTGAACAACCACAGCAAGTGTGCAGGACATTAGCGGGGTCAGAGTGTGACTCACATACTCCCTATGTTGAGAGAATTGACCGAGCTAGATTTCTGATGACTTCCTCGTCCAACATTGTAGGTTCTCCCATCTCTTTTCACAATGAATGGTGTCTTACTTGTATACCCCAAAGGTACGCACCTTCTACGCGATGGCCTCCCAAATGGTCTTTTTCTGATAGGCGTTGACCTGTATGGATACACAAATTAAAAGAAGAAATACATTGTTTTGCAACTTTTGTTTGTCTGCACAATTTTACTAAATTGATCACAAGCATTAGTCCAAAGTTACTACACAATATAAATGTTTTCATTCTGCCAAAATAAAACAATAAATAATACTTTTGTTGTAACCTGATGACTACCATTATCCCCTGTCTTGTTCTAAAATCACTAATCCTGCCCAGTGACATCTTCTAGGCCAGGGGGCCCCAACATTTTCTGTACTGAGAGTTACTTCTCATCAGTGAAAATCATTGTGAAATACTGAAGGCTAAACAACGTGTGCATTGTAAGCAGACATCCCCCACACCCAGCTACATTGACTTGAAGTCTAATTGCCATAAAGCCTGTTACTAGGGTTTGAACAAAATACTATGACTAAGAGCACTATGAAAGGACTGCCATGCGTGTCAGTACGAGTGGGTGTATGAACATGTGTGTATATGAAGAGGATCACTTGTACAGATGACTGAGAGCCTGCGACATATGTACTTGCAGCACAGGACATACCTTTTACCATATGTAGCACTGTTCCATGAACGACACAAAGATTCAATTGTATGTTCTGTTTAATTTGTAGTAATTAAAAGTGCAGATACATATTCTAACACTTCATATCATGTACCTTTTTCTGCAGTTTGAATTTCTCTCATGTAAAAGAAAGCGCTGTATTTTTCCTACATACTTGTGTCATATTTGTGTCACAGTGTATACTGCCCACTGAGAGCAAGGGGCCTTCTGCTTGTAACTGCAACACTTTAAAATGGGAGAAAATTCAAATGAAGTGTTAACTCTATAATAAAGGTAACTCTCCATTTTAATTTTTGTCTATTTAAAAGGATTCAGAAGCATCATTTTGTTCACAACTCCAGTTTTGAGTTGACAAGGAATTACTTTTGAGAGTCAAATACCTCAGTGCTTCAGTTGTTCACCTGGCCCAGCCTGGCCCATAAATCTGAGTACTGCTAATCGTTAGGCCCTATCTGCAGCCTAATGATCATGATGTCAAATGAAAAAAGCCTTCCCTTGACTTCAAATCAACAGGTTAGAGAAACCTGATCTAGGTTGAGTGATTTGTGAGGTAATACACATAGCAAACATTATTTTATTTGGTATGTAAAAAATGATATATACGTACAGTTGAAAATGAATCAACCAATCAGGGATTTGTGCAGTGCACTGCTCATCTGTGAGGGTCTCAAGGCGCTGGGGGGTGAGGGGGATTTGAGCAGCTCCATCTCATCCAAAGAGCCAGGTCTTGAGACTCTTCCTGAATGTCTATAGTGTTGGGGGTTCATCTGATACTGAGGGGGAGTTTGTTTCAGGTCTTGGCCACGATGTAGGAGAAGTCTCTTCCCCCTGTTCTGGCTCTGTGAATGCATGGGATTTGGGCCACGGCATGGACGGCAGAGAGGAGTTTTCTCTTATGTGCATGGAAGGAGAGTCTTTCATTGAAGTATTGGGGTCCGGTGTTGTGGAGGGATTTGTAGGCGTGAGTGAGCAGCTTGAAGGTCACTCTCTTTTCTAAGGGGAGCCAGTGAGGTCTTGTAGGTGCTGGGTGATGTTGTCTTGTCGTGGGATGCCAAGGACGAGTCTGGCTGTGGCGTTCTGGATAGTCTGGAATTTTAGGAGTAGAGATTTGTTGATTCCTGCATAGAGGGCATTCCCGTAGTCCAGTCTGCTGGTTATGAGTGTGTGGGTGATGGTCTTTCTGGATTCGGGGGGATCCATTTGAAGGTCTTGCAAAGAATGCAGAGGGTGTTGAAGCACGTGGAAGATGCAGAATCAACCTGTCAGTTCATGGTGAGGGAGGAGTCGAGTATGATGCCGAGGTTGCAGGCGTGGTCCGTGGGTGTGGGAGGGTCGCCAAGGGTGGTGAGCCACCAGGTGTTGTCCCAAGCGGAGTGTGGATCCAAGGGTGAGGAATTCCATTTTCTCCGAGTTGAGCTTTAGGCAGATGCTGCTTATTTATGATGCAACGTCTTTCATTCTTTCCTGCAAATTGTGATGTCAGGTTCCTTGGTGAGGGAGAGGAGGAACTGGGTGTCCTTTGTGTAGGCTAGTATGCTGAGTCCGTGCTTTCTGATGAAGGTAGCGAGGGGGGCCATGTAGATGTTGAAGAGTGATGATCCTTGGAGTACACCTCAGATGATCTCTGTGAGCTCGGAGGGGAAGTGCCGGAGTCTGATTCTTTGAGTTTGGCCTGTGAGGAAGGAACGGATCCAGTCTAGGGCAGTTCCCTGAATGCCGGCATCATGGAGTCTGTTGGTTAGTGTGCAATGGGAGATGTGTCAAAGGCTGCTGAGAGGTGTAGTAGGAAGAGGGCAGCCATGTGGCCTTGGTCGAGGATGGTGCAGATGTCATCCATGGCAGCTAGGAGGGCAGTCTCAATGCTGTGGTTACTGTGAAATCCAGATTAGGAGGTGTCGAGGATCAAGATGGATTGTATGAAGTTCGTGAGCTGGTTGTTGATGATCTTCTCAGTGACTTTGGCTGTGAAGGGGAGGAGAGATATGGGTATGTAGTTCTTGACATCTGTCGGATCTGCGGAAGGCTTTGTGAGGAGGAACTTGACTTTTGCACGTTTCCAGTTGTCGGGGAAGGTGCCTGTTTCGAGGCAGCAGTTGATTGTTAGTCGCAGTGCTGGTGCTATGGAAGCGGCGGCTCTGTGGAAGATGTGAGGTGGGTAGTGAGGGCTCCTGAGTGTATGCTCCTCATGGTTTTAGTTGTGTCTTCTGTGATGACAGGGGTCCAGGTGGGTGTAGTGTTGGTGCCTTGGTTCCGTTCATCTAAGTTGTCGTAGAGAGTCCTGATCTTGTGATGGAAGTAGGAGCCAAGATTGTTGCAGAGGTTCTGGGAAGGAGGGACATCGGAGGTTTCGCTGGGGGGTTTGGGGAATTCTTGTATGATGCTGAAGAGTTCTTTAGAGTTGGGGGATTTGGAGAGGATTATGTCCTGGATGAAGTTCCTCTTCGTGGTTCTGATGAGTTGTGGTGTTGTGTCACGGCGATCTTGTGGGCGATGCGTAGCTCAGAGGCTATGCTGTGTCTCCAAGCTTTCTTGAGTCACCAGCAAGTGCGCTTGGATTTTCAGAGGTTGGTGGTGAACCAGGTGGATTTCATGGCGTGTTAGTTCTGGAGGTGGGTGAGTGTGTAGGTGCAGTTGTTGTTCCATCTGTGGAGTTCGTTGGCTAGAGAGTTGGTGTTGGACATGGTAGGTGGGGGAGCGTGGTTAAGTGGGGAGGTGAGGTGTTCTTCGGTGATCTTGCTCCGGTTCTTGTGCATGGCGGCATTGTCTGGGCTTGTGTGTGGTAGGTTTTGAAAAGGAGAAGTGTACGCAGTTGCGATCCATCCAGAGGGGTTGCAATGTTGTTTCCTCCTGCGGAGATGGGGTCGAGGTGTGTCCTGCCATGTGGGTGGGGGTAGTGATGAGCTGTTCAGTCCAATGTTGGTGAGGTTGTCCAGGAGGGTGCTGGAGTTGGGGTCACGGAGGTTGTCGTGGTGGAAACTGAGTATGTAGTCCATGGAGGCGAGGTGTGGGGTGCGATGAGGTCTGTGATGGCTGTGGTGAACATGTTGCACAGTCTGGGAGGTCTGTAGGCAAGGGTGCTGCGTAGAGTCGTTCTGGGGCTGGTCTGGATCTGGAAATGGAGGTGTTCCATTGGGGATGGGGAGTCGTTCGTGCGGGCTGTAGTGAGTCGGAGGGAGCCTTTGTGTAGGATGGCCAGTCCACCTCCAGGGTGGTTGAGGCAGTCCTTCTCCTGTATCTTGTACCTATCGGGGATGGTGGTTGCGATGTCGGATGCAGAGCTAGCTTTGTTCCAGGTCTCTGTGAGGAAGGCGACATCAGGTGATAGGGTGTTGAGGAGGTCCCAGATCTCTACTGCGTGCCCATGTAGAGAGCGAAGGTTGAGAAGGATGCAGCTCAGGCGTTTAGGCTCGCTGGCATCCAGTGGGTTGGAGGTAGCAGTGGGCATCTGGAGGTGGGTGAATGTGCGGCGGCAGTGTCGTCAGGAGAACTGGCCATGGGTGGTGTTCGGCGTCAACAGCTGGCAATTATTTCTTCCTTGGTTGAGTGTGTGGAGGGCAGCTGAGTCGTAGCGGTGGTTAGTCGGAGGACTAGGGTCCCTGGCGCTGGTCATGGTTGGGTCAAAGACGGGCGCAGATGGGCTTGCGTTAGACGCACCTTCGGTGTGCCAGCGACATGTCCTCTGTGCGTGGCCGCACAGCGGCTGCCATTAAGTAGGGGTCAGGTGAGGGATAGCATCTGGGAGGCGGGGCGGGAACAGGCTGGGGGTAGGGACCACAGGGGAAGCAGCGGATGGAAAGGGGGCAAAAGCTGCAGCAGAAAAAAACAAGCAATGAGACAAAAAGGCAAAAAAGCACAAAAGACAGTGGCACAAAGGACAACAGAGGCACAAAAAGACAATGAAAGTACGGCAAGAAAACGGAGGTACAAAAAAGACAATGAGGCACAAGGGACCGTTGCACAAAGAGAGACAGGCACAAGGGACAAAGGCACAAAACAACAACAAGGCACAGGAGACAATGAGGGACAAGCTGCATAACGGTTAAATAGGCAAAGACAGACCAACAGGGCAATGACAGACAAAGCAGGGAAGCAACCATGAAGGCTGGCAAAGCTGACCAGCAGAAGAGCAAGGCTCCCCCCCATAGACTCCCAGGGATGAGGTGCAGGCAGGAGCCTGCGGGTGGAGGAGGGCCTTAAACACCTACCTGCAAGCAGAGAGGTGCGGGGCAGAAATACTGACAGCAAGAATATTGTGGTCAAGAATATTGACTTAAGGTAAGTAATATCAATTTTAAAAATATCAAAGTGTTTAATATCGTTTCTAAAAATATAGTTGTTAAAAATATTGTTTTTTATTCTTGTTAAGTATTTTTGTATATATTTTATACCTATGTTACATTTTTAGTAGTTATAAAATAAAATTATTGAATTTTGCGCTTCTAGTTCCGTAGTAGGTTACGGGTTTATAGGGGAATAGGGTGGGAAATAATTGAATTATATTAAATTTATTATTATTATTTTCTTATTTGAATTTTGCGTTTTTAGTTCCATAGCGGGTTGTGGGTTTATAGGGTAATAAGTTGGGAAGTAATTTAATTATTTTAAATGTATGGATTATTTTTTATTATTATTTGTTTATTTTATATGCTTCTTTATTTATTTATTTAAAGAGTTTTATATAGCGCTGGCTAGACCCGTAGGTATCAGACCGCTTTACATAAGGTCAAAGATACAACAATAATAACAATTTTACGTTACATCAAACATATGAGACACATTAAAGGAAGAGAAGGAGAGATCAGTAGAGAGGGAAGAGGGAGAGGGGGAGTGAGAGGGAGAGGACGAGGGGGAGGAAGGAATAAAAGACAGAGGTAAAGTCAGCCCAAAGACCGAATGGGTAGGTGACGACCAGTGAGGTAGTCCGAGGCCAGTCTCCCCTATAGCTCTCAATGAAGCACCAACGGGTATCGGTCATACAGATGGACAGAAAGGAGAACAAGACAAAAGCAGTAACGGCATGAATATAATGAGGGGGAGGGTGGGCAAGACAGGGAGAAGGGAAGAAAAACTGTGCCCAAGGTCCGGCTGGGCAGGTGACGGTCAGGGGTGAACCAAGTCCAATCTCCTCATTAGCTGAACAGAGCAGCTTCACTGGGCGTCAGACATAATCCTCGGACTCCGCTGTCAGGAAAGAGGTCATGTGTCCTCAGGGAACGTCAGAGTAGTGCGGGGGGCATGTGGGGGAGGGAGGCCATGGTCATAAAGAGATCAAGAAGTCCTCTTGAGGTCAGGCACAGTCCAGGAAGGGTTGAGTAGGTAAAAGTTCAGCAAGGGGGAAGAAGTCACCAATGTCGGCCATGTCGGGGTCAGGCATCTTGGGACCCTTTTCCAAACAGAGAGTGTGCTGAGTACGACAGATCTTTGTGGGAAGGTAAGGGTCGGACTCCCATTAGTTATTACAAAGGACACAAGATGGGGTACATCTCCCATTACGGTGGCAGCGTGGTGGGAGCTGCCATTTTGCCTCATGCAGGGGGAGGGAGGACCGCTCACCTCTATCTTCAGCAAATAGGTGCCTCTAGGCTCAGGGCAAACAAACTGGCATGTCCGCTGCAGCCAAGGGATGTTTTCCACACGCAGCGGACGGGCCACACAGCTACGGGTTTCAAAAGCGGGTCCGTTCCATGCCAGGCGCCATTTGGAGGCAATATCGCCGGGCAGGTTAATTGCCGATATCCCGGCGTTGCAGCATCTGGTTTGAACGGTGGCCACAGCGGCAGACGCTTCCAACCTTCAGACGTCAGGAGATGGCTCAATTGAAATGGGGTTTAAGTGCCACGCTGCTTGTTGAAAGCGGGGCTTTAGCGGAGCAGAAGCTCCAAGCGGCCATGATGGATCCTCGCTCCACCCACATGTAATAGTTGATATGTTATAGTGTTAAATGTGTAAAGTCATTTATTATTAATTAATTAATGAGTGGTAGTTAATTAATTTTAATTAATTAATTGGTAATTAGTAATGGTAATTGTGTAATACATTTTAGGTGTGTGTTGTGGTGTTTATAGGTGTAAAGGTTAAGAAGTAATTTGTTTTTAATTTATGAATTAATAATTGGTTGTTAATTTTAATTAATTAATTGGTTATGAATTTTGGTAACTTTGTAATTAATTTTAGGTGTGTGTTGTGGTGTTTATAGGTGTAAAGCGCAGGAAGAAATTTATTTTTAGTTTATGAATTAATAATTTGTTGTTAATTAATTTTAATTAATTCATTTGTAATGAATTTGGTAATTGTGTAATTAATTTTAAGTGTGTGTTGTGGTTTTTATATTTGTAAAGGGTGGGAAAGGTGGGAAGTGTCTGAAGTAATTTGTTTTTAATTGATAAATTATTTCTTGGTTGCTCATTAATTGTAATACATTAACTGGTAATTAATTATGGTAAATATGTAATTTATTAAAGGTGTGTGTTGTGGTGTTTATAGTAGTAAAGAGTGAGAAGTAATTTGTGTTTAATTAATTATATAAAGTTGTTAATTAATGTTAATTATTTGATATTTTTGGTAATTGTTTTTCTGTTTGTTGTTTTTACTTTTGAAGCGGTAAAGGGTGGGTATCAAATACATTTTAGTTATTTAATTATTAGTTGTTAATAGTAATAGTGTTTCATTTTAAAATAAGTTTTAATTGTGCTTTATTATTTATTAGTTTCATTTAGGTGTGTGTTGTGGATATTATAGCGTTAAAGTCTGTGTAGTCAATTAAGTATTTTTTTATTATTGATATTATTTTAATTCATTATTAATTATGTTAATTATGTCAATAAATGTAATGACATTTTTGAAGTGTTTTGTTATAGGTGTGGTGTTATAGGGTAGGAAATAAAATAAATACATTTATGTTTTAATTCATTTTTTGGTTGTAAATATTTTCTACTTTAAAAGAATTATTTTTTTGTAAAAGCATTTATTATTTTTTATAAACTATTTGTAGGTTTTAGTTATATGTTATATTAGTATTATAATATGTGTTATTTTCATATGTTTAATATATATTTTTTTTAAATGTTGTTTATTAATTCTTCTTATTTTGTTTAAAAATATATATATTGAGTGCGAATGGTAATATTTTCTTCTCCGCTATCCAGCCCTTTCCCTACTGTTGCTCTCACGGGAGTTGGAATAGTAATTTTTACCCCTCCTCTATCATGCACTTTCCCTACTGTTGCACTCACTTGAGTTGGAATAGTAATTTTTACCTCTCTGCTATCCAACATTATCCCTACTGTTGCACGCTCTGGAGTGGGAATATTAATTTTTACCCCTTCACTATCCAACACTTTCTCTACTGTTGTACTCACTGGAGTGGCAATAATTTTTATATCCCTCCGCTAGCCAACACTTTCTCTACTGTTGCACGCACTGGAGTGGCAATAATGTTTTTATCCCTTCGCTATCCAACTTTGACCTACTGTTGTATTCAGTGGCTTGGGAATACTAATTTTTACCCCTCCGCTATCCAACACTTTCCATACTGTTGCTCTCACTGGAGTGGGGATAAAACATTTTACCCCTCTGCTGTCCAACACTTTCCCTACTGTTGTACTTACTGGAGTGGGAAGAGTCATTTTTACCTCTCCGCTATCCAACACTTATCCTACTGTTGCACTCATTGGAATGGGGATTGTAATTTGTACCCCTATGCTATTCAACACTTTCTTTACTGTTGCTCTTACTGGAGTTGGAAAAGTAATTTGTACCCCTCCGCTGTCCAGCACTTTCCCTCCTGTTGCACTCACTGGAGTGGGAATAGTAATTTTTAGCAGTCTGCTATCCAATATTTTCCTTACTGTTGCGCTCACTGGAGTGGGAATAGTCATTTTTACTCCTCAGCTATCCAACACTTTACCTACTGTTGCTATTACTGGAGTGGGAATAGTAATTTTTACCCCTCCGCTATCCAACACTTTCCTTACTATTACACTTACTGGAGTGGGAATAGTAATTTTTACCCCTCCGCTATCCAACACTTTCCCTACTGTTGCTATTACTGGAGTGGGAACAGTAATTTTTACCCCTCTGGTATCCAACACTTTCCTTACTGTTGCACTCACTGGAGTGGGAATAGATTTTTTTTCCCACTGCTATCCAACACTTTCCCTACTGTTGCTCTCACTGGAGTGGGAATAGTAAGTTTTTCCCCTCCGCTATCCAACACTTTCCCTACTGTTCCACTCACTGCAGTCGGAATAGTAAATTTAATTATATTGCTATCCAACACTTTTCCTACTGTTGCACTGATTGTAGTTATTTATATTTATTCATAGTTTAATGATTTAATTTATTCTAGAATGTTTTTTTATATTTTAAATTATTTATATATATATATATTTTATTTTTATATAATTTTGAAGTTTTAAAATAAATTAAAGATAATAGTTTGTTAATTATTTTAAAGCCAATATATATGTATAAATTATTATGTTTGCATGTTTATTTTTTTTAAATTAAGTTTATTTGTAAAAATGTATATAAAATCACATTTATTTTGTTAAAATTAATAATATTTAATATATAATATTTTATTTTATATATACATGTATATATATTTAAATTGATATTTTGATTCAATATTTTTGTACTTACCTGTTTAAGTTTAGGAGCAGATATTTATTTCTCTATATTTTTTACTCGATATTTTTTACATTGATATTTTTTACATCGATGTTGTGTCAGTGAACCCAGCACAACTGTGAAATATAAATAGGCTTGGCAAAATCCTACCACCCGGAGGGTGACAGATTAATGTTAGCCAATGGAGACGTCCCCACGGCAACAGTGGTGTACCGTTTTTGCGGCTGTAATCACTTGATTTGGACAGCGGTTCAGGCAGCACACATCAAAATAGGGCTTGTGGGATTCCGTCAGCTTAGCGGATTGCCTGGAAACTCCACCATGGGGGGACAATTGTAGTCCCACCAAGATCTAAGTCAGGCTCATAGTTTCTTTTTTGGAAGTCAACAATATCCAGCAGAACTAGTCAGAGGGCTTCAGCCAGAGACAGTTCCACGAGGCCGCATACCCCTTTGGCAAAGGACTGCGAAAAGAAAATAGTGAGAGAAGCTGTAAGGTCAATCTGACTAGTGATGTACCTCAGGTGGATAGGCGAGTCGGTTTGTTCCAGTATTCTCATGGTCCTTAGAGCAGTTTTTGGACAGAAATGTTCCAATTCCTCAGTTTTAGGATTTGGCCATCTGCGTACATTTAGCACCACAACCAAGGGTCCAGACTGGTGGGTTACACTCAGGCTGGGGACAGGTGTGGGTTCAGCATGAGGGGAGCCATTTGTGTACTTGTGGCTCTGAACAGGAGGCCAGCAAACTAGCCCTTGGAGTCACTCTGTTAGTCCTGGATTCAGAGGCAGATACAGAGCTCATCAGCATGGCTGGCCTCTGAGGGTTCAAGGCAGGCTAAAAGTAGCAGTCCTCACAGGTTCAACAAAGCAGGCTGGCAGATTGCATAGTAGGTCACAGCAGTAGGCAGCACACTCAGAATATTTCTGCAGGTCCAGGAGTGAACTGAAGAGTGGATCTGAAGTTCCTGTTTCTATAATTTGGTGCCCTTCCTCTGTAAAGTGGAAGAAGCTCCTAGAAAGTTTCTTTGAATATGCATGGAATATCCTGACTCCCATGCCCTGGCTTCAAGCCGACTGCAGTGACATTGTGGAGCTTATAGGCAGAGCACACCCTTTTCATTTGCAAGTGGGGCTATGATCAGTTTCACCCACCATTCTATCAGCAGACTGCCCATTGAGGCACAACTAATCCCTCTATTGAGTGACTGACCGGGAGAAATTCACAAAGTCTAACTGTTAGTTACACCCAGTCATGTGACCCAAGATAGGTGGCAGGTACAACAGGGCTAAGGAGATGAAAATGCCAACGTTCTACATGTGACATTTGCAAAATTCATTTGAAACTCTGACTTTACCATTACAGAGGATTTTCATTACAATTTCATAGACAACAAATCTAAACTGCATACCTTGTTCCAATCAAAAGTTTGCACTTATTAAATGAAATAAGCAACCCAATGTTATTCTATGAGACAGGTAGACCTCAAAGTAGTAAAAAATTCATTTAGGAGTATTTCACTACCAGGAAATGTAAACTTCAAAGGTAAATGTCCACCCTTTTAATTACAATGCACCCTGCCCTTTGGGCACCTAGAGCCACCTTAAGGGTGATATTTAATTGAAATAAAAGGGGTGTTTAAGGCTTGGTAAGGGGTTGATATTGCCAAGTTGAATTGGCTATTTAACGCCTTCCCCGCTCATGACGGAACCGCTCCGTCATGAGCCACGGTTGCCGTGTGCTCATGACGGAACGGTTCCGTCATGCCACGACCGTTGGCGGCCGCGCCGCCCACGCGGCGCTGTTTCCCCGCCTGTGCGGGGGGACAACGCAACTGGGCAGCGTCATGACGGAACCGCTCCGTCATGAGCACAGCTCAACCGTGGCTCATGACGGAGCGGCTCAGTCATGAGCACCGCGCCACCGCGCTGTCCCCCCGCACCCCCCAGCGCTGCGGCGGAATTCCCGCCGCAGCGGAAGGGTTAAAACTGTATTCAGGCCGCAATAGCAGGGCTGGGACAGTTTTTAAATTGCTACTTATGTGGGTGGCACAATAACTGCTACATGCCTACTAGTAGCATTTTATTTGCAGGTCCTGGGAATATGGTATACCACTCTACAAGGGACCTACAATTAAAATAAAAACGCTAATCATGTGCAAGCCAATGGCTGACAGGTCTAACATGTGTCCTCTCCAGCTGAAAGAGGGGAGGCCTACCCAATCTCATCACTAAGGTGGAAGAACCTGGATAGACCATCAGCTTTGGAGTGGTCTGACCCAGGACAGAGTTGTATCACAATGACCATTCCCTGTAAGGAGATGGACCACCGCAACAATTTTGGATGTCACCCCTCATTTGCATTATCCACCTGACTGACGAGTAGCCTGTGTGAACCCGGAAGTGAGTCTCAGTTTCTTCAGTGCCCAAATCACAGCAAAGTCTTCACTTTCAATAGCACTCTACCTCTGTTCTCTGGGAAGTAACCACCTAGAGTTGAAAGTTACAGGTTAGTCTAAGCCTTCCTCATTGAGCTTTGATAAGACTGACTCTAAGCCATACTCTGAGGCATCTGTTTGGACAATACATTTTACATTTACAGTAAAAAATAATTGCTCATTCCAGGCTATAGTTTTTAAGAGCCAGTTTGCAAACCTTGGGGTACTTTAACAGTTTGCAATTCAATTGCGGGTCTGTCAGGTCAAGACAATGTATGATAACTGCCCTGCATGTTCTGATCTCTTGGGCAAAAAAGTATTTCCTTAGTAAAGTGACACATGCTGTATTTAAATTAAGTCATATACAGATCAAGTGAATAAAATCCTTTTTTTTTTGCTACCACATAGTCTGCATGCTGTGACACAGTTTTGTTTCCAACTTGGTTGATCTGCTAATGATGGTAGCTAGCCAAAATGAATTGCCATAAATCGTTTCTTTTGGTATGCCGAAACTGTGAGACTTAAGTAGGGAGCCAGTTTTAGATTCTCATAGTTTTTAATCACCTTCAAGGTGTGTAATCATTGGCTGCAGCTGTTTTTATCTATTAACTGAGAGTGCAATTTTGCTCCTTTATTTATATGTTGAAAAGTTGAAAAAGATAGTTTCTTGTTTCGCAACTCAACTGTGCTGGTGGATGCTAAAGCTTTAAAATGAAATGGATTGTATATAGATTTTTAATCATTTTCAACTTCTGATCATAGAGCTTTGTTGAATGGCAAGCATGCTGAATTTAGTTTTATTTTGTATGAGCTGTATATGGTTGTGTACAGTCTCCCTACTGTTTCAATGCATTTTGCGATAATCCTGTTTATAGGTTGTGACCTGCAACTTATTCAGAAGTGTAGAGTCTTTTCCATGTAGGACGACACTAGTGTAGAATATCATTGGGAGCATTTTTGCTTTATTACGGACAACAGTGGTTTAAATGATGGACCTTCCAATTGTTTTGGGCTAATTTGCTGAAAGCCCTTTTTGCAATGTAATTCTTCTGTTCATGGTAGTTGAGTCTGTTGTCAATATAGACTCCCAGATACTTATAGCTTTGTTACTTCTTCCAGCTGCTTTCCGTCTAACCAGATTTTCTGTGAAGGGTCTGGGCAATTTTGAACATATATGGTGTTAGTTTTTAGAATGTTGATTTCGAGGTTGTTGGCAATTACATATTTATTCATTTTGGTCAGTGACCTCTGGAGGCCAACTTTGGTTAGACTCCTTAATACCACGTTGTCTGCATATGAAAGATGGGATAAGGTTAGTTTGCTGAGGTGCAGTAGGTGTGAGTTGGTCTAATCGCGCTGTGATATTAGATCTGATATGAACAAGTTGAACAGATGCAGGGCCAGCACACACCCCTGCTCCAGGCCATTATTTGTGGTGATCTTTCTTAAAATCCTGGTGCCATCACCCACCTTTACTCTTATCCATATGTGGGTATGCAGTAGCATTATTCCTTGCAGTAGTATTTCAGGTATGTTCAAATCTTTTAGTTTCCTCCACAGGATGAGACGATCTATACAAACCTCCTGGAATATCCTGTGATGCCCAGCTCAGGACAACCCTCAACTCAGTCTAAGTTGTTAGGGGCTCCCAGGCCAGAAAAGTTTAAATTTTGGTCTGGAGGCTTTTGTGCCTTACAGAACTCCTCCCTGGTGGGTGCCTCTTCTGCTTGCTATCCAGCAAGCTCAGGCAGGTCACACTCCTTTTGGAGCAACCTCTCTTTTAAAACATGTAATATGGTGATCTGTATAAAAGTAATTGAGATAAAATAAACAGTCACTATTGGAGATATATTTGGTGCCGTTGTGTCTTTTGAGGATGTACAGTTTTGATAAATGATTGTGCATTAATAAGCAGATGCTAAATGTATACATATCTGATGTTGTTTTTGATAAATGAATGCTTTCTTAATTAAATTGTTCTCATAACTAAACTGTAGTTAATAAGTCTAGGACCATTGTTTTCTATATTAGTCACCAAGGTAGGCAACATCCTCCGCAGTAGGATCCTGGTTGGCCTCCTCACCATGGGATACTTAGGAGTTTGTTTCCCATGGTTTCCCCTTTCCTCTCTTGTTAGCTGTCTTGGTCATTTTTCCATGCTCCAGACCTCCTTGACTCCCAGCCAGCCATGGACCTGGTGGTCACACAGACCTACTCAGGTAATCACTACAGTTCCAAGTGTGTCATGAGCCCCACTTCCTTCCTAACAGTGTGTTACAAATCATTCTTTAACAGACAGTTCACAGGCATGGCAGAGCTCACAGCAACTTTCAGTAGACCTGTGACCCCTCCTGACATTTAAAGGGAATCAGAGACAGACGGTAATAGCTCTCCTGGTTGTCAGCTACTACAACATGGCAGAATGTATTGGGGATCACTTGCTCTGAGGACACCAGGTGACATGTGACAGTAGTCATACTGGCACCTGTGTCCCTTAGACACTCCACCCTCTGCCCGTTGCTGGTGACCCACTGTCTATACTTAGAAGTCTTGTAAAGCATCTTGTCACACAGGGACGCTAGGGTAACCTTACTGATTCCCTCACTACTTGGGGCCATCTCCTCCCCAAGCATCACACTAGCCAACCCTGGGGTCTGCCGACTACTGGGGGCTGTGCCTGCTTAAGACACTTAGGTTCACCCTTGGTGTGCCCATGCTGTTAACACTCATAGCACTTGGGGACAAACCTGCCAGTGTTCTTATCAAAGAAGTATTTTTTCTGGTGGCCAGATTGGGATTGAGACTTTTTCCCCTGAGAACTGTCTGGGGGCCTTGAGAAAACTCTCTTTTTATCTCCCCCTCTTTTGGCTAGTGGGAACACTTACCACCCTTTTGGGATTCTACCCAGATAACTTGTTGGACAATCTGCTGCTCACCCAGACGTGCGCCTCCTTCGCAAACTTCCTGGGGTCAGTCAGGTTGCTGTCTACCAGGTGATGGTCCAGCTCTGTAAAACAAATACTGAGCATTTGTTACCTTAGTATTAGTTTGTATAGCCCAACAAGATCATCTACTTTGCTGCTTCTCACCCAGCCCTTTTAGTGCCTTGCTGGAATAGTCTAAGGATTCCACCCAGTACTGGTTTGGGAGTGTGTGGCTTTTACGAAACATCTGAAGATATTTCAAAGGGGTAAGATACAATTTGGAAAGAAAAATGGCATTCAGGGGGCATATTTGGTCTGGTCCTCTACCTCAATTATAAAGAGTGTGTTTCTCCTCACTGTAGGCATATACCACTACAAGCTACTCTCCTGTACTCCTCTGGGACCTTATATACCCTCAATGCTACTGCATACGCTGAGAACCATTCATCAATATCATCTCCCATCACATAGCTGTACATTAGATCCTTTGGTATTCAGAAACTGCTGGCATGCTGCATCAAAATTGCTGCACTATATTTGCTTCACTACTATGTCCAGTTCCTTGAGGCTAATTGCATCGGTTAGTCTCTTTCCTGCCACCCTCTCCTTAGATTAATGTTTAAGTTTGGATAACTGCAGCTTAAGTCTCCTCTCCCCTATCCTCAGCTCCTCTGGGGTAAGATCCTTTGCAGACACATTGCTCTCTGCTCCATCCTGGGCATTGTGGTCATCTGCTGAGTTCAGTGTGACACTCCTTGCAGTTCAAGATCCCTGGACTGGGTCCTCTCCCCCCTCATCCTCTGTCAGTGCTCCCTCCTCGTTGTCATTACCATTATCCTATCATGAGGTGGACTGCCACCTCTGCACCTCCTCCAAGGGTCTGAGGGCTACATGGAGATACAGTTCGGTAGCCTTCTTGTCTGCTTTCAGCCCCCTCTGTTTTCAGAGTTTAAGCAGCTCAACCCTGCTGAGGGTGTGGAATTTGCACAGCTCCATCTCTGTGGTACACAAATAAAGGTAAGGCACTTAAATTTAGAACAGGGAAAAGAACTGCCAATTGAAAACTAAGAAGACTTTAAAAAGAGGTTAACTCTGGTGTCAAATTATTCATATGGGTTTTTTGTGTAATACAAATCACCGTATTGTACTGCACAAACACAAGTTCTGATCCACACCACTGAACACCAATGTGAGAAAATGCATTGTTGGTTGACTTGGGCGTGATCCCTGGTCAAGCAATAGCCACAATCCCTTGCAGGGTGAGCATAAAAAATAATTAAATTAACATATGCTTAACCCTGGGTAGCTTGGCACAAAAATCTGTCAGGCTTAACTTAGAGGCAATTTGTAAAGTATATATGCAGCACACAAGCAGTTAAAAAACGAAAACACAACACAGACAAATCTCAATTTCAAAACATTTAGTACATTTTAACAAATTATTTGACACTAAAACAAAAATACAATCAGTAGAACCAATGTTATGAATTTGTAATGTTTTTTGTAAAAACTAGTGCCTAAAAGATCATAGCATCAACCACGGATATCTAGTCACGTGCGACTGGGTCAAAGTAAAAAAATATAGCTGACCTTCATGGAGCACGGTTTGGATTCAAGAAGCGGATTGGGCCCAGTCAGCTCTTAGCTTCGGACTTAGAAGAAATTTTGAGAACAATTTTCTGAAAACTTAAAGTTCAGCAAAGCAAGGCTGAAGGAGGTGTGTGAGGAGAGAGTGCCCTTGTCTCCTCCTTGTTCTGAAAATAGTTTTTGGCCAGAAATGTTCTAAGTCCCCAGTTTAGGGATTTGGCCATCTGGGCATCTTTAGCACCACAACCAGGGGTCCAGACTAGTGGGACACTGCTTGGGGGCTTAGGACTTATTCTGGTTGGGTCCGGGTGTGGGTTCAAGATAGAGGAAGCCATTTGCATCTCTGTATCACTGAACAGAAGGTCATCAAACTAGCCTTTGGAGTCACTCTGGTAATCCTGGCTGCAGGTGAAGATGCAGGGCTCAAAAGGGTTCCAGCAGGCTCCAGGCAGCAAATCAGTCCTTCCATGTTCAGCAAAGCAGTCATGCAGAGTGCACAGAAGGTCACAGCAACTAGCAGTCCTCTAAGAGTCCTTCCGAAGGTCCAGCAGTGAGCTGATGAGTGGTCAGAAGGTCCTACTTTTATACTCTCAAGCCCTTCCTCTGGAAAGTAGGAGATGCTTCTAGAAAGGTTCTTTGAAGTTATGGAATTTCCTGGCTCTCCTGCCCTAGCTGCAGTGACAATGTGGAGGTGATACGTCCTTTATGTGAAGGCAGAGCACACCCTTTTCAGTTGCAAGTGGTGCAGTGCTAAACTCTGCCCCCCATCCTGCCAGCAGATGGCATATTAAGGCACACCTAATCCCTTTATTGTGTGACTTCCTGGGAGTAATTCACAAAGTCTAACCGCCAGTTACACCCAGCAATGTGATCCAAGACAGGCTGCAGGCATAAAAGAGCTAAGGACGGAAAAATAGCAACTTTCTAAAAGTGGCATTTTCAAAATTATAATTAGTAATTTGTGTTAGACCTGTCATGCGAAGGGTAGTCTTTCCAATACTTTTTGCCCTTGTCTTCCTTTTTTTGCTGATTTCTTTTCTGTTATTTGCCCTGCTGCCTGCTGGTCTCTGACTCTGCTTAAGGAGAGCTGGACGCTGCTTTCTGTACAAGTGATCTAAAAAGGTTTGTTGGCTTGCCCCCTGTTGCTTGAGACTCATGAATATCAAAGTCTCTACCACCAGCTCCTGTGCCTGGCTCACTGGAAGTGGATCAGATACTTGAAGCCCAGATTCCAAAACATCTCCTGTCTCTGTGTAGCATGACCGGTGCATCGATCTGGTTGCCGGAGTAAAATCAGCTCATTGCTTCAGATCCAGCCCTTTGCCTTCAGAGATCGACGCATTGGACAGCTTATCACCGCTGCTTCAGCTTGGTGAGATTGGCGCATTCCTTCAACTGTGTGGTAGAATCCAGCATATTGCTCGATGCCTCTCGACTCTTACACCTGTTCTTCAGAACTGACGCTTCGCCTTCACTACGTGGAGAAGATCGACGCATTCTGCACCTGTGGGCTTCTGTATCAACACATCTCGCTGTTTGTGACCAGCAAAGGTGCTTTGTTTACCGGGGCCTTCATGGGACATGTAGCAGGTTGGCGTTCCATCGCATTCGGCTCGAACTTTGACTTTGACCCGGTTCAGCGTGACCTAATGTAACCTTTAGTAGATCTATTTGCTTTTAAGAGCTTTACTGCATTTTTCCTTTGAAATTCAATATCTCAATGTCTGTACATTGGATCTTTGCCATTTAGATCTTGTTTTATTCACAATATATAATTCTATTTCTCTAACCTATTGTGGAGTATTTTTTAGGTGAATTCATTGTGTTACTGGGTTGTGTTACTGCACAAATACTTTACACATTGCCTCTTTAGATAAGCCTGACTGCTCTGTTCCACGCAACAGAGGGTGAGCACAGGTCATCTTGCCTGGCCTGGGTTCATGTCTTAGGAAACCAGGAATCCCAGTTCTAACAATCCGACTTTACCTTCAAAGAGAATTTTTATGACAATTTCTTTGATATGAAACATGAACTGGATACCTGTTCCAAATCAAAAGCTACAAACTGCAGGAGAAACCAGTAGACCTAGTTGAGACCTATGAAATATAGTATAATACAACAATGTCTCAGTGGGAATCAAGAGGAAGGACATAATTCATGAATAAATCAATTATACAAGAAGCAACAACACATGGCCCCAATTTTTTGTAAATTCGATTTTATTTTTATTAGGCAAAAGAATGTTTCAAGGGCTATAATATAGCATCATCTAAGATTCAGAATTGTGTACGAAGTGCAAAGTGAGCACATTGTGCTCGTGAAAAAATACTAATATGGCACAAGTGAAATACATGTAAACATAAAACAGAATATTGGAAATATTTTGAAAATTATTATGCATGATTCATTTAGAACAATACTGTTTTTGTGAAATCGTGTCATAATTAGAAATCCATAATTGAATGGTACTTGTCCACTGCATTTCGACCTCCATGACTTGAGTTCATCATCAGGAAAATATTGACTTAAAAAGAAGATTTCTGCCTAAGGGAAAAGTGGAGAGGATAATTTAAACCCTGACTCCAATTGAAACTGGACCGATAAGTTATAATGAAATGGTGCTGTTGTAGGTACCTGAATGGTGTACAGGGCACCAAAAGGTAGTAATAAGAGTAGAGAGGCTAGTCTTAGCCACAACTAGCTTAACTCGGACTGCAAGGCCCTAAGCAATTCAATTAAGGAACCGGTGATACACTCACATAAAGAGTCATTCTAACTGGTGTGTGTATGTGCGCCTGACTTGGGACAGCGCAGCTGGTCACCAGGATATGTAACAATGAATTCATTATGGAGTGTCTGACAAGGAATCACAAAGGTGTCACAGGTCTCAATTCCAGAGAAAGGAGTGAGCAAATCACATATATTTTAACCGATTCTGCAGAGGGAGATAAGAAACAATGCTGGCTGTTAGCACACTACATTGTGAATGCATCAATGTGGAAGCACACTGTGAGGAAAACCACTCACCGTTATTGTGAGTATGTCCCTTGGTGGTGGGGAACGATGGAGACTGCGATAATTGTAAGCCGGTTTGAGGCATGACAATTAGCCTCGTATTAATGGCTGGTTGCAATCACGACTGAATCAATATGGGAGAAGGAGCATTAATCACTAAGACCACTAAGCGCTGTCTGTCCGTAAAGAGAGAAAGTAACAAGACTATCACTAAGCTTAAAAGCATGTAGAGGTGTTTCTATAACTGATACTAGTCCCAAATGAATTAGGCGCGGCATGCAGAGGGGGAGTGGGCCATTTTAAAGGAGAGCATGGGCCGGGGTGAAAACACTAGACTGCTGACATTGAAAGAGGCGGTAATGCGTCTAGTACCTCAGGGTGACTAATCATGGAGCAGGACGGACCGGGAGATGGCCTATTAAGAAGTCCATGTGTGAGCTTGCACATGGGAAATAGCAACCCATGAATGATCCTATCCCCTAAAATCAAAGAGGGGGCACCTAATCTAAACAGTATTTTTCATATTTTCACATAAAGTGTACATAAAAATATGGTTAGTATAGTATTTTCGTATTGTCACATAAAATGCACATTAAAATGATGCATGATAAATACAGAAAGAAAAATACATTATCAAAAATGAAAATGCTTAAACAAAAATTGAAATGTATAATAAAATAAAAAGAACTGTACAGATAATTTGTTGTTAAGTCTGGGGGACGCAGTTCCTGAATAAATGGGAACCTAATATGCTCATCCTGGTGTATTATGGAGCAAAAGGGATAAAGTAAAAACCATGCTATTCAATTCATCCTTGGTGTTTGACCATTATCAACAGAATTACAACAATAGATCCACCAACAACGGTGGCACACAAGCAGCTGCGAATGTTTGTCACCGCATCCAGGAAGTGAGCGTTAGTCGATCACTTTCCCAGTGAAATAAGTTTTCAGTGTGATTTAGGGCCATGAAATGGGATACCAGCACTTTGCACTGGATCTTACTTTTGTGCTACATAATGTGGGTCCAGCCCTTCTGGCTAGTCTGCCTGATGTATATCAGGTTGCAAGGGAAACGGATGGTGTAGATTAGGTTAATCGAGCGACTATGGTTCAGTTGTCTCAAAGGGTAGGTGTTGATGCCACTTTCAAAGATTTTAGTATTTGAAGTTTGTGCACGCATATTTATCAATATACGATGACCTTTCACCAACCAGGAATATTCATTTTTGCTATTCTCTAGTGGTCCCTACCTTGTGGACCTATTTGCCTACAATCCCAGCCAACCCCAGGCAATTTCAGTCCTGATGAGACCCTTTTATCATTCCAAGTGTCGAAATGTCATCAACACACGTACAAAAACAGCTTTTCACCTTTGTGATAAAATGACTAATTCCCTGTTTCTTCAATTGTACTGAGTAGATAGTGCTTTCTTTTGATATAAGCCATTAGATAAATGGGGTAACCCAACAAAAGTCCTTGGACCTTAGTATTAACCCCTTCGCTGCTAGGCCTTTTCCCCTCCTGTGCTAAGCCCTTTTTGGGCTATTTGAGGTAGTGCGCGCTTAGGCCCCTGTAACTTTTTGACCACATTAGGTATCCACGCCAAATTTGCGTCCTTTTCTTCCAACATCTTGGGGATTCTAAAGGTACCCAGGGTTTGTGGATTCTCCTAGAGGGGTCACAGAAATTAGTCAAAATACAGCAATTTTTTTTTTTTTGTGAAAAATGTGAAAAACGGGCTGCAAATGAAAGCTTCTGGGTTTTTCTCTGCAAATGGTATCAAAAAAGGGTTTGTGGGGCTGAAATCACAATTTCTCCAGCTTTTAGGGAATGACAGACTTTTGTTAGAAAACCAACATTTTTTACACAGTTTTGGCATTTTTCTGGGACATACCCTATTTTTGCTATTTTTTGTGCTTTCAACCTCCTTCCAGTTAACGGTAGAAAAGGGTAACAAAACAATAATGGATCCTGGAAAGCTATACATTTTTGAAAAGTAGACAAAATTCTGAATTCAGCAAGGGGTCATTTGCGTAGATCCATCAAGGTTTCTTTATAGAAATTTACAGGCAAATATAGGAGAAATTAAAAATTTGTTGAAAAAAGCAGCCTCTTGAGTCAACGTTTTTACCTGTAACTTCTTCGAATTATGACATCTCTTTGAAAGCAATGTACCGTTACATCCGGTAGACCTTCCTGGTTGTGGGGACATATAGGACTTGTAGGTTCATCAAGAGCCCAACGAACCCAGAGTAGAAAAATGAGCAGCATTTTGTAATGTTTTTTTTTTTTGATCCGGGTATATAGCAATTTTTGTGGGAAAATGTATACTTGGAAAAATCGGTATGAAAGTCACCTAGGTATTTCTGAAATGGGAACAAATTACAGAGTTCAGAAACAGTGCATATTTGCACATTTTCGAAATTGGGAATACTCATATTTGCATGACAATTATTGGTCATTTTTCAAAATGACTTTTTTTTTACACAATGTCTTTCATTTGGAAGGGAGAAATGCATCAAAAATCAACAGGTAATAACAGTTGCTTTACAAATTTGAACTACCCTAAGTCTCCCGAGAAAAATGGTACCTCACTTGTGTGGGTAGGCATAGTGCCCACGACAGGAAGTGGCTCAAAACCTAAGGTGAACACACCACATTTTCACACTGAAAATTTACACTTTTTTTGCAAAGAGTCTAGCTGTAGTTTTTGAACCCTAGCCCTGCCGGCACCTAGGGAAACCTAGCAAACCTATACATTTTTGAAAACTAGACACCCAGGGGAATCCAGGATGGGGTGACTTGACTGCCTCCCACCATGGTCTGTTACCCAGAATCCCTTGCAAACGTAAAAAATTGACAAAAAAAACCACATTTTCCCCACATTTCTGTGATGGAAAGTTCTGGAATCTGCGTGGATCCACAAATTTCCACCCACCCCGCGTTCCCCAAAGTCCTACGAGAAAAATGGTACCTCACTTGTGCGGGTCGGCCTAGTGCCCGCAACAGGAAACGGCGCAAAACGCAACGTGGTTTTGGAGTGAAAAATGACCCTTTTTTTGGCAAAGTGACTAGCTGTAGATTTTGTACCCTAGCCCTGCCGGCACCTAGGGAAACCTAGCAAACCTATACATTTCTGAAAACTAGACACCCAGGGGAATCCAGGATGGGGTGACTTGACTGCCTCCCACCATGGTCTGTTACCCAGAATCCCTAGCAAACGTAAAAAATTGACAAAAAAAACACATTTTCCCCACATTTCTGTGATGGAAAGTTCTGGAATCTGCGTGGATCCACAAATTTCCACCCACCCCGCGTTCCCCAAAGTCCTACGAGAAAAATGGTACCTCACTTGTGCGGGTCGGCCTAGTGCCCGCGACAGGAAACGGCGCAAAACGCAACGTGGTTTTGGAGTGAAAAATGACCCTTTTTTTGGCAAAGTGACTAGCTGTAGATTTTGTACCCTAGCCCTGCCGGCACCTAGGGAAACCTAGCAAACCTATACATTTCTGAAAACTAGACACCCAGGGGAATCCAGGATGGGGTGACTTGACTGCCTCCCACCATGGTCTGTTACCCAGAATCCCTTGCAAACGTAAAAAATTGAAAAAAAACCCACATTTTCCCCACATTTCTGTGATGGAAAGTTCTGGAATCTGCGTGGATCCACAAATTTCCACCCACCCCGCGTTCCCCAAAGTCCTACGAGAAAAATGGTACCTCACTTGTGCGGGTCGGCCTAGTGCCCGCGACAGGAAACGGCGCAAAACGCAACGTGGTTTTGGAGTGAAAAATGACCCTTTTTTTGGCAAAGTGACTAGCTGTAGATTTTGTACCCTAGCCCTGCCGGCACCTAGGGAAACCTAGCAAACCTATACATTTCTGAAAACTAGACACCCAGGGGAATCCAGGATGGGGTGACTTGACTGCCTCCCACCATGGTCTGTTACCCAGAATCCCTTGCAAACATAAAAAATTGAAAAAAAAAACACATTTTCCCCACATTTCTGTGATGGAAAGTTCTGGAATCTGCGTGGATCCACAAATTTCCACCCACCCCGCGTTCCCCAAAGTCCTACGAGAAAAATGGTACCTCACTTGTGCGGGTCGGCCTAGTGCCCGCGACAGGAAACGGCGCAAAACGCAACGTGGTTTTGGATTGAAAAATGACCCTTTTTTTGGCAAAGTGACTAGCTGTAGATTTTGTACCCTAGCCCTGCCGGCACCTAGGGAAACCTAGCAAACCTATACATTTCTGAAAACTAGACACCCAGGGGAATCCAGGATGGGGTGACTTGACTGCCTCCCACCATGGTCTGTTACCCAGAATCCTTTGTAAACGTAAAAAATTGACAAAAAAAACACATTTTCCCCACATTTCTGTGATGGAAAGTTCTGGAACCTGCGTGGATCCACAAATTTCCACCCACCCCGCGATCCCCAAAGTCCTACGAGAAAAATGGTACCTCACTTGTGCGGGTCGGCCTAGTGCCCGCGACAGGAAACGGCGCAAAACGCAACGTGGTTTTGGAGTGAAAAATGACCCTTTATTTGGCAAAGTGACTAGCTGTAGATTTTGTACCCTAGCCCTGCCGGCACCTAGGGAAACCTAGCAAACCTATACATTTCTGAAAACTAGACACCCAGGGGAATCCAGGATGGGGTGACTTGACTGCCTCCCACCATGGTCTGTTACCCAGAATCCCTAGCAAACGTAAAAAATTGAGAAAAAAAACACATTTTCCCCACATTTCTGTGATGGAAAGTTCTGGAATCTGCGTGGATCCACAAATTTCCACCCACCCCGCGTTCCCCAAAGTCCTACGAGAAAAATGGTACCTCACTTGTGCGGGTCGGCCTAGTGCCCGCGACAGGAAACGGCGCAAAACGCAACGTGGTTTTGGAGTGAAAAATGACCCTTTTTTTGGCAAAGTGACTAGCTGTAGATTTTGTACCCTAGCCCTGCCGGCACCTAGGGAAACCTAGCAAACCTATACATTTTTGAAAACTAGACACCCAGGGGAATCCAGAATGGGGTGACTTGACTGCCTCCCACCATGGTCTGTTACCCAGAATCCCTTGCAAACGTAAAAAATTGACAAAAAAAACACATTTTCCCCACATTTCTGTGATGGAAAGTTCTGGAATCTGCGTGGATCCACAAATTTCCACCCACCCCGCGTTCCCCAAAGTCCTACAAGAAAAATGGTACCTCACTTGTGCGGGTTGGCCTAGTGCCCGCGACAGGAAATGGCGCAAAACGCAACGTGGTTTTGGAGTGAAAAATGACCCTTTTTTTGGCAAAGTGACTAGCTGTAGATTTTGTACCCTAGCCCTGCCGGCACCTAGGGAAACCTAGCAAACCTATACATTTCTGAAAACTAGACACCCAGGGGAATCCAGGATGGGGTGACTTGACTGCCTCCCACCATGGTCTGTTACCCAGAATCCCTTGCAAACGTAAAAAATTGACAAAAAAAACACATTTTCCCCACATTTCTGTGATGGAAAGTTCTGGAATCTGCGTGGATCCACAAATTTCCACCCACCCCGCGTTCCCCAAAGTCCTACGAGAAAAATGGTACCTCACTTGTGCGGGTTGGCCTAGTGCCCGCGACAGGAAATGGCGCAAAACGCAACGTGGTTTTGGAGTGAAAAATGACCCTTTTTTTGGCAAAGTGACTAGCTGTAGATTTTGTACCCTAGCTCTGCCGGCACCTAGGGAAACCTAGCAAACCTATACATTTTTGAAAACTAGACACCCAGGGGAATCCAGGATGGGGTGACTTGACTGCCTCCCACCATGGTCTGTTACCCAGAATCCCTCGCAAACGTAAAAAATTGACAAAAAAAACACATTTTCCCCACATTTCTGTGATGGAAAGTTCTGGAATCTGCGTGGATCCACAAATTTCCACCCACCCCGCGTTCCCCAAAGTCCTACGAGAAAAATGGTACCTCACTTGTGCGGGTCGGCCTAGTGCCCGCGACAGGAAACGGCGCAAAACGCAACGTGGTTTTGGAGTGAAAAATGACCCTTTTTTTGGCAAAGTGACTAGCTGTAGATTTTGTACCCTAGCCCTGCCGGCACCTAGGGAAACCTAGCAAACCTATACATTTCTGAAAACTAGACACCCAGGGGAATCCAGGATGGGGTGACTTGACTGCCTCCCACCATGGTCTGTTACCCAGAATCCCTTGCAAACGTAAAAAATTGAAAAAAAAAACACATTTTCCCCACATTTCTGTGATGGAAAGTTCTGGAATCTGCGTGGATCCACAAATTTCCACCCACCCCGCGTTCCCCAAAGTCCTACGAGAAAAATGGTACCTCACTTGTGCGGGTCGGCCTAGTGCCCGCGACAGGAAACGGCGCAAAACGCAACGTGGTTTTGGAGTGAAAAATGACCCTTTTTTTGGCAAAGTGACTAGCTGTAGATTTTGTACCCTAGCCCTGCCGGCACCTAGGGAAACCTAGCAAACCTATACATTTCTGAAAACTAGACACCCAGGGGAATCCAGGATGGGGTGACTTGACTGCCTCCCACCATGGTCTGTTACCCAGAATCCCTTGCAAACGTAAAAAATTGACAAAAAAAACACATTTTCCCCACATTTCTGTGATGGAAAGTTCTGGAATCTGCGTGGATCCACAAATTTCCACCCACCCCGCGTTCCCCAAAGTCCTACGAGAAAAATGGTACCTCACTTGTGCGGGTCGGCCTAGTGCCCGCGACAGGAAACGGCGCAAAACGCAACGTGGTTTTGGAGTGAAAAATGACCCTTTTTTTGGCAAAGTGACTAGCTGTAGATTTTGTACCCTAGCCCTGCCGGCACCTAGGGAAACCTAGCAAACCTATACATTTCTGAAAACTAGACACCCAGGGGAATCCAGGATGGGGTGACTTGACTGCCTCCCACCATGGTCTGTTACCCAGAATCCCTTGCAAACGTAAAAAATTGACAAAAAAAACACATTTTCCCCACATTTCTGTGATGGAAAGTTCTGGAATCTGCGTGGATCCACAAATTTCCACCCACCCCGCGTTCCCCAAAGTCCTACGAGAAAAATGGTACCTCACTTGTGCGGGTCGGCCTAGTGCCCGCGACAGGAAACGGCGCAAAACGCAACGTGGTTTTGGAGTGAAAAATGACCCTTTTTTTGGCAAAGTGACTAGCTGTAGATTTTGTACCCTAGCCCTGCCGGCACCTAGGGAAACCTAGCAAACCTATACATTTTTGAAAACTAGACACCCAGGGGAATCCAGGATGGGGTGACTTGACTGCCTCCCACCATGGTCTGTTACCCAGAATCCCTTGCAAACGTAAAAAATTGACAAAATAAACACATTTTCCCCACATTTCTGTGATGGAAAGTTCTGGAATCTGCGTGGATCCACAAATTTCCACCCACCCCGCGTTCCCCAAAGTCCTACGAGAAAAATGGTACCTCACTTGTGCGGGTCGGCCTAGTGCCCGCGACAGGAAACGGCGCAAAATGCAACGTGGTTTTGGAGTGAAAAATGACCCTTTTTTTGGCAAAGTGACTAGCTGTAGATTTTGTACCCTAGCCCTGCCGGCACCTAGGGAAACCTAGCAAACCTATACATTTCTGAAAACTAGACACCCAGGGGAATCCAGGATGGGGTGACTTGACTGCCTCCCACCATGGTCTGTTACCCAGAATCCCTTGCAAACGTAAAAAATTGACAAAAAAAACACATTTTCCCCACATTTCTGTGATGGAAAGTTCTGGAATCTGCGTGGATCCACAAATTTCCACCCACCCCGCGTTCCCCAAAGTCCTACGAGAAAAATGGTACCTCACTTGTGCGGGTCGGCCTAGTGCCCGCGACAGGAAATGGCGCAAAACGCAACGTGGTTTTGGAGTGAAAAATGACCCTTTTTTTGGCAAAGTGACTAGCTGTAGATTTTGTACCCTAGCCCTGCCGGCACCTAGGGAAACCTAGCAAACCTATACATTTCTGAAAACTAGACACCCGGCGGTTTCCAGGGAGGTATGGCTTGCGTGGATCCCCCAACGTTTCCTTACCCAGAATCCCCTGCAAACCTCAATTTTTGCCCAAAAAATCACTTTTTTCACACATTTTGGGGTGGGAAAGTAGTGGCATCACCGGGCTCACACAAATTTACCACCACCCAGCGTTCCCCCAGGTCTCCCGGTAAAAATGGTGCCTCACTTGTGTGGGAGGCCCAAGTACCCGCGGCAGGCAAGGGCCCCAAACGTAGTGAGGCGACCTCAAGATGGCCTATCGCCCAACCACCTGGTTTTGCAAGGGGGGTCACTTTGGTTTTTGGCCCGGTGCGCGGCGGCCATCTAGGGAAACCTACCAAACCCAGGCATTTTTGAAAACTAGACACCCGGCGGCTTCCAGGGAGGTATGGCTTGCGTGGATCCCCCAACGTTTCCTTACCCAGAATCCCCTGCAAACCTCAATTTTTGCTCCAAAAATCACTTTTTTCACACATTTTGGGGTGGGAAAGTAGTGGCATCACCGGGCTCACACAAATTTACCACCACCCAGCGTTCCCCCAGGTCTCCCGGTAAAAATGGTGCCTCACTTGTGTGGGAGGCCCAAGTACCCGCGGCAGGCAAGGGCCCCAAACGTAGTGAGGCGACCTCAAGATGGCCTATCGCCAAACCACCTGGTTTTGCAAGGGGGGTCACTTTGGTTTTTGGCCCGGTGCGCGGCGGCCATCTAGGGAAACCTACCAAACCCAGGCATTTTTGAAAACTAGACACCCGGCGGCTTCCAGGGAGGTATGGCTTGCGTGGATCCCCCAACGTTTCCTTACCCAGAATCCCCTGCAAACCTCAATTTTTGCCCAAAAAATCACTTTTTTCACACATTTTGGGGTGGGAAAGTAGTGGCATCACCGGGCTCACACAAATTTACCACCACCCAGCGTTCCCCCAGGTCTCCCGGTAAAAATGGTGCCTCACTTGTGTGGGAGGCCCAAGTACCCGCGGCAGGCAAGGGCCCCAAACGTAGTGAGGCGACCTCAAGATGGCCTATCGCCCAACCACCTGGTTTTGCAAGGGGGGTCACTTTGGTTTTTGGCCCGGTGCGCGGCGGCCATCTAGGGAAACCTACCAAACCCAGGCATTTTTGAAAACTAGACACCCGGCGGCTTCCAGGGAGGTATGGCTTGCGTGGATCCCCCAACGTTTCCTTACCCAGAATCCCCTGCAAACCTCAATTTTTGCTCAAAAAATCACTTTTTTCACACATTTTGGGGTGGGAAAGTAGTGGCATCACCGGGCTCACACAAATTTACCACCACCCAGCGTTCCCCCAGGTCTCCCGGTAAAAATGGTGCCTCACTTGTGTGGGAGGCCCAAGTACCCGCGGCAGGCAAGGGCCCCAAACGTAGTGAGGCGACCTCAAGATGGCCTATCGCCAAACCACCTGGTTTTGCAAGGGGGGTCACTTTGGTTTTTGGCCCGGTGCGCGGCGGCCATCTAGGGAAACCTACCAAACCCAGGCATTTTTGAAAACTAGACACCCGGCGGCTTCCAGGGAGGTATGGCTTGCGTGGATCCCCCAACGTTTCCTTACCCAGAATCCCCTGCAAACCTCAATTTTTGCTCAAAAAATCACTTTTTTCACACATTTTGGGGTGGGAAAGTAGTGGCATCACCGGGCTCACACAAATTTACCACCACCCAGCGTTCCCCCAGGTCTCCCGGTAAAAATGGTGCCTCACTTGTGTGGGAGGCCCAAGTACCCGCGGCAGGCAAGGGCCCCAAACGTAGTGAGGCGACCTCAAGATGGCCTATCGCCAAACCACCTGGTTTTGCAAGGGGGGTCACTTTGGTTTTTGGCCCGGTGCGCGGCGGCCATCTAGGGAAACCTACCAAACCCAGGCATTTTTGAAAACTAGACACCCGGCGGCTTCCAGGGAGGTATGGCTTGCGTGGATCCCCCAACGTTTCCTTACCCAGAATCCCCTGCAAACCTCAATTTTTGCTCAAAAAATCACTTTTTTCACACATTTTGGGGTGGGAAAGTAGTGGCATCACCGGGCTCACACAAATTTACCACCACCCAGCGTTCCCCCAGGTCTCCCGGTAAAAATGGTGCCTCACTTGTGTGGGAGGCCCAAGTACCCGCGGCAGGCAAGGGCCCCAAACGTAGTGAGGCGACCTCAAGATGGCCTATCGCCAAACCACCTGGTTTTGCAAGGGGGGTCACTTTGGTTTTTGGCCCGGTGCGCGGCGGCCATCTAGGGAAACCTACCAAACCCAGGCATTTTTGAAAACTAGACACCCGGCGGCTTCCAGGGAGGTATGGCTTGCGTGGATCCCCCAACGTTTCCTTACCCAGAATCCCCTGCAAACCTCAATTTTTGCTCAAAAAATCACTTTTTTCACACATTTTGGGGTGGGAAAGTAGTGGCATCACCGGGCTCACACAAATTTACCACCACCCAGCGTTCCCCCAGGTCTCCCGGTAAAAATGGTGCCTCACTTGTGTGGGAGGCCCAAGTACCCGCGGCAGGCAAGGGCCCCAAACGTAGTGAGGCGACCTCAAGATGGCCTATCGCCAAACCACCTGGTTTTGCAAGGGGGGTCACTTTGGTTTTTGGCCCGGTGCGCGGCGGCCATCTAGGGAAACCTACCAAACCCAGGCATTTTTGAAAACTAGACACCCGGCGGCTTCCAGGGAGGTATGGCTTGCGTGGATCCCCCAACGTTTCCTTACCCAGAATCCCCTGCAAACCTCAATTTTTGCTCAAAAAATCACTTTTTTCACACATTTTGGGGTGGGAAAGTAGTGGCATCACCGGGCTCACACAAATTTACCACCACCCAGCGTTCCCCCAGGTCTCCCGGTAAAAATGGTGCCTCACTTGTGTGGGAGGCCCAAGTACCCGCGGCAGGCAAGGGCCCCAAACGTAGTGAGGCGACCTCAAGATGGCCTATCGCCAAACCACCTGGTTTTGCAAGGGGGGTCACTTTGGTTTTTGGCCCGGTGTGCGGCGGCCATCTAGGGAAACCTACCAAACCCAGGCATTTTTGAAAACTAGACACCCGGCGGCTTCCAGGGAGGTATGGCTTGCGTGGATCCCCCAACGTTTCCTTACCCAGAATCCCCTGCAAACCTCAATTTTTGCTCAAAAAATCACTTTTTTCACACATTTTGGGGTGGGAAAGTAGTGGCATCACCGGGCTCACACAAATTTACCACCACCCAGCGTTCCCCCAGGTCTCCCGGTAAAAATGGTGCCTCACTTGTGTGGGAGGCCCAAGTACCCGCGGCAGGCAAGGGCCCCAAACGTAGTGAGGCGACCTCAAGATGGCCTATCGCCAAACCACCTGGTTTTGCAAGGGGGGTCACTTTGGTTTTTGGCCCGGTGCGCGGCGGCCATCTAGGGAAACCTACCAAACCCAGGCATTTTTGAAAACTAGACTCCCGGCGGCTTCCAGGGAGGTATAGCTTGCGTGGATCCCCCAACGTTTCCTTACCCAGAATCCCCTGCAAACCTCAATTTTTGCTCAAAAAATCACTTTTTTCACACATTTTGGGGTGGGAAAGTAGTGGCATCACCGGGCTCACACAAATTTATCACCACCCAGCGTTCCCCCAGGTCTCCCGGTAAAAATGGTGCCTCACTTGTGTGGGAGCCCCAAGTACCCGCGGCAGGCAAGGGCCCCAAACGTAGTGAGGCGACCTCAAGATGGCCTATCGCCAAACCACCTGGTTTTGCAAGGGGGGTCACTTTGGTTTTTGGCCCGGTGCGCGGCGGCCATCTAGGGAAACCTACCAAACCCAGGCATTTTTGAAAACTAGACACCCGGCGGCTTCCAGGGAGGTATGGCTTGCGTGGATCCCCCAACGTTTCCTTACCCAGAATCCCCTACAAACCTCAATTTTTGCTCAAAAAATCACTTTTTTCACACATTTTGGGGTGGGAAAGTAGTGGCATCACCGGGCTCACACAAATTTACCACCACCCAGCGTTCCCCCAGGTCTCCCGGTAAAAATGGTGCCTCACTTGTGTGGGAGGCCCAAGTACCCGCGGCAGGCAAGGACAACAAACGTAGTGAGGCGACATTTGGGATAGGCAATGTTGATGTTGCCTCACTACGTTTGTTGTCCTTGCCTGCCGCGGGTACTTGGGCCTCCCACACAAGTGAGGCACCATTTTTACCGGGAGACCTGGGGGAACGCTGGGTGGTGGTAAATTTGTGTGAGCCCGGTGATGCCACTACTTTCCCACCCCAAAATGTGTGAAAAAAGTGATTTTTTGAGCAAAAATTGAGGTTTGCAGGGGATTCTGGGTAAGGAAACGTTGGGGGATCCACGCAAGCCATACCTCCCTGGAAGCCGCCGGGTGTCTAGTTTTCAAAAATGCCTGGGTTTGGTAGGTTTCCCTAGATGGCCGCCGCGCACCGGGCCAAAAACCAAAGTGACCCCCCTTGCAAAACCAGGTGGTTTGGCGATAGGCCATCTTGAGGTCGCCTCACTACGTTTGGGGCCCTTGCCTGCCGCGGGTACTTGGGCCTCCCACACAAGTGAGGCACCATTTTTACCGGGAGACCTGGGGGAACGCTGGGTGGTGGTAAATTTGTGTGAGCCCGGTGATGCCACTACTTTCCCACCCCAAAATGTGTGAAAAAAGTGATTTATTGAGCAAAAATTGAGGTTTGCAGGGGATTCTGGGTAAGGAAACGTTGGGGGATCCACGCAAGCCATACCTCCCTGGAAGCCGCCGGGTGTCTAGTTTTCAAAAATGCCTGGGTTTGGTAGGTTTCCCTAGATGGCCGCCGCGCACCGGGCCAAAAACCAAAGTGACCCCCCTTGCAAAACCAGGTGGTTTGGCGATAGGCCATCTTGAGGTCGCCTCACTACGTTTGGGGCCCTTGCCTGCCGCGGGTACTTGGGCCTCCCACACAAGTGAGGCACCATTTTTACCGGGAGACCTGGGGGAACGCTGGGTGGTGGTAAATTTGTGTGAGCCCGGTGATGCCGCTACTTTCCCACCCCAAAATGTGTGAAAAAAGTGATTTTTTGAGCAAAAATTGAGGTTTGCAGGGGATTCTGGGTAAGGAAACGTTGGGGGATCCACGCAAGCCATACCTCCCTGGAAGCCGCCGGGTGTCTAGTTTTCAAAAATGCCTGGGTTTGGTAGGTTTCCCTAGATGGCCGCCGCGCACCGGGCCAAAAACCAAAGTGACCCCCCTTGCAAAACCAGGTGGTTTGGCGATAGGCCATCTTGAGGTCGCCTCACTACGTTTGGGGCCCTTGCCTGCCGCGGGTACTTGGGCCTCCCACACAAGTGAGGCACCATTTTTACCGGGAGACCTGGGGGAACGCTGGGTGGTGGTAAATTTGTGTGAGCCCGGTGATGCCACTACTTTCCCACCCCAAAATGTGTGAAAAAAGTGATTTTTTGAGCAAAAATTGAGGTTTGCAGGGGATTCTGGGTAAGGAAACGTTGGGGGATCCACGCAAGCCATACCTCCCTGGAAGCCGCCGGGTGTCTAGTTTTCAAAAATGCCTGGGTTTGGTAGGTTTCCCTAGATGGCCGCCGCGCACCGGGCCAAAAACCAAAGTGACCCCCCTTGCAAAACCAGGTGGTTTGGCGATAGGCCATCTTGAGGTCGCCTCACTACGTTTGGGGCCCTTGCCTGCCGCGGGTACTTGGGCCTCCCACACAAGTGAGGCACCATTTTTACCGGGAGACCTGGGGGAACGCTGGGTGGTGGTAAATTTGTGTGAGCCCGGTGATGCCACTACTTTCCCACCCCAAAATGTGTGAAAAAAGTGATTTTTTGAGCAAAAATTGAGGTTTGCAGGGGATTCTGGGTAAGGAAACGTTGGGGGATCCACGCAAGCCATACCTCCCTGGAAGCCGCCGGGTGTCTAGTTTTCAAAAATGCCTGGGTTTGGTAGGTTTCCCTAGATGGCCGCCGCGCACCGGGCCAAAAACCTAAGTGACCCCCCTTGCAAAACCAGGTGGTGTGGCGATAGGCCATCTTGAGGTCGCCTCACTACGTTTGGGGCCCTTGCCTGCCGCGGGTACTTGGGCCTCCCACACAAGTGAGGCACCATTTTTTCCGGGAGACCTGGGGGAACGCTGGGTGGTGGTAAATTTGTGTAAGCCCGGTGATGCCACTACTTTCCCACCCCAAAATGTGTGAAAAAAGTGATTTTTTGAGCAAAAATTGAGGTTTGCAGGGGATTCTGGGTAAGGAAACGTTGGGGGATCCACGCAAGCCATACCTCCCTGGAAGCCGCCGGGTGTCTAGTTTTCAAAAATGCCTGGGTTTGGTAGGTTTCCCTACATGGCCGCCGCGCACCGGGCCAAAAACCAAAGTGACCCCCCTTGCAAAACCAGGTGGTTTGGCGATAGGCCATCTTGAGGTCGCCTCACTACGTTTGGGGCCCTTGCCTGCCGCGGGTACTTGGGCCTCCCACACAAGTGAGGCACCATTTTTACCGGGAGACCTGGGGGAACGCTGGGTGGTGGTAAATTTGTGTGAGCCCGGTGATGCCACTACTTTCCCACCCCAAAATGTGTGAAAAAAGTGATTTTTTGAGCAAAAATTGAGGTTTGCAGGGGATTCTGGGTAAGGAAACGTTGGGGGATCCACGCAAGCCATACCTCCCTGGAAGCCGCCGGGTGTCTAGTTTTCAAAAATGCCTGGGTTTGGTAGGTTTCCCTAGATGGCCGCCGCGCACCGGGCCAAAAACCAAAGTGACCCCCCTTGCAAAACCAGGTGGTTTGGCGATAGGCCATCTTGAGGTCGCCTCACTACGTTTGGGGCCCTTGCCTGCCGCGGGTACTTGGGCCTCCCACACAAGTGAGGCACCATTTTTACCGGGAGACCTGGGGGAACGCTGGGTGGTGGTAAATTTGTGTGAGCCCGGTGATGCCACTACTTTCCCACCCCAAAATGTGTGAAAAAAGTGATTTTTTGAGCAAAAATTGAGGTTTGCAGGGGATTCTGGGTAAGGAAACGTTGGGGGATCCACGCAAGCCATACCTCCCTGGAAGCCGCCGGGTGTCTAGTTTTCAAAAATGCCTGGGTTTGGTAGGTTTCCCTAGATGGCCGCCGCGCACCGGGCCAAAAACCAAAGTGACCCCCCTTGCAAAACCAGGTGGTTTGGCGATAGGCCATCTTGAGGTCGCCTCACTACGTTTGGGGCCCTTGCCTGCCGCGGGTACTTGGGCCTCCCACACAAGTGAGGCACCATTTTTACCGGGAGACCTGGGGGAACGCTGGGTGGTGGTAAATTTGTGTGAGCCCGGTGATGCCACTACTTTCCCACCCCAAAATGTGTGAAAAAAGTGATTTTTGGAGCAAAAATTGAGGTTTGCAGGGGATTCTGGGTAAGGAAACGTTGGGGGATCCACGCAAGCCATACCTCCCTGGAAGCCGCCGGGTGTCTAGTTTTCAAAAATGCCTGGGTTTGGTAGGTTTCCCTAGATGGCCGCCGCGCACCGGGCCAAAAACCAAAGTGACCCCCCTTGCAAAACCAGGTGGTTTGGCGATAGGCCATCTTGAGGTCGCCTCACTACGTTTGGGGCCCTTGCCTGCCGCGGGTACTTGGGCCTCCCACACAAGTGAGGCACCATTTTTACCGGGAGACCTGGGGGAACGCTGGGTGGTGGTAAATTTGTGTGAGCCCGGTGATGCCACTACTTTCCCACCCCAAAATGTGTGAAAAAAGTGATTTTTGGAGCAAAAATTGAGGTTTGCAGGGGATTCTGGGTAAGGAAACGTTGGGGGATCCACGCAAGCCATACCTCCCTGGAAGCCGCCGGGTGTCTAGTTTTCAAAAATGCCTGGGTTTGGTAGGTTTCCCTAGATGGCCGCCGCGCACCGGGCCAAAAACCAAAGTGACCCCCCTTGCAAAACCAGGTGGTTTGGCGATAGGCCATCTTGAGGTCGCCTCACTACGTTTGGGGCCCTTGCCTGCCGCGGGTACTTGGGCCTCCCACACAAGTGAGGCACCATTTTTACCGGGAGACCTGGGGGAACGCTGGGTGGTGGTAAATTTGTATGAGCCCGGTGATGCCACTACTTTCCCACCCCAAAATGTGTGAAAAAAGTGATTTTTTGGGCAAAATTTGAGGTTTGCAGGGGATTCTGGGTAAGGAAACGTTGGGGGATCCACGCAAGCCATACCTCCCTGGAAGCCGCCGGGTGTCTAGTTTTCAAAAATGCCTGGGTTTGGTAGGTTTCCCTAGATGGCCGCCGCGCACCGGGCCAAAAACCAAAGTGACCCCCCTTGCAAAACCAGGTGGTTTGGCGATAGGCCATCTTGAGGTCGCCTCACTACGTTTGGGGCCCTTGCCTGCCGCGGGTACTTGGGCCTCCCACACAAGTGAGGCACCATTTTTACCGGGAGACCTGGGGGAACGCTGGGTGGTGGTAAATTTGTGTGAGCCCGGTGATGCCACTACTTTCCCACCCCAAAATGTGTGAAAAAAGTGATTTTTTGGGCAAAAATTGAGGTTTGCAGGGGATTCTAGGTAAGGAAACGTTGGGGGATCCACGCAAGCCATACCTCCCTGGAAGCCGCCGGGTGTCTACTTTTCAGAAATGCGTGGGTTGGAAAGGTTTCCCTAGATGGCCGCCGAGCCCTGGGCAAAAAACCAAAGTAACCCCCCTTGCAAAACCAGATTACCTATTGTTACTACAGCGTGATAATTTAGGAATAATACTGCAAAGAAAATGTGGCAGACAATTTGAGGTTTACAGGACAATGGGGATAAAAAATATTTTTCAAATCACTAGAGAGACATCACCATGAACTCCCAAAGGTTTTCGACAATATCTACAGTTGGTGGGTTATTCTTACATGGAAAGTGTACCTTGGCAGAGAAACAAAAAACAAAGATTCCTGCACAACCATCTATTCCTCAAACACACACACATACTGGTTGGATTTGGCACGAGGGCAAGTCATGGTTCAGTGTATTAAATTTTATTAACAAGAGATTTCACAAAAATGAAATACACTGTCAATAATTAAATTCACAAAAAACCAAACCAATGACTTGCAGCTCGTGAGCTGTAAAGCCACGTCAAGGCACCAACCGCTTTACAGGCCATTCACACACCTTTCATACGTGATACAAACAAGACCATTCGCACCACCAGGTACAAAAGCAACACAGTACAAAAATCACCAAAAAGGGACAAGGTACACCCTGCTTCAGAAAGACAAATATTACTGCACAGTCATCTAACCCGCAAGCACACACACATACTGGTTGGATTTGGCACGAGGGTGAGTGATGGTTCAGTAGATAAAATTGTATTACCAAGTGATTTCACAAAACATGAAATGCACTGGTAATAATTGAAAGGGCAAGAAACTGAACCATTGACTCACAGCTCGTGAGCTGTAAAGCCACGACAAGGCACCAACCTCTTTACAGGCCATTCATACACCTTTCATACGTGTGAGACATACAAAACCATTCACACCGCCAGCCGCGGGCCCATCACATAACAAAACTCACACCGGCACACAGCGCCATTCAAGGGCCCATCACTTTCACACGCCCACAATCCAGACACAGCAACTACACAGGCTGAAGGATTGCGTGGAGTGGCACTCAGCTAGCAGTGTGTGTAGTGACCAGCATAAAGTCACTACTCACACACAGCCAGCCAAGCACCGGTCGACACACACCGCTAGCCAAACGCCAGTCCACGCACACCGCTAGCCAAGCGCCAGTCCAGGCACACCGCCATCCAATCGCCAGTCCAGGCACACCGGCAGCCAATCCACCTACACCGCCAGCCAAGCTCCAGTCCACGGACACCACCAGACAAGCACCATTCCACGCACACCGCCAGCCAAGCTCCAGTCCACACACACCACCAGACAAGCTCCAGTCCACGGACACCACCAGCCAAGCTCCAGTCCACGGACACCACCAGCCAAACACCAGTCCGCACACACCACCAGTCCACACACACTGCCAGCCAAGTACCAGTCCACGCACAGCGCAAGCCAAGCACCATTCCACGCACACCACCAGCCAAGCACCATTCCACGCACACCGCCAGCCAAGCACCATTCCACGCACACCACCAGCCACGCACCAGTCCACGCACACCGCCAGCCAAGCACCATTCCACGCACACCACCAGCCACGCACCAGTCCACGCACACCGCCAGTCCATGCACACCGCCAGTCCACGCACACCGTCAGCCAAGCACCATTCCACGCACACCACCAACCAAGTGCCAGTCCACACACACCAACAGCCAAGCGCAAGCCTACACACACCGCCATCACATTTTGGATTTTTTTAGAAAAAAATAAAAACACAAACAAATTGCAAATAGATACAAATCTTCTAACAGAAAATCAGCAACTAAATACATTGCACTAACACCAACATTGAAACAGAATCAAATTATCCAAAGAATACAGACCAGGCAGTTCACTTTACCACTCAAGAATCCTCCCAAAAATTCTTTCGCGTGTGGTACGCTCTAAAACAAGCAGAGAGACACAGTGCAGGATGAGAGGGACAATCGGGGCAGTACATACGACTCTCCTTCCGCAAACCTCTTCGCCAACAGACTCTACATCTCCTACTGGGAAAATCTTTTGCGGGTGTGGGAGGAATGTGATCTGGAAAGTGGCGTTCTTTCAATCTAGCAACATCCTCCACCAGTCCAACTCTAGGAACACTTGCCTGTTCCACTACAACAAGGCTGCCTATTACAGACTCCTGAAACTTAACAAAAGTCATCTTTGACTCAGGGCAAGAATCCTGGAACACAACAAAAGCATTAAACATTGCCAAGTGGAAAAGATGGATAGCCAACTTCTTGTACCAAATGTAAGCCTTACGAAGAGCAGTGTAAGGTTCCAACCTCTGATCTACTCTGTCAACACCACCCATGTACCTATTATAGTTTAAAACACATACAGGTTTGCGCGCTTCAGCGACCTGACCCCAAACAGTCACAGGTGCAGTGCTTTCATCATGGATGGAAGTCAGCATGTAGACATCTCTCCTGTCTGTAAACTTCACAGCAAGAAGCTCCTGGCAACGCAACGCACTGCACTGTCCCCGCACAAGCTTTTGACAAACAAGTTCTTTCGGAAAACCTTTACGGTTACAGCGGACTGTGCCACAAGCAAAAGGGTCCACTTTGGCCAATTCCCTGAACAACCGTACACCAGTGTAGAAGTTATCTACATATAAATGGTGGCCTTTGTTAAAAAATCCTCTTCCAAGTTCCCAAACAATTTTCTCAGTCACTCCAAAAGTGGACGGACAACCAGGGAGGTTAAACCTAGATTCCTTACCGGTGTACACCCTGAAATTAGAGACATATCCAGTCCTACTGTCACACAGCATATACAGCTTTATTCCATAGCGTGCCCTCTTACTAGGAATGTATTGCCTAAAAACCAAGCGGCCCTTGAACAACACCAAAGACTCATCCACTGCAATTTCTCTACCAGGGGCATAAATCTCAGAAAATCGATCAACAAAGTGATCAAGGACAGGCCTAATCTTAAAAAGACGGTCACAATCAGGGTGATCTCGTGGCAACGCTAAACCATTATCTACAAAGTGCATCATCCGAAGCAGAAGCAAATACCTGTCACGACTCATGACTGCCGGAAAAATAGACGTTGCCATCAAGGGACTGCTAGACCAATATGAAGCCAATGATGGCTTCCTTAGCAAGCCCATCAAAAAAGTTAAACCCAAGAACTTCTTCATCTCTTCAACATTTGTGGGAGTCCACCGGGTAGCTCTAGAGTGTGGCTTAAGACTGGCACTGTTGTCCCTCAAAAACTGTTCGGCATACAAATTAGTGTGCTCAACAATCTCTGCCAAAAACACATCGTCCATAAACAACTGAAAAAAATTTACAGGCAAAAAGTTCTCGGTATTCACTCTAGACCCTGGAACACCAGTAAACTCAGGAAATTCCGGCTGCACCATGCCAGGGGCAACCCAGAGGTCATCACTTTCAACGGGAAGACTTGCAGCCCCAGCCTGCAGCCCAGATGTCTCTTGCCGCACTACACCAACGGAAAGGCTTGCAGCCCCAGCCTGCAGCCCAGATGCCTCTTGCCGCACTACACCAACGGGAAGCCTTGCAGTCCCAGCCTGCAGCCCAGATGTCTCTTGCCGCACTACACCAACGGGAAGCCTTGCAGCCGCAGGCTGCAGCCCAGATGCCTCTTGCCGCACTATCGGCACATCAGTCTCCTCCTCTAACACAGGCACTTCATCCGCACTAAGAGTATCTTCATCATCCGATGACCCCATACGGAGAGAAAACTCACTGCCAGAATCGTCCCCTGCCCCCTCTCCCTCAGAAGCAGAGTCAGTCTCTGACCCAATATCAGAGGAAGACTCAAACAGCAAACCAACAACCTGCTGAGCAGTCATCCTGCGGCTAGCCATTATACCTACTAAGATGGAAGACTGCACAAACAAGTCAACAACAACCAACAATGTGCAAACCAAGTAAGTAAAGAAATGTGTACCTTATATCAATAAGATCAATGTACTCAAAAGCTATACAATCCAAAATCAAAAGAGACAGCTACACTCACCAGAAACAAACTCTGCAGTGACACAGCAAAGACCAACGATATCAAACTAGAAAGAAGAAAAAAAAACAAATTACTCACAAGACAACAAAATACACATCGTGCACCAATGCAAAAAGTTTTTGAAACTCAAAAACCAAACATACTGCTATTATTACACCATTTGCAAAAAAAAACAGGCAGAGAAATCAAACACATTTGCATTGTACAAAAAAACAGTCTCTTACCAAACTACACAAACAGCAAAACCACCAGAACCAAAACGTCACCGTGAACAGAAGAAAAGCCTTCACCTAGAACAAAAAAGTAAACAAAAAAAACATTACAATTGGAAATCACAAAAAATATAACAATAAACATTATAACATGCCATGTCACTACCCAAATGGTCAATCGGTTTGTGTGCCAGGTCAGGCAGAAAACAGCAGGAAAAAAAAGGCTATTCAGTCCCGGGGCAGGTGAGCCAAATACATATAACAAATTGCACCCTGGAAGCGAGGGGTCACTTCTATTTCTAATTGAAATAATTCCCTGGTGTCTAGTGGGCTTTTCTGCCTCCAATGGGAGCAGAAACGGCAAAAAAATAAAACCGATCTGCCCACAGAGGGGGCAGAAAAGTCTTCAAAACATTTAGGGGCCCAAGGAAGCGACCCTTGCCCAAGGGGTCGCTTCCTACAATAATATTTATATCCCTGGTGTCTAGTGGGCTTTTCTGCCCCCCCCCCAAGGAGCAGAAACGGACAGAAAGACGACCAATCTGCCCCCAGGGGGGGCAGAAAAGTATTCTAAATAATTAGGCCGCAAAGGAAGCGACCCTTGCCCAAGGGGTCGCTTCCTACATAAAGAAAAAGACATCCCTGGTGTCTAGTGGGCTTTTCTGCCCCCCCTGGGGGCAGAAACGGGCGGAAAGACGACCGATCTGCCCCCAGGGGGGGCAGAAAAGTCTCCTAATCACTTTACCACCCTAGGAAGCGACCCTTGCCCAAGGGGTCGCTTCCTACATAACGAAATAGACATCCCTGGTGTCTAGTGGGCTTTTCTGCCCCCCCTAGGGGCAGAAACGGGCAGAAAGAAGACCGATCTGCCCCCAGGGGGGGCAGAAAAGTCTTCAAATTATTTGGCCCCCCAAGGAAGCGACCCTTGCCTAAGGGGTCGCTTCCTACATAGCATAAACGATATCCCTGGTGTCTAGTGGGCTTTTCTGCCCCCCCCTGGGGGCAGAAACGTGCAGAAAGCGGACCGATCTGCCCCCAGGGGGGGCAGAAAAGACTTCCACAAATTTTGCCCCCAAGGAAGCGACCCTTGCCCAAGGGGTCGCTTCCTACATAGTAAAAACAACATCCCTGGTGTCTAGTGGGCTTTTCTGCCCCCCCTGGGGGCAGAAACGCGCAGAAAGCGGGCCGATCTGCCCCCAGGGGGGGCAGAAAAGACTTTGCCAAATTTTCGTCCCCAAGGAAGCGACCCTTGCCTAAGGGGTCGCTTCCCAAACTCAAAATACAAAATCCCTGGTGTCTAGTGGGGCATCCCTACTCCACGATCGCGACGCTGTGCGCGATCGTGGAGCAGGAATGCCCTGTATTGAGACATCGGGGGAGAGGAAATACTCTTTCCTCTCCCCCGATGCCTCAATACTAGAGATTTCACCGCCGCGGCCCCCACCAGACGCCAAACACCTACCTCTGCTCCCCTTGGACGCGCTGGAAGAAATGGATTCCAGCGCGTCCAACGCTTCCTGATGACGCCGGCGCGAGCTGTGCGCGCTGACGTCATCAGAAAGCGTGGGGGGGCTCGGGGGGGGGCGGGGGTGGCAGCGGAAGCTCTTCCGCTGCCACCCCCGTAAAGGGGGGCAAGATCGAGGCACAAGGGGGGGAGCGCCAGCGCTTCCCCCGGGGGCTGTCCTCATGACGGAACGGTTCCGTCATGAGCACAGCCCAACCGATGCTCATGACGGAACCGTTCCGTCATGAGCATCGAAGGGGTTAAATGTAGCAAAAGTAAACAATGGTCCTGAACCAATACTTAATAATCAACAGAATGATAATTTATGCTACTCTCAAGTAGGAACCACTCTTGAGTGAGCTCACAATAACAAGTAACCAATACGTAAACAAGAAATATGCACCAAACCATTCATCTCCAAACACTTTTAAAAAAATGGGCATATAATTTTTATTTATACATGTATATACACAAAACAATGGAAAACCATCACATGATTCAGAAAAGTCAAGGAAGGAAGGGGAGAGGGTTGCTCCAGAAGGAACGTGAGGGAATTTCGTACTCAAGTGTAAAGATATTTAGAAAAGGGAAATTCCCAAAAGGATCAAGGACATATATTTACACAGTTCAGCATAAGCCTGGCGGATAATAACCAGTCATCAGAAACCCGGCCTGGTACAATACTGCATGTATTCTATTTGTACATATGATTTCCAAAAAATTAGAGAGATAAATCTCCTTTGACGAAAGGGCACAGGGAACAAAGGTCCAGGTTTCCAAATTGGGGTGGGGGTAGTGGTGACGTTTCGACCCGACTTGAGGGCAGAGGAGGGAAATTTTTGCCTCAGCCACGCGGGTCTTCCTCAGGACAGGGAGCCAGAAAGGGAAGGGGCAACCCTAAGGAGTAAAGGGCACATTATTCCAACCATCTCAACAATTAAAATATATAATTATTAACTTAAGCCATACTACCCATTTTACAATGTCATGGGTAACGCCCAATGATAAACCTATAATAAGGGCGAGAGAGAACAGAGTGGTGTACATGAGGGAGAGTATTCAAAATTAACCCTCCATGGTAATCTTATAGGAAAAACACTCATCCGCCTTATAAGTGCTGCATGGTGCCCAAGGGTTGGGAAAAGGGACCCTAGAATTCAAGGGTACAGCATCATAATTATTATGTACGTCTTAGTGGAAAATGGGGGTGAATTAATTAACCTATGGCGCATTAAATTGGTGAACTTACCCGGAATGATTGCGTGGTATTAATTCACAAAAGGAAGAACAACCTGAAAGACATTAATGGATTTCTAGAAGTCCCTCTATAAGGCACCTGCCTAAAAGGAAATTTACATAGAAGCCAACAATTGTAAATGGCCTATCAGGGACTTACCCGCATGGAAAGCGTCGTTCTGATTAAAAAATTGAATTTATTTAAAGGGAAGAGCGGGGGGTCGGCATTTCTCAGCCTACTCAATCTCTAAAGCAAACAATCCTGGCATCAGGATCAACTCATCTGCTAAATAATGAGCAGGCACGGACGGGATAACCAAAAATAAAAGGCGCATCAAATACCTGAAGCGCTTCAAGTCGCTGTCCATTTCCGATGCAGTTTCAACCAACTAGTGGTGAGCCGCCGACAAACTCCTTAAACAAACCTGGACTTCGGACGTGGTGACGTTCTGCAAGCTTCCCGCCTATACTGTGCCAATGGAAGCGAACATGCAAGATAGTGAAAAAAGACTAAAGGGATGTGACTTGCATGATTCATTAATTTAAAAACCTGTGGTGCATGTTTATTGTGAGCATTGGCCATGATAATAACTTGTACGACATATTATGAAAGAAGGACATCATAAATTACCAAGGAATACATGAACAAACCTAATTAAACAAACATAATTGAACACTCATGGGAACATAACATCAAATAAGAAACATTTAAATATTGTCCATATACATTGAACATATAGATGTATGCATGTATACATACATTAACACACTCCACGATTAACCACATGTACTGACATAAACATCCAACGAGTGTAATAATTTATTATATACAACTTCCTAAAAAGGGGGCTTGTGAGGGTGAATAAATACTGCAATCGAGGTAATGTATTTTGAATAGAGAAAAACTAGAAAAAATTGAAGATTTATATTTAATTTACCAAATAGGCAGAAACATACAGCTCATGTTTATGCAGAAAAATGTATATGGCACTATTGTACCATTCTTAGTCTAGGCTGGTGTGAAAAACCGCCTTCTACCTAGCTAAGAGGCAGAGATCATATGTAGCTGTATGGTGAAAGCTTAAGGAAAACAATTGTAAAAGGTAGACCATTGTGAACTGTTTATATGCTAGAGCAAATCGGACAACCATTGCTCAGTACTGTTACCTGCCCTATTGATTTCCTCAAACTCATTCAACCCTCTTGCCACCGTATCAAAAAGTTGTATCCATCTACATTCCCGATAATTCAGTATCCTGGAAAAATCACCTCCCCTTGGGTTCGTCCTGACTTTCTCAAGGACCCACCAGCAGAGGCTCTCAGGTGTATGTCCAAATTAGTAAAGTGTTCCATAAGGGGTTCTCTCTGCGTCTGACAGCGGATACTGCTACAATGTTGTTGGATCCGGATATTAACCTTCTGTGTGGTTTGGCCAATATATAAGAAACCAGATGGGCAAAAAGTGACATAGATGACCCCAGTGGAGTTACAGTTGGTATGTTCCTGCATGGTGTGTGTGCAGTTGTTGTGAGTAAAAGATTTCAATTCCTTTGTCATAGGGCACACCCTATACATGGCCACATTTAAAATTTCCCTTCACAGGGGGATTATTTCAAAGAGTGGTTTGCGAGATCCTTTGTTCAGTGGGTAGTAAGGATTTAACTACATGTTCCCTTTTTGCCCTTTCTGAAAGCATGCGTTGGAGGTGGTGTGCTTCCAAGTTCATCCGCCACCAAATGCCAGTGGTGGTTTATGACTTTTTTAATTATGCTGCTTTTAGTGCAGAAGGTTGTCACGCATGCTAATCGTTCCTGGTCTGTGGAGTCTCCATCCTTGGTTTCCAACAAAGCTTCTCTGTTGTTAAACAATGCACGTTTAGTGCCTTTTTCAGGAGTCTCATAGGGTACCCTCTCTCAGATAGGCGAGAAATTAATTCGCTGGATTCCAAAAAATTGTCGTCTTTCTCGAAACAATTTCTCCGCAACCTTAGAAATTCTTCAAAGGGCAGGTTCTCTAAGGTTGCGGGGATGGTGACTGGAATAACGCATCAAGGTCCTGTCTTTCTATACAAGCGGGTAAAATGTTTGTTGTGTTCAGCTTGTATGGTACTATCTTGCATGATCGCTTTCATACGCACAGCATACACGGGAAGCGTGCAGAACGTCACCACATCCGAAGTCCGGGTTTTTTTAAGGAGTTTGTTGGCGGCTCACCACTAGTTGGTTGAAACCGCATCAGAGATGGACAGCGACTTGCAGCACTTCAGGTATTTGACACGCCGTTTATTTTTGGTTATCCCGCCCGTGTCTGCTCATTGTTTAGCAGATGAATTGATCCTGATGCCAGGCTCATTTGCTTTATAGATTGAGTAGGCTGAGAAATTCCGACCCGCCGCTCTTCCCTTTAAATTAATTCCATTTTTGATTCTGAACAACGCTTTCAATGCGGGTTAGTCCCGGATAGGCCATTTATAATTGTTGGCCTCTATGTAAATTTCCTTTTAGGCATTTGCCTTATAGAGAGACTTCTAGAAATCCATTAATGTTTTTCAGGTTGTTCTTCCTTTTGTGAATTAACACCACACAATCATTGAGGGTAAGTTCACCAATTTAATGTGCCATAGGTTAATTGATTCACCCCAATTTTCCATTAAGACATACATAATAATTATGATATTGTACCCTTGAATTCTAGGGTCCCTTTTCCCAACCCTTGGACACCATGCTGCACTTTTAAGGCGGATGAGTGTTTTTCTTTCCCATGGAGGGTTAATTTTGAACACTCTCCCTCAAGTGCACCAACCTGTTCTCTCTCGCCCTTATTATAGGTATACCGTTGGGCCTTACCCATGACATTGTGAAGTGGATAGTATGGGCTTAAGTTAATAATTATATATTTTAATTGTTGAGATGGTTGGAATAATGTGCCCTTTACTCTTTAGGGTTGCCCCTTCCCTTTCTGGCTCCCTATCCTGAGAAAGACCCACATGGCTGAGGCAACAATTTCCCTCTTCTGCCCTCAAGTCGGGTCGAATCGTCAACACTACCCCCCCCCCCAATTTGGAAACCTGGGGGCATATGTATGTACCTCCTGTTTAGCGAATCTCAAATTGCGATTTTTTGCGATTTGCAGTTTGAGATTCGCTAATTGGGATGTATTTTAAAAATCGCGAATGTTTAGTGATCACTTAAAATTCGCAAAAAATTCTCAGAAACCTGGTTTGCGATTCCTTAATTGCGAAATTCGCAAATTAAGAAATTGCAAAAGCGGGAATCTGCTATACAAGTTCAAGCAGACTGATGACCTCACAACCAGGAAGTGGGAGTAATTTGCTGCACCTGATTGCCTGAGCCAGAGTCAGAGGCTGTTTGGAGAGTGTGAGGAGTCATCACAGTAGAAAAAAAAAACCCATGGAGTCCCAGAAGCAACATGAGGGCAAGGAGGGTGAAAAGAGGAAGCGAAAACATAAATTCTCTGACAAGAAGCAGGAGGTCCTCATAGAGGAGATGGTATGCAGCCAGGAGCTCCTCTTTGGTAAAAAGGCACTGAGAGTCCCAGAATCAAGGAAAAGAAAGATTTGGCTGGACACTCAAGAGAAAGTTAATGCTGTGGGTGTTACTCATCGCACTGTCGAAGAATTGCGCAAGCGATGGTATGACATGCGGCAAAGGTCTAAGGAGAGGGTGGCAGCCACTCTCAAGGAGGCCAACAAGACCGGGGAAGGACCATCCACATCAGCATAGACAACACCCCATGAGGAGCTTGTGGAGTCCACCTTCCTGCCTGATAGCGTTGGTGGTGTGGCTGACATTGACAGCTCCGACCCTGCATCCAGCAGCCAAGGTAAGATTCCTGGAAAATATATCTGCCTTGATCCCCATCCCATGCACACTTTCACGAATGCGCAAAATATACACAACACATGTCACTCCGGCCCAATGTTTACAGCACACCCAGCAATGCATCATGGGAGTTGTAGGAAGATGTATGACAGTGTGTCCATGACACATAGGAAATCAAATGCAACATGTGGGTTGGTGATAAGGGAATAATACAGTGTCAGAAGTTAGCCAAGTCAAACTGTAAAAACTTTATTGAGTGCAAAATGCAGACAATGACACAAACTCATTACATCCCCTTTACATCCACAGCACAATCCAGGGCACTTTATGACAGTGCAGAGGGAGATGAGCATGCAAGTCCTGAGGACCAGCATGAAGATGGGGACTCGAGTGAGGAGACAGAGCACTCAACAATCATGCGCAGGAAGGGCACACATGTGCCCCCACTGCCTCCATTGGAGGATGACATAGAGCCCACAGGGGAGGAGAGTGATCAAAGAGAGGCAAGGCAGGGTTTGTCACACAGGCGGAGGCAAAAAAAACCACGAATGAGTGTTGCAGCAATGGAAAGACGCAGGTCAAGGCCCAGGAGCAGCACAGCCACCGATGAGGAGCACACAGTATTTGGAGGTCTCGAAAATAGCATGCTGCAGGTACAGCGCCTGCAATGTAAATCATTGCACTCCATTAATAGGCAGCTCTGCACACTCAACCTGAATCAGCGCTACATGGGGGAGGGCATCATGGCCATGGCAGGTGCCATACATGACCTCTTTGACACCCTGAAGCAAAACCAAGACGCCCGTGACAGGGCTGCACAACGTGCCAACGCACGGCTGCATAAGTACACAAAGGCGGTGAACCGCCTCTGCACCACCACCAGCAATTTGACACGTCGCAGCATTACCATGCAGTTGGAAATGTCACACTGCTGCCAGAACATTGCAAGAGGGCTGGAACAGGTCACCAGTGCAGTTGAGCAAATGCAGACGGCCAACTGAGGTGGCAGCACACTCATGGTCTCTGGGGAGAGCGCGACGACCTCAAGTAGGAGTAGCATCACACCTACATTGCCTGAAGCAAGAAGGCGCAGTGCCAGACAGGGTGCAGTACCTAGGAACCCCACGGAGGGCACTCAGCCTGGATCCCAAACAGCACCAATCCGTCACTGGAGGCGGTGAACTGGACAGTGACACATTTGCGTCAATGGGTGATGCAACCCAGCAATGCTTATTGAACACTTTCCTGTGAACTACTTGCGCTGTGTGCATAACATGTGCTGGGTACAGCAACAGTGAATGCTTTTGAAGTGTGAATAAACACAGCATAGATTACAATAATTTTTTTGCCTCATGTCATCATTACTCACCTAGAAGTAGTTTTGCGTGATCTCAGTCCGTCTTTGACGTCCGGCAGCTACCCCAACTCCTGATGCTTGTCTGCCATGGGGAGCAGGGCAATCGTCATCCGATGTGTCTGTATCGGTCACATCAATTGTGGTGCCTTTCCTCATAGCCATGTTATGGAGCATTGCACAGCTTGCCACGATTTTACAGCAGGTCTCAGGGCTGTATTGCAGTGCACCTCCACTTTTATGCAGGCACCGGAACCGACTCTTTAGCATTCCAAATGTACGCTCTATGATGCAGCGTGTAGATCTGTGTGCCTTGTTGTATCTCCTCTCACTTGCATTGGCTGGATCCAGGTACGGGGTCAGGATGAAGTCCTGCACTGCATAGGCACTGTCACCTGCAGGGATAGACACAATAGGTAAGACAATGTCCCCCCCACTCAGGAGATGTAGTGGATGTATGGATGTGTGCCGTGTATTTACCTAGCAGGTATCTGTTAGAATTGGGAATCTCTGGTTGGCACAGGTATGCACTTGTGACAAGCAGGGACTCTTACTTCTAAGTCAGGATAAGGGGATCACCCTTTCAAATAACCCCTGCTCACCCTTTAGGTAGTGTGGCGCAAGCAGTCAAGACTATTCTCAGGGCGTCATAGGTTAAGCATTTGTGAACACATACAGTAATACAATGACACACCACAAATGGACACCAGTCAAGGTTATATCAAAAATAGTTTTGTTTACATTAGTACAAAACCAGAATAACGATTAGAAATGACCACAGTATTATTTCAAAGTTCAATGTTCTTGTAAAAAGGCTTAAACTACAAAAATAGGCTTCTTTTAGTCATTTCTGCTTCTTTTAGGCTTTGTACGGTTCGTACCTGGGTGTGCGACTCGTCCGCATTAAAAACAAGGAAAGTACGAGTCAAACAATCGGTGTGGACTCCGGGGTCCGTAACATGCACGCTGCGGTGCGAACAGAACAAAGTACCTTAAGTTTGTGGGGTCCGCGACGGACAGTGCGGGACAAGTTGATGGGTCCGGGTCGTAGTTCGGCAGCGTATTCAGATGCTGGTCGGGTCGCGGTGTCGGGACGCGGCGTTGGTACGGGACCTTCAGGGATACGTGCGGATGGGCTGGATCAGCTTGCAGAGTCCGTGGCGTTCGGCGTTCGAGCCGTACCTTCGGTGCGGATAGGCGGCGACACTTCTCGGCGCTGTACAGCATACGGGGAGGATCAGCGTGATGCGGCGTCTCGGCTCTGAGTACGGCACGACAGTACGTTAGCAGCGTACGGACCGTACCTGCGGGACAGCGAAGCTTGTTTTCCGAGTACAGGGTTCAGCAGCCAGGGCTGTACGACTCGAATCGGCGGGGAAGGTTAAGTGAGATGCGGCCGGGAGGGATACGGTGCGTACTAACGCTTTTGGATCAGCGTAGACGCACGGTGCCGGGCGGCAAAGACACGCCTTCGCGGCGGATGGGGTACGAGTCGTACTGGGGCCAAAACCAGCGGGAAACAAGCAAGAATTGTCCAGGCAACTCAGTTTTGGAAGGCAGATGAGTCCAATGGTCCTGGGACTCAGTTCAGGGGGCAAGCTCTTCTTCCAAGCCCTTGGAGATAGTTGAAAACAAAGTGCAAAGTCTCTTTCAGTCTTTTCCTCTCCTTTCTCAGCAAGGCACCCACTGCAGGCCAATCCCCCAGGTCAGGGAAAGTTACTCCTCCTTCAGCTTCTTCCAGGTCCTTCTGGTCAGGCAGAGTTTCTTCGTGGTTCAATCAGGATCTGCTCTCTCTGGAGGAAATAAGAATAAAGCGCTCTCCAGGCGCTATGTGGAGGACCAGCACAAAGCCATTGATAGATCCAGGAACAGAAACAAAAGGTCCCACAAAGTCCATCAGGCATCCAGGGGCTGGGCAGGGCCCAGGGAGGCAAGCCTTCCCCTGGGCCCCAGCAGCAGCACGCCCCTGGTTGTTTCAAGTTAAGCACAAGAACAAGAACATTTTCATGGGGTCACAGCCCCTCTTTTATACACAGAATCCTTTGTCTCCAAAGGTGCAGGGAAGGGGCAAACCAGATGCAACTGGTTCCTGAGCACTTTGTTTTGCTCAGCCCCTCTCCCTATTCACAGAGCAGGCCAGGGTCATCAGCCGCACCACAGGGGGCGGAGCCAGCATTGTGTGGGGAAAGCCCAGCCCTATTCTCAGAACAGGCCAGGGTCATCAGTCACACCACGGGGGCGGAGCCAGCATTGTGTGGGGAAAGCCCAGCCCTATTCAGGTCCAAGGTGTACTCCTCCCACTCATCAACCTGCAGAGCTCTCCACCCACCACTGGGGAAGATCCACCCTGACTCCTGGAGCCAGGCACACCAGCCAATCACACGCCAGACAGTCACTGCACATTTATGCCAGTGTCTAGAAGTGGCGCTTCTATACTAGCTACAGTAACGCGCACAAATCATTGCACAGCATTCACTCTCCCGAGTTTGCACATATCAAACTCGACCCTGCACTCCCCACGCATCAGGAACTAGCACGGTCACCCAGATCCCCCATGCATTCCTATGGGAGGGCAGGTCAGTCTCATTCAACCACACAGAGCGCCCGCGCTTTCCACTGGGACACAGTATGAAAGCGCCTAAAGGCCTAAAACCACTAGTACAACACAGGAAAAGGCTAGGATAATGCAAAAAGTTCTAGGGGTGAACTTGCCAGAAGGGCCAAGTCCAACAGTATCCCTCGCCAAACTCTCCAGCACTCAGACATCTGTGTATCCCACTATGTCTAAAGATGAAAGAGTCATGTGTACTGCCAGGGCATTTGGGTACAATGTCATTGATGATATACTTAGCATTGCACACAATCTGTTTATTCAGGGAATGGTAGCATTTTTGATTTAGATTTTGTTCCTCCTTCCTCAGGAGCATCGACAGACTGTTGTAGTGGCCCTGATAACATCTAGATTGGACTACTGCAACAGTCTATACCTCAACATTCAGGAAAGAGAAAAGAACAAGGGGACCCGTTCTGGTAGCCTAGGGACCTCGGGTAATAACTTATTTTAAAGAACAAAGGTCCTTGGCATAAGAGGAGATAGTTTGAATGTTTCAACATAGACTACAATGAGCACTATGGAGGTTCTTCCAATGTCCAGCCGGACAGAGGAATATTTATTCAAGTAAGATAACAGGATGGGCAAGATACAAGGCACAACAGAGATGGCGAACGGCACAATCCTGTACCGAGCGTTTGAAAAGAAGGTATAGGGAGTATAGACACAAGAAGGAAAGAGCAGGCAAAAAAGGGGGGAGAGAGCAAAGGGCGGCTTACATTTACATAATAATACTGTGTAAGCTCAAACCAACAAACAACGCACTCATTTTGTCACAATGGTTAAATAGTGGTGTTTGCTACAAAGGTCGACGTTTCGATCCCTAGCTCTCAATACTATGGGATCATCATCAGGACTAGAAATTGAACTGTTGCCTGATAGATAGTGTCAAGGAGCCTGTAGGGTAGTAAGACAGGAAACAAAGAAACAACAAAAAAATGATAAATAAACAATAAAGCAAGTCCACCTTACTTTGAGCATATCTAGTCAGGAGACCGTTAGAGGGGTGTAACAATTCGCTACGTGAAGAGGGTGAGTGCATGTGAATGTGATGGTACACATGCGGAAGGAAATGGCAGCGTTGTTGGGTGCAGTGGCGCACATAATGAAGACAAGACCGAGGAGGTCAATGACGGTGAGGGAGCAACAAGAGACGTAAAGAGTGCCCGTAAGGATCAGTGAGAAAGGATGCTAACGATGCGTGACCCAATAAGAAAGGAATTGATGTGTGTCATACCGAGAGAGGAGGGTAAAAACAATAATGGTGGAACGAAGGGGGTGGCGCAGTGCTGTTGGGAGCGAGTTAGTGCTGACGAGGAGGGATCCGTGTGAATTTAAGGGACAAGGCTCAGGTATGAAAGGGGTGGTCTGTGCTAACCTGGGAAACAGCTCGCAGTGGACCTGGGAAAGCTCGGTGGGTGCCAGGAGCAGCTCAATGGGTGCCTGGAGTTCGTCGGCAATACGCGAAAGCCTCACGAGGGCGTCTGGATGCTAGAATGAAGGAGTGAAGAAGGGGTGAGCCTGGTAAGGGCGTGGTCCGTAGGATAATGAGACCAGAGAGGTGTATACCTTGATCGTAGTCCACAGGTGGTCGTGTTAAGGGACAGTGGGCGACGGATGAACCAAGCGTTCAGGAGGGCTGGAGCTGGGGAAGGCAAGGAAAGTGTTGGCGGGACCCCAACCAATTTCGGCTAGTAATTTCCGGGGCCGTCATAAGAACGGGCTTACCTTATGGATACAAAGGGGCCAGAACCGAGTGTTCAATGGCCAGAGGTGGAGAGTCTATGCAGCGGATAGGGCTGCCAGACAGCGCGGGACCGGAGCTGGGAGAAAATGAATTAAAGTGATTACATGGAGGAGCACACAGGTTGCGCTCTGGCGGATGGCGTGTGGAGCAAGGCTTACCTCTCGAGGAGTAGCTGGCGGCCGGAGGAAGCAAGGGTCTGCTTTTCCGTTCGGCGTGATAGCAAAGGACAAGCGGGACTGTGGGTGTTTTAAGGCGGGCCCGGGGGGTGGGCGAAATCAAGGGAGGACTAAGATAGGGATCGAGAAAGGCCGGCGGCCATGATGGAATGGGAAGGAAGGGTGGTGAGGGGCTATGTGAGCATGCTTTTCGGAATAGCGAATTGTCACTGGAAGTTGATAGCTTGAACCAGTTGGAGACAAGCCATAGAGCAAAGGAACACATAATAGGTAATCATAGTTTACCTAGAGGTTGATTATAGCAATTGTCAACAGGGGGGAAAAAAAGACAGCTGAACATTGTTTGCATAAATTTACAATTCAGATTTAGGCATGGAGTTCCAACAACGGTAGTCAGGCTATCTTAGATTCTAACGCAACCTCTGATGCCAAAAAACTGTTGGAACAGATTGAGAAAACTGTTGCAGATTTCCATAGAATCGAACAGAACAAGAAAGCTAACAAAATAAAGAAAGACATAAAAACCTATAACATTGAGACTACCTACCCTTACTTGCAAAAAGACTTCTACACTAATAGGTCCTATTCTAAACATCAAAACAACCGTCCGTGGGGCCGCTACAACAGACGCCACAACCTAGTAGGCTTTTCAGATACGTCAGCTGATTCATCCGACAACTCGGACCCAGGTGAGGGAACTAGTACCACCAGACGTGGAGGCTTAAATCAAAACACTTTTTTAGCCAGGGGCCAACAAGAGCAACCCCAACGAGGCAGAGTGAAGAAAACTCAGCGGTGGTACAATCCACCGGGAGAGAGACGCACACGCAACAATTTTTACCAATGGTAATGACAGATACTTCTGCCAACCAACATACTGATGTGATTCCCATCTTCAATCTCTCCTCTCACTCATTGACCCCCGACGAACTTTCTCTCCTTAAAAAAGGTTTATCCTTTGTTCCTACAATTCCACCCAATTTCATGGACCTACAAACTGAGCTTCTCAGATTTTTCCGGCGCATCCGCCTACAAGCATTTTTCCAACTGCACCCTATGCCAGATCAAGTGGCCAATACTCCCTTCCGGCCCCCATCCACTTTCTCACCATCAGCCAGTATGGTACCCCCAGAGGTAATCACCTTTGAGAAAATGTTATTGAAAGATCTCTCTAATCTACAGAATAACAAAAGGTTCATCCCATTTAACATTACACGCAAAGAGAAACAAGCTATCACCCAGTTAAAGAACACCGACTCCTTGATAATCAAAAGTGCAGATAAAGGTGGTGGAATAGTGCTCCAGGAAAAAACAGCGTACATATCGGAGATCCAACGCCAACTTGACAACACAGAACACTACCTGAAGTTAGCATCGAATCCCACTAAAGAGATTCAGGGTTTGATCCTCAAGACAACCACAGAGGGTCTCCATGCTGGCTTCCTTTCAAAAAAGGAGTTTAATTTTCTCAATGTTAAGTCAGCACGTACACCCGTTATATACACGCTCCCCAAGGTCCACAAAAATATTTCAAACCCTCCAGGCCGTCCCATTGTTTCTGCCTGCGGCTCAATCTTAGAACCACTGGGGTCTTATGTAGATTTCTTCATTAAAGACTTTATCCCCACCACTCAATGCTTTGTCCGAGACTCGATGGCAATGATTAACATGATTGAGCATCATCCATTCGATCCTTTGACTGAAACTCTGTGTACTATGGATGTTGAGTCATTGTACACTAATATCCCTCAGACTGCTGCCCTTCTAGTAATCCAAAGAACACTAGATTCACGTCCACGCCCACATGCTGTCCCCAGCAATTTCATACTACAGCTTCTTGAACTTTGCTTAACCCGTAATTTTTTCAGCTTCAATAACACCTTCTATCAGCAAATCAAAGGCACGTCAATGGGGGCTATTTTTGCCCCAAATCTGGCAATACTCTTCATGGACCAACTAGAGACTAATGTCATTCTGACTGCCTCCAATCCGTTCTTCCCAGGCATCGTGTTTTGGCGTAGATACATCGACGACATCTTCATCATTTGGAGACAACACGTCGATGTTCTACGCCAATTTTTACATTGGTTGAACAACAACTGCTCTGGTTTATCTTTTACCACCACCACTGACACCGCCTCCATAGCATTTTTAGACCTTACGATTTTTCATGACAATGGTGAACTACTCACACGCCTCTTCCGCAAGCCCACAGAACGCAACACCCTTTTAAATTACACCAGCAATCACCCTAGGGCTCTAAGGGATTCATTGCCGTACTCTCAATTTTTGAGAATAAGGAGAAATTGCTCCTGTAGGGCTGACTATTTCAGAGAATCAGCTGTTTTGGCGTCCAAACTAAAAGACAGAGGCTACCCAAAAAGAATCGTAAAAAATGCTTCAAAAAGAGCCTGGTATTGTCCCCGGGAGGTGCTTTTGACTCCTAAACCCAAAAAAGAACTGCAGAGAATTGCCTGTGTGACCACTTTCTCTCTGGTATCCAACAAATTGAGAAAAGCGATACTGCACCACTGGCCCATCCTAAATGCAGGGAATCTCACTATTGATAAACCACTATTCGCCTTCAAAAAAAGCAAGAATCTGAAGGACCATCTGGTCAGGGCTGCACTACCTGTCGCTCCCAATACTACTCTCCTTGCCAGTTGGGGTCTGTCCCCCATCGTTGGTCATTCAAAATGCGGCTCTTGCAATGTCTGTGTGTTCACCATTGAAGGAAAAAGTTTCACATTTGATAACATTACAGTGCATTGTCAAGCTTTCACAAATTGTAATTCCTGTAATGTCATTTACCTTATCCAATGCCCTTGTTTGAAAATATACATTGGACAGACCACCCAAAAAATCAAGACCAGAATCTGTCAGCACAGAAGCCGTATCCGATGCAATACACAGAACGCCCCCCTGGTCGAACATTTCACTGAGGCCAATCACAATGAAGATGATTTGCGCTGGACTGTACTCAAATCACTGAAGTTGCCTCCAAGAGGTGGCAACATGGCTCAACTTTTAAACAGAGAGGAACTAAAGACAATCATTCTGTTTAATTCCATCAACACTGGACTCAATAGGACAGAAGACTGGACATCCTTACTGTAATCATGTGCAATTTGTGAATCACCTGTTTTCCTCGCCCCAGTCACTCTAAGATAGCCTGACTACCGTTGTTGGAACTCCATGCCTAAATCTGAATTGTAAATTTATGCAAACAATGTTCAGCTGTCTTTTTTTCCCCCCTGTTGACAATTGCTATAATCAACCTCTAGGTAAACTATGATTACCTATTATGTGTTCCTTTGCTCTATGGCTTGTCTCCAACTGGTTCAAGCTATCAACTTCCAGTGACAATTCGCTATTCCGAAAAGCATGCTCACGTAGCCCCTCACCACCCTTCCTTCCCATTCCATCATGGCCGCCGGCCTTTCTCGATCCCTATCTTAGTCCTCCCTTGATTTCGCCCACCCCCCGGGCCCGCCTTAAAACACCCACAGTCCCGCTTGTCCTTTGCTATCACGCCGAACGGAAAAGCAGACCCTTGCTTCCTCCGGCCGCCAGCTACTCCTCGAGAGGTAAGCCTTGCTCCACACGCCATCCGCCAGAGCGCAACCTGTGTGCTCCTCCATGTAATCACTTTAATTCATTTTCTCCCAGCTCCGGTCCCGCGCTGTCTGGCAGCCCTATCCGCTGCATAGACTCTCCACCTCTGGCCATTGAACACTCGGTTCTGGCCCCTTGCGCCCTGTTTGTATCCATAAGGTAAGCCCGTTCTTATGACGGCCCCGGAAATTACTAGCCGAAATTGGTTGGGGTCCCGCCAACACTTTCCTTGCCTTCCCCAGCTCCAGCCCTCCTGAACGCTTGGTTCATCCGTCGCCCACTGTCCCTTAACACGACCACCTGTGGACTACGATCAAGGTATACACCTCTCTGGTCTCATTATCCTACGGACCACGCCCTTACCAGGCTCACCCCTTCTTCACTCCTTCATTCTAGCATCCAGACGCCCTCGTGAGGCTTTCGCGTATTGCCGACGAACTCCAGGCACCCATTGAGCTGCTCCTGGCACCCACCGAGCTTTCCCAGGTCCACTGCGAGCTGTTTCCCAGGTTAGCACAGACCACCCCTTTCATACCTGAGCCTTGTCCCTTAAATTCACACGGATCCCTCCTCGTCAGCACTAACTCGCTCCCAACAGCACTGCGCCACCCCCTTCGTTCCACCATTATTGTTTTTACCCTCCTCTCTCGGTATGACACACATCAATTCCTTTCTTATTGGGTCACGCATCGTTAGCATCCTTTCTCACTGATCCTTACGGGCACTCTTTACGTCTCTTGTTGCTCCCTCACCGTCATTGACCTCCTCGGTCTTGTCTTCATTATGTGCGCCACTGCACCCAACAACGCTGCCATTTCCTTCCGCATGTGTACCATCACATTCACATGCACTCACCCTCTTCACGTAGCGAATTGTTACACCCCTCTAACGGTCTCCTGACTAGATATGCTCAAAGTAAGGTGGACTTGCTTTATTGTTTATTTATCATTTTTTTGTTGTTTCTTTGTTTCCTGTCTTACTACCCTACAGGCTCCTTGACACTATCTATCAGGCAACAGTTCAATTTCTAGTCCTGATGATGATCCCATAGTATTGAGAGCTAGGGATCGAAACGTCGACCTTTGTAGCAAACACCACTATTTAACCATTGTGACAAAATGAGTGCGTTGTTTGTTGGTTTGAGCTTACACAGTATTATTATGTAAATGTAAGCCGCCCTTTGCTCTCTCCCCCCTTTTTTGCCTGCTCTTTCCTTCTTGTGTCTATACTCCCTATACCTTCTTTTCAAACGCTCGGTACAGGATTGTGCCGTTCGCCATCTCTGTTGTGCCTTGTATCTTGCCCATCCTGTTATCTTACTTGAATAAATATTCCTCTGTCCGGCTGGACATTGGAAGAACCTCCATAGTGCTCATTGTAGTCTATGTTGAAACATTCAAACTATCTCCTCTTATGCCAAGGACCTTTGTTCTTTAAAATCAACATTCAGGAAGGCATGTTGCATAGACTGCAGCTTTTGCAGAATGCCGCCGCCAGACTCTTAACTGGCCTCCCCAAATTCTCTCCTATATCATATGATATGATATGATATGAGATTGTATTTATAGAGCGCTGCTGTCACTCCGCAAGGAGTATCTTGGCACTATTGTCAAACGTGGATGAGGGAACCCAGAGTGGTGAACTGTTGAGAAAGGTTTTAAATCAGAGCAAAACAGCAGACCTCCGAGATGCCATAGATCCAGGTTTTAAGTTCTTTCCTGAAAGTGAGTTCCGTGTTGCTAAGTTTGATCTGAGCTGGGAGTTTATTCCAGGCTCTGCCACCCAAGAAGGCCAGGGTTCTTGCACCTTTTGACTTGTATTTAAAGTGTGGTACTTTAAGAAGGTTAGCTGAGGATGACCTAAGCACTCTGGAAGTGGTATAAGGAGTAAAATGAGCCGACAGGAATTTAGGGCAAATATTCATCTTTGCCCTATATGTGACCAGAAGAACTTTAAAAAGGATTCTTTTCGGAATCGGGAGCCAGTGGAGAGCGTTCAAAGCAGCCAAGGCTGAGGACTTTCTAGGGAGCTTGAGCACCAGGCGGGCTGCAGCATGCTGCACCACCTGGAGCTTCTTTAGAACTGATTTATTAACTCCAGCCAAAAGGCCGTTGCAGTAGTCAATACGAGAGAGTATCAGAGCCACTGCCACAGACTTTCTTGCGGACAGGGGAAGAAACTTAAACATTTTTTTTAAAGATTTAATTAAAGTAAAACAGGTGCCATTCGAGACCTGCACTGGCTTCCTATTAAGTGTAGGGTCCAGTTTAAGTCCCTTTGCTTGGTCTTTAAGGCCCTACACGGAGAAGGCCCAGACTTCATTATCAACAGTTTTAGAAGGTATGTCCCTGCCCGATATCTCCGCTCGTCTGATGCCAGTCTGATTAAGGTCCCTCTTATAAGGAAAGTTAATTGGGGAGGCCGTAGTTTCTCATACGGTGTAGCCAAGCTGTGGAACGGTTTGCCACTTCACCTGCGTTGCATGAAAAACTTATTTCAATTTAGGAAAGCGCTGAAGACTTGGTTGTTTGTTAAATAAATTTCCGGTTGGTTTATGGAGTAATGGACAGCGCCAGGACACCTATTTGGTAATCGCGCGCTATACAAATCACGCTAACATAACATAACATAACATTTACGGTTTTTGTAGACATATTCAGTTGCTGATGGGGGTGTGATGGCCACATGGGTCCCATAGATGCAGCCAATGACGTGAGGGAAACGTGCAATCTGGTTGAAGTCAAGTTTTGTTTGCTGTAATGCCTGTTGGGTGCTGGGGAAGTTTTTGTGATGTGATAGTGCTCCAGCGTGGAGTGCAAAATTCCTCCCTCTATCACAGACCAAAGGTCTCACGTACACACATTATCCATACATTCGCTGGTGGGGCCCATAACACCAACATTCACTCACCATTAATCCGTGTGGGAGGCGATTATCTTCCAAACGCTGGTATGAGAAGGAAATACCACTTTTACCCTACTGAGTGACAAATCTACACCACCTACTGTTGCTCATTAGGCCCTCTATTCCATCTGTGGTATTCCTCCCATAACCTTGGCGGTGGATCTGCTAGTTGCAGTTTAAATGATTATCTAATTCTCTTTTCCCTTCGCATTAATACATTTTCATAAATAAACAAACCAACTCATTTCTGTAATGAAACAAATCAATTTGTTATCTAATTAATGCAAGTAAATTCATTTGTCGTTCAAGCAGCTGACCATCATATTTACCTATTCTGGCTAAATATCATCTTCTAAGTCAAATCCAGTAGTCTCGTCAATCTATGCCCGTCAAATTTGAAAGTTCAGTTCATCAGGAAATTGGGCATTCGATCAGTCTGTCAAAGATTCAGGGAAACAGCTGTCCTGCAGTGTCATCGTCCTCTCCGTCAGCATAACATCAGGACATTGGAAAACGACCTTTCTTACCTCCCTATTCTACCATCATTTTATAGTAAAATCAATGTTAAAAAGTATCAAAGTTTGGGCATCCGAGTTCGCTGATTGGACAATCAGGGATCATCCTTTCGGTTTCTCATGAAAGTGTATTTTGGGTTATGACCCTTGTCAGTTCCGGTTCACACAAAAGTCTTTGTTCAAAATATTTGGCTGATGTCCCAGACTGTCCTTGGAAGGTACATGTTCATCTGGGGTCAGGTCCAGGCCACAGTTGCTGGCGGTGACGCATGCGCACTTCACCCAGGACCTTGGGTAATGGAGCCTGTTTCATCAGATACAGAAGTCAGCTATTTTATGGCCACTCGAAATGGTCAACTTAAGCAAAGAAACACAAAAACGTAATTAATACATAGAAAAGGCTAATTAAATGTTATCCCTTCGCTAATACCCATATGTGTGTGTATTTATCTAGCAAAAGCAACACTCAGCGCGGTTTATACTTACTGAATAAAGCACAAATCACAATTACATCACAAAATTGACATATATCATGCAATATTCTAATTGTCTATCATTAATATGCGTACAGAATTTAGTTCATGTATTAATTAGGCCATGCAAGTGCAAATCCCACGTGTAATTCATATATTAGTAGGGTTGGTAAGTATTTTCCACCTCACTCCAAACCATTAGTTTGATTATAATTAATTAATTAATCTAATTAGTAAAAACAACATGCAAAATGGGGTATACAAGATTTTTTCGTATTACCCGCTCTAGCAATCCCCCCTTTGGTGATTTTATCACCAAACCACCCAAAAATGTTGTTCTGTCTTACGGAATCTTTAAAATGTTTTCTTGCTCTTAATCATAATTCAGTTTCACCCATTTCTTCTCTTTTTGCTGTTTTATACATACTCTCCTTCCATTCTTCTAATGTTATCTCTTCCAAATCTCTATCTTGATCCTTTTCCTTTCTTTTTAATTTTTCTCTTTTTATTCTTTTCTTATTTTTCCTATTTTTCCAGCACATACAACCTAATCTAATCACTAATAATATGAAAATTACACGTTAATGGTAATAATATTTTGCCTACAAATGTACTACCAAGCTTTACTAAGAAATTTTTAATAGCAGCTATTTTCTTTCCAATCTTTTCCCAAACACCTTCAACCTCCAGTGGTGCAATTTCATCATGCAATTCAGTAATATTCCTAATATAAATTTTCAGATCTTTGCTTTCGTCAGGAATGTAAGTACAACAATGTTGAACCTTCAGCATTCCACAGACTCCACCCTCTTTTGCCAATGATATATCAAGGGCAAGTCGATTTTGCATTACCACAGCACGCATGGCAACCATTTCAGTGTTAACCAATAAAAATCCTCCAGCGGTGCTTGTTGACAAGCGATCCACTACTGTTGAGAATTTTCTAATTTTGTTTGCATTCAGAGTTATTCCCACTGCTGGTATCAATGCCTCGAAAATGTCACCTACAATTTCTGCCCAAGATTCTCTCTTACTCCTCGCTAAATGATTACTTAAACTATGTACAACATCTTCTCCTCTATCCATATGAAACTTTTTCGGAAAGACAAGGCCTACATAACATGTGCCATACCAATGGTCTGGCAAACGATAATATGCCCTGTTCCCACAAATAAAATATAATCCAGGAAAGACTGGATATTTTCCACCTTTAAATCCCCATCCACCCATGATTCGGTATGTATCATGGCACTCACTATTACCTAAAAAATAATTATCATACACAGTTTGATTCCTTCGGATGCAAAATGTCCCTTTCTGAGGCCAATCTAAAGCTATAGTTGGACTAGCTTCTCCTTTCAAATGTTTTTCTTTCTCTATATCTCAGACTGTTTTCTCTACTTTCCCTTCTGCTGCCTTTCTTTGCATTTTCAATCTTCTTTCTTCAACCATGTCTAAGAATGTCTTTTCCTCCTTCTTCAAACTGTATGTCAAGTTGTTTCTAAAAATATACTCTAATGTTAGTTCTTTAGTTTCAAAGAAAAATTCACACAATACCCTAGCAGGTTTTACTTTGTTTAATTTATTATAAAAAGGCACTTGCGCAAAAATTTTATCTACATCTAAAAAATAATATTCATTGAGGGAAGGCAAGATGGTGTCTGGTTAGCAGTGGGTAGAAGATCGCTCCCTATCCCACCAGACATAATGCTTTAATATTCATCCCCCACGTACCTTTATGGAATCGATTTTTGGAGTCAGCGCGGATCTTCGAGCGTTGGTTAAAAGCCTAAAAGCGGCGTTTCTGTTCGGCGCTACGAGGTTGGTGGGAGAGCTTCGGGCACGGCGGCAATCCCGGCAACGGCAGAGGCCACGACGGCAATCCCGTGTGGGTCCATCGAACGTAGCGGAGCATCCCGGCTGCGAGGCCAGCGAGGATTACGGAGCTCAACACCGCAGGCTGATTAATGGAGTCCTGAAAAAAAACCCGAAGAGAAAGCCAGTCTTGCAGAAGTGAGTAGTGCAAGCTGGGTACATCCAAACTGAGGATAGAGATGGCTCCCAAATCCGCGAGGACTGGCAAGGGGAAAACCCCCGAGACAGAACTACAAACTGCAGAGTCAATGCCTGTAGCGATAAAGCCCTCAGCAAGGCAGACGGCTCAGATTAAGGCGACCTCAAAAAATACTGGGAAGGACACAGAAAAGCCACCACCCCAGGAGAAAGAGGGGGGGGCAACTGTGTTCAGAAACCGGACGAGGTAGTGCGGAGCTGTAATAGGGCTGGGAAGAATTCGGCAACGACAAATAGTGGTAGTTTAAAAAGTATTGCGAATTTCTTTCCCCCAGCAGCGGTGACTTACGCTAAGGAAAACGAAAAGACAAGGAGCAAGCCAATATGTGAAACCAATGCCAGCAATCTTAGGGAAAAAGGAGACATTCTAGAATATGTCTCACCCTTGATTACTACCGAAGTACAATGGGGAGAAATAATGGAAACCGGGGAAAAATCAGGCCAGACAAAACTTGCGCCAGACTGTCAGGGAAGCATCCCGCCGGCCATATCCCATGGATTAACAGAAGGGTGTGTAGATCAAAATATTACACCATTGCAGAGTCAGGGCACTGGGGTGATCCAGATGGTGGAAGCGACCAACTCAGCCCCGCAAGCAACGAACAGACTGGTTCAAGAGGTTGTAGCTAGTAGCAGTCCCAGTAGCCTAGAGGAAACACAGGATAACATCGATATTTTTTTCTCTGTGATGGACGAGTCACTGGGAACCCCCTCGGATCTTGATAGGGGAGAAGAAAAGGACACTGACGGGGGTATAAGTGATAGCTACAGCTCTGACACCAGCTCCAGCCTTGAGGAAACTAGAGAAATCTTAAAGGAAAAGGGAACAGTCATAAGAAGGAAAAGACTGTCAAAGAGGCAAAGACAAAGAGACACAAACTCAAAAGAGAAAGCCACTGCAGGTCAAGGGAGAGCTAGCGACACCGAGGGAGATAATGTACTGAAATGGGACTATTCATCCATTCTGAACACCCTCCACAGGGGGGGTAACCTCAGAAAACCCTTCATTACAGCTGATATTAGACTCTATAAAGCAAGTACAAGATGATATAAAGAAGGAGGGGAAAAAGAGTCGATTGGTGACTAAAAATTTGCAGGGTGCTATTAAGAAAGTAGCAAAGATTTGTACAGACGCAAATGCGAGGGTAACACAGCTAGAAGAGCGCCTTAGTCTCGCAGAGGATTGTCAAGCCAAAAATTCAAGAAAAATAGAGGGGTTTGAGAAACAGTATATTGACATTCAGTGGAAGTTGGAAGATTTAGAAAATCGCCAGCGGAGAAATAATCTCAGAATTATTGGTATTGACGAAGGAGTTGAAGGAGATAATATCCAAGCCTATGTGTTAAAACTTATGAAAGGTGCATTCCCTGAAATAAATCTTTGGGATTGGGAGAAAGAACTTCAAAGGGTACATCGTTTCCCAATAGTCAGTAGAAAGAATCAGTCAAAGCCCCAAGATGGTATCAAGAGACCGAGAGCAATTTTGGTGTATTTTGGTAGCTTTTGGTAAGGGAAGAGGTCTATTCGAGAGCCCGCCCTAATGCCAAACGATCATTTGAGTCACAGTCTTTCTTTACCACACCAGATTACTGCCATATTACCGTTGAGAGGCGGTGGAGACTGAGGGAATTGATTGCACCATGTCAACAACAGGGCTTGCAAGCTTTCTTAATGAACCCTGCCAAATAAAAAATAATATACCAAAATAATGCTAGAGTTTTCACATCTGAAATACAAGCAAGGGCTTATATAGATTCTTTAAAAATCGGTTCAGTGGTATATTCCGCTAAGTGAAGTTTGATAGCCCTTTTACTGTAAAACAGTTCTTGTTTTTGTTTCTTTGTCTTTGTTTTTATATAGCCAAGTACCAAATATGAAAGTATGTGATCATAGAGTCATCCGGTAGGAATAAGGCAAACTACGATTGTACTAGAATGGGAATGAGGGAGAGGATGTAAGACACAGGGAGAGCAGAAGGGGAAGTGGGGGTGGGGGAAAAAAAAAAAAGGGAAATAAAAAATAAACGGGATAGGGAGGCTGATGACCAGACTCCATCACAGAGACGCCTAGTCTACTTGCCTCATTGGGTGGAGGGGGGTGATTCAGGGGGGGGTCAGGGGGAGACAGGGGGGGAGAGGGGGGGGGAACGGGGGAAAAAAGAATCTTCATCAAGGAATATGGAAACGGGACATTGCTTGTTAAAGAGGAAAAGCAGCAGAACTAAACAAAAAAGAAAATTATACAGATAGTCACTATTAATATCTGTGGTTTAAACGACGCTAAGAAACGCAGAGAATTGAAAGAATATTTAAAAGTTGTACAAGCAGATATTTTATGCCTGCAGGAAACGCATGTAGAATTCTCACAGAAACACTTGTTGGACCAATTGGGATACCAGGTACTAACGTGTACAAAGCAAGGGACTAGAACCCGGGGGTGGCGATTTTAACACGTACAAGTGCAATTTCACTAATAAGACAGCAGGCCGATAAATATGCACGCTGGGCTCTGGCAGAATGGGCACACGCAGAATGGTGTAAATTTACGTTATGCTCTGTTTATGCACCAACAGAAGATGATCCCGAGATGATAAACTATATTTATTCTCAGCTAGCTAGCTGGCCTCTCCCAATAATACTGTGTGGGGATCTGAACATTAATGGATTAAATGGGTTATGGCTAACTGATCCTGATAAATTTATAGGAAGAAAGAGAAAAAGTCACAAAGCTCTGATACAACTAATGTTAGATAATGGACTGGTTGATAGATGGGAACAGGATAATCCTTTGGGTGGAGGCAGTACTTATTACTAAGCTCCACATAAAATGGTTGCCAGGCTTGATTACTTTTTAATTTCACCCTCACTAATCTCTATAACTAAAATATCTAGATTACCAAGGGTGATATCAGACCATAACCCCCTGACCCTCGATATTTTAGGGCTCTACCTCCAAAGGGAAAAAAGAACCTGGACCTTTGAGAGGGCATTATTATTAGATGCCAGATATATTAAACATATGGAAGGATGGCTCAGGGAGTTTCTGGAAGTAAACAAGGGATCTGCCTCATTAGCTGTGGTCTGGGATGCTATGAAAGTGGGCATCAGGGGAGAGACTATTAGCTATTCCACCAAACGTAATAGAATTGAAAGGGAAGAGTCTAATGGAAAGATCAGGGCTGTCGCTGACTTAGGAGAAGAATTAACTAATGCAATTAGTACTAAAAATGAACTGGGAGCGATAGAACAGAGACTATTTTTAGCTAAGGCAGCTGTCGGTGAAATTTTTGCATCGCGAGCCTCGGGGAAGTATTTAGCCTGGAGGCAAGATCAATACGAGTTCAGCAAACAAATTGGACGTCTGCAATTGGCAATTAGAACCCGACAAGCGGCCACGAAGGGAGATATAAAAAAGCTAATCTCAGGCACAGGAGTTATTGCCATAACGCCCAAAGACATATGTACTATTTTTCACGTTTTTTATCAAACAGTATATTCTGTGGAATCTAGACCCGACAGTATCGATATAGAGCGTTATATAGAGACATCCTTATTAGAGAGACTTGTACAAACGGACCAAAATGAACTGGAATTATGTTTTACATCTGAAGAAATACAGACTGCTGTTAAAAATCTCCCTGCTGGGAAAGCAGTAGGGCCGGACTTAATCCCACTTGAGTTTTATAATTTTTTTTATCATATTCTAGAGGCAGATATCTTTAGCTTAATGACATCAGTACAAGGGGGGGGAGGTATCGCCAAGTTCTTGGGGCGAGGCGACAATGGTAGTCTTTCTTAAAAAAAATAAACCCCCTGAAAATCCTGGGTCTTACAGACCAATAAGCCTTTTGAATAGTGATTCCAAAATCTATTCTAAGATACTAGCTAACCGAATGAGTAAGGTTATCGGCAAGATTGTCTCTCCGAGACAACATGGGTTCATACCCGGGAGGGGGACGGTGGATCATATAAGGAGGGTCTGTACACTGTTCGACGGTACGGCATCCTCACGAGACCCTATGGCTTTGATTTTACTTGATGCTGAAAAAGCATTCGATAGGGTCTCGTGGGGCTTCCTATGGATAGTTCTACAAAAAGCTAATATTGGGAGGGGTTGTATAGAGGCCTTAAAAGCCTTGTATAGAAAACCCACGATTAGACTTAGAATCATGGGGGAACAGAGTGAAGTGATTAGCATCAAGCGTGGGACTAGACAGGGGTGTCCCTGCTCCCCTCTACTATTCGCCATTTATATTGACTCATTCATCAGGAGAATTGAATTAAACAGAAGAATTCTCCTAGTAATTTTAAATGGATTTGCCACCAAAATACTGGGCTAGCGGACGATTTAGCTATAACTACATCTGACCCCATTAATGCAATAGCAGAAATAGCGAGCGAAGCCAAACTTTTGGGGTTTTTGTCGGGGTATAAATTAAATGGTGGGAAAACCCAGATTGTTATAAATAAATACACAGATATAGTAGACAGCAGAGTAACAGAGGGAGCAACCTATCTTGGCATCACCATAACATCAGACGTAACGAAGATAGTTGAAAAAAATTTAGGACCAGTGATAAAGACAGCCAAAGAAAATCTAGAAAGAATGAATAATTTATATTTAACGACAATTGGTCGGTCTAACGTAATAAAAATGCTATTCCTGCCAAAAGTGTTGTATCTATTCCGCTCCATTCCTTTAATATTTAGTAATAATTGGTTTAAAGAACTTGACAGCATTACCAACTGTTTTATATGGGCAAAGGCAAAACTCGGAGAGCTATAAAATTCCTTTCATTATCTAGATAACGGGGAGGACTGCCAACCCCGGATTTTAAGGTATATTATTTGGCCGCTGTATTTATTAGGGGATTTCTGGGAGGGAACATCAAAGATAGGTGGGAAAACAATGAGAATATACCAGATATATATGAGTTATTAGTTGAAGGCTCTAAAGGCTTGCTAATGTGCTACGACCCAAATTACTTTAAAAAAACAAGATTTAAAACACTGGGCGGAGCAGGGCTAGTGTGGTCTATGGTTCGGAAAAAGATTAATATGGGAAGAATTAATCTCTACACTCCCCTGTATAAGAACCCGACTCTACCAGAAGTGTTTCATGATTCAGTAATGAAACGCTGGGACAGTCTAGGGGTCAAAACTATTGGAGATTTAATTGACAGTACAGGCATAATGGCCTTTGACAAAATAAAACAAATATGTAATATAGAGAGCAAAGATTTCTTCAAATATTTACAGGTCAGATCAGTGCTATCCAAAAAACAAGCGGGAAATATGCACTTAAAGAGAGAGGAAATAATGGAGCTGCTGAGAAATTAAGAGGGCTATACAATAACACAGGTATACAAAGTAATATGTCAGTATAAACATGATGATTGAACAAAAGTATTCGATAAATGGAGTACAAAGTTAAATCTAACAAAGAAGGAACCAGAAAGATCGCTAAAATTAGCGAATACAGTATTAAGAGTAACAAATCTTCAAACTCAACATTATAAGACCTTTTATGAACGGTATCATTCCCCCCACAGGATAGCTCAGTGGGGTGGAAGAAGTGGGACAACCTGCCCGAGATGCCAGAGCACGCAGGCAGATACTATACACATGTTTGCCGCTTGTCCCAAATTAGATCTTTTCAAACAATCGATAGAACAGTTTATGGACAGAGATCTCGGGATCTCCATTAACTTAACAAATGAGGTTATGGTTTTAGGGGTGGTAAGAGAAGGCACTGAGATTGCCTCGCCAGAGTTTATATTTTTGGCGTTAACTTTAAGTCGGCTGTGTATAGCGTCTCTATGGAAAGATCCGCATCCGCCTGTGTTTCAACAATGGCTATCGCGGTTACTTGCCACATATACCCTGGAGAGGGCACTCTATGATAAAAAGGGAGGAAAGTTAGAGCAATTGGGAAAAATAATCTGGGCACCAATAACCGAATGGAAGCTTAGAAATGAGGGATAAAAAGATTTGGAAAGTTAGAGTGATTTATCAGCCGAACTCATATGATGTATTCTCCGTTTTATATTTTTTATGTATCTCTGTATCAATCTCCTTTTACGGCTTATGTGGCTATATTCTCTTCTGTATTTTTTATTGTTTGTTGTTCCTTTTGGAAACTTGTACGAATCAGTGATGTATCCTTAATGATGATTCAAATAAAAAAAATACAAACGAAAATAAAATAATAATATTCCAAGTAAACCACCTTCCAATAGAGCATAGCAAAATGCAACACCTGATCGATGGTGCTTATTCTTGCTCCGAAACCAGCTTGTAGGTGGGAAAGGATTGCATTGTCTGAGGCCCAATCCAGCACTTTATTCAAAATCAACCTACCTAGGATCTTTTGTGTAGTATCGATCAAGCTGATTGGACGATAGTTTACAGGGAGAGACTTGTCCCCCTTCTTGAACACTGGAATAATTTCTGCTCCTTTCCAGGAGGTGGGAACCGCGGCGCCTCTAGCAATCAGATTAGCTAAGATCAAAATATAGTTACCCCATGACTCACTGTTACACAGGAAAATATCAACAGGAACTCCATCCATCCCAGGAGCCCTTCCAGGAACCAACGACTTGAGGGCAATAACAACATCACCCAGAGTAAAGGCGTCTTCATTATAAAAAATACATTGGTAATTTGGAGATGGGCACATGTTTTCATCAGTGGCATATAGAGATTCAAAGTGCTTGACCCAGTCGTCTTGTGAAACCCAGTTTTGGGGTTTATCAGGGTTACCTCCAACCCCCCATTTAAAGACAGACCGGAAACATCTCATGTCCTTTTGGGCACCTGCTTCCCTAAGTTCCTGCCATCTTTGGAAGTCCCACGCTCTTTTGGCTTTAAAGATAGCTTGCTTATAAGCATATCTAGCGGGGCGAACTAAGGAATTATCACCAGATTTCAGTGCAGTGCCCAAATTAACACGAGCATCTCTACAATCGGTAGAGTACCACCGTGGTGAGGAGTCATAATTGGGTTTAGTTTTTTTACGGGGTCTTACAAAGATTTCTTTGAGTTCTAAGAAGAAAGATTCGTGAATCGAGGTTCCAAGTATACAATGCGATGCCGAGGGGCACTGGTTAAGTACAGCCCCTATATCCTGAGTGGCAAGCACTAATCTATTAAAAATATAGGTAAGACATTCTTGACTTTGAGCAACCTTGGCCCACTTAACATGACGCATGTCATTAACAATAACTACATCTTGGTGGGGCTGAGGAGAAAAATTACTATGGGCAATGGGAGTCACCCAGAACAAGGAGGTTAGAGAGAGGGGATTGTGATCACTCTCCAATCTGTCAATAATTTCCATGCCCTTCAAGGTTTCCCATAGATCGAGAGATAATAGGATATAATCAATCCTGCTGGTACGGGAGCCACTCTTGAAGGTGATTGATCCGGTTTTATCTTGTTCAGTCCTGCCATTGGTGGCACGAAGCCCCTTGTTCAAACAAAGGGCGTTGATCTGGATTGCCAGTTCTGACCAACGAGTGACAGGTTCAAGGTCTAAGCCTGGAACACCCCATAAACCATCCTCAACCTCCGAGATACTCCAATCTATACCAGAAAGGGGTTCAAAGGTTGTATTAAAATCGCCACCTAGAATTACATAAGAATGCTGGGAGTAAGAAAGCAACAGTTCATCCAGACGTGCTATGACATCAGACTTCTTGCCCCCGGTACTTCTAGCATAAATTTTATAAATATCCAGGAGTTTGCCATCTCTAAATTTAAGCTTAAGTAGCTGGATATCTGGATGCGAAGTGGGGAGCTCCTTGACATTAATACCTAGGTCCTGTCTAATCCAGATCGTAAGACCACCCGAGGGACGCCCCTTTTTGCCCTTTACGGCCAAAACGTTAAAATTCAAGAAACCCGCTAAGAACTGAGCCTCAAGTAGCCAGGTCTCTTGGAATAAGCAGATGTCATAAGAATTAATAAATAGTACCCAGTTTGGCTCATTCAGCTTCTTTTTCAGACCTGCGATATTCCAGGACAAGAGTGTACCAAACTCAGGGTGGGTTACACTATCTACTTTGTTAATCTCCGGGATGCTGTTCAATGGAGTAGTCCTTACCGGGTCTGTGGAGAGACATTGCTTATCCATACTAACCGGGGTACCAATGTTAGGAACTTTGTTATTCACCAAGATACTATTCGATGAGGTAATCCCTGCCGGGTCTATGGAAAGGGATTGCTTAACCATACTAGTCGGGGTGCCGATAATAGGGACTTTATTGGGTAGAAAAGAGGAAATAGAGGAAACCACTATGTTATCCTCTTTATAAAGTCAATCATTTTGTTCTAGGCAAGACTCTCCCAAGGACTGCTGACAAACACCACCTAGGCAGAAAGATTGGATAGGGGATGGCTTGAGTTGGATTGCGGAGGAATCGGGAGGACAACTTCTGAACTCCAGGTTGATTAAATTATCTGCTATAATGGGATCATAGAAGATGACCTCTATATGGTCCAACCCTTTGCCAAACTGAGAAATCCTGCTTGCTCCCGCTATGTCACTTCTAATTACAGAGCGGCAACCCCTTACATATCTGAGCCAGTGTATAACCTTATTAATCAGGGAATCACTGGTTTCATAATCCGACCCAGAAGACAATCTAGGGACATTTATCATATAAACTTTTCGTGGATGAAAAATACGACTGTGTGACCCATGTCTTTGTATTTGATGGTAAGGATTACCTCTAAGATTAGTTCCAATTCTCGCATCTATAGGGGGAGGTCCTCCAGCGCATGTCAAAGCCTGACACGTACCAGAGGCTCTAGTAGGATGTGTAACGAGAGGTGGGGTGCGAGCAGCAGGATAGTCAACCCTTGATGGAGCTAGAAGATGAGACTGAATATTCAGGGGGTTAGAGACATGGGACAGAATCTTAGCATTAACATTAGATGGCACAGGTGGCCTATCTGATACCTCTGGATGGGCCTTGACCAAAGCCCCCTCCGAGGTGGCAGAGTTAGGCTTGGAATGAAAATCAGTAGCCAACTTTGATTCATCCAACTTCATGACAGTGGCTGATAATGTATCAATCTTAGATTGCATAGTCTCAATCAAGGAGCACAGATTTTTCACTAATATCAACAAAGATTTTATGTCATGATTGCAAGATTCAATCCCTAAGGCTCCCTCAGGTAGAATAATGGTAGAACTGTCTTGAGATGAAGGAGGACCTATATTAGCGTCCAGACGTGCAGATGAAGGCAGAGCTGGACAACTGGCGTCAGTATCAGTTTCGCTCAGAATTGAAAACCTATTGCTACAAGTAATGCCCGGAGAACAGTTAATAACGGGAACAGAAAGATCTTGACCCTCATCCATTAATACTATAGGGGTAGTAGGAACCGAAACTTTGCCCCTTACCGCTTTTGATTGTTCCTCCCCACCCTTTTTCAAGAGGAACATATCCGGTACTGTGGCAACACCTTTAGTAGACACACTTCTCCCACCAATAACAGGCATGGGGGTGGCTTTAAGTAGTTCCCCGCATTCATCGACTATAACATCAATGCGGTCCATTACACAGTTGCTGGCCGCATGTTGACGAGCTTTCTTTGGTTTAGTCTTCCTTATCTTGGATTTCACAGGCAGGGAACGTGAAGAGTCAGATTCTCCCTCAGGATTTTTCCTTTTACCCATAGCTATGAGAGTTGGTTTGGAATATAAGGGCCTTAGTACACCGGGCACGCGTTGTCAAGGGTCAGGCCGACCCGACCCCAGTCGACCCCGGACGGCCACAGACGGCCCACCCTCTGCCCGGGCTCAGCCCGTCGCCGCCCGCGCGCGTCCCGCGACGCGGGGGGAGCCTCTGTTGAAGTAGTGCCTCCGGGCGCGCTTTCCGCCGGATGTGGGCGGGTCGGGTCTCCGAGTGGATGCTGGGGGCTGTAGTCCTCCTCAACAGCGGCCTCGGTTGGACATAAGGCGGCGAGGGAGACTACCAGCAACGGAGCTGAAGGTAACTGGGATTCTTCCCCTGAGCTCGGGAGCCTGGTAGAGACTGTTGCGTGGTGCTGTGTGGCCTCTAGGGCAGTTGGTCAAACTGCGGTCCCCCATTGTCTTTACATATTCATACAATAATATTGAAAACACATTATTAGAAAAATCTGTTATTGACCTGTTTTTATGCAAATAATTATTATCTATTCTAGTTGGAACTACCTTTGGAATTTTCCCTATATTAGTTCTGTTTTCACTATGTCCTTCTAATGTATCTATAGTAACCTTAAAAGAAATGACAAGAGCAAGGATGCTCCATATAAGCATTAATAATCCTGTACAACAACAACACATTTTACACCATCTTTTCATGAATGTACATCTACCTTTGCTACTATCTATGTTAGGCATCTTTTTTTAAAATGGATAGTGTCTTTTGACTTAGCCTATTTCACTTCACAACTAGTTTTTTAACCTAAGGTTCTAACACCTATTTGGTTCTACCAGTCTCTATCTTTTGAATCAATATCTTGTTCTCTTCATCAATAGTTTTCTTGATTTATTCAGTTTGGCATCTCATCATTCTTCACCTTCCTCTCGTCATCCAAATACAGATTTTCCTGAACTTCCGTTTCTTCTTCTCCAATGTCGGACAAGAGAACTCTCAGGATTTCTGATTCTACTTCGTCCTCAACCACTTTCAGTACAGCCTCCTCTGGATTTACTTGACTATCTGCCTCTTCTCCCTTTTCAGGCAGAGCCACGTACGTCCATTCCGGTGACTTATACTTCTGGTTAGGTTTCCTTGTTCTTTTACTCTCTTTATCTTCAGTTATTTCATCTTCTTTTAATTTTTCTTGACTTGTCACTTCATTCACCTGTTCAGCTCTTGGTGAATTCACTTGTGTCAGTCGATATCTCAGTTTCCTTATTTTATTGGGCCAAACATCATCTCTCGCAACTCTTTTTACTTTACTTCCTTTGTCATTCTTTTCATTCCTCCAAGCTCGCTTTCTTAGAACTCGACCTTCAGGTATTTCATGTTCACTCTCTTCAGACTCTGTCTCAACTTGCTTTGTCTTTTCAACGACTTCTTCTTCCACCACTTGTTTTGTTTTCCCTACTTCTGTCCCTCCTCGGATCTCCGACACGCAATCTTCCTGCTGGCTACTTGTCCCTTCACCTAACTGGATGTTGCAGTTCCCTACACCTCCTCGGGGGTCTCCCGCAGAAATCTGTCCCTCTCTCTCTGTATCTGTCCCTTGTTCACTTAAATTTGTTATTTCAGGTGGAATTTCTCTCAGTCTCTTATCTGGTACTTCCTTTTCACAAGTTTCTCTTATTGTTTCTTCAGTACTCTTTCCTCTTTTCTTTCTGTGTTCTTTTTTAGAACCCTGCGCTTCTTGCTCGTTTCCAGAATCGCTGGATTCAGAAATCTGCAATCTTCTTCTCAGAGAGCTACTTCTTGGGACCAAAGCTGGACTTGGTTCTGTTTCCCACCTTTCAGAGTTTTCTCGTGTCTTTAACCCTTCGTCATCTGACTCAGTACTTGTTTCTGTTTTATCACAATATTCTTTTCCTGTGCTGTCCACCGGATTCGGAATTCTCAATGTATGACTTGCTTGGATCCAGTTTTTCAGTCCAGCACACTTCACAGCTGTGGTTGTGGTCAGAATGACTTGTCGTGGTTTTCCCCACCTTGGAACCAAACAATTTCTTCTTCTGTGGACCTTTATCCTTACCCAGTCACCTGGGCTCAGATCATGGGCTGGCTTCTTTTCAAGTGTGGTGGCATCTGCTCCAACCTGATGAAACACAGAATGAACTGCGTCAGCCAGGCCTTTACAGGATTCCAACACCATGTCATCAGTTATATTCATCAGCTTGTTGACTGGTATGAACACATGCCTCATAGCACGTCCCATGATTATTTCATGAGAACTCAATGCTGTAGTTCTGTCTGGAATTGACCTAATTGTCATGAGTACTAGAGGCAAGACATCAGGCCATTTCATACCTGTGGCCAAACACATTTTCCCTATTCTATTTTTGATAGTACCATTCATCTGTTCAACCACACCAGAAGCCTCTGGTCGATAGGCACAATGTAGTTTTTGTTGTACATTCAATGCTTCACAAATTAATCCTACAATCTCATTATGGAAATGTACTCCTCGGTCTGACTCAATTGTCACTGGGAACCCGAATCTAGGGATGAACTCTCTCAGCAGTAGCTTGGCTACTGTCAACCCATCATTTCTTCTTGTTGGGAATGCTTCCACCTCTAGGTGGGTAGAAGCAGGCAGACCACAACCAAAACATACCTCAGTCTGTTACAGGGAGGTATCTCAATGAAATCTACTTGCATTCTGGTGAAAGGCCCTCCTTCCCGATCTATCGTTCCCAGACTTACTACTGTCTTCCTTCCCGGATTGTATTGTTGACATATTAGGCACCTTTGACAAAGACTTTCTGCTACAAGTATAAATTTTGCATTGTACCAGGTCTGCTTAAATGACCTGATCATGGCCAATGTTCCCACTAATTTCTTTCCTCTGTGTGCGGCAGTGGAGGGTCTCTGTGCGCTGCAACCATGGCTATGTGCGCCAGGAACCAGACCGCGTGTGTGTGCGGCGCCAAATGTCACTCAGAACGTTTACTTTAAAAAGTGAAAAGATGGTGCATTTTCACACATACAGTGCCACAATAAGTGTCTTAAGGGCAGTTTCCAAATTGGATAAACGCGCCATGACATGAATTGGTTACACAGGCAAGTACACTTCAAGTTTAGAAAAGCACAATACTTAAACGGTGGTACCATCATAAGATTTTAATAAATATTCTTAACTTGAGCACTGTTAATTGGGTGGGGAAATGTTGGGAGCCTATACAATATCACATATAAACAATAAGGGAGACATGTCAAGTGGCATCACTAAAGGGGTGACAGGGTTGCTTCTCACGGCAATCTTTGGCATTTTTCCAGTGGTGATAAACTCGATCTAGGTCAACTTTCCCGTTCAGGAGGTAGGCCTTTGTCCTCATCAGCATATCCAAATGCTTCTGCTCTAGTCTATTCCTCAATTTACTCTTGATAGTATTCATGAGGCTAAATCCTCGTTCACAATCTGCACTAGATGCTTGAAACGTTGCGCAGACATCAACAAGCTGAGACACCACACTATACTGAGCAGCATTGCGTACAGTGAAATTCACCATGTCTTGAAAGGTGGTAAATAACCCACCCTTTACATGTTCTGCCACCACATATTTATAGTCTCTGTATTGTCGAACAACATCTTCGGGTGTTTTGCAATCACCCAGGACCAAGACATTTTTATACTTTTCTACTAGTCTTTGTATATTCTCAGTCCCAAAATCAAAATGTGATTGTGCTGCCATTGCCTGGATTTCAAAACTTGCCCATTCTTTCAGCTCATCTTCAGGGAACCTTTTTTGCATGTGCTCACAAAGAAGAGAAACAAAAGACAAAATAGGCCCACTGTCAAACTCTTGCCTTTCCTTGTACAACACCATCAGATCTCTTACATTGCTGCTCCAAAAGACAGTGTCCCCCAAATACTGTTGCTTAACTTGGCCAAACTTTGCTCTTGCATACTGTACAGCTTCAACAGTAGTCAGAGAACTTTTTTGGAATAGTTTGCACAAAGATGCAAATTCACCCAGAATGTCATTAAGTACTGCAAGTGAAATATGGTAGTTGGAGTTTGATAGCTTTTTATAACAATATATAGCAACTGGATCATTCTCCTCAACTTTCTCATGCTCAAAGTACTTAAGAACAGCCTCGTAATTAAGAATTAGTGTGCCAACACCAAAATGCCTTGAAAGCCACTGGACTTCATTGAGTGGTCGAAAAGAGACCACTTCACATTCAGTGACCGATGCAATTTCATCCAGCTTGGACTTCCTTGCAGGAGATCTGTAGACAGTCCTCAATAATGTCTCCATCTCTTTAACCACTGGAACCCTTTTCCTGGCATCATCAACTCCCAAATCTTCTCGATGGGTGACACAATGCTGCTCAACTAGATGAGGTATGGATTGTTTAAGGCGAGTAGCAACACCATTATTCTTACCCAGCATCGCGGATGCACCATCAGATGTAAACATGACCATTTTCATAAGGTCCAGTTCATTGGCAGTGTAGAAATCTTTCACAGCAGTAGTGATAGCCTCAGCATTACAACTAGTCAGCTTCACTATGCCCCCAAACTGTGTTTTGTGCTCTGTTGATGTTACTGGTCGGAACTTGAAGTACAGGATGAGCATTTTTGAAACAGAAATATCAGTGCTCTCATCAATTATCAATGTGTGATACAAAGCGTTACGAAGTTCTGCCATAGCTTCACAGTGTATCACGCTATTGATGGCCTCAAGGAACTCAAAGGCATAGTTCTTGCTCCTCCAGCTGTCTGGTATCTTGACATACAAAGCTAGGTGGTCATGGATGTCTTGTACAGATAACATTGAAGTATTCATCTTGACTGCCAGCAACACGTTGTTGATGAGAATCTTTATCTCTTCAGGCACAGATCTTTGGTGTTCAACTACTTCCATTCTATTTGCTTTGTCAGTGGCAGTTTCTGTCAGCATTTCCCGCACTCCATAACCAAACCTGGCAGCAGCACTTCTGTTTCTCAAGATCACCATGGCAGACTCGCGTACTCTGCTAAGTAGATGGCGTTTCATGTAATCCAGTTTCCAGCCATCACTCCATTTCTTCCCTGTGGAAAAGTCCCCAACAATCTTGGCTTCGGCACATGCTTTGCAAATCAAGCCCACGTCTGGACTGTATTGAAAAAGTTCCCCGAGTTGCACGCAAAACTTGCTTCATGATTTCTGCGTCTCAGCCTCCACAATTTCTTTCATCCACTCTTCCTTGAATACAAGGCAACATTTCTTCCTTTGTGGTGAAGCACTGCACTCTCCCAAAGTGACAGCTTTGCGCTTGAACATTTCCGTGCCTGCCGGTTTGAACCTGCTGTGCCACAAAGCCTGCAAGATAAGGGAACATGGCTTACATTGACGCCTAACTCATGAATGCAATCCGTTATACTACAATGTTCAAGATGCACCACAGTTTAACTCTACCAAACAATTACCTCTTCTGCTTGAACTCACGTACGCCTGTGTGAATGTATGGGGTTCTGGCTGAGAAGCCTGCAACAGAAGAAAACATGGGTAAGTATATTATACTACAATGATCAAGATGCACCACAATTTAACTCTACCAAACAATTACCTCTTCTGCTTGAACTCACGTACGCCTGTGTGAATGTATGGGGTTCTGGCTGCGAAACCTGCAACAGAAGAAAACATGGGTAAGTATATTATACTACAATGATCAAGATGCACCACAGTTTAACTCTACCAAACAATTACCTCTTCTGCTTGAACTCACGTACGCCTGTGTGAATGTATGGGGTTCTGGCTGCAAAGCCTGCAACAGAAGAAAACATGGGTAAGTATATTATACTACAATGATCAAGATGCCCCACAGTTTAACTCTACCAAACTATTACCTCTTCTGCTTGAACTCACGTACGCCTGTGTGAATGTATGGGGTTCTGGCTGCGAAACCTGCAACAGAAAAAAACATGGGTAAGTATATTATACTACAATGATCAAGATGCACCACAGTTTAACTCTACCAAACAATTACCTCTTCTGCTTGTACTCACGTACACCAGTTTAAATATGTGGGGTTCTGGCAGCGAAACCTGCAACAGAAGATGCACTACTTTAACTCTAGCAAACAATTAACTGTTTGTTCTGCCTGTACTCCCGTCTGCCTGTGCAATTGTATTCGTAGTACGGTCTCCCAAACCTGCAAAAGAAAAGGGGTGCAGATTGTGATTCTATTTACCCAGCAACCCCCAACCCAACGAGGAACGTACACAGAATTACCTTGTCTTTGTGGGTACTCGCACCTGACCACTCATATCCAAATACCATACAGACTGGAAACCTGCAACTGAAGACAAGATAGTAAGCAAACGCTTGAAGAATCACAAACTATGAATGGGACCGGTCAAGAGACCCCAATAGAAAAAATGACCAAATAATTACCTGGGATTCCAGTCTAGGACAAACAGGCGTGTGCCAATGTGTTTCATTATTAGTATGATGTAAACTTCAAACAGTACAAGAGTAATTCGAAAAAAATAAACACACATGGGCACACAAAAACAAACTCTAATTACTAATGATTTTAGTATTTTATATTGGAAGAGTTTGCCAAAAACGGGAACATGTAATGGGAAGGTTGGTGCTGCATCTCGGTGATTAACTTTTAAATAGTTAGTTTTCTTTCACAGTACAAAGCTCCTGCCAGGGCCAGAGTGGTTTCAGACCAGTCCCCATACAGTGGACACTAAGTGTAGTGAGTGGCCTCTCCCCCAAGAAAATTAGGAATCAATGGTGCATTCTACAACACATTTATCATTATATATTGAATTTCATTAGCTTTTAAGGAATAGTAAATGACAATCTTACAATGCACCAGCATACAACAATCTTGTTGGGATTCCTCAATGATTCCCTTAATATCACCCTTCAACGGTGCCTCTCATTCCTCTGTCACATGTATTTCATTTGTTTTATAGCATCTCCCATACCAGTGGTTCCCAAACTTTTCACTCCTGAGGACCCCCATTGAGTCACTACTGGCAGCCGGGGCCCCCCAGGCAATTTGTATGATTTAAATGTCAAACATTAAAACTAATTCGAAGAAGAAAAAAAACACACGTATGTGCATCAAACAAAGACTAGACTTAAATTACTAAAGATTTTAGTATTTTTTTATTAAAATATTTGCAAAAATTGAAAAATCCTAATGGGAAGGTTGGTGCTGCATCTCGCGACTAACTTTCCATTGTTTGGTTTTATTTCACAGCCTGGGGCTCCTGCTCCTGCCAAGGCTGGACTGGAAACTTAAAGCTGCTCTGGCAAATGTTGGCAGACTAGTCCCTATACAGTGCACACCAAGTGAGTCTGACCACTACAAAGGGGGCATTGGAGGCCTCTCCCCCAAGGAAATTTGGGGGGAAATTGTGCATTTTACAACAAATTTGTCATTATATATTGAATTGAAATAATGACCTTACTATGCACCAGCATACAACAATCTCTTGTCAATCGTCATCGATTCCCTCACTACTACCCTCCAACAGTGCCTCTCATCTCTCCAAAGCCCCACTGTCACATGTATTTAATTTGTTTTATAGCACCTTTCATACCACTGTAGGGTGTCAGAGCACTTTACATCACACACATACAGAGAGAAAGAATCAAACGTCTGTAAATCAGTGACTAGAAAATGTTACATAAGGCAAAGGGAACTACAAGGTGTAGGATTCACAAGTCATCCATACTGGTAGGCATTCTTTAAGAGTGCTTGGTCTGGAGAGCACAAACTCAGGATTCAGAACATAACACAGGGGTTCGCATTGACTTTACTAATAAGAATTTGTTTCTAACCAAATAAACCTTTTTAGCAGCATCGGGTTAATGAAAGACTGTGAAAAAGCATAACTTACTAACTTGTACCATGGTGTTTGCTTGCTGCTCTTTGATGTCAGTTCATAGATCACTGTGCTAAATGCGATTGGAACTTGTGAACTGCATAGTAGCAAAAGCAGGAACTGACTGTGCTATGTACAAAACAAAATACAGTTTTTTTAAAAATGCGTGGTAAACATTTTTTGCAGCAGGCATATTAAAAATCTGGGCTTCCTGAGATGACTCAAAGCTGCCACTGGACAAACCTCCTATCTCTCTGTAGCAGGTACATTAATCACTGGAGTTATCTTGACCCTTTTATTGCTGCCCAAAAACTGCTGTTTATACAAGGAACTTTGCATTGCTTTTAAAACTGCTGCCTGCGGACCCCCTTGGGAATGTGTCACTGACCCCTGGGGGTCCGTGGACCCCAGTTTGGGAACCACTGTCTCATACCATTGTAGGATGTCAGAGCACTTTACATCACACACACAGAGACAATGAATCATGTGTGTAAATCAGTGTAGAGAAAATGCTACATCCAAAGGGGACTACAAGGTGTAGGAGTCACATGTCATTCATACTGGTAGGCATTTTTAAAGAGTGCTTGTCTGGAAAAGCACAAATTCAGGATTCGGAACATAACACAGTGGTTAGCATTGACTTTCACAATAAATATGTATTTCCACCCAAATAAACCCCTTTAGCAGCATCAGGATAATGAAAGACAGGGAAAAACATAAATTACTAATTTGTACCATGCAATGTGTAATCAGATCTTTGATGACAGTTTATAGGTCACTGTGCTAGATTGATTGCCTCTTATGAGCTGCAGAGTAACAAAAGAATCTATGTGACAAAAGCAGTAACCAACTGACCTATGCACATAAAATACATGTTATGCGTTCTTTGCAGCAGGTATATTAACCCTCTGTGCTACATGAGATAATTGAAACCTGCCCTATACCTCCCCATTTGTCCGTCTACCCTTCCGCCCCCACTACTACTGTCCCACTGCTTTTCTTTCCTGCAGCATCACTGCTGTCCATTCGTTGATTCCCATGTAGAAAACATGACACGTCAATGAGACGTAAATTTTTTGGAACAGACATGGCGCTGGCAGCAGGCTGGCACACTCTCCCAAAAGATTGCAAAAAGTCCTTTTCAGCCAGAGAGCGTGACCTGAAAATGGGTCAGTGTACAGACGAAGTCACCGGACATACAAGTTAACACCAGGCAAGAGCTGCCAGGAAAACAAATAAACAGATTTATTGGTAGACAGAGGAGTCTACCAAGAAATCTGCCACGGGAGGCAACATCTAACATGCCGTAAAAAAGAAACATGCAAACACTGGTACATGGTAGGAGTACCTGTGTGTGCGACATCTTGCAGGTATTGGAGCGCTTTAAGTAAACACCGTCTTTACATTACATATTCAGGCACAGGGAGATTAAGTGATTTGCCCACAATCACAGGATTTGGACGCGACCTCGAGGCTCGAACTCTGGTCTCTGGCCCCAAAGTTGCTGCCTGAAATAGTCCCCGCACTGCGCTTTACTAACAACAAGAGTAGAGCCAGTTTTAAAATACAGCGTGTTCTTTCTGAAAGTACACGCTGTGTTTTTAAACTGGCTCTACTCTTTTGTTAGTAACGCGCGGTGCGGGGACGATTGTGGCCTCTTGTTTAAGTATTGATGGTAATCACAGCCCGTGAATGGGCTCCGATTACCATCAACAAGAGGCCACAATCGTCCCCGCACCGCGCTTTACTAACAAAAGAGTAGAGCGAGTTTAAAAACACAGCGTGTACTTTGGTACACGCTGTGATTTTAAACCGACTCTACTGTTTTGTTAGTAAAGCGCGGGGACGATTGTAGCCTTTTGTTTAAGTATTGATGGTAATCAGAGCCCCTTCACGGGCTATGAGTACCATCAATACATAAACAAAAGGCCACAATCAGCCCGCGCTCTGCAGCCACACGCCCCCGGACCCCCCCAAGCCACCACAAGCCGTCCCAAGCCGCCACTAGCCGCCACAAGACCCCCCCAAGCCGCCACAAGCCCTCAAGCCCCCCCAAGCCACCTTACCTGCACTCTTGTCGAATCCTCTCCGCACCAGTGCAAAAGTGCCTGCTTTTCGCGCCGCCCGCTTCTTAAAGCGGCGGCGCCTCTCTCTGCCGGGATGTCCCGCTTGCGTTGTGCGCGCACCACATCCGGCAGTGCGTGCTGACGTCGGGGAAGATGTACGCGCCTTAAAGGGAACGGTGATCATGGCATCTCTCCCTATATGTCCCTGGCCATGATACATCCGTGCCATGGTAGACATCATGCTATCAGGCATAACTGGTCTTCCATCTCGATAGACCCACACATGATCCTTTTCCCTTGGGGCACATCCTGCTTTTACCCACTGTCTCATTTCCTCATCTCCTGCCTCTTCTTGCAATTGTCTTACCACTTCCCAAGTTCCTACAATGTTAGTAAACATCAATGAGCAAGAAGACATTTCTCTTTCCTTAGCCCGATTGACCGAATTCTGATTTCGTGCACAATACTGTGCCATGTCATTGGCGTACCTGTTTCCTGTGGCGATAAAATCACCACCTTGACTATGAGCAGCACATTTTACAACAGCCAATTGTCTAGGCAGCTGTATCGCCTCAGGCAACTTTCCAACCACTTCTGCATTCTTAATAGGAGTTCCACTCAAGGTCAGGAAACCTCTTTGTAGCCATAGTTGGCCAAAGTCATGGACCACTCCAAAGCTATACTGGCTGTCAGTTATCACAGTCACTCTCACACTCTTTCCAATCTTGCATGCTCTAGTCAAAGCCACGAGTTCTGCTACTTGGGCTGATTTTACTCCTTTCAGATAGGACGCTTCTATTACTGCTGCGACTGTGCATACTGCATACGCTGCACTCAGCACTCCTTTATCTGTTCTCAAACATGACCCATCAATGAACATCACAAAATTACTTTCTGGCAAAAGTACATCTTTTATATCTGGTCGTGGTTTAGTACAAAAATCAAGTACATCCAAACAATCATGATCTACTTCATCTCTTACTTCCACAATCTCAGCATCAGGCAACAAAGTTGCAGGATTCACATTCAAGCATCTTGCAAGACTCACATTAGTTAAACCCAATTTGACCTTCTCATATTTAGTCAGCCGACTGTGTGTCATATACTGAGTACGACTCTTCTAGACTCCCCAAAAGACTTCTTTAATAGCTGATTGAATATTGAGGGGCTTTCTGTATACCCCTGTGGGATTCGGCACCATGCCAAAATACGCTCACCAAAACGAAATGCAAAGATTTGCTGACTGTCGTGGTGCAATGGGATGGAAAAGAAAGCATGACACACATCAATCACTGTATACCATTCTGCATCATGGGGAATCTGATATAAAATCACTGATGGATTTGGTACAATGGGACAATATGATACCACAGTTTTATTCACCTTTCTCAGATCTTGCACTATCCTGAATTTTCCATTAGGTTTTTTCAGCCCCATTATCGGTGAATTACATGGACTACTCATTATTTCTCTTAAAATTCCTTGCCTGATCATTTTCTCTGTTACAGGAGTTACACCTTCAATTATTTCAGGTGTCAATTTGTATTGCAGAACATTTGGATATGTTACTCCTTCCTTTACGGTTATTTTAATTGGATCTACATTTCTCATTAGCCCTACATCTTCTCCAGTGAAATCCCAAACTTCTGCTTTTACAGATTGTCTCAATTCTTTAGGTAATTCATCAGGGTTGAATACAGCATATGTTTCATTAAATTCATTTTCTCTATTAGCTATGGTCATCTTGTACAATACATCATCATCTGGTGTTTCATAAGCTATTCCATCCGGGGTACAGAATATAGTGCAATTCATTTTGCACAACAGGTCCCTACCTAACAAATTCACAGGACTGGTGTCACACACCACAAAGCGGTGCATTTCTGAAAATTTCCATATGCTAACTTTCACGGGGTCTGTAAGATATGTTTTCATCTGTCTGTTGGACACACCAACTACTTGGATCGTTTCATCCGAGAGAGGAAGATTCTTAACATCAGCTGATCTAAAAGTTGATCGAGTAGCACCAGTATCCACTAGGAAAGTAATATTTTCATCATTAACCTTCCCATCTACAAATGGTCCTGTCTGGTCTACTTCTAGAGTTGCGCCAAGTACGCACTCTCCTTCCTCCCTTCGGCACCGTCAATAGCTCTCTTATGAGTCACTCTCATCGCGTTGCAGCCAATACTGCGAGACAGCGCTAGCGCGTGGCGGCTTATTTACCTGTTCTTCATTGTAGAATCCCGATTCACTACTATACTTCCGTGTGTTTCTGCTCTGTGGAAAAGGCGGTTTTGGCACCTGATTCTGTGGGGGAACAACTTGCTGCTGTTTCTGCAGTTGACCACTCACCTCATGCTGCACCTGTGGGTTCAATGATGGATTTTCATTGTTAGTACTGGGGGGAAACTTACACTCGGATTTCCAATGCCCTATCCTGCCGAAATTATGACACGGAAATTTCTTTTTACTTCTTCAATATTCCCTTTATACTTCCCAGTATTAAATTTCGGCTTTGACCCTGCTTGTTCCACTAATTGTGCTTCTTGTCTCTCCGCTACCTTTACCTGTGCCCACATTGCCTTCTCTTTTAGCTTCCGCTGTTTTGCTTCGATTTCATCACTGAAGTATTTAGCATGTCTCAATACTTCATCTATTTTCTTGTTTTGCTAATCTACCGTATGCTGTTTAATCATCTCACTAATTTCTGCACGTAAACCATATACAAATCTGTATACAAAATGACTTAAATCCTTTTCACTCAGATTCTCATCTACGCTAAACTGCTTAAAAGCTTGTATTAGCCTCTCCTAATATGCATGTACTGACTCTTTACTTTCCTGGTGTGTTCGATCAATTTTTTCCCAATCTGTCTCCTTAGGGGGCACTTTATTTTTCAGAAATACCATAACCTGCTCATATTTCTTCATTACCTCGGGGTCTGGAGCTCACGTTTTAGGATCCCTAGGATATTCCCGGGTTGGCCAATTAATCATTAATTTGCACTCTGTCCATAGATCTGCTGGTACGATTATGTCAAACAGACTATTCAAATCAATCCATAATACTTTAGACAATTTCACAAATCTGTCTACCTGCCTGTACCACTCGACGGGCTTTTCACGTAGTCGAGGGAAATCATTTGTAAAAGACCAAATATCCTGTCTCGTCCATGGGACATGTACATATTCTCCTCCTGGAATCTCTCTCATATGGCATTCTGTCACTACCTTCTCCTTTTCTCTTACAGGAAAGGCTGAAAATGTCTTATCTGAGGTATCATCGCGTTTTCTATACCACCTGCTTCTCCATTTATCCATGTCTCCCCATTTTCTCAGCAAAATGATTATGTCCTTAATTTGACCTATTCGTCCTGTGGTGTTCATATTCCCAATGTCCTTTTCAGTGAAATCTACTCGATATGGTTTCTGTAAGGCTTTTACCTTTTCAATATCAATGGCCATCTCATTTGCTACTTCTTCTAACCTTTTGTGTAAGTTGTTTGCTCTCCAGGTCACACTCTTGCACAAAAATAATAATTCTTCATCCTTATAGGTTTTAAATTTTTCTGTTGGGATAGTCCCTACTAATAATTCTTCCAATACCATTCGTAACTTGGCCACATAAATTGATTGGGATTCTTTGTTTTTCCTCTGCAAGCTCCTTAACCATTCACTTAACTCTTCTGTCGATGGTCCTACTGGTTTTTCTATACTTCCGTGTCCAAAATCTTTTTGTGTTTCTGACACTGTCTCTATCATTGTCATACGTCTCTCTGCACAATTCTGATCTATAAATGGATTATTTGTGAAATTCAGTTCCATTACACTCATAGTCTGCCTCCATGGATTCTCCTTCTGACTCACTCTTGGTTGTTCTACCGGTTTATTACTTCTGTAAGGGACTGTTAAACAACGCTCACTGTCCTTCTGTTTGTCAAAAATAGGCATTACTGGACCAGTTACCGCTTCTAGATTCTTAGTCAATTCTCTTATTTTCTCAGTTAATTCCAGGGTCTTTTTCGCTAATTCTACAGAATTTTCTCCATCTGTTTTTTCTTCCGACCTCTTTTCTACTTCCCTAGTAGCACTGTTTTTACTCAAACTTAGAGATTCTGGTTCCGATTTTATAATTCGCATCGTTTCTCTCATTGGGGCACTTGGAGTTAATATTTCTGGTTCTGGTCGATACGGTGGTGGATTTTTATAGAACATATCATCAAGAACATTATCCTCTGACTCATTCACTCCATACCCTCTCGACTCCACATTATGTCTCTTTTCAACACACTTTCGTCCTTCATTCTCTCCAACAGTTCTTACAGGGAACACACCCTCAGTCATACTCGCATCCCGCCATCTTTTCATTCGATAATTATTTGTTTCATGTCCGTATGGTCTTCCAAACAGGTACCTATATCCTCTACCATTTCTTTGTCTCTCTCGTTCATGCATTTCGTCTTCCCATTCCGTCAAAGCCTCAAACTGTGTCGGTCTAGGTCTTGGTTCTAAATTAATCATTTTCTCTCTCAAATTTCTCAAAACAGCCAAATTAAATGAACCATGCTCTGGAACAGCTAATACTCCGTCTCCCTTCGTATATCTCGCCCAGTTATCTAACCAAATACAAGTATGATACCCATATTTCGCAATCATAAAGGATGCAGGGGTTTTCGGTGGAGGAAGTAACTGTCCTTCCCTAGTATTAACTGGTTTGTCCTTCTTAAACCACTTCTTGATTCTTCCTAACCATGTTTTTCTCTCTTTTTCTGGTGGATCACAATACATTTTCTTGCCTTTCGCATATCACTAGTCTCTCTTTACCTTTGTGCCGCTAGTCTATCCAATCACAGCGCGACTAACGCACCAATTCAGAGCGTCTATGTCACTGTCACAATCCTCAAATCCCAGCGCAACTCACACTAACGCACCAATAAAGAGCGTCTACGTCACCCTGTATTTCTCCACTCCTAGCACGGCGTACACTAACGCACCAATCCGGAGCGTTTCACAGTTCTGACCGACTGTCCAATCCCAGCACGGTCGTTCTGACGTCCGCAGCCGCTGCGGCAGCTCCTGTTCCTGCTCCTGCTTCTATCCACCCCGCCTTTACAAATCTGCTCAGTAAGTTTTTGTTTCAATTTCTACACTTCGGTTAGTAACAACATAGAAACATCTCCATTATCCGCTTCGCTAACCAAAGAGCAGTAAAAGACCTTTCTCACGAGAATTCCGTCTTTCCCGAGAGCAACGATTACCTCTGCCCTACTACGGAATCATTATTTCCGTTGATAAAGTAGCACATCCCTCTACTTCACCCTTCTAACAAGCATTAGCTAATTGTTTTTCTAGTATTTAAGACACATAGTTGGAGACCCAATTCTCCTGAGAAGTAAACCTAGAGTTTCGCAATCAACCCAAATGCCTTTACATTCACGCACGTTCACACAAGAAAATGTAGTACATTCACACAGAATCCAGTCTTTCCCGAGAACAGCGAACAGTCTGTTCTACTACAGAATTATGACATACATTAAGAAAGCAGCGCTTACCTCTCCTCTGTCCTTCTTACAAGCTCAGAGAGTACCTATTACCTTTCCAGTGATAAGCGTTATCGGAATGCCAGTTGGATCCCTGGTACCTAAGACCAGAACTTCACAGGTAACCTTCCCTATCATACACTCTTCTCTCACACTATAAATGTCTCTAATGGCAACACATGACGATGCTACCGAATCGAACCCAGACAATGTGTCGTGCAACTTCAATTGTCACACGTTTCCCCTGTGTACCTACAGGGCAACAACAATTCCGTCTTTCCCGAGAGCAGCGCTTACCTCTGCCCTACTACGGAACCGTTACAAACTTCCGACTTCCTACATCCCAGAAGCCGTGCCAATAACATTAAACTCGACGCAACTCAACATAGAGTGTTAGTACATAAATCAATACCAATCAATAATCAATAAGCTATATACAAGCAATAATCATTAAAGCAAAAGAATAACAAACCATCATTCTGCTACCAGAAAAACTGCTCCAGCGTGGAGTGCAAAATCCCTCCCTCTATAACAGACCAAAGATCTCACATACACGCATTATCCATACATTCGCTGGTGGGGCCCATAACACCAACATTCACTCACCATTAATCCGTGTGGGAGGCGATTATCTTCCAAACGCTGGTATGAGAAGGAAATACCACTTTTACTCTAACGAGTGACAAATCTACACCACCTACTGTTGCTCATTAGGCCGTATATTCCATCTTTGGTATTCCTCCCATAATCTTGGCGGTGGATCTGCTAGTTGCTGTTTAAATGATTATCTAATTCTCTTTTCACTTCGCATTAATACATTTTCATAAATAAACAAACCAACTCATTTCTGTAATGAAACAAATCAATTCTTTATCTAATGAATGCAAGTAAATTCATTAGTTGTTCAAGCAGCTGACGATCATATTTACCTAATCTGGCTAAATATCGTCTTCTAAGTCAAATCCAGTAGTCTCGTCAATCTATGCCAGTCAAATATGAAAGTTCAGTTCATCAGGAAATTGGGCATTCGATCAGTCTGTCAAAGATTCAGGGAAACAGCTGTCCTGCAGTGTCACCGTCCTCTCCATCAGCATAACATCAGGAAATTGGAAAACAACCTTTCTTACCTCTCTATTCTACCATAATTTATAGTAAAATCAATGTTAAAAAGTATCAAAGTTTGGGCATCCAAGTTCGCTGATTGGACAATCAGGGATCATCCTTTCAGTTTCTCACGAAAGTGTCTTTTGGGTTATGACCCTTGTCAGTTCCGGTTCACACAACAGTCTTTGTTCAAAATATTTGGCTGATGTCCCAGACTGTCCTTGGAAGGTACATGTTCATCTGGGGTCAGGTCCAGGCCACAGTTGCTAGCGGTGACGCATGCGCACTTCACCCAGGACCTTGGGTAATGGAGCCAGTTTCATCAGATACAGAAGTCAGCCATTTTATGGCCACTCGAAATGGTCAACTTAAGCAAAGAAACACAAAAACGTAATTAACACATAGAAAAGGCTAATTAAATGTTATCCCTTCGCTAATACCCATATGTGTGTGTATTTATCTAGCAAAAGCAACACTCAGTGCGGTTTATACTTACTGAATAAAGCACAAATCACAATTCATCACAAAAGCGACATATATCATGCAATATTCTAATTGTCTATCATTAATATGCGTACAGAATTTAGTACATGTATTAATTAGGCCATGCAAGTGCAAATCCCACGTGTAATTCATATATTAGTAAGGTTGGTAAGTATTTTCCACCTCATTCCAAACCATTAGTTCGATTATAATTAATTAATTAATTAGTAAAAACAACATGCAAAATGGGGTGGGTATACAAGTTTTTTACCTATTACCCACTCTAGCAATAGCCTCTGTAGCATTGCATCTATGAAGGCATGGAAAAAACGCGACAGGGCACTCTGTGACACCCCGCCAACCTCCGCTATGACCCCTTGAAAACTCCCTGAGGCCAGGAGGTGCAGGGAGCACAGGACCTGCACATGGGTGGGAATTGTTTGTGTCCTGCGTGTTGGGTGTTCCAAATAGGGTTTCAGCTCTGCAATCAGGTCCAATACGGTCTGTGGGTGCAGCCTGTACTTGTCATGGATTTCCTCTTCAGTCTGCTGGAACAGAGTGATGCGCAGACTGAAGATACGTTCCTGTCTCATTCTCCTCTGTGCAAGAGCCCGAATACCCAGCCTCCTGGCTATCACAAACAGTGCTGCCATTGTGGAAGGATCTGTTGCATTGTGGGCTGGTTTAAGTACCTTGCACCTGGTTACCACCTGCATGCACTTGGTGGTAAATGCGATTTCTTAATTTGCGAATTGTTCATATTCGCAATTTGCGATATTTTCATACATGTACTTGCGATTTCTTAGATTGCGATACCCTGTTTGCGAATTTCACAAACTGAGAAAATCGCTATTTAAGAATTCGCAAAGATATTCGCAGATTTTTGGTTTTGCAGATTAAGAAATCGCAAATTTTTGCTATTTCTTAGTTAGCACTATGAATGTCTCTCATACATCTCAAATAGTTATTTTTTATTCGCGAACTCTGTTTTTTGCGATTCGCAGCGTTTGCGAATAAAAATTAGTTTCATACATATGCCCCCTGGACCTTTGTTCCCTGTGCCCTTTCTTCAAAGGATATTTCTCTCTCTAATTTTTGGGAAATCATATGTACAAATAGAATACATGCAGTATTGTACCAGGCCAGGTTCCTGATGACTGGTTATTATCCGCCAGACTTATGCTGAACTGTGTAAATATATGCCCTTGAACCGTTTGGGAACTATTCCCTGTTCTAAATCTCCTTACATGTGAGCACAAAATTCCCTCACGTTCCTTCTGGAGCAACCCTCTCCCCTTCCTTCCTTGACTTACCTTAATCATGTATATATATATATATATATATATTCAATGAAAAAACCAAAGGTTTCACACATGTTATAGTTAGCTGGACATTTCACTCGTAAAAAACCAATGAAATTCCCCCGTTATAGTTAGTTCAGCTAACTATAACTCGCGCGCCCGCAATGCACTACTGATGACGTCACATATTACATCACTCATGACATGGTCACTGACATCACTCATGACATCACTGATGACATCACTGATGACATCATCCAGTGATTGTGTGTTTTTCTGAAAATTAAATATTTTTTATATTTATGTATATCTCAAGGTCAAAGGAAGAATAAATGGGTATATAAGTGTCTAAATGGATACTTTTTTTTGAATTTTTTTTTGTGTAACTGACTGTTTAAGTGTATCATAGTGAATACATGGCTTACTGAGTAATCTTTAAATATTTAAATATCTGTATCAGTTTCTTACTTTGTGTATAAGTGGCTGCATGGGTTGGTGAGTAGCTTCATGAGTGTCTAAATAGGTTATTAGTTGTTTTTTTATCACTATGAGTGTCTGAGTTTCTGTATGGTTCGGTGGGGGGTATTACTTAGTGCATAGGTGCATGAATGAGTGACTCACTGTTTGTATGTGTTGAAGACAGCATGTGTGCAGGACTGTATGGGTGGATGAGTGTGTGCATGGGTGTGTTAGTGAGTGAATGACTGTCTCTATAGTGTCTTTATGAGTAACTACATATGTTTTAAACTAGTATATGTGACTATTGGTGTATATAAGTGAGTATATGTGAGAGTGAGAGATTGGAAGAGTTCCTGTATGAATAAGTATGTGTTTCTATAAGTGATTGTTTAAAAGAGTAAGTATATGTAAGTTTCTGTAGAAGTAAGTGTGGTGGTGTGTGTATAACTGTATATGCAAGTAAATGGATGTTTGATTCTTTATTAGCATGAGTGACTATGTGTGTGAGTAACTCTATGGATGAGTGGCATTGTGTAACAGGATGTACAGGTGTATGAGTACATATGATGAGTGAGTACATGTATGAGTGACTGTAGAGGACTGTTGGTGAATTACTGTATGTGTATGTGGTTCTTAGAATTACTGAATAGGTTGATGTAACTGATATTGATATGTTCATTATTTTGAACATTTTAGTTTCTATTTTTGAATGTGTGTTTCAATGGTTATATTAGGGGAAGAGGAGGTCTGCCACTCTATCACAAGGATGATGTCATCAGTGATGTCATCAGTGATGTCATTTGAGATGTCATCAGTGATGTCATCAGTGATGTCATTTGAGATGTCATCAGTGATGTCATGAGTGATGTCAGTGACCATGTCATGAGTGATGTAATATGTGACGTCATCAGTAGTGCATTGCGGGCGCGCGAGTTATAGTTAGCTGAACTAACTATAACGGGGGAATTTCATTGGTTTTTTACGAGTGAAATGTCCAGCTAACTATAACATGTGTGAAACCTTTGGTTTTTTCATTGAATTTCTAAGGTTTTTTAAATGCTAATTCCTAACTATAACGTGTGTGAAACCCATGTTTTTTTCAGTGAATTTGCAAGGTTTTTTAAATGCTAATTCCTAACTATAACGTGAGTGAAACCCATGGTGTTTTCAGTGAATTTGCAAGGTTTTTTAAATGCTAATTTTTTTTTTTTTCTTTTTTTTTTTACATATTTTTATTTTATTTTTCTATCCTTTTTTAAAGACTATGGTTACATTTTAAAAATTCTACAATATGTTTTTTTTACCCTTTTTATAAAATAAACAGGTAAGATTTATTAGTATAACTTTTTTTTTTGATTTTTTTTTTTTTTGATTTTTTTTTAACGTGCGCGTACGGTAAGCGCACGCCTTGCTTTAATTACGTTAGATTTCTACGCTGTTTGCGTTCATTTATGCAATATGCGTAGACGCACGTCACGCGCGCACAGCGCGTAACGCGTACGCTGCACGCGCATGTTACGCGGTAGGGAAGGGGCGTGCCTGTTGTGCGCATGCGCGCGTGCGCGTGTCTTTTTTACGCGCATGCGTACTTTTGCCGTAAGCGCACCGTAAGCGTACCGTAAGCGTACGGTAGGTCATGTGATCAAGAAACAAGACTTTTGATTGGTTTTTACAACTTTCAGTTCTAGAACTCTCCTACACCACACCCATTCCCCTCATTTCTGCTTGTGATCCCTTAGGAGAAGGAGCTGGGTTGTCTTTGTGATACGATGGCAGAACAGCAGAGCCCTTCTGAGAGTGAGGCTAGCAGCACTACTTTGAGGCAGAGAACGAGGAAACAAAAGATCTCTTTCATATGGGAGTATTTTTCTTTTCCAGAGGGCCAGCAAAAGGTAAATGCACCCTTAGTGACTTGTAAGCTGTATAAGCGTGTACTTTCAAGAGGGAATCCCAACAGGAAGTATTCCTTCGGGAATCACACCATGTTGAGACACCTTAAGGATGTACACAGAATTATACATGCTCGACATACTGAAGGTAACCCTTCAGTAAGTCAACCAAGCACATCCACAGCAGCTCAGCCTGGACCATCATCTGCAGGGCCGAGTCCATCTTCGGCAGGTCAGGTGAGCCCTTCATCTGTGGGGGGAGCATCTCCTTTTTCTCATCCTCGGGAAATCAACCCTCGGTTTCTGAGAGTTGAAATACGGTGTGCCACTTGTCATGATCTTATTTGTTATAGGGAGACCAGTATTTCCCTAGTGAACAATAAAATAGATCAGCACATTTGTCGTACCGTCTAATATTCCCATTCTTTCTTTCCTCTGTCCCTGCATGAACACAACGGCTCTTTTAAGAGCCAACCTTACCTTTCAACTTTTTTTTATATATATTTTAAAACTTTTTTTTGTTTTTTTTTTACCGTACGCGTACGGTACGCGGAATTATTATTTTTTTTTTAAAAAACACTAAAAATCAATTATCACATTACAAGGTCCTTGAGAGACTACAATGAAAAACTGAAAATGTGATTGTGGAGAAGTGGAAAAAAGGGACCATGACATTTTTGACTTACCATAGCCACTCAAAACAATATTTATTCATTACATTTTTTTTTTAATTGCTTTAAAAATGGTTCTAGTTTTTGAAAATTTTCTATCTCAATCTGAAAAAAAAGAAAAAAGTATTAATATTTAGAAAAACATTTTATAATACAGTACACATATTTACATATTTTTTAAAAACAATTTTTTGCCTTTTTTTTGCTGTTTTCAGAATATATTGCATTTCAGCAGCTGGGTGTGTGCTAAGAGTCTGCTTCTGCACCAAAAAATGGCTCCCCCTTTCCATCTAATGCAACTGTGAAATCACCAGAGCAATACGCAATAAATCTCTGCCTGTAATTCCTATTTGCACACAGAGTCATGTTTTCACATTAGTCACAAAACGAAATTTCTTTGCCAATTTGAAAGCACACTTACTACTCTTTTTTTTGGCAAGTGATAAACACTTGTACAGACTGACACATTATGAATCCACTTTTCAGATTCTTAAAAAAGCACATGTCCAAACTGCTTTTTCAGACCAGCACCATGTATAACCTGGGTGACTGCCTACACTCCAGCAAGGGCAACCAGCCTTAGTGATGCTGAATGTATTTGCATTACTGACTGAAACCTCAAACCCCACTCGCTTGTGAATACTGTGCATGATTCCACATGGTAAGCAGCTGGGTGTGTGCTAAGAGTCTGCTTCTGCACCAAAAAATGGCTCCCCCTTTCCATCTAATGCAACTGTGAAATCACCAGAGCAATACGCAATAAATCTCTGCCTGTAATTCCTATTTGCACACAGACTCATGTTTTCACATTAGTCACAAAACGAAATTTCTTTGCCAATTTGAAAGCACACTTACTACTCTTTTTTTTGCAAGTGATAAACACTTTTACAGACTGACACATTATGAATCCACTTTTCAGATTCTTAAAAAAGCACATGTCCAAACTGCTTTTTCAGACCAGCACCATTTGTAACCTGGGTGACTGCCTACACTCCAACAAGGGCAACCAGCCTTAGTGATGCTGAATGTATTTGCATTACTGACTGAAACCTCAAACCCCACTCGCTTGTGAATACTGTGCATGATTCCACAGGGTAAGCAGCTGGGTGTGTGCTAAGAGTCTGCTTCTGCACCAAAAAATGGCTCCCCCTTTCCATCTAATGCAACTGTGAAATCACCAGAGCAATACGCAATAAATCTCTGCCTGTAATTCCTATTTGCACACAGAGTCATGTTTTCACATTAGTCACAAAACGAAATTTCTTTGCCAATTTGAAAGCACACTTACTACTCTTTTTTTTGGCAAGTGATAATCACTTTTACAGACTGACACATTATGAATCCACTTTTCAGATTCTTAAAAAAGCACATGTCCAAACTGCTTTTTCAGACCAGCACCATTTGTAACCTGGGTGACTGCCTACACTCCAGCAAGGGCAACCAGCCTTACTGATGCTGTATGTATTTGCATTACTGAGTCCAACCTCAAACCCTTAAAGTATTCTTTATTTATACCAGTACACCTTAATTTATCGTTAAAACATAGTCCATATTATTTTACATGTTCCTCACATTTAAATTTCTCCTAAAACAGAAAATAATAAACACAACTTCAACAAAAAGAATTGCATTTCTATTATTAATTTCTTAATTTACCATATACATCCCCTCTCAAACTCTAAACTCACCTTTAAAATTAGTTAGCTGTGAAAGAAATGTGGCACTCAAACAGCAGATTATCAGAGCCAGGATCTCTGTTCTTTACACCTCTCTCCTCTCAGCAGAACCAGATAATGGCAAACTTTCCCTCTCTTTTTCCACACATATACATGTTAATTTCAAATCTCAGTGCTTCCCCCTTTTTTTCAAATGTAATCACACATTTCTATTGGTTGAAAACCAACCCTTTTCCAAAAGTACCCTTCCCCCAACTTGACTTCTGCCTAGTACCCTTCCCCCAACTTGACTTCTGCCTGCTACCATAGCAACAGCTCATGGAACACTGCTGTGTGGAGTTAGGTCAGAAGTTCACCAAACAATGTTTCAATTCCACAGAGCAAGAGTGCTTGACTTTTCAAACCTAACAGCAAATCCATAGTACTGTTCTTTGGTAACACATTTTTTGTACCAATACAAAACATGCTTCTATAAATTTACACATACAGCCTAGTTTTTAGTGTAGAATGGTATGAAACAGCCAATCAGTTCTTTTTTTAAAAAAAAAATATGTATGCCTCCATTTCCAAACTATCTTTCATTTCTTTTTACCATTCTACTGAAATACACCTCCTGAGTGCACCCCGATCTCCTTGGAAGATGTTCACAGTGTGGATTGTAGGACACAGCTATGTCTTCTGGAGTGAAAAGTATGCAGAAAAAACAGGTATGGTGAGAGACCTTTCTTTGCCAAATATAGACATTAAATGGATTGGTCAGAGAGGGTTAAAGTGGCACCAATTGATGCCATTGGTGAAATCCTTCATGCAAATCCAACACCCTGACCTCATAATAGTGCACTGTGGTGGCAATGACCTAGGCACTTTGACTGGGGTAGGTCTGGAAATGCTTATGAAGGACACCTTTGCACAACTGTTTTCACTTTTCCCTAAAACTGCCTTTGTGTTTTCTAACATATGCCAAAGGCAAAAATGGAACTGGTCCAATCATTTCTGTCCGCAGATTGACAAAGCAAGAAAGCACGTCAACAAATCTGTTTCTGCTTTCCTCCGTGACTATGGTATGGGTTCCATTTACCACAACAACTTGCGTTACGACATGCAAGACATTTATAGAGGAGATGGTGTGCACTTCAATGATGAAGGGAACAGAGTCTTCCATTTGAACCTTAGACTCTGCATCGGTACTTACTTGTAGGTACCACTAAAAAATCACTTCATAAACACAACGGCTCTTTTTAGAGCCCCCTAATATCTAAACACTTAAATCTGTATTTCATTTCTTTTTTTTTTTTTTTTTTACCGTACGCGTACGGTGAGCTTACCGTACGCGTACCCCGCGATTTTTTTTAAAATCAATAAATGTTTTCTTTGTACTTTTCTGTCCTTCTTTGACCCCCTTACAAATGTTAGGGGGTCTGTAACTCTCCTCCTTGCCCCCTTTTCAAGATATCACTCTTTTTTTTCTGAGTGAAACACACGAAATGGCGGCCGCCGCTTCCTGGTTTCGACCGATTCGAATGTTTACTAAGATCTAAGAGCCAATCAGAATCGCGCTCGCGCACGCCACCGTACGCGTACGGTAAGCGTACCGTAAGCGCACCGTAAGCTGGCTCAGATATATATATTGATTTAAAGGCTATTTTCTCAGAATCTACTGAACAGATTTACACCAAACCTACAAAAGGCACTTCCTTGACCTGAGGACTACCTCTCTGCCAAATTTCAAGTAATTCTGTTCAGCCGTTCGGGCTGTAGCCCTGTCTAAAGGTCCTATGGAAAAATGCATGGGAAAAACGCGTTTTGGGACCCCCCTTTTATCTCAGCCCACGCTTGACGAATCCCCCGAGACTTTCAGGGTAGGAACGGAGCGTAGCACCCCACCTATTTTGAAAAATTCGCGAGGATTCGTCGACCGGCGCCAAAGTTATTCAAAATAGAATGTTGCGGATTTCCAATGGAAACGTGGTCCTAACTATAACTACCTACTGGCGACCGCCAGTAGGTAATATATTACCTATATTACCTATGATTGGACCAGTTCCATTTTTGCCTTTGGCATATGTTAGAAAACACAAAGGCAGTTTTAGGGAAAAGTGAAAACAGTTGTGCAAACGTGTCCTTCATAAGCATTTCCAGACCTACCCCAGTCAAAGTGCCTAGGTCATTGCCACCACAGTGCACTATTATGAGGTCAGGGTGTTGGATTTGCATGAAGGATTTCACCAATGGCATCAATTGGTGCCACTTTAACCCTCTCTGACCAATCCATTTAATGTCTACATTTGGCAAAGAAAGGTCTCTCACCATACCTGTTTTTTCTGCATACTTTTCACTCCAGAAGACATAGCTGTGTCCTACAATCCACACTGTGAACATCTTCCAAGGAGATTGGGGTGCACTCAGGAGGTGTATTTCAGTAGAATGGTAAAAAGAAATGAAAGACAGTTTGGAAATGGAGGCATACATATTTTTTTTTTTTTAAAAGAACTGATTGGCTGTTTCATACCATTCTACACTAAAAACTAGGCTGTATGTGTAAATTTATAGAAGCATGTTTTGTATTGGTACAAAAAAATGTGTTACCAAAGAACAGTACTATGGATTTGCTGTTAGGTTTGAAAAGTCAAGCACTCTTGCTCTGTGGAATTGAAACATTGTTTGGTGAACTTCTGACCTAACTCCACACAGCAGTGTTCCATGAGCTGTTGCTATGGTAGCAGGCAGAAGTCAAGTTGGGGGAAGGGTACTAGGCAGAAGTCAAGCTGGGGGAAGGGTACTTTTGGAAAAGGGTTGGTTTTCAACCAATAGAAATGTGTGATTACATTTGAAAAAAAGGAGGAAGCACTGAGATTTGAAATTAACATGTATATGTGTGGAAAAAGAGAGGGAAAGTTTGCCATTATCTGGTTCTGCTGAGCGGAGAGAGGTGTAAAGAACAGAGATCCTGGCTCTGATAATCTGCTGTTTGAGTGCCACATTTCTTTCACAGCTAACTAATTTTAAAGGTGAGTTTAGAGTTTGAGAGGGGATGTATATGGTAAATTAAGAAATGAATAATAGAAATGCAATTCTTTTTGTTGAAGTTGTGTTTATTATTTTCTGTTTTGGGAGAAATTTAAATGTGAGGAACATGTAAAATAATATGGACTATGTTTTAACGATAAATTAAGGTGTACTGGTATAAATAAAGAATACTTTAAGGGTTTGAGGTTGGACTCAGTAATGCAAATACATACAGCATCAGTAAGGCTGGTTGCCCTTGCTGGAGTGTAGGCAGTCACCCAGGTTACAAATGGTGCTGGTCTGAAAAAGCAGTTTGGACATGTGCTTTTTTAAGAATCTGAAAAGTGGATTCATAATGTGTCAGTCTGTAAAAGTGATTATCACTTGCCAAAAAAAAGAGTAGTAAGTGTGCTTTCAAATTGGCAAAGAAATTTCGTTTTGTGACTAATGTGAAAACATGACTCTGTGTGCAAATAGGAATTACAGGCAGAGATTTATTGCGTATTGCTCTGGTGATTTCACAGTTGCATTAGATGGGAAGGGGGAGCCATTTTTTGGTGCAGAAGCAGACTCTTAGCACACACCCAGCTGCTTACCATGTGGAATCATGCACAGTATTCACAAGCGAGTGGGGTTTGAGGTTTCAGTCAGTAATGCAAATACATTCAGCATCACTAAGGCTGGTTGCCCTTGCTGGAGTGTAGGCAGTCACCCAGGTTACAAATGGTGATGGTCTGAAAAAGCAGTTTGGACATGTGCTTTTTAAAAAATCTGAAAAGTGGATTCATAATGTGTCAGTCTGTAAAAGTGATTATCACTTGCCAAAAAAAAGAGTAGTAAGTGTGCTTTCAAATTGGCAAAGAAATTTCGTTTTGTGACTTATGTGAAAACATGACTCTGTGTGCAAATAGGAATTACAGGCAGAGATTTATTGCGTATTGCTCTGGTGATTTCACAGTTGCATTAGATGGAAAGGGGGAGCCATTTTTTGGTGCAGAAGCAGACTCTTAGCACACACCCAGCTGCTTACCCTGTGGAATCATACACAGTATTCACAAGCGAGTGGGGTTTGAGGTTTCAGTCAGTAATGCAAATACATTCAGCATCACTAAGGCTGGTTGCCCTTGCTGGAATGTAGGCAGTCACCCAGGTTATACATGGTGCTGGTCTGAAAAAGCAGTTTGGACATGTGCTTTTTTAAGAATATGAAAAGTGGATTCATAATGTGTCAGTCTGTAAAAGTGTTTATCACATGCCAAAAAAAAGAGTAGTAAGTGTGCTTTCAAATTGGCAAAGAAATTTCGTTTTGTGACTAATGTGAAAACATGACTCTGTGTGCAAATAGGAATTACAGGCAGAGATTTATTGCGTATTGCTCTGGTGATTTCACAGTTGCATTAGATGAAAAGGGTGAGCCATTTTTTGGTGCAGAAGCAGACTCTTAGCACACACCCAGCTGCTTACCCTGTGGAATCATGCACAGTATTCACAAGCGAGTGGGGTTTGAGGTTTCAGTCAGTAATGCAAATACATTCAGCATCACTAAGGCTGGTTGCCCTTGTTGGAGTGTAGGCAGTCACCCAGGTTACAAATGGTGCTGGTCTGAAAAAGCAGTTTGGACATGTGCTTTTTTAAGAATCTGAAAAGTGGATTCATAATGTGTCAGTCTGTAAAAGTGATTATCACTTGCAAAAAAAACTGTAGTAAGTGTGCTTTCAAATTGGCAAAGAAATTTCGTTTTGTGACTAATGTGAAAACATGAGTCTGTGTGCAAATAGGAATTACAGGCAGAGATTTATTGCGTATTGCTCTGGTGATTTCACAGTTGCATTAGATGGAAAGGGGGAGCCATTTTTTGGTGCAGAAGCAGACTCTTAGCACACACCCAGCTGCTTACCCTGTGGAATCATGCACAGTATTCACAAGCGAGTGGGGTTTGAGGTTTCAGTCAGTAATGCAAATACATTCAGCATCACTAAGGCTGGTTGCCCTTGTTGGAGTGTAGGCAGTCACCCAGGTTACAAATGGTGCTGGTCTGAAAAAGCAGTTTGGACATGTGCTTTTTTAAGAATCTGAAAAGTGGATTCATAATGTGTCAGTCTGTAAAAGTGTTTATCACTTGCCAAAAAAAAGAGTAGTAAGTGTGCTTTCAAATTGGCAAAGAAATTTCGTTTTGTGACTAATGTGAAAACATGACTCTGTGTGCAAATAGGAATTACAGGCAGAGATTTATTGCGTATTGCTCTGGTGATTTCACAGTTGCATTAGATGGAAAGGGGGAGCCATTTTTTGGTGCAGAAGCAGACTCTTAGCACACACCCAGCTGCTGAAATGCAATATATTCTGAAAACAGCAAAAAAAAGGCAAAAAATTGTTTTTGAAAAATATGTAAATATGTGTACTGTATTATAAAATGTTTTTTTAAATATTAATACTTTTTTCTTTTTTTTCAGATTGAGATAGAAAATTTTCGAAAACTAGAACCATTTTTAAAGCAATTAAAAAAAAATTTAATTAATAAATATTGTTTTGAGTGGCTATGATAAGTCAAAAATTTCATGGTCCCTTTTTTCCACTTCTCCACAATCACATTTTCAGTTTTTCATTGTAGTCTCTCAAGGACCTTGTAATGTGATGATTGATTTTTAGTGTTTTTTAAAAAAAAAATAATAATTACGCGTACCGTACGCGTACGGTAAAAAAAAAACTAAAAAAAGTTTTAAAAAATATATTTAAAAAAGTTGAAAGGTAAGGTTGGCTCTTAAAAGAGCCGTTGTGTTCATGCAGGGACAGAGGAAAGAAAGAATGGGAATATTAGACGGTACGACAAATGTGCTGATCTATTTTATTGTTCACTAGGGAAATACTGGTCTCCCTATAACAAATTAGATCATGACAAGTGGCGCACTGTATTTCAGCTCTCAGAAACCGAGGGTTGATTTCCCGAGGATGAGAAAAAGGAGATGCTCCCCCCACAGATGAAGGGCTCACCTGACCTGCCGAAGATGGACTCGGCCCTGCAGATGATGGTCCAGGCTGAGCTGCTGTGGATGTGCTTGGTTGACTTACTGAAGGGTTACCTTCAGTATGTCGAGCATGTATAATTCTGTGTACATCCTTAAGGTGTCTCAACATGGTGTGATTCCCGAAGGAATACTTCCTGTTGGGATTCCCTCTTGAAAGTACACGCTTACACAGCTTACAAGTCACTAAGGGTGCATTTACCTTTTGCTGGCCCTCTGGAAAAGAAAAATACTCCCATATGAAAGAGGTCTTTTGTTTCCTCGTTCTCTGCCTCAAGGTAGTGCTGCTAGCCTCACTCTCAGAAGGGCTCTGCTGTTCTGCCATCGTATCACAAAGACAACCCAGCTCCTTCTCCTAAGGGATCACAAGCAGAAATGAGGGGAATGGGTGTGGTGTAGGAGAGTTCTAGAACTGAAAGTTGTAAAAACCAATCAAAAGTCTTGTTTCTTGATCACATGACCTACCGTACGCTTACGGTACGCTTACGGTGCGCTTACGGCAAAAGTACGCATGCGCGTAAAAAAGACACGCGCACGCGCGCATGCGCACAACAGGCACGCCCCTTCCATTCCGCGTAACGTGCGCGTGCAGCGTACGCGTTACGCGCTGTGCGCGCGTGACGTGCGTCTACGCATATTGCGTAAATGAACGCAAACAGCGTAGAAATCTAATGTAATTAAAGCAAGGCGTGCGCTTACCGTACGCGCACGTTAAAAAAAAAAAAACAAAAAAAGAAAAAAAAAAAAAAAGTTATACTAATAAATCTTACCTGTTTATTTTATAAAAATGGTAAAAAAAAAAACATATTGTAGAATTTTTAAAATTTAACCATAGTCTTTAAAAAAGGATAGAAAAATAAAATAAAAATATGTAAAAAAAAAAAGAACAAAAAAAAAACAATTAGCATTTAAAAAACCTTGCAAATTCACTGAAAAAACCATGGGTTTCACTCACGTTATAGTTAGGAATTAGCATTTAAAAAACCTTGCAAATTCACTGAAAAAACCATGGGTTTCACACACGTTATAGTTAGGAATTAGCATTTAAAAAACCTTAGAAATTCAATGAAAAAACCAAAGGTTTCACACATGTTATAGTTAGCTGGACATTTCACTCGTAAAAAACCAATGAAATTCCCCCGTTATAGTTAGTTCAGCTAACTATAACTCGCGCGCCCGCAATGCACTACTGATGACGTCACATATTACATCACTCATGACATGGTCACTGACATCACTCATGACATCACTGATGACATCTCAAATGACATCACTGATGACATCACTGATGACATCATCCTTGTGATAGAGTGGCAAACCTCCTCTTCCCCTAATATAACCATTGAAACACACATTCAAAAATAGAAACTAAAATGTTCAAAATAATGAACATATCAATATCAGTTACAACAACCTATTCAGTAATTCTAAGAACCACATACACATACAGTAATTCACCAACAGTCCTCTACAGTCACTCATACATGTACTCACTCATCATATGTACTCATACACCTGTACATCCTGTTACACAATGCCACTCATCCATAGAGTTACTCACACACATAGTCACTCATGCTAATAAAGAATCAAACATCCATTTACTTGCATATACAGTTATACACACACCACCACACTTACTTCTACAGAAACTTACATATACTTACTCTTTTAAACAATCACTTATAGAAACACATACTTATTCATACAGGAACTCTTCCAATCTCTCACTCTCACATATACTCACTTATATACACCAATAGTCACATATACTAGTTTAAAACATATGTAGTTACTCATAAAGACACTATAGAGACAGTCATTCACTCACTAACACACCCATGCACACACTCATCCACCCATACAGTCCTGCACACATGCTGTCTTCAACACATACAAACAGTGAGTCACTCATTCATGCACCTATGCACTAAGTAATACCCCCCACCGAACCATACAGAAACTCAGACACTCATAGTGATAAAAAACCAACTAATAACCTATATAGACACTCATGTAGCTACTCACCAACCCATGCAGCCACTTATACACAAAGTAAGAAACTGATACAGATATTTAAATATTTAAAGATTACTCAGTAAGCCATGTATTCACTATGATACACTTAAACAGTCAGTTACACAAAAAAAATTTCAAAAAAAAAGTATCCATTTAGACACTTATATACCCATTTATTCTTCCTTTGACCTTGAGATATACATAAATATAAAAATTATTTAATTTTCAGAAAAACACACAATCACTGGATGATGTCATCAGTGATGTCATCAGTGATGTCATGAGTGATGTCAGTGACCATGTCATGAGTGATGTAATATGTGACGTCATCAGTAGTGCATTGCGGGCGCGCGAGTTATAGTTAGCTGAACTAACTATAACGGGGGAATTTCATTGGTTTTTTACGAGTGAAATGTCCAGCTAACTATAACATGTGTGAAACCTTTGGTTTTTTCATTGAATATCTAAGGTTTTTTAAATGCTAATTCCTAACTATAACGTGTGTGAAACCCATGGTTTTTTCAGTGAATATATCTCTGCCAAATTTTGAGTAATTCTGTTCAGCCGTTCGGGCTGTAGCTCGTTCTAAAGGTCCTATGGAAAAATGCATGGGAAAAACGCGTTTTGGGACCCCCCTTTTATCTCAGCCCCCGCTTGACGGATCCCCCCGAGACTTTCAGGGTAGGAGCGGAGCGTAGCGCCCCACCTATTTTGAGAAATTCGCGAGGATTCGTCAACCGGCGCCAAAGTTATTCAAAATAGAATGTTGAGGTTTTCCTATGGAAACGTGGTCCTAACTATAACTACCTACTGGCAACCGCCAGTAGGTAATATATATATATATATATATATGTATGTATATATATATATATATATATAAATATATATATATATATATTCCATCATTTCACAACAGGATTCGTTTCCGGGATCCATCTCCCATAGTCAGGTGGCGTGTTATACTCGGCCAATCCCACCGCCGAGTTCAGAATCAATAAAGTTTTCAGCTCCAGTAAGCAAAACACGCACTCAGAAAGGTACAGCTCGTTGGCGATTTGTTCACAAGGTAACGCTACGCGTTTCAGCACAGAAGTGCCTTGATCACACGTTAACCTTCTACCAATCAGAAACATCTTATGTACAAACACCAGTACTCGTCAATTGACAACAACATAGTGGAGGGACACTCCCAAGAAAAATAATGATTCGGCCATATTGGACTGGTTCCTTTCCATTGAATCCCTATTGCATCATAGAGATATGAAATACAAAACAGTGAGTCCGCTTAATTCAAGTGAAAGATCTGGACTACATCTCATATGAATAATACAAGAATAACGTAAATATGCGCATAATAAGTAATATCGCATATATGTAACAGAAACAACATTGTACTCGGTCTAGTGCCCGAAAGGAATCAGTTTCTGAAATTCAAAAAATGATCAAGCCAAATTACGAGTAACTAACGTGTCCAATATCCAGTAAGGTGATCCCAATGGGTGCGACTAGGGATGTTCCAACATGGTAATTAGAGTGCATCTCGATCCGAGGATCAAGAAAAAATCCAAAAAAAGGGGGGGAAAAAAGGGGGGTAAAAGTAACAAAAGTGACAAAGTGTATCTTAGCTTTATCGTGGTGAGGTGATAGTCTTCTATTCAGTTCAGACATGTGAAGATCAGTGCAGTGCTCAGGTTTTCTAAGGAGTGACGTGCCCCCGGTTGACTCCTAGAAAGAAGTGACAAGAACATTGATTAAAATGGATTAAAAACAATATCATCAATTAATATTTAGCAAGAACAATCAGAAAACAATCAAGCATCAGGACATAAAGATATATCATGGACACATATGGACAATAACTAGATGAGTTAATCCGTATGTAAATGGGTTGCAAGTTCCTCGTCCAAATTATGTCCCCCAGGAAATTTGGTCTCTAATTCCAATATCCATTTAGATTCTCTAGTCCTGAGGGCAAGTTCTCGATTCCCTCCACGCCTACCCACATTGACCTGTTCAATCGCATAGTATCTCAAAAGATCGCTGTTTGATTGGTGTACATTTTGGAAGTGTCTGGCAATGGGATATTTGGGGTCTTTGTTATAGATGGCTCTCAAGTGTTCCTGGACTCTCTTTTTAGCCATGCACGACGTACTGCCCACATACTTTTTTTGACAAGGACATTCCAAAATGTAGATTACATAGGTGGAGCTACAAGTAAGAAATTGTTTGATTTGTTTTTTTGTTTGGGTCCCTGGTATTGCAAACTCTTTAACCATCACACTAGACCGGCAGGCCCTGCAATGTCCACATGGATAAAATCCACTAAGTCCTTGGATATGTTGGCCCCTTTTATCAGTGATGTCACTTTTCACCAACATGTCCCTAAGGTTGCGACCTCTTCTGTATGTTATGAGTGGTTTATTGGTCAATTTTGGGCCTAAGATGGAATCCGATTTTAAAATTTTCCAATTATCGGCCACTATTTATATATATGTATGTATGTATATATACATATCTATATATATAAATAAAAATAAAAATGATATGCCCATTTTTTGAAAAAGTGTTCGGAGATGAATGGTTTGGTGCATATTTCTTGTTTACGTAGTGGTTACTTGTTATCGTGAGCTGACTCAAGAGTGGTTCCTATTTGAGAGTAGCAGAAATTAATATCATTCTGTTGATTATTAAGTATTGGTTCAGGACGATTGTTTCCTTTTGTTATATTCTTTTGATATAAAGCAACCAATACACCGTTTATGTTCATATTTTGCCTCACTTCCTCTGCTGGTATTTCGGTTTTGGTTTGTCTTTACACCAGGGGTCCCCTTATTTTTCCTTTAATACTTACTGTGATGTAATTCTTTCCACAAATTCTAATTTGAGATCATTGTTGCTAAAGATTTATCCATCACAGAAAGATCGGTGATACTTAAAAATTGTTCCAAAAATGTGTTCCATGTGAATGTTTGTTCCAAGTATTCCAACAACAACACCCATCACAATCCCAGAGGGACAGTGGGACAGTGGGGCAGATATCAGACTCACTAGGTCGTAACATTTTCAGATTCCTCCAATACCTCAGCAGATGAATCTGATCAAGGGGAGGGTACCAGTTCAGCTCTGGAACCCCATAGACAACCCCCATCCCACCCAATTTTTAGGGAGTGGCCAAGGTAGGGGAAGGGCAAATTTCCAGTATGAGTACCCAGGAGAACGGCAGATCAATGGCGATACCCACGATAAACTCCCCTGTACTGGCCTATATCCCCAGGACAACACCATCCTGATTTCTAACCTTTCGTGCCAGAATCTATCTTTCCAGGAATTAAACCTCTTAAGTAAGTGCATGTCCTTTGTTTCTATTGTATGTAGTGACTTTTTTCGCCTCCATGAGGAGCTACTCAAATTGTTCAGACAAGTGAGATTACGATAATGTTTTGCCAACAGACCTGAGAACCCTGAAAAACACTGATCTAATTTTCAGCCCCCTTTACATTCCATCACTCTTCAACGACAATGCCACCTGAGATTATAGCGTTTGAGAGATTGGTTTTGCAAGAGATTTTGCAAGTGAAACAAGACTTTGAATATGTTCCATATAATTAAACTCTTTGCAAAAAGAAAGCCCTGGCATCATTAAAAACAAACCAGGACCGGATTTTCAAGTCAGCCCAAAAAGGTGGAGGAATATTGAACATGCACTCTGATAATTACAGCAGAGAAATATTGAGAGAATTATCCAACACCGATCACTATTGCTCGTTACCATCTGACTCTTTCCCAGAGATCAAGCACACATCACTTTAGTAACCGATAGAGCTCTGGAACAAGGGATCATCACAAAAAAGAGCACTGATTCCTTAATAATACACATCCATATTCTCCAGTCATTTATATCCTCTCAAAAATGCTTAAGGACCCTGTGAATCTCTGTGGGAGGCCTGCTGTCTCTGGTTGTGGCATTGCCCTTGACCAGATACATTGACTATGTATTTAAAGAGTTTGTCCCCCTTCCCAGTACCTTCATTCGTGACAGTTTGGACCTGATCTGCCAAATCGAAGACAAAGACTTTGACCCCGCTTCAGACTTTTTGGTGAGATTAGACATTGAGTCATTATACACCAACATCCCCCAAATCGAAGATATGTAGGTCATACATGAATTACTGGACACTAAAACCTGTTCAGTCTCAAACCCACATGCATACCCACTGACTTAATTGTGGAATACCTACAGAGAGTTCTACTACACAACCAGTTCCTATACAAAGATACCTTCTTTCTTCAGAAGAAGGATGCCTTGGTTGGCATTTGCTTTGCCCCGAATTTGCCATGTTGTATGTCGACAATCTGAAGAAAACCAAAATACTCTCACACGACAATCCATTCCATAACTAGATCACATTCTGGCATTGTTATATAGATGGCAGCCTGCTCATTTGGCATGGCAAGGAAGACTCCCTAGAACTTTATGTCAACTGACTCAATATCACCCAATCCCATCTCAAATTTACCTTTGAAGCCAAAAGTAATGACCTCCCCTTCTAGGAATCTCATTTCAAGTCCAAGAAGGTGAAATAGGCACATCCCTATTTAGAAAACCTACAGAATGTGACATTTTGTTATTGTACACCAGCAACCATCCAAGGGGCCTGAGATGTGTTACTTCATGGCCAATTCATGCATATCTGCAGGAATTGCAAATGGAAAAAGGATTACTTAAGGCAGCTGTACTTAAAGGAAAGTTGGTTTCAAGCGGCTACATTAGATGCCGGAAGGCCTGCTCACTCAAACACGCATGGTATTGGCAATGGGAAACCCTCCTCATAGCCAAGACCAGAATCCAGAGCAAACAGTTATCTTTTGTGATCACTTTCTGCCCTGCAAGCAATAAGATCAGCAAACTAATTAAGAAAAATTGGAGCATTCTTTGTTCCCAACCCATCTTTTCTGAACCTCTGGTCTTTTCCTGTAAAAGAGGAAGTAACATGGGTGACCATTTATCCTATGCCATTACTGGGACACCCAAAACCAAGATCAACCAGTCCATCACCACAGCTGGGGCTTAACCCCTTTAATTGGCCATTTCAAGTGTCAAAATTGCATGGTGTGTGCACTAACTTCAAACACTAAAATCTTTGAAACTGGTACCAACACCTACCCTTTGAGACAATTGAGCAATTGTTGCTCGATTAACCTAACCTACATCATCTGTTGCCCTTTCGCCCTGATATACATATCATGCAGACTGCCCAGATGGGCAGGAGCCACAATATACAGAACAAAAGCAGAATCAGGTGCAAAGTGGAAAACGCCCTGTTGGTATCCCATTTCACTTCCTTAAATCACACTGAAAAGGATTTCACCTGGAAAGTGATCGACCAACTCTCACTTCCTTTGTGTGGTGGCGATAATTCACAGCTACTTCTATGCTGCAGGTGCTTCTGGATCTCTTGTTGTAATTCTGTTGATAATGATCTAAACACCCTGGATGAATTGAATAGCATGGTTTCTACTTGAACCCCTTTTGTTCCATGACACACCATGATGAGCATATCAGGTTCCCATTTATTTAGGACCTATGTCTAAGCACGGAATGTAACAATACATTGTCTGTGCAAATTGTTTTACAAGTATACATTCTAATTTTTAATTAAGCATTTTCATTTCTGTAAATGCATTTTTCTTTCTGTATACATCAAGCATAAATGTAATATTTACTTTATCTAAAAATACGAAATACTATATTTAAAGTACACTTTATGTGAAAATATGAAAAATACTCTTTAGATTGTATGCCCGCCACTTTGATTTTAGGGGATAGGATCATTCATGGTTTACTATTGCCATTTACATGCCCACACTCAGACTCGTCAATAGGTCACCTCGCTCCATGATTAGTCACCCAGAGGCACTTGATACTCTACCACCCCTTCCACTGTCAGCGGTGTTGGGCTTTCACCCTGGGCTGTGCTTGGCGCTCCTCTTTAAAATGGACCATTCCCCTTCTGCCTTGTTACCTTCTCTCCTCACCCTCAGACATTGCTTGGCGCTCTAAGTGACGCGGACGCGCTTCAGGTAGTGGCTTGGCGCTAGCTGTTGACGCTGTTATCTTGCTTACTGTGTTTTTAAAACCATTTACTGTCACTTTATTCTTGTTCCACTGTATACTTTTAAAACAAAAGAGCAAAACCTCGACCCCAAGAGAATACCTGACTCACGAGGGCTTCTCTCGCTGCCACACCCCAAGGTTGCTTTCCCCGGTCCACCGCGGGTCTTAATCCCGATCGTGTGGAGGGAAGTCGCTTCCGATTGGTGGGTTGCAGTCCATTCTCCTCCCCTCTCCCCACATAAGCCGATGCAGAGCAGAACGCGCAGCGGACACGCTTGAGGTAGTGGCTTGGCGCTAGCTGTTGACGCTGTTATCTCGCTTACTGTGTTTTTAAAACCATTTACTGTCACTTTATTCTTGTTGCACTGTATACTTTTAAAACAAAAGAGCAAAACCTCGACCCCAAGAGAATACCTGACTCACGAGGGCTTCTCTCGCTGCCACACCCCAAGGTTGCTTTCCCCGGTCCACCGCGGGTCCTAATCCCGATCGTGTGGAGGGAAGTCGCTTCCGATTGGTGGGTTGCAGTCCAGTCTCCTCCCCTCTCCCCACATAAGCCGATGCAGAGCAGAACGCGCAGTGGACGCGCTTGAGGTAGTGGCTTGGCGCTAGCTGTTGACGCTGTTATCTCGCTTACTGTGTTTTTAAAACCATTTACTGTCACTTTATTCTTGTTGCACTGTATACTTTTAAAACAAAAGAGCAAAACCTCGACTCCAAGAGAATACCTGACTCACGAGGGCTTCTCTCGCTGCCGCACCCCAAGGTTGCTTTCCCCGGTCCACCGCGGGTCCTAATCCCGATCGTGTGGATGGAAGTCGCTTCCGATTGGTGGGTTGCAGTCCAGTCTCCTCCCCTCTCCCCACATAAGCTGATGCAGAGCAGAACGCGCAGCGGACGCGCTTGAGGTAGTGGCTTGGAGCTAGCTGTTGACGCTGTTATCTCGCTTACTGTGTTTTTAAAACCATTTACTGTCACTTTATTCTTATTGCACTGTATACGTTTAAAACAAAAGAGCAAAACCTCGACCCCAAGAGAATACCTGACTCACGAGGGCTTCTCTCGCTGTCACACCCCAAGGTTGCTTTCCCCGGTCCACCGCGGGTCCTAATCCCGATCGTGTGGAGGGAAGTCGCTTCCGATTGGTGGGTTGCAGTCCAGTCTCCTCCCCTCTCCCCACATAAGCCGATGCAGAGCAGAACGCGCAGCGGACGCGCTTGAGGTAGTGGTTTGGCGCTAGCTGTTGACGCTGTTATCTCGCTTACTGTGTTTTTAAAACCATTTACTGTCACATTATTCTTGTTGCACTGTATACTTTTAAAACAAAAGAGCAAAACCTCGACCCCAAGAGAATACCTGACTCACGAGGGCTTCTCTCGCTGCCACACCCCAAGGTTGCTTTCCCCGGTCCACCGCGGGTCCTAATCCCGATCGTGTATAGGGAAGTCGCTTCCGATTGGTGGGTTGCAGTCCAGTCTCCTCCCCTCTCCCCACATAAGCCGATGCAGAGCAGAACGCGCAGCGGACACGCTTGAGGTAGTGGCTTGGCGCTAGCTGTTGATGCTGTTATCTTGCTTACTGTGTGTTTAAAACCATTTACTGTCACTTTATTCTTGTTGCACTGTATACTTTTAAAAGAAAAGAGCAAAACCTCGACCCCAAGAGAATACCTGACTCACGAGGGCTTCTCTCGCTGCCACACCCCAAGGTTGCTTTCCCCGGTCCAACGCGGGTCCTAATCCCGATCGTGTGGATGGAAGTCGCTTCCGATTGGTGGGTTGCAGTCCAGTCTCCTCCCCTCTCCCCACATAAGCCGATGCAGAGCAGAACGCGCAGCGGACGCGCTTGAGGTAGTGGCTTGGAGCTAGCTGTTGACGCTGTTATCTCGCTTACTGTGTTTTTAAAACCATTTACTGTCACTTTATTCTTGTTGCACTGTATACGTTTAAAACAAAAGAGCAAAACCTCGACCCCAAGAGAATACTTGACTCACGAGGGCTTCTCTCGCTGCCACACCCCAAGGTTGCTTTCCCCGGTCCACCGCGGGTCCTAATCCCGATCGTGTGGAGGGAAGTCGCTTCCGATTGGTGGGTTGCAGTCCAGTCTCCTCCCCTCTCCCCACATAAGCCGATGCAGAGCAGAACGCGCAGCGGACGCGCTTGAGGTAGTGGTTTGGCGCTAGCTGTTGACGCTGTTATCTCGCTTACTGTGTTTTTAAAACCATTTACTGGCACTTTATTCTTGTTGCACTGTATACTTTTAAAACAAAAGAGCAAAACCTCTACCCCAAGAGAATACCTGACTCACGAGGGCTTCTCTCGCTGCCACACCCCAAGGTTGCTTTCCCCGGTCCACCGCGGGTCCTAATCCTGATCGTGTGGAGGGAAGTCGCTTCCGATTGGTGGGTTGCAGTCCAGTCTCCTCCCCTCTCCCCACATAAGCCGATGCAGAGCAGAACGCGCAGCGGACGCGCTTGAGGTAGTGGCTTGGCGCTAGCTGTTGACGCTGTTATCCCGCTTACTGTGTTTTTAAAACCATTTACTGTCACTTTATTCTTGTTGCACTGTATACTTTTAAAACAAAAGAGCAAAACCTCGACCCCAAGAGAATACCTGACTCACGAGGGCTTCTCTCGCTGCCACACCTCAAGGTTGCTTTCCCCGGTCCACCGCGGGTCCTAATCCCGATCGTGTGGAGGGAAGTCACTTCCGATTGGTGGGTTGCAGTCCAGTCTCCTCCCCTCTCCCCACATAAGCCGATGCAGAGCAGAACGCGCAGCGGACACGCTTGAGGTAGTGGCTTGGCGCTAGCTGTTGACGCTGTTATCTCGCTTACTGTGTTTTTAAAACCATTTACTGTCACTTTATTCTTGTTGCACTGTATACTTTTAAAACAAAAGAGCAAAACCTCGACCCCAAGAGAATACCTGACTCACGAGGGCTTCTCTCGCTGCCACACCCCAAGGTTGCTTTCCCCGGTCCACCGCGGGTCCTAATCCCGATCGTGTGGAGAAAAGTCGCTTCCGATTGGAGGGTTGCAGTCCAGTCTCCTCCCCTCTCCCCACATAAGCCGATGCAGAGCAGAACGCGCAGCAGACGCGCTTGAGGTAGTGGCTTGGCGCTAGCTGTTGACGCTGTTATCTCGCTTACTGTGTTTTTAAAACCATTTACTGTCACTTTATTCTTGTTGGACTGTATACTTTTAAAACAAAAGAGCAAAACCTCGTCCCCAAGAGAATACCTGACTCACGAGGGCTTCTCTCGCTGCCACACCCCAAGGTTGCTTTCCCCGGTCCACCGTGGGTCCTAATCCTGATCGTGTGGAGGGAAGTCGCTTCCGATTGGTGGGTTGCAGTCCAGTCTCCTCCCCTCTCCCCACATAAGCCGATGCAGAGCAGAACGCGCAGCGGACGCGCTTGAGGTAGTGGCTTGGCGCTAGCTGTTGACGCTGTTATCTCGCTTACTGTGTTTTTAAAACCATTTACTGTCACTTTATTCTTGTTGCACAGTATACTTTTAAAACAAAAGAGCAAAACCTCGACCCCAAGAGAATACCTGATTCACGAGGGCTTCTCTCGCTGCCACACCCCAAGGTTGCTTTCCCCGGTCCACCGCGGGTCCTAATCCCGATCGTGTGGAGGGAAGTCGCTTCCGATTGGTGGGTTGCAGTCCAGTCTCCTCCCCTCTCCCCACATAAGCCGATGCAGAGCAGAACGCGCAGCGGACGCGCTTGAGGTAGTGGCTTGGCGCTAGCTGTTGACGCTGTTATCTCACTTACTGTGTATTTAAAACCATTTACTGTCACTTTATTCTTGTTGCACTGTATACTTTTAAAACAAAAGAGCAAAACCTCTACCCCAAGAGAATACCTGACTCACGAGGGCTTCTCTCGCTGCCACACCCCAAGGTTGCTTTCCCCGGTCCACCGCGGGACCTAATCCCGATCGTGTGGAGGGAAGTTGCTTCCGATTGGTGGGTTGCAGTCCAGTCTCCTCCCCTCTCCCCACATAAGCCGATGCAGAGCAGAACGCGCAGCGGACGCGCTTGAGGTAGTGGCTTGGCGCTAGCTGTTGACGCTGTTATCTCGCTTACTGTGTTTTTAAAACCATTTACTGTCACTTTATTCTTGTTGCACTGTATATTTTTAAAACAAAAGAGCAAAACCTCGACCCCAAGAGAATACCTGACTCACGAGGGCTTCTCTCGCTGCCACACCCCAAGGTTGCTTTCCCCGGTCCACCGCGGGTCCTAATCCCGATCGTGTGGAGGGAAGTCGCTTCCGATTGGTGGGTTGCAGTCCAGTCTCCTCCCCTCTCCCCACATAAGCCGATGCAGAGCAGAACGCGCAGCGGACGCGCTTGAGGTAGTGGCTTGGCGCTAGCTGTTGTTGCTGGTATCTCGCTTACTATGTTTTTAAAACCATTCACTGTCACTTTATTCTTGTTGCACTGTATACTTTTAAAACAAAAGAGCAAAACCTCGACCCCAAGAGAATACCTGACTCACGAGGGCTTCTCTCGCTGCCACACCCCAAGGTTGCTTTCCCTGGTCCACCGCGGGTCCTAATCCCGATCGTGTGGAGGGAAGTCGCTTCCGATTGGTGGGTTGCAGTCCAGTCTCCTCCCCTCTTCCCACATAAGCCGATGCAGAGCAGAACGCGCAGCGGACGCGCTTGAGGTAGTGGCTTGGCGCTAGCTGTTGACGCTGTTATCTCGCTTACTGTGTTTTTAAAACCATTTACTGGCACTTTATTCTTGTTGCACTTTATACTTTTAAAACAAAAGAGCAAAACCTCGACCCCAAGAGAATACCGGACTCACGAGGGCTTCTCTCGCTGCCACACCCCAAGGTTGCTTTCCCCGGTCCACCGCGGGTCCTAATCCCGATCGTGTGGAGGGAAGTCGCTTCCGATTGGTGGGTTGCAGTCCAGTCTCCTCCCCTCTCCCCACATAAGCCGATGCAGAGCAGAAAGCGCAGCGGACGCGCTTGAGGTAGTGGCTTGGCGCTAGCTGTTGACGCTGTTATCTCGCTTACTGTGTTTTTAAAACCATTTACTGTCACTTTATTCTTGTTGCACTGTATACTTTTAAAACAAAAGAGCAAAACCTCGACCCCAAGAGAATACCTGACTCACGAGGGCTTCTCTCGCTGCCACACCCCAAGGTTGCTTTCCCCGGTCCACCGCGGGACCTAATCCCGATCGTGTGGAGGGAAGGCGCTTCCAATTGGTGGGTTGCAGTCCAGTCTCCTCCCCTCTCCCCACATAAGCCGATGCAGAGCAGAACGCGCAGCGGACGCGCTTGAGGTAGTGGCTTGGCGCTAGCTGTTGATGCTGTTATCTCTCTTACTGTGTTTTTAAAACCATTTACTGTCACTTTATTCTTGTTGCACTGTATACTTTTAAAACAAAAGAGCAAAACCTCGACCCCAAAAGAATACCTGACTCACGAGGGCTTCTCTCGCTGCCACACCCCAAGGTTGCTTTCCCCGGTCCACCGCGGGTCCTAATCCCGATCGTGTGGAGGGAAGTCGCTTCCTATTGGCGGGTTGCAGTCCAGTCTCCTCCCCTCTCCCCACATAAGCCGATGCAGAGCAGGACTCGCAGCGGACGCGCTTGAGGTAGTGGCTTGGCGCTAGCTGTTGACGCTGTTATCTCGCTTACTGTGTTTTTAAAACCATTTACTGTCACTTTATTCTTGTTGCACTGTATACTTTTAAAACAAAAGAGCAAAACCTCGACCCCAAAAGAATACCTGACTCACGAGGGTTTCTCTCGCTGCCACACCCCAAGGTTGCTTTCCCCGGTCCACCGCGGGTCCTAATCCCGATCGTGTGGAGGGAAGTCGCTTCCGATTGGCGGGTTGCAGTCCAGTCTCCTCCCCTCTTCCCACATAAGCCGATGCAGAGCAGAACTCGCAGCGGACGCGCTTGAGGTAGTGGCTTGGCGCTAGCTGTTGACGCTGTTATCTCGCTTACTGTGTTTTTAAAACCATTTACTGTCACTTTATTCTTGTTGCACTGTATACTTTTAAAACAAAAGAGCAAAACCTCGACCCCAAGAGAATACCTGACTCACGAGGGCCTCTCTCGCTGCCACACCCCAAGGTTGCTTTTCCCGGTCCACCGCGGGTCCTAATCCCGATCGTGTGGAGGGAAGTCGCTTCCGATTGGTGGGTTGCAGTCTAGTCTCCTCCCCTCTCCCCACATAAGCCGATGCAGAGCAGAACGCGCAGCGGACTCGCGCAGCGGGCCCGCCTGCGGCGCGTTAGAGGCGCGCCAAAGACAAGCCCGTCTGCGCCCATCTGCAGCCAGCCGGGGCCAGGGGCCACTAACCCTGCTTGCCTCCCATCACACAGAACAGCTTATAGCTCCTCTTTCCTCCTCAAATTCAGAGGAATAACCCCCGTCAACCATCACCTCTCCTGGAACCCTGCCGACCCGTATACACCATGCCCCCACTGCGATTTCCATCCCTATCCTGTTCCACCCACTGCGAAGACCAAAATAACCATGTTTCTTCTAAACTGCAGGTCACTGCCAAAACACTCGACGGAAATCTTCCTACTGCTAGAAGAACTTCATCCTGACGTTCTTTACCTCACAGAGACCTGGCTCAATTCGGAGTCTGATCCTGACCTTGTCCAGTCTCTCCCCCCGGAATACTTAATTTCACGAGAAGACCGGAAAACAGAAAAAGGAGGCGGCCCAGCAATCATCTTCAGAGACTGTTACAAGTGCGGCAGCACCCCCAACATCTTACCTGCCTGCGAAAGTCTGTCTTTCGCCTTGGATTTCACCCCTACTAATACATTCTCCGGTCTACGCATATACCGTCCACCCGGCATGCTAGGACAATTCACCAGCAACCTCCCCCCTATCCTCGCCAGCCTAGCATGTAATTCACCCAACTTTACACTTCTAGGCAATCTTAACATCCATTTCGACAACCCTCTTGACCACACTGCCATAGAAGTTTCCTCAAGTTTATCTGCTCTGGAGATGACACAATTAGTTCCCGAACTCACCCACATCAAGGGCCATCTACTGGACCCCGTGTTCAGGAACAGTGCGAATCTCTCGGTCGGAATCCCATCTCCTCTTCCCTGGTCAGATCACTTTCTGATTCCCCTACTATGGGCCTCCGCCGTCTCTCTTCCCCCCATCACAACTAACACCTGTAGAGCTCGCAACTGGTCTAACCTTCCGTTAGAAAAATGGCAGGCAACCCTTGATTCCACAGACCCCCCACAACCCCAACCCCACCATAGAAAAACGAGGACTACAATCAGTGGATCTCTAATTCACTTGACTCCGTGCTCCCCATGAAATGCACCAAAACTAAGCGACTCACAAAAACAGCTCCCTGGTACTCCACCGAATTGCGCGATTTAAAACGCCAATGCAAGAGACTGGAAAGGCAGTTGCGGCTGGACTACTCTTCATCTAGGAAGATCGCCTACAGACAAGCGATCCGAACCTACAAATCTGAATTAAAAAACCCCCAATCCATTTTCTTTGAAGAAAAGATCAACGCTGCTGTGTCCCGTCCAAAAGAAATCTACCGTATCGCAAAAACCCTCCTTAAACTTCCGGACACACCCCCCAACACCACTAATGTACAAACCCGTTGTAATGACTTGGAGGAGTTTTTCTATCAGAAACTCCAAACCATCTACACTTCCTTCCCTCCCACCACTACCAACCCCACCCCTCCTTCACCCATTGAGTTAGGATCCCAGCCCCAGGCAATCCTGGATTCCTTCCCCCCTCTTACTGCCACCATGCTAGAACCATTTCTGCGCCAGGTGAAATCTGGCTCCCCAATGACCCTGCACCCCCTCGCACTTTGCTGACTGCCACCGGGATCATCCTCCCCACCATACTCAACCTACTCAATGCATCCCTATCCACCGGCTCTGTCCCGCTGCCCTGGAAGCGTGCTATGGTAAAGGCCCTTTTAAACAAAAACAATCTAGATCCAGATAACCCCATTAATTATCGCCCAATTTCTTTGCTGCCATGGCTGAGCAAAATTTTGGAAAAATATGTCAATGCCACTCTGACCAAATTCCTTGAATCCAACCACCTACTCGACCCCACCCAGACTGGTTTCCGGCCCATGCACGGGACCGAAACCGCTCTAGTTGCAGTAACGGAGGAAGCGAAAAACATCCTGGACCGGGGAGGCTGTGCGGCAATCATTCTCCTCGACCTAAGCACAGCCTTCGACACGGTTAGCCATAACATCCTCCTACATCGGCTCACCAACTTAGGAGTTTCAGGGATTGCGTGGGATTGGCTCAAATCCTTTCTCTCCGACCGCTATTTCCAGGTCTTTGAGGGAGATTTTACCTCCCCGGACAAACCCCTTGGATGTGGAGTACCTCAGGGCTCCTCCTTAAGCCCTACCCTGTTTAATATATACATGAGCCCCCTAGCTGAGATTGTCCGCCCGTTCGGAATAAAAATCGTCACTTACGCCGACGACACTCAGCTAGTGGTGGCTCTCAATCAATCCTCATCCTCACAAAATAACCTTAGGGACTGCCTCGAGGAGATTACCAAATGGATGACCTCATCTTGCCTCAAACTCAACGGGGACAAAACGGAGCTGATGCTCTTGGGCAACCCCTCTCCACTCCCCATCACCCTATCCTGGCCGACTTCCATCGGCCTCGCCCCCACCCCAAAAGACAAAATAAAGAGCCTTGGCATCTGGCTGGACACTTAACTTTAATGATCAAGCAGTCAAACTGTCCGCCACCTGTTTCGGCCTACTACAGCTCCTACGTAAGATTCTCCCCCTACTGCCACCCCAACCTCGACAGATAATGGTCCAGGGTCTCATTCTGTCTCGGTTGGATTTCGGGAATGCTCTCTATCTAGGGGCTCCCCAGGCCACTCTGCGCAAGCTTCAAACTCTGCAAAACTGCGCAGCCCGAACCCTGCTCCTGATACCCCGGCGGACTTCCACTAAACCCGGCCTAAGGAACCTCCATTGGCTCCCAGTCAGGGAAAGGATCGACTTCAAGGCCCTATGTATTGCCCATCGAGCCTTTTGGAAAACCGGGGCGGCCATCAACCACTCTCTTATCACCCCATATAAACCCTCCAGACCACTCAGATCAGCCTCCTCCTTCCTTGCCACGGTACCTATGATAAAAAGAACCAGGAGTGGAGGCCGCTCTTTCTCCTACAACGCGGCTATCCTTTGGAACTCCATTCCCCTCTCCCTTCGCTTCGAGCCCAACCTTCTTCGGTTCCGTAAGCAACTGAAAACCCTCCTTTTCAATAGACCAGTATAGTACCCAGTCCCACACCTACGTGCTCTGTCTGTAGCGCTAGGACGCCACAGGGTAGCTACGCGCTTTTTAAATTGTCTTTTCATTTCATTTCATAAATGCTCCTTCTCCCAGATAGGTTCAGTCATGATTGCAACCAGCCATTACCACGGGGCTGATTGACATGTCTACGATTACAGCAGTCTCTATCGTTCCCCACCACCTGGGGACACACTTACAATACAGTGAGTGCTTTTCCTTAGAGTGTACTTCCACACTGTACTTCCACTATGATGTATTCACAACATAGTGTGGTGACATAGTTTCTTATCACCCTCTGCAGAATTTCTCTGGAAATGAAATCTGTGACTCCTTTGTGATTCCTTGTCAGACCATCTATAGTGAATTCTTATCCTGTTGACCAGCTACGCTGGCCTTGGTGAGACGAATATACTCACTGGCGGGAATTTCTCTACATGAGTGCATCAGTAGTTCCTTAATTTAATTGTTCAGGGCCTCTCAGTTGAAGTTACGCTACTTGCTGCTACACTAGTCACTTCTTTCTTATTCCTCCATTTAGGTGCCCTAGACACCATTCAGGTACCTACAACTCATCCCTTTCGTTATAACTTATTGGGCCAGTTTCATTCTGAGCCAGGGTTTAAATTATTCTCTTCCCTTTTCTCTTTTCCCTTAGGCAGCAATCATCCTTTTGTGTCAATATTGTCCTGATGATGACCTCAAGTCATGATGGTCAAAACGTCGTCGACATGTACCAGCAAATTATGGATTTCTAATTATGACATGATTTTACGAAGACAATATTGTATCGAAATGATTCATGCATAATCGTTTTTGAAATATTTCCAATATGCTGTTTTATGTTTACTCACACGTTTTGCGTGGGCCATTTTAATACTTTTTCATGAGCACAATGTGTTCACTTTGCACTTAATACACAATTCTAAATCATGGATGGTGCTGTATTATGACCCTTGAAGCATTCTTTGCCTCTGTTAAAAATACTATCACATTTACAAAAGGTCGGAGTCAAATGTTGTTGTTTCCTGTATAACTGATTTATCTTTTAATTGTGCCCTATGTGTTGATACCCATTGATACATGTTTGCATGATACCAAATCAAAACCTAGCACTTATTAAATGTAATACGGCAACACAATATTATCCTATGGAAGGGGTATGACTCAGAGTAGTGATAAATGAATTTAGGACCTTTTCACTACTAGGTTTAAAACTAGCACATGTCCAGTCTTTTAATAACAATGCACCCTGCCCTACGATCACTTAGGACCTATCTTAGAGGTGACTTGTATGCAATAAAAGGGGAATTTAAGGCTAAGAAATGGGGGTTATACTGCCAAGTTGCTATGGCAGGCCTGGGACACATTTTAAAGTGCTACTTAAGTGGGTGGCGCAATTAGGGTTGCAGGTGCACTAGTAGTATTTAATTTACAGGTCCTTGGTATATAGTATAACGCTCTACAAGGTATTTACAAGTAAATTAAACATACCAATCAGGTGTAAGCCAATCATATCATGTTTAGGTGAGTGAGCACAAGCACATTAGCGCTGGTTAGCAGTGGTAAAGTGCACATAGTCCTCAGGTCACCAGAAACTAATTTCAGCACAAAATGTAGGTAAATAGGCAAAACGTTCAGGGGAAGACAACCCTCCGCTTGACATGTCTAGCGGTAATAATTCTAATAGCGAGATAAATGTATTTTTATGTGTTAAAGACTACAAGATATTTTTATAAGATCTCAAACACACAGCAGATGAGTCTTGCATTCTGGAAGCCACTGATGTAGAGGTTGTATGCTAGCTTCTGTACAACTAAAGGAGTCTGTCTTCAGTCCTGGTAGAATTAACTGACCTTTGCTTCCCTTATTGTGGCCTCTTCCTTAGTATTTCTTTACATTTTAGCCTACAGAAGTTGACACTATTTAAGTGTCAGAAATATCCAGTCCACCTCTCGAGACTGTGCCCAACCTGTTACATTCTGATTCTTCAGCTTCTATAGAAGTTGAAGTCACTAGCCTCCTGTCGTTGGAGATCTTTGAGATTTTCCTTTGTGGATTGTTTTTTCTCTCCTCAAAGCACTGAGAGGATGTTGCATTGGCTTCAGGCTTTTTTTTGCTTGCACAAAAGCGTGCTTTTGATGGCACCGGGTTTATTGGTGAAGGCTACAGAAACATATGTACAAACATTACACACACCAAGCATTATGAATTGAATGTTTATATTTTTCTGCATACCTGCGTAAGGTGACCTACCGACACCAGTTCTGTAGATGCCGCGGCGGTAGGAAAGCATCACAGGTCATTATCAAGGAAGAAAAAGTAACCTTAAAAAAGAGAAACGAGGATAGAACAACTGTTGTTGTTCTATCATCGCTTCTCTTTTTTAAGGTTACTTTTCCTTCCTTGATAATAACCTGAGATGCTTTCCAACCGCCGCGGCACCTCATCATTCCTCGTCTTCATTATATCATACAACTAATTGAATTTCATGATTTATCCATCTCATCGTGTAACCTCTCTCCTTGTAGATACCCCCGCTCAATCAAAACTTGAATCAAATTTCTGGAACTCGGACAACTTTCTCATCCAATTAAACAGTCTGTGCAATATTTCATATTAGAGGAATTAAAAAAAAACATGAATAACCTGCGTCGTAATTTTTCATCTTCAAGACATGAGTGACAATTAATGCAGGGATACTATTAAGTAATGAACCTCTTCCGATTATTTTTCAGCATGCATATTTGACATCACTGATGCATCACACCCTTGGCACAGAGCGAAAATAACTTCAAACATTGAAACTGGTTGCCCACGAGGCTAGTGAGCACACTGCCAGGCTGGAAGCCTTCATACACTTTGCACAAAAAAAGTGGGTAGATATTTTTGTATCAAATCCTATAGCAACTGTCAATAAGCAAGCTCCTCCCTTGTATTTTCTGCACGCTCGTTTATGGCATTGACCTATGCCATCAGGAAGATGGAGAACAGGGGATCCTTATAGACTGATTCTCATAAATAGAACATTAATTATGGGGGTATAGCCACTGGAGATACAAAGTAACTTTAAATAAACAACACAATGGATAAGTGATTGATATTTCAAAATGGATAATAGATCAGCTCCCGGATTTTAAATTCTTTTTGTACCCCATCATTCTTCTGAATTAAAATCAATGTATTATCATAATCCACTAATGAAGGTGTCCGACAAATAATCCCTCAGATATCCCTATCTCCTGTCGCGGACAGAGACGGTCCATGCTGCCGGACTCTGAGGAGTCGCAGGCTGCCAGGCTCTCTGGGTGATCTCCTAGCCACTTGGCACCGCGTGCATGCATGTGCATGTGCCAATGTGTTGCGCTTGTTCCCTGCCTCAGTTGTGGATGCAGGACCAGTGCCAGTCATTGCCATTGTCCAGACGGCGAGCTGGTTAGAAAGGTGATACTGAAATGAGTTCATATAGAATCATTATTACTATTACTTGCCTACATCTAGGTTTGTACTAGGCACATGGGATTGTACTTTGTTTATATCACCCCTAGAGATGCAATGATGCATCAGGCTGAAATTCACAAAAACGTTGTAATGTAGTAATACGGCTTTGCCAATAATGACTGCACACTGATTTTATGGGTACCCTGTCTGACGATAAGTTTTACAAAATAGGCACCCCAGTTTTCAAATATTATGCAAGGTGCATTTCTTTGTTAGGGAATTTTATTATAGTTTCTTTTGTGTGTCTTTAACTTATTGACAGTATAGTATGGTACATTTTCGACTACAGTTCGACATCAGAAAGGCGATTTCTTGTAAATGATGGTGGGGTATATGCATTGCATCCATCCTTTGAGGCTCTAGAGGCAATACACGTTAAGAGGTTTGAATCATTATTACATACAGGGAGATGACCTCTGAAGAGTACATTGTACCATGAGTCAGTGATTCCTTTATTTTTAGAGGATTTCTAATAATGTTTTTAAGTAACAAGGGCATGTATGTTTTTATACCAGAACAGCTATCACTCAGTTTTCATTGTGAAGGTCATACTGGACAGGAAATAAAACCTCCTTTGAAAAAATCATACTGAAGAAATCAGCGGTGTCCAGATTTATTTACAACAAGCTGGATCCGAAATAAAAGTAGTACTTTTCGGTATTATCCTTCAGACCTTTCATGGGAAATGCAAGGGAAATATGGAAAGGTTTTATCATTTTTGGCACCCTTCTTCATTTCATATTCTGTTTAGTTTCTGGAAATGTTTCAGATGTTTAGCAAATTAATTGACATAAAAGCATTAGAATCAGTCTCCGTTGCTTACAAATCAAAATGTAATTGTATAAGAAAGTACCACTCAGGAACAAATATTAGTCCAATGTTCTGTTTTCATACACAATTTTCACACTTTGTTTATCACCGACTTGGTCATCACATGAGCACAGGGCATGTTTATCTGAACTACTGCTTCGAATCATTATGTAATGGGATTTGGTTAAGCGTCTAAACCTTTGTTGAAGGAAGCTTTGATTTTTTTTTTTTGTGAAGCAGCCTGATTGTTTCTTGTTGGCATGTTTCTTGTTGGCACTATTAATTAACTCAAATAAAAGTTTTTTTTTATGGATATATCAACTTCGCATCCATTGTTATTTGTGTTGTAGTTCTCGGTAGGTACGTTTTGGGATGCTCCTGTAATAGATGACATTGTCCTTTTTTTAGCAGCAGTGAAATGTTATGTGTTTTTCAAAAAAAGTTATCTTTTTTTTCTTAAGGTTATTAATTAAAGGAATTATGCTGAAGTGAAAAAAATGAAATAACAAAGAGCATGTTCGTCGCAGGGATCCAATTAGGCTGAAAGACTTTCAAATTCCAAGAATATTATTTGCTTCCACATATTTCTGAAGCTGCGTTGTAATCACATTTTAAGAATACTTAATAAGGAGAGGGAAATTCAGAAAATATGTAATTGCTATCGGCCGTTTTTGGGGCCCAACGAAGAATGCCTTAATAAGCCTCTTATTTTTCTTGTAGGTGTCTGGGATACAAACAGTTCATAAACACACATGACCCAAATTAGATTGACTACTGAATTTGAATTAAATTGTGGCTGTCATTTACACAATACATTTATTGGAAGCCTGTGCAGATATTGCAGGGGTCAGAAGAGAGACCAGAATAAATGTAATTGGACAAGATATGAACCAAAGGTAGATAAATGCTTGGTAATAGGGTGTCAATAGAAAGAATCATGGCTAGGTTGTAGAGGGGAGATTTGGGAGGTTTCCTGCCCAGGTGGGATTGGGGCAGTCTTGACATACATTTTGTGCATGTGAGAAAGATCCTTAGTTCATGGGGGAAGCTAAATGTTCATGGAAGAAAGACCTCTGGTGAAGGGATCCAGAAACAATAGTAGATGTTAAAAAATTAAATAGTGCCCAAGAGAAATACACATAGGGCAGGGTGAAAGACCCATTGGCCACAGGAAAATAATTAAAGGTCACCCGAGAAAGTCCTGCAGAAATTGAGCAAAAGTGTATGCAAGAAGCTATATTATCTCACCAGAGAAAGGGGACAACCTGTATAAGATGGAGCTCATGTTGGACCTCCTTCACATCTAACATGGGCTTCAATTGGAATTCCATAGAGCATATTATCCAGCCCATTATCGCCGTTTTAGCGGCAGTTTTCTGCCGCTAAAGCGGCGATAATATTATCGCCTTGCTTGATAATATGCCCCATGGTTAGAAAACAAAGAGTGCATGGGTGAAAGGACCATAGTACGACAGAAACATACACATGGTATTTCTTTTTAATGTGTGTGTTTTATAGAGCATTTGCTTGTGAAGGGATCCACTTTGTATCCTTTTGTGGGTAGACATGGTGTTCATGGAAATCCCTAACTTCTGGAGCAACCTTTATACTATTAAAAAAAGAGCCACTTCATTCCATGTCACTATGCTCCGATACTACAGGTCCTGTAAACTTCCACTACTGTTTTATCCCGAATTGTTTTGAAAAATAGGGACAAGATCCCTGCAAAAAGCATGTCATGGCTTGAGAGCTACTGAAGACGATAACTTAGTTTTTTTGATTCAGTGGAATTGCCTGCAGTGGTTGAGCTCGCTGTCAAGGGAAGATGAAGACACCACAGAAAAGTAACAGGCAACACCACACCACAAGAATACCAGGTGACCACTTGTCAGCAGTTTCTACAGTGGTATGTCCTAGCAAAGGTCATGCATTTGCAACCTCTTACTTTCACTTCCGACTCTGGGGACCCCATGCTCAGAGATTCTCGTTCCATTATTCAGCACCTGGCTCCAAAGCATATCCGTTCATGAAATCATCTATAGGAGAGACAATCGAAAACAGATTTGAATACTTACATGCACTTCAAGTTACAGCGATCTACATTATGATTACAGATTAGGCAGGATACGTGTATTTAATAGCATGACAACCTAGAAAATTGAATTTGCAAATCGTTGCGAAACATGCTCGAGCATTGAATCTCATAAATACTACTCAACATTTCGATTTGGTACCTAGGGAAACCTTCCTCCTAAGTAATTGAAAGGCTTTACTTACACTACCCTTAGAGTCTCATGTGACTTCTCAATGCAGGAAGTCGAAAACCTTATCTGAATGCATATAGTATAAATCTGCCACCCCTGTCACATAGAGGTAGAAGACAGGAATACTTAAACCACAATATTGACAAAACTTGAATACTTGGAGTTGTGGTCCCTACCTGAAGTCAAACTGTGCACAACTCAGCCACGCAATTGTTTGTAGTAGTACAATTATTTGGGAAGGCCAGCAAAGCTGTTACCCTTGTGATAATGAGAAACGGACCCTCCCTTGGCACATTGACTGTTTTTTTTTCGATAACATAACATAACATGTGTATTTGTAAAGTGCACTTTTACCCCGAACGGGGTATCTTGGCCCTGAATAACAGATGTTTATTGTTACCCAACTCAATGATTCTCATTTTATCTACCTCAGATGGATGAAAGGCGGAGTGGACCCGTTATGATTTGAAACTGTGACCATGAGGTTGAACACAGGCCCCTGCAGTGGATGCATTAGTCCACTGAGCCACCAGACCCGGCTCAGATAGGAGCTCCTACTCTTCCTTGTTGGGTGAAAGAGGTGATGAGAAATGCAGGTGTGGATGTAAGCTTGTTTGGTGCACATTTTGTGAGTGGTACATCTGCTTCAAAAGCTTTTATGCTGCGGGATGCTTTGCAAGACATCTCGAGATGTGCAGAATGCTCAAATGATGTTATTTTCAGGTTTTATTTAAAACCTGTTGTGAATGTGGCTTCTTGTTCATTGGAGAAGCTATAAACTTGCAATAATGGTAGCCTTCAATCTTGCCTTAAATTGGAGATTTTCCCGCCTTGACAGCCAGAACACGTTATCAAAGACACAGAGGCTAATATTATCCCTCCCTTTTACCCAACTGTGTATTATTGGTTGTTGCTTTTTTCTTGTACCTTGTGCACAACAATAGGAGGAAGATGGAAGAAGTATGGAGAACTGGAACTGAAGTTATCTTTTGGTTTTTCAAATATTAAGTGTTTTGGAAATGTTCTTGATTATGTTTTATGTCTGGTAGTTCGCTAAAAAGAAGAAAGATGGCTGAAGGTTCTGGTCGTGTGATGGGATTGGAATTTTGATTAAAGTTCTGTATTCTTTAGAGGGTCTACTGTGAGTACTGGCAATAAAGTAGATTGCAATAATACTAGCCTCTGTGTGTTTAAAAGAATCCATATTTTCTAGCCATCAGGGCTGGGAATAATCTACATTCTTCCTCAAACATTTGCTTTCCTTCCCATTTTGCTGAATTAGTTTTTGCTGGCCTGAGGACTCAGTCTCAGTGCTCTACACCACTGCTAACCAGTGATAAAGTGCTTGTTCTCGCCCCTCTAAACACAATAAAATTGGCTTACACCCAACTGGCAAACTTGTAAGTCCATAGTAAAGTGGTACCGTGATGCAACATGTACCCTGGGCCTGTAAATTAAATCTACTAGTGGGTCTGCGGCACTCTCATTGTACCACTAATGTAAGTAGCCTTTTAAAACATTTCTCAGGTCTGTCATTGCAGACAGTTCAGACAATTTCTGGACCTTTGGCAGACTCAGTAGAAAGACCGCTCTGCTGCCCTGTTGTGAGAAGGATTGCCCTGCTGCCTGAGGAAGGAAGATTGGACCTGCTCCTTGAACCCAGAACCACCAGAGTGACTCCAAGGGCTAGCTAGCTGGCCTCCTTTTATGACCTCATGGAAATAACAAGCTCCAGAGACCTGCCCTGCATCTGCGGCAGTCTGTTGGGACATTTCTCTTACCCAGTAAACATTCTACCTGAAAATTGAACTCCATGAGACTCTCAACCCATCACTTTATGTGGGCATTTTGTTCTCCACATTCCTGCAAGTGAACATCTGGACAAGAGGCCCATGTTCACTCTTTACAACAAAAGGCAGACCTCACAGATAATACTTAAAGTGATGCATGGCTCAAGCATAGGCAAGCGTCTCACGTTCTACCACCATATACTGCTTGACGCAAATGCCACCACTCTCTCTTCACCCTAAACCACTTGGGTAAGAACAGCTATAAGCCTCTTCAATCTGGCATCAATGGTAAATAAAGTCTTACGCTTTATATCAAAATGGCCCAAAGTAGGCATGTTCTCAAGCCAACTCCTTACCTCCTAAAAGGCGTTTTAACATTCCAGAGACCAATCATAACTTACCCCCTGTTTCAACAATATAATTAAAGGCTGCACAACACTATTAAAATTAGGGATGAACTTTGAGTGGTACTCTGCAAGACCAAAGAACAACCTCACCTGGTCTCTTTCACTTGGTATAGGTGCAGCTGTGATGGATTTTGCTAATTCCATCTTTGGACTGATATCATCCCCTGAGAAGATGAGCCCCAAATAAGATACAGTTCCTAGTTTTAATTAGTATTTCTCCCTCTTCAGAGTTAGACTGCAATTTCCCAACCTTGCGAGAACTTCCCTCAATGTGGCACCACGTTTAGTGTTGTCTTCTCCATACACTATCATTCTGAAATAACAACACAGATTTTACACCCTATAGTACCTCCTTCATCACCCATTGGAAAGAGGCAGCAGCCCAAAAGGCATCCTGATAACTCTGTAAGCCCCCAAATTAGTGACTAAGAAGGTAAGAGGCCTAGAGTTCTCATGGAGGAACACTTGATGCTAGTCTGCATAAAGGTCCATAACACTAAAAACTTTCACACCAGCCAAAATTGTTAATGTTTTACAGATATTTGGTAAAGGCTGCGGTCAGCCCAGATAAACTGGTTGAGTCCCTTTAAATTTGCAAAATCCTGATATTTCTGCCATGTCCTTAGGTGCAAAAACTATGGGTACCAAGCACTCAGAGGCTTCTAACTATTCTATTATATCTGACTGTAATAATCAATCCAATTCTTCTTGCAGTGGTTTTAGCATAAGGTGCAGTAATTTGCTTACCTTGTGTATTACAGGATTGGCACTAGTTTTTAAAATAATCCTATGCTTGAAATTCTTTAGCAGACCAAGTTTATTATCAAACACTCCCGGGAACTCAGTCACAACACTTGCGTCACAACTGACACATGACACTAACAACATCTGATCGGGTGAATGTGGGAATAAAGTGATTCACAAATCCTTTTGATGAAGACAGCCTAAAAGATTATCCCCACGTTTGGTTATACACATTTTCCCCACAGTCTCCTGCCCTATGAATCTTATTGTTAACACAGCATAATCAATCTTTTGATTACCGTATCCTTCTGGATTGATATCTGCTGGCAACAGCTTAATATTTTCTATGTAAAACATCTTTTCCCAATTGTTATCCCCAATCATTGAACAACTTTTCCACCAATCTCAGTGTCACACTTAGGCAAGATCAGGTTTCCTTTGTCAACCTCCCCCACTTGTTGAACTTCTCCACCAGGGCAGTTGACTTGTAGTACCATCTGCTAGTTTACAGATGGTTCCTCCACTTATTCACTTTGTGCCCTCTGCAAACTATTTCAAACTGCCCCTTTTTGCAGCAGTTACGGCAAGTACATTGCGAGCATAATGATTTGAATTGTTGGATAAATGGTTTGGACTGCCACATTTATCGCCTTTGTTCTTGGAGTTCCTTTGCAAATCTCCACTTACTTAGGAGTTCCTTTGTGTATGTTCACCTACCTTTAGATGTCCTACTACTTTCTGTACCAGTTCCAGCTCCTTATTGTTATCAGGCTGGCTATTGGGGAATTTGATCCCACGTTCCTCATTTCTTTATCCCAAGACGTTGCATCTTCCATGCTCTCAACAATAGTCACTGCATCCTCTAAGGTAGTATACCTTGCCAATAGCTTCTCCTGCACTCTTGGGTTATTTTTGTAACATACCAGCTGATCTCTTATCAAAGATTCATTCAATTCTGCAAACCCACTTGTCTGCGGAAGGAGGCAATATCATTCCCTACTCTCTCATCTTTGGCTTGGGTCCTCATAAAAACATTGTGCCTCTCCATGACCACATTATTATGAGCCCTAAAATGCTTCTTCAGCATCATCACTGACATTTCATATATTTCCTTGGGTTTCCCCTCTGCATTACCAAATGCAATTGAGTCAAGACTGTCATAAATACCTTCAATGCCTAAATTATGAAGGAGAATGCCTCGCTTCCGGGCAGAAGAGAATCCTCCATGGCAATTAAGTAGGAGTCAAAAAGGCATATCCATTTTTCCAAGGAAATGTTCGTTTCCCACGCTCAGACAAGAATTGCATTGGTGCGACATGTTTAAAGGTCGAATGATGTGACATTTTGACCAACCTGTTAAAACAATGTAAAATATCAACTACCCAAAAAACACAATGAATTAACTTAACAATGTACCACAATTAACTAAATTAAAAATGCTGTGCTTCTGTGTTAATTGTGACATTTGCTGACAAATAAAATAAAACAAATTAAGCACCTTACCTGCTTGCAGATCCCATTATACTGAGACCAGTACTCCCCAAGGTGCAGGTAAAATGGACACTAGACAGGAAACCTGTTTTTAGAACTATATTTCCCAAGTATCACAGTGTGGACAATGGGACTGGTGCAAATATACCAGCAACCTGGTTTTAGATTTAAATTTCCCTGGTATCACTGTTAATGGGACTGGTGCAAAACAAAAACAAGTTCACTTCCTGTTCCTCAATCAGAAGTAATAGTAACTGCTGGCTCACTTCCATTTCAACAGCAAAGTCAGCTGTTACATTTGCCTTTCTCAACAACAAGTCTTCCAGAATGAGGAAGGTAAGATTGCTTCCTTTGGCCAAATATACTCATTGTTCACAATGCTGAATGATGCGACGTGCAGAAAAAAATGCCCGGTGACAAACTCACAGTAGGGAGCCCACAACACTGGCTCTTAAAGTGAATACGTGGCAGAGACTGTATGCGCTACTCACTTTGGTTACCACTGCACATGCGTTTATTTCTCACAGCGGATCACACAGCCAGGACCAAACCCTCTGCCAATGTAAACTTCGCTCCACACACTCTGACTTCTGCCAACAATGGCTCACTTCTGCCCCACGTGTGTTCCACGCATGCGCTGGCATACGATTAATCCACACGGTAGATGCGTAAAATAATTGCAATTAAGTCTAGTGTATTGGCTGAAATAGTTAAAAAACAATCCAAACTCACACGCAGCTTGAACACAACTCCTTGGGCCTTCTCCAGTGTTGAGATTGGGTTTAAATGTACTTACAACCCGTACAAGTAACTATTCGTCTACGAGATGTCCCACGACGTATAAAAAGCACACCGGTCCCTTGAAATCGAGGGGATGCTACCGCTCATCGCCACTTGTCAAGAAGTGTTCCAACAGTTAGTAGCTGAAGTACTTTATTGCATACACCTTAGCTAACACAATACACAGCCTCCAGGTTACAATTCTCTCTACAACTCTCACAACAGGAATCCCTGGTTTACAGGATTCTACCAGATGACACTCTACAGTTAAAGAAACATCATGCTAGGGAAACTACTGGTTACAACACAGTGTTTAAGCAGAGGATGGATCTTCAGCATACCTAAACAGTCCTCAATGTAGAGAGACCCAAATTTGATGTAATGCAGCTGCTATATCTCTTATTAGATGTGCTCCCCTCATTAGAGATGTGATATTCTGCTCACTATTTTCTGGGATTATCAAAAGGGATAAAACCCTCCCTCAATTTGTCATTCCACCACCTTAACTGAGGAACATTGACCAAGGCTGGCAGCACCTTGGATTAGAAACAACTGATCCAGTTTTTTCTTGTTACTTGTGGTGGCTGGTATCCCCCTACACAGTGCCATTTGTAAGAAGAATCCCTACCTTCTTCCTATCATTACCTGTAGTTGCTGTCCATGCTTTTGTGACTGCAGCACCAGAGATTCACCATCCCGCTTAGTATACTAAATACATATCTTACCTGAAGGCTGCAGATTTACACCACAGGACACTTGGTCAGCCACTTCTTTGATTCTGGATTGTGCATTGTGCATCTATCATGCAGAAAACAATACCCGTGAAGTTCAAGCAACTTTAAGCCATGATGCTTCTTGTAATACCAAATGGATCTCAAAGTAGACTTTCCTTGTGCTTTTTTGTGTTGCATCCATTCTGCATGTCATCCTCGTGTTAATGAGTTGACTGATATTGTGGTTTACTGAAAAATTACCTTGTGGTGTATAACCACTGTCAAGCTGGGTCATTACACATGTTGTTTCAACCAGATTGACCTAACTTTCCAGTTCAGTTCATTTAAAAAATATATATTTATTCAGACTGTTGCCCAAAACAAAATACTATGTTAAAACAATATACCTATTTAAAAATAATCTAACTTGTTAATTAAATGTAAACACATTTTGTTTTTACCTTGATTAACAATACAAACCAGCCTATTTCACATACCACATCAATAATGTCATGGATTTCTATCAATTCAACACACAACATATCATTAAAATGGGTTTTAAAATTCCCCATCTTTTCATCATAAAGAATAAGCAATCCATTCAAATACAGGAATTAGTACATTTCATCCTTGACCCACATTTGCAAACAACACCGTTCTCGTTTAGCCACATTATCATCTCTGCATGAGAATAACATGGATAAAGACCAATTCTAAATCTAAAAATTAAAATAACTGCCTCAAATTGGGGTTAACAAAAGTTTATAAGCAAGGCAATGATAAATTATTTTGCCATGAGTCCCATAAATGGGATGTAGACCTTTTTCTTTAAATATACTTAAAATCCTATTATCTATAAGATGTTTCCATTCTTAAACACATTCAATTTTTGGGGATTTTTAAAGGTACTAAAAAAATGGGAGAGTCCACAGAGAAAAGATCTTCTATATTTAACAGATACTCGGAGCCCATTTTCACTCGCTTCTCAGAAACCTCATCACTACAAAATGATGCAACCTTGTTATATCCTGATCCTAAAAGTCTATTGAATAATCTGAGTTTGGCTTTCTCAGAGAGCTGGAAACAGGATGTCAGACCAGTCAACCGTATCATTTGAACAATACCCGATTTATTTGAATTCAATACCATTTCAAACATTGGCCTTCTATCCCTTCCCAGTTTCGCTCATCACTCAAAAATAACATTTCGGTTCCATGTGATTAGTTTGTTTGGACCATTGTTTTGAATGCAGTTAACAACGGGTAAAGATCTAGCCCACTGTATTCATTCCTAAAATTACATAACATTGTTATTGTCTTTAGGGCATTCACCTTTACCACTTTACAGTGGATTTTCCATGTTAGGTTAGTTGAGATATGCATACCCATGTATCAATATGTATAAACCTCATTAATCTTTGAGTTTCCCAGGCACCATTTCAATTCTTTCTTTCTGTGCACAAATATAAATAATTTTGCTTTCTCCATATTAACCAATAGTTGTTTATCCAAACAATAACCAAAGACTGCATTCAATTTTCTCAGGAGGCCTATTTGTATCAAGTTCATAAGTAGTAAATTGTCAGCATTAAACAGGCTAGACACATGCCAACCTCCCATCTTAGGGCAAAATGCAGGCAAGTCCCGTAAATAAAGTACAAATAATGTTGGGGCCAACACACAGCCCTGTCATGGGCCATTCTATTTCTCAATCTTTCTGCCAACTAACATCCTTATCCAATTCAGTTCTTGCACAGTTCCACTTGTGCAGTTCCTTCAAGATGCCTAGTAAGCCTCATGGGAGTCCCAGTTTCTCCAGGTTATCCCACAGTATTTTGGAATTTACTGGGGCAAAAGACATCCAGAAGTCTATAAAGCAAAGAAATAAGTAATCAATTGCCTTGTTGACTAAAGGCAGAAGCAATGGTCCACTAATGTTATTCCTCTAAAGGCGTGTAAAGCATCACACTCCACCAGTTAGTTTATCTTTATCATTATAGCTTGGAGATTGTTTGGCACTGATGCTTGTGTCAGTAAGATATACTTTCTGTCTTCTTTCATAGTTTTAATAGTGATGCTTTCTAAAAGCCTCCTGTCTACCTCATAGGCACCTGCTGAAGTCACCTTACAACCATTAGCATAGGTATCATCTAGATGTGTTATCAAAGCTACTTAGGATACCATACAGTCTCTTGATGGGTGAATATTTATTATCCCAAAGTGAACCAATTTACAACATTTAATCATATATTTAGCAGTGAGTACATATAGCATTTATTCCCAATTTGAATTATTTTGAACCCTTTTTCTCTTTTTTTTGTACTTGTGCAGTAAACTACAAAAAATGTTCTCCACATATACATTTGGCTTTCTTGGCCAAAACCTCTGAGGATTCCTTAACTTACTCTTTAGTTTATCAAATCCTGCATTGATTCTGCTTTTCGTGTTAGATTGCCCCATTGATTCCATTATGTTTGACTTACTTATCTTACTACATTCAATTCTTATATAAGTAATAACTTTGGAAATGATTTAATTATAGCAACTCACTACCTCAATGTTCTTTAACTTACATTTTACAACTACCCACTGTATTTGGAGTTTTGCAAGCATTTCCAGTCCTCTCCTCAATTCTTACTTCCCAAAGGTCTCCTCCTGGCTCATGTTTTATTATGTTATGCTATCATTCAATTCAATTCAATTCAATCTTTATTCGACTCTTAAAAATAGTTTTGAAAGAACAGCAACAATATAATACATTTTGAGACAAAGTAGATTTGTTTCTGCTCACAAACTCAAAGTGAGAGGGCTCCACCGTTTGGACACTTGTAGGAAAAACATAGTCACCACAAGTGAACGTTCTGCTAAACTCAGAATTTAGTTTGCCTTTCTGAAAGAGTTTGACACTGTTTAGGGTCTTTTGGTGAAGAAGTAGAAAGGTGAGACAGACCTCCTTGGTTCCAATTTACATGGAGGGTATGTCAGCACTATGCCTTATAATCTTCTCCTTGTTGGCAATGAAACCCGATTTAATAGAGAACTTTTATTTTATTGGCTTTCTCCGTGTTCCTATTGTGTGCCGAAGCTGCCCTTTTCGGTAGTGGGAATTGGGGATGACCTCCATCTTAATGGCCAGGACATTGCTATTTTCCAGACCATCTCAGGCATTAAACAAACCCACCCACAACCCTACTCGAACTGGAATGTCAAAAATAATTCTAGAGAAAATCAGGAGAGATCTTTGGTGAATTCCATGGTTGAATCAATCAAAGACAAAATGTCTGAAGTGATCACTGAAATTAAATCAATTTGTTTTGATATTGCTTCTTTTCCGCAATGCATAGATTCAATCAAAAAGAGTTAAGATGATTTTATGGACTTTATGAACAGAAGTGCAGATTGGGGTTAAGACATATGAAGATTGTTGAATTGGAGATGAGGTCTAGAGACAATAACGTCCACCCATCGGGTGAGCCATACAGCTTGGAGAAAAACAACATCTAGCATACCTATAAGAGTCAAACTCTGTATCTTAATCAAATTCTAATAACCAAGCCATAACATTGATTGCTTACTTCGTCACCCACAAGCCAGACAAGTAGTGCGGAAGGCCATGAGAAGTTACCTGTACTTTTGCAAAAGGTCACTCAATACATTTTGCAACTGATTTCTCATTTGACAACAATGTCTAGAAAAAATATCCTGGTGCTCTGTCCAAGATATTGATTTGATAATAAATAATGACACTTGTTATTCATTGGATGGAAAAAAAACACAATAAACTATGTTGAAAGCTTTTTAGATAATCTTGATTCATGTAACACGGAAGTATTGTTTGAGAATCTCAAAGTAAGGGTTTGATTGTCGAACTAATCACCAGGGACAGGGAAATGTCAAGGTCTTTTGTGGAGAGCAAGGAAGACTGAGACACTCATGATCTGACTCTCTGATCTGAGTATCCTAATGCCACACACTTAGAATGACATTTACCAAGCCAGGCAAGGCCACCTTGGTAGATCTGGATTAAGGCAAGGCAGCGCAAGTCACTGCCTTCCGTTACTCTGCCACAGGGGAACATTCCAAAGGTGGAGTGTGGGTGTTCCCATGTATCCACCCATGGAATTTGTCACATTTTCAGATTTACCATGAGTGGTAGACCTGGGAAATGTGTCAAAATACTACGCCTTCACAGGGGAGGAGTAACATGTAGAAATATCTTTATTTCTCCTCTTTTTCCATTTTTAATGGTATGAATTCTGCAGCCCACGTAGAAAGGGCAAAAGCCTCTTAGGTTTGTTTATGTGCAGGAAGGTCGTTCCTGCACAAAAACAATGTTGTCTGCAACACAGGCACAATTGAACCATGATGTACTGGTATCTGCATTGGTACTAGTCAGCCAAAAGTGTGCCAGTGCAAGGAAAGAGCAGTAATGAACCATGTCTTGATAGATATGGTGAATTTCTGCTCTCTCCCTTTCACACGGTGCAGCAAGGTGTCTTGCTGTGTTGCAGTGTGTGAAGAAATGGTAAATATGGTATCGCTTTCCAACTGATCTGGTCTGCTGTAAAGTGTTTGTGCTTGACTTGAAATAAAGAGCATGCTTCTAGCAATCTTTACTATATGTCCTCCCGTGATTAATTCTAGGCAGGGACAGATTACCTGCTGACCCTTCTCATCCTGAACTAGATACTGTTTTCAACCACTTTGTGTCCTTCTCATTTTATTTGATGCCACGTTTAGACCTAGCATTGTTGGTGTGGTCTTATTCAAAACCTCGTCCCTTCACCGCTCCTGTTTTTTTAATTCTTTCTTGTTGGCATTAGGACCCAGTGCAGATTACCACTGCTAACTAGTACTAAAGTGCTTGTGCACCCTCCCTAAAACACAATAAACTTGACATACAGCTGGACCCATTGCAGATTACCACTGCTAGCCCGTACTAAAGTGCTTGTGCACCCTCCCTAAAACACAATAAACTTGACATACAGCTGATTGACACAGTTAGTTTACTTTATAAGTCCCTACTATATGGTACTACATGGTACCCAGGGCAATGGGTTCCTCCTTGGACGAAGAAGTGCTACTCAAAAACACAATCTGGAACATACCACCGCAAGGGAAACCTCAATCATGCAAACAAACTAAGGCAGGACAGCTGGTTCTGGAGGAACTGGAACATCTCAATCTAAGAGCAATCAATGGCAGATAAGCCAAAGATAACCCTCCTGTAACAATTCACAGCTAAACGAGAATGAGTGCAAAATTGGACTACACCTTTGTCTCCCCAGATCTGTTCCATCAAGTTACATCGTTCCAGCTGGGTGACAAAGGTGAAAGTGACCATCGGCCCCAGGAAATAGAGCTCAGAACAACTGTGCCTACGTTTGAACGATGCCAGGTACCTCAAGGATCAGTACTCACCATCAACCTTAAAATAATCAAGTTCAAGACAGCAGCAGACAGCAACATGTTGGAAATTGCAAAACAACACTTTGAGCTGAGGGGCGGACAAGGAGAAGTCGAGAAATGGGAATGTTGTACCACAATCATGGAAGCATATGCAACTAAGATCAAACCATCAAACCAACAGAGATTCAGTTGCAAGAAGCCCATACTACAAACTGCTAAGCAAGAAATCAAGCTCATCAAAAATTCCATCTATCGCTTACTGAGACAACTCCGCCACCATCCCAACAACAAAACACAATTGCAACTATTACAGAAGCAAAAGAGGCAATTGAAAAAACCAAAAAGGGACGCAAGTCACGCAATCAGAGATATGGAGAACGACCTTTGGACAAAAATACATGCCGACATTAAGCATAACAATAGTGCCAGATTCTGGAGCACTATAAATCAATTTGTCCACCCTTATCATGACAGAATCTCTTCGAACATCTCAGAGGAAGTCTGGGTAAAATACCTGAGGTCCCATTTCCATCAAGACACCGAACAAAGTGTGCATGGTCAAGAACTTTAAAACGTATCAGAAGGCCAAACCATCATCAAGGCCTGGGCTGCAAATAACCTTATTGTACCTGGGAAACTAGGAGGAGATTTACCAACAGAGGATCAGCAAATAAACTATATTAACATCATCAAACGGCAAATAGGAAAGGGAAGGAGAGAAGGCGCCCCTGGCCCAAATGGAATACCACCAGTACTCTAAAAGCAAGAGGCAAATTTTTGGGCAGAAGCACTGGAACCATTATTCTGAGAAATAAGGAAGCTGAATATCCTGCCTTGCTCTTGGAGAGGATCAATTGTTTCACCAATTTATAAATCTGGAGAAAAGTCAAAACCACAACACTATCGATTAGTGGCCCTAATAGCAACTAAATTGACTCTTCAGGCCACCTTGAATAAGCTTGAGGCGCGTATGATAGAAAAATACCATACTGCCAATATTGGGCTTAATGACGGTGATGAAATTTGGGCATTAATTTAGTTTCTATGTACATTAGTTCTCTTTGATGCTCTGTACCTTCCTGTTTTACAAATCTTTGTTAAATGTATTGATAAATATATACCGATATACTATATAGTCCACTGACACAACTCTCCAGAGTTTTTGTATATATTTGTGTATGAGTCATTTTTGTCTTTTAATGTTTTTAGCAATTCTGTGTCAGAGAAAATTGTGTGTATATATATCTTTTTGATGTTTGTGACTAATTGTATATCCATAATAAGTTTATGGTAAACATATTTGTACATATCACAGCTCTTTTTGGTATTTTTGTGAATGCCAGATTGTAAGCTCATTTCTGTGCCTGCCTCGGTTGTCCTGCTTGTCACGATGGGTTTTTCTCTTTTTATTTATTCTGTCTTGGGTCTAACTGCATCTTGCCTTAATCATGATGCTATTGGTTTTCTTTATAACGAGTGGGATCTTTTTGTCCCTTGTTTATGTTGACCCATTACTAGTAGTAATGTGAGTAGTCCTGCCTTCTCTTTGGTCGTTTCCGTAACTAATTGAGACGTCCCTCTATATGATTTGTTTGAAGCCTAATGAGCTGGTTCCGTTGAGATTGGCATCCTTTTGGAGAATACTTCCTGTAAATAATCCATAGTCTGTAATGGATCTTTTGATTAATTCTACAATGAGTGGGATGTTTTTAGTCCCTTGTTTATGTTGTCACTATCCCAGCAGTGACGTGAGGAGTCCGCTTTCTCTTTTGTTGATTCCGGGTCCCGATCACGTGGGACACCGAGTTGCAGTCTTTACCGAGACCGCGAGGAGGGTTCATTGCCCTGTGCCCTTACGAAGAATGAAGGAGACCAAGACCTTGTAGGTTCTCGATTGTTTAAAGGTATGAAGTAGAGTTTTGACTTTGTTCCCTTTCTTTGGGGAGCGGAACCACGACTTATGGCCTGTACTTGTCCTGTTAGACTTTTGGATAATGATTTTTTTCAAAATGGATAATGTCTGAGGGATGTTATTTTGATTAATTTGATTATTGAGTATTCCTTTGTGTTGTTGTATTTTTAGATTTATAGCAGCACATCGAGTTGGCACTTCACTGCTATTTAGAGTGCTTGGAGGTGGGCATCAGTTTATGAAATAGAGCAGCACTATCCCTTTGTCGCATGTGGATTTACTCTGTTTGGATTGTTGAAGGCATATGGATTTCTGGTACGTGAGTGTAAACTTGGGCTGTAACTTGGAATACACTTTTGGTTTTATTATTTTTTGGTGATTTTCCAGGGTTCACCAGTAGATGAGTAAGATGTTTTCTTGCTATTTTCTAACACACCCTTTCTGAATTGGGTATCATTTTATTATTTTTTGAGTGTGACACATGTTACTTTGGAATTGGTGGATTTTTCCCATTTCATTTGTTTCCATTGATTTATTCTTCTCTTTTTTGAGTATCAAACACACGTTGGGTTTCCGGTGTTAGGCACAGAGATAGAGATAGCCTATGTTGTAGATAGACATTATATGTTTTTTTGTTTCTTTTGAATTCCTTGCTTAGGTCGCTTCCCTCACCCCTGTCCTGAGGAGGCCTAGATGTGTCATTTGGCCGAAACGCGTCCGCGTCGACAGATTTTGTTAAGAGGAGTCTGATGAGAAATTATTTGATTTATTCTATGAAGAATTTATGCACAATTTTCTGATTAGGGTTCTGTAGAGAATTTTAGAACCAATTGTGCAAATAAGATTTCCTCTAAGTGTATTACCTATAGGTTATAGGTGAACACTCCTTGTCCAACGATTTGGGTGGAAGGAACTTGACATTATTGTCATTATTATTTATTATTTTTTGCCTTTTGCATATAAGTGTTGTATGTGTGTGTATATACATGTTTATGGAATATTAAGAAGAAAAACTCAAAACTATGATAAAGTAAATCCGGATTACGTTAATTAAATTATGTAATCATTTGATCTTTGGTATGTGATTGTTCCTTGTGTTGAAATGTATGTTAATGAATAATAGGACTATGTACTACCAATGGAGGAATATTTAGCCTTCTATTGAGAATTAATTTTTTTGTATATTTTTTCCTCCTGGCCATTTTTTCGATTTTTTCATTGTAGTGCTTTACCCAGGCACAGGAGGGTCATTTGGGTATACCCCTATGTATTTTTGGGATATAATCTGTTACACTTCTTTAAGTGTGAGGGTCTTTTTGTTTTGAGTGATTGTATTAGATTATTGACTTTATGATTTTTTTTGTATGAGTGATGGTTATAATTACATATCGCAAAGATATTTTGTGTATTGTTTTTGACATATAGAACATTTGTGTGTTTAATTACATGTTTGGAGGGGGTTGTGTCGTAGTTTATCTGGACTGAAATGTCTGAACCACATATGGTACAATATTCTGAGGAAGAGATCAATAGATTATTACAGATTCCCTCCTTACTGGGTAGAGATCAAGTAAAGTCAGGTACTTACACTTCAGATAAGGGCGAACGTCTGATTCAATTAAGAAAAAAGAACACAAGAACACAATTACATGCACAAGTGTTATTGGAACATCTTAAAAGTAATACGAACCCTGCAGGCTTGCAGGTTAAGAATATTCCAGTGATATTTGTTAATGATAAACCTTACCGGTTGGATTTTAGTGGAGTAGGGACTAAATGCTCCCGTGATTGGATAGTTCTTTCAATCCAAACTGCATTGAGAATAAGTGAGGAAGAACTGAAGGAGATAAAAAATTTGGAGGAAGAAATTGGGGCAGACACTACAATTACTGATACTAATGCTTTGTTAGAATCTATTGAAAAAACGATAATTGATTTTAGAACACACACAGTGAACCTCAAAACCTCTAAAATTACGAGAGATATAAAAAACTTCAAAATTGATTTGGTATATCCCTACTTGAAGGAGGATTTAAATAAAAAATAACAACTCCAGCACCTTGAACTTGCAATATAGAGGTAGATCCCGCAGAAAATGTATTACTTTTTCAGATTCTTCCTCAGACTCAGATCAGGAACTTATTTTCCACCTTATCAACCTTATCCCACTTATTATCAATACCCACGAGCCCTTTCTTTTTTAGACAGAGGACGCAGGGGGAGGGGGTACAGGGGAGAATGAAGAGCTCCTATGCCAGCCCCAGAACAAGGGGTCTTCAGGACCCGACGGAGAACATACAATCGATAGGATATGAGTTTAGTGATATAGGAAATAGTGGTGAGGAACTTATCCCTATCTACAACCTCTCTAAGCACCCCTTAACAGATACGGAACAGCAAGTATTACACAACGGTCTTTCATTTGTCCCTCTTACTCCGCAGGATGCAGTGAATATTAAAACGGAGGTTCTTAGATTCCTGCGTAAAATCAGACTGAAATCCTTTTTTGGAGAACAGGACGAAATCTATGAAAATAATATCAGTGGATTGCAAAATAAATTCACATTTTGCCCTGACAGTAGTTCCATGCCTAATGAGATTCTACTATTTGAGGACTTAATTTTGAAAGAGGTTGACGATCTCAATAAGAAAAGGTGTTACTTTAAACCTAACTTTACTCAGGAAGAGTGGATGGCATTGAAAGAACTCACCCACAATCCCCTTACAGTCATTAAACCGGCTGATAAGGGAGGTGGTATCGTGTTATGGGACAGCAATGATTATGACAATGTGATAGTTAACCAATTTAACAATTTGGAACACTATCGCCCGATTAATGATAATCCCACTGCACGTTTAAAAGCACAAATTTTACATTTAACATCACAAGCTTTAAACGATGGATATATTTGTAAAAAAGAATTTGACTATCTGAACATTACCACATAGAAAATCCCTAATATCTATGTATTACCTAAAGTTCACAAAAATATTGAACAACCTCCTGGACGACCAATTATTGCAGCATGTGGGTCCATATTAGAACCTTTAGCTAAATACATTGATGTGTTTTTGAAACCTTTTGTACCATTGACGCAGGCTTACATTAGAGATACTATGGATTTTATATCCAAGATAGAGAATTCGATATTCGATCGTGACCGACAGTTGTTGGTCACTTTCGATGTCGAAAGTCTCTACACTAACATTCCGCAGGAAGAAGCATTGCTTGTCCTTGAGATGGTCTTAGATGGGAGACCTAGACCACACACTGTACCCAGGAGTTCATTATAGCTCTTGCCAAGATTTGCCTCAAAAACAATTTCTGTGCATTTAAAGATGATTTATATGTACAAGTTAAAGGCGTGGCGATGGGGTGTTGTTTCGCCCCAGAAATTGTGAATTTAGTAATGGACGCATTTGAGACACAGAATATTTTTAATGAAATGACTCCATTTAGAACACACATCATTCGGTGGGCCCGATTTATAGATGACATTTTCATGATATTGACCGGGAATGATATACAATTGCTAGAATTTCACAGTTGGCTAAATGCCCGTTCAATAGACCTCAATTTCTCCATTACATTTAGTGATTCCAGTATTAATTTTCTAGATGTATGGGTACGTAACAACATTGGAAAACTTGAAGTAAGTCTTTACACCAAGCCAACTGATCGGAACACTTTACTACATTTTTCAAGTGGTCACCCGAGGAATTTGAAGGAAAATTTACCTTACGGTCAATTTTTAAGAATTCGTCACAATTGCACGAATAAAAATGATTACTTTGAGAATGCTGAGAGATTGCAAAAAAAACTATGTGACAGAGGCTATCCGAAAAAATTGGTAAGAACTGCTCTGAAACGAGCATGGTTTACACCACGTAAAAATTAATTAACTCCTAAGGAAAAACAGGGGTCTAATCGTATGACGTGTGTACTTACTTATAACCCCAAGGCCAATAAAATTAAACAAATCATTCTACAGAATTGGAGACTAATTGAACATCTGATATTCCCAAACCTTTGTTTGCATTTAGCAAGGGTAGAAACTTACGTCAATATCTGGTGACAGCTGCTCGTACTAATCCTCCTAAGGGAGACCTAAGAAATATGCTAGGTTTACCGCCAGTGGTGGATCATTTTAAATGTAATGGCTGTGTAGTTTGTCCTTATACGACAAACTCTAAATTTGTGATGTTGAATGAAAAAAAACATTTTCAGAATAATTTTTCAAACTGTAACACAAAAAATGTTGTTTATTCCCTCATGAGCCCTTGTGACAAGGTATACATAGGGCAGACCACACAAACTGTCAAAATGAGAGTAATGCAGCATCAGTCTAGAATACGCTGCAAGACGCAGGGGGCCCCACTTGTTCAACACATTGTTGAGAACAACCATAATGAGAATGACATTAGGTGGTCCGTGCTTTTGGTTGTTAAATCCCCTAATAAATTGACTCTTCAGGCCACCTTGAATAAGCTTGAGGCGCGTATGATCGAAAAATACCATAATGCCAATATTGGGCTTAATGACCGTGATGAAATTTGGGCATTAATTTAGTTTCTATGTACATTAGTTCTCTTTGATGCTCTGTACCTTCCTGTTTTACAAATCTTTGTTAAATGTATTGATAAATATATATCGATATACTATATAGTGCACTGACACAACTCTCCAGAGTTTTTGTATATATTTGTGTATGAGTCATTTTTGTCTTTTAATGTTTTTAGCAATTCTGTGTCAGAGAAAATTGTGTGTATATATTTTTTTTTGATGTTGGTGACCAATTGTATATCCATAATAAGTTTATGGTAAACATATTTGTACATATCACAGCCCATTTTGTTATTTTTGTGAATGCCAGATTGTAAGCTCATCTCTGTGCCTGCCTCGGTTGTCCTGCGTGTCACGATGGGTTTTTCTCTTTTTATTTATTCTGTCTTGGGTCTAACTGCATCTTGCCTTAATCGTGATGCTATTGGTTTTCTTTATAACGAGTGGGATCTTTTTGTCCCTTGTTTATGTTGACCCATTACTAGTAGTAATGTGAGTAGTCCTGCCTTCTCTTTGGTCGTTTCCGTAACTAATTGAGACGTCCCTCTATATGATTCGTTCGAAGCCTAATGAGCTGGTTCCGTTGAGATAGGCATCCTTTTGGAGAATCCTTCCTGTAAATAATCCATAGTCTGTAATGGATCTTTTGATTAATTCTACAACGAGTGGGATCTTTTTAGTCCCTTGTTTATGTTGTCACTATACCAGCAGTGACGTGAGGAGTCCGCTTTCTCTTTTGTTGATTCCGGGTCCCAATCACGTGGGACGCTGAGTTGCAGTCTTTACCGAGACCGCGAGGAGGGTTCATTGCCCTGTGCCCTTACGAAGAATGAAGGAGACCAAGACCTTGTAGGTTCTCGATTGTTTAAAGGTATGAAGTAGAGTTTTGACTTTGTTCCTTTTCTTTGGGGAGTGGAACCACGACTTATGGCCTGTACTTGTCCTGTTAGACTTTTGGATAATGATTTTTTTCAAAATGGATAATTTCTGAGGGATGTTATTTTGATTATTTTGATTATTGAGTATTCCTTTGTGTTGTATTTTTAGATTTATAGCAGCACAACGAGTTGGCACTTCACTGCTATTTAGAGTGCTTGAAGGTGCGCATCAGTTTATGAAATATAGCAGCACTATCCCTTTGTCGCATTTGGATTTACTCTGTTTGGATTGTTGAAGGCATATGGATTTCTGGTACGTGAGTGTAAACTTGGGCTGTAACTTGGAATACACTTTTGGTTTTATTATTTTTTGGTGATTTTCCAGGGTTCACCAGGAGATGAGTAAGATGTTTTCTTGCTATTTTCTAACACACCCTTTCTGAATTGGGTATCATTTTATTATTTTTTGAGTGTGACACATGTTACTTTGAAATTGGTGGATTTTTCCCATTTCATTTGTTTCCATTGATTTATTCTTCTCTTTTTTGAGTATCACTCACTGGTGTCACGTTGGGTTTCCAGTGTTAGGCACAGAGATAGAGATAGCCTATGTTGTAAATAGACATTATTTAGTTTCTTTTGAATTCCTTGCTTAGGTCGCTTCACTCACCCCTGTCCTGAGGAGGCCTAGATGTGTCATTTGGCCGAAACGCGTCCGCGTCGACAGATTTTGTTAAGAGGAGTCTGATGAGAAATTATTTGATTTATTCTATGAAGAATTCATGCACAATTTTCTGATTAGGGTTCTGTAGAGAATTTTAGAACCAATTGTGCAAATAAGACTTCCTCTAAGTGTATTACCTATAGGTTATAGGTGAACACTCCTTGTCCAATGATTTGGGTGGAAGGAACTTGACATTATTGTCATTATTATTTATTATTTTTTGCCTTTTGTATATAAGTGTTGTATGTGTGTGTATATATATGTTATGGTATATTAAGAAGAAAAACTCAAAACTATGATAAAGTAAATCCGGATTACGTTAATTAAATTATGTAATCATTTGATCTTTGGTATGTGATTGTTCCTTGTGTTGAAATGTATGTTAATGAATAATGGGACTATGTACTACCAATGGAGGAATATTTAGCCTTCTATTGAGAATTCATTTTTTTGTATATTTTTTCCTCCTGGCCATTTTTTCGATTTTTTCCTAATAGACAACAAGGCTACTAGAGGAGCTCCAGGCATGGGCCAAAGAGAAATCCGCAAACCCATTACATCAGACTGGATTCGCCAAAACAGTTGGAACAAGTACAAATATACTAAGTATGGCAATGCTTATGGATAAGGCGGAATCTGCAAGGATGCCCCTTCACCTATGTTTCATCGATTACAAGGCTGCCTTCGACCATGTCAATCACAACAGACTTTTGTCCAAACTGCAAAGCTGGGGGCTGCCACAGCCCCTACTAAACTTGCCGATAAATCTGCATACCGACACATGGGCACAGATAAAGCTGGGTAATGGGTCACTCCTGTCAAGGCGTATACCAACGGAAAAAGGGCTGAAGCAAGGATGCATACTAGCACCTGCACTTTTTAACCTGTTTATAGCTGACCTAGTCCCGCAATTAAATAGCTGCAACTCACATGCCCCAAAAATAGCAGACATATTGCTACACTGTCTCCTATAAACGGACGATATAGTCCTGATTAGCCAAACAAAAGTAGGGCGTCAACACCTTTTAAATGCTACACATGATTTCTCCAAATCAAATGATTTATTTATAAATCTGGATAAAACAAGAACCATGACGGTCAGAAAAAAAAGGAGACAACCAGCAGCTTGGTTCTGGGGAGAGACCAGAATTGAGGACACAATGGAATACAAATATCTGGGTGTGAAGCTGGACAAAGGTGGCAGATTCTTGGCACAGAAGAACAGAATTAGGCATAAAGGTCTTGCACTGGCTTCCTCCGTAAAAGCATTTAATACCAAACTAAATGGACCATCGATTCTGGCCTTGGTACAGGTGGTTCGTGCAAAGCTACTGCGAACAATCACCTACGGCAGCGAGGCACAAAAAGGAAGAGATGCCAGAATTCTTGATGCCACAGTAACAACTGCATACAGGGTCATCTTTGGGCTACCTAAATACACCTTGCCTGCACAAATCAGACTCGATTTTGGCATAAAGAAACAATCGATTGCAAGACAAGGGGCTTACATCATCAACTGGGACAAAGTGCGGAAAGCCCCCCAGGGAACTCTAAATGAACTGTCATGGAAGGAGATACAACTACACACTGCAACACCTGCTGCGGAGTATATTAACAGCAGTGTTAGAACTGGGGGTCTCTAGTTGGCAATGGTATACACCTTTCTCCAAATAGGGACCCTTGCTTCTAGTCAGGGAAATGGGATTACATGCCTGGACAGGCTTATCTCAGAGGCAGTGTGTTAAGCATTTGTGAACACATACAGTAACACAGTGAAAACACTACAAATGGACACCATACAGGTTGTATAACAATAAGTATTCTTTATATAGACTTAACAGAAGACCAAAAACGACAAAAATCCACAATACTGTACTCAAAATAGACTTAAAGATGGTAGAAGTAACTTAGTTCAAGTTGATGATAAATGCGACACGTTTCTCACAAAAGTACATTGGATGCGTAACGCAATAAAAACAACAGGTTCGCAGGGAGGGTGATGCGTCGATTCCTTGCTTCGAGGGAGGCGATGCGTCGCTCCTCAATGCTTGCGCAGAGAAGGGGATGTGTCTTGTTCCTTACCGGAGAGGAGGTGATGCATTGATTCTCGCACTGCGTTGCAGCAAGATGGCACCTTGATGCAATGTGTTAATCCATTGCGATAAGATGGCGCCCTTAATGCGATGTGACGACGTCAAGACGATGCGTGCATGCTCTACGGCCGTGCGGCGACTCGATTACTTCTGAGCCGTGACAGGCCCTGCAACACACTTCTCCAGTGATGCGATGGCGACCCTTGCGGTGGTGACACGCTTCTCCGGTGATGCGACGGCCAGCCACTGCGGCGAAGACACGTTTCTCTGGTGATGCGGCGGCGTCCTCTGCGGCGGGGACATGCTTCTTCTCATTGAGTCGTGCCTCCAGCTCCCAGCCACACACAGACTTCTGCAGACAGAATTCCCAGCAAAGAAATTCAGAGGGGAGCTGGGGGTGAAATATTCTGCAAGATGATGAAAGATCCTTAAAAGCTCCTTCTCCTTTCCTTGGCAATAAGGAAACCACTGCAGGCCAGCCCAGAAAAACAGCACAATGGCAGAGGGGCAGTCCAAACTCCTGCAGCTTCCTTTGTTCTTCTCCTTGGCAAAGGTTTGTCTTGTTTTCCCAGAAGTGATCTAAAGTCTTGGGGTCTGGACCCCATATTTATACTACTATTTTCTTTGTTCTCTGAAGGCAGAGGGGTCCTGTACCAAGTCCAAACCAGTTCTGGGTGCATTCTGCCGGTGCACACCTTCTTCCTTTGTCAGTGAGGGCCAGGATCATCAGACGCACCACAGGAGGTGGAGCAAGCATTTTGGAAGGCAGATACAGCCCTATTCAGGCCCAGGTGCTACTCCTCCCACCACTCCCAATGCAGATGGATGTATGATGGTACAACGCGTACCATCACAACGCGGTATGTTACATCACGGTTTTGACAACGCAAGTCGTTACATCGACTTGCGTTGGAGGGCGCTGGATTTAGGAATAGTGTGAATTACTATTCCAACTCCAGTCTACGTACAGTAGGGAAGGTGTTGGAATAGTAATTCACACTATTCCTTAGTCTAGAGCGCCCTCCAGTGCAAGTCGGTGTAACGACTTTCGTTGTAAAAACCACGATGTAACCATACCGCGTTGTAATGGTTGCGTGGTAAAGAATGTTTCCCATGCAGATAGGTCTATTCAGCCTTGTGCTGACTCACCCTGTCTCTCGGAACCCCCCAGCCCCTGTCACTCACAAAACCAGACATACAATACAAAAGCTAGCAGAGGCAGGATGTTTTTTATCAGTCTGATTTCAGGCATACTGAACTCGAATTTCTACCATGTTCCCTGGGTCAGTTAGGATTATAAGATGTTATAATCAAACTGCTGATTCTGGCCTATGGGAACAGGTAGCCTTGGAATAGTGAAAAACGAAATAGGCTGTAATTCACTATCAGGTCATGCCATACACATCAAGGCATGACCTACCTTTTACATAAAATGCACCCTAACCCAGGGCCTACCTTAGGGGTGTCTGATATGTAGAAAAGGGAAGGTTTAGGGACCGGCAAGTGGGTGCACTTGTCAAGTCGATACGGCAATCACAGACTGCGCACAGGCTTGGCAATGGCAGGCCTGAGACACACTTTACAAGCTGCTTCTGTGGGTGGCACAACCAGTGCTGCAAGCCCACCAGCAGCATTTGATTTGCAGGCCCTGGGCACACATGGTTCAATATACTAAGGTCTGATAGGTAAATCAAATAATCCAATCATGGAGACACTAACCAGTACATAAATTTACCATAGGGTGCACTTGCACAGTGGCACTGAATAGCAGTGGCACAGTGCCCAAAGCATCTAAACCAGCAACACATATCAAAAACAGAGGAGGAAATCAGTGAAAAATGTAAGGGAGACTCACGCCAATGGTGCCGGGTCTAACAAGCAGCTTACATAATATGGGGCTAAACCAGCTTTGGGAAACACCTACAACTGCCACCACTTTTAAACAAGCATTTGCAATGCAATAGGTCTCGCAATTGCGAGATTTTGAGCTATTGGCATTTTAAATGACAATGCCTTTTATTTATGTGATTAAAAAACGTGCAATAACAGAAGGCATTGTCATTTACAATACTAATAGGTCAACGTTTCGAAAATGCGAGACCTATTGCATTGCAAATGCTTGTTATCAAGTGCTCCCCCCTTCTCCGTATCACCAGGCAGCGCCTTCCGTCTGCGGTACAGATCTGCCAGTTGAGCCTGCCCTTGGCACAGACCCACTCACCACAGACCTCAGGGTGGTTAGGAAAGGATAGCTTTTAACCACCCTGGCTCGTGCCCTGTAGTTTTATTCTAAAAATGTTCTGCTTGTAGATTATAAATAGGCGCCCTCTGGAGAGATGCCCTGGGGCGCCGAGACGGACTGGTCTCTCCTGTCAGCAGCTGGGAGATGGTCCTTGCGAGGCTGCAGTCTGTGAAAGGTCGGCAGGGGGCAGCCTCCGTGTGGCTGACTCCTCCGAAGCCCGACTGGCATTTCACACCCGTGTGGCATGAGGCTGACCCTTAACCAGCCAGAACGACCTGTAAGAAACTGACTGGAGGTGGTGCTAACCAAATCCTCCAATTTCGACTGATTCAATATTTCTTCCGAAATCCGCAGTTATTTCTGTTATCGCAGCTCTAAGAGGGCCCCGCTGCCTGACATGAGACTGACTCTGCCCCAGCCCGACTAGCTTCAAGCCTGACAGGTGACACTGTCAGCCTCACTGTGCAGGGAAAAGTTTGTTGTAGGCGGTGTGTAGAACTACTAGACCACTCAATGACGCCTCGAAACAGTCCTATATCTTTATTTTACAAGTCGGTATCACGTTCGTTCATCAAATTGGTTTAATTAAACGGAACCAGAAGTACAGTTGCCAGAATTGACTGATGTATCATAAAGAAGCCAGTACTGAAAACCGAGTATCCCAGTGACCTGGCCCACTCTGCTAATCCTGTACCTTGGTAGTGAGCAGGGCTGGGTGTGGCGTGAAGAGGACAGCATTGCTGCCAAGGTTTCAGATTGGTATGTGTGACATTTCTATAACTTTAGAGTAATTATGAGTGACATTTCACCGACAATGAGTGACACTTTCTCTCGAAAAAAATCAAGCAGATAAGATGAGGGAAACAAATATCTGAAATTACACCCATTTGAGCAACGTGACTGCGTCAGCAAAAATATTTTCATAGCATAGCATGTCAGTGCAACAGTAGATCTTGACTTACACACTCTTCCTGCAGGGGCAACGTAGGTCTGAGACTGGCCATAGCACAATAAGTAACTATTTGTTATAATCTGACACACCGTACAACCAGCACCAGCTGCCTGATAGCGCTCTGCCAAAAAGGAATTTGCTAATTAACACACACACACGCACCCTGCTCGACTCACTTTCATTAACTACGTAATGTATTCTAGGAGCTGTATGTAGTAATGACCGGTCCGGATTGGCTGGTCCAACTGAACAAAGCGACAGTGCTGATTATTAAAAGAAAAGTCCAGGGCAGGCACATGTGTGAGAGAGAGGGCGGAGAAGGCAGCCCGGCAAAGTGCAACTGCAGCATAAGGGAGTCTGGAGGGCTCACAGGCGCTTTCCAAATTAATGTAATTTGAGCAACCTGCTGAACTCAAGAACCATAGAGTTTGCTGGGAACTGTATACTACGGTGTTTGGACCATTCGTTCCGGGCTTCGCTCCCCGCCCCCACAGCAACTTTACTTGATTGATGATCCTGTTCCAACAGGAAAAAAATAAATTTTTACAGAAACAGAACCCTTTAGAGAGAGCAATGCAACAACAGTTTCTGCTAAAAACACTTAGCAAAACATAGGGACAGAGAAGACATTCACAAGCGGCCTCGAAGATAATTAACACTTGTTTCGGAAAAAAGTCAGTAATCACACAGCGTTTCAGTTGAAAAATTAGGAACACGCACTGCAAGTAGCACTTACTTCTTTTCAGCGGTAACACGCCTGCTGGTAGCTGGTGCCCACAACTCGGACTCTCCCGTGCGGCCCCGCCCATGACAACACAGCTTCAGTGCATGCTTTAAACCTAAGGGCTGCGGTGTGCTATGTACAGGCTGAGGCTGCAGCTGAGGAACCAATCCAGCGACCAAGTTCACTCAGCTGCCAGTGTGGGTTCGACTCTGTGATTAATAAATTTCCCACAACGGTGCGCCAAAGCTTTTCTTGGGAACTGTGCTGACTGCGCCTCGGGCGGCAGGAAAGAGGACCCGATTCGACCCGCCTTAAATAAAGTTGTATGCAAAATCCCGAGCGGCGTTCAGTGCGCCGTGCCCGCGTGTAACTTGTTACTTTGTAACAACAGCTGAGCCAGGCGCCAAGCCTGCCAGAGCACTCCTCGGCTGTGCGCACAGTTACCGCGCGCCGCCACACTAGTTGAAAGTAAATTCCATAGGCAGCCTGTGTTTGGTGGTGGGAGGGAGGGCAGCCTACGGGGAGATGGCGCTTTAAAGTTGAAAGCACGGCGCTTAGGAAATGGGCGCCACGTGTGAAGTTAATTAAAACAAGCCCGGCGGAGCGTGGCGCGCGCGCGCTTGGGGGCGGGGGAGCGAACCCTTTGAAGTGCTCCCAAAAAGCAGAGTGCATGGCTGCACCAAGCGCGTGATTGTGCGCGTGCTAGCAATGCAATCCGCTTTTTGGGAGCACTTTTAAAAGCCCCTATAGTCTCGCTTTGCGATCGCTCACGCGATAGCAAGGCGAGACCTAAAAATTGGTGTGGAAGACAGTGAAACATCTTTTATGGCTGGAGAACAAGGCTACTCTTACAAAAAGGTCCCATGGATGGATGACTTTGAACACCTGTATGAAGCCTACTGCGTAAAAGTACTTCAACCTGGGTTATGCAAAAAACATAAAAATCAGCTTCATGAAATATAGGCTCGGTCTGCTACCCTGTATACGGCACATACCACCTAGGCTAATGGAGAAAGTGGGCTCTACGTGCCGCTTTATGCGGATCAGCATCAGAAGACCTGTTGCATTCACTATGTTCTTGTAAAGAACGTCTAAAAGAACGGAAGCAATTGCTAAAACAACACCAGGCGGCAAGCAGCACTGGCATGCTTTGCATCTAATGATACACAACTGAATTGCCGTCTAGTAAAGTACCCGAGGTTATGCGAACAGAAAATGCCAGTAATACAGTTATAAAAAAACCTAGTTGTATGAAAGATATGGAAGACCGCGAAGAGGAGGTGAGAAGAACTGGGGCATAACCAGGAAAAGGAATTAAGGACTGGAATAAGTACTATCCCCCTAGTGAACTACAACCAACTTGCTGGACATTACAGACGTCAAGGTTATTGCCATAAGCATATTTAGCCGACAATTACTTCAGTTGGAAAGAATTTATAAATACAAGAAATGTGAACTAAGGAGTTTTATATATGTACATTTTTGCTTTTAATTTACATTTTTTGTATTGCAACGGTTTTAATTAAGTATGCAAATAAATTAAACCTAAACCCAGGGCTTGGAAATTAAATGCTACTAGGGGGCCTGCAGCACTCATTGGGCCACCCACTGAAGTACGACTTTATAATGTGCCTCATGCTTGCCACTGCAACCTGTAGTCAGTTATATATTGCCATTTCGCCCTGACAAAATACCTGATCTTTCCTTTTTTATACATGTAAATCAATCCTAAAATAGTTCCAAAGGCCCAAAGTGTAGTGTGCATCACATTTGAAACATAGGACAGGTGGGATTAAGTTTTACATGTCCTTGTAGTGACCTAAAATTCATCTTTGACTACTGTAAGGCATACCACTCCCATTAGATAACAGTGGGTGACCTTATTGCATTTAATGGGCTCTAACGTTTGAATGGGAACGGGTAGAAATGTCATGTTTAGACTCAAATTAATTGTAATTTAAAATCTTCTTTAATGTTTAAATTGGATGTTAAGTCACAATTCTGTAAATGCCAATTTAAGAAAGTTGGTAATTCTTGTCTGAACCATTTCTGTTTTCTGCTAGTGCCCTGGGTCACATGACTGTGAATGGCTCTGCTACTGGTCTTTATATATTCCTCTAAGATAGTGAGAGAAAAGGGATTAGGTGGACAGATTGGCTATCCTGTCAGAATGGCTGGGGGTGGAGTCATTCCCTGCCTTACTTGCTAAATGGGCTTACCTCCAGCACACGCAAAGGAGCTGTGTTAAAAATTGGATTTCTGGTTGGCTAAGGCTTGCGCCAAAGCCAGGCAGAAATCACCACTCTAGTCACGGCAAGGAAGTTACACGCCAAAGATAACCCCTGCTCACCCCATTGGTAACTTGGCACGAGCAGTCAGGCTTATCGCGGAAGCAATGTGTAAAGTGTTTGCACGCGCACACAGCAACAACACCCTAGGCCCACCACAAAAGGAACTCCACACAAGGTTATATATAAAAATAGCCTTTGTCTTATAATAAGCACATTAGATAATAATCACACAATGTACACTGTGCCAACTGGCACTAGGCAGAATTTACAGGGGACTATTTACACAAGACAGGGCCAATGGACCACCGTCAGAATCATCACAAATCACCAATTGTAAATGTAGAACATATAGTAAAGGTAGTGCACAACCAGTAACTACTGGTAACATTAGGAACTTAGCATGAGATCCTGCAATACAAATCAGAGGATGCATGAATCACCTTTGCGCATGAACCACATTAGACATCATCTACATTAGGCCTAAAACCTATTCTGCATAAACCTCAGGGGCATAAATACATTATGCAAAGACACCATAGCATCACATTAGGCATCACAAGTGTAAACACCCTAGGCAACAGATTAGCCTAAAAACAGTGTGCCCCAATCGGGGGCACAACACACTGAACCGGGCCCCAGGCCAACTGGCCTCTCACTGGGGCTCACAATGCCCCTTGTCCAGAATGTCAGGGCGGGTTGGAAAAGCAACCAAGCAAAAGTGTGCAAAAGCACAGCCTAAACGTGGCAGCTGCCTACTACTTGCTGGGCAGCTGTGGATAAAAATAAAGGCTGGGCACTCATTGGCCCGTTAAACAAATGAGTCCCCTTCATGGTAGCCACGGGGCTCTGAAAAACAATTAGCCACATGTTGGAGCCATCTGGCTGCGGAAATACACATGCCGTAGGGAGCACACTGGGTCCTGAAATAATTAGGTGCCAAACTAGGGTAGCACTGACCCTCGAGGACCCCACTGGAACCCTTCCAAACGACTTCCCCCAGGTTGGAGAGCACTGGCTACTTAGATAGCACTGCCCCCGATAGAGCCACGGACAGGCTCTAAAAATAAACAATTGGGCCTTGTGTTGGAGCGGCCCGCAATAGCGGGGTCGCTCAGGCACGTCTTGCTGTCGTTGGAGCAGCCCTCTGTCAAGCGGGGCTGCTCTGGAGGGAGGCACCGGTGTGGTGCTTCGATTTTGCTTCCCCCCAGCCGGATTCACTTACCGGCTCTTCCTGGCGGGGTCTCCTCTTCGCCCGGTCCCTCTTCTGGGACCGGGACTTCACTGGGGAACCGGCGAGGCTCCAGGTAGTGTCTGGTGGAGGCCGGGTGGGCTCCCGTCCTCCTCCACACCCGCAGCCACGCTTCCCAGCCTCTTCTCATGTCCAGAGCGCGGAGTGGGCTCCCGTGTGCTCCCAGCCTCCTTTCTTGTCCCAGGAGCGTGGGGTAGGCTCCCGTCCGCTTCCTTGTTCCGTCACGAGGCCCCACCTTCAGTCAGGTGGCTTCCAGGCCGCGGCGGTGAGGCTGTCACTCTATATTCCTGGCACAATACGGGGTGGGCTCCCGTCACTAGCACGAAGTCCCTGGCTGGGTGGGCACCCGCTAGGGGTATGAAACAGCACAAAGTCCCTGGCGGGGTGGGCACTCGCTAGGGGTATAAAACAGCGCACAATGCGGGGTAGGCACCCGCTATGGAGGCACCGATGCGGGGTGGGCTCCCGCTCGGTCTTCAGCATAGATCAGTGGCGCCAACGCGGGGTAGGCTCCCGCTCGTTTTTCCTCAGCGCCGAGATGCAGGGTGGGCACCTGCTTGATAAATAGCAACTGTGGGGGGGGGGAAGAACCCACACAGTGCAGCTTCGTGCTGCAGGCCACCAGCCGTCCTCCACAGCGCTTCCCTGCCTGAAGGTCAAGGGCTTCCTTAGGATACAAAAATAAAGCACTCCCTGGCGCAGTAGCACAAAGTCCAGAGGAATGAAGGAGGGAGCAAAGGCTGGGCCCAGGCAGGCCAGCTCACAGGGCCCTCCAGCAGGGAGGCAGTCCCTAGTGGCGGTTCCTCCTGGCACCCAGAAGCAGCAGCAGGCCCCACTTTAGTCAAGAACAGGAGAGAAAACCTTACATGGGGTCACAGCCCCTTTTTATACACAGATGTCCTTTGTCACCAAGGTGCAGGGCAAGGGGAAAACCAGATGCAACTGGTTCTGGAGCACTTTGTTTTGCTCAGCCCCTCTCCCTATTCACAGGACAGGCTAGGGACATCAGAAGCACCACAGGGGGTGGAGCCAGCATTGTGGAGGGAAGGCACAGTCCTATTCAGGTCCCAGGTGCAACTCCTCCCTCCCATCTGCATGCAGATCTCTCTATTTACCACTGGGCTGACTCACCCTTACTCCTGGAATTCCCCACACCATCCGGCACCTGTCAATCACAAGCCAGACATGCACTCCACATCAGGCAGGCAGACACACAGCACACAGAAATGCCAACTTCTAGAAGTGGCACTTCTCCTATAGTTATAATAAATCCGTGCACATCATTGCGCAGCATTTATTCTTTCGAGTTTGCACATACTAAACTTGACCCTGTACTCCTCTCACATCAGGAATTACCATGGACACACATATCCCCCATGCATTCCTATGGGAGGGCAGGCCAGTCTCACTAAATGTAACACAGAGCGCACACAGGGGTGAACCTGCCAAAAGGGCCAGGTCCAACAAGCTGAAACTAGTCTTTTCCCACCCTCGACTTCTTGGAGCCTTGACAGGGAAAAGAATGAATGTTCCCCAACCAGATGTGGGAGTAGTATAGGCAGTCCCCCCACTTCAAAGGCTGGCATCAGGTATAAAAAATTAGACCCTCAGAACACACTCCTGGACTGGTGGAAGACTTCAGAAGAACTTCCTTGACTCGCAGAACACTGCACTGCTGCTACTCGAGGACTGAGCTGCTGCGTGAAGGCCTTCATCGCTGCTTGAAGGGGAACTGAACCATCTCCTTGAATCCAGGACTAACAAAAGGGACTCCATGGGTTAATTGGCTGGCCTTCTGTGTAAGCTACAGGAACATAGTAATCTCCTGAGGCCTTGAAGCCTGTTCTTGGCCTCTGCTGGAGTCTTAATCCTCCAAGTGGTGCACCACAAGCAGTTTTGAGTTTGTCAAAAATAAGTGCCTAAGCCCTCGTCAGGCGGCCACTGCAGCTTTCACCACCCATTCTCCCTGCCAGTGCTGCCAATAACATAACATACCATAACATTACATATCACAACATAACATAATATAACATAACATAACTGTTAGAAATGGTGGTCTAGTACCTTTGTCCAAATAGGGACCCTTGCTTCTAGTCAGGGTAATTGGGATACACACTTTAGATAACCCCTGTTCACCCCCTGGGTATCTTGACATGAGCAGACAGACTTATCCCAAAGGCAATGCGTAAAGTATTTGTACTCAAAACACACGGTAATACAGTGATAACACCACAAACGGACACTACACCAACTTAGAATAATAAAGTATTTTTATCTAAACTCAACAAGACTAAAGCTACACAAATCCAACATACATGTAAGAAGAATATGACTTTACAAAGGTTTCAAACAACTTGGCCCATAGAAAACTATAGCTGCGTGATTTCTCCCAAATCCACAAGGCCAAACAGCAGCCGAGATGGGGAGCGTCAAAAAACAAATAAATGCATCAGTTCCTGAGACCAAGGGGAGGCGATGCAATAGTCTCTAGGGGGAAATGATGCATCCATTTGAGACGGTTCTGATCTTTGGGTGATGTGTCAGGAAATCTTGCCACACAGGCGATGCGTGGAAATCGGGGATGCCTCGGCGATCGATGCTGTGGTGTCAAACAGCGTTGCGTCAGTTTTATCAGCTGCGATCCTTCACTGTGTAGGTTCTTGCAGCGGCAACAGTAGCTGCGGGGGTTTCGGCAGCGGCGCCGCGATGCATGGATAGTCTTCTCGCACTGCGCTGCTGCATCGGGAAAACTGCAGCAAAAAGAGCGATGCATCGATTTTCTTGTAGTTGCATTGCTTTTTCACCTCCCAACAGCAGGAACAACCTCCAGAGGCCCAACACAGTCACAGGCACCACTTGGCAGTTCAGAACTCCCAGCATAAAAGTTCAGGGGAGCTGGGAGTGAAGTTTTTGTGTCCCTGAGACGTCAGAACAGGAGGCAAGCTGTACTCAAACCCTTGGAGATCTTCCTCAAGCAGGGGGTACACAGCACACAGCGAAGTACATGTCACTTCCTTGGCAGAAACAGCTACTGCAGACCAACCCCAGACAGCACACAGCAAAGAGACAGTACTCCTCCTCCAGTTTCTACAGCTCTTGTCTTTGGCAAAGGTTCCTCTTGATTCCAGAAGTAGTCTAACATTCTGGGGGTTTAGGTCTAATACATATACCCCAAAATGTCTTTGTTCTCTTTGGGCAAGGGTCTCTGAGCTCAGTCCAAACCAGTTCTTTCCTCACTGGTGTGGTATGACTGCAGGGGGTGGAGACAGCATTGTGCAAGGGAGACAGGCCCTATGCAGGTTCAAGGAAATCTCCTCCCACCACTCCTGATGCAGCCATGCCCCATTCAGCTCAGCCCAGAGTAATCCAGGAAGGGCCAGGCACACCTCAACGCCCACCCGTTGCTGTCTACAGTGAATGCACATCCCCAGCTTCTGTCACTCCAAGACCAAATGGTCAATACACAAACAGGCAGAGCACACAGAATGGTTAAACAAGAAACTGCCTACTTTCGTAAATTGGCATTTTCAAACACACAATTTAAAAACCATCTTTACTAAAAGATGTGTTTTAAATTATGTGTTTGAAGAAGCCTAAAATGTATTTATCTATTGTTTCCCAGTAGGAAGTTATACTTGTAAGATGTTACAAAGCATTTCCCATTCTATCCTATGTGGCAAGATAGTCAGAAGAGTGTTGTTATAGGTATTCAGATAGCCCTGTCGCCTGTGGATGAAGAAAGAACATTTGCACAATGTGCGCAAGGACCTTGTACTCAGTGTTCAAGGCATCACGATAATGTTGTGCGAAGTCAAAAGTGTGAGCAAAGCAGTTTTAAAGATATTTAATGCACCCATTGATTAATGTTAAATAATAGTGTCACATAACGCCCATCTCATCATCATCAACCAGCTTTTTTTCGCACTTCATAAAAATGCATACAAGTACACACATAAATATAGCATAAAGATGCATTAACATTAGGCGTACAGTAAATTCAAAATTTAAAAGCAGTTCCAAGCCCGCGGTTATACACTGTGCATAAGAGATAAATCCACAAATACATACATGGGCTAGAAAGAGGACAGAATAAAACAATTAAAATTGATCTCAAAGTGAAAAAGCTGTAGTACATAAAACTTTATGGGATCTCATAACAGCCAGTAAAAAGGAGACGAGCGCAAAGCAGACCAATGGGGTTTCTAGTGAGTAAAATTAAAAGAGAGCAGATGCTACAGACCCCATCGAAAATTTGCTCAAAACTGGAACAATGAAAGCCTTCCTCTCAGTTGTGTATAATGAACAAAAAAGGAGGCCGTGTGAAGTGGATTGGGTTTCTTGTTTTCACAAGGACAAGGCAGTAATTTGTTTAGGGGAAAAAAGATTACTAGGTAGCCCTGCATTAACGGGATAAAATTCAATCAAATCTAGTGAGAACTAAGCAATGCTGACTATTCTCCACAAACCGTAAGTATGAATATAGTTAATTTGATATCTGTGGTACTGATTCATAAAACTATAAGGTTTGTTTCCTTTGTGACTATTACACCGATCATAAGTGACTTTATGTATAAAAATGGACTTTAATCTCGACTTAGGGAATTGTTCACAGAGAGTCAGAGTAACATACAGAAAGGCAAGACCCAAAGAGGTTAGAATTTTTCTGACATATAATAGCCAGGGGATTCTGTGGGAATAATCCAAATTTCAAATGTCTGTAAAGATTTTTTGATTTAGTCCCAAAGTACCTCTATTCCATATAGATAGCTAGAGAGAGAGTGGCGCTAATCTTATGACATCCGTAATAAAGGGAATGCTGACTTCTTTGTGGGCTATAAAGTTATTACTCGAATGTGGGATCGACAAAATTCTTTTAAAGAATTTGTCTTCTTGCACTTGCGGTGAGGTTACCTCACTGATACCCCAAAATGCTGCCCCGTAAGTGGCCATTGGGAGGCTTTTGCCAGGTAAATTGTGAGCATTCCAGGTATCAGCTTATGGCCTAATTTTTTATAAAATCTAAAAGTGGCAGCAATACTTTGGATCATTAGGTTGGTTCGGCTTTGCAATATCTCTTTCCATGATTGTTTATTACCAAATCCACCCCTAAATAGTTAAAATGAGGTACCTCCTCTAATGTTTCCCCGTCTAGTGTGTCTCATTTTCTTCCTTTTATCACAGCCTATTGCCATGGCATAGGATTAGGCTTTATTTACGTGCAGGTCCACGTTGTGCATAAAATCTGAGTATTGGGTAAAAAGATTTTGTAGTGCCATAGGTGTCCTGGCCAATAAAATAGCATCGTATGCATAGAGGAGAAGGGGGAGGGCAGTCGATAAGACTAACGGAGTGTCTTTCGCATCCTCAGTCAAAACCTTGTTTAATTTATTTTTGTAGAGGGAGAACAGAAAGGGTGCCAAGATGCAACCTTGCCTGACTCCCCTTTCAATTTTAAAAGGTTTAGTACATTCACCATTTTTCCCATAGCGTACCACAGCAGTGGCATCCAAATATAGCTCTCTGAAGAAGTTAGTGACAGCATTGTCCACTCCCATCTCCTTCAGCATGATCCATAGTTTACTGTGGACCACGCAGTTGAAGGCCTTGGATAAATCCACGAAGGCCAGATGGATTTGGGCATTTTTCACTTTGGTGTATTTCCTAATTGCAAGGATCAAATTGAGACATTGGTCCAAGGTTCCCTGCACTGTCTAAACCCGTAGTGAACTTCCGTGAGAATGTCCCTTTCCTCAGCCCATATTTTGAGTTTGTTTAACAGCAATCGACCCATTAATTTGGCCGAGCTGTCAAGCAGAGAGATGGTACAATAGTTGGCAGGGATGGAAGCATCCCCTTTCTTATCTATTGGAATAATTACTGATTTTTTTCCACGAGGGAGGGGGACCAGTCTTGGCTAAGGCATTAAAAACCACGAACGAAAGGGGGGACCAAAAGGAGATGTCAGCTAAAAAGACATTCATGGATACCCCGTCAGGCCCTGGAGCTTTTCCAGATGCAGATTGAGTCAAGGTGAGTTGAATTTCGCCAACATCAAATGAAAGACATGTGGCGAAACAGTATCAAAGCTAACTTTTACGCCTATGGGTTCCCCTACTTCATGGAAGATAGCCTGAAAGTATTTTATCCAGGAATCTTCGTCAATATGAGACTTTATAGATGGACCTCTATTATCTTTCAGAAATGGAGTGATAATAACTTTCCAAAAAGCTGTGCTATCACGAAGGGACGAGGCCTTCTTTAGGTTTTGCCATGCCTCTGATTTCAGTGGGATTAATCTATGTGCCCTTGCTAGCTTATAGGATTTACTCAGTGTGCAGACCTGTTAAAAATTCATAGGTAGGAATTTAAGCGCCATGCGCAGATTTGAAGGAGCGACAGAGCAGTTCTTATCAAAACACGGGTATGGGGTATGACCTTCTGCAGACAGTGGTCATATTAGCTGTGATCTGAGATACATTACTAGTGTATTAAACGCCTCTGCTATACTGGTCTGATTTAAGGATGGGTCCAGGCAGGTTTTATACCCTCCTGGTCAGCTAAAACAAAACTCATAAATAGGGTGTCTACATCGACCTTATCCCTTTTCAGGGTGCAACCATTAGTTCCACCTAGTATTGGTTTAGGTATTTTAGGGCCATTATCAGGTTTCCTCAGCTGCCATAATAGCACACTGGACGGTGTGGCATGGTTGCTAAAATTGGTAAAGTTGGTATTTAATTTTAAAAGGTTTGAGCTGAGGGACTCAGAGTAGATAATATAATCTAAAGTAGGTAAGTATTCACCTCTTTGAAAAGTGCGAGAAAAGGACCCCGTATGTGGATCTCTAACATTATGAATCACAACTTGTCATTTCATTTGTATGGTATTGAAGGAGTTCCCCTGGGCATCATGGTGAAAATGGGGGCTGTAGGCATTCCTGTGGTCCAGGATTCCACATAACTCCATGGAGTTTGGAAAACTTGGTTTTAAGTTAAAATCTCCCATCCAGTTTATATATACCGGTTTAGAATGGGACTCCACTAGGTCGTCTAGCAGGTTATCCAGAGACTGGGGTATCACCGCTGAGTCGGTGAAGTTGTTATTATAATAATTTACCAATAATAGATCAAACGTGTCAGGCCCTTTGATGACTAGAATATAAAAGTTTGGGGATGTGTTTATGAAGGTCAGAACATTAAATGCGATGACGTTAGAGATCAGCGTTAATAAACTCCCTCTAGGCCTACCCCCTATCGATGGTAAGGCCAAGGTTTGAAAAGACCTATTGCCATCGATGAGGATGTGGTGAGTCTCCCAAATTTTTTGGAAGAGAAGAATCTGGAATTTGGACAAAGCAGAAAGCCGTTCTTCATTGATAAATTTGCCTCTATAACCAGCTATATTCCAGGACACAAGGGGGTATGTTAGGTTCCATGCAACCCTAGTGAGAGCTAACCAAATCTGTTGGACAGGGACTAACAGTTGTGAGTCATGAGGATCAGGAGAGCTCAGGTGTTCAATTACCCCCAGTGAGATCTGACATGCGTCAGTCACAAGAATGCAGAGCTGATATTGGGGCAAATATGTTGGTAGCAGCGTATTGCATAAAATTATTCATTGGGGTCCTGTTCACACGTGAATGACGGTCTGGTGCTATTGTTTTGGCCCTACCCTGATACAGTGCTTGTGGTTGATAAAAGAAGCCCAGGGATACTGGTCGAATCATAGTTGCTAGATTAGAATTAGGTAGAGGTTGTAACATTAAATCTTTTACAAATTGGGGTCTGTCATAATTTAAAACAACTCAATCACCCTCATATGATATTAAAGAGGGGCCCACCTAGGAAGTTCTCCTTGCCATTAACAGATGATGTTGTATTAGGGGCCTTGGCTTCGTATGTCTGGTTAACCAGTAGCGTGCTTTGGCCATGAGCTGGGTGGTGGATTCTCTTTGTAGGGGTGTAAGTACCGGGCCATTTAGCAAAACAGGCAGCTGGCGGGAGATCAAGATTTTGCTGTCTGGAATGACTTTGTGTGAGTACTGACTGAGAATGGTTGACATGACTTAGTGGCATCTCCTAATCCCTCAGGGGGGTTAGAAATGACTGGTCTGTTTTCAGCTATAGGAAGGAAGAATGTAAGAGACATTAGAGGGGGGCATTATTGATGGTTCCCCGCATTAGCTGGGTGCCCCCACTTAAGTGTAACCCAGAATGCGGGCACTCCCAGGGTCGTCCGGTGCTGAGATACAGTCTAATTGAGGATGGGGAGTTCAGGTAATGACAGAATTACTCGTCGTGTGTGTGATGTGTGATGGCTGATTAGTGGATGAAGTTTGCCACGTTGAGGCTCTACTTGTACTTAGCAACTCCTCCAAATTGAGTTTAATAATGTCCAGGCGCGATGATATCGGAGTAATTAGAAGAGTAAGTCTTGCGCACCAGTCTTCTAAGGGGACCAGTGTCTGCGACTGTTTAGGGCCTGGTTCAGCTCTGGGTTGGTGAGGTGATGATTTTCTGGATTTCTTTGCTCTGGTGGAGGGTGGTTATTTTATGGGACCTTTCTTCCTCTTGCCGTTCACTGTCAGTGGGAAAGGGGGCTTAGCTAGAATGGAATTACTTAGCAGAGGAAGAGAATCAGTGACAGGAGCGGTGACATTGGTTGATAAGTCACTGTGGGTAGTAGTACGTATATTGGGCTCAGCAGATATGTGTTCAGTAATAAGGAGAACTTTGAGCTCATCGTTAGAACCAAGGGCTCCATCCCCCAGGGTAAGTCTGCGCTCTGTCAAGGCAATCTCCCCGGAAATAGCGCTGGTTGCTTTGGTCAAAAATGAATTGACGGTGGATATGGTTAGTTCGGAGTTAGAAGTAGAAGTGAACTTTTCTTACCCATCTTGATGCGAGCTACAGGCGGCGTAATGATCAGAAGTTAGGGAGGTGGCCCAGCCTCCTCTGGGCATGGACGGGCCCGGGTGTGGCTCGGACGTGTCCCCGCACAAGGCCCACGGGAAAGCGGGTTGTGGGGTTCCTGCTCTCCACAGCTCTCTTATGCGCGGTGATTCGGAGGTCCGGTCAGTTACACTGTCCCAGGAATGTGGCTTGTTTTTAAAGGTCCTGTGAGGTCCTAGAAGGCAGAAACAGGTGACCGGATGTGCTAACATGGTGAGATTGGAGTTGTAGTTTGCTCCCCTGCGGTGCCCTGTGAAGTACGGCTCTCCCCTCGGCTTCCCTCAATGGTCAGAGATGCTCTGGTCTCCCCTAAGCTCCGTTATGCTTGTCGATTCGGTGGCCAGGTCGTTATTCCGACCCATGCAAAAATAAAAGTTTACACAGGGCTTGTAAAACACTATCCCACTCATAATAAGGGCCAATGTCTTTTGTCATTTCTCTCCTTTGTATGTCGCTTAGAGCCAAGAAGCTTCAGTGAACGTGCGCTTAATAAATACCAATACAAATGTAAAACTTCAATCAGAGGAATTGTTTTTATGCTTTTTAAGATGAGTGTTGAATTTTTTTATTCATTTGAGGACTGCTTACTTTTACGGTGAGGGCATATGATGAATTGACTATCTTTTTTGTACTTCATACATTGTTTCACTAAAACACCCTATATTAACTTCTCATGGTATAATCTATCTGTTTATTTCTATTACTATGAGCTTATAACTTTAAATATTCATCATTATACATGAGATATCGTTTTGGATATATCTATTAATGCAAATTGATTTATATTTTAGGTCTTCACCCATTTTGGTAAATTAAAACTGTGAAATGTGGACACTGATTAGAGAACTATATACTGTTTGGAGACGTATATATGATGTGTCTTTGTTTGCTATGGGGATCGGTGTTATCTCAGACACTACCTATAGCATTCACCATATCTGAGGGGCAAGATTTTCTGGTTCAGTGAAAACAGGTTCTTACCACACTCCTGTTACAGGACAATGCTAACCTATACATAGGTTCGCGGTTTTATAGTGGAAGGGGACCAAACTGCACTACACACGTTATGCATAATAAACCCACACTCAACTTACAAGTCTTCAAAAAAGTCTAAAGATATTCAACGAATGGATCGGGTTAATACCGACCTGTGTGGGAGATTCCATGATGATCGGGAAAAGGGAGCAATGGTTTCACATGTATGCAATTGTAACCAAGAAACAGCTTATTTGCGACTGCTTCTTCAAGCAGCTGCCTGCATTTAAAGCCATGTTACTTGAAATCCTTTAAACCAGATGACTTTAGTTGATTGAAAGTATCCAATAGACATGTTTAACTTCCTGGAGTGCAAATTAGACCTTGGCACAATTTTAATTATAGTGAAGGAATTTATGCAAAATTACACATTATGCAATTTCAAATCATTGCTCTGCTTGTGGAAGACTAGTTTCAACAGGAAGTGCTTCGAGATTCATCCAACAGCATGAACTCCGCTACCATGGGATGTTCATTCCATGTCATCTTTATTCACTATTTTCACTTCTTTGTATATACTTTTTAGTGCGACACTGTATGTCGTTCATTTTAACAATGCACTTATATTTATGTATGTGTTTCTATTGATAAGTATATGTACATGTATGTGTGTATACGGTATTTCTATAGTGTGAACATACACAATACGCATCTGAGTGTTTTGCAAGGTCAAAATGTGAACGAATAATAGGAGAAGAAGCTGGATCTAGGACGATTAATGCATTTTGATGAGGTGAGCCCTCATCTCCTTCCTAAATTGGAGCAGGATTGGAGTGGCACTGATGGTTACCGGAATGTTGTTTAATGCAACATCTATTACCGTTTGATTTTAAATGTAGATATGCTTCTCTTTACCATAACATTTGAATTAACATTTTCTTCTGCTTTTCTTATTGCACTGCTTTCCACTTGATTAGGATAACTATAACTATATTATAAAACAATAAGTAGTGCAGGAGCTGCGTTACTTGAGTTTACTGCGCTGTGATAAAGACGAGTGTGTTGGACGCTGTATTGAAATGCTTTCCTTGAGGACTGTCGTTCTTCACGAGCGAAGCCATCAAATACGAGTCCATATTGTGCTCTTATGCGTTACTGACCTCTGCGGACTGACATCTGGGCTTTCCCCGAAGGACCAGCTGTTCACAATTAGGTATTTGAGCGTTCTATATTATACAGGTGGCTTTTACAGCACTTCATAAATAAATAACACATAGCCATGGGATGTTACATCGAGGCGGCAAATACGTGATCAAGATTTCTCATTATTGAATTTTGTTCATGTTGTTAATTAGCACTGGTAATGCAGTTTTGCTTACTGTGCACTGTGAAGCATTCCACAGTGGTATTTCAGGCAGTGCATACTTAAAATTATTGGCGGCCCATAATGTGGACGAGTAGTGTGACAGGCACACAGACGCACACTCAGCCAAACACTTACAAGTGCACACATACTCAGGGGCATGACTTGGTCAGTAAGAGTGGGGGAGGGGGTGAGCTTACAGATTTTCCAAACAATCATGCTAGCATATGATATTATAAAGTATTATGGGACAAGCAGGGTGCACTAAAGGGACCAACGGGTCAGTGTAAAGGAAGAGGAATGCGGATTGGTAGGAGTACTAAGTGAGAGAAAACACAATATTTTGTGAAATAACCACATTTTGGAGGATTTGCAGGACAGGGAGTGAGAATGTATTGTGCGTTTTTGTCTGTGTGGATGTAAAATTAATGGTGAAATCCAACAGACAGTTCTCCATACCTGACTGAAAGCACCTGTACCCAAATATCACAACATACATTTATTTGGGGGTGTTACACCCCAGACAGCCCCCCTGAAGCTGTGCCCCTGCACATACACTGATCAATACACAATCACTCACACCCATCCATTCAGCAGTGCACAAACATACACCAACATTCACGAGCATATACGCATGAACACACACATTCACAGCATGCACACACAGATACTCAAGCATACACATATGCACTCACCCAAAATTCAGCAAACACCTACCAGACCAAGGTGGTGACAGTGGCAAGGAGAAAGGCCTCAGAGATTGCTCTAGGCTGCGTGTAAGATCCCACCTCTTCCTCTCAATGGCTGACCTTGCAATGGGGAAGCCACTGAGAAGTGGAGAAGTGTGGCTCAATGATTAGAGCGGCAGACCCTGATGCAGAGGTCTAGCCCGGGACCAGGGTTCAATTCCCCGCCTCGGTGGGTCTTGGGCTCCAAAAAATTCCACGGACCTGATAATTCTCGCCTCGGTGCCATTCCAATCATGGAGTCCCACTCTGCAACTCTGGGCAATAGCTTGCTTAATCTCCACAACGGCCCCCACAACGCTAAGGATGCCTGGCCTCCACCTTGGGGGTGCCCAGGAGTGGACGCCTCACAGGGAAAGCCAGGATGGGTTCCACAGCGGTATTCGTACAAGCGCCTTGAGACCCTTGCGGGTGAGTAGTGCGCTATACAAGTATCAATTTACATTTACTGAGAGGAGGACCTTCACTAGGCAGTGGGAAGTGGTCAGAGAGTTGCTGACCCCACCCCACTCTGTGACGAGGTGCCATTAACAGAAAGCCAGCCATAGGCAATTCAGGTCTCAAACCTGAAATTCCCAAGTTAGTGACGCTAGTCATGAGGGAGAGGACCTCACAGGGCTCTGCTGAGCTGGTGGGATCTGAGCCCTTAGGGCTGTGATATCTTCAGCTCAGCAAAGATTTCTTTCAGACTGCCAGGCACCTGAGCATTACCACATTTAAAGCACCTGGCTGCCTACCCTGACATGATGAGAGTTCCAGGCTGACCTTTGCTCAATCCGACAGACACTCATCATGCTTTGTAAAAAGGCGGTTAGACGGAGGGCCCAGGCCTCTTAATGATGGTCTGTGCCTGCTCAAAATTACTTTAAAGTTGGTAACAGAAATTGATGGCGAGTACAGCTTAGATTTCAGGCAACATGTATGTTTTCACTAGAAAAGAGGGATGTAACAGTCAGTAAGTAAATGTGTAGTGCATCCTCATCCATATCAACAGACCACACCATGAATCACGCACTCTGTCAGATGTGTACCGTTTGTATTATTTTCAGCATGATGCTTTACTTAATTCTTAATTAACTGATAGTTGATTGCAGGGTTGTCTCTAATCACATACTTAAATTTTAGTTTCAAGTATTCGAATTTTCTTTAACCACAAATCTTTCAACAAGAATGCATTTTCATTTTTTTTCAACTGCCATTTCTATAATGTGACTTTTTTTGTAGCTTTAAAAACTGATTTTAAGATAAGATTTTTTTACCAGGTTATCTGTGTTGTATTTGTATTTATTTGTAATAGGGATGGATTTTCTAGGTTACTCCTTCTTTCGGAAAGTGGGAAGTCAAAAGAAGCGTATGGTTTGAAGTGACAGCATTCCATGGTACTGACTGTGTTAGGTATGAAAATCATTTACTCAAAGTTAAGATGTAAATCACATGATGGAAAGGTTGGTACATGTATGACAAAATTAGTAATAATTATCATTTGGGATATTTACTGTCCAGTTGCCATAAGATTGTGATTTGAAGTGGACAGTCATAGAAAAAGTAACACCACAGAATAGAGTCCAACAAACGCTTCTGTTAGGAGAACAAAGATGGGTGTACCGACTCCAGACACATAACAAGGGTCTGGATGATATTCCTTGGAAACAGTTAAACAATCTAAATAGAAAATCATCCAGTTTCATTTTCGTGCAAGAGAAACATGTACCACAGACCCACTGGCTGGGAGGTACCATTGACAAATGACATATCTTTCAAACAATTCTGTTTGAGATGCAAACAGCTCGCATCCCCATCACTCCCTTGGAAACCTTGTTTACATCTCCAGGTCCTATAGGAGGCCACACACGAGTAGGCCATAATCATATATTTCCATCATCCGCACATATATATTCATATTTATGTATAAAGTAATGAGAATACCCCTGAGATGTATACATATATATGTATTTGTAGACAAATGCGTTATATGTATATATATTTTTTCCCTCAAACACAAGCACCTCGGGTACACACATGATATCCACTTGGAGCTTTACCACTCTGACCACTCTGAATATCCTTGGCCAATATCATCGCCCTCGACATATGTTTAACTTTAGTTTTTAAATAACCCTGGCCCACCGTGACAGTCTACATTATGTTGCATCCCCCGTACGAGCACTGACACTCCAAGGCTGGATTCCAGGAAACACCAGACGTATGCCATATGACAGAGGAGGCATACAAGGGGACAAACCAGCCCCCCCGCACAAATCCCTCCCTTCTTCCCCCATCCTCCTTGGGCCCTTACGCAAAGCACAACCTGTCATTTTTAGGTCTCGCCTAGGCAGCGCATGCGCTGTCTCATCGAGAGATGCTGTATACAGTATAGCGGGGGAAGCTCCGCCCACTACCTCGCCCATCTTTTTCATTGGCTTGGGTGTTTGTCCTTCTAAATGCTGGCTTTTATGCTGGCTTTTGATTGATTATGAGGCTTGTTGGCCCCTCCTTAGTACGTCCATGTCGTCATTTCATTCCTCCCATGGCTTTTGGCCCCTTTACTAGGTTGTTGCATCGGACCTGTTCTATTTTCTTTATTGAGTTTCTCCAAACTCAAGCACGATGACGTGCTTCATTCTGCGGCCACGGCCACTTTCAAGGCAGAGGGACAATTGCGCCTTTCCAACCTCGCCACCGCTGTTTTTTCTTCTAATTAAAGATTAGGTGAGTAAGAGAGTTTCACTTGTGGCCTTGGGTTGGAATCTTGCAGAGTTCGGTTTAAGCTATCAATTGATTTTTGAGTCCTTTCCAGTTTGATTACCTTAATGTAATGCATCGTTCAGCTTTTTTGTACGAGGAGCAGAAATGCAGGGGGAGATTTTGGTTACAGTGCGTCATGAGTGGGCTCTCATCTTGGAATGTAGTCCATTGTTCTTGTTCTTCACCACTATTACTACTACGCATATTAAAAAGCATGAACATGGCGACTTTAGTAAACGCTATCAGAGATTGCTACCAGCGACACAACGTTACTGGGAGATAAGACAATGCGTGAGCTCTTCTCCAATCCTTCGGGCACTTGGACTTGTAACACTTGAGTCTTTTAAAACAAACAAACTTCCATAAGTTGAGATAATTTACAATAGCATGTAACCAGAGTGTAAGGTTTGAGAGAAGTTGCCACTCACTTCATTATGTTGGTCTTTATACATTTCCATGGGTAAGTGTGGCAGGAAGGAAGCAGGGAGTACAACAAAGAGTTCAGAGAAGCACGGGGTATTTACTTTACACTACCCTCGCCCGGCAGCTTATGCGGCGACAGCTCCTCCTTCCTGGGCAGGGCACCTCTGGGAGTTGCTGCTTTCACTTTTGCTTCGGAGTGTGGCTCTCTTGCCCAGCTCTTGCCCCTTCATGAGATGCGCAGCATCTTTTCTTTAATGAACACAGTGTGTGCAGCGCTTTAAAAAAAAAAAAGCGCAGCTCTTAACAGCTCTGCTGCCGGGCCACCCATCTCGTCTCCCAGCCCAATACAGGAGGAGCGCAGCATATTTTCTTTAATAAACATGGCACCCGCCTTGATTCTGTTTTTTTCTTCAGCACAACTCTCCTGCCGCCTCGTAACTACCCTTGAGTTGGCAGTTTATACTGCTGTCTGCTGCGCTGCTGTCGGCTCTGCCAGCCTCAGATATTAGCGTGAACTTGTGTCATCATTCACACACATGCAGTCTGAGCAATCTGCTTTGTTTAAAGTTGTGTGTGTGTGTTGTGTGCATGTATGTGTGGTGTGTGGATGTGTGTGTGCGTGTTTGTTGAGTGCCTGTGTGTTCATACGTGCGTGCGGTCTCTCCAGACTCCGCTATTTGCACAATCTTTTCAGAATGATCGGTCTGTCCAGAGCACGAGACTCTTCCAAGTGTGCCTCTCTTCTGGTGCTGGCAGACCCCCTCGCCTCTCTTCTTACCCGGGGGCACGATTCAGGAGAGAGCAGAAAAGTGATTTCAGCTGAATTATTCTCTGCATGTCTCTGCCTGGGGTGTCTCTCCTGTGCAGAATCACCGGCTGTTTATGGGTGCATTGAAAGCATGTGTGTGTAGGTATGTATGCTTGTGTGTGAAGCAGGGCTGCATACATGAATGTTTATAGCTTTAGATCTTTACATGTACAATGGTTACATGTCTTTACATGCGTGTGTGTTTGCACGTGTGTTTTATGTGTATGCCTATTTCTGCGTACCTGTGTACCTGGTTGTGTAATCAATGTATTTGTGTGGGGAGAGGGGTGGGTTACATTTGTGTTTAAAGTAACGTGCAGGCGCATATGTATCTGGAGCTTGTGTGCTTGATCTGATTGTTCCCGTGCATCTTCCAGAAGTGCATGCTTATGTAAAAGTGTTTGCATACAAACATGGATACAGATGTGTTTATGCTTGTATGCGAGTGTGTGGGTATGGATGCGCATGAATCTACATGTGAATTTACATTATATGCCTGCGCACACTTGAATCAATAGACGTATGTCTATATTCAGATTATATGTATGTGCATCTATAGGTATGTGCCTGTACATGTTTATCTACTGGTCTGTTCCTGAGATGGAATTTCACTTGTATGTGTGCATGGTTGTCCCCCCAACATTGCCTGTTTAGGTGTTCTGTATACATGTATCCACATGTACTTGTGTGCTGGAGTGCATGTCTGTGTGAAGGCTTGCATAGGCTTTTTGGGAACCGTAGTGAATTGTTCCAGTGTGAGTCTATGTACAATATTTAATGTGTAGCTATGTTTGTGTGCGTGTGCGAATGCTGACATATCTTGGTATGTGCGTGCAGACTTGCAGGCCTAGCTATCTGTGTGTGTGGCCAATCTATTCTCAGATCTAGCTATGTTTGCATGGATGCGTGTGTATGTGTGTCTCTGTGTATGCATGTGAGTGCTTGTCACGTTGTAGGTCTGCTCTCAAATGTAGCTGTCGTTAATGGGTCGGTTGCCTGCATTTAAGCTGAACTGGTGTCTGTTGTACTTCTGTGTGACTGTGAGGGTCAGTGTGAATATATTCCCAAATCTATCGCTCCATTTCTTTCTCTGTGTGCTTGTATAGCTGTACATTTACCATTGCACTAATAATTTTGGCTTATTTCCCTTTGTGGTGTGGGATGTTTGTATATAATGTTTGTGTCCCTGCTTACCCTTTAGCTGGGTCTCTTGGCTCTGTGTAGATGCCCGTTTGTGCTTAGAAATGAAAGTGTGTTTTAATGTAATATCTTTGGCTGCATGTTTGTTCCGTGTGTGCTCTGTGTTTGTGTTCTTGGGTGTATTTCTGAGTTTCTGTGTATGGCTGTGGTCATCTATTTTTTTCTGGTTCGTTGCATAACATTGAGTTTCTCCTCTCAATGCACCTGTTACTGTGTGTTATTTTATGTTCTGTTCTTTTAAGCTTTTATATCGTACTTTGCCATGTATTGTTATTGTAAGTGTTGCTGTATCCTGCTGTGCACTTTCATGTGAGTTCATGCTGTGTTACGCTATGCTAAGCTTTCTTATATTATGCCACACTGTCCCTATTCATACTGTACTATTGTGTATAGTATCCTACGGTGTGCTATGCCATGCTAGGCTGTATTATGATGCAAGTCTGTGTTATGCTGAACTGTTATCTCACATTAAGTTGTGTTATGGCATAGCACGGTGTGGAATGGTCAGGAATGGCGTATATGAGTTTGCGTGTGTATGGTATACTGTATATTTCGGCACTATAGTGCCTATTCTTTGCGTACCAAAAGACACCAGTGACGGTAGCAACACTACTAACTGTGGTCCTCCAACATGTCCATTTGTTTCAGTGTCGCCCTCTGAACATAATCGCACACGATGCAATGTTCAACCCACCATAACATAACAATGACCTAGCGGCCTGACTGCCCGTTGAAGTGGGGGTCGGCGCTTCACGGGGTCGAGGCACCACACACACAATCAAACACGGCGTCAATCTTCTCTGACGGAAGAGCCTGGCTGGCTGCTGCATTGAAGCAGAGTGGAGTGTAAAAGTACTGGAGCGTTGAGCTGTGACAGGGAAGGGACGTCCCCTTCTCCACACTGACAATGCAGCACTTGTCTACCTAACGGAGCGCCACAGTGACAGCCTGCGCAGTCAAAGCACCAACAATATCCAGTGTTCTCACCTTACTATTATTATCACCATTGGGAGGATGGGAGGCTGAGGTGGCCACGGTTGGTCTTCAACCCTGTAATCTTTAGGTTGCACATATTTATTTCTGCAACAGGCGCTTTAACCCATTGAAGTACATGGTCCATATCTGACACCAGTTACATGCAGTTTACATACAGGCTTTCTGCAGGTGACACTGTAACCCACTGAGCTACGTAGTGAAGTATGACATCTCTGACTTACTGGTTACTTGCTGATGTCTGCACCATGCACATTAACCCACTTAGGGGCATTTGTATCAAAAATCCGATTTGCGATTCTCAAAAAGCGTTTTTTTGCAAATCGCATTTTGAGAATCGCAAATCGCGATGTAAATAAAAAGTCGCGACCTTTCTGCGATGCCTTAAAAAGTGCAGAAAATTCTGAGAATCCCGTTTTTTGCGATTCCTTAATTGCGAAAATCGCAAATAAGAAATCGCAAATGTAGGGAATCTGCAATTCAGGTGCAGCTTGATGACATTACACCCAGGAAGTGGGAGTGATTTGCTGCACCTGATTGCCTGAGCCAGAGTCAGAGGCTGTGAGGAGAGGCAGAGGAGTGAGCACAGCATTAGCAAACTGCTACAATGGAGTCACAGGACAAGAAGAAAGACAAGGAGGGTGCAGGAAGAAAAAGAAAACACAAATTTAGCGAAAGGGTGCAGGAGGTGCTTATTGAGAAGATGGTGTGCAGCCATGAACTCCTATTTGGCAAGAAGGTACCTGAGTCCAGAAAGAGGAAGATCTGGCTGGACATACAGGAGAAGGTTAATGCAGTTGGTGTGACCCAGCGCACGGTCGAGGAGTTAAGGAAGCGCTGGTATGACATGCGCCAAAGGTCAAAGGAGAAGGTGGCAGCCAGTCTGGTGGAGGCCAACAAGACCGGGGGTGGAACATCTACTGCAGGGATCTCCAATGAGTAGCTCGGGAGCTACTGATAGCTCGCCAGTACCTTCAAAGTAGCTCTCTGAGGTGAAGTCAAGCCCTGTATCAATTTCAGAGTAGGTGCCTATTAAAGAACGCAGCACTGATCATCTCAAGACGCTAAGAGTGACAGCCAGCCAAATGTATCACAGTAACTCATACTAACACTAAAACACACACTGTGCCAGCTTATAGGACCTGCTACATGACAGTCTGTATCCAATCTCAATATAATTAAGCCACAAGAAGATTGACCATGTTACAGTCCCTCCTTTATCAGTCACAACATGTGTGTGAACAGTGCACCATCAAAAAAGTATGGCAGCAGTAGCCTGAGCTGTAATCAGTGCTAACCCACCAAAGCGCAGGACTACAGGAGTCAGAGTGAAAATGTGTCAGTTAGATGCATGATCAGCTCAAGACCTGAGGAGAACAGGGTATGATCCAGACCAGAGAAAATTAAGAGATTCATCAACATTTATGTGTGTGCCCATTATAAACACTATTACTTCCTGAAACTATGCCTGGTGCCAAGAACCGCCAAATATATATGCGAGCCCCATCATAAGAGTGTTATATTTGACATAAGTGTGTCCATTCTTGAAATAAAAGTGCCAATGGCATAATTATGGTCATCCTTGACTATTTTAGTATTTTTGGTCTAGTTGTGGTATGCTGGCAGCCATCATAGACTACTCTGAGCATGACTGCCTATATGTACCCATTCCTGGCATATTAATGTTCATGACTGATATGTGGTCTTATCCCAGATCCTTCTGGTTTCCAGCCTTGGCACAACTGTGGCCCTAGTTTAATGGTGGCCATTACTGGCATAATCCAGGCATCCGTGGTACTATGGTGAGCATCCATTATTATATAATGGGGTAACCCACAATTTTCCACGGTCCTGGGTAACGATTGGTATAGGAAACAACGGTCCTAGACTTCTTTAAAGCTACAATTCAGTTATGAAAAACATTCATTAGTCACAGGGCATCCGGTACATATAGAATTAGCTTTGTATCATTAATGTACCACCATTTTCTTTACAATGCAAACAAGTATATCCTCAAAAGACACAAAGGCACAAAATATCACTCCAATAGTGACTGTTTATTATTTAGTTACTTTTATAACAGATCACCATATTCAATGCTCCAAATAGAGAAAGAGGTTGCTCCAATGGGAGCGTAAAAAGAAAAGTGCTTGTGAGGTAGGACAGATATAATGGAGGGGAATCCAAAGGCAAATTCAATAACCAATCAATTACACATTCTGGTATCCTTAGTAAAACTGGTCGTAGTTCATAGTGGCACCAGTTTTACAGATAGGCCAGGGCCCTATGGATTTAAAAATATTCATTTCATGATTTTCTGGTGATGCACAGAGAACATTAATCTGTGAAAAGGCAGGCTGGGATGATATCAGGTGCCGGCCTACTTGGGGAGAGTGTCGACATTTCGACCCTGGTGCAATTAGGGTAATTTATATCCTCTGCAGGTGGGTCTTCCTCAGGGACTGTATCCTGACTGTACCTCACCCTAGACTGCCTCCCTTCCCCCCATCCTAAGGAAGACCCGTAGGCCTGTACCTGATATCATCCCAGCCTGCCTTTTCACAGATGAATGTTCTCTGTGCATCATCAGAAAATCATGAAATGAATATTTGTAATTCCGAAATCGTCGAAATTGAGTTTGTTTGCCCACAGTGGAAAGTAGTATTAGATAGAAAAATGTGCATTTTCAGAAACTGGTGAATAATAATTCAAGCTGAGCTGGGGAGACGTACTGCTGTGCTTATGTCCTTTGTGCCACTGGAGCTCTGCACTAGCAGTCATCATGGGTGTTAGAGTCTCAGCGAAAAGTGGCAAAAAGCCCATGCTTCAGGAATTCACGTTTCTTCTTGAGAGGAGCTCTGTGATGCCAGTCAAGGGCTTGGGACCTGGGGTGCACCTCTATGAGATCAGTAACTCACTCCAGCAGAGGACAGCAGAGCTCTGGAAGGGTCAGTCCAGTTGCAGCAGGTCAGCTGGCCAGTTTGAGGGAGGCCTCTGGAGTTTGTACTGTCCCTATACAGCAAATCCTTGAAGTGACTCAGGTTAGCCTGTGATGAAGGGAATCAGGTCCAGGCTTCCTTTTCAAACAGCAGGGTAGTCCTCTGGCAACAGGGCAAACCTTTGTGTGTAATGTCCACATGTTGAGGAGTGTTCTGCAGAGTGGTTCTGAGGGTCCAATATGTATACCTCATGCCAGACTTCGAAGTGAAGGGATTTGCTATACTACCACCTTATCTGGTTCTTCCCTTCCACCAATCAAGGTCCTTTTGTGTGTGCGTGTGTGGGGGGGCAAGCCCTTTGAAGTGTTTAGAGTCTGTCTGTTGTGATACACATGATTTCCTAAAAGAGGGGGTTTTACTTTTTATGCTGGCATACTGCTACTAGGCAATGTAATGTATGCTGGAAGCTGGACAAGTCAACATCTCACTGCAGCATCTGTAACTTGCCAGAATCAATATTATGTGGCCCTACTTCACTAGCTGGAATTTAATATTTTACAGATATTCCAATTGTAATTGGTAGAATCCCTTTCCTGACATAAAGGATTGGGAACACTATCGGATTCAGCGTTCATCCACATGGTTCACCAACGCTTCTGTAACAAGATATTGGTTGTCTCTTTGATTATTTCGGATATGGATTATAATGCAGCATGAAGCGTGGCAACTTTGATTTGACCCTGCAAACAACTTTATTTCACTAGGCCCATTTCATAAACAAACTCTCAGTCTCACAATAGTCTAAAACATTTCTCAGATTTCCGCAAACCATGGTTCTCCAAAGGATATTTTTTGTTGAGCTGACAGGGACTGGAATAATAAGAAACATGAGAAATTATTTTATGAGGACCTGGAATAAAATATTTGTTAGCTGAAATCTAATTTAAGCACTTTCTCCTCCACAGCTACAAAAGCATGGAGACAAGAAATATGACAAACGAAGGAGACAAAACCGATAAAGATAACTCATGGAAAACATTTATCTGAAGCCTCCTATTATATGGAATAGTCAAGTAAATACATTTTCAATTCAGATTTAATAACAAGATTATTGATATAAGTAATCGCGCAGCACTAAACAGAACATTATTAGACAGCTGAAGAATCCTCTGTGGAGAGATACAGGACAAAGTTTGAGGTTCAGCTAATAATCATACAAACTAAATCAAAGCTCATTGGTTCGATTTCGTCTTCAGTTAGACCTGGTCAAATCTGATCTGCAGCACCATATGCCACAGTTGAAAGTCAGATAACCTCACAGCTGAAAGGTTATTTCTCTGCACACTATACCAGCTGGCAAAGTGCAGGATTCAAAGTTGCAGTTAGTAATAGTTTAGATCATATTATTTGCTAATTTGCATATGGGCTGGTGGGAGGAACAGGTGCTCAGAGTTGAGTACATTAGTGAATGGAGTGATCATGTCATCAAATGGATCCGATTCATTGATGACTTATTCATCATATGGAACGGATCTAGAGAATCAGCCCAAAAATTCATTGACAGTATTAATGTAAACAACTTAAATTTGAAATTCACTGAACAAATAAGTACAGAAAGTGTGACTTACCTCGATGTAGAAGTATATATCGCACAAAAATCCATCCAAACATGTACATACAGAAAAACAACCGCTGGCAATTCAATTCTGCACGCGGCTAGTTTCCACCCTACTAAACTAAAGATGAGTATCCCTTATGCGGAGAATCTAAGAATGAAGCGGAATTGTAGTGAAGTGGATGCTCTGAATAGAGCTCAGGGAGCTCTCACACACAGGTTTCTGCAAAGGGGATACAAACTGGAAACATTAAATCAAGCAAAAGAAAAAGTAGACGGTTTGGAAAGAAGTGCGTTATTGAAACCTGATAAAAAGAAAGTCGAGGAAAAAAAGAAGCACACCCAGAGTGAAATCCGTATGATAACAGGTTTCAGTGCATACCAGACTAGGGTGAGAGACAGTCTGAGTAGACACTGGTACCTTGTCAAACAGGATCCGATTCTACAGGGGACTATATCTAGAAGGCCATTAATGACATTTAACCGGGCCAGGTCTATGAGAGATGATTTGTTTAAAACTAATCTGGAGATTAAGAAAGGAGGTGGTTGGCTGAAAGTGAGTCCGGGCTTTCATAAATGCTTTAAATGTAAGGCCTGTAAATATGGTAAAAATACACAACAGGTAGCCTCCCCTCTCCTCAACAGCCCCTGGAAATTGAGAAAACCTCTAAATTGTAAAAGTGATTTTGTTGTCTACATTTTAAAATGCTCTTGCCCTAAGATGTATGTGGGAAGTACCATTCACATGGTTCATGTACGTATCCTGCAACATCTTAGGGCAATCGGGAATAATGACAAAAACTATGTAGTAGCACGTCATATGAATGAATTCCATAAAGGTAATACTAGTGAACTAGTGTACTTTGCTATTGATCAGATCCCTATAGACCAAAGAGGAGGAGACAGAGAAAGAAAATTACGGAAATTGGAGTCTAAATACATATTGATGTTTAATACAAAAAGCCCACATGGCATGAATGTTGAGGAAGATCTCCATGTGCATCTGACATAGAAGTATCCATTAAGAGTGATCTTAGCTTGTTTTAGCTTTAATTTTATAAATTTTAAACTGTTATTGAGTCACAGACGAATAGATAAAATTCCTTGTACACATCACTTTAATTAGCTGCTGGGATAAAGAGATTTGTATCATTTTGTGATATTAATAATGAGAAGAGAGGACACACCAAATAATTGAACTATAGACTGTTTTAGGGCTAAGTACTGTAATGCACTTGCACCTTACTATAGTTGCGATTCTGCACACAGTAGGCACTGGCACTTTATTGAGCATTATTTTGCACGAGGACTGCACTGAATAAAGCACTAGCACTTTATGATATGTATTGTGAAGAAGACAGTTTAATACAAAGGGTGTGTACCATAAAAAAGTCATCTCATTTTTATATTTTTCTTTGTTTCCGGCTTTTTGTTCATAATAAGGTCTGAACAGTGGATTGACAGGAAATAGCCACTACGATGTACCTGATTGAAACAATGACTGATGAGTATTTGATGATAATGATGGGGCACTTGCCCAGGAATTTCTTATCATTTTTGAAAAAAAACACTTCTCTTCTGTAAAATATAAGCATGAATTATATTACTTTGTATTGCTGTATAAACATTTTTAAGCACTTATGTTTGAGATAACCTCGCTCCATGTCTCCCCTCTGAGAATAACTGTTTTTTGATATAATTGTAAATACTTAATGAATTATGGGTTTTAAAATCCTTGAATGAAAAAGAAATTTTAGGATTCTAATGTATTAAGAGAGGAGGGAGCTTGGCACTATGCTATAAACAAAAATACTGTGTTAAATGTATCAGCATTACAGAAAACAAACGTTAGTCTGTTTTCCGTGGTTACTCATGAAGTGGTCATGTGATTCTGTGACTTGTATTTAAATGAAACTGTTTCGTGATGTTAAAATGTGTGAGCAAGGCAGTTGTGCCGAAACGCGTAGCAAGAAGACGAATAAAACCCTAGCCGGATGGCTAAAAGCATCTCCTGTGTCGGTGTCCGATTTTATGGAAGTCGGGTTTGGTTGTGATATATATATATATATATATATATATATATATATATATATATATATATATATATATACCTCTAAATATTTCAGACATGTAGGCTTCCAGGTGAGACTGAGTTGGTTCTGAGGAGGGCCAGTGTCTTCACAAAGCGGAAACAGATAGGATTTCTGCCAATTAATATGTAGGCCAAAACTGCGCCAAAGCACTCCAGCAAATCTATTTCACCAGGCAGGTCAATTTCAGCAACTCTGAAAAACAATAGCACATCACCAGTATATAATGCAGCATAATAAGTTTGCCCACAAACTTCTAGTCCACCGTAAAATCCCCCTGCACAAGCACTACGTGGTCAATTGCTTCATTGGTATTCCAAACAATGGAGGGAAGAGCGGACACCACTGCCTAGTACCTTGTCCCACTTCATATGAAGCAGAGATTGTTCTGCCATAGGTAAACCCACACTGTTTGACCAATATAAAGGAGTCTGACCCAGCATATGAACTCAGGTCCCAATCCCCTACAAGCCATTACTCAATATAGGAAGTCCCAACTCAGACTGTCAAAGGCTTTTTCTAAATCCATTGCCATAACAGCTGCTGCCCCATTGTCTGCAACATATTCATTCCTAAGTAAAAGGATATTAATGACTGCATTGTACCCAGGATCAAATCCAGTTTGATCCCCGTGAATTAAAGTAGGCAAGTGGGGCAAGACACCAGACACCAGAATTCTACGAAGTAGTTTGTAATCCACATCAAGCTTTGACAAAAGCCAATAAGCTCTACCATCCATGGGAGGATGATCTAGCTTCCATAATGGGATAACCAAAGCTTCACATGTGGATACAAGAAGACAGCTCATGTTTGAGCTGTAGAGAAGAGTTCTACACATCTCATAGAAAAAGTATTCCCATAAGTGTCAAAGAACTCCACAGCTCTAGGAACCATACCGCGTGCCATATTTTTGATGGCAGCTCCTATTTTCTAAAGTGTAATATCTCCTCCTAACTCATCTGCATCTCACTGTGGAAGTGCCTGATGATGACCCAGTGACAGGAAGTCTTCTATGGCCTGAGGAGGTATCTTTTGTGGTGGAGCATAGAGGGATGCATAATAGTCCCACAATCTAATATTAATGGTAGATTGGCTATAAAAAGGTGTACCTGAGTCTGATTTGAGCTCTAAATTCATGGAGCCCCTATTTTTCAAGTTGATAAACCATGCTAATAAGGGGCCTGCTTTGTCACGCTCCGCATGTGCCTGAAACAGATACAGATACTCCTTGTAATCAAAACAGTGGAGCCTCTCAACTTGGGCTGCCAGTCATTTCTTTGCCCCAAGCAAAGCTGCTCCAGGTCCCACAATGCCCTTTCCTGGGATTCAACCTCACCTACTAGTGTACATCACACCCACACCACTTCCAGAATACAGTGATGCCCAGATCACAGTTTTAAATGCATTCCAATCAAAGGAGAAGAAACAGACCCGTCATTATCTGCAAAATAGTCCCCACTGGCCTCACCAATGTTTTTTTAGAAGACTGGATCATCCAATGCATCTACCCATAATTTCCAATCAGAGAAGCAAGCATGCTCACGTTCCCAATTCAGAGAGAGTAACACTTGGTTATGATCTGAAATTGAACGGCACACATATTCTACACCATGTACTGTTCCATGCACAGGCTTAGTGCACAAAAAGGTATCAAGTTGAACATGAAGCTCAAGCATACCAGAATAGAACAAGTAGTTTGAGGGCCACAGAGTGAAGCCGTCTCCAAGAATCTACCAATCCCCACTGATGTTGCCAGTCAGAGAAGATATGCGCAGACCGAGCAACTGAGGAATCCCCAAAATGTGGATGGGAACAATCAAAGGCAGGGTCAGCAATACAATTAAATTCACCACCCAATAATATGGTCTAAGTCTGGTATGGAGGCAAAACCCTAGAAAGCTCCACAAACCCCACAAGCCCCTTGTCAATATGGGGAGCATAGATTCCAAAAATGAATACATCATGACCCACTAGCATCTCTGTAAGAATCACATATCTACCTTCCTGGTCTATAATCTCAGATGTTTTCTGTAAGGGGACCCCAGGTCTTATCCATAACGAAACTCCTCTGGCAAAGGCTGAGCAAGACGTAGCACACACCAGACTCTGCATGTTTTCTGGGGAGCCAATATATGTGCTCTTCGCCTCTTAAGGTAATAGTAAACTTTGTATCTCTTAGCCATATTATTAAGACCCCGGATGTTCCAGGAGAGGAAGTTATTATGCACTGGGGGCCATGTGACGGTATCAAGGGGAGGGATCCTTCCAGTACTCAAGAAAGGGGCCCTTCTTGCTGTTACTATTATCCAAGAACAGCAGGCAGGGGTTACATTATTCAAAACCCAGAAACACTTACAACTGATTGCAAAGTATGACCAAAATACAAACTATGTAAAAGAAAAAAGGGGGGGGGGGGGTTGCCCCTTTCTTTTGAAGTAAAAAACATAAAAGTGGCATGAAATTCATTTATCCAATTGTTTTTGTTTCTTCATTTTCTTTTCAAAGAGACTTTTTAAGCATTTGATAAATCAGAAAATGTTCTCTGCCAATATGTGTTGCACAGTGCTCTCACATGCTCAAGGCTGAAGTCAATAAATAAAACTACCTGGAAATCTAACTGTGACCTTCAAATAAAGGCACATTGGTTCAGTGAACAGTAAATGCTGGTACGAATAATTGTGAGATATCAGGAGAATGGACACAGTTAATAAATTCAAACCTGGTTATGTTACATAATGTCTGTCTAACACAGTTAGAATGAAAATATGTTGCATTACAAATGCATCTGTTGTGCTCAGCCAAGGCCAACTCCTTTCAATGAAAGACAGCTCTAAAATAACAGCCTTCCCACCCATAATACCAACAAGTGCAACAAAAAAATGGCTCATAAAAAAAAAACTTTTCAATGTATCGCCCTCCTCAAACCTCTACTGAAAGCTCATAACTCCTGTTTAAGTATATATATGCAATTTTAATGTTAACAATCAGCATATGGTGGTATTAGGAAATGTTAACCTTTGGCTGGAGTAACTCTAAGACATTGTGATGGATTTATTAGAAATTTGCCGACATACGATTTGCTTTGATTAATCAGACAACCACCCCTGCATCAAACCATCTGCTTGATACTATTTTTCTTGGCTACTGAAGAGAAAAATTGACCTTGGCTGCTATGGAGAAGAATACAGCTGCTGTCTTGGTTGCTGAGAAGAAAAAGTTGACCATGCCTGCTGAGGAGAAGAAGGCAGCTGCAACCCGTGCACAGGAGGAAAAGTTAGCCTTAGAAGAGAAGAAGGCCCTACTTGCCCACTAGAGGTGCCAGTGCTAGATGGACCTGAGCACTCGAAGGTCATGAAATTCAAATTATGATGGGGGCAAGTGTTCAGGTGGGATTTACTATCCACCACAAATCGTGATTTGCATTTGATAGTAACCCAAAGTAACAAAAGGTTGAGCAATGTGCTGCCTTGCAGTATTTGTGTGGAGGGGGCTTTCAATGGGTGGTGCATGCAACCACCAATGGGTCTTGTAGAAATGTGGACATGGATTTGCACCAAAATCATACGCCGCCTCGAGGCAGGCACAATGAGGAGAAATACCTTATATCCACTAACAATGCCAACAAAAGCAACAAAGATCTTCCTAATTTCAGAAGAAATCAAGAATATTGGATGATTGCTGCTTACACCAAATTCGAACAAATGAATATAAAAATAAATGTTAGGAGACCTGTACTAGTACTTTATGTACAACAAAAGCATTGAGAAATTCAAATTCATACGGATCTACAACAAATATTAACAGTGCTCTGTGAACGTGATCACGCAGTGCAAGTGGGTGCGGCTAACCTCAACAATAGTCAAGTGATCATAAAAATGCAATAGACAATAAGTTGGACAGGTAGAGGGTTAATACAAGCAATGACCACATATAATAGGGAATTAGTTCATCATTATTCCCAGTGGCTTCTAATTAACCAATTTCTTGCTAAAATGTCTTTACACCCACTATTGTCAATAATGCTTCGACCCTTAAGGGAATTGTTGGTCATCATCCGGATGGGGAATATGTTTCAGAACTAGGGTGGATCTTAAACACTTGCAGGAAAAGGTCCAAGAGTATGAGATGGCACAGTTCTAAATTTATGTGGAGTGTAATGTAAAAATCAGCAATTGGCATGGTCAGGTATCAGACAGGGTGAATTAACATGGGAGGGCTACCAATTCCCAACTGTAAAGTTGCACTTGACTGGCCAATGTAATTGGCTGATAAAGTATGAAGGGATCAGTCATCCCTTTATTGTAGAGTTCAAGACTGAATCTCTATACCAGCGCATTTTCCAAGGATCATAAAAATAGTGACTCTCTCTGAGAGTGAGCCATTTACAAGCAGAAGTTCTCAAAGTTTGTCTCTCATTTACAAATGGGTTGTATTAATAATGAAGAGATATTTGAGGCATTGTAGTCAGATATTTAAGCGCAGCTGTATAACTGCCTTTCCACGTTCTGGCTCCTTTTCCACACCACACACTGAAACTCCTTCACCCAATCTCATCCTGGCTTCCAGTCCCCTCCATCCTCTTCCTTCTTACTATGTCTAAATTCTTGTTACTATAGCACCTAAAATTCAGCACCAGTACTTTGGTGTGGTAGCCCATGATTTTGTTGCATGAACAAAGTAACTAAACTGTGGCCTCTTGCCGCTACAAAGTTTTGGGAGCCAGAGTCAAGGCTAGAGAAACAAAGCAGAAACATTCCATGGGCTTCTTCAGGTCATACCCTTTGATTGAGGTCTATGCCTGATCCTTTTTCTTTCCTTTGTTCGTGCCTCACTCAAATAAAAGCAAACATTCAGCAAAAACAACAGTTGTATCTTTGGCTCTGAAGCATCCACTCTGCCTGCTCTCAGAACAACTTTGCTTAGGCCATTTTTTACTCATGTACATGAAATGCCACTGTCCATTCTGCCACCGAATTTCAACAGGACCCGGTGAGTAAATTCTCTTTGAGGGGTGGGGCTGAATTGGCAAATTCCTGCTGTAGTCTACGTGGCCCTGCTCTGACAGTGGGAAATATCGTTTACATCGCATTCAGTACAACGCGATGCTGTTACATCGCGGTCGTTACAACGAACGCGATGTCACCACACGATACCATTACAACGCAAGTCTTTACATCGACTTGCGCTAGATGGCGTGCTAACATTACAAATAGTGTAGTTTACTATCCCAACACCTTCCCTACTGTTAAGTGGACTGGAGTTGGAATAGTAAATTACGCTTTTCTAATGTTAGCACGCCATCTAGCGCAAGTCGATGTAAAGACTTGCGTTGTAATGGCATAGCGTAGTAACATTGCAGTCGTTGTAACGAATGCGATGTAACTGCACGCGTTGTAATGACTCGCGTTATTACGTCATACATCCTCTGACAGTTCACCTGACCTTGGAGAATGGGTACAACAGAGCTCTGGACACCAGTTTTGGGTGCAGCACTTACCCTCATGTTTAAAACCTAGCTAAGTGCATCATGCTGTCGAGAGGGACTGCTGCCCATCAAATACAAATGGTTGCCCAGGTGAGGAAATTACCCTTCTGTTATGTTGCTTATGTTGCTTGCGTCATATGATATCACCCGTTAATGATATCACCCTTTAATTACATCCTGCAAAGAAAGAAAGTGAGACTAAAACACAGCAGCTCAGGGGGTCCAGCATCCGTGCAAACGTAACAAAGAGGCAAACCTGACATAAATTGTAACTAGCCGGCCCAGAAGTTGTTCCTATAGAAACCACAGTAACCTCATCTTTGGACACGTCTCACACTGCCTGGGGCACATAAAACAGATCAACAGACAAGTGCTAGCTGGGTATTTGTCACTCTGTCAACAAAGCACCTTGACACATGAAGAGGCACTATATATGCGTGATACTTATTTTTAATGCGGTGCTGCTTGGAAATGCATTCAAATGCATTAAGCTAGGTCGGGATGCCTTGGCAGGGATGTAATTGTCAAGCTATTACACGAACATGCAGCACAAGCATTAATTACAATAGGTGGTGAAAAGCGGGATACATGGGACCAATGGGGCATGCACAAGGGAACGCCGCTCCATTAACAAATCTGCAACAACAATGTCATAATGTAAATAATCCGGATAGATTTAACCCATAAGAGAGGCTGTGCTAATTATTACGCTTGATACATCCTTTACATTTTGCAAAAAGATTTTTGTTTTGTTTTGCCTGAATGTTTTGTTCTTTTGTTCAAATGTCACCAATACTTCACAAACGACCTCACCTTTATGTCTCTGGATACAGGACTGTATCCCACTGTGTATTTTCTTGTGCTTTGATAGCTAAGAATAAACTGGATTAAATCCCACTATCCAGCTGGATAGTCAATATATAGAATCAATTCTGTTCTATATTCATTTAACCTTACACACCACTCACAAGGACTGTTGTCCATGCTAATAATTATATGGAGAAAAAGGATTATAATTAGAAGGCCCATGCAGCGATGGTGCTGCCTCACCAGGTCCTTTTATTGTACAATTTCTGCTTTATTTTCCATGAAACTATTCTCTATTGAAAGGGATTTCAAATAAGAGAGTACGTTCTTTTCTTTTTCATCTATTACCACTTGCATTCCTATGGCGAAATTTAAGCATACTAAACATCTGTCATAGAGTGAGACTTTATTAAATGTTCCACCAACCAGTGCCCTTACTTCCAATGTGAAAGCTTCACGAGACATCCCAGCTCCAACAATGGATACCTTTCTTAAAAAACTTTCGGATATTAAAACCTCAATCGTCTCTAATGCGGCAACTGCAAATACTCAAGGAGTCCAGTCTCTAAGGGGAGAGGTAGCCCAGTTTTATTCACGTATGCAATTAGTAGATGGTCAACTTTCTGAGGTTGAATCAAGGCATAATAAACTTCCTGAATATGGCCATGATATTTGGTACCTCCAACTGAAGAAACTTGACATGGAAGACTGCAGCAGAAGGGACAATATTAGAATCCTTGGTCTCCCTGAAAAATTGGAAAAGGATGATATCTTATAATTTCTCACTACTCTGATCCCCGATCTGATGAAGCTCACCATCTATCCTCAGCTTGAATTCTAACGTACCCATTGTGTATGTTCTAAAAACTCTGGGCCCGATTCACAGAACTAACTTAGGACAAAATCCTAAACTTACTACCATTTACTCATTTTGGTATTCACAGAAGGCACTAACTCATTTTGGTATTCACCGAAGGCACTTACTCATTGATGAGTAAGTGCCTTCTGTGAATACCAAAATGAGTAAGTGCCTTCTGTGAATACCAAAATGAGTAAGTACCTTCTGTGAATACTAAAATGGTAGTAAGTTTTGGATTTTGTCTTAAGTTAGCTCTGAGAATTGGGCCCTCTACTTGTACCTGCCAACCTCAATACATTTTGACTTGCTGCCTTTGTCAGCAACAAGCTTGACAAATTATAACAGAAGCAAGGAAACAATATCCATACATCTACTAAACCCACCAAATTATCATTAGCGTCCACTTCTTCGCTCCTACTAACCTTCAAAGGAAGCGATTCTTGGCTCTTCGTCCTATGGTCTTTTGGAACCAGCAACCATAATTGTCATGTATCAAGGACACAGCAGTATTTTGACTCTCACGACTGGGAATCTTTTTAAATGAACTGCAAGAAAATGACTCAGAGATCAAACACAAGTCTGCCTATTCTTCAGCTACACAGGACCTGACCAGTCATACTTCTTTAGACCCACACTATTGTGGCAATTGGTTGCTCGCAAATTGGAAATGGTCCCATGGTGGTAGATTTAAATCTTGGAAGAACTCAAAACCAAAGGGCAAACCAAGATCTGCACTGAAAAAATTATAACGATCCAGTCAGATATTTGCAATGATTTGGTGACTCTCTTCTTCTTTTCACTTTGTTCTCTTCTCCTCGTTTCCCACTTTCCTATCTTTAAACATTATGATGATGTTCTTTGTAACAACTGCTTTATTTTATGTATTCCCCTCTTCTGATTTTTCTCTCCTCTTCTTATCCATATAATTTTTTGATATCATGACATGGTTATAGTGCAATATACTTGCCACACATTCTCCTTCGCCTTACCTGATGGATGCAACTGTTCATATACTGAGTATTGGCATTTGACCTTCACAAGGCTGTTGGCTTCAAACACTCCATTCCATTCCGTTCCTTATGCGCCTCCTCAGTTAAAAGTTGACTGAATGTTTACTGTTGGACATACTCTTTGATCGTTATTTACATATTTTGTTTGCTTCATAATATATAATTTAGAGGTACCTTTAAGGGTATTATCTTGACTTTTGATTCTGTTCTTTCACCTCAATATCATATTTTGTATTACAGTCATATTCAGTGTATTTACTTTTGTAACCTAACTTCCTTAATCTTAGTTTACAATATCAAGTTTACCCATGCAGTCCACTGATTCGAAACCATTGAAAATTATCTCTTTGAATATTCATGGTTTGACACACTTTATCAAACAGAAAAAGATACTCACCGATATCGGCCATACTAAGCCATATACTGCATTATTACAAGAAACTCACCTTACGCCGCAATAAAGTGATAAATAAAAACAAGGGGTAGGCCAAATCATACACTCTGGATGCTGCCTCAGCACCATCAGGAAGTGTAGTGTCACCATTTTCTTCAATAAAGACTTTCCCTATAAACAACTGCAAACATGGGAAGACGATGAGGGACAATCAGGCACATGCATCAAAAGAAAAACCGGTTACAAACGCCTTTGCGACCGGCATTTTTGCATTTGGGATGCCTCATCCCAAATGCAAAAATCCCAATTTAAGTAATCTCTAAATTGTGATTACTTAAATTGCGATTGCATTTAAGGAATTGCAAATTGAGATTCCTTAAGTGCAATACATTAAAGTAAATAAATTCGCGATTTCGCTAATAGGGGGCGCAAATTACCATGAAGTTGAACTTCATGGTAATTTGCAAAACCTTTGACAAAAGTTTCATTTTGCGTACACACATGCCCTTAGGGCATGTGTGTGTGCAACTGTTAGAATGGGGAACCTCAGGTTGGCACAGGTAGGTACCTGTGACAAACAGTGGTCCCTTCTTCTATTCAGGGCGAGAGGATTACCCCTTCAGAACAACCCCTGCTCACCCTATAGGTAGTGTGGCGCGAGCAGTCAGGGCTAAACTTCAGGGCGCTAGTCAGTTAAGCATTTATGATCACACACAGTAAACCACAATGATCCCCCCACAAATGGACACCAGGCGTAAGTTGTATCAAAAATACGGATGCTTTATATAAAAGATTCTTTGTTACGCAGGCATGTACAAGACCATCAATAACGGTTGCGAAATGGAAGCCACAAGATGATAATTAGGCACGGTTCTTGTCTTTGGTAACTTATTCGATCACGAGCGCTTCACAGGGCTCGGTTGAGTCGGTCCAGTCACGATGATGCGCAGTGCACCCGGGATACAGTGATACGGGGAAATCAGAACGTTGCGGACCCCGAGTCCGATAGATAGTTCACTGTACCTGGGAACGTGCGATGTGCTTGGACGAGTCTTCGGGGGAGATGCAGGTTCTGCACCTCGTGGGTCTTCCGGATCAAGAATTCAGCGGGCGGCTCTCGGTAGACAGGTGCGGCCCAGGGCCTCCGACACGGACTGTGCAGGAGGTCACTGCGGAGGGCGGCACGGTCAGACTCAGGCTGGGAGGTGAAGCGGGGCGGCCGGATACGTTACGACGTACGGGCGGCCGTCCGAGGCTGGATTTCACTCCCCCACTAGAAATCCGGCGGGAGGGCGAGAGGGCACCAAGCGCGCTCCAGTAGCAGGCAGGTGGCAGGGAAGCGGGACGGCCAGACTCGATGGGTCCAGAGCGACTCAGGTAGAGCGGGGCTCTCGGCGAGTGGAGGCGGCCAGGCTTCTGGGTGTCACGGCCCTAGTAGGGATGCGAAGGTGCGCAGGGCACTCCGGCGGGAGAAAGCACACGGCTCGAATTCTCAGACGAGCGGAGGCACGGTGAACCCACTGGTCCTGGGGTTCAGTTCAGGGGGCAAGCTCTTCTTCCAAGCCCTTGGAGATAGTTGAAAACAAAGTGCAAAGTCTCTTTCAGTCTTTTCCTCTCCTTCCTCAGCAAGGCACCTACTGCAGGCCAGTCCCTTAGGTCAGGGAAAGTTACTCCTCCTTCAGCTTCTTCCAGGTCCTTCTAGTCGGGCAGAGTTCCTTTGTGGTTCAATCTGGATCTGATTTCTTAGGAGCCAGGCTCCTACTTTTATACAGTGATTCTTTTGTTCCTTAGCGCCAGGGGGCCTGGGCCTGGCTCAGTCCAGTTTTGGAGCACTCTGTTGTGGTGACTCGGCTTGTTCCTTTCAGCAGCAGGGCAGAGACATCAGCCGCTCCACAGGGGGCGGCGCCGGCTTTGTGGTGGCAGAGCACCGGTCTATTCAAGAGTCAGGGTGCACTCCTCCCACCCATCCTGGTGTAATCTCTCTACCCACCACCTGGCAGCCAACCTGTCTCCTGGAATCCCCCAGCCCTGCTCCTGTACTGTTGCTAGGCAGAACACACACACACAGCAGAGGCGGACTGAGATGGTCAGGCACGCAAAGGCTAACTTTCTAAAAGTAGCATTTGCAAACCCAGGATATTAAAATAACCTTTACTAAAAGATGTGTTTTATTATCCCGAGTTCAGGCATACTAAACATGACGTTCTACCATGCTCTCTGAGTCCACTGGGGTCACAGCGTGTAGCGATCCCAGCAGCCCATTCTGGCCTATGGAGAGCAGGTAGCCTTCAATAGTGAAAAACGAAAATGGCTGTAATTCACTACTAAGACATGCCACACACATCAGGGCATGTCCTACCTTATACCTACAATGCACCCTGCGCTTAGGCCTACCAGAGGGGTGACTAACATGTAGTTAAGGGAAGGTTTAGGGACTGGTAAGTGGGGACACTTGCTCAGTCAGCGCGACGGTACCAGACCGCGCGCAGGTTCTGCAGTGGCAGACCCTAGACACATTTTACCCCGCTGCTTCGGTGGGTGGCACAACCAGTGCTGCAAGCCCACTAGCAGCATTTGGATATACGAGCCCTTGGCACCCCTGGTGCACTCTACTAGGGACTGATAGTAAACCAAATAAACCAAACGTGGAAGTCAATTCACATAATACACTTTACCATAGGGAGCACTTGCACTGTGGCACTGGATGGCAGTGGCACAGTGCCCTGAGCAGCTAACACCAACACAAAAACACATTGAGGCACAGACAAAAATGGAAGGGTGACCCACGCCAATGGTGCCAGGTCTAACACGTGTCCCCTCCAGCTGAAAAGTGGGGAGAACTACCCTACCCCAGGGAGTTCTTCATCACTAAGGCGGAAAAACCTGGACAGACCGTCAGCATTGGCGTGATCTGTGCCAGGGCGATGCTCCACCGTAAAGTCCATACCCTGTAGGGAGATGGACCACCTCAACAGTTTTGGGTTCTCACCCCTCATTTGCATCAACCATCTGAGGGGCCTGTGGTCGGTCTGAACCCGGAAGTGAGACCCAAACAAGTAGGGTCTTAGCTTCTTCAGCGCCCAGACCACAGCAAATGCTTCTCGTTCTATCGCACTCCACCTTTGTTCCCGGGGAAGTAGCCTCCTGCTAATAAAGGCTACGGGTTGGTCAAAGCCCTCCTCAGTGATCTGTGAGAGAACAGCCCCTACACCATGCTCTGATGCATCCGTCTGCACCAGGAACTCTTTGGAGAAGTCAGGAGCCAAGAGCACGGGCGCCGTGCACATGGCAGTTTTCAGGGTGTCGAAGGCTTTCTGACAGGTGTCAGTCCATATCACTTTTCTGGGCTGCTTCTTCGAAGTCAGCTCTGTCAAGGGGGCAACGATGCTGCCATACCCCTTGACAAACCTCCTGTAGTACCCGGTGAGTCCTAAGAAGGCCCTCACCTCCGTCTGGGTCTTTGGGGGCTCCCAAGCCAGGATGGTTTCAACTTTGGGCTGGAGGGGCGCCACCTGGCCGCTCCCCACTTGGTGTCCCAAGTACACCACTGAACCCTGCCCGATCTGACACTTGCTTGCCTTGATCGTGAGGCCTGCCTTGCGCAGCGCCATCAACACTTCCCAGAGATGTTGCAGGTGTTCTTCCCATGTGCCGCTGAACACTGCGATGTCATCCAGGTAGGCGGCGCTGAACTCGGTCATCCCAGCCAACACCTGGTTGACCAACCTCTGGAATGTGGCAGGGGCATTCTTCATCCCAAAGGGCATCACCCGGAACTGGTAATGCCCATCTGGTGTAGAGAATGCGGACCTCTCTTTGGCCCCATCAGTTAAGGCGATCTGCCAGTACCCAGACGTTAAATCAAACGTGCTGAGGTACCGTGCAGCCCCTAACCGATCGATGAGCTCATCAGCTCTGGGGATGGGGTCCGCGTCAGTCTTCGTGACTGAGTTGAGTCCTCGGTAGTCCACACAGAACCGGAGTTCGGGCATGGCACCCGGCGCTGCAGCCTTTGGGACCAAGACCACTGGGCTGGCCCAAGGACTGCTGGAGGACTCAACCACCCCTAGGGCAAGCATCTTCGAGACCTCCTCTTTGATGCAGGCTCTGACCCTGTCATTTACCCGGTAGGTCTTGTGCTTCACAGGTAAGCTGTCTCCTGTATCTACATCATGGATGCACCAATTTGTGATACCAGGAACCAGGGAGAACAGGTCAGGGAACTGCCCCAGCAGCTGGCGACAGTCACCCTGTTGCTCAGGGGTCAGGGTGGGTGAGAGGTTAACTCCATCCACTGACCCGTCTCGCTCTGAGGCTACCAAGAGGTCAGGAAGAGGCTCGAACTCCTCTTCCGTCCCATCATCGGTGGCCAAGAGCATGCCCACTTCGGACCTCTCCAAGTGGGGCTTCAGTCGATTGACATGTAGGACCCTTAAGGGGTTCCTAGGAGACCGCAAGTTCACCAAGTAGGTGACAGAACTCTTGCGCTCTACAATCTCAAAGGGTCCGGTCCACTTGTCCTGGACTGCACAAGGCTCCACAGGGGCCAGGACCCACACTTTTTGGCCAGGTTGAAGCTCAACCAGAGTGGCGTTCTGGTCGTACCACCGCTTCATTTCCTCCTGGCTGGCTTCCAGGTTTGCCTCAGCAAGTTGCCTGAAACGCCTAGTCTGGTTCCGGAAAGCCAGCATGTAACTGTATACATTCTGGGGAGGTTTCCTGGGAGATTGCTCCCAGCCTTCCTTGACCAGACTAAGAGGTCCTCGTACTGGGTGACCATACAAAAGCTCAAAGGGACTGAACCCTAGAGACTTTTGTGGCACCTCGCGGTACGCAAAGAGAAGGCATGGTAAGAGGACGTCCCACTTACGCCTCATGGGTTCCTCGAGACCCATAATCATGCCCTTCAGGGTTCGGTTGAAGCGCTCAACCAACCCGTTTCCTTGGGGATGGTAAGGTGTGGTGAACTTGTAGGTTACACCACACTCTTGCCAAAGGGACTTCATATATTTCGATATGAAGTTGGTCCCCCTGTCAGACACCACCTCTAGAGGGAATCCTACTCGTGAGAAAATTCCCATCAGTGCCCGTCCCACCACGGGGGCCGTCACTGTCCTCAGAGGGATGGCTTCAGGGTACCGGGTGGCATGGTCCACCAAGACCAGGATAAACCTGTTGCCCATGGCTGTCTTGGGGTCCAGTGGCCCCACAATGTCAATCCCCACCCGCTGGAATGGGGTACTGACCACAGGGAAAGGTTGGAGTGGAGCTCTCAGCTTCCTTCCACTCTTGCCACTTGCCTGGCAAGTCTGGCATGTCCTGCAGTGAGTGTCAGAACTCCTGCACATTTGGGGCCAATAAAAGTGGGTGACAAGCCTTTCAAAGGTCTTGTCCTGCCCCAAATGTCCTGCTAACGGTACGTCGTGAGCCAGCCCCAGTAGAAAGGCTCTGAACTTCTGGGGTACCACCAGCGCACGGGCTGACCCAGGTTCAGCAACCTTAGGCTCTGAGTATAGGAGGTCGTTCTCCCAGTAGATCAAGTGAGTTCCGGACTGATCACCATTGGCCTGGGCTGCAGCCTGCTGCCGCATACCCTCTAGAGAGGGGCACTCTTTCTGCTCCCTGCAGAATTCCTCCCTGGTGGGGCCTCCTTCTTGCTGCCAATGGGTCAGCTCAGGCAGGTCCCCCAGTTCGGCTATCTGTTCCCCGGTAGGCTCCAGGGCATCCCCCTCAAGGTCTGCTTCCTCCTGGGCCGTGGGAACTTCAGGAGCCGGATTCCCGTGCCTCCCTTGCCCTCTCTCTAAGGCCGGTTCCTGGGCCTCTCCCTCAGGCTCCAGGGTTCCTTCAACACCCCTACCGGCTGCCATCGACCGGGTGGTCACGCACGCCCAATCAGGCAAGCCCACCATCCGCAGGTGAGTTGTCTTCTCCACCTTTTCCCAAGGGGAGCTCTCCAAATCGTTACCTAGGAGACAATCTACAGGCATGGCCTCTCTCACAGCCACTTGCAGAGTACCAGAGACCCCCCCCCACTCAAAGGGAACCTGAGCCATTGGACACTGACTCTCTGTGTTGTCGGCGTTGACAACACGGCAGAATGCGTGCGGGACAACCTGCTCTTGAGACACCAGGTGTTGCTTGACAGCAGTCACACTGGCTCCTGTATCTCTAAGAGCCCCCACCCTCTTGCCATTTATGGTCACCCACTGCCCATACTTTTGAGTATTGGGGGGCAGCTGGGCCTCAGCGACCATCTCACTGTCTCCTAATGAGACTAGGGTCATCTGTACGGGATCCCCCGCCCCTTGGACATCTATCTCCCTCCCCAAGGCTACACTATTCACCTGCTTGGGGGGTGGAGCACCAGAGGGTGCTGGTTTACCATACAGGGGGCACTTGGGATCCACGGAAATGTGCCCCAGGTTGTTACACTTGTAACATCTGAGGGGCCCTCTTTGAACAGGGTTACCTGTCGGGGCCCCGGTCTGCTTCGGGGGTGGGGGTGGCTGAGAACCTTTCCCTTGGTTCCCTTGGGAATTACTTTGGGGCCCTCTGTAGAACTCCCTCTGTTTACCCTTGTCCCCCCCACTCTTCTGCTGGGGACCCTGAACACCTTTGGCGGGGCCTCCCACGGGACCCTTGTGGACCCTGGTGCTGATCCAGCGGTCCGCCTCCTCAGCAAGCTTCCTCGGGTTGGACAGCTTGCTATCGATCAGGTGTTGGCGTAGCTCAGGAAAACAATTATCCGACAAGTGCTCCCATGCAATCAAATCAAACAGCCCTTGGTAATCATTCACTTTGCTACCCTTCACCCAACCATCCAGCGCTCTGCAAAAAAAGGTCACATATTCTACATAAGTGGTACCAGGTTTCTTGGTGCAATCCCTAAATCTCTGTCTGTACAATTCAGGAGTCAACCCATACCTTGTCATAAGAGCCTCCTTCATGTGTGGATAGGATGTGTGGACATCAGAGGGGAGGTCTAGCAGTGTGTCCCGCCCCTCACTCAGGAACCTTCCCCACAACCCCGCTCCCCAATCCTTCTCAGGGACCCGGTGGGAGGACATGGCTACTTCATAGGCCCTGAACCACTGCCCAATATCATCCTGTTTATAATATTCTCTGACTACATCTTTAGGAATGTGCACCCTTGACTCTGTTGAATTGCTGCCACCAGAGGGTGAGTTGTCTAAACTCCTGGCCTTGAGATCCAACTCCCTCATTTTTACCTCATGCTCCATGGCCAGTTTCTGCCTTTCCATCTCCATTTGCAGTTTTGCCATCTCCACCTCATGTGCTCGTGCAGCACTCCTGTCGGCCATCTCCTCGGGCGACATGCCTCTGCTAGGCTCAAAAACACCTTCTGGGGGTATCACCTCTCGTGCATTCTCTGGAAACTTTGATTCGTGCCAGGCTCTCAGCGCCTTCACGTACTGATCCTTGGTCGTTAGTCCACTTTGCTTAATTCTGTACTTGGAGAGATATCCTTTCAGGACATCATTGGTGCACTTCCTCAGTGCCTCTTGCTCCCAATCGATGTCATCAACTCCAGAGAATATAGAGGACTCTCCGCCTCCACTGACTGAGCTAGGCATGGTTTCTTAAGGTGGAGATTCTTCTTTAGCAACAACTGTCAATCAATCTGTGGCTGCGTGATAGGTCTGCTCTACGTGGTGATCAATAATTCACTGTATGTAAATCATAAATGCAAATTCGAAATCCCACCGCTGCCACCAATGTTAGAATGGGGAACCTCGGGTTGGCACAGGTAGGTACCTGTGACAAACAGTGGTCCCTTCTTCTATTCAGGGCGAGAGGATTACCCCTTCAGAACAACCCCTGCTCACCCTATAGGTAGTGTGGCGCGAGCAGTCAGGGCTAAACTTCAGGGCGCTAGTCAGTTAAGCATTTATGATCACACACAGTAAACCACAATGATCCCCCCACAAATGGACACCAGGCGTAAGTTGTATCAAAAATACGGATGCTTTATATAAAAGATTCTTTGTTACGCAGGCATGTACAAGACCATCAATAACGGTTGCGAAATGGAAGCCACAAGATGATAATTAGGCACGGTTCTTGTCTTTTGTAACTTATTCGATCACGAGCGCTTCACAGGGCTCGGTTGAGTCGGTCCAGTCACGATGATGCGCAGTGCACCCGGGATACAGTGATACGGGGAAATCAGAACGTTGCGGACCCCGAGTCCGATAGATAGTTCACTGTACCTGGGAACGTGCGATGTGCTTGGACGAGTCTTCGGGGGAGATGCAGGTTCTGCACCTCGTGGGTCTTCCGGATCAAGAATTCAGCGGGCGGCTCTCGGTAGACAGGTGCGGCCCAGGGCCTCCGACACGGACTGTGCGGGAGGTCACTGCGGATGGCGGCACGGTCAGGCTCAGGCTGGGAGGTGAAGCGGGGCGGCCGGATACGTTACGACGTACGGGCGGCCGTCCGAGGCTGGATTTCACTTCCCCACTAGAAATCCGGCGGGAGGGCGAGAGGGCACCAAGCGCGCTCCAGTAGCAGGCAGGTGGCAGGGAAGCGGGACGGCCAGACTCGATGGGTACAGAGCGACTCAGGTAGAGCGGGGCTCTCGGCGAGTGGAGGCGGCCAGGCTTCTGGGTGTCACGGCCCTAGGAGGGATGCGAAGGTGCGCAGGGCACTCCGGCGGGAGAAAGCACACGGCTCGAATTCTCAGACGAGCGGAGACACGGTGAACCCACTGGTCCTGGGGTTCAGTTCAGGGGGCAAGCTCTTCTTCCAAGCCCTTGGAGATAGTTGAAAACAAAGTGCAAAGTCTCTTTCAGTCTTTTCCTCTCCTTCCTCAGCAAGGCACCTACTGCAGGCCAGTCCCTTAGGTCAGGGAAAGTTACTCCTCCTTCAGCTTCTTCCAGGTCCTTCTAGTCGGGCAGAGTTCCTTTGTGGTTCAATCTGGATCTGATTTCTTAGGAGCCAGGCTCCTACTTTTATACAGTGATTCTTTTGTTCCTTAGCGCCAGGGGGCCTGGGCCTGGCTCAGTCCAGTTTTGGAGCACTCTGTTGTGGTGACTCGGCTTGTTCCTTTCAGCAGCAGGGCAGAGACATCAGCCGCTCCACAGGGGGCGGCGCCGGCTTTGTGGTGGCAGAGCACCGGTCTATTCAAGAGTCAGGGTGCACTCCTCCCACCCATCCTGGTGTAATCTCTCTACCCACCACCTGGCAGCCAACCTGTCTCCTGGAATCCCCCAGCCCTGCTCCTGTACTGTTGCTAGGCAGAACACACACACACAGCAGAGGCGGACTGAGATGGTCAGGCACGCAAAGGCTAACTTTCTAAAAGTAGCATTTGCAAACCCAGGATATTAAAATAACCTTTACTAAAAGATGTGTTTTATTATCCCGAGTTCAGGCATACTAAACATGACGTTCTACCATGCTCTCTGAGTCCACTGGGGTCACAGCGTGTAGCGATCCCAGCAGCCCATTCTGGCCTATGGAGAGCAGGTAGCCTTCAATAGTGAAAAACGAAAATGGCTGTAATTCACTACTAAGACATGCCACACACATCAGGGCATGTCCTACCTTATACCTACAATGCACCCTGCGCTTAGGCCTACCAGAGGGGTGACTAACATGTAGTTAAGGGAAGGTTTAGGGACTGGTAAGTGGGGACACTTGCTCAGTCAGCGCGACGGTACCAGACCGCGCGCAGGTTCTGCAGTGGCAGACCCTAGACACATTTTACCCCGCTGCTTCGGTGGGTGGCACAACCAGTGCTGCAAGCCCACTAGCAGCATTTGGATATACGAGCCCTTGGCACCCCTGGTGCACTCTACTAGGGACTGATAGTAAACCAAATAAACCAAACGTGGAAGTCAATTCACATAATACACTTTACCATAGGGAGCACTTGCACTGTGGCACTGGATGGCAGTGGCACAGTGCCCTGAGCAGCTAACACCAACACAAAAACACATTGAGGCACAGACAAAAATGGAAGGGTGACCCACGCCAATGGTGCCAGGTCTAACAGCAACATATGTACACAGATCAATTTCATGGGTGCAACAGGGTGTCGTTTTGGTACTCACAAATTGCACATGCAATTTACAGCCCATAGGAATGAATGGGAAGCCATTCCTTATTTGTGACGCGCAATTTGAGAGTCGCAAATAAGGACTGTGCAGGAATCGCTATTTTTACAGCAATTCTTATATGCATAGTCTTTTGCGAGTCCTTAATTGCGATTCCTTAATTATAGCAATTAGGGACTCGCAAAATCCTACCTTGATGCATGTGTCTGAATAACTTTTGGCAAACTTTAAATTCACAATACATTTTATAGTGGGATCAGCGTATGTCCCCACAGACTCCAAACTCAGTTTTATATCCCACCTCAGTAGATTATTAACAGCATTTTGACCCACACGTGTGTTAATTGGGGGAGATTGGAACATCACTATTGACCCATTTATAGATAGATCTGGCAAGCCTGACATTTATCGTACTAAAGATAGGTATATGTTTAAAGATGACTTTCCATTGCAGGAACCCTGCTGACTGTTACACCCTATTGTGAGAGAATACACCTTCACTAGGCCTGGGCAGTAAATTCCGTTCCGTTCGCGGAATTTGGGTAATTTCGCGTTCTGCGGAGAACGCGAAATTGCCCAAAAACTGTGTTCCGCGACTTCGCGACATTTTTTGCTTGTTCGCGTTCTCAATACGCGTGTTCGCGAGATATTTCACCCCGAGCACGCAAACAGCGATCGCGAACAGGAAAAAAGTATCGCGAACAAGCAATTCCGCGTGTTCGCGGAATTTCTACGTGTTCGCGGAGATTTTTTACCGTTTCGCGGAGATTTGCGTAACGCGATTACGCAAATTCCGCCCACCCCTAACCTTCACCGCCTGTCCTAACTCCATAAATACTAGAATCAATTAATTTTTTGCATAATCCTCTGTACAAATACAAATACTTTGTTTATATGTGGAACATTGTTTAAAGGATAATGAGCATTCAATCACTAACGTGCATACACTTTGGCGTGCCAGGAAAGCAGTGTTGAGGGGTCTCACAATGAGAGATACCCCTCTTTCTAAAAAACACACAAACACAAGAGCTTTGAAGCAGAACAAGCTTTGTCTCAGACCCATGCCAGAGGATTGGCCAGAGCCAGCTACAAAGCAATCCCCCCCAAGGATATCCTAAGACAGAGTCTTGCTTTGGGCCCCCGACTAGGATTCAATATATTACAAATCCTGTACAAAAGAGTTGTCATCCTTCTTCTCAGCCCAATTCAGTCAGAATCTCATTCTCTCCATACTCGCCATACTGCTCAGGAACCAAGGAAAATGGGTGAAAAAAATTGTGCACAAACTGCCCTCCAGCTAGTGATAAATCTGCAGCATGCCCGTACGTGGTTGTTTTATCTGGAGTACCAGCCCTGCGACTGGACCAAAAGGAAACCCACAAAGAACTATCCAACACAACCTTGAATGCGCTGGGACAGCATAAAGACTTCCTATTTTCCATGGCTAATAATATTTTGTTGACAAGAAGGATGGGTGGGATTGGTACAGGGCCAGCAGATCGGCAAGAGGATTGTATAATTGTGAATTTCAGATTGCGCCTAATAACACAGAGTTTACTTTCCGGGCATTTGAGTCACAAAAAAGGCAAGAGTAATATTACACTGTTACCTTTAAGTTACTTTTACAAGCAGGGCCCATGCGTCTGGCAAGATGGTAATTGGGTGCAGCTAGGGCTTACCAAGCCATCAGCACTTGACATCAATACAGGCACTGTTGGTTCCCCAGGGATCCTAACATCTAACTCCTTAGAAGCCCTGGCAGAAAGAGATTCACTTTATCAGGCCATAGGGTCTGGTTATTTCTGTGACTTTGCTCAGGGTGTCTAGTTAGTGAAAGTTCAGTCACATCTTAAAAGTTGATTTCCTGGAATCTGGCCTGCCTACACCCAAAGTTGGACTGCCCAGAGTAGTCCGCTTTTATTGACACCTATGAATGAATATAAGCTCTGTAAAGTGGGAACTTAGCCCAGGGGCATCAAGGCACTGCAGAGAGAGGCCAGAAGACAGAGGTGCACATATGTACAAGGCTTACAGAGTTGAAAGAGTGATAAGCCAGGTCTTCCAGGCTTTATGGAAGAGAGAATGATTTTCTAGAGCCGAGATTGAATGAATAAATATTATTTTTTGGTTGATGGTAGGCTTTTTATTATTTTTTGGTTGATGTTAGGCTTTGGCCGAAATTAATTGATATGGTCATTACAGGCAAGACAGCGACCACAATGATCTAGCCATTGATATGAGATCATTGGCCCCTGTTGCCCCAGTTAATCATGATGAGCCCTTTGATAGAATATTAACCATGACCACTAATTGGTGCAGGTTCAAATGGAGCACTTTGTCCCAATCTAAGGAATCAGTTGAAGAACTATATATATTAGTTACTAATGGCATGAGGGTTTGATGTCGCTACCATTTGAGGAGGGGAAGGCCTGAATGTCATTAGTACCTGCCACAATCAGATGTTTGTGAGAATTAAAGATTTTTTTGATGTGGAAATTACACAGCCAGTTAAGAAATATGTGCCTACCACCTGGTACAACAGTTAGTGCAGCAGAGCTAGAGTGACCCTTACTGATGCTTTCAAATAGCAGGATAGGCCAGTGATACAAGTAACAGCAAGGGCATACAAAGACACAATCCAGCAAGCAAAGAGACTGGGAGCTCAGGAAATGGGGCGGAATCATGTTGACCCCAACAAGAAGTGGTAACCATCGTTCTTTTTGGAACATTGTCTTTACAGGCAGTGTTGAATATTTTTGTCTCTTTGAAAATTACATTTTGATGTCTTAATGGGTTGCTCACTTTTCAAAATTTTACTGTACTGCTGAACAGAGTGAAGCCTCAGGACAGGTACTAAATACCTCATGCACGAACAGTAACAACGTGATCCAACAGGACATTGTTGAGTGACCGCTCACTGAAGTGGGGTTTAGTCATGAGGGAATTAGCCAAGCTATATGTAAAATGGTTCTGCATAAATCACCAGGGCTTGACAAGGTACCGGGGGATCTATTTTTGGACAGGATTGATGTTTGGTGCCCCTTTTTGTCCTTAATATTTAGTGTCATAATGAAGGGGGCACCCATTCCTCCAACCTGGGTCGTGGCAGAGATTGTTCCCATCTTTAAAAAGAGCTTTTGGGACCTTCCCTCAGACTATAGACCTATACATCTTATTAATTCTTCCCAAAAGCTCTTTGCCAGGGTAGTTATGGGAATAATGCAAGACTGGATGACTGCCAAAGCGATACTGATCCGATCACAAGCTGACTTTGGAGAACACACCAGTACAGTTGACCAGGTGTTTCGACTTCAGTTGATGTGCTGGAAGATTGCTCCATTAGAGTGCAGCGCCTCTATGTGGTCTTTTGTAGACCTAAGGTCTACATTTGACCTAATTTCTCGATCCACCCTCTTGCAGATTTTGGCTGACATTGGGTCCCAGGTCACCTATTGGATATGATTGAGTGAGTCCAGGGCAATAACTTTGCAATAACTTTGCACAAGCAAGATGTGGGCCAGCAAGGAAAATGACAGATCCAATCCCAGTTAACAGAGGGGTCAGGCAGTGTTGTGTTATTGCACCCAACTTATTTAGGCTGTTTCTTAATGACCTGGTTACCATTGAGGACCATTGTGATACACAACTACTTCGAACTAGGGAAAACCCACGTTTGCTCATCTTAAAAACCAATACAAGTCAGTGTGTAGTGTATTTGTGATATCTCAATTCTTGCTGACTGTGTGGATGATCAGGAGGAAAAATATGTCCTACCGTGTGCTGCAAGGATTCTTTAAGTATACAACAATCTGAGCTCATTTTTAAGACTCTAGATCTCTTATATGTAGTATTGTAGAACAAATCCATGATGATTGCAAAGACATTTGCTATACTTTCAAATTTGTGTGCATATTTATACTTATTGTAATTTATATCTTGTTTTTACAACTGTACAGTGATGTTTTATGCACTTTGATTTTTCTTAACTGTGAACCGAAATCATCACTCTTTGTACCATATTTAATTAATGGAATTTAAAGAAGCAAAGAACTATAGTGGTGTTATCCTTTTAAAGGGTGCAAGCTTGAAAAAACTTAACACAGAAATAGGGGTGTTCTATTTAGCTGAAGACAATTAATCCCTACCACCACATACGTCTCAGTATAAGGTGAATAGGGGACTTGGGCACATGCAATAACTTCTCAGGAGACCAATTAAATAAGTACCTAACCTAGAACATTGGTGGCGCCATGTCATAATGTTCCTATGAATTAAGTAGGCCTCTATATACGGATAATATAACCATTAGAATATGAAGACTGAGTCTACACATTTCATTGAAGTATGTTGACCCAATTCCTAGCTAGCTCACAGTGCCCCATCTGAACCCCTTGTTAAATCCCATTTCAGATACAACTGTGGGGTCCCAGGATTGTGCACTACTCAGCCTATGGGGGGTGTTCTGGTGTGATTGTGTGCATGAACTCACCTCCTTGACTCATTACTTTGGGGGTTTATTTTTAGTTCTTCCAGGTTCCAATGCGGATGGCCATGTCGGAAATGTCATGAACTCACTGGTTGTTTGACTAGAGCGCTGCAGAGTGGTTGTCTTGTATGTTTTATTACCCATTGTCTTTGATACCTGTCCTGGATTAGTTATGACATGCCAGTGTATTCAATAAGTTGAATCGTCGCGGTGCCTATTGTCTCATCCGAGTTTTTGTAGGGGATGAATGGAAAACAGCATTCTGCATAAAATTCAGATTGTATGACTACTGTGTAATGCCATTTGGGCTTTGTAATGCTTCTGCAGCCTTTCAGTTTTTTATTAATGAATGGGAGTTTCTTGACATCAGTGTTATCATCTACATTGACAATATCAGGACACAACAAGAACACAAGCACCATGTCAGGCAGGTGTTACACATATTGCAAGAGAAAACCACCTGTGTGTGAAACTAGATAAATGTATGGTTCCTTCCTAGGGTGGAATTTTGGGGATTTGTCATTTCGTCCATTGGCATCCAGATGGATACTAAGAAAACTGAAGCCATAACCACCTGGCCTACTCCTACATGTGTGAAGGAAGTTCAGGCCCTGTTGGGATTCGCCAACTTTTATCAGGGTTTTATCACCCACTTTTCGGATATCATCACTCCCATCACTAGACTCCTGAAAAAGGGCATAGCCTTTAATGGTCAATGGAAACCCAGGAGGTTCTGAACTTATTGGGTACTTAATTCATGACAGCTCCTGTTCTACTACATCCCGATCCTGTGAAACCATTCTTCAGGGAGGTGGATGACTCCCGAAATGCTGTAGGAGGTGTTTTTTTACAACATGAAACAGATTCTGGTCTCATGCATCCAATTGCCTTCTTCTGCAAAAATCGTTTGCCCACAGAACAGAATTATACAAAAGCCAAAAGGGAGCTTCTGGCTACTAATCTTGCATTCCAGTAATCTAGGCATTATTTATGTGGGGGCTCAACATCCCATCACTAAATACTCTAACCACAAGAACCTTGAATTCTTTCGCTCAGCACATGCTTTGACCCCACAACAAATGAGTTGGGTGTTGTTTTTTAATGCATTTGATTCCATTATCACTTACAGGCCTGCTGCTCAGCAAGTGAAATCCGTTGTCATGTCTTGTATGCATGCTTCCCATCTACACTCCCCCTCTACACACAACACTGTACCCATGATGTCCAAAGACTGTATAATTGGTTGTTCTTCCTCTGATGAGCTCAAAGTTGAAGTCAAGAAAAGCTTGGAAAAGGTGGAATGGACTTCGTGGTTGTCCAACTCATGGTGTAAACAACAGGAGGGGGTTTGTATCACAACACACACCTCTTTTTTCTGCCTGAACTCTGGGATACCATCAAGTGGTGTCATTCCTCGCCTTTGACTGGGCATCCTGGCATTACAGTCTCAAGAAATATGCCTTCGATGGTTCTCGTGGGCAAATATTGGGCATGATTTAATATGTTCTTTGTGTCCTCCTATCTCATTTGCACCACCAACAAAGCCTTACATGCACCTCCAGCATCCTTCTTACAACCACTTGCTATACCGCTTCACCATGGCTCACTATTACCATGGATTATGTGACAGATCCACCAAAAGTTATGGGTTACACTACGATCCTTTTTGTGGTGGATTAATTTACTAAAATGGCTCGCTTTGACCCGTTGTCTAAGATTCCCACAGCAAAAGAGTTCACTCACACATTTAGTCAACGTATAATACAATTACAAAATTTAGCCATAATATCTGATGGGGGTACAGTTCATGACTCGTTTTTTGAAAGAATTGTGCACCATAGTCCAAATGGAATTGCGTTTACCCTCAGGTTACCACCCCCAATCATAATGGACAAACTGAAAGAACTAAACATTCCATGGAGCAATACCTCTCTGTTGAGAAGTTGGATGAAAGCCCTACCTGAAGCGGAATTTGTTTACAGCTACAGCCAACACTCTGCTTTGGGGATGTCGCCATTCTTTTACTCAATGGGCTTCTATCCAAAAACTATACCCATACAGACCAATGAGAAAGTACCTACAGTTGACACATTATGTCCGACCATAATAGAGATCTGGAAAATTGTTCAAGAACATTTGCAGGCAACAAGAGAGAACACGAAGGAGCAGGCAGACAAACATCGACACCCTGCGCTGTGTTATGTACTAGACAACCTGGTTAGCATAAAAAAACTTCCATTTGGGGAGGTTGCAAGAAATTACAGCCTGGGTTTGTGGGTCCCTTTAAGATAAAACAAGTGGTAAACCCAGTAGCCATCAAATTAGAATTGCCTATCAATTTTCTAATCCATCCTGTTTTTCATACATCTTTACTTAAACCTTATTCCTCTAAAACTCAAGATATGCCCCCACCACCTCCACTAGTGGTTGATGGTCAAGAGGAATATGAGGTCAACCGCATCTTGGATTCTAGGAGACACCAGGTAGGCTGTTTTATCTAGTGGATTGGAAAGGTTATCCCCCTGAAGAACGTACCTGGAAACAATCCCTTCATGAGAGTTCGCACCATCTGGTGAATTTGTTCGATACCCACAATCCATCCAAACCACATCCTGAGGGGGGGGCATTTGGGGAGGGGTACTGTTATGTCCCACCTGAGACACACCCGGGGGTCCGAGGAAAGTTGCACCGCACAGCCTAGGAAAAGTCGTTTGGTGTGATTGTGTGCGTGAAGTCACCTCCTTGACTAATTATTTCGGGGGTTAATTTTTAAACCTTCCAAGTTCTGATGCAAGCGGCCATGTTGGAAACATCATGGGCTCACTGGTTGTTTGACTAGAGTTACGCAGCCGCAGTGATTAGTGGAGCGGTTGTCTCGTAGTTTTTTTTACTCTATTGGTTACGGGGAAGGAATTATATGGGGGAGTATTTCCAGAGCCCCTTGCTTTGTTTCTTTTCTGGTTCCCTACCATGAAGAATTTTCCCGCCAACAGCTGCCTTGCTGGTTTCCTCGTTGCTGCTTACCCCCAGCACTTTCATTGAACACTCCTCTTGATCAGAGCAGACATGTCCTCTTGTCTTCTGTGTGGACTAGGCTTCTTCTGGATCAACCTTCATTGACTGATTTTTGGCTCTGTCACTGTCTGTCCGGCAGCTGCTGCTCCTTTCTGCTGCCGACACCAGGAACTGAAAGACTGTTCCTTTTTTCTCCCTGCAGTTTTACATACCTTTTTGGCTACGTACACTGTTCCTGCAGTTGTAGCTGGTTCTCTCGAGTTTTATTTTTGTTTGGCCATGATTTATTACATTCCCCTGCCTTCTTCTTTTTATCACTATATATATATATATATATATATATATATATATATATTCACTGAAAAAACCATAGGTTTCAGGGGTGTTATAGTTAGCTGGACTTTTCACTTGTACAAAACCATTGAAATTCCCCCGTTATAGTTAGTTCAGCTAACTATAACTCGCGCGCCCGCAATGCACTGCTGATGACGTCACATATTACATCACTCATGACATGGTCAGTGACATCACTCATGACATCACTGATGACATCTCAAATGACATCACTGATGACATCACTGATGACATCATCCAGTGAATGTGTGTTATTCTGAAAATTAAATATGTTTTATATATGTATATCTCAAGGTCGATGGAAGAATAAATGGGTATATAAGTGTCTAAATGGATGATTTGTTTTTGAAAAATTGATTGTGTAACTGACTGATTAAGTGTATCATAGTGAATACATGGCTTAGTGAGTAATGTTTAAATATGTAAATATCTGTATCAGTCTCTCACTTTGTGTATAAGTGGCTGCATGGGTTGGTGAGTAGCTACATGGGTGTCTATATAGGTTATTAGTTGGTTTTTTGAGTATCAGTCTGAGTGTCTGCATGGTTCGGTGGGGGTATTACGTAGTGCATAGGTGCATGAATGAGTGACTCACTGTTTGTATGTGTTGAACACAGTATGTGTGCAGGACTGTATGGGTGGATGAGTGTGTGTATGGGTGTGTAAGTGAGTGAATGACTGTCTCAATAGTGTCTTTATGAGTAACTACATATGTTTTAAACTAGTATATGTGACTATTGGTGTATATATGTGAGTATATGTGAGAGTGAGAGATTGAAAGAGTTCCTGTATGAATAAGTATGTGTTTCTATAAGTGATTGTTTAAAAGACTAAGTATGTGTAAGTTTCCGTAGAAGTAAGTGTGGTGGTGTGTGTATAACTGTATATGCAAGTAAATGTATGTTTGATTCTTTATTAGCATGAGTGACTATGTGTGTGAGTAACTATGGATGAGTGGCATTGTGTAACAGGATGTATAGGTGTATGAGTACATATGATGAGTGAGTACATGTATGAGTGACTGTATTGGACTGTTGGTGAATGAGTGGATGTGTATGTGGATCTTAGAATTACTGAAGAGGTTGTTGTAACTGGTATTGGTATGTCCATTGTTTTGAAAATTTTAGTCTCTATTTTTGAATGTGTGTATCAAAGGTTATATTAGGGTGAGAGGAGGTCTGCCACTCTATCACAAGGATGATGTCATCAGTGATGTCATCAGTGATGTCATTTGAGATGTCATCAGTGATGTCATGAGTGATGTCACTGACCATGTCATGAGTGATGTAATATGTGACGTCATCAGCAGTGCATTGCGGGCGCGCGAGTTATAGTTAGCTGAACTAACTATAACGGGAGAATTTCAATGGTTTTGTACAAGTGAAAAGTCCAGCTAACTATAACACCCCTGAAACCTATGGTTTTTTCAGTGAATTTCTGAGGTTTTTTAAATGCTAATTCCTAACTATAACGTGCCTGAAACCTATGCTTTTTCTGTTAATTTCAAAGGTTTTTTAAATGCTAATTTCTAACTATGCCTACAGAGATAGGACATGTGAAGAAAGAAGAAAAAATGCACAGAAAGAAACAAAAGAAGTTCAGAAAGAAGCAACAGAAGTCCTCAAATACGAAGATAAGTGCAGGAAGAAGGATAACGTGCAGAAAGAACAAAAAGAAGAGCAGAAAGAAGCCTTGTTGCAAAATCATCCTGTACCCTCAACTTTTTCAGACGGATACTGGTGGTAACTGAGTCTGACTAACCAGTCCTAGAGCCAGTGCTATGTTAAAAGACACTTAGAATACAGTGAAAACACCTACATACACTAGGGAACATTATGCGTTGGGGTCCCCCTGTGATTAGCCTTACCTCCTCTATAAGCCCCTAGTATATAATAGGGCATAGGGATTAAAACTACCTCTTAAAACAGGCCACAGGGCGTTTTTGCACACGTTAACTCAGGCCCCGTCCCCTCCTTTCACCATTGTGTAAACACGCCCTGTGTCCGTTTTTAGTTGGGAGATTAAGTTCATTTGAGTCCTGAGGGTCCCTAGGGTCCAACTAGCCCACTAGGTACCTCCAGTAAGTGCCACAGAGCTGCGTTGCAGAGAGGTGTAAAAAGTGGCACGGCCTGGACCACCTCTCTGCAATGCAGCTCAGTGGCGCTTACTGGAAGCACTTGGTGGGCTAGTTAGCCCCCAGGGGCCCTCAGTATTGAAGGGAAATAATATCCCCAATTTAAAACGTGCCATGGTGCGTGTTTGCACACGTCACCTCAGGCCCCGTCCCCTCCCTTCACCACTGTGTAAACGCGCCCTGTGGCTGTTCTAAGTTGAGAGATTAAGTCCCCTTGAATCCTAAGGGTCCCTAGGGTCACACTAGACCACTAGGTACCTCCAGTAAGCGCCACAGAGCTGCGTTGCAGAGAGGTGTAAAAAGGGGCTTGGCCTCAGAACACCTGTCTGCAGCGCAGCTCCCTGGCGCATACTGGAGATGCCTGTTGGGGGCGCGTTTGCAGAGTGCTGCATGGAGGGGGCATGGCCTCCGGCACGATGCCAGTCTTTTATTTATTTTATTTTTTTAAGAAGGGGGGCTGTGTGGTTCCCCTTCTTATTCTAATGTATTGGCCCTGATGACCCCATCCCCCAGGGCCTGTCTCCTAATTATATTTTTTTGACCCCAATCCCCAGGGCCGGCCACTGTTTTTTATTATTTTTTAAAAATATATATTTATAGACACACCTAGGACATGCTGGACAAACCGTACGTACCTATCACCATGACGATTTGCGTGATATTCATTAAAAGGCGACTATGCATGCAATTAATCCATGTGGAATGTATTTACACCACTAGTGAAGCTCTGACATGTCTGATGCTCTACCGTGCCTAATCCCGGTAGACACCCTTGTCGTTTATTTATACAAACATGGGTAGCTATTGACGGGCACATTTAATACACATGCACACCAAGCCATTCAAAGGGGATTCGACAAAAATTCGACCAAAACTATGCAAGAAACCCCCCTCACAGTTAATAAAACACACATCCACTGCCGGATGTGTAATACTTTTTATTTTACTCTCTGGAAAGGGGACGAACATCACTTGCGAGTCACAGCGCGCTCCTGACAGAGCCCAATGCTGTGTTACACCCACCATTGCCTGCCGAGTGCCACACACCTCTGTATTGTATTCCACTAGCTAGTGCATATGCTATGACACTCTCTAGCCCATGTGCACTGTAACACCACCCCGTGAAAATGTCATGCCACACTTGTCTTCTCACGGGTTATATTGCCCCATCTAATGTGCCTTCCTCGATGCCTATATTATAACGCACAGTGCTATGCCATACATATTACAATTTGGGATCCATATCTTTGTCACAGTGCATATGCAACGTTACACTCCCCAGCACATATTTTATATTACAACTTTAGAGACTAGTTAGGTTACACCACACTGCCCTGTGCATATTACACTCCAAGGCGCATATCGCATAGCACACGCTAGTGCCTGTGCTATCTCGCGCTCTCCAATGAATCTGTCATTGCGCACAATGTATTGCATATTATATTTCACGCCTGGTTCATCTTATATCACACTTTTTGGTGCATAGTTTATACCATACACTATATCTAGTTTTCATTTTCAATCGTGCTCTCAGGACTATGTTCTATATAACACTGTGTTCACCTACCCTTTTCACGGGCATTACATTTTGCGATAGGGGGTGGAGGGTCAGGGGGTGTTTTTGCCAAGTGAGCCCGGAGTCACAGTCACTAACGTCTTCTTCTTCCTGAATAAAAGTGAGATTATGCTGCATACTTGTTCATATTTTAAGTAGTTTGCACAGACAAAATGTTTTAAAAACAATAAAGTTTCTAATACCCGCCTTCTCTGAACAGTTAGCTTGCTGCCCCATCCCCCTCCTCCCTATCCTCTGTTGTGTAAATCCATGGACTAGCCTCCTCCCTCTTGCCATGCATGGTCTGATGTGCTGCCACTGCCCTCAATTTAGTATGATGTACCAGTCCACTCCTCCTGCCCTCCATTGCCCAATTCTATGCCCCATCATTGACCTCCTGCTTAAACTCTGTGCTTAGCTTGCTGCCCCTATTCTCCTTCCCCCTGCCCTCCGATGTCTTTGTGCATGCCCCTGCTCCATCCTTTTTGCCCACCATGTCCCATGGACCTGCCACTCCTATCTACTCTGAGTGTTCTGTTGAGCTGCCACTCCCCTCCCACCTGCCTAGCATTGTCAGATGACTGTAACCTGTCCCTGCCACCTCCACCCTGCCTGTCCACATGCCATGCCTCTATCCTCTTCCTCCTGTCCTACATGGTCCATTGTACTGCCACACCCTTCTGCCCTCCCTGGTCTGTTGTGCTGCAACTGCTCCTCCTGCCTGCCCCGTGTGGTCTGTTGTGAGGCCCCTTCCCCTGAACTTTCTTGTCTGTGCACAGGTCCTGACCCTCCCTTCTATCCTCCATCGTCCTTTGTGCATGCCCCTGCACCCTCCTTCTTGCCCATCATAGCCATTGTGCTGCCACTAACCCTCCCACTTGCCATGCATGGTCTTCTGTGCTGCCATGGCCCCTCCCACCTTCCCTGTGTGGTCAGTTAGCTGCCCCTGACCCCCTCCCACCTTCCCTCCATGGTCTGTGTGTATGCCATCACAGTCTCACTGTTGCTCTTCATGTTGTGTCTTGCTTCTAGTGCCCATCCTGCCTGACCTCCATGGCCATCTTGCTGCTCCTGCCCTGCCCCCTTGCCCCCAGCCCTCTGTTTACATGTGCAGACCCCTACTCCCTCCTGGCTTGTCTGTTCCATTGTAATGCCCCTGATCCGTCCCTCCTGCCCTTTATGGTCTGTTATGCTGCAGCCTTCTCTCCTGTCTGTCCATTATGGTCAGCTAGCTACCATTGCCTCTTGCCCCTCTGTTCTCTGTTGTCCATGTGCATGGTCCTGTCCCCTCCCTCTTGCTTTCTATGGATTGTTGTGCTGCACTCCCGTCCTGCATGCCCTGTGTGGTGTATTGTGCTGCTGCAAACCCTGATGCCTGCCCTGCAGGGTCAGTTTGGTGCACCTCTCCATGTCTCTCCTGTCCTCTGTTATCCAAGTCCATGTCCCTATCCCATTTCCTTCCATGATCCAATGTACCATACTTGCGAACATTTTGAACTTGGTAAGAGGGAGATTTTGAAAAAAAACTGGGGTATTGATTTTCCCCTTTGAGTTACATTGAAAAAGAGGATATTGTAGACAGGAGACAGATCAAATAAAGCCCATTTGAGCTTAAAAACATTGGACGTTTCCTGGCTGAATCGGGTCTGTTGGCATGTATGGTTGTACTACCATTGCCTCTTCCTTCTGCCCACAATGGTCTATTACATTGCCACCGCCTTGAAGGAGGGTAGATTTTGTATCACAGGGGGCCCCTGGCCCGTTCTGTCCACACCTGAAGTATGAGACCCTTGTCCTTGCCCTGCCAGCCGCATTTGTAGGCCGTATTAAATTGACCAGCGGGTCCTGTGTTGCTATATAATTATCCTGAGACATCCTTACCACTCAGCCAGCATAAAACCCCTGTGTAGGCCCTTCTGTTCAATATGTAGGCCTCTTTGTTAAATTGACCATAGCTCTGCAATTTTAGTGTATAGCAGTCTGAAGGCAGGTCTGCGAGGCCTTCTGCTCCAAACTAGTAGCCCCCACCCTACCCGAGTGCTCCGTGCTCGGTATCAAAGTTCAACATCCCCCTGAAGCTGTCGACATACAGTAGGCTGCATCCTGGACTGGTACTTGCTTCCTGGGCAGGTTTCCCGCTTTTAAGGAAGTGGCAACCGCAGAGCGTCAAGTTAGGAGAACTGAGGAGATTTTATACATGAATATATTGAATTCCTGTACAATACCCATTATTTTCTGCTTGCTCTATGGAACTTACGATAAGCGATTGGCCTGAGAGACTGACCTTTTCACCCAGTCCATTGTCAGCATTAAGTGGGTAAATGACGAAATGTCTGGTAAAATCTGCAGACGAAGCTTTTGGGTAGCATACGTAGGTAGATGTAGCGTGCAAAGGAGCCCACAAAATGATATAAAAAGGGAGCACCCACAGATATCGACGGACAACCTCGCCGTCTGTATGTAGGTTAACAGGCTGTGCAGGTTTTCCCCAAGAACTGGGAGCTCTTGTCTTCCTTTGCTTAAAATGTCTTGCTCGGCTTTGCTTGAAGTATCTTATTTTATTTTACCTATATGAAATGTCATGTTATGTTTAACCATTGTTCTCTTTACTTTTGCATTTAAAAGATGTTGTATTGTAATTGCAGGAATGCTTGCTCTAAGAGTAAATGTGAGTGTCCCTAGGTAACATTTTCCTTGGTGTAACTTGTTTCTCATGATGCATTTATAGATGTGTTTTCTCTCTCTCTCTGTCAGTCCATTAATTGAGATACAGAGAATATCATGACAGCTGTATGATTATCTGGATTCTGTATTTTGTACTTTAGGTCTCTATTCTGCGGTTTCTTTGAAGTTGCATCTTCTCATTAAACTGCCATTGTATTCTGCCTCCAATTCCATGTCTCATATGTCTGTTTTCTTCATTTTTGGAGCAAGCGTTCCTAGGCACCCCGGCTCAAATTAAGGTGCCCCTTTTGTCCCTGACTCACTCTCCTGCTCAGTTCTGTGGTGGCTCCCGGGGCTCTGGGGACCGCCCCTAGCTTCCTTGACCCGTAATAGATCTTCCCTCCAACAGCCTCTCTTGCAAGTCCTGTATTGTTGGTTTGTTGCCCCTGCCCCCCTTTCCACTGCCCTCCATAGTCTGTTGTGCTTCCACGGCCCTTCCTGCCTGCTCAGTGTGGTTAAATTGTTGCCTTTGCACCCTCCTACCTGCCTTCAATTTTCAGAGTCCGTGCCCCTGGCCTCTGCCTCTCAACAGTATCCTAATGAACAACTAGATTGCTAACATTCTATATTTATTACAAAATTGTGGAGCGCCTGACATCATCTTGATGTAATCAAAACTGTAATACCTAGAGCATTCCTTTAGAAATTACATATATGAGAGGGTCTTATTGGCATCAAAATTATGGTTAGTGCTCTAAAAGACTAAAATAAGGACATATTTTCGGAGTTTTAAAATAGCGACAAAGCACTTTTAAATTATTTGTTATCTTTATGTTTTTTTATCTAGTTGACAACTTGATTAAATGTTGCACTTAGGGGAGAGGATGTGGTGTTACTTCCAGAACTGCAGACTTTGCAACTGGGGAACCAGGTTGAAGTTTCTGCTTCAGCTCGACATTCTGTGATTCTGGTCAAATCACTTAGTCTCCCCATGTCTACAACCAAAATGAATTTGTTCTTGTGTGATGTAACCAATGCTCATGTAAAGCACTCCAATACCTGACAAGTCTGCACTATATAACACTGCAAAAACACAAAATAATAAGTGTTTTGCACACTTCTGTCATTGGGCTATATTTGGGCTATATCTGGGTGATTTTGGGCTACATTTGGGCTCTTTTGTCTCCGGTGGCCATCTTGGGAGATTTATTTGTTATGAAGTTTCCTAATTTCCTCATGTACTGCAGTCTCCTCAGTCGGAAATGCTTTCAGTTTTTTACTTTGATTTCATCATGAAGGTATTCAGATATGTCACACATTTGCCATGAATTCTGAATGTTAGCACTCTAGTTGCTCATTAGATCACTGTAGTAAAACTACTGCTCACCATGGAAGTCTGCTCCTGGTATTAAAAGTGCATGTTTCAGTCTGCATGTCAGAATTTTTTAATGAAATAGAAGAGGATTTGAGAAGTCACTCAAAATGTGCCCTCATTTTCTTTCTTCAGCATTAATCATAATTTCTATGGCAAAATGACCCCCCTCATTGTGTTCCTTTTTAAATTAAATGTTTTAAGTGTTACCAGTTTATTCCAATCAAGATGGCTTCAGGTGTGCCATACTTTTGTCATAATGAAGACAGTAAGTGCTCTAGTTGTTTTTAAGAACATTCTTGGACATTCTGTCATTGGGCTATACTTGGGCTACATCTGGGTGATATTTGGGCTACATTTGGGCTCTTTTGTCTCTGGTGGCCATCTTGGGAGACTTATTTGTTATGAAGTTTCCTAATTTCCTCATTTACTGCAGTCTCCTCAGTAGGAAATACTTTCAGTTTTTTACTTTGATTCCATCAAGAAGGCATTCAAATGTGTCACACATTTGCCATAAAATCAGAATGTTAGCACTCTTTTTGCTCATTAGATCACTGTAGTAAAGCTACTGCTCACCAGGGAAAACTGCTGCTGGTATTGAAAGTGCATGTTTCAGTCTGCATGCCAGGATTTGAGAAGTCACTCAAAATGTGCCCTAATTTTTCTTTATGCAGCACTAATCATACTTTTTATGGAAAAATGAACCACCTCATTTTGTTCCTTTTTAAATTAAATGTTTTAAGAGTTACCACTTTAATCCAAGCAAGATGGCTTCAGGTGTGCCATACATTTATCATAAGTAGGACGGTTAGCGCTCTAGTAGTTCTTTGGAACACTCTGGAAAGCTGCAGTAGAACACAAAGGAATCAACTGACAGTCTCTGCCCTTGTTGGATGTACATGTTTTACTGAGAATGTCAGACTTCATTCTCACATGACTGAGAAAGATAATGTGAATTTACAGAAAATAAGCTCTCAGTTTAGCTTATAGATCACCTTCCAAACCTCTGTGGTAAAAGCATGAGAAAATATTTTTCTCTCAATCATGATATCCCAGCAGAAGGCTTTTTCACATGGTGAAATCACCTTAGAACATACCACAATTCCTAAAATGAGTATGGTACCATCAACAAATGATTTATAATGTAACTAAAGTCTTAAAATCTTCTATTAACTGCAATGCTTTTTAATGAGGTGCTATCATGTATATTGGTCCCAAGATGGCTGCCAACACTTCTTGGATGAAGTGCTGACAGCCAATCAGATCTCAGGATGAGATGTGTGGTTAGGCTCCGCCCACATATATATATTGATTTAAATGCTATTTTCTCAGGAACTACTGAACAGATTTACACCAGACCTACAAAAGGCACTTCCTTGACCTGAGGACTACCTCTCTGCCAAATTTCAAGTAACTCTGTTCAGCCGTTCGGGCTGTAGCTGTGTCTAAAGGTCCTATGGAAAAATGCATGGGAAAAACGCGTTTTGGGACCCCCCTTTTTTCTCAGCCCCCGCTTGACGAATCCCCCCGAGACTTTCAGGGTAGGAGCGGAGCGTAGCGCCCCACCTATTTTGAAAATTTCGCGAGGATTCATCGACCGGCGCCAAAGTTATTCCAAATAGAATGTTGCGGATTTCCTATGGAAACAGGGTCCTAACTATAACTATCTACTGGCGACCGCCAGTAGATAATATATATATATATATATATACATAATACTGAGGTATCTTTACTCCTATAGATGAATTCGAGTGTCATGTGACTGAATTGGTAATCGAATTTCGTTCCTTCTGGAGTGTGTACCACTGTTACCCTTTTCCATTATAACATTGTTGAGTGATTATATAATTATATTCATACATATACCTCCATATAATACTACCTAAACTAGCAAGATCATAGTGGGAGTACCTTCTGCCAACTATATATGTGTATGAGGTATCAGAAAGCTGAGCTGGTGTAGAGCAGGCTACTTTCCTTTGCAGAATGATGGCTAGAGTCAGCAAAGCTCCATCTCTGTTACATTGTACAGCGTTCCCAGATAATTCACAGAAATTCTCCTCTGCAGCATTTGACTAAGAGGCGGTTTATATAATTAAAACTCTGTTCCAATGGCATAGTGTCAAAGGTGCAGTGTTGATGTGATTGTCTTGTGACTCAGAGCTGTCTCCAACTGGACAACTGGAAAGCATGGACATCGTGTTCATTGTTCCTAGCCTTGAACATAGTGTATGAACAACATGATAAAATACTTACTAAGAAACGTGCTACATGCAGAATAATTTCTAAGTATATTATTGTGTAAGTGCAAGGCATGTAAAATGTCACCATTAAAAAAGTTAAAATGTGTATCTAAAACAGTGACTTGTGCACAGGCCTGTTGAACTTTACAACAAGCCCTGGTAAATAACACCACTTCACAAAAACTTAACACAGAAATAGGGGTGTTCTATTTAGCTGAAGACAATTAATCCCTACCACCACATACGTCTCAGTATAAGGTGAATAGGGGACTTGGGCACATGCAATAACTTCTCAGGAGACCAATTAAATAAGTACCTAACCTAGAACATTGGTGGCGCCATGTCATAATGTTCCTATGAATTAAGTAGGCCTCTATATACGGATAATATAACCATTAGAATATGAAGACTGAGTCTACACATTTCATTGAAGTATGTTGACCCAATTCCTAGCTAGCTCACAGTGCCCCATCTGAACCCCTTGTTAAATCCCATTTCAGATACAACTGTGGGGTCCCAGGATTGTGCACTACTCAGCCTATGGGGGGTGTTCTGGTGTGATTGTGTGCATGAACTCACCTCCTTGACTCATTACTTTGGGGGTTTATTTTTAGTTCTTCCAGGTTCCAATGCGGATGGCCATGTCGGAAATGTCATGAACTCACTGGTTGTTTGACTAGAGCGCTGCAGAGTGGTTGTCTTGTATGTTTTATTACCCATTGTCTTTGATACCTGTCCTGGATTAGTTATGACATGCCAGTGTATTCAATAAGTTGAATCGTCGCGGTGCCTATTGTCTCATCCGAGTTTTTGTAGGGGATGAATGGAAAACAGCATTCTGCATAAAATTCGGATTGTATGACTACTGTGTAATGCCATTTGGGCTTTGTAATGCTTCTGCAGCCTTTCAGTTTTTTATTAATGAATGGGAGTTTCTTGACATCAGTGTTATCATCTACATTGACAATATCAGGACACAACAAGAACACAAGCACCATGTCAGGCAGGTGTTACACATATTGCAAGAGAAAACCACCTGTGTGTGAAACTAGATAAATGTATGGTTCCTTCCTAGGGTGGAATTTTGGGGATTTGTCATTTCGTCCATTGGCATCCAGATGGATACTAAGAAAACAGAAGCCATAACCACCTGGCCTACTCCTACATGTGTGAAGGAAGTTCAGGCCCTGTTGGGATTCGCCAACTTTTATCAGGGTTTTATCACCCACTTTTCGGATATCATCACTCCCATCACTAGACTCCTGAAAAAGGGCATAGCCTTTAATGGTCAATGGAAACCCAGGAGGTTCTGAACTTATTGGGTACTTAATTCATGACAGCTCCTGTTCTACTACATCCCGATCCTGTGAAACCATTCTTCAGGGAGGTGGATGACTCCCGAAATGCTGTAGGAGGTGTTTTGTTACAACATGAAACAGATTCTGGTCTCATGCATCCAATTGCCTTCTTCTGCAAAAATCGTTTGCCCACAGAACAGAATTATACAAAAGCCAAAAGGGAGCTTCTGGCTACTAATCTTGCATTCCAGTAATCGAGGCATTATTTATGTGGGGGCTCGACATCCCATCACTAAATACTCTAACCACAAGAACCTTGAATTCTTTCGCTCAGCACATGCTTTGACCCCACAACAAATGAGTTGGGTGTTGTTTTTTAATGCATTTGATTCCATTATCACTTACAGGCCTGCTGCTCAGCAAGTGAAATCCGTTGTCATGTCTTGTATGCATGCTTCCCATCTACACTCCCCCTCTACACACAACACTGTACCCATGATGTCCAAAGACTGTATAATTGGTTGTTCTTCCTCTGATGAGCTCAAAGTTGAAGTCAAGAAAAGCTTGGAAAAGGTGGAATGGACTTCGTGGTTGTCCAACTCATGGTGTAAACAACAGGAGGGGGTTTGTATCACAACACACACCTCTTTTTTCTGCCTGAACTCTGGGATACCATCAAGTGGTGTCATTCCTCGCCTTTGACTGGGCATCCTGGCATTACAGTCTCAAGAAATATGCCTTCGATGGTTCTCGTGGGCAAATATTGGGCATGATTTAATATGTTCTTTGTGTCCTCCTATCTCATTTGCACCACCAACAAAGCCTTACATGCACCTCCAGCATCCTTCTTACAACCACTTGCTATACCGCTTCACCATGGCTCACTATTACCATGGATTATGTGACAGATCCACCAAAAGTTATGGGTTACACTACGATCCTTTTTGTGGTGGATTACTTTACTAAAATGGCTCGTTTTGACCCGTTGTCTAAGATTCCCACAGCAAAAGAGTTCACTCACACATTTAGTCAACGTATAATACAATTACAAAATTTAGCCATAATATCTGATGGGGGTACAGTTCATGACTCGTTTTTTGAAAGAATTGTGCACCATAGTCCAAATGGAATTGCGTTTACCCTCAGGTTACCACCCCCAATCATAATGGACAAACTGAAAGAACTAAACATTCCATGGAGCAATACCTCTCTGTTGAGAAGTTGGATGAAAGCCCTACCTGAAGCGGAATTTGTTTACAGCTACAGCCAACACTCTGCTTTGGGGATGTTGCCATTCTTTTACTCAATGGGCTTCTATCCAAAAACTATACCCATACAGACCAATAAGAAAGTACCTACAGTTGACACATTATGTCCGACCATAATAGAGATCTGGAAAATTGTTCAAGAACATTTGCAGGCAACAAGAGAGAACACGAAGGAGCAGGCAGACAAACATCGACACCCTGCGCTGTGTTATGTACTAGACAACCTGGTTAGCATAAAAAAACTTCCATTTGGGGAGGTTGCAAGAAATTACAGCCTGGGTTTGTGGGTCCCTTTAAGATAAAACAAGTGGTAAACCCAGTAGCCATCAAATTAGAATTGCCTATCAATTTTCTAATCCATCCTGTTTTTCATACATCTATACTTAAACCTTATTCCTCTAAAACTCAAGATATGCCCCCACCACCTCCACTAGTGGTTGATGGTCAAGAGGAATATGAGGTCAACCGCATCTTGGATTCTAGGAGACACCAGGTAGGCTGTTTTATCTAGTGGATTGGAAAGGTTATCCCCCTGAAGAACGTACCTGGAAACAATCCCTTCATGAGAGTTCGCACCATCTGGTGAATTTGTTCGATACCCACAATACATCCAAACCACATCCTGAGGGGGGGGCATTTGGGGAGGGGTACTGTTATGTCCCACCTGAGACACACCCGGGGGTCCGAGGAAAGTTGCACCTCACAGCCTAGGAAAAGTCGTTTGGTGTGATTGTGTGCGTGAAGTCACCTCCTTGACTAATTATTTCGGGGGTTAATTTTTAAACCTTCCAAGTTCTGATGCAAGCGGCCATGTTGGAAACATCATGGGCTCACTGGTTGTTTGACTAGAGTTACGCAGCCGCAGTGATTAGTGGAGCGGTTGTCTCGTAGTTTTTTTTACTCTATTGGTTACGGGGAAGGAATTATATGGGGGAGTATTTCCAGAGCCCCTTGCTTTGTTTCTTTTCTGGTTCCCTACCATGAAGAATTTTCCCACCAACAGCTGCCTTGCTGGTTTCCTCGTTGCTGCTTACCCCCAGCACTTTCATTGAACACTCCTCTTGATCAGAGCAGACATGTCCTCTTGTCTTCTGTGTGGACTAGGCTTCTTCTGGATCAACCTTCATTGACTGATTTTTGGCTCTGTCACTGTCTGTCCGGCAGCTGCTTCTCCTTTCTGCTGCCGACACCAGGAACCGAAAGACTGTTCCTTTTTTCTCCCTGCAGTTTTACATACCTTTTTGGCTACGTACACTGTTCCTGCAGTTGTAGCTGGTTCTCTCGAGTTTTTTTTTTGTTTGGCCATGATTTATTACATTCCCCTGCCTTCTTCTTTTTATCACTATATATATATATATATATATATATATATATATATATATATATATATATATATATAATACTGAGGTATATAGATGAATTCGAGTGTCATGTGACTGAATTGGTAATCGAATTTCGTTCCTTCTGGAGTGTGTACCACTGTTACCCTTTTCCATTATAACATTGTTGAGTGATTATATAATTATATTCATACATATACCTCCATATAATACTACCTAAACTAGCAAGATCATAGTGGGAGTACCTTCTGCCAACTATATATGTGTATGAGGTATCAGAAAGCTGAGCTGGTGTAGAGCAGGCTACTTTCCTTTGCAGAATGATGGCTAGAGTCAGCAAAGCTCCATCTCTGTTACATTGTACAGCGTTCCCAGATAATTCACAGAAATTCTCCTCTGCAGCATTTGACTAAGAGGCGGTTTATATAATTAAAACTCTGTTCCAATGGCATAGTGTCAAAGGTGCAGTGTTGATGTGATTGTCTTGTGACTCAGAGCTGTCTCCAACTGGACAACTGGAAAGCATGGACATCGTGTTCATTGTTCCTAGCCTTGAACATAGTGTATGAACAACATGATAAAATACTTACTAAGAAACGTGCTACATGCAGAATAATTTCTAAGTATATTATTGTGTAAGTGCAAGGCATGTAAAATGTCACCATTAAAAAAGTTAAAATGTGTATCTAAAACAGTGACTTGTGCACAGGCCTGTTGAACTTTACAACACGCCCTGGTAAATAACACCACTTCACAAAAACTTAACACAGAAATAGGGGTGTTCTATTTAGCTGAAGACAATTAATCCCTACCACCACATACGTCTCAGTATAAGGTGAATAGGGGACTTGGGCACATGCAATAACTTCTCAGGAGACCAATTAAATAAGTACCTAACCTAGAACATTGGTGGCGCCATGTCATAATGTTCCTATGAATTAAGTAGGCCTCTATATACGGATAATATAACCATTAGAATATGAAGACTGAGTCTACACATTTCATTGAAGTATGTTGACCCAATTCCTAGCTAGCTCACAGTGCCCCATCTGAACCCCTTGTTAAATCCCATTTCAGATACAACTGTGGGGTCCCAGGATTGTGCACTACTCAGCCTATGGGGGGTGTTCTGGTGTGATTGTGTGCATGAACTCACCTCCTTGACTCATTACTTTGGGGGTTTATTTTTAGTTCTTCCAGGTTCCAATGCGGATGGCCATGTCGGAAATGTCATGAACTCACTGGTTGTTTGACTAGAGCGCTGCAGAGTGTTTGTCTTGTATGTTTTATTACCCATTGTCTTTGATACCTGTCCTGGATTAGTTATGACATGCCAGTGTATTCAATAAGTTGAATCGTCGCGGTGCCTATTGTCTCATCCGAGTTTTTGTAGGGGATGAATGGAAAACAGCATTCTGCATAAAATTCGGATTGTATGACTACTGTGTAATGCCATTTGGGCTTTGTAATGCTTCTGCAGCCTTTCAGTTTTTTATTAATGAATGGGAGTTTCTTGACATCAGTGTTATCATCTACATTGACAATATCAGGACACAACAAGAACACAAGCACCATGTCAGGCAGGTGTTACACATATTGCAAGAGAAAACCACCTGTGTGTGAAACTAGATAAATGTATGGTTCCTTCCTAGGGTGGAATTTTGGGGATTTGTCATTTCGTCCATTGGCATCCAGATGGATACTAAGAAAACAGAAGCCATAACCACCTGGCCTACTCCTACATGTGTGAAGGAAGTTCAGGCCCTGTTGGGATTCGCCAACTTTTATCAGGGTTTTATCACCCACTTTTCGGATATCATCACTCCCATCACTAGACTCCTGAAAAAGGGCATAGCCTTTAATGGTCAATGGAAACCCAGGAGGTTCTGAACTTATTGGGTACTTAATTCATGACAGCTCCTGTTCTACTACATCCCGATCCTGTGAAACCATTCTTCAGGGAGGTGGATGACTCCCGAAATGCTGTAGGAGGTGTTTTGTTACAACATGAAACAGATTCTGGTCTCATGGTCTCATGCATCCAATTGCCTTCTTCTGCAAAAATCGTTTGCCCACAGAACAGAATTATACAAAAGCCAAAAGGGAGCTTCTGGCTACTAATCTTGCATTCCAGTAATCGAGGCATTATTTATGTGGGGGCTCGACATCCCATCACTAAATACTCTAACCACAAGAACCTTGAATTCTTTCGCTCAGCACATGCTTTGACCCCACAACAAATGAGTTGGGTGTTGTTTTTTAATGCATTTGATTCCATTATCACTTACAGGCCTGCTGCTCAGCAAGTGAAATCCGTTGTCATGTCTTGTATGCATGCTTCCCATCTACACTCCCCCTCTACACACAACACTGTACCCATGATGTCCAAAGACTGTATAATTGGTTGTTCTTCCTCTGATGAGCTCAAAGTTGAAGTCAAGAAAAGCTTGGAAAAGGTGGAATGGACTTCGTGGTTGTCCAACTCATGGTGTAAACAACAGGAGGGGGTTTGTATCACAACACACACCTCTTTTTTCTGCCTGAACTCTGGGATACCATCAAGTGGTGTCATTCCTCGCCTTTGACTGGGCATCCTGGCATTACAGTCTCAAGAAATATGCCTTCGATGGTTCTTGTGGGCAAATATTGGGCATGATTTAATATGTTCTTTGTGTCCTCCTATCTCATTTGCACCACCAACAAAGCCTTACATGCACCTCCAGCATCATTCTTACAACCACTTGCTATACCGCTTCACCATGGCTCACTATTACCATGGATTATGTGACAGATCCACCAAAAGTTATGGGTTACACTACGATCCTTTTTGTGGTGGATTACTTTACTAAAATGGCTCGTTTTGACCCGTTGTCTAAGATTCCCACAGCAAAAGAGTTCACTCACACATTTAGTCAACGTATAATACAATTACAAAATTTAGCCATAATATCTGATGGGGGTACAGTTCATGACTCGTTTTTTGAAAGAATTGTGCACCATAGTCCAAATGGAATTGCGTTTACCCTCAGGTTACCACCCCCAATCATAATGGACAAACTGAAAGAACTAAACATTCCATGGAGCAATACCTCTCTGTTGAGAAGTTGGATGAAAGCCCTACCTGAAGCGGAATTTGTTTACAGCTACAGCCAACACTCTGCTTTGGGGATGTCACCATTCTTTTACTCAATGGGCTTCTATCCAAAAACTATACCCATACAGACCAATGAGAAAGTACCTACAGTTGACACATTATGTCCGACCATAATAGAGATCTGGAAAATTGTTCAAGAACATTTGCAGGCAACAAGAGAGAACACGAAGGAGCAGGCAGACAAACATCGACACCCTGCGCTGTGTTATGTACTAGACAACCTGGTTAGCATAAAAAACTTCCATTTGGGGAGGTTGCAAGAAATTACAGCCTGGGTTTGTGGGTCCCTTTAAGATAAAACAAGTGGTAAACCCAGTAGCCATCAAATTGGAATTGCCTATCAATTTTCTAATCCATCCTGTTTTTCATACATCTTTACTTAAACCTTATTCCTCTAAAACTAAAGATTTGCCCCCACCACCTCCACTAGTGGTTGATGGTCAAGAGGAATATGAGGTCAACCGCATCTTGGATTCTAGGAGACACCAGGTAGGCTGTTTTATCTAGTGGATTGGAAAGGTTATCCCCCTGAAGAACGTACCTGGAAACAATCCCTTCATGAGAGTTCGCACCATCTGGTGAATTTGTTCGATACCCACAATCCATCCAAACCACATCCTGAGGGGGGGGCATTTGGGGAGGGGTACTGTTATGTCCCACCTGAGACATACCCGGGGGTCCGAGGAAAGTTGCACCTCACAGCCTAGGAAAAGTCGTTTGGTGTGATTGTGTGCGTGAAGTCACCTCCTTGACTAATTATTTCGGGGGTTAATTTTTAAACCTTCCAAGTTCTGATGCAAGCGGCCATGTTGGAAACATCATGGGCTCACTGGTTGTTTGACTAGAGTTACGCAGCCGCAGTGATTAGTGGAGCGGTTGTCTCGTAGTTTTTTTTACTCTATTGGTTACGGGGAAGGAATTATATGGGGGAGTATTTCCAGAGCCCCTTGCTTTGTTTCTTTTCTGGTTCCCTACCATGAAGAATTTTCCTGCCAACAGCTGCCTTGCTGGTTTCCTCTTTGCTGCTTACCCCCAGCACTTTCATTGAACACTCCTCTTGATCAGAGCAGACATGTCCTCTTGTCTTCTGTGTGGACTAGGCTTCTTCTGGATCAACCTTCATTGACTGATTTTTGGCTCTGTCACTGTCTGTCCGGCAGCTGCTGCTCCTTTCTGCTGCCGACACCAGGAACCGAAAGACTGTTCCTTTTTTCTCCCTGCAGTTTTACATACCTTTTTGGCTACGTACACTGTTCCTGCAGTTGTAGCTGGTTCTCTCGAGTTTTCTTTTTGTTTGGCCATGATTTATTACATTCCCCTGCCTTCTTCTTTTTATCACTATATATATATATATATATATATATATATATATATATATATATATATATAATACTGAGGTATCTTTACTCCTATAGATGAATTCGAGTGTCATGTGACTGAATTGGTAATCGAATTTCGTTCCTTCTGGAGTGTGTACCACTGTTACCCTTTTCCATTATAACATTGTTGAGTGATTATATAATTATATTCATACATATACCTCCATATAATACTACCTAAACTAGCAAGATCATAGTGGGAGTACCTTCTGCCAACTATATATGTGTATGAGGTATCAGAAAGCTGAGCTGGTGTAGAGCAGGCTACTTTCCTTTGCAGAATGATGGCTAGAGTCAGCAAAGCTCCATCTCTGTTACATTGTACAGCGTTCCCAGATAATTCACAGAAATTCTCCTCTGCAGCATTTGACTAAAAGGCGGTTTATATAATTAAAACTCTGTTCCAATGGCATAGTGTCAAAGGTGCAGTGTTGATGTGATTGTCTTGTGACTCAGAGCTGTCTCCAACTGGACAACTGGAAAGCATGGACATCGTGTTCATTGTTCCTAGCCTTGAACATAGTGTATGAACAACATGATAAAATACTTACTAAGAAACGTGCTACATGCAGAATAATTTCTAAGTATATTATTGTGTAAGTGCAAGGCATGTAAAATGTCACCATTAAAAAAGTTAAAATGTGTATCTAAAACAGTGACTTGTGCACAGGCCTGTTGAACTTTACAACAAGCCCTGGTAAATAACACCAATTCACAAAATGAAGCTAAAAAACCATTTTGCATTAAAAAAATCAAAGAATGTAACAGAATACTCATTTGGCATTTTGAAATCTAAATTTTTCTGTTCAAACCAATTAGGAGGTAGAGGACTATGCACTCTAAAGACTGTGCGAAAAATGATAGAAATATGTGCCACTCTTTATAATATTATTGTCAGAGCTTCAAATGATTTGGAAGAACATTTGTCTGTGGATACTGAGATGGGATATTCCAGTACCACAAATTCAAATGGATTCTTAGAAGGGACGTGTGCCTAGGACCAGATGTACTAAGTTCTTTTGCATTTGCAAACAGCACGATACACAGAATCGCCTGTTTGCAGCTGTGTTTGAAATGTATGTATGTATGTATGAAAACTATACTTAAATTTGGTAATGCGTTACCAAATCGCAATTTGGATTTGTGCAAAAATATTGATTCAGTATTAGCAAGGGATGTGTTTGAGCCATCCCTTCCAAATGGTGAGTCAGAATGCCAACCATTAATGATTTGCAACCAAATTCCAGTTGCAAAACATTAACACTTCGCCGACTACGAACATAGAGGTAACCCATTCGGAAAAAAGAGTTTGTTTAAGAGAAGGCAGTGGTGCAAGGGCCATTGTGTCTGTTAAAATTAACAAAATAAAAAGAGAAACTTTTATTTTTTAACACCATCCTGTTTCCTTTAAGGGAAAATGACTGAATTGAAAAACATTGCTTTATTAAAAAGCAATCACATGCATGTTGTCTGCTAACTACTGCAGGCCACCATCCCTGTGATAGCTGTGATTCATAGTGGGTCATAATTGGCGGCCTATCTCATTAATGTTCATGAGGTAGGTCAAATTGCGACCCACCATAAATCGGTAATTTGCGAACCGACCTATTAGTACATAAGTTGTTTTTCAAATGACCACACTGATTACAAAAATACTGGTCACAAATTACAACCAGTATTGTGCAACCAGTTATTAGTGCATCTCGTCCTGGGTTCTGAATTTTTATGCTGCGAATCAAAACATTGAAAATAATGTGGTTTTATTTCTATCTCTACTTACTGCGTACAGTTTTTTAAACAAAGGAATTGTGAAATAAATATCTTTGACCTAAGCACGTGTGTCAAGTTATATAAGACGGAGTGCTGAAACTTTTCAAACACTCACCCCCAGTCACAGATCTGGGTTGAATCCATCATCATTCTTTAGCTCACTTTGCCACCCCAGTTCAGACACAGCTATATGCAAATCAGTCTTGACCCTGTGCCTAATTGGAACAGTCCAGCCCAAACTGCCAATCCATGTCTTTCCTGGACCAGAAACAAACATCCTAAGACCGGTTTTGGGCTAACAGCCCTCATCAGCCAGGCCAGCTTGAATCCAGTGGCAAACTGAGCAAGGGACCCACGTCTGGGCATACCCTGCCAACGTAGGATGAACAAAGCAAACACAAGGCTTGGCAGTTCAGGCTGGACTGTTCCCATGTGGCACAAGGTCAAGACTGATTTGCACATGGCTGGGTTCAAACTGGAATGGCATGATGAACAAAAAAACTATGGATTTAGGCCCAGATCTCTGTACTGGGGTGAATGTATGACATTGTTCTGCATTCTGTCCATCAACTGTTGTTTTTGCATTTGTCACCCCAAGTGAGACGGGTATGCCCAGACGTCGGTCCCGTGCTCTCCATGCCACTGGAATCAAGCTATCCTAGCTGAAGAGGGGCGAAACCCGAAACTGGTCCTAGGATGCTTGTTTCCAGTCCAGGGAGGACCTGGCTTGGTAGTTCAGGCTGGACTGTTCCCATGAGGCACAGGGTCAAGAGTGATTTGCATATGGCTGGGTTCAAACTGGAATGGCATGGTGTAGTGTCTTGCCTTTCTGCTTAGCCAGTCTAGTTATCATGTAGAATGTTGACATTCATGTGATGTAATGGAATGTTGGTATACTGGACTCTTGGAGTCAGTTGGGATTGGGCTGAGCAAGAAAGAGGCTGCTCCTGGTGGGGTTTATCTTGGCATATACTTGGAATAAACTTCTAAACCTACTACTTCATCTGATTCCTGATTCATACACCTTTCACTACAATTTTGGCGACGATCTTGGTGAACTTCCGCTTGCTACTTCAATGGACTTTCAAGATTTAAGTAACTTCAAGGTAATCAACTTCCTTTTCTTCTAACTACTGATTCAGAAGCATACTGGCACCCTGCGAGCCTCACCAGTGACCACTCCACCGGTCGCCCACATCCCTTAAGTGCCAGTCCCTGTTGTAATTTTCCGGCCTGCTTCTCCTAATATCCGTGGAGGATTCCCCTGCCTTTCTGTCTGTTCTGTTACCTCCCTACTCTACTACCTTGGAGGATAGTTTACTGCCCTTCCCCGACCTAACCCAATTGTGCTAAAAGTCGTTACTGTACCTGCCTACTTAAACTGCAGTGCCCTTCTTCATGTCTCTACACACTTTTACTGTGTCGCTCTGCAGCCTGTCATGTTTATTTTTGGATTTGATGCCTGAAAACTTTCACCACTGTGTTCTGAGATTTTGCGGTACCAACTGTGAATTTTTTTTCCAATCTTAAACCATCCTTAAGCACGTTGTGTACTACGCAATAAACTTTCATGTCTGCTGCATGTTTTATTCTGAGTCCGTCGATTTGGGGCTTTCCCAGAGGAACTTGTCGAGCGATTTAGGAGCACATTGAGGGGGCAGAGACTGAGTGATGTCTGGTGAGTTGGCATACTTTATTTTGCTGTTTTATTTGCCTAAACTCAACTCTGCACCATGGCAGTTGAACCGCTCCTTACTTATTTAAAAATAAACAATAGCACGTGTCACTACCAGTACGCACTTACCAGCACAGTGTCGTGTGCATCTCCATTGGATCTTCTGTGATGCCTCCATTTCCAGCTTTACACGATCCTCTTTATGACGCCTGTTTCTGCTTCTGACGTTTTGGTGCACATACACTACGTGAACCACCCTGCACCAGCTCTAAAACGTGCCACCATCTTACTTTTGACGCACTGTTTTTTCTAATCTGCAATGCATTTCACTGTGCTTTTGCCAACCATTCTGCCAACCACGTTTCTTTTCTTCTTCCTCATCATTGTAACGTTGTTGTCAAATTCTTCTAACATTATGGGAACTTTATCTGTTTGCAATGAAGCGCGACCCGTGAGTTTCTCCTGGCTCCTGAAGTGCTTATTTGGCAGAAGCAATGTATCATCATCACCGTTGTCATCTTTCTTCAGTCCAAGCTTTGGTGTTCATAACGGTTTCAACATTTCGTGGCAGCTCATTTTTAACGCTTCATACCTGCTCATTTTTAAACATCATGACAAGAGTCGCTTTGGATGCTTACGTTGCTGAGTCCTCTTCAAGTACCCTGCCCATTCTTGACCACGGTGACTACCTTATTTATTTTATTTTATTGCTTTTGGCACATTTGCTTTGTGATACTTGTTTAATGTAATTTCTACTCACGTTACCACTGCACCTTATTTGTTTTTTTATGTTTTTTTATGTTCCTGTATGATTTCCTTCCACAGTCCCACTCATCGGGTGAGAGTTCGCTCACTAGAGTCTTCTTCGGAACACTTTAGTCATCTGATGTGGTGAATAGATCCTGAATGTGCTGTTTATGTTTTGCTTTATAATGCTTTTAATTTCAAATGCTTAATGTGTAGTTCTGCCATTACTTTCTAAAATATTTCAAAGTGATTTTTCATATTCTTCTGATTAATGTTGATGATGCTCGTCATTTTCTTCGCAGGTTAGACCTTTCAAACTATTTTAGAATTTTTTCGTAATTTCTTCTTGATGTTTGTCACCTGCATTTTCATTCTTCTTTATTTATTTTACACTCATGAGTTTTCTTGGTTCTGTGCACGGAACCTCTTCCATTGATTCACTTCAAAAGTTCTGTATTATTCTTCTTCAAAAGTTCTGCCAGTTACTGTTTCACTTTGCACAAAGGTTTCATCTATGTTTGTTCCTGGCAATTGAAGTTTTCTCTCTGATTCACATTTGTTCGTACTCCTGTTGGGTGTTGTTCCTCGCTCTTCTTATTATTTCTTTCTTGGAGATTCTTGCTGTTTTCTCCTGTTAGGAGTACTTTGAGGTTTTCCCTCTCTTCCACATCTGTTGGTACTCCTGTTGGGTGTTGCTCCTCACTCTTCTTCTTGCTTTCTTTCTTGGAGATTCTTGCTATTTTCTCCTGTTAGGAGTATTTTTCTAGGTATTTTTGTGCTTCTCTTCTTTGCCTACCGTTTGTTGGTTCACGCCTTCAAACCAGTCTGGCTAATTGGTGTGTTTTGCTGTAACCTTGAATGTGTTGTGTAATTCTCTTTTGTCCCTGAAAGAGAAGATGTCTTCCTTCCTTTATCCTTGCTTTACTTCTCCTACTTTTTTCCTTCATTCTTGCTTTACTTCTCCTACTCTTTCTAAGTTTTTCGTATTGTGCTTCATATCTTTTTCACATTTTGTATTCCTCACCTTATGTAATTATTGTTCTCTTCTTTTCTTATTCTTGCTGTTCTCGTTTGTTGCTCTTCCTATAAGTGTTGCTCATTGTTCACATTATGTTATTGTGTTATTGCATTGTTTATACCTTGTGCTTTTTGATGCCATTATAAAGGGGAAGATGTGTAGTGTCTTGCCTTTCTGCTTAGCCAGTCTAGTTATCATATTGAATGTTGACATTCATGTGATGTAATGGAATGCTGGTATGCTGGACTCTTGGAGTCAGTTAGGATTGGGCTGAGCAAGAAAGAGGCTGCTCCTGGTGGGGCTTACCTTGGCATATACTTGGAATAAACTTCTAAACCTACTACTTCGTCTGATTCCTGATTCATACACCCTTCTCTACACATGGTGAGCAAATAAAAGATGGATTCAGGCCCAGATCTCTGTACTGGAGTGAATGTATGACATTGTTCTGCATTCTGTCCATCAACTGTTGTTTTTGCTTTTGTCACGCCGAGTGGGACGGGTATGCCCAGACGTGGGTCTCGTGCTCTTCATGCCACTGGAATCAAGCTATCCTGGCTGAAGAGGGGTGAAACCCCGAAACCCGTCCTAAGATGCTAATTTCCAGTCCAGGGAGGACCTGGCTTGGCAGTTCAGGCTGGACTGTTCCCATGAGGTACAGGGTCAAGACTGATTTGCATATGGCAGGGTTCAAACTGGACTGGCATGGTGAGCAAAAAAACAATGGATTTGGGCCCAGATCTCTGTACTGAGGTGAATGTATGACATTGTTCTGTATTCTGTCCATCACCTGTTGTTTTTGTATTTGTCACCCCGAGTGGGACGGGTATGCCCCGATGTTGGTCCCGTGCTCTCCATGCCACTGGAATCAAGCTATACTGGCTGAAGAGGGGTGAAACCCCAAAACCGGTCCTAGGATGCTTGTTTCCAGTCCTGGGAGGACCTGGATTGGACGTTTGGGCTGGACTGTTCCCATGAGGCACATGGTCAAGACTGATTTGCATATGGCTGGGTTCCAACTGGAATGGCATGGTGAGCAAAAAAACGATGGATTTAGGCCCAGATCTCTGTACTGGGGTGAATGTATGACATTGTTCTGCATTCTGTCCATCAACTGTTGTTTTTGTATTTAATTTCTGAAGTATTCTTAACACAATAGTATCTGAGAATGCTTTCCATACATCAGATAATAATCTTGCTTTAAAAGATATATCTGTATAGTCTTCAAACAGAAATATTTCTGGCTTCTTAAATACGTAAACTCATCTGATGCCAATAATTCATTTGCTAAATAGAAAGAACAACACATTATTGGATTTTAAATGACAAATATATAAAACATTTTAAAACGACATAATCTAATTATATGATAATAATAATCTTAAAGCCTATTTTTATGCAAATCTAAATAACTAACTCTAAAATCTAACACATCTATATCACAAAAGGCTACTCCGTCCTAATAACTACACTAATGTAATACTCTAAACATTTAAAACTATAAAGACATATATATATATATATATATATATATACAAACATTAAGTAAAACATTAGTCCCGCTAATTCTCACAACTACTATCTTTGAACTTAAAAAATCTACAAAACTATTCACACTATGTATACCTAAACTTTAAATAATTGTAATTGAATATGACTCACAAATTCATCTGTAACTAAAACCCTCACCCTTATCCTACTCAAAAAACAAATACAACAAAGTTATAAAAATGTGTTTGCTTCATATTTGCTGGGTAAAATTGTAAATACTAATTTTCCTCAATTGGCGATTCATACCTTAGGAGTACCTGTCAACGTATTTTAGTCTCCTGGAATTTGTTTGCGCTATTGTTAATAAAGCCAGGATCTGTGACCTTTCGGCCCTGTGTTGCCCTATTTTAGTTTTACTTTAGACTGCTGTTGCTGAAACTGCTGTTGCTGGTGCTGCTGTTGCTGGTGATGTAGTTACTGGTGTTTGGTGATGGAGTGTACCCATATTTTGCTAATCCTTAGCTGCTTCATAAATGCATCACATTTTATGGATTCCACATGCCGTTGCCGCAAGTCTCTGCAATCATGCTTTTCTTATAGCACGGTACGTTTTTGTTAATCATTCAAATTTTTTCTAAACATCTATATAAATGGAACAATGTTCACAGAATAGAACTAAGAATTGATTGTCTTTCACATGATTTAAATTTTATCATAGCAAGCTCTGTCCTTTGACATCTAGTGAGCTTTGTATCTGTTGAAGGATGTCACACATTCCAATGTATTTTTTTCAGATGAGTACTGTCCTTGCAATGCTGTGCTAGACTTTCTTCAAAAGGCAAAGTGATGTCTGATAGCAAAGCCCAACTATTATTAGTTTTACTCTGAGGCAGGATGTTTGAACCAAACACCACCCCCACACTATCATACACATCATTGCATATAACTCTAAAATTCATTGAGAATATATTTGTAATGTGCATTAGGTATATATAGCAATACTATTAAACACACATTTCTAAATAATTCCCCAAATCGTATGTTGCAATATGCACTGCTGTTGGACTTGGCCCTTTTGGCAGGTTCACCCCTAAACTTTTTGCAATTATCCTAGCCTTTTTCCCTATGTAGTGTGAGTGGTTTTAGGCCTCTAGGCACTTTAGCACTGTGTCCCAGTGTAAAGTGCGTGTGCTCTGTGTTACATTTAGTGAGGCTGGCCTGCCCTCCCATAGGAATGCATGGGGGATATGTGTGTCCATGGTAATTCCTGATGTGAGAGGAGTGCAGTGTCAAGTTTAGTATGTGCGAACTCGTAAGGATAAATGCTGCGCAATGATGTGCACAGATTTATTATAACTATAGGAGAAGTGCCACTTCTAGAAGTTGGCATTTCTGTGTGCTGTGTGTCTGCCTGCCTGATGTGGAGTGCATGTCTGGCTTGTGATTGACAGGTGCTGGATGGTGTGGGGAATTCCAGGAGCCAGGGTGAGTCAGCCCAGTGGTGAATAGAGAGATCTGCATGCAGATGGGAGGGTGGAGTTGCCCCTGGGACCTGAATAGGACTGTGCCTTACCTCCACAATGCTGGCTCCGGCCCCTGTGATGCGTCTGATGTCCCTAGCCTGTCCTGTGAATAGGGAGAGGGGCTGAGCAAAACAAAGTGCTCCAGAACCAGTTGCATCTGGTTTTCCCCTTGCCCTGCACCTTGGTGACAAAAGAAATCTGTGTATAAAAAGGGGCTGTGACCCCATGAAAAATGTTCTCTGTGTTCCTGACTTGAGGGGAGCCTGCTGCTGCTGCTGGGCACCAGGAGGAACCGCCACTAGGGACTGCCTCCCTGCTGGAGGGCACTGTGAGCTGGCCTGCCTGGGCCCAGCCTTTGCCCCCCACCCCTTCACCACAAGACTTTCTTTTAAACTTGCACCCAAGCGCCGGGGAAGCGCTATAACTTTATTTTCCTGCAGAGCGCTTCGTTTTGCCCTTTCTAAAGAAGCGCTCTATTGTCCAGAGGAGCGTTTTTGTGCGTTACTCAAGAAGCGCTTTATTTGTTCTAAGGAGCGTGTGGGCTCGGCGTTCATCAAGAGGAAATCCCTGGCGTAGGGATTCCCCCGCATTTTGACCTCTTGCGGGTGCCTACCCTGCTTATTTCATTATATTTAATTTAAACAAAGGCGGGAGCCCACCCCGCGCTTCGGTGAAGGAAGAAGAAAAAAATCACCGCCGCCGCCCGGCCTGGACAGGAAGCCAGGCAACCTGAGTGAGGACGTGGGCGGGGCTTAACCAGGAAGCAGAAGGGAGCCTACCCTGCGCTTCTGTGATCATCGCCGCGAGGAAGCAGACGGGAGCCTACCCCGCACTTCTGAAGAGGAAAGAAGACTGCAGGGACAAAGATGGCGTTTGCACCCGGGGCCCCCGAGAGAGAGGGAGAGCCCCATGGTGCCGAGTGTGGCACGGTGGAGTCCTGCAGACGACCCCGGTGAGAAGGGCCTCGTTGGGAGTCCGGAGGAGGGGGGGTGTGAAGGCGCCTTGCCAGTGCCTCCCCCCCTGCAGTAGCAACGTGTCCAGGGTTCCCGTGACCTGAGGAGAGCCCCGGGTGGCAGAGAGAGACTGCCCAGTTACCGAGCGGCCCCACAGGAGAGCGGGCCGCTCCAACATTGGGAGACATTTCTTCTTTTTTTTAAGAGTCCCCCGAGTGAGACTCACATGCACCGGGTCGGTGCCCGCCTCGGGCACGTTGTCAGTGCTCACAGCTGCCCCGCTTGTCAGAGGGCAGCTGCGACATCGGGGGCATTTGTTTTCCGAGTCCCCAGAGCGGGATTCCAACGTCACGCACACAGTGTTGGTGCCGATCAAGGCACAGTGTCGGTGCTGATGGTCACAGCTGCCCCGCCTGACAGTGGGCAGCTGCAACAGTGGGGACCATTCTGTTTAAAGTCCCGGAGTGGGGCTTTACCGGCACAGTGAGTACCAGTGCCAGGAGTTACTGATTTTCACAGCGGCGCTGCAGTTGCGGCCCGCTGCGACACTTTTGGGCATAGTCGGTTCTCAGAGTCCCCGAGCGGGACTCCTATGTTCACAGTGCCCTTCCTTCTCATTTCTACAGCTGCCCAGCAATTAGTGGGCAGCTGCTATGTTTAGGAAGTTCAGTGCGCCCCCTTGCTTTGCTGCATGCGCAGCCAGCCCAGACATTCTGGACATTGGGCATTTCAGCCCCCTGTGAGAGGCCAGGTGGCCTGGGGCCAGATTCAGTTTGTGGTGCCCCCGATTGGGGCACACTGTTTTTTATGTCAATTTATTTCCCAAGGATTTTACACTTGTGATGCCTACTGTAATGCCTATTGCGTAATATGTGATGCTAGTGAGTGAGATTTGGGCCTAATGTAGTTTTATGCCTAAGGGGGTTAATGCGCAAAGTGATTTGTGCATCCACGGTTTCGCATTGCAGGATCTCTTGCTAAGTTCCTAACGTTACCAGTAGTTACTGGTTGTGCGCTACACTTACTATATGTTCTACATTTACAATTGGTGATTTGTGATGATTCTGACGGTGGTCCATTGGCCCTGTCTTGTGTAAATAGTCCCCTGTAAATTCTGCCTAGTGCCAGTTGGCACAGTGTACATTGTGTGATTATTATCTAATGTGCCTATTATAATACAAAGGCTATTTTTATATATAACCTTGTGTGGAGTTCCTTTTGTGGTGGGCCTGGGGTGTTGCTGCTGTGTGCGTGCGCAAACGCTTTACACATTGCCTCTGGGATAAGCCTGACTGCTTGTGCCAAGCTACCAAGGGGGTGAGCAGGGGTTATCTTTGGCATGTAACTTCCTTACCCTGACTAGAGTGGTGGTTTCTGCCTGGCTTTGGCGCAAGCCTTAGCCAACCAGAAATCCCATTTCTAACAACTGCCAATATACAAATGTATGTAATGTTGTTAGATAGAGAAACTGTGTTAGCATTTTCTGCGTATATTACTAATGTAGGCATTGATTTTTTATTTATGAAGCAACAAAACGGTATGCTTCTCTTCGTTTGAAAGTATAGTTCTCTAAATGTATTATTGTTTGTAATGCAAAGTGAAGATTCATGTATATTAAAAACACAGCTTCTGTAATATTTATACATAATTCAAACTCTAACATGCTGCACATGTTGCTATTGCTAAATATATCTCCAACCTCAATAGAACAATTAGAGTACACATTTACCTGGCATCTAAACTTAACACAATCTGAATTTGTGCACTCATGTTAACATTCTTTATTTAAATGCACACATGTTTTCATTTTGGAGTAGACAAATATAAACTTCTCATAAGAGTTAACCTTCTGAAAGAACATTATTAAAAGCAAAGGGTCAAGCAAAAAGATAAGCTCTACGGTATGAAGGTGTTAGGCCATGCAAATGTATGCGGCTGCATTAGGTTGTGTGGCAACAGCTCCAAATGTCTTAATCTGTAGTGAAAGTGTGTGTGCCTCATGTCAAAATTAGGTCGTACATTTTTTAAGCCTAGATGTTTGAACAATTATGATATGCTTTGAAATACCTAACTTCATCATCTCTCAAAAGGTATGAAATGTATTGTTTGTCAAAAGTGAATTTGGTCAGTAATGAAAAAAATAAAAGTGTCATCATCAAGTTTTTCTGCATTTTTATAGTCATGTATTTAAGGATTTTTCATAAATACGGTGCCACAAGAGATTATAATATACATCATAATATGGGATTATAACTGTGCGTGTTTAGTTGAGTAAAATGGTTTGATATGTGGACTATAAATGCAGATATCAAAATTTGAGTGGTATGACCACAAAGTCTTTCACACACAATTCACACAAATAATGTATAAATTAAATATGTGGTCCACATGTAGTTTGGTACACCAAAGTGTTCCGTGTGGATTTGATGTTAGAAGTAACATTTAAAGTGTTTAAGCCAAGGAATAAGTGGTGGCAACTAAAGCATGCCTTATTCCAACAAACTGCCAATTAACTTCTATAAAACTACCTCATATAGGTAACTTGCCACATTTGTTGCTGATTATATGCTCCACCACACTCTGCATAATGTTTTCACAATTTATAATGCCTTTCAAAACTAAACATGTGCCCAAACTTTCAAAGTAACACTTCAACAACTAAAACTATCATAATACATTTGAAACTTTTTTTATCACATTATAGCTCTTTTTAACTTTACAAAATAAAAAGGTAACACAAAATATTAATGTGGCTGAGTGTTTTAATTTATCAATATATCACATTACATTTTTTGTAGAGATGCAATGTGATATAAGCTTAAAATACCAGAGTATATATTAAGGCCCAGATTTATTTCCTTAATGCAAGGCAACATAGCACCAATATTGCTGTTCTGCCTTGCACCGAAGGAAGAGAGAAAAAATGACTCATATCTACTAAGATATGGTGCAATTTTTCCCTCCCATAGTGCAGCTGCACTTTTGGCAATCATGTACTAACACACACACCCAAGGACAATAGTGCAGGGGTGTAGGTGTTATCAAAAGCATTTTTGAGTACTGGAAGATGTTCCTTCCAGTACAAAAATTATGCTTTAAGGTATTTCCCACTCCCACTTTGTATGTGTGCCATCCAATGCAGCACACATGAAAAATTTAAAAACTAGAATAAATGAAAACTTTGCCTTGAGGGAGTGTAATATTTTGTCTACCAATGATAATAGATACGGATTTATGCCAAAACCCATGGTATTGCCCATGCACCACCCATGGAATGCCCCATGATGCAGGGTAACACAAAGTAGTGCATAGCACAAATTTGTATTACTTTTGGATACTATCCAACGCATCTTTGGATAGTAAATCCCCGCATAACACTTTATGCTTGGTTGGATTTTCAATTAGACATCGCTCTCAAAGAACAGATTAGTACTTATGAGTTTTCCTTAACTTTGGCCATATAATGCACTACTTTGGTTAACTTAGCATCAAGGTTGTGTTGCATGGATCCTCCATGGTTGGCCACATGCTACAAAAAGAGCACAATTTCAATCAGCTTTGGCACATTTTTGCCTTATGTTTGTGACTCTGACCCCACACAATTGCTTGTAGTTGGATTTATTATGAAACAAATAAAAATATATGTTGGAAACTTTCACTATGTATCTCAAAGTGGACCTGTGTTGTACCTTGCGAATATTTGCAACCGTGCTGGGTTCCAAGATAGGTATATATGCATTCATATGCAAACATACTTGTTTTTCCCATAAAACACATTTCAGCTAAAATTTGTAAACATGGATTCGGGCATAAACATTATGTCTTCTTAAGCTAGGTGCAGCAAGCATGCTTTCTTCATGTTTCTACTCATTTGTATGTGCACTGCATTGTACAGCACAAGCGAAGCAGGAAAATAGATTAAGGATATTTTTGATAGTGTGGTATTCTAGTACAAAATGCATTTGCTATGGAATGCACACACATTTGTACTTTGGAGAAAGGATGTGTGCAATTGGCACATGACACTCTAATGTGCACCATTGAAGGGAGTGAAGAAAACAGCACTATCTTTTAGTACATTTGCTGTTTCACTCTCTGCCTTTCACAGAATGCAGGGCAGCACCTTGAGATGCGCTGTGTGAAATAAAAGCAAATGTGGCTCATAAAAATATAAAACATCCAGAGCTTTTTAGTCCTGTACCAATCTGCATATTTTGTCTGAACATAGAAAACATATACAATTGTAATGATTTTAGTTGAAATGCTTTAAATAAGTACTCACCAAGACTGGAGGGATCACTAAAACACTCTTTCTGTTTCTTCAAATGCAGACCCACCTGAAAGATGATTAACTCACCATAAACCTCACATACCTTAAATAAATATACTACATTTTACTTGCTTTAAGTTAAATATTTCTATCACTATTAAGGTTCCCTAAATGAATACTTTAAGAAATATTACAAAAACCAATCAACATTCAAATATTTTTAAACAGGTACATTTGAAAACACCCACTTGACCAGCAAATTCAATGTCAGTATGGCGGAGCAGGCCTGCCTCATGGGACACCACATTAGCCCACCAATGTTGGTCCTGATGCACTATTCTTTTGATGTGATGCACACCTTTATCTTCTTTCCTACAAACGATACCCCAGTCCCACACAATCACGATTAGAATATGTAGCAGGTAGTGTACCACCAGCCAAATCAATGCACCTGCCTCGTTTCCTCAAAATTCTCCTGCCTACCTCTATCGAACATTATAACCCCTATAAAAAATATTTAAAAAATTAACAGCAATTACAATTATCTAAAAATATGACACAAACAAACACAAACAGACATCTAACAAAAACAATATGAAGGCTCAACCAAGGACTTAAAAACAAAATCGTAAATCCGGTATTTGTAAAGTGCAAACTACTCACCCTTACGGGTCTCAAGGCGCTGGGGGCCGTCATGGAAATTAAGTGAGCTATTACCCAGAGACACATGGTGCTGAGCTGATCTGCCGCCGGAGTCGGGGATCGAACCGTGACCCCTGTGCTCTGACGTCAGCTGCCCTGGCCGCTGCACCACACCTCTCCCCAAAAGACAGACAATACCTAAGTGCTATTGGGCCAGATGTAGCGCTGTTTTTAGCGGTCACAAATGGGAAATTTGCCCATTTGTGGCCACTAAAAAGGGTTGTAGCATGTACCAAACATATTTTATGGGTCAGTAACCTGTTACCACCTCGCAAAATAGGATTTGCGAGTTGCTATTAGAAAGGCTCGTGGCAAGGGCGTCCCTTCCTAATAGCGAATCTCAGTGGGATGTAAGATTGTTTTGCCACTACAAATGTGGTCGCAGAACAATTACATTTACCACCAAATTCAAATTGGTGGTAAGCCAGTCGCAAACGGGATGGGGTCCCCAGGAGACACGTTCCCCTTTGTGACTGGCAGCAAACATGTTTTTTAAGTGCAGGCAAAGGTCCAATGGACCACTGCCTTCTCTTAAAAAATGAAATCGAAATGCTTCATTGTAATAAAGCAGTCACAGACATGGTGGTCTGCTTACCCCAGCAGGCCACCATCCCTGTGAGTGCTGACCATTCCTAATGGGTTGCAAAATGCAACCTGCCTCATGAATATTAATGAGGTTGGTCCTTTGCGACTCATTTGGGAATCACAAACAGTGTCTTGTACATCAGTGTTTGCAACTTGCAATTTGCGAGTCACAAAAAATGCAAATTGCAATTCGCTAACACTGAGGGTTGTACATCTGGACCATAGTTACAATGACAAGAAGCTCTAACAATTCCCTAAGTTCACCACAAAATCTCAACACCACTAATAATTACTTCTCACACATGTCAACTAAACCTTGAAAGAAAATCTTGATTGCCTACTTTACATCTTTTCCAAGTAGCATAATGGCGTTTTTTGACATATTGCATGACTTTTCTTACACAAAGCTGTGAAAATTGGAGATACATGAGAATGTTATGTAAAATGTCAAGCATCTTCACTCAAACGCAAAGTAAACTGACACAATTAATTTAGATATAACACTTTTAAATGTAGCTAATGATACTATTCATATGTTATTCTCTATATATGTGTTCTTTTAAAATTATTTATATTTTAGAAATCCAGTTAGAAACAATACATTTTATGTTTATTAGATATCATTTGTAAATTCAAAAATAGTTTTTTATAAATGTAAATTTACCTTATACAGTGGTCTACTATATAACTTGTCCAAACATTTTTAAAGTTATATGATCACTTGGGCACATATGCTCCGGGATTGTATTTATTTTGTAATGAAAACCAGATGCAAAGTGTTAAATTGGGATTTACTATCCTATGCGGGGAACAACCTTTACAACGCAACTTTTACAACGCACTACACTTACAACGCATTTTTTACAATGCACAATCCATTACAACGCATGACATTACAACGCATGACACTACAACGCATTTTTAACAACTACCTTTACAACGCATTCCATTACAACGCATACTACCATTACAACGCATACCATTACAACGCATAATATTACACTACACTATCCAACACTTTCCCTACTGTTGCACCCCCTGGAGTTAGAATAGTAATTTTTACCCCTATACTATCCAACACTTACCCTACTGTTGCACCCCCTAGAGTTAGAATAGTAATTTTTACCCCTATACTATCCAACACTTACCCTACTGTTGCACCCCCTGGAGTGGGAATAGTAATTTTTACCCCTATACTATCCAACACCTACCCTACTGTTGCACCCCCTGGAGTTAGAATAGTAATTTTTACCCCTATACTATCCAACACTTACCCTACTGTTGCACCCCCTGGAGTTAGAATAGTAATTTTTACCCCTATACTATCCAACACTTACCCTACTGTTGCACCCCCTGGAGTTAGAATAGTAATTTTTACCCCTATACTATCCAACACTTACCCTACTGTTGCACCCCCTGGAGTTAGAATAGTAATTTTTACCCCTATACTATCCAACACTTACCCTACTGTTGCACCCCCTGGAGTTAGAATAGTAATTTTAACCCCTATACTATCCAACACTTACCCTACTGTTGCACCCCCTGGAGTTAGAATAGTAATTTTAACCCCTATACTATCCAACACTTTCCCTACTGTTGCACCCCCTGGAGTTAGAATAGTAATTTTTACCCCTATACTATCCAACACTTACCCTACTGTTGCACCCCCTGGAGTTAGAAAAGTAATTTTTACCCCTATACTATCTAATACTTACCTTAAATGCAATTTAATATTATGCGTTGTAATGGTATGCGTTATAATGGTAGTATGCGTTGTAATGGAATGCGTTGTAAAGGTAGTTTTTAAAAATGCGTTGTAGTGTCATGCGTTGTAATGTCATGCGTTGTAATGGATTGTGCGTTGTAAAAAATGCATTGTAAGTGCATGCGTTGTAAAAGTGTGCGTTGTAACGACATACATCCTCCTATGCAAATCAGGATTTGTATATTTGCATTTGATAGTTTCCAAAATTAATATATATATATATATATATATTATCTACTGGCGGTCGCCAGTAGATAGTTATAGTTACAACCTAGTTTCCATAGGAAATCTCAAAATTCTATTTTGAATAACTTTGGTGCCGGGTGACGAATCCTCGCGAAATTTTCAAAACTAATGGGGCGCTCTGCTCAGCTCCTACCCTGAATGTCTCGGGGTGATTTGTCTAGCGGGGGCCGAGAAAAAGGGGGGGTCCCAAAACGCGTTTTCCCCATGCATTTTTCCGTAGGACCTTTAGTCGCAGCTACAGCCCGAACGGCTGAACAGAATTACGTGAAATTTGGCAGAGAGGTTGCCATAAGGTCAAGGAAGTGCCTTTTGCAGGTCTGGTGTAAATCTGTTCAGTATTTCCTGAGAAAATAGCATTTAAAAGCATATCAATATCTATACGCGCGCACCGTGCGTGCACGGTGCGCGCACCCTGCCGTGCGCGAGCGCAATTCTGATTGGTTGTTAGATGTCGGTAAACATTCGAATCGGTCGAAACCAGGAAGTGTCGGCTGCCATTTTGTCTCTCGCAGTCTGAGGGGGTGAAAAAAAAGGTGGAGAACGTGAAAAGGGGGCAGAGTGGACAGTTCCTGACCCCTAGCCTTGGTCAGGGGGTCACAGAAGGACGCGAGGTGCGCGTACCTTGCGCGCACGGCACGCACTGCGATCCGTGGGAGCGCACCGAGCACCCACAGCGCGCGCACGGTGCGCGAAGCGCAGCTTGCGCGCAGGGTGCACGCACCTAGCGATTTAAAAAAAAAAAAATTATAAATACATAACTTAGCATTTAAAAAACCATACAAATTCACTGAAAAAACCATAAGTTTCACACACGTTATAGTTACGAATTAGCATTTAAAAAACCTTGCAAATTCACTTAAAAAACCATAGGTTTCACACATGTTATAGTTAGCTGGACATTTCACTCGTAAAAAACCAATGAAATTCCCCCGTTATAGTTACTGCAGGCAACTATAACTCACGCGACCGCAATCCTCTGCTGATGACGTCAGATATTACATCACTGATGAAATATGTGTCTTTATGAAAAATAAATATTTGTAATATATGTATAGCTAAAGATTAATGGAAGAAGACATGGGTAAATAAGTGTCTAAATACAGTGATGCCATATCTGCTCTGGTTAGCAAGGACACAGCAATCAGGCTGCAGACTGAACTCTTCTTTTTCCGATTGACTAATCATTCAACTAAGGACTCTGGTTGGTCCTCCACTGGGCACCATGTAATGTGGGGTTTGCATGGCCATGTAGTGCTCCCTCTCCGACATTCCACAGAATGTGAATAAAACATTCCAAAACTCACATATGTGTCAAGTCTAGGTTCAATCAAGTATACAAGTATGGATGAATGTAGGGAGATCGATTGCACAAAAATGTACACCCTGGGGAATGACATAAATGTGCATGTCTGACCCTGACCCACATGGCCAATTTGATGACTGTGAAGGTGTGAACTAGCTGTGGCCTCATTGCTCATGAACAACAATCTAGCAACCACCCGAGGAGCCCCACGTCCATAGATTATATAGGGCTGTGTGTAAAAATGACACATTCGGTAGCAGGCCTGAAGTAGTGTCCTTCATCACATGTGACAACAGAACATCTCTTCGCATACCAACTCACACTCAACTGTGTGGACACTGCCTGTTTTGATGGATCACATTGATCCATATGGCAAGACATTGGACACCATACTCACATTGCAGAAGACACGTAAGTGCACAGGTATACCAGCAACTATCCCAACCACAATGTCTGACTCACAGAGGTGGAGCTGGCAATGGGGATTCACCCCTAAGTGACATGCGTCAGTCCCTCCAATGCACATTGAGGCACACGATTTGCCATTCTAATCAACACTCATCACAGTTGAACACTAGTGAAGTTGCGTAGACTTTATTGACATGTGCGTGTCAGTACGTGCAAGACAAGGGCCGCAACACGCAGACCAATGCTTTTGATTCTAACAGGCCGCATAGGGACATGTAGAGGTGCAAGACATGGGGAGGCAGAAATGAACACTAATCATTATGGATGGCAATGATCTCAGCCCACCTTGCCTTGCTGGATGGGTCATGTGATGTTTGGCAAATGCTCATTGCCCCGTGTCAGGAGACACGACTCACAGCCCATGGGATCTGCATAGTCCTGTACCACTGGACTGTGCTGTCTGCTGTGCTGACAGTGAGCAGGTGGAGGTGTCCGACAAGGTCACATGTAGTACTACATTGCCATGTGTTTACTGTCCCTCCAGCAGTATGTCAGATTTAGGAACGTTGCCAAGCGACGCTGTGCAGCTCCGCCCATAGGACTGCCTCCCCTTGTACAGGTGTGTGCCAACACGCGTAGGTGCACGCACATGCATTTTGGGTTCACGCGAATGCAACCATGCCCAGTGTTGTGGTGGGATATGTGGCCACTTCTCCAAGATGCAACGCGGTGTTGGGACCTGTGCTCTGGGTTACGATCAGTTGTGGCCGCAGGAACGTAGTCACTCATCCATGAATGCGAGCACAGCTTGATGTGCAATCAGTTCCAAGAGCACGTCGTTGTCGAGTTCAACGAACACGAGTGCGACACAATCCATTTACTGGTCCGGACAGGTGTGCTCTGTCCATGCCGTTTCACCAATTCGCAACACAGACCAATAGGGGAGCGCCTTGATGTGGTCACTGAACACGAGGATTTGTGCAATCACCCATGCCCAACTGCCAGCACATATGCCAGATATCAAGGCATCCCAAGCACGGCTATCACAGTTACACTCCTGGTTGTGGATCAACAGGGGGAGCACACACAAGGCATCATCCAGTTCAGCTACCATTGTGTTGGATAGGCAGACATCCATGGGCCACTCGAATGTGCATGATCGACAGTGGAACTAGGGCTGGACGCAGGTGACATACGCAAGACGGAATCTCAGATGGTAACTGATGTGCGACACCGCCAGTGGCAGTGCCCCTAACAAATGCAGCATTCGGTCACGGTACAGTCCCACGTGACAGGCGTTGTGCATGTGCCCAGGATGTCCTGCCTTTGCGTTTGTGGCTTAGGTAGTACCGGCACTCTTCTGACCTGTGGCAGTTATGTGGATAACATGCCACAAGTCGGGAGCAATAAGTCGTATGTGTGTGCAACATTTAGAAGTATGGGTTTTTGTGTACATAAGTGTCAAGGGCATCCCATGCAGAAGTACCTCAAGCAAGGACTTCTGTGTGTGGGGTGTGGATACGTTGGCCTTTCATTGACGCTGTTCGTGGTGTGGGAGTCGTCAGCATCTGCAATGGTATCTCTCTCAGGGGGTGCCTGCCGCAGGCCAGACCAAGGTCGGAGATACAGATGTCCTTCCGCCTTATGTATTGTGACAATGGACCTTTCAGCCCTAATGCTAGTCTGGCTACTGCTTGCATTCTTGGAATATGATGTGGCTTTCACGCTGGAATTGATGCTGGGCCTTAGGCTCATGGTGCACCAATGGCGATACACACACAACAGTTTGCATGTATGACGTAAGTGCCCGGGCAGCATGGCGCTCCTTGTACTATCTCTCTCCCTCTCTCTCTTTCTCTCTTTCCCTCTCTCCCTCTCTTCCTTTCACTCTCTCTCTCCCTCTCTCTCTTTCTCTCTCTCTCTCTGTCCTTTGATGAGCGCATGACACACTTTCTCATCATGAATTCTGTCTTGCAGGCTGTGACTTACAGATTGGCCATGGAAGACCCGCCATGACTCTTCCACATAGTTGTTTTGAGTTAACTTTGGATCTAATATTTGGTTTGGAAATTCATAGATGAATGAATGAGGCTCCTTTTTCTGACCACACATGGATGTTAATTGTTGTGATTGTGCGAAATCAGGCGAATTGTTTTGATCATGATTTCATAAAGTTGATGTGCAGTATCTTTGTCCGGAGGGTTGCCCGGGGTAGGGGTCCTGGGTGTGGTGGCGGTGGGTGTTGTGGCCCTCTTGGGGCACCGAGCTGCATGAACAGTTGCTCCATGGCATCTGTTGTTCTTCAGGTGTGGCTCTGGGCTGGGCTCCCTTTTCATGGTGCAGGTTGTTGTCTGACTTTACACCAGGTCAGTGCAGGTGTTAATCCCTGCTGCTAACGTGCCTTATAGCCTGTTTTGTGATCTTATCGCCGATCTGGATAGTCATTGTGAATGTTGCGATGTGGTGTTGTCGCAGGTTTTTCCACGGCAACGCCTACTCTGCATATCGTTAGCGTTAGTTGCCGGGGTCATCTGTGGCGATGTTTTTTTGCTGCTGCTATCGCGGGAAAACTGGTGGTATGGGCTGTTAGCACCAGCTTGTGAATGGGGAGATAAATTTATCACCACTTTGGCTGAGATAAAGTGACGCTAACTTTGCGATAGGTCCTTGAGAATATGCACCTTTGAGTTAGCGATCCGCTAAATGCATTCAGGTCATTGAACGTGCAGAACATACAGCAAGATTATAAGCATAATGTTAACAATTAGAAACATAGGGGCGTATATCTAAGGCTGCTTCAGTCACTCTAATCACTATTCTATAGGTATAAAATGTGCTTGCAGCTCGGGAAGACTTTCCTTGACAGAAGTAGCTCTCACTACAGAAAAGGTTGGAGACCCCTGCTCTTACACCACGCAACATGGTGCAAGAGGGACGCAAACATTAGGCCTGATTTTTTAAGCCATACAAAGCCACTTTCTGGAGTAATGTAACGCAGCCCGAATCGCTGTGTTGCCTTACTCTGCCCTGGGAAGGCATTCCATGGGCATTTCGTGGGTGTTCCCACGCAATTCCCATGGATTTTGGCGCATCCCCAGATTGACAAAATCTTGTAAACCTAGGGATGCACCAAAATCTTACACTTTCCAGGGGAGGCGAAACAAGGAGAATTATCTCTGTATCTTTCTCTTTACCTCTTTACATGTGTGCAGCATTCTTAAGCACACATAGTAAGAGAAATATGCCTCCCAGGATTGCTTTTGTGCAGGAAGGTGTCCCTTCCTGCACAACAACAATCCTGCATGCACCATAGCACCATGGTGCAAGGGTGACTGCATTGGCACTAGGATCCCTGGGGGTTCCAGAGCTAGAAAAAGGACAGGAAATCACAGTATTTCCTTAAATATGCCACATTCCTGCCCTTTTCCTGTCACGCAGTGCAGCACGCTGCAGCAAGGTAAGGTGTTGCGCTGCACTGCATGGCTTCCTAAAAAATTAGGCCCTTAGTACCAAGTGTTGCAGCATTGCAAGGACCAGTGAATGATCAGTCAGCCAAGATCGGGCTCTGAATGCATTTGTTGTCTTGAAATCCTTCTTTATTCCTAGCAGCAAACTATTGCAAACAAATGAGATATGATACAAATTTTGATGTTCATACAATAAACTGAATATCCCCATATATCAAACCGAGTGATACCCTAATAGTGATCAGTGTCTTGGAACAAAATCCTTCAAACATGCACTTTGATGACCACTGCTTGTGTGCAGCAAGGTCTAAGTGATGTAGAAAAACATCCAATTTGTTTCTCAAATTCTTTGGACTGTCCATGCAATTTGCTGCTTTCAATATAGACAGAAATTAATTAGCTAAAAGTAATCCACTAATCCAAAAGCATTGTTATTGTTTTAATAAGTCACATGCCAGTGTTCACATTGAAAGCCTATCACCTTATTTCTTATTTCATTTTTTAAAACCATATTCCAGTGTCCCAGTTGAATACATACAGGAAAAAAACATACTTGTTGTCAGGTGTTTGCAATGAAATATTAACTCAGATATAGAAGGCAGATACACTAGTGCTGCTTCTCTCTCTTCAATTATTCCCTTAGAGTTGGAACCTAATCCTCTTGGGAATGTACAGACTTGAAGCATGCTAAAAATTGTCCTGGAATAACACATATGTTTGCTATTTACACCAAGCTAAACATTGATAAGAAGAGGTATTGTTAAAACATTTTGGGGTATATTTACTAATGTTTTGAGTAGGTTTGTGCATCACAAATGTGTCGTAAATCGACACAAACTTTTTTAAAATTTAATTTTGAGCTGGAAAATCACTAGAAAGAAGAGCAAAGCAGTGCCTAGTGCTGCTTTGCATTACTTAGCACTAAGATGGCATTCCATGGACAGTCCATGAGTGTTTCCACATAAGCCCTCATGTTTTTTTACACAAAACCCTATCTGCTTAAAAAAGTAGACAGGGTGTTGCATAACAAAAATAACACCATTTTGAAATATTTGCTGTCAAGGAAAAATATAAATTCTCTTTCGTTTCTGAATTTTCATGTGTGTTGCAGTATATAGCGCACATGCAATGTAGGAAAAGGTTTGAAGTTAGTCAAAGCATAATATTTTGTACTGGAAGGTTAGCCTTCCAATACAAAACCTATCGTAGAGTCCCGCATACACCATTGCACTTTGGTGGAAAAGTGTGTGCGTGGTGTTCGGCAGCCTGATTGTGTGTCGGCTCTAGGGCGAGAGGAATAGACTGCCAAATGTCAGTAGATAAATTTCTGTCTTGCCCTCCACTTCTCCCGCAACACAGTACAGCATTTTTGGCTGCCGTGCTGTGTTGCGTAGAGCTTAGTAAATATACCTCTTTTTGTTTATATTTGCACGCATGTGAACGTACACTCGTTTGTTAGCGCCTGTGTGAATATGTGTATGCATCAATGCGTTCGTTGATTTTCAAGTAATATGGCTTGGCTTAATGGAGAAATTCTCAGACATTAGTAAAAACACTGCAACAGATCATACACAGGTTGAAAATGCTCCATATCCTGCTTTAATACTTTATGTCACTACAATATAATTTCCATTATGAATATTTAATGTCAGGGGCGGCTAGTGACATTTGAAGGTGGTGAGGCGTGGAGGTCCGGGTTGAGTGCCCGGTGATGGGAGGGGATGGAGGGGGCTCGGGAGCGTTATCCCCCTGAAAATGTTTTGAAGGAAGGAGTGGGTTGGTGGTGCGTTTTCAAGCGCATAGGGGCATATCAACAACAACGGGCGATAATTATCGCTAAGCGCACTTAGCGCTAGGATAATTATCGCCGGCTAGCATGGATTTTTATCGCTGAGATAGCGTGCTATTAGCAACGCTTATCTCAAAAGCGATAAAAATCCTAGCGCTAACTGCCTAACGTGAGATTATCGCTGGAAACCCAGCGATACTCTCACGAAATGTGGCGTTAGCTTGTTGATAGGGACTCACAAACTTAGCCATGATATCCTCCTTCCATAGGATATCATGGGTAAGTCAGTCCTGAAGCAGGCGTAAGGAAAGTAGCGATAACAGGGGTTATCGCTACTTTTCCTGCCGCTATGCTTCATAGCGTGGGGCTTGGTGATAGGAGAAATGTCGCTTAGCGACATTTCTCCTGTCATGTCAGGTCAAGAACGCCCACTTTGCATCTCATTAGAGATGAAAAGGTGGGCGTTAAGATTTCGTACGCTAAAGCAAGGTTTCACGCGTTAGCGTGACCTTGCTAATTTGGCGATAAAATTATCGCCGCTTTTCGGCCGATAACGGACGCAAAAACGGCGATGATTTTCTATCGCCTCGTTGGTGATATGCCCCATATTTGGGAGGGCAGGAAGGTTGAGAGCGGATGAACAGAGGAAGGTGGAGTGGCGGACTGCAAGGAGGGTGCGGGGAAACTGCAAGCCGCACACAGCCAAAGTATGTGACCGAGAAAGGCAGAAAGCGGCATTACAGCAAACAAATAGCCATCCGAGGCAGCAGAGCAGCTGGCTACACAAGGAACCCGGGGAACATATGGAAACAAGCAGCGCTGACAACAGTGGTAATACACCCACTCAATTGTACTGGCAAACAAACACAACTGAATTTCACTTGCCTGTTGTCACACCCCAGCCTGTCGGTAGTCTGCAGTGCCCTTTCACCTGCTGTCTCAGCCACAGCAGTCTCGTGTCTCTGAAGTATTCGTCGGTCTCAGTGCACTCTTTTCGACTACTAGCATTCTCTCTGGTGACCTCGTTCTCTTCCTCGCTGCAGTCCACCTTTGCAGCTAGTCTATATGTTGTGCTGTCTCTCTTCCCCGCACTGGCCGCAGCCTGTCCCTCTCTGTCAGCATGCTCCCGCGCTGCTGTCTCCGATCAGTCCGGGTGCCGGAGTCAGAGCTGCGCGGTGGCCGGCAGGCTCTTCCGCAGCCCACTCCCTCAGCTCCCATTGTCCAATCGGGAGGCCTGGGACTAGTGCAAAGGCAAGGGGGTGCTCCGGTTGTTGCCACCCACTGCTCTGTCTTGAGGCGGGTCGGCCCTGCCCCTTGCCATTCATTTCAGTGGCACGCTGCTGAAATCGCCTGGGCCGCAGCATAGGCGGCCCATTTGAAACCAGCCATTTTCCACTCTCTCTGGCCACTCCCTTCACTCTTCTCGGATGTGCTTCGAGGGCGAGCAATAGTCCTTGCCCCGGCCAGCACATGCGCAGGAGGTCTCTGACCTGTGACTGAAAAAAACAAAACAAAACTGAATTTTATTTGTGTTCGACACAGGGCAGTGAGCACTTCATTTGAGGCTGCTGCAATGGCATTGCGTGTGGTGTCTCTCTTGTCTCCTCTCCCCGATCCTCATCCCGAGGCTAGTGAGGCAACGCCCCTTTCGCCCCTATGCACCAGCCGCCACTGTTTAATGTAGTCATGGTTCACAAATAGACATTTCCATAAGTTCCTAGCTCATAATCATGGATTCGACTTTTTTTCAGAAGTGGTTGAATATCTGCCAGTATTGTTATTTTGCATTTACTATGTTTAATGATACCTAGTCAGTACAATGACCCCTGAAAGATGCCTTACATAAAGGTATGCATTCACATTCATTTTTGCATCCTGCTATATCTCCATTCCTGTAAGTTAGGTTTAAGAGCGCAGTGGGCTAATATATCCTACATATTCTGATGTATTAGTTATGGTCATAGCATTCATATACCCATTCAAATTATCTTATAGCTGGCAAGTTTTCAAGTGTTCAGGTATTACCTTTTTACTTGATGTCATGATAGAGACTGATATTTTACAGTCTCTACGTGAATGTATCAAAATGCCTCTTTTTGCATGATCACCCACATTTTTATGGACTGATCCTGTTTTTTGTGCACGGGGGCTCTACTAACCAGACCTCAGTGCATGTGCTCTATCCCCTAAAAAATGATTAAATTGGCTATACTTATAATTGGCATATTTATAAAATCTAAATCCCATGTATATGGTATGAAGTGTTCCCAGGGCCCGTATGCTAATGTCACTCGTGGACTGCAGCACATATTGTGCCACCACTAATACAACAATGCAAAATATGATAGCTGACCTGCCATCAGTAGCCTGGCTTTGCAGGTTTGACCTGCAAATTTGACATGTCAAAATATCCCCTTTGACAGACCTAAACCCATCATTTAACATTACTAAGTCACCATTAAGTTGGCCTTAGATGCCCATAAGGCCAGGTGCATGATATTTAAAAGTTTGTGTCCTTTTCAGTGCATGATGGACGTTTTCCTAATGAAGGAATTCCTGACAAAACGTGCGTAGATAAAATCGAAGTAATTCACACTATGAACTAAATTGTGAATGAATTAATGTTTCTCGTTTTCAGTCATATGTATTCATCAGAGGTATACTGAACAGGATTTCTTGGACCGTTCGCAGAAACAAAAGATGGTCTATTACATGAATGCATCATTTACTTATAACTGATTACTGCTTAGGACATTACTCATGTAAATAATATATTATGATGTTTGATATTGTATATTTTTAAATATTGTAATGAAAAATTCAAAAAATGTAAATATATCTTGTGACACAGAATTATTAGAAATTTTTCTAATCATAAGTTGAACAGTCATTATATCGTCAATATTATGCCAGTTGTATTAATGTATGCCTGCACACTCACAATATTTGCGTCTTGCTTAAGCTTGTTCCTAAATATTTTGATTCTTCCCGGCGCTTGTCAAGTTATCTTGTTTTGCAGAGACAGATTTCCAAAATGATCCATCACCTTTGAGCCCAGCTTCAGGTTCCACCTACTGTAGACAGCGTTGAATCATTGACGACCCGCTGACTCCCAGAAATGTTTCTAAGAACAGAAGGTAACTCTTTGTACAGGATGAAATCCTTGTATCCAACTGCGATCGATCATGGTTGGCCATAACATTCTACCATGCCCAAGTCCAGCATGACCAATTGCCCAAGGATGGTGTTTTTCACTTTTTGTTGCTATTTTAATTTAAAACGTTAAAAACGTATGTTTCCCTTATTGGATTTGTATTGTTTTAGTGTCATTTTGTTCACTAAACTATTGTCTATGTTTATAAGTTGGAGTGGGATTTTTATTGCATTGTGTTTTATAACTGTTTTGGTCCTTATATATTCTTTACAAAATTTCTTAAGTTAAGTCTGCCTGCTCTGTGCCACAGCTAACACATGTTAAACTCAGGTTTAAATTGCTGAAACCTTTCTTTGACCTAACAAGAATAGCATCATTATTACTTGTAGTGGACTACCACCTACTTCAGCTAATAATCAGCTTTCTCACAGTGAATGACTAAAATTACTATTTATTAAAAGGCAGAACATCCAACCCCCAGATTTACCCTTTTGAACATGGCTGCATCAATTGTGAAATTGGACATGAGAGCAGTTACATTTGTGATGCTTCTGCAACCAGAATTGTTAATTGAGTAACATGCAAGACACTGTTGTACATTGCATGCCTGGAGAGAGAATCTTCAGAATACTGTACAAGACCCATGAGATATATTTAAGCAACTCATCCATCAGTTTGAGTTCTTTTGTATCATCAGCTTCTGGCTTTCTAATATAATTGAATGTTTGTTTTTCATATTGACCAATTGGCTGCTGGTCCAATTATGTCTGCCTTGCCTTCCATGATACACTTGTTTGCGGCAAATGGTGCAGTCTTCATTGTGTGCCTTATGTGCCCTTACTGTAGAGAAATCCCAAACTGTGGATGAGAGCCTCATTATACAGCAAAACCCACAAGACCTTATGGTAGAGGAATGGCTAATTTCCTTTTGCTTGAGACAGGCTGGGGCTACGATGAGAGTTGCTGATGCCTGTTGCTTGATCTGTCAGCCTTAGGGTGGTCTTCCCCCAAACGTTTTGATTGCTTATCTACAATGTATTACTGAAATTTGTTTTTGTTGGCCTTAGGACTCTGTGCACTTTACCTCTGCTAACTAGTGCTAAAGTGCTTGTGCTCACTCCCCTAAACATGGCTTGATTGGCATATACCTAAATGGCATATTGTATTTACTTATAAGACTCTTGTCAAGTAGTATACCATATATGCAGGACATGTCAATTAAATGCCAGTAGTGGGCATGTAGCACTTATTGTGCCACTAGCTTACACAGCACCTTAAAACATGTCCCAGGCCTGCCATTGGAGCCTAAATGCAGTTTTACACTGCATGTCAACTTGGCATTTAAACTCCATTGTCAATCATTAAATTCATGTTTTATTACATATCAGTTACCCTAAATAAGGCTCTAGATTGTCTATAGAGCAGGGTGCTGCTGAGTAATAAAAGGTTTGTCATGAACTTGGTTTTACACTACTGTAAGGCCTACCCCTCCCATGGGATTACATTGGGGAGTCCTTATTACATTTAATAAGCTGTATTTCCTAATTGGTAGTAGGTCGAAATATCATGTTTGGTACCTATGAATTTTCCATGATAAATCTTCTTTGATCATAAAGTCGGTTTTTTCATTACAATTTTTAAAATGCGACTTTTAGAAAGTTGATATTTTACTGCCCTTTGTGCCTATAAACTCTCTTGGGTCATATGACTGGGTGTAGCCCACAGTTAGACTTTTTGAATCCCTTTCAGAGTGTCACACAAAAGAAGGATTAGGGGTGCATCAATGGGCCATCTGGTGGCAGGATGGGGTAGCAGCGCTGGACACAGCCCCGATTACACCTGCATAGCCTGTGCTGTACCGCAGCACAAAGGGCCTAATGACCCTGTATTGTCACTGCAGTCAGCTTGGAGCAAGGGCAAGGGAGTCAGTGATATGACAAGACACTCACCTGCACTCCAGATTGTTCTGCTTTGGTGACGAAAAGTCCCCCAGTCTTCTGGGAACTACCGGAAAGGCAATAGGCAGATATACACACTGACAATCCGGGAGCCTCCATGGAGAAAGGGGATTGGGACAAGAAAAAGAGACAATATAAGGAAGATACCTGGATGCCTTGTTGGACTGGAAAGTTCTCCCTCGGAATGTCTAGGATATCCTGAATCTCGGAGGTCATGAATTCAAACTGTGTGCAAATCTTGTTCAGAGAAATTGTTCTTCATATTGATACTATGCATTTAAGGAAAAGAACATACATATAAGCGATCATATGAATTATTCAAAGTGCGTTAAATATTATTTGTACTGCACATTATATCATACCTAGCATCACTAAATATTTTGTACTTCTGAATGTAGTCTCTTTCAATATTGCTCATGAACTTTTCAGGCAGGAGAATGGAGAGCAACCATCCTATGAAAAGAATCAAGATTTATATACCTGACAACATTCCATTTTTCATATTTTCCCTAAGTATTGCACATATAGTTCCAACTTACTATCAGCTGATCTTGCATCCGATTTCCAGTTCACCCGCTTATTTGACTGAAATTGCTTAAAGAAACATACATAAAATAAAAATCTTTCACAGAACACAATAGTCAATAAGTGTTCCTTTTTTATGACGATTATTGTGCCAATGTCTCTATACAGCAGATGAAAGTTTGTCCGTGATTACGGTTAACCCTCACCGTTATGTTAATCTTGTTTTCTTTTCTGCTTTTCAATACTGTCACTTATTTCACTTGAATTGAATTTACTCTTTTTCTTATAAAATATTTTAAACTCCGAACACTCAATGAAAATAAAAAAATAATTATTTTGACTCACCGGAATGAAAGCAAGGTGTCTATTTTACCTTTCTTTGATAATCTAGCTGTTCTCATCATTATGTTCTTTCTTGTGTTTTATTTTACAGCATCTGCGGATGAGCCGGCGAGAAACAGGAAGAAGCTGGAAGCCAGAGGGTACGCATCTGGAAGCGAGAACCGCCAGAGAAGAATGGAGCCGGGAAGGAGAACTCCTGCAGGGGGCGATGCCGACAAGGCACCAGAGGCAGGTAAATGATGCCGGTAAACGAGGCGAAACAAGACGTGAAGAGCAGGAGCGGTTTAAATACCCTTGCTTAATCGCTGTTGTTTCTTCACATGTGTTATACGTTTTTGACAGTTTAAACGTGTGCACGTGTAGGAGAAGGATGTTGAGGAATACATCATTTGAATACTCGTATTTCCAGCAAGTACAGTTTATTATTTGCACATTTACATACTGATGTCTCCAGAAAGTTCAGTTTATCATTTGCACATCAATCGTTGTAGGATTTTTTAACCAGTTAAAAACACAAAGTCTTATAACCAAGCAAATAATATTTCACCATGAAAACCTCACATTCAGTTATTCTTGATCTTACATGGCACATCACACAATTGTATTACATTTTACCATGGAGCATGTTAGGCAGTGGCCAGACCCATAACAGTCAGGGAATTCTATACACTTTAAAGAACCTTTCCAAAAGCTTCTCCCGTCTTCCAGAAGAAGGGTACTAGGGTATAAGAATAGAACCTTCAGACCCACTCTTCAGTTCATTACTGGACCTGTGGAAGGACTCTCAGAGGACTGCCTGCTGCTGTGACTTGCTGTGCACTCTGCCAGACTGCTTCTGCACCTGGAAAACTGTTTTGCTGCCTAGAGCCTTCCTTGAACCCTCAGAAGCCAGGCATGCTGTTAAGCCCTGCATCTTCATCGGCACTCAGGACTACCAGAAGTGACTTCAAGGGCTAGTTTGCAGGCCTCCTGTTCAGAGACACAGGGACATCAAAGGCTCGCACCATATTTAACCTGCACCTGGACTCATCCTGAGTGATTCCTAAATCCCCAAGAGGTGTCCCACCCGTCCTGGAACCTTGGTTGTGGTGCTAATGGTGCCTTGATGGCCATAAACCAAAACTGAGGACAAATTTTGGCCCCAAAGTCTCTGAAAACCAGGAAGCGAATGGCACCAACCTGCTCCCCTAACTGCACGAGGTGCTTCGCCAGTAGGATTGACATCATGGCTTCTCCCACTATGTTCATCTCTACAGCATCAAGGGCCATATGTATCAAGCCTTTTTCCCATTTGCAAACAGGCAGATTCTCAGAATCTGCCCGTTTTCGAATGGGAAAAAACCTTTTGGGATGTTTCATCCCAAAAGGCCATTGTGATCCTCTATTTTGCGAATGCAATTAAGGAATTGCAAATTGCGATTCCTTAAATGCAATTCTGGAAGCACCAGAAATTTTCTATTTGGCCTTAAGGAATTGCAGATTGCCATCAACTTCAAATAGGTAGTAATTTGTGATTTTCTTAAATAAAAAAGCCTTAGGGCATGTATGTGTGCAAAATGTGCATACATGCATATTTATTTTCAGGGGTGCAACAGGGTGTCCTTTTGGCACCCTTGCAACCTTGAAATTACATTCTCAATTTGCAATTCTCTAATTGGTAATCGCAAATTGTCTTCCCATTCATTCCTATGGGCCTCCTAGCCCATAGGAATGAATGGGAAGGTATTCCTTATTTGAGAATCTCAATTTGCGATTCGCAAATAAGGAATATGTAGGATTCACAAAATGTTTTGCAAATTCTTCATACATTGCATTTTGTGATTCTCTAATTGCGATTCTCTAAAAAGCGTAATTTGAGAATCGCAAAACTCTTTTTTTATACATATGGCCCCAAATCCTTTTCAGTGGTTGTTTGCCAAGGTTTCCGACATTGTGGAACTCTCTTCAGCTAAAGCCTGCTATTTCGTCCAACTGGAGATTTATTTACTTCCATTTCAACAACTAAGTATGAATGTAGAAATCTTCACCGCGGTTTTGGCACAAGACCATCTGATGACAAAGCTCCCTCTTAGGACAATTCCTGCAGCCTTACTCCTCAACTTTACTTTCTCAGACACTTTTTCTCAGATTTTCTTCTAAGTCCAAAGGTATGCGCTGGCCGGCCCAATCCCATAACTTTCACCTTTGACCCTGTCTCATGACTATATGTCTGCGGTTGGCGCTGTGATCTTTAAGGTGCTAGTTTTTACTAAAAATTCATAACTCTGATTTTACTGATTGGATTTTTGTCATTTTGGTGTCAAATAATTTATCAAAATGTACACTATTTTTCTAAATTCGTTTGGGGTTTTACTTGTGTTGTGCTCTCGTTTTATTACAGTTTGTGTGCTGCATAAAATGATTACACATTGCCTCTAAGTTAAGCATGACTACTTTTTTAGCTAAGCTACTCAGGGTTAAGCATAGTTAGTTTACTGACTTTTTGTGGTTCACCCTGCAAGCGATTGTGGCTGTTCCTTAACCAGGGCTCACACCCCAGTCAACCAACAACCTAATTTCTCACACCCTTTTTTAAAAGTTTGAGATGGAAGTAGGTGATGATGGTGGTCCAGGTGCAGGCTGAATACAGGCAATTTCAAAATCTTCTGTGCCACTTAGCATGAACAATGATGGTTTATTTTCTTCTCTGCTAACTAGGCCCTCTGTAAAGTTCCTTTAGCTTTGTTTTGCATGGTGATTGCATTCCAGGTCACCTTCAACTAAAGAGGTCTTGGAGTGCATGGGGGGCTTTTTTTCTTGGAGAAGCAAATGGTGAAGACAATGTTATGCTAGAAGATCAAGCAGAAGATTCTGCTTTTCTGCAACATTCTGTACTACTCCTTCCTCCAAAAGATCATATGTAACAGCTTTTATTGCTATTCTGTTTATTGAAAAGATTTAGGGACAGATGTGCAAAGAAGAAGTGGTTGCAAATTAAGACACTACATTTTGGGGCTAGTATCTTGTTTTATGACCTACGTATTAATAGGTTGGTTTTCAAATTAACGACTTGGGGTGGGGAGTTGGGAGAAGGTCACAGAATGAGCTGTCTAAAATATTAATTAGGCAAGGCTCAAACTACAATTTCTTACGGTTGCCTACAATAAAAGGTCAGTAGACCACAGTCCCTTTGTTTACATTTCAAAACTGAAAACTGATTTTTTTAAAGCGCTCTAATTTTCTTAAAGAAAACTAGGATGGACTCAGATGTGGCCTTGAGTAATTACCACTAGCAAGCATTCCACCCATCCCTTTTTTGTTTACTTCAAGGTTAGAAATGGGGGTCTTTATTTGGCAATGGTTTGCACCTTTGTCCAAGTAGGGCCCTATCTTCCTAGTCAGGGTAAGGGAGTTACACTCCTTAAATAACCCCTGCTTACCTCCTTGGTAGCTTGGCATGAGCAGTCAGGCTTATCTCAGAGGCAGTGTGTAAAGCATTTGCACATAGCCAACAGAATTGCAGTGAAAACACTACAAAAGGACACCACACCAGATTAAAAAAATATCCAATATATTTATATATCTAAAACAAGACTAAAATGATAAGAGTCTAACAGACATTATTTAAAAATATATATACTTTGCAAGATATCCTTTAAAATTGCAGAAATATCTCAAAAACACAGTTCCTCCGAGTCAGAAGCTCCCTCCGGGGCTACCGCAATATTAAAAACAACAGAATCCAACAGTTCTGTCTGACTGCGTTGGTCGGGGTGTTTTGGTAGACTCGTAAACAGTACCTTTTCCATTGCATCCGACACATTGGTGTGAGCCGGTCGTGGCAACCATTGTGGTTGCGATGTGAAGTGAAGTGGTGCAGCGGGTGGTGCCCTCAAAGCGTGCTGCAGGCAGTGGTTCGGTGGCGGTTGTCCAGCAGAATCAGTGAGATCAAGGCTATGATGTGGAGTGAGGTGGTGCTCGTTGCAGTGCTGGCAGGTCACGATACAAGCGACAGAGCAGGTTAGCGGGAGCTAGCATTGGTCGTCCCAGACTGCTTTGTGAGAGGAGGAGGTGTGTCATGAAACTTATGAGCAGTGCCCCCAGTCACGATGCGGTCATGGGTGTCAAAGTCAGCAGGCAGTGACGGCGTCAGTGAGACCGGGGCGCCAAAGTGAAGCGAGGTGGTGCGGAGTGTGTGCCCACTGGTCACGGTGCAAGCAGTGGCTCAGTGGCGGCGTCTTCGTTTCTTCGTCTTTGGTGAGACCAGGTTTGCAGTTCGAAATGCGGCAGTGCCTTCTGGGGTGCCTTCAGGACACGGAGCCAGTGACGGAGTAGGTGACAGAGTCGGTAGCTGTTCCCTTCTCTCTGGCAATTGAAGCAATGGTTCCAGAAACGGTACCCAGAGGTTGGTGAAATCTTTGCAGTCCCTGAGTCTTCAGAACAGGAGGCAAGCTTTACTTCAAGCCCTTGGAGATACTCAGCACAAGTAAAGAAAGTTCAGTCCAGTCCTTTCTCTGCCCAAGGCAGAAGCAGCAATTGCAGGTCAACCCAACAAAACAACAAGACAGCAAAGGGGCCGTACTCCTCCTTACAGCTCTTCCAGCTCTTCTTCTTGGCAGGTTTCTTGATTCCAGCGAGTTCTAATGTTCTGAGGTTTGGGCCCCCATATTTATACTCAGTTTCTCTTTGTTCTCTCAGGCAGAGAGACTCTGGGCTCAGTCCAAACCAGTTTGGTCCTCGCTGGCCCAGCTTCCCAGCAGGAAGTGGAGACAGCATTGTCAAAGGCAGACAGGGTCTATTAAGGTGCAAAGGAAATCTGCTACCCCCACTCTAACTGCGGACCAGGCCTAGTCAGATGCTAGTGAAAACTCATCCCACTACTCTGAATACAGTCCAGGTCTATTCAGCCCTGCCCTGACTCATTCAGGAAAGGCAGGACACACATCAACCCCCCTCCCCCCCGGTGGCTGTCTGAGAGAATGCATAGCCCCAGCCCCTGTCACTCCAAGGCCAGACAGTCAATCAACAAATCTAGCAGAGGCACACAGGATGGCCAAGCAAGAAAATACCTACTTTCTAAAAGTGGTATTTTCAAACACAGAACATAAAAATCAACTTTAGTAGAAGATGCATTTTTATATTCTGTGTCCAGGCATACTAAACTCCATTTCCCTATCTTGTCCCAATGGTAAGGTATGCTTATAAGATTTTATAAGTAAAACTCCTCTTCTATCCTATGGGACAGATAGCCTTTCCATAGTGAAAAACGAAATTAACTGTAATTCACTACCAGGACATGCCACACACCACTACATGTCCTACCTTTAACATACACAGCACCCTGCCCACAGGGGTCACTTGGGACTAACTTAGGGGTGATATATGTGTAAGAACAGGGGAGATTAGGGCCTGGAAAGTGGGTGCACATGATTCAGGGCTAATCATTTGGGTGGCACAATCAGTGCTGCAGGCCCAATAGTAGCATTTCATTTAAAGACCCTGGCACACTCAGGGCACTTTATTAGGGGCTTACCACTACATCAAGAATGCCATTCATGGAAACACCAATCCATAACATAATTAACAACAGGAGCACTTGCACTTTAACACTGAACAGCAGTGAGAAAGTGCACAGAGACATAAAACCAGCAAAAACAGAGTAAAAACTGGGAGGTCGGAAAGCAAAAAGCCAGGAGAAACACGCCAAAAGATGCCAGGTCTAACATTCAGTGTGATGATGTTGGTATGAAAGGTATGAAAGGTATGCCCAGATGTGGTTCCCCTGCTCACCATGCCACTGGAACCAAGCTGCACCCAAGTGAGTAGCCCCAACTAGGGTGAAACTGGTTTTTGATTGCTTGTGTTTTGATTCCGAGAGGACCTGGCTTGATTATTTTGGGCAGACTGTTCCTAAAGGAGCAGGGCCAAGACTGATTTGCATATGGCTGGGGCTAATCTGAGTGGCATTGTGGGCAAAAATGCAATGGACTGGTGTGCGGCTCAAAATAATTACTATTGGCTGAGATTAATTGAAACAATTCACCCATCACAGTTTTGTTTACTGCAGTTCAATGGCCTAAGTGTGACTGGTATGCCCAGGCGTGGGACCCGTTCTCATTTGCACCTGAAATCAAGCTTCACCTGACTGAAGAGCCTCAAATAGGGAGAAACCAGTCTTGGGTTGCTTGTGTACTGGTTCAGAGAGTTCAAGCATTCCACCCATCACAGAAAATGATGGCCTATTCCTCTCTAGTCCCTGCTTCACCTCACTCTCCTTTCATCACCAAACAGATGCAGCATTGCAGGGCAAGGATTGCACAATTATATATCCATGATGTGCCTAGGCCCGTTCACAGGCAGTAAAGTAGCAGCAAGAATATTTTTAAAAAACAATTACGACAAAAAATTATAAAAGCACTGCAACACAGAGTATGGAAATGTCAAATTGAAAGTACATTTTGCTCACAAATCAGTGACTGGCCATAAAAAGTAATGTGAAACGACAATTATTCCCTCGGAGGAATCCATAAGCCTATGCTTCATTGGCCTCAATTATTGACATGGTATATATAAGCATATGTACAGTTATATTTATTCACTGCATACCACCAGCGTTCCAGACACCTCCACTCTACCAGTCTCTCACTAGCACACATCTCACACATACACAAAAGCAGAACAGGGGGCCCCGTCTTCTCGTACCCGCCACCTAACACCTGCAATGACCTGCCACAACACATCAGAGCTTGCTCTTCTCTTGTTGACTTTTGCAAGAAGCTGAAGATCTGGCTTTATCACTAAGCTCCCGGGGCTGGACTCCTACACCTGCTACAGAGCCCCTGGATACACTCACATGTGATTGGCGCAATATAAAATCACTGACAACATAACAAACAGAACATCATAAAACAACATGACATAACAACATAACATTTATTGTTTCTCTGTACAAAGAATCATAAAACCGGAGCTCCAGGATACAACGGAGCTGTAATAGTGAACGGTGACAGTAGTGAATAATGTTGCACTAATATTATTTACAAAACACATGAACTGACACTCTGGACTGTTCCAATTTAAGTACACGTTCCAGATAATATAGGGGCATATTATCAAGGATGGCGTTAAAAATTATCGCCGGTTTAGCGGCAGAAAACTGCCGCTAAAGCGGCGATAATGGGCTTGATAATATGCCCTAGTGAATTCCCATAGAAGCCCATGTTCTGGTTAGGCCTGGGAGGGCTCCACTGCAAGCAAGGAGTGCCCAAAGCGGTGAAAAACCCTGTGGCTCTGTCACGCACCTGCTCTCAAGTGCACCACGAGATGCAGTAGAACTGAGCATGCCCCAAAGAGACACAGCGCCCATCTCCCGACATCCACGGCCAAGCGCAAAGAGGTGATGGCGGATCAATACTATAAGCCACGCCTGCCAAGCCTTAGCCTACCCTGCGTAGATTCCTGGAGGCCCGGTTGGGCGAGAAGACATGCAGCATCTGGACAGCCACCGTGAACTCGAGCGAGTGTCCAGCACCACCAGTCCCCACAGCTCGAGGACCGCAGCGGTGAAAAACTGCCCGTGCTGCACCACCATCTAGTGGCCATCTGTCACCTCTGCAACAGAGGAATGGAGAGTGCCCGCCATGGCTCCGGTGAAAATTAACAGAAACACGGACCAAGAGTGAAATCACCACACTACCGGCATAGGTCAGCAAAAAGTTTTCACTCACCAGTGGGCCCCCGAAAGCCCCTCTCTGTTTCCCCCCTGCACCTCTACGAAGTGTTCCTCACCATACCACACCTCCAGTGCCCACGAGGCCTGCAGCATTCAGGAACACCTGCAGTGGCTTCCTTCCAATCGCTTGCAGCGCCACCTAACTCCTGAGTTCCCACACCAAAACAGCACAGGGCCAGTACCTTCCTCTTCAGTGCCAGGCAAGCCTGCAGTTCCAGGGAAGAAGACTGCCATAGCGTTTGAGTTTAAACACTGCACTGCCACCCAGTGGCCATTCCCCTGTGCTGCAACCAGCAATAGTGATTGAATATAGAAAGACTGTCACAGTTCCTACATGGTTCTTAAGGACACAGAGCCCTAGACAGTTCTAAAAGAGACATTTTAAATTACTATACATATGCTGCCTCCAGCACAGAGTTGGCAGATGTGAAAATCAGTCCGCTAGTAACACTCCGAGGTGGCGTTTTCCCCAAAAGATAGATTGCAAGCAGCAGTTTAAACACTGTGAGGTCATTTCACCTAAATTATATTAGAAAAATGAAACCACTCATTTCTACAGCGGACCTCAAATTGGCAGTCCAATCCTTAGTTATTTCAAGGATTGAATATGGATGTACAACTTTACCAGGTCTATCTAAAATCTCAACAGCACCACTAAAAGCATGTCTCAATGCGGCCGCAAGACTCATAACTGGATCTAGGAAATATGACCATATCTCCCCACACCTGAAAGCCTTAAACTGGTTACCATATGAAGCCAGAATTCACCTTTAAACTGGCATGTATTACCCATAAAGCGCTCCACTACAAAACACCAAGGTACATAGCCCAGAAAATTGAGCTATCAGGGAGAAGCAGACCAGCCAGGAGTGCCAAAGAGCTTCTTTTGAAACCGCCCATCTTTCGGAAGAAGAACGTATGACAGAGCTTTCTCCGGAGCAGCTCCCAGAATCTGGAACTCTCTACCTCAAAAACATTAGAAAAATACCAAATACAGGAAAATTCAAGAGGGGGGCGAATATCTTCCTAATACGCAAGTTCCTTCCTTAGGCAAGACTGCTCATCACCAACACCTGATATAGGTGCTACCAACGCAGAACAACAACGTATGTAGAGATAAGGTCACCAGTTAGCTGAGAATAGGCTTTACGATACAGTACTATTCAGGACTTGTTTTTAGGTAGAAAGTCATGATAAAAGACACTTCGGAACAATTAGTACTGGAAAACTGTTACACCTTGTACACTAGTCAGTTTCAAAAATTGTTATCTGAACACGAGAAGAAAGACTTGCGCAGGAATTTCAGATTGATAAGACACTCCTGCTTTCAAATTGTATATCAAACCTGTACATAGATGTTATTGCTGCTTTACTAGATGTTCGCAATCCTACCTCATGTAACTGTGAAGCGCTCAGATACCAAAGGCTTATGTTCGCGCTATATAAAACTATAAATAAATAAAATAAATAGATGAAACAGAGAGACAGACCCGGCGGGAGCAGCAAGGCCGCACATGACCCAATAGTGTTGGATCACCACACTGCACTCTGCATTGGTAGAGGATGTAAGGAAAATAGCCCGACCAGGCTTGCATCAATGAAGCAACGGTAATCACGAAAGCGAGGAGCGCCTCAAAACTTACCCTGAGCAGCAATGTGAAAGAATTTCTAAGAGAAGAATCTCTGAGCCTTCACAGACTCTTACCCAGGACCTTTCACGTAGCGCTCACAAGCTGATCACTGCCTCAAGAAATGTACAGTTTACTCCTCAAATAGCATACAGCACCACAGAGAGGACAGGGGTTGCCAGGACATTAAAAAACAAAAGGGAGCAAAGGAAGCACTGCCAGCTGCACGCTGACAACTATGTCTGCTACGAAAGCCCTGCAGCTACACTGAGTCTGATGAAGACAAAGGGAACGACTTAAACAAGCCCACACAGAAAATGTGCACCCTCAATGACTGTCTGATGCCAAAGCAAAGATGCAGCGCCACACAGTCCTGGTGGTGAACGGACCCCACAGCAAGAAAACAAGCACGCCAAGTGCCAGCAAAGAGCACTTTGAAGAAGGACTAAGAGCACGAAGTCTGAGGTGCGCGACACAGAAACACAGGAGCTAGTCAGCCCAGGCAGACGCCCAGGAGGGAGAGAGACCTCTCCACAAAGAAGCACTGCTGGAGACAGCAGGGAGATCCTCTACATCTCCACAGCAGCAACAGAGCCCTGAGTGGGCCAAACGCAGCACAGTGTCCTCCATCACACTGCCTCAAGCAGGAGTCGTCAGTGACCCAAGGCTGACGAAAGGAGAGTCGTACACCAGAAGTGGCCAGTCGCCACCACAGCTCTCTACTGCCCGTGGAAGCCATTCTCTGGAGAGGGAACACCTGGAGTAGGAGCATCAAGAAGCTGCCTGAAGAGGAAGCACCCAAGATGAGTGGCTGCTCGCCATGCAGCTGAGAAGAGCGACTGAAGTTTCGCCTGTATGGTCCGGAGACCATTGAAGTTAATAGGTCCTTTGGCCTTGTTAGAACATGGTGCATGTCACTGCACCCAGAGGAGAAGCAGTAGAAGAGTGGAGATCGTGTCAACCAGAAGAGCTGGACAAACGCACGTGTGTCAAAGACAACGAGAGGAGAAGCACGAGGACTCATAGCATCACAAGCCAAGAACACCTCCAAAGACACCAGACAGCCACCAAGGCGGACCGATGGCCCTGGCGACAGCACAAAGGGAGAACCACACTGTTGGACTTGGCCCTTTTTCCCTGAATTTTTTCGTTTTTGTAGTGTTAAGGTGCAGGTGCTCCCTTCACCCAAGATGGCTGCCACAGGCCCCTGCTACTGCAGAGTGGCCTGTCATAGTAGCACCCTAGCTGCCAGGAGCTGGCTGGAACTCCACAACAATGTTGCGACACCAGCCCGCCTTTTTTGTCCCATAGGTAGAGTGGGGAAGCTCCTGGAATGTGCTGGAACCTTCTAGAAGGGAGGTGTGGTTTTCTTTTGCCGCCTTGGCTAGAGGTCACCTTACCTAGGGCTACTTAAGTGAGGGAGGGAACTTTTTGGGTTGAGTTGGCCAGTGGGGTGAAGCAGAGCTGGAAGAATCCACCAGGAGTGTAGGCGGTAGGGCCTAGCCAGGGACTTATGCCTCTGAGAGTGACAGGATTTAGGTGCTGCCTCTTAAGTGATGGGAGGGACCCTGTGAAACCCACTGATCTTGCCCAGCAGTAGGAGGACCCAGAGAACCTCTGTCCAGCCTGACTAGGAAGGACCTAGTCGCCTTCTCCATCCCTACCTCCCTGTATCAGAACCCCTTTAAGGGCGCCAGATACATCTGCGCCAACAAGACTTCATCTAACATCTGAGAACAGAGACTTATATGCCAAGCACTGAGACTGCGTGTCCAGATTGAACTCTAAACTTATATGCCAAGCACTGAGACTGCGTGTCCAGATTGAACTCTAAAACTTACATGCCAAGCGCTGAGACTGCGTGTCCAGACTGACCCCTGAAGCCGTATGCAAAGCAGATTGAAGAGCCACCGGGGATCGACCAGGTATTAGCGCTGTGACCCCTGCACTCCCTGACCTGGTCTGGGACCCCCGGCAGCGTTCTCCGCTGAGCGCGGAACCCCCATCCTTAACTTGAGCACCCCCCTGTGACGTGGAAGCCAGCGCGCTCACCGCCGCGGCCTGGAGGCCGGAAGAAGTGCCCTGCAGAGTCGCGAGGCCCTTGAGAAGCCTGGGGCCCCGCCGCTGCCGTCGCAGCTGTGTGAGAAGGTGCGCGAGGCCTGTGGCCGAGTTTCCCCATCGTCGCTGGAGCGGACGCCTGCTTACGCCGAGAACGAGGTAAGCCCGGAGGCTGGGATTGGCCCTGGTGCGCCCCCTACTGGTTGGGAGCCACACCGCACCCTCAGCCCGGGTCCCCTCTCCGTGGGAGTTTCCCCCCTGTCATCGCGACGGAGAGGCCCCGCCGAGGGATCCTCTCCTTGTGCCCCCTTGAACCGTACTGAAGCGTGGTGCCCTACGAACTGCACCGGAGCTGAGAGACTCGCTCTGTAAGTCCCGTGCGCTCCCTGCGGACAGCCCCGTGTGAAGCATTGACTGCCCTGGAGCACGAGTAGCGCTCTGATGGCCCGGTTCCGACCTGAAGTGCTAGACACCCGAACTCACGAATAGCGCTATGTTATCTATGCTCCGTAGTGAAATGCTGAATGTCATTGCTCACGAATAGCGCCATGTTATCTATGCTCCGTAGTGAAAGGCTGAATGTCATTGCTCACGAGTAGCGCTCTGTTATTCATGTGCCATATTGAAGTGCTACGTGCTATTGATTATGAGTAGCGCTCTGTTATTCATGTGCCATATTGAAGTGCTACGTGCTATTGATTACGAGTAGCGCTCTGTTATTCATGTTCCATATTGAAGTACTACATGCTATTGATTACGAGTAGCGCTCTGTTATTCATGCTCCATATTGAAGTGCTACGTGCTATTAATTACGAGTAGCGCTCTGTTATTCATGTTCCATATTGAAGTGCTAAATGTCCTTGATCACGAGTAGCTCTCTGTGCTAGATGCCCCGTTCTGAGGTCGTCACCGATTAGCGCGCCTAGCGCTATAATCACCCCCCTAAGGTGCTACAGGAAAGTGAAGCGCGCAAGTACATATATGTGAATGGTAATTGTATCTCAGGCAGTACTGATATTTTATGAACTGCATCTAGGGGATGACCAACCTTTATAGGTCCTGAATGACAGGTATATCGCTAGGAATTGTGTTATCAGATTATTAAAAGTACTGCTACCTCATGAACTGCATCTAACGTGATCTACTTGGATAAACTTGAGTATTTACATAACTCCTCCAGTGTGGCGTCACTTATTGTGTGTGTTCCGCGTCCCATGTGAGGTGCGTGTTGTATGGTTGCTTTACACACAGACCTTTGGTGGCCCGACCGCTCGTGTCACGTTACCGCCCCATAGGGCCTGTAGACCCCAGGTCCTACATTTGTTGGCGAGCGGTGGGATCCTTAGGACCTGTGACCATACAGCACCCTTCTGTGAGGCGAAGGGCGCCACAATTAAACGCCTAATTGTTCCAGAGCTCTGAAACCATTGATTGCTGTATTGTTATTTCCACTGTCCAGGTTGAGAGTGCAAGAAGCCTGGTTAGCTGAGAACTGTTGCCTATACCCTAGGAAATTTTCTCCTTCGTGTCTAGGTCCCCACCTGCCAGAATGGAATTCCGGTTAGCTGACCTCGAGGGGTACACTGTGAAGCAACTAAGGGAATTCGGGCAGGGGATGGGGGTGCCTGGGATGCGGAAGGCCAAAGGACCGGAACTCCGCACCACCATTAGGGCATGGGTAGAAGCCCACCCAGAAGGGAGAGGGGATGAGGGACAGGAGGCGCCAGATGCACCTCAGGAGGAGAGCGCCCAAGAAGTGATCGACACCTTACACGAAGATGTGTCTGAATATGTGCCCCCAGGGAGACGCTCTGGGGCCAGTAGTAGGACAGGGTCGAGGAGGAGCGCGTCTCCAGAGGAGTACGAGGACAGGAGGGAGGAGAGGCAGGTAAAGTGGGAGCTGGCCAAGTTAGAAAAAGAGAAAGAAATGGAAAGGGCCAGATTGGAACAAGAAAGAGAAAATAAGAGATGGGCAATGAAGGAAAAGAAGATGGCGCACGAGCTTCGGCTAAAGGAGTTGGAGCTTCGTGCCCTCCAGATGAATGTGTCCAGTGAGGACACTGGTGGCAGCATACCGACAGCTCCACAGGAGCTAGAATTTTATTAACCACAGGATGACATCACCAGGGTGTCTGAGGAGGCATTGGTGGGTGACCCTGAAGGGGGTGGTGCAGGGCTCTTCCAACCCAGCGAGGTGGGAGAGGTGGCAGATAGCCCAGCTAGGTCCCAGGGAGAGAGGGTTGTAGGGCCTCACGACCTATCCATAGGAAGGAGTGAGACGGGGAGGTGTCCCTAGGTGCCCCAACCGCAGTCTCAGGGCCTGGAGAGTTCCGCAAGGGAGCCCCAGGTTGGGAGACTAGGCTGTCCCGATGTGCCGCCCGAGGAAAGGGAGCCCCTAGTGTCAGGAGGACCCAGGGCGACTGTAACCAGCGCGCCTGAGGTTCTGGGGTTGGCCCAGTTTCAGGGTTTAGATCCTGGGCTGGGGTGCCATGTTCAGGGGTTGCCTGACCTGGCGGGTGGGGCACCTGTTAACAGTGGCCCCCCAGAAGTGACTTCCAGGGGTACCTTTCCAGGTGGGAGGGTGCGGAACTCTGGGAGGGGGTGCAGAGGGAGGAAGGTCTCGCCTCGGGCACCGGCTCAGCCTAAGGGTTTAGACCCTAGGTTGAGAAAGCAGTTGAAGGGTCAAGGCCCTGTACTGAGGAGACAGTGGTGGTCTGAGGGTGCCTCGCAGGGTAGGGTGAGGATCCTCAGAAGGAGAGTTAGGGGGAGGAGAGTCTCGCCCCTGAAGGCTGGTCAGCCTAAGGGTGTGGACCCCAGGTGGGAGGACCAGAGGCAGTTTAGGACTGCAAGGAAGAGTAGGAGAGTGGTCAACGGGCACTACGGGCCTGGGGCTACTGCCCCCCACTCTGAGAGACCACATGGGTCAGAGACATCTGGATGGCCCAGGGGCCGGTCCTGGCCACAACTAGCTAGGGAGCCCCAGTGGGGTGGTTTTGTTGGTCCAGGAAGGATTGAGAGGGAACCATCGGGTTCCAGAGCGGAGGAGAACCTGCGGGTGCTCCTACCGTTGCGGGCCTGCGTCCACCTTTTCTCGCCCCAAGCAGGGAAGACCATCAAGGCATTGATCGGTCTACCCTGGCTTTTGGCTGGAAGGGGGTTATGTTGGACTTGGCCCTTTTTCCCTGAATTTTTTCGTTTTTGTAGTGTTAAGGTGCAGGTGCTCCCTTCACCCAAGATGGCTGCCACAGGCCCCTGCTACTGCAGAGTGGCCTGTCATAGTAGCACCCTAGCTGCCAGGAGCTGGTTGGAACCCCACAACAATGTTGCGACACCAGCCCGCCTTTTTTGTCCCATAGGTAGAGTGGGGAAGCTCCTGGAATGTGCTGGAACCTTCTAGAAGGGAGGTGTGGTTTTCTTTTGCCGCCTTGGCTAGAGGTCACCTGACCTAGGGCTACTTAAGTGAGGGAGGGAACTTTTTGGGTTGAGTTGGCCAGTGGGGTGAAGCAGAGCTGGAAGAATCCACCAGGAGTGTAGGCGGTAGGGCCTAGCCAGGGACTTATGCCTCTGAGAGTGACAGGATTTAGGTGCTGCCTCTTAAGTGAGTGAGGGACCCTGTGAAACCCACTGATCTTGCCCAGCAGTAGGAGGAACCAGAGAACCTCTGCCCAGCCTGACTAGGAAGGACCTAGTCGCCTTCTCCATCCCTACCCCCCTGTAACAGAACCCCTTTAAGGGCGCCAGATACATCTGCGCCAACAAGACTTCATCTAACATCTGAGAACAGAGACTTATATGCCAAGCACTGAGACTGCATGTCCAGATTGAACTCTAAACTTATATGCCAAGCACTGAGACTGCGTGTCCAGATTGAACTCTAAAACTTACATGCCAAGCGCTGAGACTGCGTGTCCAGACTGACCCCTGAAGCCGTATGCAAAGCAGATTGAAGAGCCACCGGGGATCGACCAGGTATTAGCGCTGTGACCCCTGCGCTCCCTGACCTGCTCTGGGACCCCCGGCAGCGTGCTCCGCTGAGCGCGGAACCCCCATCCTTAACTTGAGCACCCCCCTGTGACGTGGAAGCCAGCGCGCTCACCGCCGTGGCCCGGAGGCCGGAAGAAGTGCCCTGCAGAGTCGCGAGGCCCGTGAGAAGCCCGGAGCCCCGCCGCTGCCGTCGCAGCTGTGTGAGAAGGTGCGCAAGGCCTGGGGCCGAGTTTCCCCATCGTCGCTGGAGCGGACGCCTGCTGACGCCGAGAACAAGGTAAGCCCGGAGGCTGGGAATGCCCCTGGTTCGCCCCCTACTGGTTGGGAGCCACACCGCACCCTCAGCCCGGGTCCCCTCTCCGTGGGAGTTTCCCCCCTGTCATTGCGACGGAGAGACCCCGCCGAGGGATCCTCTCCTTGTGCCCCCTTGAACCGTACTGAAGCGTGGTGCCCTACGAACTGCACCGGAGCTGAGAGACTCGCTCTGTAAGTCCCGTGCGCTCCCTGCGGACAGCCCCGTGTGAAGCATTGACTGCCCTGGAGCACGAGTAGCGCTCTGATGGCCCGGTTCCGACCTGAAGTGCTAGACACCCGAACTCACGAATAGCGCTATGTTTTCTATGCTCCGTAGTGAAATGCTGAATGTCATTGCTCACGAATAGCGCCATGTTATCTATGCTCCGTAGTGAAAGGCTGAATGTCATTGCTCACGAGTAGCGCTCTGTTATTCATGTGCCATATTGAAGTGCTACGTGCTATTGATTACGAGTAGCGCTCTGTTATTCATGTGCCATATTGAAGTGCTACGTGCTATTGATTACGAGTAGCGCTCTGTTATTCATGTGCCATATTGAAGTACTACGTGCTATTAATTACGAGTAGCGCTCTGTTATTCATGTTCCATATTGAAGTACTACATGCTATTGATTACGAGTAGCGCTCTGTTATTCATGTTCCATATTGAAGTGCTACATGCTATTAATTACGAGCAGCTCTCCGTTATTCATGTTCCATATTGAAGTGCTAAATGTCCTTGATCATGAGTTGCTCTCTGTGCTAGATGCCCCGTTCTGAGGTCGTCACCGATTAGCGCGCCTAGCGCTATAATCACCCCCCTAAGGCGCTACAGGAAAGTGAAGCGCGCGAGTACATATATGTGAATGGTAAGTGTATCTCAGGCAGTACTGATATTTTATGAACTGCATCTAGGGGATGACCAACCTTTATAGCTCCTGATTGACAGGTATATCGCTAGGAATTGTGTTATCAGCTTAAGAAATGTACTGCTACCTCATGAACTGCATCTAACGTGATCTACTTGGATAAACTTGAGTATTTACATAACTCCTCCAGTGTGGCGTCACTTATTGTGTGTGTTCCGCATCCCATGTGAGGTGCGTGTTGTATGGTTGCTTTACACACAGACCTTTGGTGGCCCGACCGCTCGTGTCACGTTACCGCCCCATAGGGCCTGTAGACCCCAGGTCCTACATTTGTTGGCGAGCGGTGGGATCCTTAGGACCTGTGACCATACAGCACCCTTCTGTGAGGCGAAGGGCGCCACAATTAAACGCCTAATTGTTCCAGAGCTCTGAAACCATTGATTGCTGCATTGTTATTTCCACTGTCCAGGTTGAGAGTGCAAGAAGCACATTCATTGAAAATGGCGTGGTTTACAGTGTAGGGTAGGCTGGCTTGGCTCAGATTATACATTCTGATTGGGATTGAGAGAGTGTCACACACTTGATAATTGAATGGGACTCATAGGTGAACTGAAATTGGGTAAAACAGCACAAAAGCAATCTGCCAACCTGTCAGCTTTGCACATCGAGAGCCCGGACAGACTTGGTGTCAGGATGGTTGGTCCCTTCCTGGTTGGTGCCTTTTTTCCTGCAGCTCAAATAGGCGTGATTTATGAGGTAGAGGTTCCCTGCATATGCATTGTTTACATTTTCTTGCTAAAGTGGCACGCATAGTCGTAGTCATAGACTGTGTAACCTGGGTAGCGATGCGGATGGTATGCAAAAAAAAAAGGGGAAACACTACTAACATAGAGGTTCATGGTACAAAAGCGGAGACATGAGCCGCTGGATGCGTTGACATGGTTGGGCAAGAGGCTGTGTGTGGAAGTATAAAGTGGGTTCTTGAGTGCGCCTCTCTGGGCATGGACATGCACCTGTGTAGATAGGCAAGGGATGCTTCAGTGGGTATGTATTATTTCATGTTATAAAGACTGGCTTCCCTCGGGTAATTGGAAAATGGCATCAGAAAATTAGGTTTGAGAAGTACGATCTACTGATTGCCACCTTTGGGTAGGGACATCTGCAAGCTAAGTAGTACCCATGGTTGCCTGGCACATTGTGCAGAGGTCGCTCATCAGACCGTAATACAGGAGCCCAAAGCAAGGGCTATATAAAAAAAACAATAATAATGTGAATATAGGCACCCGGGCAGGCTTGAGCAGCAAGGAGTCATAGGATACAAAGGGTATACACACTATGTGTACCCCTGGGAGCCATGTGATTGGCATACTAAAAAAAATAAGAAAACACACAAAGGGGAACATTACTACCTAATAGGTCCTTCGTACAAAGTGGAGGGTGTAGCACACGCCACTGGGTGTGGCTACATGGTTAGGCAAGAGACTGTGCGTGGGAGTATAAATCGGGTTCTTGAGTGCACCTCCCTGGGCATGGGGGCACACCTGTGTAGACAGGCGAGGTATGCTCCAGCAGGCCCATTTTTACTTCATATTATAAAGGTTGGCTTCTCAGGGGTAAGAGGAGGACGGCATCAGGACATTAGGTTCAAGTGGTAGTATCCTCTGATTGCCATCCTTGAGCAGGGCATCTGCAAGCTAGGTGTTTTTCCATTGTGGCATGGCTTGCAGCACTGAGGACGTTCATCATACCGCATTAGTGGTGGGTTCCAAAGGCAACAAAGAAAGAAAAAAAGCACATATGGATATATATCAGCACCTGGTCAAGTTTGAGCACTAATGAGATATAGGACACCACCCTTGCCGTATTATGGCAGTAGCCCAACTGGTATGTCCATTTTCAGGGGCAGTGGCCACATAGTTGCAGGCCAAAGCCAAAGAAACGAACACCATGGGACAAACAGGCACATGCCTTCTTGCGGGTAAGTCTACGGGACACCAGCGGACAAACCGGAACACTGAAGGCGTCAGCCTATAGAAGTGTCTGAACTTAAGAATACTGGCAGTATTCAAGGATAAGCAGGCAGAGACAGAAGCGCACTTCCACAAGACTTCACACGTGCACAAGATGTATGGTACAGTGCTTTCAAGTCAAGGGGCAACAGAAGTAGGTTACCCTCACATGTCCCGAGGTGTTTTGGGTAATCCCGGGTAGAGCTATGGGCATTAAATCAGGCAGCGGTACCATTGTGGTGCAGCCTGGGGGTTCACGAAGCAGGACTGGGGCCTAACCGCGGAGCGCTCAACCAGAACAAACAAGAAAGTATTCACACCCCTTTTCCCAGCAAGCTTTTCAACCACTGAGCCACGGAGCATCCTTGGCAAAAAGGTTTAGAGCGTAGAACTAAAGCATCTCCTAGCGCACTGGAACCCTAACTCTCACTGGCAGGTTCAACTTCTGGTTTTCAGGTGCCTGTGCACCCAGCTCAGGCATTGTTTCTTAAGGTGGTGAAGTAGGAGTGTCCTCTCTGTCCTGTTTGCCAAGCAGTCCACTGTATAGTCGAGCAAAGGAGGCTGTTGGGAAATGGTGAGCCACATCACTCACACCCCCCAAAAAAATTGTGGGGGGTTTTTTCTTTCATTCATGACATCTACGAATGGAGATGACACGCTGGGGACACTGAATGGGATCCAACTGTGCCCGCACACAAGAAGTGGAACCAGCCACTTAGCAACGTGGCAAGGATTACTGCCAGGGTCTGCATGCACAGCCCCCCAAAAGCTTGGCAATCCAATTGGGAAGCAGCGGCATTGAGCAGATCAAAAGGAGGGGCCTCCGTCTCGCCATCCAATCAGACTTAGCAGAGGCGGCCAAGCCGGGTGGCAGCAACACCACTGCATGGTCCAAAAGATTGGCTGGTCGGGCATGGTAAGGTCCCTGGTCAAAAAGAGGCTAACTCCAGGATAAAAAGTAGGTGAGCCAGCAGATGTTGCAAAACCAATGGCAGGGAGAGCATCCGGCACTGCCCGAGCAACACAGCTTGGCCGCAGATGCACGCCCAGGGTGGGATGCATCTTACAGAGTAAAGTTTCTGGGCCAACTAATGAGCAGCTAGGGCACCGGCAGGCAGCACCCTTTTTAAAAAATAATAATAAAATAAAATGGAGCAAGAGGAAAGGGGAAGCAACAAAGAGGATGGGAGAGCCGCAGGGAGACATGCGGTGTGTCGGCTAAAAAGGGGTACATTTGTTGGTAAGGAGGCACACCCGCAGAGCGGTGTACAAGAGGAAGGCCACTCACCCTGGAATGCCTTACGGCAGGGTGAGCAGGCCGGAAGGGGGGGCGCAAGCAGAGATGGCACTCGCAGCCCAGAGATGCTGAATGGCAGGGCACACAAATGGACAAACAAGGTAGCAAGTTGGGGCCTAACTCTAGGCAGAGGCTACCCCCATGCAATCCGTGTGAAAACCAACCGGGAGCTTTATGATCCCATTGAACGGCATGTACAATGGCCTGAACAAACTAGGTGTCAAAAGTATGGTTGACAGATAACAGAAAGTGATTGTGATATATCAGAAATGATTTATGACCGTCACATGATTTATGGGCCTGTCAAAATGATTTATGACTGCTAAGGGATTGATTGATGATCTGTCATTTCTATGATTTATGAGCTTGTCAAAATGATTCATGAAATCCTGTGGTGATGGTTCATGGCCTGGTCATAGCTGGTTATGACCATGATACTGTAATCAAAAGTATGTTGTACATGTAATGCTGAATAAACTGCTGCCACCATGTACCACAAGAAAAGAAGACGTACACATGTTGGTAAACTTTATTGGAAAATATATGTGAAGAATGATATGCATGGCAGTGGGGAGTAGGCCCAGTGCAGAGGTTAATCAGAGAAACACAGAGCAACAGCTCCAGTCCTTGTATAATCACAGTACAAAGGCTAAGGTTGCAGGAAGGGTCCGAGGCAAGAACAATGAAGGTATTGGAGGAAAGTCACTGGAAAAAAGTTTGAAGACAAGTCTATAATGTTGATTACGCTGATACTCTGGCCTGCCTACTACTATTAAAGGATAGGGCGCACTAATCTGATAGCAAGTACTTAGTCTAGTACTTCAACTTGTTCTAAGTTTGAAGAAGATCTCGAAGTCTTCCCTAATGTAGTCACAGAGGAACTGGAATAGCTGAGCAGGAGGTAAGGACGAACGATATGATGAGGGAGCTGGAGCCAAGAGAATTACCAGAGGAGCTTGAACTGCAGACATTCTGCTACTGTGTAATTGTGTTCCTCTGGCAACAATTGTTTAGAAAACAATGTGTCTAGTAGTGCTGTCACGCTGTGAAAAAACACCTCTCACAGCTACCTGGGAGGTATCTGTCTCTACAAAGTAAAGCTGCATTGGGTCTGGATGTCTATGTACAGGGGCCATAGTGAATCTTTCCTTAAGTAATTTAAAGGCATCATTGGCCTCCTGGGACCACTCAAAAGGCACCTTCTATTGCAAACGTCTTGTGATGTGATATGACTTGCAACGTCAGAAAAGTGTTTAATAAATCAGCGGTAAAAACTTGAGAAACCCAAAAAGCTTTGTACTTCCATTACCATGGTCATGGATAGCCAATCTAAAATTACCTGGACCTTTGTTTTTATTAATAGTCACCCTCTTTTTAGATAAGATAGGTCCCAGAAACTCAACAGACTTGGCATGGATTGTGCATTTGTTGAACTTTACAAGATTGTCCTGAAATGTTTTCTGTGTTCAGTCAAGTTTAGTGAATAAATCAAGATGTCGACAAAACATCCAGCAAATCTTGCAGAACCACATTGACAAAGTACTAGAAAGCCGCTGGGACATTACACAATCCAAAAGGCATGACTGTATATTCAAAATGCCCGAACTTAACTCAAAAGGCGGTCTTCCACTCGTCACCTTATGTAACGTGGGCAAGGTGGTAAGCACCAGTTTATTGTACACAATGGACTTCCGCACCTCTTATAACAAGTCTGGGATTAGTGTCAATGGGTACCTAGTCTTAATGGTCACCTTGTTTAAGGCTCTGCAGTCTAAGCATGCCCACAAATCGCTGTCCCTCTTCAAAACGAAGAAGAGCGCCGATGATGCAGGAGAAGTGGAATGTCATATAAATCCTAAGGTTAGCATAAAATCTAGGTATTTCTTTAAGTGTTCCATCTCAGGCTCCGAAAAGCATAATTGCAACTGCAGGGTAGTGCAGCGCCCAGGACCAGGTCAATTTGGCAGTCAAATTCTCTATGGAGTGGTAGATGTGTAGCTTTCTGTTCATCAAAGACGTCTTGGGAGTCCTGGTATTCTACTGAAAGCTGATTCACGGACCCTGGTTTTAAGGCTGCCCAAGTCAAGGGAGGTGGTGCTTCATGTGCGTTACTATAGCAATGAGTTTTACAGTAATGGAACTCAAAGGTGACAAGATGGAGGGATCAATCAATGACATGGTTATGCAACTGAAGCAAAGGATCCCTAACATAGTGCCAAATATAGGTGTATCTATGAGATCCAGGATTAAAGTCTCTATATGCCCTTCTCACATACTATGGATAAAGGAATAGTTTTGTATAGATCATCCCAGAAGAGGGCTCAGATCCATCCATTGCTCTAGCATGCTCCGGTACCTTTTTTCTAACCCTTGTAATGTGTAAAGAACTGCCCAAAGCTAAGTCTAAGAAATTTCAGGTATCTCCGTAATCTATAAGCATGGGCAGGACTTGCTTCTGTTGGTATGAGATGATAAGGGTGACTGAAATTGTTATGTGTTGTGGAATTGTAGGTGAAGTATTAGCCAGGTAATGGGGGTCGGTTCAAGGAAGGCTGCCGACTGATTGACCCCTAGGTCAACCGGGTTCTCTAGTTTTTCTGCAATGATTCTGATATCAAGGCACTAGCCTTACGAATTGCATTCCCATGAAAAATGCCCAACTTTCCGACAACATAAGCACAGGTTAAATATCTTTCTACGTTCTTTTTCCTCTGCGGTCAGGAGACCATGCAAGCCCACTAACTGCATGGGTTCTAAACTGTCCTGACTTTTAGACTCATTGTCTTTCTGCTCTGACCACACAACTAGCACTGTGGGTTCCCCCAGAGAGTGGTCTCCTTTTTATTAATTTAATCTGTGGTCAACCCTGACAACTAAATTAATGAATTCAGAACAATCTGAGGGTGAATCTGCAATGTGCGCCAGGAATCCTTTAGGTCATCTCTCAACTCTCTATAAAAGAGGGTCATTTTACCTGAGGCCATTGGGTCTCCGTAACTAATTTACCAAAGGCAGCAATATAAGTGAAGATCTCCATATTACCTTGGCTTAGGTTTAACAACTCATTATCGTTGGCCTGGACAGAGGTGTGCTTAGCAAAGAGAAAGTGCATCATCCCTCTAAACCTTCCAAAATCATATAAAACCGTGTTGTTCGTTTCAATCAGTGGGATTTCCCAGTTGGCAGCTGTCCCCCAAAGATAGGAAATGATAAAGGCAATTTTGGCAGTATCAGAGGGGAAGGCTCCTGGTTTACAAAAGGAATGTACCTGGCAGTGACTCCAGAAGGCATCAAACTTAATGCTATACCCCAGAAACTGTTCTGGTGGGGCTGAAGGAGTGGTAACTGTGACATGGACAGGAATAGCACTTCTGTTAGTGGAAGCTTCTTCTTGATTTCCAAAATCACCAAAGTATGAGAGCTGCAAGACAGGACTTGCATTCTTTGGAACTACCACAGCCCCTTCCTCAAAGATCCATGGTAGATGGCAAGGTTGGGGCATTCCCAGACAGGGCCTGGGCCATGTCCTAATCGTGCATCTGGTTGTCCATATCGTCCAAGTGGTGGAAACTTGTAAGGTTTGGCATTCTGTCATGCACTCACCTAGTTCCAACTGTGGAGATGATACTGGAACTGATGCTGGACAACCTTTCACCACAGGTCTTGGCTCGTTCAAGGAATAGCTTCTCCCTAAACAAGGCATGGTCCTTGGGGGGAAGGGAGGTTGGAACACATTTAAAAAAAAAGAGAGACTTGCAGTACTGGTTCTGGTCAGCAACTGTGCGGCACAGCACTAACTGGAGACCCTTTGAGTCAGTTAGGTAGATGTGCACAGGACCATAACCTCAGATTTTGTGACGACGCAACACACTGGAAATAACAAGTAAAGGCAATTAACATCAATACGCTACAGGCCTCTCAAACAATGGATTTGCAATAACATCAGTAACATACACTTACTGTATCTATCAAACACACAGCAGGGAAACAGAATAACCAGAACCACATATTGTAGCTATACACTCCCAAGGAATAAGTTGACATACTGGCACTCCCAATGAAACCCTCGAAACATAGATTGGTGTTAATGACAGTCCCTAGGCTAAACTCGAAACATAGATCTTGGTACAGGGTTCATACGTGAATCAAGAGCTATGAAGATAGTTATCTAGGTACTACTGTTCATCAGAGAAACACAGAGAAAAGTCTCAAGCCCTTGTATAAACACAGTTCAAATGCCAAGGTTGCTGGAAGGGTCTGGAGCAAGTACAATCAAGGAACTGGAGGGAAGTCACTGGAAGGAAACTTGGAGGCAAGTCTACAATCCTGAAGATGCAGAAGCTCCTGCCTGCTTATTATTAATATTAATTAGGTACAGTGCGCACTAACCCGATATCAAACACTTACCCTAGTACTTCAACTTGTCCTAAGTCCGAAGAAGATCTCGAGGCCATGACTCAGGAAGTCACAGCAAAACTGTAGTTGCTGTGCCGGAGGAATAGACAGGAACAAGGAAGCGTTAAGGGAGATGTAGCCAAGGGAATCCCCAGGGGATCTTTTTCTGCAGCCGAGAATAGCGCTGTCCAGGTCAGGGCGATTTCTCAGGTGAGTGGGTAAGCAGGAAGCTTGTTCCGCAGGCAGAGTAAGCCAGGCAAGTGGCTCGGGTATGGGTGTGGTTTATGTATATGTTCAGGGTCCAATGGATACAACAAGATCACGTGGTGCATGTGACAATCTAGAATTTCTCCAATACTCCTGATGAAAACACTTTAGTATACTGGTTTTGACCTTGCAGGAAGAGCAGGTGAAAACTAACAAATGGAAGCAGTTAACAGAAAATAAATGTATCATATTGTCAAAACGTGCACAAGGGAAAACACTCCAAGACCCTAGTAACAGCGGGAGAAAGGCAAATCATTAGTTCATGTGTGCAGGGACTGCTTGCAAGCTCGGACGTATTGGAATCAGGGTGAGAATGGAAACTTGAGTATAGAATCATAGATCCATAAGGCCCTACTGGGATAGCATAACATGAGCCAGGAGCGCCACGTCCCCTACACAGAGTGTGCATCAGGAGGTCATGACAATGACTAAGGTAAATCAAAGAGACTACACATTGAGTGGAAGGCGGGGTTCAAAGCTGTCAAGTTTCATGTCATTGAGCCAGGTTTGTACTATATGTTGCCTGTTGTTAATCGAAAATATAAAGTTTGTCATGGGGGAGTTGATCGTCAGGTAGCTACTGGACATTCAGGTATGTATGGAGTGCAGGCAGTCTTTGAGGCATTGGATGTTTGGAGAGGAAGAGACTTTCAAACAGTGTTGTATATCGTCAGCGGTTTGATGAACTTTGATGCTGTTAATTGTGAGTAGGACCTCAGAGGCTCTGTGTAAAGGTTGAAGATGGCAGGGGACAGTAAGTAACCTGGGTGACTCTGCAGGTGATAGAGAGCTTTTAGGACCTGGAGGTGTTCATGCTAATGAAAATATATCAGTAGGAACGGTAGGAGGAGAATCTTTGAAGGGCATTGCCCATGAATCTCTTTCGAGACTTTACGGTGAGAAAGAGAGTAGTACAGAAGACTATATCGAAGGTAACTGAGATGTCTGACAATATAAGGAGGCATGGCTCATTTTCAACTGTCATTAGTAGGCATCATCAGATTGGTAGCTTTGACTGAGATGGTTAGCACTGATGTCATCTTGAAGTTTAGCATAGAATGTTTTTAAGTAATCTCGCTATTTAAGGATAGGTGAGTGATGGACTTGTAGTTGATGAGGTATCAGCATCTAGTGCAGGGTTCTTTAGTCGTGTTAAAATCTGCATTGTCTTGAGAGCTTGGGAATTACACTTTTAGGGAGGGAGTTGCTGACATGGTAAGAAGGAGAGAGAGAGACGTTTGATAAGGTATAAGGTTAAGACATCTTCATAGCAAGTGATTTTCAGGAAGTTGAGTGTGTTAGAAAGATCTGCGAGAGACAGGGCTTTGAAGGATGACCATTGAAGGATTCTACGGGGGGTGTAAGAGAAGAATAAGGCTTTTTATTCTGGTTGTATTGTCAGGTCTTTTATATTTCTTCACGGAATTAAAGGTTGATAGTAATGCACATGTCTGTGAAATGTGGGATAAAAGGGTCAAGCATGATTGTTTTGAAGAGTGTTCTGCTTCCGTTGGTGGCTTCATTAATGGTGTTGATGCCTAGCTTTGGCTGATGTGATCAGTTGTCTGTGTTTTGCGTGGAAGGACTTCAGTATCATGGGCCCGATTTGCGAACTAACTTAAGACAAAATCCTAAACTTACTACCATTTACTCATTTTGGTATTCATGGAAGGCTCTTACTCATTTTGGTATTCACAGAAGGCACTTACTCATTGATGAGTAAGTGCCTTCTGTGAATATCAAAATGAGTAAGTTCACTTATTCACAGCAATTTTCTTTGGCATCTCATATGGATATTCTTTCTTGCCACCATTTCATACCAGTGCCATGCAGCTAGCATTAGGGTGAATGCTTCCTCCGACCATTCTGTTATTTCAGTCCAAATTCAGCTAAAAGCCCAGACTAAAGATCAATCCAGATGTCAATTTACTCTTAGTTTACATTTGGATAACATTTGCCTGGAAAATAACCAGATCTTTCATCAATTAGTTTTTTTAAGATCAATCATGGCGCAGCAGATGATGTATTGTTGTGGGAGGCCTTTAAGGCCTTCTTTCACGGACACATTATAGTTTGCCTGGCCTGTAAAAACAAAGAGTATATTACCTGCGTTTGCTCATTTCAGACGGCATTGGATAACGCTGCCAATATAAAAATACCCACAGAAAATATATAGGTGAGAAAGAAAGAACTTGCCATAGCTAAACAACCTATGCGTGATTTCTTCTTAGTCTAAGTGATCAATAGTCACAAGGACTTCCAACAAATAATCTATGACGAGAACCAGCATATTGGCAAGTTTCTTGCTTGGTCCACGAGGTTACGGAAGAACAAGCAGGTAATAGATAGAATTGTAGAGACTCACTCCTCAGTGGATGAATGCAGCGAGATTGCTGAGGTTTTTGTCCAGCACTATTGTAATGTTTATGCGAAAATGAAGGAAGTTGCTGGACATATATTAGAGCAGTTCTTCTAGACATTTACCCTGCCGCAAGTGGCAAGCAAAAATAGCAGGCCAGTTCTGGAGGAGATACTGGTCTCTGAGGCATTGTGTGCTCTCAAACATATGCCAAATGGCAAGGCCTGTGGTAGTCATGGCATTCCCACAGAAGGGCTTACATTTTTGGCAACGATTTGCTACCCTTCCTAGTTAGTCTATTTAACCAGTTTAGGCCCGGGAAAGCTATTCCTCAATCCTTTAAGAAATCAATAATTGTTAGCTTCCTTAAAAAGTATAAGAGTGCCACCAGACCAATAAGCCTGTTGAACTCCGATTATAAACTATTTACAAACATCTGGATTTCACATATCATTCTGCTAGGCAATACTTAATACATAAGGATCAGTGTGGGGTTTTACTAGGCAGACACATATCAGCCAACATCAGTTTCTTTAATCCTAGCCATTGACTATTTTTCTTGCAATAGAGAGAAGGCTTCTTTTTTAATTATGGATATGGAGACAGCATTCAACCTGGTTAATTGGGATGCACTGTTTTTTATCCTCAGGAAATTTGGATTTCCAGATCAATTTTTGGTAATGTTATGGAATCTTTTAAAGGGGCAAATGCTGAAGTGATTATTAATATTACACACAAAAGGGCTGTCCCCTGTCCCTAGAGTTGTTTGATATTTTAATGGAACCACTAGCAATAAGGGTCCGCAGAGGATAATTCCTACATTAGTAGGGATGTCTAAAAACAAGCTTGTCTCCGATGACATTATACTTTACCTTAAACCTGATATAGTGAACATTCAGAACATGCTAAACAAAATTACAGAATTTACCGGGACGGGGGGTACGAGGTCAGTCAAACAAAGACGGAGATTCTTCTTTTTAATACAGCCCATAATGATCTTACTTGTAGGCTCCAGTGTCATGGACTCCACTGTCAGTATTCACCCCAATGCTCAATTCGATATCCTGGTAGCTATGTAACACATGATTACTCCAAGTTATTTGAACTAAACTACAAAGCACCCTCATTAGGATCAAAATGCTGTTGGATACATGGAGTTCACTATCCCTATCCCTTATTGGTAGAGTGGCCCTGGTTAAAATATCGATTCTTTCACTGGGGCTCTTTTTATTTACTACACTTCCCATTATAATCAGTAAATTGTATTTTAGAGAACTTGATCAACTATTCAAAAAATATATCTAGAATAACCAACAGCCTAGGACTATAATAGCAGTATTGTAACTAGATAAAACATATAGGGGACTTGTTCTACCGCACTGCCAAACATATTATAACACTGCACTCTTAGATAGTGTAGCCCAAAAAATGACCAACACCAAAATGTTAGACAATTTTATTATGATAAGCATGGCCAAAAAGTCAGCACTTGAGCCACTGTCCTTCCTAAAAAATACCTAAACCTTCAAATAAAACTAGATATATGTCTCTATATGCAATAGAATATTGCCTTAAGAACTTTTTTAAAGTTTGGAGAGTCCACAATTGTTATGCCTCCAGCTTTCCAGAGGATTGTTAGGTTTTTGACATTGCCTTCCCAATGTTATTCTGAAAACGTTGGAAGCTGAGGGGATTCACAGGATAGGGAATTTTCACAATGGCGAAAGATGCTTATAGTGGGATTAAATAACACTGCACCTTGGGGAGGATGCTAGAGGTTTGATGTTTAGGGGACAGCAGATAATTAGCCTACTCCCCTAAGCCTACTCTATTATGAGCCCAGAGATAAATGTGGTGATGCACCTCTTATATAAAAGTCAGTTAACGGGCTTGGGAAACTGGTACCAGGCTCTGAGTAAGAATACCAAGAACGCCTTAGTTGACGATTCCTTAACAAAAATCTACTGTACAATGTGTTACTCAATTACTATTGCATAAATGAATTACAAGTCTCTGAGGGCAGCAAATTTCAAAAGAATGGCTTTCTTTTCACGGTGATTGGACTACTATACTCCTCACAGATTACACAGGACGATCACTGCAGTTCCTGATCAATGTTTTTGTTGTAAATTAAATGGGGTAGGAGACTGGTCTCATATTTTTTTCACATGTCCCACACTCCATGATTTTTGGAAGAATATTTTTCAGGCGCTCACAGACCTTACGCACCTTCCACTTTCTCCACAATCTACGCTTGCATTACTTGGTTTCTTTCACGCCCCTAAAAGGGTTTAAAACTTAGTGTTTATTGGTATTGCAGTGGCACGTAAAAGTGAAGAGCGGTAGAGATCCCTTCCCTGGAACACTGACAGGCTAAAATGCAAAGAATTTAGGGGCATATTATCAAGGTCCCGCATTAAAATTATCGCCGCTTTATTGGCAGAAAACTGACACTAAAGTGGCAATAATAGGCTTGATAATATGCCCTTGAGAATTCCAATAGAAGCCCATGTTCTGGTGTGACTAAGGGCTATACAACATGAGCTGGTCCTATGAATTACACTTGGCACTTTTATGTTAGCAATTTATATTGACTCAATTGAATGTGTTATATGAACTGCTGGCTATGTATTTGTGAGATGAGCCCAGTGAAGTGCCCTCGTGCCATGCCTTTATGGGATTGCATGCCCATATAATAAGACCCAACCCACCTCACATAACAATGTGGCTAGGGGACTTATGTGAATGGGCGACAGCAGAAGCAATACGCATGAAAAAGGTCAGACATGACGAAAAGTTAGAAGATGACTTAACCGCATGGACAGCAATGCTGGCAGACATTAAGGGTATGCAAGCAGCAATAAAATCACCTACAAAATATACCACAAATAATAATAATACATAGTCATGCGAGGAAATCAGAACACAACACTAGGGGCCCGATTCACAGAATGAATTTAAGACTAAATCCTAAACTTACTACTTTGTGGTATTCACAGAATGCATTTACTACTTTTGGTATTCACAGACTGCACTTACTACTTTTGGTATTCACAGAATGGATTTACGACTACTAACTTTACGTCCGCACTCGGGCCGGAAATTCCAGCCCGGAGGCGGAGCTTCCGGCCCGGAGGCGGAGCTTCCGGGCCAGAGGCGGGGATTCCGGGCCGGAGGCGGAGATTCCGGCCCGGAGGTGGGGATTCCGGACGGTGGCGGAGATTTAGCCATGACCGAGTGCGGACGTAAAGTTAGTAGTCGTAAATCCATTCTGTGAATAATCAATCAATCAATCAGTCAATCAGTGACACTTATAAAGCGCGCTACATACCCGTAGGGTCTCAAGGCGCTGGGGGGGGGGGGGTGCCGCTACTGCTCGAACAGCCAGGTCTTCAGCTTCTTCCTGAAGGAGAGGTGGTCTTGGGTCAGGCGCAGGTCGGACGGGAGGGAGTTCCAGGTCTTGGCGGCCAGGTAGGAGAAGGACCTTCCTCCTGTAGTCGTTCTTCGGATGCGGGGGACGGCGGCGAGGGCGTGGTTGGCTGATCGGAGGTGGCGTTTGGGAGCGTAGAAGTTGACTCGGCTGTTGAGGTAGCTCGGGCCTTGGTCGTGTAGGGCTTTGTGTGCGTGGGTGAGGAGGCGGAAGGTGATTCTCTTGTTGACGGGGAGCCAGTGAAGGTCTCTCAGATGTCCGGAGATGTGGCTGGATCGTGGGATGTCGAGGATGAGTCTGGCTGAGGCGTTTTGGATCCGCTGGAGTCTCTTCTGGAGCTTGACGGTGGTCCCGGCGTAGAGGGCGTTGCCGTAGTCCAGTCGGCTGGTGACGAGGGCCTGGGTGACGGTCTTCCTGGTCTCTGTGGGGATCCACCAGAAGATCTTCCGTAGCATGCGTAGGATGTTGAAGCACGCCGAGGAGACGCTGTTGACTTGTCTGGTCATGGAGAGGGAGGAGTCCAGGATGAAGCCCAGGTTTCGTGCATGGTCTGTCGGTTTGGGTGCGGTGCCCAGGGCGGGAGGCCACCAGGAGTCGTCCCAGGCGGAGGGTGAGGAGCCCAGGATGAGGACCTCCGTCTTGTCCGAGTTCAGTTTCAGGCGGCTGGTCGTCATCCACTCGGCTACCTCTTTCATCCCTTCGTGCAGGTTGGCTCTGGCGGCGGCGGGGTCGTTGGTCAGGGAGAGGATCAGCTGGGTGTCGTCGGCGTAGGAGATTATGCTGAGGTGGTGTTTGCGTACGATGGCTGCGAGGGGGCTCATGTAGACGTTGAAGAGGGTGGGGCTCAGGGATGATCCTTGGGGGACGCCGCAGATGACTTCGGAGGCCTCTGACTTGTACGGTGGTAGGCGGACTCTCTGTGTTCTTCCGTCGAGGAAGGAGATGATCCATTCCAGCGCCTTGTCCTGGATTCCGATGTTGCTGAGGCGCCGTACTAGGGTGCGGTGGCAGACCGTGTCGAATGCCGCGGAGAGGTCTAGGAGGATGAGGGCCGCTGTTTCTCCATTGTCCATCAGGGCTCGGATGTCATCGGTGGCGGCGATGAGGGCGGTCTCGGTGCTGTGTTTGGCTCGGAAGCCGGACTGTGAGGGGTCGAGGGATCCGTTCGTCTCGAGGAAGGCGGCCATCTGCTTGTTGACGGTCTTCTCGATGACCTTGTCTGGAAACGGGAGAAGCGAGATGGGGCGGTAATTCTTGAGGTCGGTGGGGTCCGCTGTTGGTTTCTTGAGTAGAGCGCTGAGTTCGGCGTGTTTCCAGCTTTCAGGGAAGATGGCGGTGTCGAAGGAGGTGTTGATGATGTCTCGCAGGTGGGGTGCGATGACAGCGTCGGCCTTGTTGAAGACGTGGTGAGGGCAGGGGTCGGTCGGTGATCCGGAGTGGATGGAGTTCATCGTGCGGATGGTGTCTTCGGTGCTGATCGGGGTCCAGGCGTGGAGGGTGGTGGTGGGGGGGGGTGGCTGGTCGGTCGTGGTGTGCGTTGGTTGGTTGTTGAAACTGCTGTGTATGTCCGTGATCTTGTTGTGGAAGTATGAGGCGAGGGAGTTGCAGAGGTCTTGCGATGGGGTGATGTCGTTGTTTCCTGCGCTGGGGTTGGAAAGCTCTTTCACGATGTTGAAGAGTTCCTTGCAGTTGTGTGCGTTGTTGTCCAACCGGTCCTTGAATGCTGTTTTCTTGGCGGTGCGGATCAGCTGGTGGTGTTTCCGGGTGGCAAGTTTGTAGGAGGTCCTGTTGTCCGGTGTCGGTTCCCTTTTCCAGACTTTCTCGAGGGCTCGGCAGTTCTTCTTGGAGCTCTTGAGTTCGTCGGTGAACCATGGGGCCTTCTTGCTGCCGGGTCTGCTAGGCGGGGTCCTCAGCGGGGCGAGTTCGTCTGCGCAGTTGCTGATCCACTTCGTGAGGTTGTCGGCGGCCTGGCTGGGGTTCGCTGAGCTGGCAGGAGGGTGTTGGCTCAGGAAGGTGGCGAGCTGGTCTGCTGTGATCTTGTTCCAGCTTCTGCGGGCGGTCTGTTGCTGGTGTTGGTGGGTCGTCGTTTTCTTGAAGGTGAAGTGGACGCAGCTGTGGTCCGTCCATTGAAGCTCTGTGGCGTGGCTGAAGTCGATGTCTGTGCTGGATGAGAAGACGGCGTCGAGTGTGTGTCCGGCGAGGTGGGTGGGGGTGGACACCAGTTGCTTGAGTCCCAGGTTGGCGAGGTTGTCGAGCAGGGTGCTGGTGTTGTGGTCGTTGTTGTTCTCCAGATGGAAGTTGAGGTCTCCCAGGAGGATGTAGTCAGCGGAGGGGAGGGCATGCGGGCTGACGAAGTCGGCGATGTCCTCGCTGAATTGCGTGCGTGGTCCAGGGGGTCGGTAGATCAGGGTGCCTCTGAGGGTGGTGTTCGGGTTGGTGTGGATCTGGAAATGCAGGTGTTCGGCGCTGGTCAGGGTGTTGTCGGTGCTGGTCGTGAGACGGATGGTGTTCCTGTGGATGATGGCGATGCCTCCTCCCATCTGGTTGGCGTTTCGGTCCCTCCGGACGATCTTGTAGCCCTCTGGGATAGCGATGGCGATGTCGGGAGCTGAAGAGGCGTTCATCCAGGTCTCCGTGAGGAAGGCAACGTCAGGGGCTGTGGCGTCTAGGAGGTTCCAGAGTTCGATGGCGTGTCTGTGGATGGAGCGGGTGTTGAGCAGGATGCACTTGAGGTGGGTGCTGCTGGAGTTCGACTTGGCGGGTGCTGGTGCGGGGCTGATCTGGATGCAGGAGAACTTGCAGGCGTGGCAGCTGAAAGGTCCGTGGGTGCGTATTGGAGTGGCTTGGTGGCATTCTGGGAGTCGGCCGGTGTTGAGAGCGAAGAGGGTGGCGGCTGAGTACGTCAGGCGGGTAGGTCGAGGCCTTCGGGGTCCAGGGGTCCTGGCGCTGGGCGCGGTCCGGTCGCGGACGGGCGCAGACGGGCTTACCTTTGGCGCGCCTTCGGCGCACAATCGGCGCGCCCGCTGCGCGTGACCGCTGCGCGTTCGCACGGTCGCCATTTAAGGCGAAGTGCGCGGGTGGGCGGAGCAGCTGGGAAGCGGGAGCGGGGAGGGTTACAGAAGGCAAAAAGGGGCGGGGACAAGCGGCGGTGGCGGGAAGGGAGGGCGGGGGGCGTCGAGGTAGGCGGACAACAAGGAAGGAGGGCAACACGGAACAAAAATTAAAATACAGTACAAACAGGCAAAAATGAACGCTAAAACAGGGAAAAAACAAGTTTAGCCCAAACAAGCACAAAGAACCGTCAACACAAGGAAAACCACTCGCAGCGGCGGCAGCCGGCAAATGAGGCAGCAGCGAGGCAGAGGGCGGCAAGGGGCACACGCAGCAGCTGGTGGCCGTGCGGCGCGGGGGTGTCCCACAAGTGGGTCACACTCACCTGCGTCGCACGGTCGCCATTTAAGGCCAAGTGCGCGGGTGGGCGGAGCAGCTGGGAGGCGGGAGCGGGGAGGGTTACAGAAGGCAAAAAGGGGCGGGGACAAGCGGCGGTGGCGGGAAGGGAGGGCGGGGGGCGTCGAGGTAGGCGGACAACAAGGAAGGAGGGCAACACGGAACAAAAATTAAAATACAGTACAAACAGGCAAAAATGAACGCTAAAACAGGGAAAAAACAAGTTTAGCCCAAACAAGCACAAAGAACCGTCAACACAAGGAAAAACCACTCGCAGCGGCGGCAGCCGGCAAACGAGGCAGCAGCGAGGCAGAGGGCGGCAAGGGGCACACGCAGCAGCTGGTGGCCGTGCGGCGCGGGGGTGTCCCACAAGTGGGTCACACTCACCTGCGTCGCACGGTCGCCATTTAAGGCCAAGTGCGCGGGTGGGCGGAGCAGCTGGGAGGCGGGAGCGGGGAGGGTTACAGAAGGCAAAAAGGGGCGGGGACAAGCGGCGGTGGCGGGAAGGGAGGGCGGGGGGCGTCGAGGTAGGCGGACAACAAGGAAGGAGGGCAACACGGAACAAAAATTAAAATACAGTACAAACAGGCAAAAATGAACGCTAAAACAGGGAAAAAACAAGTTTAGCCCAAACAAGCACAAAGAACCGTCAACACAAGGAAAACCACTCGCAGCGGCGGCAGCCGGCAAACGAGGCAGCAGCGAGGCAGAGGGCGGCAAGGGGCACACGCAGCAGCTGGTGGCCGTGCGGCGCGGGGGTGTCCCACAAGTGGGTCACACTCACCTGCGTCGCACGGTCGCCATTTAAGGCCAAGTGCGCGGGTGGGCGGAGCAGCTGGGAGGCGGGAGCGGGGAGGGTTACAGAAGGCAAAAAGGGGCGGGGACAAGCGGCGGTGGCGGGAAGGGAGGGCGGGGGGCGTCGAGGTAGGCGGACAACAAGGAAGGAGGGCAACACGGAACAAAAATTAAAATACAGTACAAACAGGCAAAAATGAACGCTAAAACAGGGAAAAAACAAGTTTAGCCCAAACAAGCACAAAGAACCGTCAACACAAGGAAAACCACTCGCAGCGGCGGCAGCCGGCAAACGAGGCAGCAGCGAGGCAGAGGGCGGCAAGGGGCACACGCAGCAGCTGGTGGCCGTGCGGCGAATACCAAAAGTAGTAAGTGCATTCTGTGAATACCACAAAGTAGTAAGTTTAGGATTTAGTCTTAAGTTAATTTTGTGAATCGGGCCCTAGGATTGAAAACAGGTGACAATATAAAGTTCTAAATAAAACCCTAGAAGTATTAAGGTGAAAGGTCTACGGAGCTGAGGAGGTGAGAGGGTGGGGGGGAAACGTTAAGTTAAGGAAATGGGAAACTTTAATGCTGATAATAATGATTGTATAAGCTATCACCGTAATACGAGTTGAAAATGTTGAATTGCAAAACATTCTGCTGCATAATATGTATAGAACGTTTATGTATCCTAAAATTATACAAGGACTAGACATGGATCCTAATGCTTGTACCAAAAACCAATCACATTTTTAAAAAAAAACAACAAATAATAAGACACTGACACTAGTAATGTAGTTGGGCTGAATGACTCAGAGCGACCACTCCCCATTTACTTATCACCTCGGGCCATGCCTGGCCTGAGCACGATGGGTGCGACATATCTGGCTCACGCCAGGCAGACAACAGGGCCGCTGCCTGTTACATCCCATCTCAACTCAGTCTCTTCTTTCTCCTTGTGGCCGGTTGATGGCGTGCCACCCGGCATCCGAAATCCTTGAAACTGGAGCTCGGGAGAGGGTTTTCTCACGGGCAGCATCTGGGGTGTTGACTTTGACCACCTAGTTCGTTGGAGTGTTCAAACAGGTGTTCTCACCGTCTCCCTGCCCGCTGACTTCTCCTGCAGATGTGTTCTCCCCGTCTGATATTGAGAAGCCCTCTCCACTCCTTTGAACCAAGAGATCTTTTTGGTCACCATTTCCCCCTCCTTTTCCGCAGTGACCATCGTCCCCTTGATCTCCATCACTGTCCAGTGGCCTGGTTATTAGGGAGTCTGGAATTTTCTGCCAGGTCTTCGGTCCTTTATTATCACCTGGTCGTCTGGTCGTAAGTTACGGTGACAGGCTCTTCTCTAGTGGCTGGTGGCTAGGTTTTGTCTTTCTCCTTGCTCTAGGGCTTCCTCCTCATTGTAGTGTGGTGGGCACACGGAGATGGTGTCCTGGTGCAGGCCATTGAACATGAGCACCCAGGGTGCCTGTTGGGTGGTGCTGTGGGGCGTGCTTCTGTAGTACCGGAGGAACAACTGCATCAGGCTCTTGGAGTCTGCATTTTCAGCCACTGCAATCCGTAATGCCTTGATGAGTGTCCGCATAAACCTTTAGATCTCTACGTTGGCCTGTGGCGATTGTGGGGTGATCTGGCAGTGTTGTAATCCATGAAGTTGCATTAATTCACTAAACTTCCCTCCCTGAAAATGGGGGCCCGTTGTCACTCTTCATTTCTTTCGGGCACCCGAACATTGCGATTATCTTCTCCAGCCCCGGGTCGACTCGGGAGAAAGCGGTGGAGGTGACAACTTCCACTACTGGGTACTTAGAAAAGCTGTTCATCATGACCAGGGTCAGCCAGCCACCAGGGAAGCTTCCAAAGTTGATGCTCACTTTTTACCAAGGGGCCTTCCCATGGTCTTCCATCTGAACGGGCGCCGTTCGTTCTGGCGCACTGGTCAGCTGACACGCTGGGCATCATCTCACTGTCTCTTCCACTCTGGTCTCCCAATCCTGGGAACCAGACTTTCTCCCTCATTCTGGCTTTCATCTTCTCGGTGCTCTCTGTGGGCCAGTTGGGTGACGTGGTGGTGTGGGGCTGCTGGAATTATGATGCGTGATCCTCGTAGTAGAATGCCATCCTGGATCACACTCAGTTGGTTGCGAATCTTCCACATCTTGGTGAGGTATTCCCTCGCCTGCCCTGAACAGTCGTTAGCAGTCTGTAGGAAGTGTTGCCAGTTGCCTCCTTGGACGCGATGACCGGGTCAGGGCTTTGGGGACACGATCGTTGAGATCATGTTGATGTGTGCCTCACGTGCTTAGATCTATTGTGCTTTTTCTTGGTGTTCTTTTGGAGCTGGGTGCCGAGAGAGAAAATCCGCTAGGTTCTTCACGCCTGGCAGGTAAACCACTTCCATTTGGTATTGCTGCAATCCAATAGCCCAGCTCTTGATTTGTGGGGGCAGTTGAGGTTCTGACCCTCCGAAGAGGGGTACTAGTGGCTGGAGGTCCGTGACAACCTTGAATGGCTGGCTGCAGATGTATAGGTGGAAATGCCGGAATGCCCACCGAATGGCCAAGGATTCCAGTTTGATTTGCGCATAGCGTGTCTCAGTGGGAGTGAGAGACTTGCTGGCGTAGGCTAACGGGGCTCACCTTCCGGGTTCTTGCTCCTGGGTGAGCAACGGCCCTAGGCCCACAGGGCTGCGATCCATGAGGAGTTCCATGTATTTGGCAGGGTCAAAGTACACCAGGGTGGTGTGGTTGAGGAGAGCGCTCTTGATTCTCTGGAACGCTGCCTCCTCCTGCTGTTCACACTTCCACTTGGCGTCTGAGCGAGTGAGATTCTATAGTGGTTCTGCAATAGGGGCCAGTTCCAGGATGAGCCGGACGCAATATGTGACCATCCCAAGGAAGCTTTTCACTTCTGACACCGTTGTGGGGGGTGGTGCGTCCTTTATGGCTTGGGACTTTCGCTGGTCCACCTGGATCCCCTCTTGGTTGAAAATGTATCCAAAGAATTCTATCTCTCTCTGGAAGAAGAGACACTTCTCTTGTTGCAAGGTGACTCCCTACCGACATTTAGTACGCCTGGCAGTCCTGTCAGGATCTTGCATACTGGATCATGGAACACCTCGGCTGCTGAGGATTTTCCAAAGTTGAGGCTTTTATAGCGCCGCAGCCCCAGGTGAGTGCTGAATGTAGTAATGTACCTACTCTCTTTGGCCAGGCCCAGCTATTGGTATCCCGCGTTCAGGTCCAGTTTAAAAAACCACTGGGACCAGTTGACGTCGGCCATTGTGTCGTCCATCGTCTGAGTAATGTGACGTTCTCTTCGCATCGCCTTCTTAGGGAGCTGCATGACGATGCACAATTAATTTTCCCCTGTTGTTGTGGCTTCTCCACTATAACCATGGGGGGCCCCACAGGGGGTTGGCCCCAACACATTTTCAATTACTCCCTGGTCATCCAGTATCTGCAGCTTCTGCGCTACTAATGGCAGGAGATGGAAGAGGATTCGCCTGTGGCGGAGTGCTGTTGGAGTCACCGATGGGTCGATGTGCAGTTTTACCGGGCCCCGTTTGATGCATACCAGGCCATCAAAAAGGTTTGGCAGCTCATCAGTATGATTTACTCGCACGCTTCTCACAAAGGTCACAAGGCCTAAGTCCTCAGTGGCGAAGCTGCTGAGCAGTTTGTCAGCCTCTTGGTCAATAACGTGGACAGTTGTAGTGATCTCATTGTCGTCTGATTGGATCAGCACAAACATTTTCACCCGCAAAGGCAGAGGTGAATGGCTGCGGTAATTTTTGTCTTGGATGGTGCGAGTTCAGTCCTGGGTCATAGGCGGTTATATTTCTGGACTCCCATGTTGTTCACAGAGGCTCCTGTATCAGTGACCACCTTCACTCCCGAACTGGCTATCCTCAAGGTGCACGTGGGTTGCGGCCTTCCTCTTTTCTTCAACTCCTGTGTGAACGGGACTAGGTATGTCTCGACTTCGTGGTCGTCTTCTGTAGATGTGTTGTCTACCCGGTAGATGGCCTGCTCGGCCCCTTTCATGCTGCTCATTGGCGCAAGGGAGGCACTCAATAGCTAGCGCACTATTCTTCTCATTGATTTGCCGCCTCTGCTGTCTCCGTTGGTTCTTCTTTCAGCATACCGATGCAAAATGGTTTGGAATTCTACAGTGGGAGTACATCTGACCTTGGGCGGGGCACGCCTGAATGTGGGGGTTCCTAGCATCCACAGTGCCCACACTGGCCTCTCAGGATTTGAGGTGGACGGCCTCGCTGCCCACTCCCTCTGTCTCGTGTTCTTACTGCGTTGGCTTGCTCAATCTTGACAGTCACGCTCTTCCCTAGTGTTCGTGTCAGCGCTAGGTCCTTGCTGCGAAGAGGTCATGCATTCTGGCTAGAATTAGTATTTCATTGAGGGCTATGTTTGGTTGCCTAAGGATTAGCCAGCGTAATCTCTAACTGCAGCAGCCTTTGATTATTTCAGCGTCGATTTCCTCAGTGGCCCTGTCATCGGTTGCGTAGGTGCTTGCCAGTTCTCGCAGCCTTGCGTTAAATGCATCAGTTGACTCCACTTCCCTTTGTCGAGCTTGGCATAGCTTGAATCTTTCAAAATCCAGATTTAACAGCAGATCGAAATGTGCTGAGCGCCGCCACTGCGACGGCGTAATCGGTGGGTGTGCCGGTATTCGGAGGTGTTTGAATAGGAGGTACACTTCCTCTCCTAAGTAGTGAAGTAGCAATTGTTTTACTGCGCCATCTGTTTCTCTCATTGCCACAAAGTAATTCTCAAGATGTCCTAGCCACATCCTCCAATGTAGGGACTCAGTGGTAGGGTCAGCAACCTCGCTGAACGGGGGTAGGACCCCTGTGAGGGCATGTTGCATGACCATGCGTGCCGGTTGCTGGTTTGCATTGGGCTCATCTCCCATGTTGTCTGTATTGGTCTACCTCTTTGGGCAGTTGTAGGTGAGTTATGGTCTCCTTGTCTCCTTTATGGTATTCCTGCTTTGTTTTCCTTTTGGGCTTGTGGGTCTGTGCTCCTCAACCTTCCTCTGTGCTTTGTCTGTACGGCTGCGGCATTTCTGGTGTTGTGTACTGTCTCTTATTGATCGATTGACCTTTTCCTCTTTTCTGTGTGGCCCTTCTGTTTGGGCTTTGTAGCATGGGGGCACTTTTTGCCCTCAAGTGGTGGTATGAGGTGTAGGGCTTGATGGTCCGAGGCTCCTTTGCCACGTGTGTGTGCATTGCGCGTGTCCTGCACAGGTGGAGAAAGACTCCTCGGCGGTGCAGGGGCTGCGCTCCTACGTACCAGCTGCCTCCGATGTGCGTGTGTCATCGTTGCATGCAGGCACCTCCAAGGCAGACCAACGGCAGCAGCAGAGGCCGGGTTAGTGCTGGCGATGCTTCAGGCGTGATGCGTGGGCGTAGTCTAATCTCCGCCCTTATCGCCAGTGTGAGGTCAGCCCAGTGAAGTGCCCTTGTGCCACACCTTTAGGGGATCGCATGCACAAATAATAAGATGCTGACACTAGTAATGTAGTCGGGCTGAATGACCTCGAGTGGGTACTCCCTTTTTATTTATCGCCTCGGGCCACGCCTGGCCTGAGCTCATGGGTGCGACATATCCGGCTCACGCCGGGTGGACAACAGGACCGCTGACCTGTTACAATATTCATTTTATATCAGAATGAAAATATTTGCTTTTTCTTTTATATCATGTTATGGTTATGGCTACGAACTGCTCAATAAAATAATAACAAAAAAATAAACGTCTGCGCTCCATCCCCTTGCTTTTGATGAGAAGGAAGCCTAATAGATTAAATTAAAGTTGAAACAAGTCTACAACCTTTTTCAACATTTGTTTGGCTCATTGGACTTGCCTTCATCAAAGTTAAGGGGAGGAGATAAGCAGCTGTCTGTAGAAAGGCAGCTGCTAGATAAAAGACTGAGTGAGTGCTGCAGGAGGATTAAGCAGTTTTTTCACAAAAATTTTCAGGTGAGAGGATGCTCACGCTCCAACAGGGCACTCTACTTTGTGTTAGGTGTTAGGGTGGCAATGTGTGGTGTTACTAGCCTTTTATTCTCACCTGCGGGCAACAATGTCTGCTAGTAACCCCAACCTTGTTATGCGCCCTTTCCTGTCTGTGACCCAAGCCCATAACTATGTGAAGGGTAGCTAGCAGCAGGTATTGCCCCAGTTGTGGGTAAAAATAATTCCGTTTCCATGCCATGTTTAGTCTTTAAAGTGAAAAATGCAAGCCTTCTTTAGCCGTCTGTTGTGACAAGGATATTTGCTCAGAAGCACTACAATGCATTTATTAATCTTCAAAGCAAAACACATTATGTTGACAATAGTTGACGAAATATTCACAATCGAGAATATTCTAGCTGGAAATTCTGAATGACCTTCTCATTGGCTGCTCCTGAAGGAGTTATGGGCAATGAATTTGAAACGTGCCATTTGCTCATGAACCATTGACAAATAATGTCTGCAAAATGGCGATTAAGCATTTTTTTCCACAGTACTTAACTTCATTATTCCAGTCAAAGTCACTTAAAGAAGTGGCGCCACGTTCTTCTGTCCTGTGAAAGTGAATATCAACTCTGAGTTTCTGAAGGAAAGTCTTACAGATGAGATTAGTACATTTATGTAATAAATGTAGACGCACAGACAGAAAGGTCCACAATATATTTCAAATGTTTGATATAGTTAGATGTTCGATACACGGAGCAATAGGGAGCTATCAATGGTGCTTCTCTGAAGCTACTCCTTAGCACTTCCAGGGCAGTAAATACACCCAACAGTTTTACAGACCCATGTTGCTGAGCAATCGTTGTCAGTATGTTCTGCCTTTCTGCTCTGACATCTGTGCACATCAGGGGCTGTTAGACAAGTGCCTCAGAGGTGCAACGAGAGTGTGCACCCACTTGCGTACCCTGAGGCACGTTGGTAATACAGAATGGGCCCCAAATGCTTGTGCTGCCCCTTCTGTAATGCAGATAGCGCTGGTGCACATATAGTGCCAACGCTATCATAGGAGGGTGTTCCCTCATTTGCCTGGGGACATGGCCCCATGCAAATGAGGGCATCTCATTTCGTTTGCACCTGCGCCATATTACGGACATGGGCGCAATTGCAAACACCTTTAGCAGTCGCATTGAAAGTGAAGCACAAAAAGGTTACCCACTGTAGGAGAGTAGGATCTGCACTTATGTTGCCCCCACTTTTTTTCTTATGTTAACACTGGTTTCTGGCTATAGTCTGGCTGGGTCCCTGCTAATCAGGGCCCCAGTCTCTCTGTTCTCTCTAAACAACTTGGAGTGCATATTAGATGCACTAGTGATTGGATACTGTGGTATCTTATGAGCCCCTAGTATATGGTACCTTAGGTACCAAGGGCATAGGTACTTCACATGCCTACCAGGGGTTGAAGCATGTATTATGCCACCCCTGGGAAGCAGACTAAATCTGACACCACAGGCCTGCTGCTGCAGCCTGGGTGAGGTAGTGTTAGCACTCTTCACTGAGGTATAGGTTCCTATATCTCACCATACACACACATATAAACCTATCAGTCACCCCTAAGGCAGGCCCTATCAATCCTGAGGGCAGGGTGCAGCTGGCAGAGTCTATTCTCTGTGGCTATTTGTGCATGCGGTTAAACCATATACTCTTAATTTCATTATAACCTAGCAGTAAATGCTAACTTTGGAGTCAAACAACTTGGAATCATACCCCCACACCAGTAACTGGTGTGGGAGTATGATCCCACCCTTCTAGAGGGGACGACATGTACCTACTGTGGAAACATGGTAGAAATCTGAAAGAGCCCTGGCATCATAAAATGGATGCCACCAGCATAGACACTGGGCTGCCCTCCTGCTGCAGACTGAACCTCGCAGTGGAGGAGGCCCAACAATAGGCATCCTGTCCCAGGGAGGTGTCACCACCTTCCAGACAGGATTTAGTGTATTGGGGTGGGTGGGTGCACTCCTAGAGTGCTTTGAAGTCCTGCACTGGGGGAGCAGTAGGCTCCTCTGTGCATAGACCAGCTCAAACCGGTTCAGGGGCTACCTGCCCCAGCTCTGGCGCGAAACTGCACGAAACTGGACAAAGGGAAGTGGGTGTAACCACCCACTCCCCTGACCCTCCCAGAGGAGTGGTCATAGAGCTAGTCCCTCCCTTTCCTTTAGTATAAGATAGGGAAACCTTGCCATTGCAAATCAGATATCCATGGATGAAGCTCTACAAGAAGAATTCTGGCCCTTCGACGTTCCACTACCTTTGGAAGACTGAAGAATCTCCCTTGGAGTCAAGGAGTGACTCTCCTGCTTGGCAGGCACCAACAACTTGAATCAATGGTTGCAAACTTTCCTGCTCCTGTCAGAGTCTGAAGTCCCTGCAGCCCCAGAAGTAGATTTCCTGACTTCACGAAAGCCATTGTGGGTCCCCAACAGAGCTGAGGCAAGTGGACCTCACGAGTGATGAGGAACAGCAATACCAATGTACCGTACACTGTTGTCGAGTGCAACCCCTTCACATTGCTCTATGAACTTGTGCATTAGATCATGTATGGTCCAAGCCTCCAGCAGGATTTCTCTCGAAAATCAGAGGCCTACCTCATCCCGAGTGACCATGGGCTCCTGTGAAGCGAATCCTCATGAGGCATCTTTGCGATCCCTTGCCAGCTGGCTTGTGGGTCCCCTGAAGACTTTCTCATCAAACCAAAGGGCTCCCCTGGTTGCTCCAGGTCTGCCCTGATTTACCCTTGCTGGGTGAGTCCCTCAGACCTTGCTGGTCTGCACCGCTGACTTTCTTCAATTTCCACGAGACTTGCTGTTGCCAAGGCTTGTTGGCTCCAATCCGGTTGACGACACCTCAGTAAGCTGCAGACTTTGTGGGACAATCAGAACCTAGCTCCTGGTCATTGTCGATGCCTCCTGGACCTCGTGGCTGAAGAGTCAAAACACCCTTGATCACCTGAAATCACCCAACTTCCGTGGGCATCCATCTTCCTGGCTCCGGGTCACTGGCAAGTGACTGTGAACACTGTCCCTTCTGCTCTCAGGTCTTCTTCATCTTGAATCCAGCCTTGGATTCCACCGGACACTTCTCCAGTCTTCACAAGCAGCAAAACGTCTTCGGCTTCCATAGAAAACAATGACGCGACCCGACACCAAAGGACACCTATGCACCCGGCTTCCCTGGGTGAGGTAACTCGTGCACTCCGGTGCTCCTGTGGGTGTTGGCCCTCAAACTACTTAGCTTGTAAGTGGCTTGCTTGTAGACTCTCTAGAAGTACCCTTAAACTTTAAAAATCCAACCGCGACTTGCTCCATTGAAATCAATAGGGAACCCGCGGCTGTGTTCTCACACTGCATGCGACGCCTGTGGGTCCCTTACTTACCTGCCTTCGGTGGATTAGTGCAGCCCCAGCTATTCTACAGGCCCTAGGCCTTGTCCCCTTGCAAGTCGACTTTCCTAAACCTCTTTTTTAGTATATGGTCTGGTACGCCCCTAGGGCCCCAGCCATATTTGTACTTAACTTATTGTGAAACGTTGATATTTGCATATGTTCCTGACTTCTAATCTCATAAAGAGATTAGTAGAGTGTGTCTAGAAATAAATACATATATATTTTATATATATACCTGTGTGGTGTCCTTTCATTTGGTAATTCAAGAGATTATAAGGTAAAACAAGCTGCTTTACCTTCCTCTGAGACTTAGCCTGAAGGCTGCTCTCCACAGCTACCACTAGGATAGCTTTCTTTAAAAGGTTGTCTTAAACCTATCTACCATAAGAGTCGAATTGAACTGGTGCAAGGTGGCCACTATAACTAGTGACCGGCATATGATAGGCCAACTTCTCACACCCACATTCAGTGCACTTCCTAAATGCAGCCCTCTAAAGGGATGAAAGGAGGTCCCATGGACCCCCCAGACATCCCCTTGCAAGTGGGTGCAGTATCTCACTGGAACTGCCTGCTAGGGGATCTCTATACTCTTTTGAAAAGTGCAGGTGTGTTGCCGCCTGCACAGAGAAACACAGAGCTTTAAAACAGCTGCTCTATATTTCTCTTGTATGTACTGCCCTTGGGGCAGCTTGAGTTTGTGACTGCCCTGAGGGCAGCACATTCTTACTGAATGGCCACTTTCCATGTATGCACCTGGCACACCTGCTTTAATCTGCGCTATGGCGCAAATATGGGCCCAGGTATGCACAAAGTACCCTATTCATGGAGATATGGTGCAGGGCAGCGCAGCAAGTCACCTGGCCTGTATCTATGGCATACGGTGCATTCCTTTCCTTTCCCCCTGAGGTGGCGCAAAATCAGCAGGCTTGCGCCAACACAAGCACCCTTGCACCATGGTTGCATGCATGCTTGTTTCTGTGCAGAAATGGACATCTTCCTGCACAAAAACAATTCTGGGATGCTTTTTCCTCTTTCTAAGAGGTGTAAGGTTTTGGGGCATCCCCTTGTTTACATGGTCTTGAAAATCTGGAAATACATCAAAATCAATGGATGTTGCATGGGAACACCCACCAGAACGCTAATGGAATGCCTCTTTAGCGCAGAGTAAGGAAACACAGCGATTTGCGCTGCCTTGCTTCATATATAGGAGGTCAGCTAAAGCCACACAAAGTGACTTTGCGTGGCCTCATAAATATGATTTGGTGGTTTGCACTACAGTTGCACAGCAAAACGTGAATCAACAGTGGTGCAAGAGGCTAATAAATATGCCCCACAATATTTTCTGCATTATTCCTAAATTAAGTTCAAGTGGAATGATCCTAGTAGATCTCTACGATCCTCCAGAACAAGACATTGGTAATTCCTTGGTTCAAAATAACCAACTGTGGATGCACAAGCTTTTATACATGCACTGCCACAGCGTGTAACCAATTATCACCCTCCCCCCCCACATTAGTTCTATGCTTAATGTGTACTTTACCATTGTGGTCTCCAATATCAGGATCTGGTGGAATCTGTAAAGCCAGGAGTGTACCGATCCCCAAAATGACAATATCACACCTTGTACAACTGGCTATAACTGAAACAGATTAGAGCTTATAAGAACAGAAAAGGGAAGGAGAAATCCTTTCAGGATGAGAACCCTCACTCACCATTAGGTGACATGCTTCATCATATGGGTTACCTTCTCACACCTGGATTGAAAAAATCCAAGGTGTGGGCTGTGACTCCCCAACAGGGAGGAGCGGAGGTGTTTTCTCAGAGATGAGCGGTGAAGAGAGGCGAATGAGGGGCAGAGTGCATAGAAAGAGTGATCAGAGTGATGGCAATCTCACCAGGACGTCTGTATGGAGGTGCACTGAAACAATTTGATTGGGCACCACGAGGCATACCCTTAAGGCTAGAGAGTGGATTTTCTCACCCCACACTATAGGAAGACAAACCCCACAGAACAATACGGGTCGTCGCCAACCTGACCACTATGATCCAGTGGTGGCCAGTATTTATGTTTTCTATTTTATTATTTTTTCACTAACACAAATACCGGCAGAGTGAATACTCAACTTTGAGTTCCTGACGAATGCCCCTGGATCCCTGTATATGACCCACTAAGGGCAGAAATATGTTGACCCTTGTGAGGGATATATTTGGTTAATCCCTAGTCCTCCTTTAATCTCTATCCTAAAGGACACAGAATACATCTTAAGTGGACCTCCAGAGATAGTTTTATTCATCACTCTGATCACTCTTTCTATGCTCTCTGCCCCTCACTTATAGCTAGTTGTACAAGGTGTGCTATTGTTTACTTTACCATTAACATTAAAGACATCTGCCGCAGAGATGGTCAAACCCATGAACAGTAAAATCCAATTCAAAATAATCAACAAATATGAAAATTATCTTCACTAAAAATCATTTTACACGTCAGCATCATTCATGAAAACAACCTGAAATTCAGACTTTATTTTACTATTAGATATCTTGTCCAAAAAAGGAACTGAATGGGGCTCACCAACTATTCATGTTTCATCAGTGTAAGCTGACATGAGTGTTGAGCCAATGTCAACTTCACTAGGGGAAACATAATTTATAACATTGTTTTAATTACATAATCCAAGTCTTTACCATGCATATCCCTTTTCCATGCGCGGTATTTATAGTTAAAGGTATTTGTGTGTGTACTGTATATATACATACAAATATATATATATTTTCACTGAAAAAAACATAGTTTTCAGGGGCGTTATAGGTAGTTGGACATTTCACTCGTACAAAACCATTAAAATTCCCCCGTTATAGTTAGTTCAGCTAACTATACCTCACGTGCCCGCAATCCACTGCTGATGACGTCACATATTACATCACTCATGACATGGTCAGTGACATCACTCATGACATCACTGATGACATCTCAAATGACATCACTGATGACATCATCCAGTGAATGTGTGTTTTTCTGAAAATTAAATATGTTTTATATATGTATATCTCAAGATTGATGGAAGAATAAATGGGTATATAAGTGTCTACATGGATGATTTATTTTTGAAAAATTGATTGTATAACTGACTGATTAAGTGTATCTTAGTGAATACATGGGTAGTGAGTAATGTTTAAATATATAAATATCTGTATCAGTCTCTCACTTTGTGTATAAGTGGCTGCTTGGGTTGGTGAATAGCTACATGAGTGTCTATATAGGTTATTAGTTGGTTTTTTGAGTATCAGTATGAGTGTCTGAGTGTCTGTATGATTCGGTGGGGGTATTACATAGTGCATAGATGTATGAATGAGTGACACTGTTAGTATGTGTTGAAGACAGCGTGTGTGCAGGACTGTATGGGTGGATGAGTGTGTCTATGGGTGTGTTAGTGAGTGAATGACTGTCTCAATAGTGTCTTTATGAGTAACTACATATGTTTTAAACTAGTATAAGTGAGTATTGGTGTATATAAGTGAGTATATGTGAGTGAGAGATTGGAAGAGTTCCTGTATAAATTAGTATGTGTTTCTATAAGTGATTGCTTAAGAGAGTAAGTATGTGTAAGTTTGTGTAGCAGTAAGTGTGGTGGTGTGTGTATAACTGTATATGCAATGTATGTGTGTGAGTAACTCTATAGATGAGTGTCAGCGTGTAACAGGATGTATAGGTGTATGAGTACATATGATGAGTGAGTACATGTATGAGTGACTGTATAGGACTGTTGGTGAATGAGTGGATGTGTGTGTAGATCTTGGAATTACTGAATAGGTGTGTTGTAAGCGATATTGTTATGTCCATTGTTTTGAAAATGTTAGTTTCTATTTTTGAGTGTGTGTATCAAAGGTTATATTAGGGTGAGAGGAGGTCTGCCACTCTATCACAAGGATGATGTCATCAGTGATGTCATCAGTGATATCATTTGAGATGTCATCAGTGATGTCATGAGTGATCTCACTGACAATGTCATGAGTGATGTAATATGTGACATCATCAGCAGTTCATTGTGGGCGCGCGAGTTATAGTTAGCTGAACTAACTATAACAGGCGAATTTCTCTGGTTTTATATGAGTCAAATGTCCAACTAACTATAACGTCCCTGAAACCTATAGTTTTTTTAGTGAATTTCAAAGGTTTTCTAAATGCTAATTTGTAACTATAACGTGCCTGAAACCTATGGTTTTTTAAATTCTAATTCCTAACTATAACGTCTGTAAAACCTATGGTTTTTAATGGGGGAATTTCAATGGTTTTGTATGAGTGAAATGTCCAACTAATCATAACGCCCCTGAAACCTATGTTTTTTTCAGTGAATTTCTAAGGCTTTTTAAATGCTAATTTGTAACTATAACGTGCCTGAAACCTATGGTTTTTTCAGTTAATTTCAAAGGTTTTTTAAATGCTAGTTTCTAACTATGCCTACATAGATAGCACATGTGAAGAAAGAAGAAAATACACACAGAAAGAAGAAAAAGAAATGCAGAAAGAAGCAACAGAAGTCCTCAAAGACAAAGAGAAGTGCAGGAAGAAGGAAGACGTGCAGAAAGAATAAACAGAGGAGCAGAAAGAGGCCTTGTTGCAAAATCATCCTGTACCCTCAACTTTTTCAGATGGGTACTGGTGGTAACTGACTCTGACTAACCAGTCCTAGAGCCAGTGCTATGCTAAAAGACACTTAGAATACAGTTAAAACACCTACATACACTAGGGAACACTATGCGTTGGGTTACCCCTGTGATTACCATGGCCTCCTCTGTAAGACCCTATAGAGTAAGGGTCCCTGGTGGGCTAGTTGCACCCCAGGGACCCTCAGGTTTCAAGGGGACTTATTCCCCTAACTTAAAACACGCCACGGGGCGCATTTGTACATTAGTGAAGGGAGGGGGCAGGGCCTGAGGTGACATGTGTGCAAACATGCCCTGTGGCCGTTTTAAGTTGGGAGATTAAGTCCCCTTGAATCCTGAGGGTCCCTAGGGTCCAACTAGCCCACTGGGTACCTCCAGCAAGCGCCACAGAGCTGTGTTGCATTGAGGTGTAAAAAGGGGCGTGGCCTCTGAACACATCTCTGCAACGCAGCTCCCTGGCGCATACTGGAGGTACCTGGTGGGCTAGTTGGCCCCCAGGGACCCTCAGTATTGAAGGGGAATTAATTCCCCAACTTACAACTCGCCAGGGGGTGCGTTTGCACAGTGGTGAACGAAGTGGCGTGTTTTAAGTTGGGGAATTAATTCCTCTTCAATCCTGAGGGTCCCTCGGGGCCAACTAGCCCACCAGGTACCTCCAGTATGCGCCAGGAAGCTGTGTTGCAGAGAGGTGTTCAGAGGCCATGCCACTTTTTACAACATTAAGCACCACAGCACTGTGGCACTTATCGGAGGTACCTGGTGAGCTAGTTGTCCCCCAGCGGACCTCAGGATTGAAGAGGAATTAATTCCCCAACTTAAAACGCACTACAGGGCGTGTTTGTACACCTGTCACCTCAGGCCCGCCCCCTCCCTTCACTACTGTGCAAACGCGCCCCGTGGCATGTTTTAAGTTAGGGTATTAAGTCCCCTTGAATCCTGTGGGTCCCTGGGGTTCAACTAGCCCACCAGGTACCTCCATTAAGCGCCACAGAGCTGCGTTGCAGAGAGCTGTAAAAAGGGGCATGGCCTTTGAATACCTTCCTGCAACACAGCTCCCTGTCTCATACTGGAGGTTCCTGGTGGGCCAGTTTTTTTTATTTATTTACATTTTTGGAGGGGGCAGCGTGGCCCCCCCTCCTCAAAATTTGCGCTGGATGCGTAAATCTTGCCGATGAGCAGGCCCAGGGGGTCAGGGTGTTTCTACCCTGCCCCCTTTTCTTGTTTTTTGAGATTCTTTTTCTGTTTTCTTGTGCCTCCGTTCTACCGAGGCACAAGATGGCTGCCCACACTTCCTCGTTTGGAGTGTTGACAGCCAATTAGCATGAAGCTCGTGATCAGTAGGGTGCGCGGATCCAATGCGGCCATAGATATCACTATTTTTATTTCTTAATTTCTCAAAAACTACTGAACAGATTTTCACCATTTTTTAAAAGGTCGCTTTCTGAGCCAAGCAGTACCTTTCTGCCAAATTTGGAGTAATTCAGTTCAGCAGTTTTTGCTAGAACCGTGTCTAAAGTTTCCTATGTGAAAATGATTTTTTGACCACTATTTTTTGAATTTCTCAGGAAAAACTGAACGGATTTACACCATTTAAAAAAAGGGTACTTTCTGAACCAAGGGCTACCTCTTTTCAAAATACGGTGTAATTCTGTTCAGCAGTTCGGGCTGTAGCCGTGTCTAAAATTTCCTATGGGAAATAACATGGGGAAAACGCGTTTTTAGGACCCCCCTTTTTTCTCGGCCCCTGCTTGACAAATCACCCCTAAACCTTCAGCATAGGAGCTGACCGGAACGGGCCATTAGTTTTGAAAATTTTGCGAAGATTTGTCAAACGGCGCCAAAGTTATTGGCAATACAATGTTACGATTTTCCTATGGATAATAGGTCCTAACTATAACTACCTACTGGCGACCGCCAGTAGGTTATATATATCTATATATATGTATATAAAATTATATATATCAAAGCTCCAAGGTTGCCCTGGCATGGGAAGCACTCTCACGCTGTTCGTGGGTAAAACCCTTTTATTGGTACAGGAGGCGCTGATAAGACATCAATCGCATAGGCAGTTCAGCAACGCCCCAGAGCCTGACGCGTTTTGAAGTGTAGAAACCTTCTTCCTCAGAGGCAAAGATGTTCTGAAAATGTGCATGCGGTGGACATGCCCCTTAAATTGCCAAATGGCCCGCACTGAATGGGCCGCTTATGCAGTTCTGAGCAAGGGATGCTGGACCAAGAATCAGCCAGAATACCCGGTCTGAATAGACCGCTCCTCACTATAAGCGAGGAATGCTGCGCCATGTATTCCCTGACGAATTGGATCGTATTGCACGTAATGTAGCTGCCGCCAAATTCAAGCCCTCGGATGGGCCTCAATGTCCATGCCCCTCTTTAAATCCTTCACAACGCCCCCAGATGCAGTAAATTAAAAAGACTCGAATATGCCTGATAGTCCTCACCGCTTCTGCATCAGCATCTGCGGTGCCCGGTCACCAGAAAGCACCAGTCTTTCAGGCAAGGCATTTCTAGCAGGGGAAGTGCTGACCCCGTGCTGGCAGTTGAAAAACCGCCCGCTCCGGGATCATAAACTCTGCACGCTGTCATCTCTGTTCCTCTTCCTGGTTACTCCTCTGGGGGCTCACCATCAGCACATCCATATTCCTCCTTTTTCCTGCGGTCACAGGGAGAGCCACAAATGACGAGTGTTCCGTAAACAGCGTTTGAAACCGCTAACCCTGAATTGAATGGACAACCAATCTTGCTTCCTCAGACCCAACCAATGAAGTAGGCACAGACACAAGGCTGTGACAATATGGCTTTTTTAATGGATCAGGTAAACCTCAACCGGAAGACACGAGAGACGCGTTTCGCCTGGGCAGCAGGCTTTATCAATCTGAATAGCGTCCTCTTGTAGTGAGTATAAATAGTATTTCCCTCTTAAGGCAATAGTAAACACTGAAAAAATACTTTTCAGATAAAATGCATAATTTTGCATGTATATATATATGCGCTAACATGCAGCTCCCTCTCTATAAAAGCAAAAAGCAATTTCCCAAAGTGGAGCACAGTCTGCTGTGGCTTGGCAGGAGCGGTAAAACTGTTGTCAAACCATAGGAAACAGCTATGTCCAGAGGGTAGACACCCCAAGACATAGCAGGAGCCAGCCCAGGGGGGTGGTGGTGCCCAGGGTCATGTTGGCTCGGGGTGGGGGCTGAGGGCCCCTCTACTTTCTTACAATTTGTCCCAGGGAAGTGGTGGTTTCCAGGGATAAGGGGGGTGCATGACCCTCCCACATTAAATTTGACAAAAGCCCTGAGGAGGTGGCGGTGTCTGGGGTTGCAGGAGGTTTGTGTGCCACCCCACTCATTTCCTAAAACTAAAACCCCAGGGAGGTGGCATCCCCTGGGGCTGTGGTGGGGTGGTCCACACGGCCCTCTTACATTCTTTAAACTTGAAACCCCATGGAGATGGCAGTCCCCAGAGCCAGGGGGGGTCAAAGAGGCCCCTCATTATTGCATAAATAGGCCCAGGGGAAGAGTGGCCCCTTGGGCAGCAGTGGAGGGCCTGCTGGCCCCCCACATTTTTTACTAAATAAGTCCCAGGGAGGTGGTGGTCCCAAGGGTATCAATGAGCCCCAGTAGGGGGCGTGCACTACCTCATTTATTAAAATGCTCCTGGGACCTGGCCCACCCAGGGGCTGATTAGAAACAAAGAACAGGAGCCCACCTTTTGCTTCTTTTCTCTAGGATTTATAAATGCTGCGTGTCTCCAGCCTACAATTTAAAAAAATACCTTTTTGGCCCTGTGGTACCCCCCAAGAGGCCAAGGGGATCAAGGTGTTTCTACCCTGCCCCCTTTTCTTAATTTGTATGCTTTTTTCTGTGACTGGGTTATAAGATGGCTGCCAACACTTCCTGGTTTGAAATGTTGACAGCCAATCAGATCTCAGCACAAGATCAGTAGGGATCGCGGATCCTCAGTGTCATAGATATACAACTGTAAATTTATTTAAATAACTCCATTGCTACCGAACAGATTTAGACCAAATCACAAAATGTCACTTCCCTGAAAAAACATCTACCTTCTTGCCAAATTTGGGGTTTTCGTTCAGCAGTTCCGGCTGTAGCCATGTCTAAAGTGCCTATTGAAACTAACATGGGGAAAACACATTTTGTGACCCCCCATGTTCCTCGGCAGCCACTTGATGGATCACCCTGAAATGTTCAAGACAGCAGCTCAAGTGCGTGGCAAACTAATTTTGGAAATTTTTTGAAGATCCATCAAACAACACCAAAGTTATTGGCAAATGAAAAAAAGCTCTACCCTTAAAAATGACATCGTAACTATAACTACCTGCTGGTGACTGCCAGTCAGTAATATGTATATGTGTGTGTGTGTGTGTGTGTGTTTGTGTGTTAGACCTGGCACCTTGGCGTGGGGTCTCCCTTCCATTTTTTGCTGTTGCCTCATGTGTTTTTGCTGGTGTTAGTTGCTCAGGGCACTGTGTCACTGCTGTCCAGTGCCACAGTGCAAGTGTTCCCTATTGTAAATTAATGTATGAATTTATGATTCCATGATTGCTTGGTTTGGCTTACCTGTCAGACCCTAGTACAGTGCACCAGGAGTGCCCAGGGCTTGTACATCCAAATGCTGCTGGTGGGCTTGCAGCACTGGTTGTGCCACCCACTGAAGCAGCCTGTAAAAGTGTGTATAAGGTCTGCCATTGCAGAGCCTGCATGCAGTCTGGTACTGTCATGCTGACTGAGCAAGTGCACCCACTTGCCAGTCCCTAAACCTTCCCTTTTCTTCATTGTGAGGATAAGGTAGGACATGCCCTGGTGTGTGTGGCATGTTATAAATAGTGAATTACAGCCATTTACGTTGTTCACTATTGCAAGGCTACCTGTTCTCCATAGGCCAGAATGGGCAGTTTGATTATTACATCTTATAATCCTAACTGACTCAGGGAACATGGTAGAAATTCGAATTTAGTATGCCTGAACTCAGAATGATAAAAAACTTTTAGTGAAGTTGGTTTTAGCATTCTGTGTTTGAAAATACCACTTTTAGAAAGTAGGTATTTTCTTGTCTAACCATTCAGACCTGCCTCTGCTAGGTTGTGTATTCCTTGTAGGCCTGGGCGGCAAATTCCGTTCCGCTCGCGGAATTTGCGGAATTTGCGTAATTTCGCGTTCCGCGGAGAACGCGAAATTGCTCAAAAGTCTGCTTTCCGCGATTTCGCGAAATTTTTGCTTGTTCGCCTTCTCAAAATGCATGTTCGCGAGATATTTCTCCTCGAGCACGCAACAGCAATTGCGAACAGGAAAAAAGCATCGCGAACAAGCAATTCCGCGTGTTCGCGGAATTTCTGCGTGTTCGCGGAGATTTTTTACCGTTTCGCAGAGATTTGCGTAACGCAATTGCGCAAATTCCGCCCACCCCTAATTCCTTGTCTGCAGTTTGAGTGACAGGGCTGGGGAATTCCAGGAGACAGGGTGAGGTGGCCCAGTGGTGAATAGAGAGATCTGCATCTAGACGGGAGGGAGGAGCTGCACCTGGGACCTGAATAGGGCTGTGCCTTCCCTCCACAATGCTGGTTCCACCTCCTGTGATGCGTCTGATGTCTCCTACACTCTGAAAGGAAAGAAGGAGTCAGGTAACAAAGTGCTCCAGGACTGACGAGAACCGGTTTGAACAAGGCAAAGGCCCTCTGCCCTCAGAGGACAAAGGATTTTGGGGTATATGTATTGGGACCCTGATCCCAAGAATGTAGATCACTTTGGAAACAAGAAGAAAACTCTGCTGAGGAGAAGAACCAAGAAGAATCTGAGGAGAGACTATCCCTGAAACTGGGGTATTGGTCTGCAGTGGTTGCCTTTCTGCCAAAGGGAGGAGAAAGGAACTGTGTATGTACTTTTGCTCAACTTGTGAAGGATCTCCAAGGGCTTGGAAAAGAGCTTGCCTCCTGCTGAAGTCTCAGGGACATCAGACTTCAACCACCAGCTCCCCAGAGTTCTTTGGAAGTGCCTGCTGCTGTTGTTGGGCCTTCTGAGGGACTGTGTGTCGCAAGGAGCTGGAAGCGCGACTCAAGAAGGAGAAGCGTGCCGCCGTCGGAGCTGCTGTCGTCGCAGTGCATAAAGGGTGTCGCCGCTGCAGTTGTTGCATCGAGCGGAAGCATCTCGCATCATCGAAGAAGTGTCTGGCAACGCAGAAGAAGCGTGTCACCATCGCAGCCATCGTAGCTGACGCATTGCACCGCATCAAGAGAAGAGTCTCACATCGAGGAAGAAGCGTGTAGCCGTCGCAGCCACTGCCATCGCATCTTGGATGACGCAGCTGTAGCTGTCGCATTGCACCGCATCAAGAAAGACGCCTCGCTTCCACGGAGAAGCCGTATTTATTTGCACCAAACTTTAATCGCATCAACATCGTTGCAACCCTTTCGTTGCCCTGCGTGTCGCATCTACAGGTACATTGACTTAAAGTATTGCATTTAAGAACTAAAGAGAACTAAGCTAAATTCTACCATCTTAAAGTAACAGTACTGTGGATTTTTGTCATTTATGGTCTTGTGGTAAATCTATATAAAGAATACTTATTTTTGATACTGTATGTGTTCACAAATGCTTTACACACTACCTCTGAGATAAGCCTGTCTGACTGTGCCAAGCTACCAAGGGGGTGAGCAGGGGTTATTTTAGGAGTGTACCCCCTTACCCTGACTAGAGGCGAGGGTCCCTATTTGTCACGAGTACCTACCTGTGCCAACTAGAGACCCCCAAGTCTAACAGTGTGTCTATATATATATATATATATATATATATATATATATATATATCTATATATGTATATATATATATATTCACAGAAAAAACCATAGGTTTCAGGCACGTTATAGTTAGGAATTAGCATTTAAAAAACCTCAGAAATTCACTGAAAAAACCATAGGTTTCAGGGGTGTTATAGTTAGCTGGACTTTTCACTTGTACAAAACCATTGAAATTCCCCCGTTATAGTTAGTTCAGCTAACTATAACTCGCGCGCCCGCAATGCACTGCTGATGACGTCACATATTACATCACTCATGACATGGTCAGTGACATCACTCATGACATCACTGATGACATCTCAAATGACAGCACTGATGACATCACTGATGACATCATCCAGTGAATGTGTGTTTTTCTGAAAATTAAATATGTTTTATATATGTATATCTCAAGGTCGATGGAAGAATAAATGGGTATATAAGTGTCTAAATGGATGATTTGTTTTTGAAAAATTGATTGTGTAACTGACTGATTAAGTGTATCATAGTGAATACATGGCTTAGTGAGTAATGTTTAAATATGTAAATATCTGTATCAGTCTCTCACTTTGTGTATAAGTGGCTGCATGGGTTGGTGAGTAGCTACATGGGTGTCTATATAGGTTATTAGTTGGTTTTTTAAGTATCAGTCTGAGTGTCTGCATGGTTCGGTGGGGGGTATTACGTAGTGCATAGGTGCATGAATGAGTGACTCACTGTTTGTATGGGTTGAACACAGCATGTGTGCAGGACTGTATGGGTGGATGAGTGTGTGTATGGGTGTGTTAGTGAGTGAATGACTGTCTCAATAGTGTCTTTATGAGTAACTACATATGTTTTAAACTAGTATATGTGACTATTGGTGTATATATGTGAGTATATGTGAGAGTGAGAGATTGAAAGAGTTCCTGTATGAATAAGTATGTGTTTCTATAAGTGATTGTTTAAAAGACTAAGTATGTGTAAGTTTCCGTAGAAGTAAGTATGGTGGTGTGTGTATAACTGTATATGCAAGTAAATGTATGTTTGATTCTTTATTAGCATGAGTGACTATGTGTGTGAGTAACTCTATGGATGAGTGGCATTGTGTAACAGGATGTATAGGTGTATGAGTACATATGATGAGTGAGTACATGTATAAGTGACTGTATAGGACTGTTGGTGAATGAGTGGATGTGTATGTGGATCTTAGAATTACTGAAGAGGTTGTTGTAACTAGTATTGGTATGTCCATTGTTTTGAAAATTTTAGTCTCTATTTTTGAATGTGTGTATCAAAGGTTATATTAGGGTGAGAGGAGGTCTGCCACTCTATCACAAGGATGATGTCATCAGTGATGTCATCAGTGATGTCATTTGAGATGTCATCAGTGATGTCATGAGTGATGTCACTGACCATGTCATGAGTGATGTAATATGTGACGTCATCAGCAGTGCATTGCGGGCGCGCGAGTTATAGTTAGCTGAACTAACTATAACGGGGGAATTTCAATGGTTTTGTACAAGTGAAAAGTCCAGCTAACTATAACACCCCTGAAACCTATGGTTTTTTCAGTGAATTTCTGAGGTTTTTTAAATGCTAATTCCTAACTATAACGTGCCTGAAACCTATGGTTTTTTCTGTGAATTTCAAAGGTTTTTTAAATGCTAATTTCTAACTATGCCTACAGAGATAGGACATGTGAAGAAAGAAGAAAAAATGCACAGAAAGAAACAAAAGAAGTGCAGAAAGAAGCAACAGAAGTCCTCAAATACGAAGATAAGTGCAGGAAGAAGGATAACGTGCAGAAAGAACAAAAAGAAGAGCAGAAAGAAGCCTTGTTGCAAAATCATCCTGTACCCTCAACTTTTTCAGACGGATACTGGTGGTAACTGAGTCTGACTAACCAGTCCTAGAGCCAGTGCTATGTTAAAAGACACTTAGAATACAGTGAAAACACCTACATACACTAGGGAACATTATGCGTTGGGGTCCCCCTGTGATTAGCATGACCTCCTCTGTAAGCCCCTAGTATATAATAGGGCATGGGGATTAAAACTACCTCTTCAAACAGGCCACAGGGCGTTTTTGCACACGTTAACTCAGGCCCCGTCCCCTCCATTCACCACTGTGTAAACACGCCCTGTGTCCATTTTTAGTTGGGAGATTAAGTTCATTTGAATCCTGAGGGTCCCTAGGGTCCAACTAGCCCACTAGGTACCTCCAGTAAGTGCCACAGAGCTGCGTTGCAGAGAGGTGTAAAAAGTGGCACGGCCTGGACCACCTCTCTGCAATTCAGCTCAGTGGCGCTTACTGGAAGCACTTGGTGGGCTAGTTAGCCCCCAGGGGCCCTCAGTATTGAAGGGAAATTATATCCCCAATTTAAAACGTGCCATAGTGCGTGTTTGCACACGTCACCTCAGGCCCCGTCCCCTCCCTTCACCACTGTGTAAACGCGCCCTGTGGCTGTTCTAAGTTGAGAGATTAAGTCCCCTTGAATCCTAAGGGTCCCTAGGGTCAAACTAGACCACTAGGTACCTCCAGTAAGCGCCACAGAGCTGCGTTGCAGAGAGGTGTAAAAAGGGGCTTGGCCTCAGAACACCTGGCTGCAGCGCAGCTCCCTGGCGCATACTGGAGATGCCTGTTGGGGGCGCGTTTGCAGAGTGCTGCACGGAGGGGGCATGGCCTCCGGCACGATGCCAGTCTTTTATTTATTTTAGTTTTTTAAGAAGGGGGGCTGTTTGGTTCCCCTTCTTATTCTAATTTATTGGCCCTGATGACCCCATCCCCCAGGGCCAGTCTCCTAATTATATGTTTTTTGACCCCAATCCCCAGGGCCGGCCACTGTTTTTTATTATTTTAAAAAAATATATATTCATAGACACACCTAGGACATGCTGGACAAACGGTACGTACCTATCACCATGACGATTTGCGTGATATTCATTAAAAGGCGACTATGCATGCAATGAATCCACGTGGAATGTATTTACACCACTAGTGAAGCTCTGACATGTCTGATGCCCTACCGTGCCTAATCCTGGTAGACACCCTTGTCGTTTATTTATACAAACATGGGTAGCTATTGACGGGCACATTTAATACACATGCACACCAAGCCATTCAAAGGGGATTCGACAAAAATTCGACCAAAACTATGCAAGAAACCCCCCTCACGGTTAATAAAACACACATCCACTGCCGGATGTGTAATACTTTTTATTTTACTCTCTGGAAAGGGGACGAACATCACTTGAGAGTCACAGCGTGCTCCTGACAGAGCCCAATGCTGTGTTACACCCACCATTGCCTGCCGAGTGCCACACACCTCTGTGTTGTATTCCACTAGCTAGTGCATATGCTATGACACTCTCTAGCCCATGTGCACTGTAACACCACCCCGTGAATATGTCATGCCACACTTGTCTTCGCACGGGTTATATTGCCCCATCTAACGTGCCTTTCTCGATGCCTATGTTATAACGCACAGTGCTATGCCATACATATTACAATCTGGGATCCATATCTTTGTCACAGTGCATATGCAACGTTACACTCCCCAGCACATATTTTATATTACAACTTTAGAGACTAGTTAGGTTACACAACACTGCCCTGTGCATATTACACTCCAAGGCGCATATCGCATAGCACGCGCTAGTGCCTGTGCTATCTCGCGCTCTCCAATGAATCTGTCATTGCGCACAATGTATTGCATATTATATTTCACGCCCGGTTCATCTTATATCACACTTTTTGGTGCATAGTTTATACCATACACTATATCTAGTTTTCATTTTCAATCGTGCTCTCAGGACTATATTCTATATAACACTGCGTTCACCTACCCTTTTCACGGGCATTACATTTTGCGATAGGGGGTGGAGGGTCAGGGGGTGTTTCTGCCAAGTGAGCCCGGAGTCACAGTCACAAACGTCCTCTTCTTCCTGAATAAAAGTGAGATTATGCTGCATACTTGTTCATATTTTAAGTAGTTCGCACAGACACAATGTTTTAAAAACAATAAAGTTCCTAATACCCGCCTTCTCTGAACAGTTAGCTTGCTGCCCCATCCCCTTCCTCCCTATCCTCTGTTGTGTGAATCCATGGACTAGCCTCCTCCCTCCTGCCATACATGGTCTGATGTGCTGCCACTGCCCTCAATTTAGTATGATGTACCAGTCCACTCCTCCTGCCCTCCATTGCCCAATTCTATGCCCCATCATTGACCTCCTGCTTAAACTCTGTGCTTAGCTTGCTGCCCCTATTCTCCTTCCCCCTGCCCTCCGATGTCTTTGTGCATGCCCCTGCTCCATCCTTTTTGCCCACCATGTCCCATGGACCTGCCACTCCTATCTACTCTGAGTGTTCTGTTGAGCTGCCACTCCCCTCCCACCTGCCTAGCATTGTCAGATGACTGTAACCTGTCCCTGCCACCTCCACCCTGCCTGTCCACATGCCATGCCCCTATCCTCTTCCTCCTGTCCTACATGGTCCATTGTACTGCCACACCCTTCTGCCCTCCCTGGTCTGTTGTGCTGCAACTGCTCCTCCTGCCTGCCCCGTGTGGTCTGTTGTGAGGTCCCTTCCCCTGAACTTTCTTGTCTGTGCACAGGTCCTGACCCTCCCTTCTATCCTCCATCGTCCTTTGTGCATGCCCCTCCACCCTCCTTCTTGCCCATCATAGCCATTGTGCTGCCACTAACCCTCCCACTTGCCATGCATGGTCTTCTGTGCTGCCATGGCCCCTCCCACCTTCCCTGTGTGGTCAGTTAGCTGCCCCTGACCCCCTCCCACCTTCCCTCCATGGTCTGTGTGTATGCCATCACAGTCTCACTGTTGCTCTTCATGGTGTGTCTTGCTTCTAGTGCCCATCCTGCCTGACCTCCATGGCTATCTTGCTGCTCCTGCCCTGCCCCCTTGCCCCCAGCCCTACTCCCTCCCTCCTGGCTTGTCTGTTCCATTGTAATGCCCCTGATCCGTCCCTCCTGCCCTTTATGGTCTGTTATGCTGCAGCTTTCTCTCCTGTCTGTCCATTATGGTCAGCTAGCTACCATTGCCTCTTGCCCCTCTGTTCTCTGTTGTCCATGTGCATGGACCTGTCCCCTCCCTCTTGCTTTCTATGGATTGTTGTGCTGCACTCCCGTCCTGCATGCCCTGTGTGGTGTATTGTGCTGCTGCAAACCCTGATGCCTGCCCTGCAGGGTCAGTTTGGTGCACCTCTCCATGTCCCTCCTGTCCTCTGTTATCCAAGTCCATGTCCCTATCCCATTTCCTTCCATGATCCAATGTACCATACTTGCGAACATTTTGAACTTGGTAAGAGGGAGATTTTGAAAAAAAACTGGGGTATTGATTTTCCCCTTTGAGTTACATTGAAAAAGAGGATATTGTAGACAGGAGACAGATCAAATAAAGCCCATTTGAGCTTAAAAACATTGGACGTTTCCTGGCTGAATCGGGTCTGTTGGCATGTATGGTTGTACTACCATTGCCTCTTCCTTCTGCCCACAATGGTCTATTACATTGCCACAGCCTTGAAGGAGGATAGATTTTGTATCACAGGGGGCCCCTGGCCCGTTCTGTCCACACCTGAAGTATGAGACCCTTGTCCTTGCCCTGCCAGCTGCATTTGTAGGCCGTATTAAATTGACCAGCGGGTCCTGTGTTGCTATATAATTATCCTGAGACATCCTTACCACTCAGCCAGCATAAAACCCCTGTGTAGGCCCTTCTGTTCAATATGTAGGCCTCTTTGTTAAATTGACCATAGCTCTGCAATTTTAGTGTATAGCAGTCTGAAGGCAGGTCTGCGAGGCCTTCTGATCCAAACTAGTAGCCCCCACCCTACCCGAGTGCTCCGTGCTCGGTATCAAAGTTTAACATCCCCCTGAAGCTGTCGACATACAGTAGGCTGCATCCTGGACTGGTACTTGCTTCCTGGGCAGGTTTCCCGCTTTTAAGGAAGTGGCAACCGCAGAGCGTCAAGTTAGGAGAACTGAGGAGATTTTATACATGAATATATTGAATTCCCGTACAATACCCATTATTTTCTGCTTGCTCTATGGAACTTACGATAAGCGATTGGCCTGAGAGACTGACCTTTTCACCCAGTCCATTGTCAGCATTAAGTGGGTAAATGACGAAATGTCTGGTAAAATCTGCAGACAAAGCTTTTGGGTAGCATACGTAGGTAGATGTAGCGTGCAAAGGAGCCCACAAAATGATATAAAAAGGGAGCACCCACAGATATTGACGGACTACCTCGCCGTCTGTATGTAGGTTAACAGGCAGTGCAGGTTTTCCCCAAGAGCTGGGAGCTCTTGTCTTCCTTTGCTTAAAATGTCTTGCTCTGCTTTGCTTGAAGTATCTTATTCTATTTTACCTATATGAAATGTCATGTTATGTTTAACCATTGTTCTCTTTACTTTTGCATTTAAAAGATTTTGTATTGTAATTGCAGGAATGCTTGCTCTAAGAGTAAACGTGAGTGTTCCTAGGTAACATTTTCCTTGGTGTAACTTGTTTCTCATGATGCATTTATAGATGTGTTTTCTCTCTCTCTCTGTCAGTACATTAATTGAGATACAGAGAATATTATGACAGCTGTATGATTATCTGGATTCTGTATTTTGTACTTTATGTCTCTATTCTGCGGTTTCTTTGAAGTTGCATCTTCTCATTAAACTGCCATTGTATTCTGCCTCCAATTCCATGTCTCATATGTCTGTTTTCTTCATTTTTGGAGCAAGCGTTCCTAGGCACCCCGGCTCAAATTAAGGTGCCCCTTTTGTCCCTGACTCACTCTCCTGCTCAGTTCTGTGGTGGCTCCCGGGGATCTGGGGACCGCCCCTAGCTTCCTTGACCCGTAATAGATCTTCCCTCCAACAGCCTCTCTTGCAAGTCCTGTATTGTTGGTTTGTTGCCCCTGCCCCCCTTTCCACTGCCCTCCATAGTCTGTTGTGCTTCCACGGCCCTTCCTGCCTGCTCAGTGTGGTTAAATTGTTGCCTTTGCACCCTCCTACCTGCCTTCAATTTTCAGAGTCCGTGCCCCTGGCCTCTGCCTCTCAACAGTATCATAATGAACAACTAGATTGCTAACATTCTATATTTATTACAAAAGTGTGGCACGCCTGACATCATCTTGATGTAATCAAAACTGTAATACCTAGAGCATTTCCTTTAGAAATTACATATATGAGAGGGTCTTATTGGCATCAAAATTATGGTTAGTGCTCTAAAAGACTAAAATAAGGACATATTTTCTGAGTTTTCAAATAGCGACAAAGCACTTTTAAATTATTTGTTATCTTTATGTTTTTTTATCCAGTTGACCACTTGATTAAATGTTGCACTTAGGGGAGAGGATGTGGTGTTACTTCCAGAACTGCAGACTTTGCAACTGGGGAACCAGGTTGCAGTTTCTGCTTCAGCTCGACATTCTGTGATTCTGGTCAAATCACTTAGTCTCCCCATGTCTACAACCAAAATGAATTTGTTCTTGTGTGATGTAACCAATGCTCATGTAAAGCACTCCAATACCTGACAAGTCTGCACTATATAACACTGCAAAAACACAAAATAATAAGTGTTTTGCACACTTCTGTCATTGGGCTATATTTGGGCTACATCTGGGTGATTTTGGGCTACATTTGGGCTCTTTTGTCTCCGGTGGCCATCTTGGGAGATTTATTTGTTATGAAGTTTCCTAATTTCCTCATGTACTGCAGTCTCCTCAGTAGGAAATGCTTTCAGTTTTTTACTTTGATTCCATCATGAAGGTATTCAGATATGTCACACATTTGCCATAAATTCTGAATGTTAGCACTCTAGTTGCTCATTAGATCACTGTAGTAAAACTACTGCACCATGGAAGTCTGCTCCTGGTATTAAAAGTGCATGTTTCAGTCTGCATGTCAGAATTTTTTAATGAAATAGAAGAGGATTTGAGAAGTCACTCAAAATGTGCCCTCATTTTCTTTCTTCAGCATTAATCATAATTTCTATGGCAAAATGAACCTCCTCATTGTGTTCCTTTTTAAATTAAATGTTTTAAGTGTTATCAGTTTATTCCAATCAAGATGGCTTCAGGTGTGCCATACTTTTGTCATAATGAAGACAGTAAGCGCTCTAGTTGTTTTTAAGAACATTCTGGGACATTCTGTCATTGGGCTATACTTGGGCTACATCTGGGTGATATTTGGGCTACATTTGGGCTCTTTTGTCTCTGGTGGCCATCTTGAGAGACTTATTTGTTATGAAGTTTCCTAATTTCCTCATTTACTGCAGTCTCCTCAGTAGGAAATACTTTCAGTTTTTTACTTTGATTCCATCAAGAAGGCATTCACATGTGTCACACATTTGCCATAAATTCAGAATGTTAGCACTTTTTTTTCTCATTAGATCACTGTAGTAAAGCTACTGCTCACCAGGGAAAACTGCTGCTGGTATTGAAAGTGCATGTTTCAGTCTGCATGTCAGAATTTTTTAATGAAATAGAAGAGGATTTGAGAAGTCACTCAAAATGTGCCCTAATTTTTCTTTCTGCAGCACTAATCATACTTTTTATGGAAAAATGAACCCCCTCATTTTGTTCCTTTTTAAATTAAATGTTTTAAGAGTTACCACTTTAATCCAAGCAAGATGGCTTCAGGTGTGCCATACGCTTATCATAAGTAGGACTGTTAGCGCTCTAGTAGTTCTTTGGAACACTCTGGGAAGCTGCAGTAGAACACAAAGGAATCAACTGACAGTCTCTGCCCTTGTTGGATGTACATGTTTTACTGAGAATGACAGACTTCATTCTCACATGACTGAGAAAGATAATGTGAATTTACAGAAAATAAGCTCTCAGTTTAGCCTATAGATCACCTTCCAAACCTCTGTGGTAAAAGCATGAGAAAATATTTTTCTCTCAATCATGATATCCCAGCAGAAGGCTTTTTCACATGGTGAAATCACCTTAGAACATACCACAATTCCTAAAATGAGTATGGTACCATCAACAAATGATTTATAATGTAACTAAAGTCTTAAAACCTTCTATTAACTGCAATGCTTTTTAATGAGGTGCTATCATGTATATTGGTCCCAAGATGGCTGCCAACACTTCTTGGATGAAGTGCTGACAGCCAATCAGATCTCAGGATGAGATGTGTGGTTAGGCTCCGCCCACATATATATATGCTTTTAAATGCTATTTTCTCAGGAAATACTGAACAGATTTACACCAGACCTGCAAAAGGCACTTCCTTGACCTTATGGCTACCTCTCTGCCAAATTTCAAGTAATTCTGTTCAGCCGTTCGGGCTGTAGCTGTGTCTAAAGGTCCTATGGAAAAATGCATGGGAAAAACGCGTTTTGGGACCCCCCTTTTTTCTCGGCCCCTGCTTGACGAATCCCCCCGAGACTTTCAGGGTAGGAGCGGAGCGTAGTGCCCCACCTATTTTGAAAATTTCGCGAGGATTCGTTGACCGGCGCCAAAGTTATTCCAAATAGAATGTTGCGGATTTCCTATGGAAACAGGGTCCTAACTATAACTACCTACTGGCGACCGCCAGTAGGTAATGTATATATATATATATATATATATATATATATATATATATATATATATATATATATATATATATATAGATAGATATATATATATACACATATACATATATTTTTTTTTCACTGAAAAAACAGGTTTTCAGGGGCGTTATAGTTAGAAAGTATCACATAAAAAATATTTGAAATTCACTGAAAAAAACATAGGTTTCAGGGACGTTAGAGTTAGAAATTAGCATATAAAATACAATAGAAATTCACTGAAAAAACCATAGGTTTCAGGGACGTTATAGTCAGAAATTAGCATTGAAAAAAACCATAACAATTCACTGAAAAAACCATAGGTTTCAGGGACGTTATAGTTAGTTTGATATTTTACTCGTACAAAACCAGAGAAATTAGGCCGTTATACAGTGAAAACACCTACTTAAAATAGGGTACACTATGGGTTGGGATAGCCCTTTGATTGGCATGACCTCCCCTGTAAGGCCCTAGTACATAATAGCACGGGGGATTATAACTACCTCTAACTCAGAGGTGCAGAAAGAGGCAAGAGAGGTGCAGAAACAAGTAGGAAAAGGTGAAGAAACAGGGAACAGGGGTGCAGAAAGAGGGGAGTGAGGTGCAGAAAGAAGTAATAGCAGTGCAGAAAGAACCAACAGAGGTGCAAAAAGAGGCAAGAGGGGTGCATAAAAGGGTAGGAGGGGTGTTACAAAGAGGTAAGAGAGGTACAGAAAAAGGCAGGAGGAGTGCAGAAAGAAGGCAGAGAAGTGCAGAAAGAGGCAAGTGAGGTACAGAAAGAATCAACAGAGGTGTAGAAAGAGGCAAGAGAGGTGCAGAAAGAGGCAAATGAAGTGCAGGAAGAAGCAACAGAGGTGCTGAAAGAGGTACGAGGGGTGGAGAAAGAAGGAAGAGAAGTGCAGAAATAACCAACAGAGGTGTTGAAAGAGGCGTGAAGGTTGCCGAAAGAGAAAGACAAGGGCAGAAAGAGGCAACAGGTACAGAAAGAGGCAAGAGAGGTACAGAAATAGGCAGGGAAGGTCCGGAAACAGGAAACAGGGTTGCATATAGAGGCAAGAGAGGTACAGAAAAAGAAAAGAGGGGTGCAGAAAGAGGCAGGAGATCTGCAGAAAAAAGCAACAGAGGTACTGAAAAAGGCAAGAGATCTGCAGAAAAAAAGCAACAGAGGTGATGAAAGAGGCAAGTGAGGTGCAGAAAGAGGTAATAGAAGTTCAGAAAGAAGCAACAGAGGTGCAGAAATAGCTGATCTGACTCCCCCTGGGAAACTTGGTACCAATCTGTGGGAGGTTATTATAGATGAATGGTCATACATAGGTCAATTCCTTTTGATTGTATTTGTTGATATAACCCATTTTGGACCATATGGGGGTGATCGTTGTACCTTCATCCTCTTTATTCTATGTGATATCTTATTCAAGTGTCTTATTTAAATGTGGTATTGTACATGTTTATATGTTGTATATATTTATGTGTGTCACAAATAGTGTTTTTTTTTTTTATCAATGTTTTAATTTTACAGCCCCGAAGAAGTTCTCTGTCGAGAACGAAACGCGTTGGCTGTTTGTTTCCTAAAAACAAGAAGATTTCAAATCAGTAATAAAGATGGACAACTAAACATTTGCTGGACTTACTGTGGACCTTTTTGAATACACTGATTTATAGTGGTGCAATCACAATACAAGTTCATTAAATTCTAAATGTTGTCTACTTTTCTAAAATATATAGCTCTCCAGGATCCATTATTGCTTTCATACCCATTTCTACCATTAACTGGAAGGAAATTGAAAGCACAAAAAATAGCAAAAATAGGCTATGTCCCAGAAAAAAGCAAAAACTGTGTAAAAAATGTTGGTTTTCCGACAAACGTCTGTTTGTCCCTGAAAGCTGGGAAGATGATGAATTCAGCAGCACAACTCCTTTTTTGATACCATTCGCAGGGAGAAAACAGACGCTTTCATCTCTAGCCCTTTTCCCCATTTTCCCCCAAAAAACAAAATGTAGCTGTATTTTGGCTAATTTCTGGGTCCCCTCCAGGGGAATCCACAAACCCTGGGTACCTTTACAATTCCCATGATGTTGGAAAAAAAGGACGCAAATTTGGCATGGACACCTTATGTGGTCAAAAAGTTACAGGGGCCTAAGCACAAACTACCCCAAATAGCCAAAAAAAGGCTTTAGTCATCCTAAGCACAACATCATTACAAAATGGGCACAGCGAGTGTAAGCTGGACAACTATCAATATATAGCACTGTCTACAGAGATATATGCACATTATGTGGTCAGTCCATCATGACTGTGGGATTAGTTTGCATTTCTCACAAAAATGATAAGTATTTCAACAAGAAATCTGCATCCATGCCCACATGAATGAAATTTGACATGTGAGTAAGGACATAGCAATGCATTTAATCATGTGTACTCACATGACATGTGTGGGCATACTTAAGTTAATTGTCACACTATCAATTCACTTTACAACGAGCTGAAATTATTTTTGGTAAATGTATTGTGATCAGTTATGCAATTTGCAGGTGCTATAGGTGTGCTCCACCACTTTGGTGACAGGCATTGGCCACAATTGAATGATGCAGGATTGCAGTAGAGACCACCTGGCCCCTGTGGTGTGACACTGCATATGCGACTGTCATTGCAGCCAATGGTAACCACCATCGCTGTAGTGCCTTTCAGTTTTGAACATCGGAGTAGGCATGCTCCACCACTACGGTCACAGGCATAGTCCACAATTGAAAGATGCAAACCAGGCGAACCAATTGCTTCAGCAGAGTACCACTGGAACAGCCCTAGGGGCCTCTAAATGTCTGTGAGATAGCCACACCTGTCACTTGCATTCAGACGCTGCTGCTTGCCATTCATCACCACCTGCTGCTGTACCTCTACTCTGGACACAGTCATGGCTCGTACAGAGAACATCACGGCCCGTCCCTTCACCAAAGAGGAGCTGGAGGTCCTGATGGATGAGGTCTTTGGCAAGTACGGGAAGCTAAATGGTGCTCCAGAGGTACTGGTAAGTGTATGAGTAAAAGTTTTAGACTGTTCAGAATGCTCACATTGTGTTACTGTACAATAGTATGTGCCTGTGAGTGCAAGCCAACGTTAATGCATTCAGATTTTGCAAACAGCAATGGGCCATACGTGACCTAGAATGTTTTGCCCTTGAGTATGTGGGGAGGATGGTAACATAGATACAGGTGCAGCTCTATTGAAGCAAAACATCATACATGTTGTTCTGAGAATGGGTCATGTAAATGTGTGAGACACTGCCTAGCCTAATGACTTCACTTCAATGTGGTGTATAGCCTTATTCCCCCAGATCCCTGACTGCATGCAATGATGATATGGACATAACGTGGTCTAGCAATTGCACAGTTACAATGCTGATTTGAAGAATTCTCACTCTGAACACACATTCCCTGTGCCATGTCATGTCATAGTTCATTAAGTGTGCATATGATCATTTGTGACATTCAGAATGTAGAATGGCCAGAGGATACTGATTAATGTGTGTACTGATTTGATATGGACCCTATGGAAATGTGGCCATTCTGCACAGGAGTACAAGGCCTGTATCTATCACTACTGGTGTCAAATAACTTCTCACACATCTGCTAAATTTACAGTGGACATGTCATCTTTCTTTTGATTCCATTATGTGTAGAGTCTCATATGTGTGTGCACTGTGTCACCATTGTCATTGTACATGCATGTGATTCTTGTGATGGACCATGCTTTTCGTCAGTGCAAAACCCTCAGGGCTGGCAAGTAAATGCACAATGTTTCAAGGCCCCATCACTAAAATGACTTAGAAAAACATATGTGTTGTCCGCCATCCTATTTGTCAAGCAGCTAATATAGTCCTGAGGAGTACACAAGACAGGCCTACAACTTGTGACAAGAGTGTGAGAATGTAAGATCAGGTACCTAATTGTGACCTCCATGACATGTGTAACTATGCAATGGTCAAGGACATTAAGAGGTGTGTGGTGTAAGACACAGTGAGTCTGACCACTACACAGCATTTACAGTGTATCGTACGTATGTCATGCTCACTCACAGAGTGCATCACAGATGGGGCAGAGTTTCACCTTGATTTTGGTGCTGGCACTCTGCATGTGTATGAGATGGGCAGGTAGTGTGTCCATCATCATAGATGATTACATTGCAATGAGATGGCTTGCTCCAAGTGTACTATGTGACATGGTCTATGGCCTCTGCTGTCCATTGATGTATTTGTGTGCTATGTGTTTACATGCTCCTGGACTGACACACAGTGGTACACAACACAGTGTTACAAATATTCCTCTTCTTGTCTCCTATGCCTACAGCTCAAGGTCCTTCAGTGTAAGGCCATATGGAGGGCCATTGCCCGCAAGGTGCGGTCCCTGGGGGCCGCAAACCAACGCCATACAAACTGCCACAAGAGTTGGGATGACATCTGCCGCCTCAGCAAAAACGTTGCAGAAATGACGCTGGCGCTGGTCCCTCAAAGTGGCCCGTTAGCGCGCCGGACCATGACCCCACTTTTGGCCCACATCCTGGCAGTAACACAGTCACAGCTGGATGGATGCTTGAGGACACAACAGCAGAAAGTTGGGGGTGAGTATTGTGCAATGTGTGACTTTTTTTATGAGTGATTGCATGAATCCCAGACCACAGCAAGGCAGGACCTCTCAGATGTCTCTTGTGTGTTGCCATTGATTCTAAGTTGGCTCAGTGGCGAGTGCAGAGGTTCAGCATGTGTACAACGTTTAAATTCTAATGTAGCAAAATCACTAATGGTATCATAGCAAGTCATCTTGCCATGTTTTCATCTACCATTTTGTGAATGCTGGCTGAACTGAGGCCTTCCTAAACAGGAAAATATGTTGTGTGAAATGTGTAGCCCAGTACACTTGTCAGGCTTGTGTGTTCTGTGTGGCTACCACAATAGTGTGCTCATGTGATGATGTGTAAGTGGCTAGAGACATGCACAAATGTGGACTCAGAGTGCAGTCATTTGGTAGAGGTTACACCTTTCCCATGGGTTGTGTTTTTCTGAATGATACAGATGACAGCATCACTGCAAAACCTTTAGCCTAACATTAGCAGCATGGCACCACATGATGTAATTTCCTGCCACAGTGACAGAACGTGCACACAGGTGCTGATGGTGATGATTAAAGTGATGCATTGGCTGATTTGCATTTGCCAATTGTGCACATGGCAACATGACTGGGATGGTTAGACTATGGAATGTTAATGCATGTAGCTAAACCTAGTTATTGTGAGATTGGTTTGGCACTAGGGCTTAACATGTTTGGACGTGATCTGTGGGTAGGGGAAATTGTGATGTGACTGAGGTGTTGGACTGTAACTTTATAATGAAAGAAGCAAATGTTACTCAGAGTGTCAGTCCTAAGTATGTGTGCATTGTGGAGGGGTGTCCATATGCATCAGTGCATGGTGAAGTTGTGGATACTGCTTTAAATCAGTGAGTGAATTATTGGCACACTGATGTGTAATGGATGTCATCAGTCAGCACAACGTAGGGCTGTCATATGCCAGACACTAGGTATTGTCACACATTAGCTGTCCTAATTGAGGCCACTCACAACTTCATCTACAGAAGGCACTCTCATGCCTTGGATCAATGACGGCCTGTCAAGCAATTGTAAAGATGTTGGTATATGACATGTCAAAACACATAAAGGCCTTGCAATACATTGCACTTATCATGCTACTGTGCATTGTCTATGTGACTACGTTGGTACATGGGGCTTATTTGCACTTCATCACCAAGAAATATGTGTCCATGTGACATATGTAGCAGTGTGAGTCTCAGAGACATCAACTGACAGTGAACAGCAGTGACCATCATGTTAGTGTGCATTTGGAGATGTGTGCTGTGCACTTCTATATAATTGATGCATCTACAAAGTTGACACGAATGTACAACTGTAGTTGTGCTTCAGTGCCCAACATAGTGGATTTAAGGAGGTAATATCACTTGACAATGGATAGGTTTCACTTTAAATCTGTGGGGTTCGGTGAACTCATACTTCAAGTGTGAGAAACGCAACATATTTGTATGTGTGGCTCTCTTACCTGCAGGCATTCAGGTGTGCTTACAAACAATTGTATGTGATGTTGAAATGTAGATACATGCACGTCAATTTGGCTGTGTCAACGTAACATGGAGCAAGACTATTGACTAAGCATGTTTCCATGCATCAGTTGATGATTGCATACATTGGGAATATGGAGACAGTACATGGAGTAGTTAAATGTGGGAGTTTCAAGTCCAAGTATTTCTGTTTGTATTGCATATAATGCTGTGAGAATGCCACTTTAATGAACCTATGCCTCTGTCTCTTGCAGCATCTACCGAGGATAGGGAAGGAGAGGGGCTCGACACCGTTGGGGAAGCTACTGGCACAACTGGTCCATGGGAGTTCAGCGATACTGAGGGGACCAGCTCGGAGGGAGACAGGAGTGACCTGGAGGATTCCTGTCCGGAAACACCAACCTCCACATCTTCCAACTCCAGCGGTGACTCCTCGGTGTTGGCAGGCACGGGAAGTTCAAGATCTGCATCCATCCTGCATCCACCCTCCCAGATGCTCCCCAAAGTGCTATCCATGCCCGCAGCCCTGAGAAGGGTAGCGTCTCCTTGTCCCCAGGCACCGCTGCCCCTGTCTCCCCTGCTGTTGTCAGTGTGGAGGCCATAAAAATTTTGCGGCAGCTGTGTGTGGGTCAGACTGCGCTCCCGAATGCCCTCTAGAATCATGGCAACACATTGTCCCAGGTTGTTGCGGTCATGGAGGGCTTTCATTCGGACGTGTGTGGTCTACACAGAGCTGTCCAGTCTCTGTCCTCCAAAGTGACAGCAGCCATTCAGTAGTCCCAAGCTCCCAGTCAAGCTCCTGTCCCTTCCGCAACCACCCTCCCAGTGCCCCACCTGATCAGAGCACACACACACACCAGAGCACTCAAGCACCCAGTCATCCACATGCAGCACACAACAACAGCACTCCAAGCGAACCAGACACCATTCACCATCACCACAGCACACAAAGAGCACACATGACTGCATCACAACAAGCCCACAGGACACTCAGAGACATAAGGGCAAAAACATGCATGCACATTGCATACCTCAGATTCCTTTCCCTCCAAGAGCACTCCCATCCCCACACCTGATCCCAAAGCCACACAAACACTTGCCCTGTCTGCCGTGGACCTGGTGCCTGCCACAACTTCCCCCAAACCAATTCAGAAGACTGTTTCGCCCAAAACTTCCACTCCCACCCACACCCCTGTGAAGTGTGGACAAGAGAGCAAAGTGAGGAGTGTACCTCCACAACAGGGGAGGCAGGGGAGAAGGCGACCCCTACCCCAGCGTACCACCAGGTCCAGCAAATTCCCACAGGATGATACACCACCACCACCTGCTACACTTTCAAGGAAGAGGGAGGCTGTTGGGGCCACCTCCCTTCTCACTTGTGGCAAGTCACTTGGGGGATATCGGATCCACAAACAGTTGAGACCCAGCCCTCCTCATTCACCATCAGCCACTGAGCCTTCACACAGCATATCTCTGCCTCCCCATGCCATGACTCCACCCGGTCCCACCAGCCCTCAAGCTCCCACACCCATGGATCCCTTTACCTCAGCCAGTTCTCACCCTCCCAGTTCCAGTCCTCCGACTAGCACAGACATTCAGACCCCTCCCAGTTCAATTTCCACACAATTTTGAAGCCAAGTCCCCCTTCACACCCCATTCCTCCCTGAGCAGTGCCTGTACTGTCCATTTGAGGCCCCTATCCTGGGGTTGATTCCCATGGCAGTGGACTGTGTTGCATGTTTGTTGCACAAGTTTTCATACAAACATGTGCAGACTTGAAATTTGGACTGGCGGGTGACCTTAATGTTTTGCACTTTTGATGCCAATACAGAGTTTATGTAATAAAAATGTTATTTATGTTATGAGCTTTGTCGCTGCCCTTGCTAATGATGTATTGCAATGTATGTGTATATGTTCATCTGTTACATGCTCTGTATGCCACATTCACATTGGCATTTACTTGATTTGCTTTTGAAGAGGTTGCCAGAGGTTGCAGCAACTTTTGTGCTTATTGACTGAGAGGCTTGAGGGTGCAATGATGCTTGTCTGTGATGGTCTACTCTTGTCCTAATCATTTTATTTCAGGGACTCTAGTTTTGTACATATGTCATATTTGGATGCTGTACCTCAACAGCAGAAAATTATATTCTCATGATGACTTGAGGGGTGGACAGGGTCAGTCATATCTGTGGAATCTATCTTGATGTGTACACACCAGTGTAGATGTTTAGTCATCTTGTGTAGGTCTGGCTTCTTAGTCATATAAGTACATTTGAATGTGTGCACTCGAGTACTCATACAGTGTTATTGTCCTGTCATGAGCTATAGTACTGATGTGTATGCGCCCTTGAGAGTGACCCTTACACACATGTATGATCCAGTTGATGAGTGGCTGTTTGTTTACATGATCATACACCTGATAGAAATTCTGGGCACATGTATGAGTTGTTTCGAGAGCAATGTGCAGTGTGTCGGTGTGACCTTGCAGTCCTAGGGTACACCTACTTGTTGCCCACATCATTTGTGAGTATGCTGAGTGTGTCACTGCAATGTCTGTGTTGTGAGTTTTGGGATCAGCCATGGCTCTTGCTTACCTTTGTTCTCACTGTGCTGACTGGCTACGGCAAGCAAATATTATAAGTGATTTTTCACATACAATGTACACCTCATTTACTCCACTATGTGGTATTCAGAGTCATACCAGCCGCAAGAGGACCATTTGATGCCTACACATTGTGAGTTACTCCTCTATGTGTTTTTGCTCTGTACACTCCTCACCTGTACAATACTAATGTGTACACCCCTCCAATGTGGACTGACCCTTATTTGGATGCAATGATGACTATTGTCCTTTTGAAAGGACCATGGCATCACCCTCACTCATGTTGCTATACAATTGCTGATGATCCTGATGAGATGTCACTATAGACAGTGTCCCTGCACATGACTTCTTGCTGCAGATATGTTGTGCAGAGTGGTACCTCTCTTTTTATTATGTGGTGTGGAGGTTGTAATGATGATATTGCCCACCTGGGACAATGTGCTGGACTCCTACTACATTGTGGGCAAGTTTACAGCGGCTTCACCGCTGCCGTGATATGACCGCCATGACCGGGCTAGATGCAATCATTTCTATGGAGATGGGTTCCCCCGATGCTGAGGTGGAAATTTACCTATGTGCAAGACATGTGTACTTAGAATATGGTATATGTTCCTGTCTCCACCAGGGTGTCTGATGTAGACAGGACAGGTATTTCAGTGCGACAGTTCTGTGTTGTTGTTGTACAGGGGTTGTATGCGGGATATGTTTTTAACTTACTTGTGGTGTTGACCGCGACGGCGTCTTATCTGCTGGTAGTGGATAAGGTCCAGCAGCAGAAGGGATTGTAGAGCAGGATCCATGACTGCCAGGGATGTGTGGAAGTGTCTCGGACTCCAGTTTCTATCCCCGCAGTTGTGCTTCCACCATCTCAGAAGAGCTGGTTTCTCCACCGTGTTCTGATGGGCTGGTTGAATAATTGTGATCTGTCCAGTGGACGGGACTTCATTCTGCACGGTGGGCTTTCTCTATTGGCTCCCCCTGGCACCATTGCAGGACAAAATTCCAGGCGGAACCGGAAACACCGTGACGGACGGAAAAAGGGCTATCTTTGTCCATTGTAATATGGCAGTTGCGAGGACCATCGCAGAAGTAACTAAAATTATGTTTTCCGCCACCAAGAGCACCGCGGAGGTGCCTACGACCGCCATTGTAATCAGCTCCACTGTGTCTGTAATCAGATGTCGTTTCTAAGTTTGAGAATGTCATTTTGGTTTGTGTGAGTTTGCCCCAATGATGTAAATATTGGGGCAGATTTATGAGCCCCTTGCGCCACTTTTGCGTCACTTTTAACATGGGAAAAGTGACGCAAAAGTGGCGCAAGGGGCTCATAAATCTGCCCCATTGTATTTAGTGGATTTCACAAGACGGAAGGTGTGTAGCATCTCATATCACCAGACTGTGAGGTAGGCATAGAATGCTACCCTCTAATCAAGGAATAGAAGTGGAATAATGGAATGTGATGGTTTGAAACTAGATTCAAGAGCTGTATCAGTAGCTGCTGGATAACTGAGATTTTAACATGAAGACCGTTCATCCAGGGTGACACTATTCATTTTGAAGAATATAATACCTTTATTACTGATCAATTCTTCCCGATGAAAGTGCAACCTAACATCATTTAAAGTATATCTACTGATATATTTTTGATAACAAAACAGTTGTTATCATCTAGGGTCACAGTGTAGGCTTAAAGATGGAATACTGAGGAGAGATTTACATGGACACATGCATCAGATCATTAGAGAAGGAAGGAGGGTGACTACAAACAAGACCCAACTGGCATTCTGAGGTAGGATATTCTAATGCCATGTCCATCTGCTTGAACAATTAATAACCCATTCCTGAAAGGGACACTGAAGCAGAGGTGAGGTATGAAACACCTAGCTAGTAGATGCTGTACTATAGTAGTATGTGCCTTTTGATGTTTCACATCTAGAGAGACAGTGTGTTAGGGAGTGCAGTACAAGGGAATTGCTCTCTCTATCGCAGTATCCCAACAATACCACACAATGTGCCATTCAAAAGAAATTATTAAATCTTTACTTTACTGCAATGGTTTACATGCTAGTTATATCAGCAAACTTAGGGATAGATAGATGCTGAATGTTTCCCTTCTTAAAACCTAAAGGTTGCATGCAAAGCCTTAATCATACAAATATTTTAGCGCAGTCAAATTGTTGTTTCTGAGAATATAATGTGGCGACCTTAGAGAGAAAAGGAGTTGGCTAAACACTAGAAAAGTGTTGGTGGCCATCTCCTGGCCATCCCACAGTGGTCATCATAAGGTTAAATCAGGCAGTTTCACAATCAGACAGTAGGAAATAACTTATGATGAATGGTGCTAGCTTTTAGTTGTCAGATGTGCAACCAGTAGCTTGAACATATACCTTACCTTTAGGAAGTGGTGAACATTCCTTTAAAGATATACAGTGTGAGCAAGAAAACAGTAGTGAACAAGGCTAACAGCACCCAAATGGTAGAGGTGAGGAAGAACGCAGACTGTAGCAAAAAGAACATAGGTTTAACCAAGGAAAAAGGCTAATGTAGACTAGATTAAATGCTTGAAATACTAATTTCATGGGATTGTGGGCATTGTTTTTCCTTGCTTTTAATTGATGGTATAAATTAAATGAGACAATATCTAGGCCACGGTTAGATTGGCAGCCTTCAGAAATAATGGTACGAGTAAGCTAGGTCTAAGGTAGAAGTGTCCTGCTACGAACCTCTTAGGGCCAGATGTACATATCTTCTTTGACCTCACAAACGGTCCAATTCACCGACAGCAAAAAAGCTTTTTTATATGTACAGAACGTTGTTTGTGATTCAGTAACTATTACTGAATCGGATAATAGGGTTGATGATTCAGTATTGGGAAGGGGTGTGTTAGGGGCATCCCTTTCTAATAGTGACTCGCAGTGGTATGTATGAATGTTTGGCAACCGAAATGCAGATTCAAAACATTCATATTTTACCATCTACTTCAAGTAGGTGGTAACCCAAATACAAAGGAGAAGGGGTCCCCATGGGACCCCTTCACCTTAGTGCATGAATGTAAAAAGTTTTTTTAAGAGCAGACAGTTGTCCCATGGAGCACGTCCTACTCATAAAAAATAAAATGAAAACGTTTCATGGTTTTTTAAAAATGCATCTTGTTTTTCTTTATGGCTGCATTTAAAAAAAACATTCCTTAATTATGTGGTTCTCAATGAGTCGCAAATTGCGACCTACCTTGTTAATATTAATTAGGTAGATCTATTTGCAACCCACTGGCAATCGCAAACAGTGTAAAACACACTGTAGTGGATCACTGTTTGTGATTACCTACTAGCGAATAGTAAACATTTGCTATTAGGTATTTGCAAATACATCTGGCCCTGTTTATCTCACTTTGCCACATATAGAGCTTCCCTATGGTGTATAAATGATTATAGACATTGTTTCCTTGTGTTGCTGCTCAAACATGGATTGTTTTGGTGTATCCACCTCCATTTCCACCCTTTACGGTTATTTTTTACAGGTTTACCCCCTTACCCAATAATGGCATGCAAGACAACATTGCTTGGGTCAGTGAATTAAGTGGATAAGGAAGCCACTGCAGAATAAAATACAAAAAAGGAGCACACAGGATAAAATGTATTTCTGCTATGAAGTTTTTTTTTTTACAAGTAGAGAAAATAAGAATCAGGCAGCTCAGCATTCCTCATAAAGGGGGTTTTGTAACCATGCTGAGGTTACACAAGACAGCTGTTTTAGAACAGGATGTGCAATGTATGCCTATTATTAAGGTTGAAAACTTGATGAGGGTGCAGTACTTGGTGGCGTAGCTTCCAGGACTTAAGTAGGCATTGAATGTGTGCCTGGCTGTTGCTAGTTGGGTCACCTGGTAGCACCATTTAATCTAAAATTCGGGTTGGGTCCTAGTGTCTAGCAAATGTAGAAAAACTAGTTTGCCTTGGGCAAGCAGTAGTGTGGATTGTAACCTGGAGTGATGTTGATGACTAAGGTGCATATGCGTATAATGCAACTCTTTTATCATATCATTTGTTACAATCACGTCAAAATTCAATCCAAGAGCACAGGCTTCCACCAGATGGTACTGTGAGGGGGAGGTGGGTATTACCTCACCATGTGTAGGCAGTATTTCCCGATTCCCGATGATATCATACATAAAGGAATCCCTAAATTGCCTAGATGACCTTCTTTAACAATCAAAGGGATTATACATAGTGTGGAGTTCTCACGTCAGCCCATTAGAATAAGCAGTAGATCAGTGATATCAGATATTTGTCATAACTAGTTAGGAGAATGACATCAAAACCTATAATTACATCTGGGTTACCTGATCGTGTTAATGGAGCTAATATTCAGATTGTGCAGTTGTGCAAGGATGGATGTTCTAGGTTGTCATGGGTTAACATTGGGTTGGATGGACTGTCCTTCAGTGTAGTAAGATGGTCGAGGGGCGCGGCCAGGGGGATAATCTGAATTCTCCCTTCCCATATGCGACCTAAAGGTCCCTGACCCTATTAGTGAGATTTGCTGTAAATTTAGGTGCTCTGTTTCCTCAACTAAGTTGGACCCCTCTCTAATGATAATCAGATGGTGGCCTATTTTAACACATGTTAAGCAGAAAGAGTATTATCTCCTATGTAGCTGGTTCACAGCTTGTGTTCTTTGTATGGATGTTTTTGCTATTTGAGTAACCAGCCATGCAAGAGTGCAGGAAGAGACTTGGAGCGCGATGCAGACGTTTGCCCTGCCCCCTTCCATTGATCTTGTGCCATTATGTGATGTCTTTCTGACGCAGAAAGTATTTGCTGGATGTTTTTTAATATGTATTTTTAACTAGTTTACATATTTAATGAAGACGTTCTTCTATGGCAATAATATTTTCCCAAGAAAACAAAAATATGTATACTAGCTTGCAGCACAGGCTTATATCTAGCTAGAAGCACTGCTTGGTTTCGACATCCTTGTGTTTTACATCAGTTTATATTTTTCAATCTTACAGCAAGTGCTAATCTCCACCTGCAAATCAAAGTTGGGATTTTAAATGGTGATATATGTGTGTGCCATTGTTCCTTTGATGCTGATAACACTGTACTGCAATTAATTAAATACATTTTTCACTACTTGTTATATAGCTAAGTGGAGGGATTCAATCACTACTGAGAATGAGGAAACAGCCTACTCTTGATTAGTGGCTGGAAGTTGTAATACCAGGAAAACTCAGTGTGATTTTTTGTGACATAGTACATTGCAGGGAATCAAGTCAGCAATTCACCTATTCATTCTTCTTGTTAGTTTTTGTTCAATGCCACCTCATCATTTAAAGCATGCTCAAATGTATCCATGCTGTAAATCCAACATTTCTCACATCTTAACAATGCTCTTTCCAGACTAGTGCCAGAGTGAATTATTTTGTCAATGATGTACCATCTAAAACCATTCTAACTATGTCCTTTTTCATTCAAATGTCTCATCAGTTTGGGTATGATATTTTCACACTAGAATTTACTCCACAGTTCACTGATGCATCGTTTCGCTGTTCTTGCTGTCATTCCAACATACATAAGACCACAGGTACAAATAATATTATTTACCATCATTTTTGATTCATAATTTGTATGATTTTTCAACACCCAATGTATTTTCAAACCAACTTCAATTTTGTTGATTGTTTCTGTGGGTGAACATACATCATACATTACAGTGGCCGCAAAAGGAATTCTCAATGATGTTGGGTATGTTCCATATGTTAGGCATGGTATTCGTATTGCAGTTTCTCCAGGTGTTGAGTGAGTTGGAGGTTGATAGCTTTTCAAGGATTTTGGTGTGAAAGGGAAGCAGAGAAATGGTATGATAGTTCTTGAGCTTTCTGGGGTCGACAGATGGCTTTTTGAGAAGGAGTTTGACTTCTGTGTGTTTCCATTGTTCGGGGAAGGTCGATGTTGTGATTAATGTATTATAAATGGCAGTGAGCTCACTACTGATCTTGCTCCCATGGTTGAAGATGTGGGAGGGACAGGGGTCTGTGGGTGCTGTGGGTGCTCCTCAGTAGATGGAGGTCATGATGGCTGTGGTGTTCTGTGTGGTGAACTATTCCCAGGAGGTAAGTAGATGGTTTAAGTTTGCATCTGTGGGAGCAAAGAAGCTGTATTGGTCAGAGGAGGTGGGTTGGGGTTCAAAGTTTTTGTAGATGTTGGCGATCTTGTTGTGGAAGAAGTCTGCCAGGGTGTCAGTTCCTGGGAGGGGGTGATGATGTTTTCGATGACTGAGGGGCTGGAGAACTATCTTACAATGTTGAAGAGTTCCTTGCTGTGGTTAGAACCAGCATCAATGTTTTCACCTATTTCAGGAGTCGGTGGTATTGTATGAGGGTTGTCTTGACGGTGGCCAAATAGCAAAAATATTTTCAATTTATCATTTACATATTCTGATGTGTTGCATAAAAAGGTTGGTAGAGTTCTGCATGTCCCCTGTTTCAAAGTGATGAATGTGCAGTCATGCTAGGATGTGGTAAAATGTACTGCCCATTGAAGTGTTGTGAATTTGTGGAAATAACTCATTCTCAAATTTAAAGAAGTTGGCATGTGGGCACAATCTAGGATAAAGTCTATGGTTGGAATGGAATTCCAGGTAATTTCCTTAAGTTGTTCTTCGATAATCCTCAGTGACTCTTCTTGGAGGATACTGATATATAACGATTCTACACCTAAAGTGACCAGTATCTCAGTTATGGGTCAAACGATGCCTTCAAGGATATTCAACATATTCTTTGTATCCTTCATACATGACAGCATCCTGGTGACAAGTGCTGTTAAGAAATGATCAACAACCTTTGAAAGATGTTCAAATATTGAGCCAATCCCAGAGACAACTGGTCTCCCAGGTGGCAGAGTTTTGCTTTATGCACTTGCAGGACGGTGTAAAACCCATGGTTGGTTTTCAATGAGAAATACTTGTTTTTGTTTGGTGATCCATTCCTTCATTCTGCACTTTTTACCAAAAATTCAACATCCTCCATAATATCCTTTAAGGGATCACTCTTCAATTTTCTGTATTTCTTTTTTTTTTTACTAAAGCTCTTTTTATTGATTGTCACAGAAAACAACATGCACGTGACATTGTCAGCAAGTAGGTTTGCAAGACAATTGACAGGTTTCAATAAGCCTTACAGTAGCAATGTGTTCAGTCACACTCAGTGTCACATAGTAACTTGGCTATAGCTAATACAGAGTCATAACAATATCAGGCTGCCTTCCGTAATTGGGTTCTATAAGTTCAAAACAGTACAGCTGTATACAAGAAACAAACATAACTTGTACAGATCTTAAGCAAGGGGCAGAGATGTACGTGGGTAGCCGTATCATTCAGCAGGAGGGAGGAGGCACCATAAATTTTGCAAGATTCCACACAGTGGAAGGGGGCATGGAAGATACCCTCAATCAAAAAGCTGTAGTGTCGGAAGTTTCATGGGATTAAAGCAAGTGAACTCTATGCGCTTTAGGTATTGGATTAGGGGCTTCCACAGATGCTGGAACTTTTTATCAGTGTTGTGTAATATCCACTCCATTGCTAGGAGATGCCACACTTGTATGAACCATTGGGCAATTGAGGGAGGGGCTAATTGCTTCCACAGAAGCGCTATGAGTTGTCGCCCTGCCAAGAGTAGGTACCTAATGAGCGTCCAGTCTGCATGGGTCACGGTAGCTAAGTGAGAAGGTCAAGGGTCTAAGATGATCATAGAGCATGAAAGGGGGAAGGGCTAGCTTATGATGTCTTCCATATGGCACAGTATCTCCTTCCATATGTCGCAATCAGAAGGTCCCCTCTCTGCACCGACAGCAGGGAGGGTAGACCTCTAAATAGATGGTGGACAAGCAAGTGGCTGTATAGCATCACTGAAACAGAAATTTATATGCAGACCCAGAGGGAGAGACTGCATTAAGTTTTGGGAATATCCTGCCACAATATCTCCCACTATGTATGTGTTATTTATTGTTGAGTAGTGTTATGTCACCTGGATTGTTATGTGCATGTGTGAGTCGGGATAGAGTGCTGTCGCCCCTGGCATGTGTTGGCTAGGCATCCTCATGTACCATCAAAGGCTTGGACCAGCTTATCAAACATAGTGTAGCAGCGGGTAGCTGCCGGGTAGACCGTAGGGTGTAAATCCCAGAGCTGCAGCTGGTAATATTGGTGGTGTGTGTTGAGAGGAGCTTAAATTCTGCTCTGCATTTGTCAAACGAGAAAGGGGTGATAGTCTCAGAGGGAAGGCAGGGTTGCGGGCAAAGGGAGTATGAGAGAATTGAAAAGTATTCAGTCCTCTCTTTAGGGCCTTCTGGTCCCAATTCTCTAGTACTCCCCTGGTCGGCGTTGGCAACATACGCACTGTGCGGTTGGGCATGTTTAGGCAGCCAAGTGAGGTCCCACAGGTGTCTGCACATGACTGCGCGGTCCAAGTGGAACCAGTGCTTCTCATTCTCACGTACCACACATTCCAAGATATATCACAGGTTGGCCACCAAGTAATACTTTAGAAGGTTGGGGCAAGCTAAGCCGCCCTGTCCCATGGCAGCATCAGCAAGGAGTAAGCTATTCAGGGTTGTTTCCCATTCCATATAAAAGTGCGGATGTCCCTTTGCAGATACAGTATATCATCCTGCAGGATTGATGTGGGCAATATTTGAAATAGGCAGAGGACCCTTGACAGTACATTCATTTTTATGACATTGATACACCCTAGCTATAAGAAATGAAGGCACTTCCACCTGTGGAAGTCAACCAGGTGGCGCGTAGGTCCAATTGGCCCAAGACCAGGAGGGGAGTATGGGGGTGATATTAAGGCCTAAGTATTTGATGGAGTCCAAAGACTATTGAAAGGGCACTAGGGTCTGCAGAGTTAGTACATCTCGAGCCGGAATAGTGAGATTAAGCACAGATGACTTAGTCATTTTGATCTTAAAACCAGGGAAATCCTCATAGTCCTGCAGGCACTCCACAACACTAGGCAGAGATGTCTCAGGTTGCGTCTGTGGAAGCAGGAGATCATCTATGAACAAGCTTATCTTATGCGTTTGCCCGCCAAAATGTATGCCTTTCACTGTGGCTGTACCATGGATTTTAATAGCAAGGGGTTCAACTGCCAGGATGAACAGTTAAGGCAATAGCGGGCACCCCTGCCCTGTACCCCAACCAAGGGGTATAGGTACCGTGGTTTGCTCATTAACACGGATACTGGCTACTGGTGCCACGTATGAGGCCATCATTTTGGTGATGAAGCCCTGTCTCAGCCATATCTAATTCAGCACTGCATTTAAAGCGGAATAATCTATCCTGTCAAGGGCCTTCTCCTCATCAAGCAAGAGAAGACATGCCGGAATGTCATATCGATGTGATTTTTTTACCAGGTGTGCTATGCGGCGAACATTGTCCACCCCTCTAGGTGGTGAATGAAGCCCACTTGATCCTGGTTAATGAGGCCTGAAGGTATGGTTCCAATTGTGCAAACAATATTTTGGTGAAAAGTTCAGCAACGGTATTGAGTAGGGCTATTGGGCGATAAGAGGAGCATAAGGTCGGGTCTTTGCCTGCTTTGAGTATGAGAGATATTTCAGCGGCTGCCATTGTGGGAGTGAGTCCCATATCCTGTGTGAAGGAGTCGCAGCAGGTGGTCCCGAAAGTGGTGCAGAAAGTTCTGGTAAAAAAGGACCGATAGTCTGTTAGGACCAGGTGCTTTGCCCAGAGGAAGGGCCCGGTCCCCAGCAGGTAATGTGTCAGAAGAGATCGGTTAATCTAAAAGAGCAGCGTGTTGCGGGTGCTAGGGGTTGCATTCACACTCAGCTGGATAGGAATGAAGCCGCTCAGAGGAGATGTCTTCCTGAGCATATAACTCCGGTAGTCAGCCTGGAAGGCTTCCCGTTTGTCCCTCTCAGCTCCAGCCCATCCGTGTCATCCACTTGACTCTTTGCAATGTGTGTCTTTTTACCTGTATTTGATACAGGCTGCGGGTTAAGAGTCTGCCTACCTTTTCCGCCCCTCGTAGTATCTTTGTTTGAGAGCTAGGAGCCTTTGCTCCACCTTGCCTGTTCAGTGAGTGCTTAACTGGCCATGTAGGATAGCTAGCTACACCCTGAACGGTGGGAGGGAGCAGTTTTGTCTAGGTGTTGCAGTTGTTTAAGCTTTGCAGATAGGTTCAACTCTATCAGCCTCACCTCCAAAGGCTCCAATGGCTATGGACGTGATCGTGCCCCTAATTGTGGCTTTGAACCCATTCCAGAGGTGGTGGAGGGAGTTTTCGGGGAGTGCGTTGAGTGTAAAGTAGTCTGCGATTCCTTTCCGTATCCCCTCTGCATTCACAGGATCCTGCAAAAGATGCATGGGTGGGCGCCAGAGTGGTGTGTCTTCAGGATGGGTCACGCTGACAAGACATGCAAGCTCTAAATCGGTGTGATCTGAGATGGAGATGTAAGAGAGCTCAGCCACACTTAATCGGCGGAGAAAGAAGGGGTGATGAAGGCGTAGGCTATGTGAGAGTAAGAGGCGTGGATGTGTGAGTAGAAAGAGTGGTCCCGTGTTTCGGATGCTCATAGCGCCATGTGTCTATGAGGCCACAGTCTACTATGTCCCTCTCAAAGCATGAGGACATAGCCCAAGTGTTCTGATAAGTGGTTCTGCTGCAGTCTAGGTAAGAATCCCACACCAGGTTAAAGTCCCCACAAACTATGAAGTCACCCTCCACCCCCTCCAACTGCACTTGTAGAATGCACCTGACGTAGGCATCCTGCACCGCATTTGGGGCATATAAGAAAAGTATCCTCAGTTTGCGCCGTCCCCGGATAAGATGTAGTAGCAAAGTGCGCTCCTCCATATCACGGATCTCTCTAATCACGAAAGTATAGAAGTTAGTCTTACAAAGGATACCTACTCTTAGGGTTTTAGTAGTAGTGCATGCCCAGTGTCGCTTAGGATATTTCGTATGGCAGTTAAGTGGGTCTTCTAGAGCAGGAGAACATCCAGATCATGCTGTAAAACTTATCGCTAGATTTGTTTACGCTTGTTTGGGGAATTCAATCCTTTCAAATTCAGGAATATAAGCTTAAAGCTGCCAATAGTAGGTGTATAGTCAGGAAATGTGCCTAAAGTGCTTTATGGTTAAGAGAGCAAGGGAGTGTAGAGGTGTGACCCGTGCTGCAAGGAGGGTTCAACTCCATCAATCCTCCCCCCACCATCCCACCCTCAGACGTAGACCCAGGGGTCCAGAACGCCAGTGTCCCATCAGGAGGGTAGTGGGGGAAATGGTGAGTCCTACACAGGTAGTACCCCACCCTTCACCCCTCACCCCTGGGACCAGCAGTAATAACGTCTCTCATGTCCCACAGCCAAGCATTTCAGCCTGTGAAAAAGAACAGAGTAAAACAAGTAGTAACAACAGAACAACAGGGTATAACTGTGGCCTCTTCATCTTGCACAGGTCAGGTGCTAGAGGAGTCACCCTCCAGTAGAAAAAGTTGATGGGGTGTCCATCAGAGAGGACACCGGAATGGTGAAGTCCAAGAGTTGCAGAGGCTCCCCCAAGCCCGAGGGCCACCACCACTTGCAGCCGGGCAAGCAGAGGAGTCGGCAACACAGTTAATTTCATTGACACTGAGTCGCGCCAGGTGGGATTTAAATTCAAGTGCAAAGGGAGCCCATGGTTGACCAAACGGGGGAGGCATCCCCCCTGAGGCTATGGAGGTGTTGGATAATATCGCGCTTGGCTTATTGTGAAGATGTCGCTGCTTGGCATTTGTTGGGCCAACGTGATAGGACTGTGGACCATTTAGGTTTGATATCTCGCCTCGGGGGTCTTGAGTGGAAAGGCACCCTAATTCTGAGAGTCATCTGGTGGTCCTAGCAGTGTTTCTGCTTCAATTAAAGATCATGTTGAGCTGCGTCTGCCTTAACATTGGAGCAGAAGAGCAAAGGGATGACCCAACTGATAGCGGATTCCCATGGTACATAGCTTGTCAGTGACTGGCTTAAAGTCTTGCTGCTTCCTTACAGTGATTGGTAGAGTTGTGTTGCAAAGCCTCAAAACATTAGCTCAGTTTTATCCCTAGCTGCACGCATGATCGCCTCTTTCTATGTGAAGAAGTGTACCCTGGTCAGGATGTCAGGGACTATCTCTGCATAACCATTGGCAGTAGTTACCCTGTGGACCTTGTCCAAAGTGGGTGGGAGACATCCCCATCTCCACAAACCACCTGCAGAAGCATCGCTGTGAAGGACATGATGTCGCTGCCTTCAGCATTCCTAGTAACCCCCCAGTTGCAGCTATTGTTATTTTTTTCAGCTTCTATTTCTTCCTGCTTGGTTTGTAGATCAATATTATGTTCTTCCAAGGCTGCCACCCGCCGCCAAAGCTCCTCCTGGTCTTCAGACCTGGCATTGACTGTCTGCTCAAGGTCGTCCACTTTGTCCTATTTTGGAGACATCTCTCTGAATTTCGAGTAAGCATGACTCGATTTCATCTTTGAGTGAGGTAATGTCTGTACGATTTTCTTGTAGAAAACAGTCCATATATCCTTGAGTGATAGGGACAGAAGAAGGCTCCCCCCCTGCAGATGATGGGCGGGGGTGGTGCTGTCTCTCTACTTGCGGAACCTTGCTCCAGAGAGACATCCCTGAATTATCCTTTGCTGCTTTCGAACAGCTACAAAGCAGCAGGCCGATGGTGGTACCAGGACCCGTCTCGCCTCGGCTCAGGCTGCCATTGAGTGGACTGCTGTTATCACCATCTCAGCTCAGGCAGTGGTCTTCAAGTGGACCGTAGCTGGTAGATAGCAAGGTCCGCCTCACGTACTCCCTCTCAGGGAAAGCTGAGCTGTGCCAATCCTGTCAGCTCGAGGTATGCAACCACTCCTATTCTGGGCGCTCCCCCGTTGCACCTGGGATCACCATGCCAGTGTGGGGTTCAGTGAGAGTCCACACCCTATCAAGTGCAGTAGTAGCCTTAGTCTGTATGGCAGCTGCTTTGGAATGTTGAACGTGTCTCATTCAGTCAAATTCCCCAGGGGAGTTCCCTCCAGCAGTCTACTTCAGGCCCCAGTTGCAGCCGGCTAGATCACTACATGTCACTGTGTGTGGCATTGTTATTGTGCATATATTGTTTGCAAGGTGTGGTTGATTAATAAGTGGGTTTGCTGAGCCCAATCAAGGGTGTGGAAGCAAGATTGCCATCTTCTGGGGGTCTCCTCTCAAACCCCACGGTGTACCATGCCTCTCAGGCCGCAGTTGCAGTTAGATATCCGTCTCCAGTGTGGCAGGGTACATCCCAGACAGCTAGGAGGCAATATCGCCCACGAGCCCCGAGGGAGCAGGCAACAACACTTCCCCAGGGGGTCCAAGGGAATGGTCTGCGTCAGCTGCAAAGGGTCAATTGACCAAGCTTCCCTATCTTCTCACCCTTTGTTTGGCTTGTGTGCTATGCCGTTCACAATGAATCCGCCAGTCTCAGGGGGCACCCTCCTCAGCAGGTCTCGCCACCCCCCCCCCCACCAGTGCCAGAGCACAGCGGGTCGGTCTAAGTGCCTCACCATAGTTCTTGCAGCGTAGGCGGTTAAGTAGCCATCACAGGAAAGATGGTGCCGAAGGCCTGTTTCCCATGTTTAAGTTGCACATGCTCTGGTAGTGACAAATACCTAAATTCCTTTTTCACTGCTGTGAGGCCTACTCCTCTCATAGGCTAGCATTGGGAATTCCTTAAACCACTTTTAAGCTGTGATTCCTGATCAGAAAGGAGTAGGTACATCATGTTTCATATCTTTGGAATGATGGTGACAAATCCTATTTATTGATGAAGTTGGATTTGACATTACCATTTTAGAAATGCTACATTTAGAATGTGGCCATTTCTCTGCTCTTTACCTTGTTCTGCATGCCTGCAGCCTGTCTCCAATACACATCTGTGCTGGGTGACAGCTGCACTTCTGTTCATTCCCTCTAGATAGCCACAAACAGAGGAAGAGGTGGGCGTGGCAGAGGACTCATCTGCATTCTGATAGCCTTCCTCGGCAGGTAGGGGGAGAAGGGAACTCAGACTTACACATAACTAGGCTGTGTCGGTCCCCACACAAAGGTGTGATTGCCCCCCAACACATAGCCTGGAAGATAGGCCTGTGTTGAAAGGGATCCTTGTGCACTTCAGACATTTCCTTTGAAGTCACCGCCTACATTAAAGGCACTTTTTGCTATGAGTACTGGGGTCCTGGACATACCATATGATACACTACTGGGCCTTTAAAGAACTCTGCTGCAGTAAAGTTTGGAACAGCTCCTCTGCTTTGATGACCTGCCCTGCTGCCTGCTAATCTCTGCCCTGCTGAGGCCAAGGACTGGACTAATTTCACTTGAATCCAGAGTGACTCTTAGGGCTTGCTGGCTTGCATCCTTTTTTCTGAAGTCTAGGGGACACAAAATACTTTTTGCAATACTGCTGGTGCTGCTGGACACTGTGATTCCTACCCTTGCCTGAGGTGGCCCCTCCAGTCTTATGCCTCAGAAGTGGGTTCTGCAGCTGATTTCTGCAAAAACCAACACACATCAACTGGATGAGGATTTCTATAGCATCACCCTTCAACACTTCAACGCTTCAATGCTGACACAGAAAAAGCTTGACAACATCGGTTCCACCACCTGCATGTTGCATTCACTTCAGCAGAGCTCACTGATGACATGAAACTCCCTTTTCATGACTCGACGATGACACAGTAGGCTCTTGATATCGACAAAAGCTCCATCCTAGGTATTTCTTCAGCAGGATCTGCCTGGACCTGTAGCCTGCCTGCCTACCATTCCGGTCGGCCTGAATTTTAAATTGACACCTGTCCCTTTTGACCTCAAGTAATCTTTTGACTTCTAAGCACTGTTTTTGACAAATAATCTTTAAAAATTCATATCTTAACTTCTACTTATTGGATTTCTGGGTGTTTTGGTCCTGTTCTAATCAGATCTACATTCTCTGTTTTGCTAAACCTGTGTGGAGTCATGCTGTGGTGATTTCATTGACTTACTGTAATTTAAGTGTTGCACAAATACTTTCCACATTGCCCCTTGAGTAAAGACTAGATTGTTCTATGCCAAGCTAGCAGAGGGTGAGCAAAGGTTAATTTGGGTTTTGTTTCTGACTTACCCTGACTAGAGTGGCAGTCCTTTCTTGGGCAGGGTGTAGATCTCTGCCAAATATAGATAATGTAGAAAAACCACAGGAGTTTAACCCATAAACCAAACTGAGATCTGGGTAGGTACAGTATAATTGCAACAATATCTCAGCAGGAGTTATTGTAATTACTTAAACTTGTATGTACAAGACATTACAATAGGCGAACAAAAGAGAGGAGGCTTCAAGTAATTCAATCCATGTGCCCATAGGTGTCATATATTATAAGAAGATCAATAAATGTACAAAACAGTTGTTAAAGCACTGTTGGGTATAATTACCCAGGCAACCCTAGTGAAATGTGTACAATGTGCTCGTGACAGTGAGGTAACGGCGCAAGTGACAACGTGAAAAACACCACAGCATACGGCGCAAGAGAGTTTGCAATATATATACAGATTAAAAGGTTCAAACATCAGTTTGTTCAATTATTCAATTAGTCATTTCCATTATGTTAATGAACCAAGGGTCAAAAATGCGCCTAAGGCGTTTTGAGCTGGTGGGCAATGGTCGACGGCGTTTCGATCCTATTAGATTAGGATCATCTTCAGGACCTGGGTCGCCTATTCGTGGAGTGCTCTGAAGCGCATTGAATCAAGCGATGGCGTAGGGCAAGATGCGATGTCGATGTAATCGGAGTGCGACTAATCTGTATGTCAGGATAGAATCCACTGCAAGGTCGCTTGGAGAAATGAATCGAGGTAGTAGTAGGGAAGTACAACTTGCTCGTGAGTTGAAGCTGCAAGATCAAGCCTAATTGGCGAGTCAAAACGATTGGAATGATTCAGGAAACTGGAGTAAATCCACGATTTCAGGGAGAGCAGGGATGCCACGGGTGTGTGCTATCCACGGTTAATGCCGGCATTAACCGTGGACAGCACACACCCGTGTCTTGCAGCTTCAACTCACAAGCAAGTTGTACTTCCCTACTACTACCTCGATTCATTTCTCCAAGTGACCTTGCAGTGGATTCTATCCTGACATACAGATTAGTCGCACTCCGATTACATCGACATCGCATCTTGCCCTACGCCATCGCTTGATTCAATGCGCTTCAGAGCACTCCACGAATAGGCGACCCAGGTCCTGAAGATGATCCTAATCTAATAGGATCGAAACGCCGTCGACCATTGCCCACCCTCTCAAAACGCCTTAGGCGCATTTTTGACCATTGGTTCATTAACATAATGGAAACGACTAATTGAATAATTGAACAAACTGATGTTTGAACCTTTTAATCTGTATATATATTGCAAACTCTCTTGTGCCGTATGCTGTGGTGTTTTTCACGTTGTCACTTGCGCCGTTACCTCACTGTCACGAGCACATTGTACACATTTCACTAGGGTTGCCTGGGTAATTATACCCAACAGTGCTTTAACAACTGTTTTCTACATTTATTGATCTTCTTATAATATATGACGCCTATGGGCGCATGGATTGAATTACTTGAAGCCTCCTCTCTTTTGTTCGCCTATTGTAATGTCTTGTACAAACAAGTTTAAATAATTACAATAACTCCTGCTGAGATATTGTTGCAATTATAAACTACAGATACTGAGCATCATCTACGAGAAAATGACACAGTGCTGCACAGCAAGCCTGTGCTTTGAAAATGCTGCCTCATTTTCAAAGCACAGGGATGCTTCATATAAGGCATTCCTGTGCTGGCACACAATTGACTGCCATGCGTCAGGGTAGGAACCCATGTTTTATTTTGCAAGGGTGCCTGTGATGCGGGGATGATTGTTTCTGCGGAAGAAGGGACACCTTCCAGCACAAAGAACCCCAATAATTAATGGCATTTTCCTCTTTTTGTGCATGCTGCAGAATGAGAAAGAGGAAATATCTGGGAGAAATAAAAGTGCTTCTCCTCATTGTGCCATTCTTATGCCTCCCCTGGAGAGGAGTAGGATTCTGATGCATTTTAAGTTTTCCAATACGTTGTAAATCTGGGAATGTATCAAGTTACATGGATGTTGCATGGATGTTGCATGGGAACACCCACAGCAACACCCAAGGAATGCCCCTTTCATGCATAGTAATGCATGAAAGAGGCCCATATTGACAAGGCGATGAAAAGTCACATTGGTGAGTAAGTCCTTTGCACCACCAGTGCGTCAAAAAAAGTAATGCAGCGGCGGCACAATGTGCTTGTAAATAAGCCCCTCCATTTCCAACAATCTGAACATGCATAACTACCATAGCTCTGCCTTTTTCAGAGGGCTTAAATTTCACAGAGCCCAATTTGCCAACTTTTTAAAAACCACTTGTGAAGTTGTAGAAGACTGGAGTTGGTTTGTCTTTCAGGGATTCAAGAACCATTTGTCATGTCCTTTTTTTTTTTTTTCTAAACTTTAATGTGCAGAAAACCAGCGGTACAAACATGGGCCTACAACCACCAGGGCCGGCCGCTAGTATATGCATGCCAATTATGTGATGTCACAAAGCAGCGACTGATCCCCAGAGGCGCAGCAGGATTACAGAAGTTATTCTCGGCAACTCAGAAGTTAGGCAGGATACAGATATTTTAAATTTTAAAAGAAGAGAACGAACAAAACTCAAGGCGAGAAACAGTCTAGACAGTGTCAAGCGTCGATGGGGGGACCCCACCATACCAGGTAAAGAATCAGGAGGTCAATAAAGATGACCGGGGGGGGGGGGAGGCAGCGGAGAACTCAGAACAATCAGCGTAAAGAGTACAGTATTCAGGGAACCCCAGGATCAGAGGGACAGAGAAATATCAGAAGTATATTCAAAAGGGGGCGTACAAATGTTACCTCGGTAGGCGTTCCACTGGCCCCAAATTCTACCCCACGCCCCAGGCTTGCCCCGAACCAGATATACCGTCTTCTCCCTGAACATGAACCAGTCCATGTCCTCCTTCCACACTGACACGGTGGGAGGCCGTCGGGAACCCCAAAGCTGCACGATATCCCTCTTTGCAATCATGTTCCCAAGTGCCGCCCACACGGGCCTGGGCAACGTTGTAATCATTCGGCTCCCATACATTCAGCAAACATCGACGAGCCTCAGGCAACAGAGCAACCCCAGTGACACACTCCATTACCGCATGCACACGGTGCCAATAAGCTACAACCTTGCGACACTCCCAAAGGATATGAAGGAAGGTGGCGCTCATTCCACAGCCGCGCTTACACAGCCCATCCGAAGAAAAACCCATCACAACCATACGAGGACCCGTCACATAAACACGGTGAAGAATTTTAAGCTGGACAAGACGGAGACGGGCAGGAATGGCGACCTCTTCGTCCAACTCCAACCCGTCTCCAGTCCAGGCCTCCCGAAGATGCACAAGGAGGTCCACCCGACTGTTAATTAACTTCTTATAAATCAAAGAAATCATACTATCGGGCAGATGACCATCAAGTATACGGTCCTCTAGTGGTGAAGCTGCGGGGATCGTGGTACCGGCCTCGAAGACCGACAGCAAAGTGTGGCGAACCTGTGCGTACCTGAAGAACTCCCTCTCACTCAACTCATACTCACTCTGAAGCGCCGCAAAGGATTTGACCGCACCTTTCACCCAGAGATCACCCACTCTGCTAATGCCAATCATATCCCAGTTCTCAAAACCTTTCGTTGTCCAGAGGCATCCCAATCCGTCCGACGCAAACAAGGGGGTCGCTCGTGTCAGGCGATCATTCCAACGCATGGCCACATTGGCATCCTTCCACACACGCACTGCAATCTTAGTGGGTCCCGTTAGGTTCCTCCCCGCCGTCCGAGAATAGAGCGCTCTGTTGAGGTTGCCACCGGGCAACTGATATTTATCCATCTCGAAAGCCGGATTTGGGCCGGGTGCATACGTAGCATGGTTGACAGCGGACAGCTGGGAGGCCCAATAGTACCTCCTGATGTCCGGGAGCGCAATGCCCCCGTCATACCAGGGGAGAGTCAGTTTTGCAAGAGCGATACGAGCGCGACCGTCCCAAATAAGTCTCCTCTGTAAACCCTCTGCCTCCCGGAAGTAGGCCGCCGGAATAATATCAAAGAAGTTCTGGAGTGCGTAGAGAAATCGGGGCAGGAACATCATTTTAAAAAGTGCCGCTCGACCGAGTGGCGACAACGGCAACCTACGCCAGCGAGCCACATCCAACTTCAATCGCCGGAGAGGGGGAAGGAGATTATGCTCATAGCGGACCGCCGGGTCCAATGATACGTAGATCCCCAAGTACTTAAAACCGGATTGCGAAATTTGAATGGGAAACCTATTCGACAAGGGGGGAAGGCCACCGGAAATAACATACACACAAGATTTGGACCAGTTAATGATCAGCCCGGAGTTTTTCCCGAAAGAAGTGAGGACGTCATAAAGGACATTAAGGGATTCACGCGGGGAGGTGAGGTACAATAGAATATCGTCGGCGTACAACGAGACTCGGTCCCCAAAGCCAGGGGCCCACTGAATGCCCTTTATTGACGGTTCCCATCGGAGCCAGGCTGCGAGCGGTTCTAAAGCAATAGCAAAGAGCAGGGGGGACAGCGGACACCCCTGCCTAGTACCCCTCCCGAGAGCGAAGGGTTGGGACACCCTCCCATTGACAACAACCTGAGCCAGCGGATCCGTATATAAAAGTCTCACCCAACTAATAAATCCCGGCCCGAAACCGAACTTCGGCAGTGTGGCCCAGAGGTATGTCCATTCTATCGTATCAAAGGCCATCGTGGCGTCCAAGGAAGCCAAGATGGCCGGCTCGGCAAGAAACTCCGCCCTGGCGAGAACGCCATGTAAGCGCCGCAGTTTGAGAGCGGTGTTCCAGTGCGGAATGAAACCAGATTGATCCGGATGAATCAGGTCACAGATAACAGCGAGTAAGCGATTAGCGAGGACCTTGGCGAGAATCTTCGGTTCAGCATTCAATAGGGAAATGGGCCTGTATGAGGCACAACGATCACGAGGCTTGCCCTCCTTGGGAATCACAACCATGGTGGCCAGACGCTGGTCACTAGGGAGGGAACCAAGCCCACGCGACTCTAAAAACATATCACGGAGAAAAAGCGCGACTTTATCAGGACACAATTTGTACAATTCAATGGGCAATCCATTGGGGCCCATAGCCTTACCAGTACGAAGGGAACGAATCGCGGTAGCAATCTCGTCGGCCGACAACGATGCCTCCATGCACTCTCGATCCTCTTCAGACAGGCAAGGCAGCGCAATGTCCCTCAACAAAGAACGAGAGTCAACCTCATCTCTGTCGGACACCGGGGAGTAGACCACACGAAAATAGTCAGCAAAACACTCCACAATCTCGCCAGGGTCAGTCACACGCACACCATCGGAATCCTGAAGCACAGGGACCACGCGATTCACTCTCTCCTTCTTATCGAGCCACGCAATCAGTTTACCCGCCTTATCCCCAACATCATACAGTCTACCTTGCTGTTCCCTGTACAGTGTCTTGGCAGCATCAGTAACAAGGGATTTGTATTCGAACTGTTTCAAGCCAAGGGCGTGGAGCCTATCCTGGGTGACACCTGAGTCTAGTTCAGCCTCCAACTCCAGTATTTCAGCCTCCAGCCCCACAACCTCCCGATTCCTAGCTTTCTTGGTCTCAGCTATTAAAGAGAAGGCCTGTCCACGAATAACAGTTTTGAAGGCTTCCTACAGGGACACTGAGGACAGGACAGACCCCTCGTTCTCCAGGAAGTAGTGGTCGAGCGACTTAATGAGGCTGTCGCGAGTCTTGGGGTTGCGCAGATGCCAAGGGTTAATAGGGGCGATCCGCCCCGCGGCTTGCGTTCCCGTATCGAAAAGCAGCCACACAGGGGAGTGATCTGAAATGCCCCGGGCCAAGTGTCGAACCTCCCCAACGTGGGTGGACTGGGCCGCGGGTATGAGGAAGTAGTCAAGCCTGGAGAGACTCCCATGAGCCCTGGAGTGGAAGGTGTATTGACATTGCGTCGGGTGCATTAACCTCCAGCAATCCAACAGACCAAAGGTGTCCAAGAACCCACCGAGCCATGATTGGGAAACGGGAAGGGCCCTGGGGGGGGTGACGATCCGGATAGCACCGAGTTAAAGTCCCCACCCATGAGGAGAAGACTATCGGGGAGTTCCGGCAACATCCGGCCGACATCAGAGAAAGTGGAGGTCTGGAGGCCTGGGGGAACATATATCGTGACCAAGGAAAGGGTCCTACCCTCCCACCTTCCAGTTAGGGCAGCATAACGCCCTCTGTCATCAAGGATGACATTATCAATCTCTAGTGGGAGGGAAGACCAGACAAGAATACCAACCCCTCTGGAACCAGTGGTGAACCCTGAGTGTGCAACCAATCGGTATCCCCACCTGTTCATAGCATGACACCCATTGCCGACCAAATGCGTCTCCTGCAGGAGTACAACATCAGGAGTCAAACGACGCAAATATTGCAGTACAACACCCCGTTTGATACGATCCCCCAATCCATTGACATTACAAGATAACCCACTACCCCCCATCCCCACAAAAGTAGCAGGAGTCTCCCCAAAGAGAGCAGGACACCTGAAGCAAAGAAAGAACCAATGTGCCGCCTTGAGAAAAGAAAACCCAAACACCCCAACCAAAACCCGTTACAACTCCCCCCTTACTGCACCCCTGCAGACAATAAAACCACCCCAAAATGCAGTGTGCCTGTCGCCCTAACAATCCCATTCTACAAAAAGACCCCGGAGGAGGAGAGAGGCCACTCTCCACCCGCCACCAAGACGCAAACTAATATAAGACAAAATATATACAAAAGAGGTAGAACCCAACTGTGCAATGTCCGATTATCAAGGTTAGGGACCGAAAGGTCACTTCTGTGGAGGCTCACCACCCTCGGCACCACCAGGATGCCCCGTTAGATCGCCCCGACCAGGCAGGGAATCCAACCAGTCACTCACATTGTCCGGTCGTTCGAAAAAGAAGGTCCGTTCCTCATGTTCCACTCGAAGCCTGGTAGGGAAAAGCATAGCATACTTCAGTCCCAGGTCCCGAAGACGTCGCTTCATCCCCTGAAAGCCCATCCTCTGTCTCTGAACAAGTTGAGTGAAGTCCGGGAAAAAATTGACAGAGGAGTTTTAAAATTTCACCTGGCCGTGCACCCTCGAAGCCTGCAAAATCGCATCACGGTCCCTGAAATGAAAGAGTTTAGCGATGATAAGCCTCGGGGGAGCGCCAGGCTTGGGCTTACCACCCGGAACACGATGTGCATGCTCCACAGCGAAGATCTTGCTGAGTCCAGAAGGGGCAAGATGAGTAAGGATTAGATCTTCGACCAGGAAGTCAACAGAACGAGTCTCGGGATTCTCCGGAACACCTATGACGCGGATGTTGTTGTGTCTTGCCCTGTTCTCAAAATCGTCCAGCCGATGGGACATCAAGTCGTTGGCCGATTTCAGAGCGCCAAGGTCTGTTAGAAGTCCCGACACATCGGCCGTGAGGCTGGAGGTCTTCAAATCCAATGACTTCACCTTCTCGTTAGTTTTAGACAGGTCATCCCTGATTAGAGTGACATCAATGGCGACTGTGTCAATTTTACGAGCCAGGGCCTCATACTGCTGGCCGATGGTCTCCTTCATGCCGGTGATGGCGCCCATAATGTCCTGCAGGGACAAGTCAACAGGGGCAGATGGGTCTTCTCTGGCGTCCTCCGGGGTACTGCTGGAGAGCCCGGGGGATCCTTTGGCTTGAGTATAGCGGTCCATAACATTTGTCTGGAACTGTCCCCCACGAAGAGACGTCTTGGTCTTCCGCTTCTCGGGTTCACCCCTGCCCGTCATGGTGGAAGATGCACCCCGGAGGGGCCCACAAGACCGAGTGAAAGTGGCCGCCGGCAGGTCGGGCACCAACCGGACAAGAAGCTGGCTCGTGGGGTCCGGAGAGAGTCGCGACTTGACCCAGTACGCTGTGATGAGAAGGCAGCGATGACACCAGAAGGAGGCTGGGTTGGTCCCCGGCCGAGCGAAACAGACCCTCAATCAGACCACGCCAGAAACCAAAAGCGAAACCGAAAGTGGGGATACGGCCACTGATGAGGTCCCAATGCCGTTGTTGTTCAACTACGTCCCGGCTCCACAGATCACCAAGTCCCCGGCACGGCCTCAAGGTGGGCCTCAAAAGTTCAAAGTGCTGTAATTTCGGTCGCCCAAGTCTGATTCAAATTCTGGAAAGAGTTACGGACTCAGTCTAGGTTCGCCTTCGAAAGCCCGTCCAAGAAATCAGGATATCATCAGGATAAATTCACGGAGTGGCGAGGGTCCGCGGAGCCCTGCGCTCACGCGACCATCTTGGATGCGCGCTAAGCTCCTCCTCCTGTCATGTCTTTTTTAAAGGCAAATAACTCCCGCTGCATGTTTGCTCAAGGGGTATAGACGCCAGATTTCCCATGTAGGCCTGTATTCCTCTAGGGACTACATTTATTCTACCTCCTTGTAAGACAAAAGCACACTGAATCCCACCTTCTGAAAAACTCAAACATTTCTATTCTCAACCAAAATATGTCTGATGTTAGTGTCAGTACAAATCTGAGAGCCTTGTCTGCAGGTGGGTTTCTTAGAACAAATAATGACTCAAGTTTATTACTTAACATGGATTGCCCAGGTCTGTCTGTAGTGTGGGCATACTCTGTTCGCTGCTCTCCTGATCATTCCAATCTACCCACTGCTCTTTTACTCAATATCTACTTGAGCAACAGACTTTGACAAACATCTTAAGGAATGCGGGTCATAATAGCCTCTAGCAAATTATTGAGTAAGAGTCTCTTTTGAATCAGAACATGCTCAGAGTGTTTTGTACTTAAAATAGGACCAAAAGTCACACCATTGATGCTCACAAATGTAACCATTAAAATAGCCAGCCAAAACAATGGGATCCAGTAGTAAGGTGCATGTGCTCTCCTCTCTAAACATGTTAGAATTAGTCTATCTCTAACTGGCACATTTAATTTACTTGTAAGTCCCTAGTATAGAGCACCACTTGTACCCAGGGCCTGTAAATCAAAGGCTCTAGTGGGCTGCAGCACTCATTGTGCCATCCATTAAAGAAGCACTGTAAAACATGTTTCATTTTGACCTGTCAAAAAAACCCTTTTGCCTGGCCTAAAGCTTCCTTTTTAATATGTGTAAGTCACCTATACGCTATGCCCTTAATGCCAATAGGGCAGGGTGCATGGTGTTAAAAAACATAGGGGTTGTATATTTAAAATTTTACATATCATGGCAGTGGAAAATCTCCAAAAGGCATGTTTTACTTTGGCAAGAGCTCTCCCATAGAAAAACACGGGGTTACACTATAACAATGTCAAGTGCTTGATTTCAGTTTGGAAGAAGCTGGAAAAACGATTCAAGGACTCATTTTAAAAGAAATTGACAAGCCAACTGAGGAGAGATGATGTAGCCTTACGGCTAGAGCGATCAACCTCAAAGCTGGGAAACCGGGTTCGAGTATTGGCAATGACGCTCAATATCCTGTAAGTCTGAGCAAATCACGTAATCTCCCTGTCCTAAAAAAAAGAATGTATCCATCTGTAATGAAAACTGTGCTCATGTAAAGCACACTGATACCTGATATCTTCAAGTCTAGTTTGCGCTATATAAAACTAAAAAAAAAAAAAAAAAACTTAAAGGTCAAGTCGAATTTTATATTAGTATTTTGTAAATGACTCTTATAGAAAGTTGTACATTTCCTGCCCAGGGCCAAAAGGGCCATTCTGCCACTGTCCAGTGTCACATGACTGCTTATGAATACCATGTGATGAGATGTGAATTGCTTCCAGATAGTGTACAAAGGGTTACAGTGTGGAGGGGTGGTTTGTTACTTGAACAAGATGAACTTTGGCCTGTGCCTAGCTCATTCTTGAGCTTCAAATGATGCTACCCTGTCACTTGCAGATGTAGCTCACACCCAGGCCTGCCTCCCTTTTGTCTTTCTAGACATTGTGGCCTCAAACCTACTGGGAGAGAGTGCTGCCCCAAAACTGATTTGGAGTGACTGCAAGTGAGGATTTGCTCATTATAATAGCTACGTATCTGGGTGGGTACAAGGAGTTCTGACTAGGAGAAGAAAGACTCTGCCATGTTGTATTCAGAAAAAGAGGGGTACAGTGGATAGTTTACAGTAGCATGCACACACAAAGTACTGCTAAAGTGGGTAGGGACACACATGGGGAATTCTACCCCATTATTTAGGCTGTAGCCAAGAGTTTCCAACACACACCCAGGATGGCACAGGGCATAAATGTGGCATAGTAATTACCCTCTTCAAAACACTCTTGGACTTGTGAAGACCATAAAAAGGACCGCCCTTCTGTCTAAAACCTGGAGGAACACTGGACCTGCTTGTGTTGAACGTGGAACCCCAGAAGTGACTCCAAAGTTCAGCTGGAGTGACAGGGACACAACAGGCTTACAGAGGACTCTCTTTCTGCAGCTGACCAGCTGACAAGGTCCAACTAGATGTGCCCTGGACCCTGCTGCTCACCTCAGTTGAAGTGAGACCATAGCTCCAAGTGGATCTCTCCAGGTCCTGGGCCCTTAGTTCCTTTCCCCAATACTGGACCTTTGGCTCATGTTCCCAAAACTGCAAGAAGTGGACCTGGGAAGCTTTTTGACAATTTTCTACCTGGAGAAACAACGAAAACCGTGATCAATGGTGAAGCCACAATTGTCAAATTACTGGTTATCCTCAACTTGGTGGTTTGCCCTAATGAAGAAGGTCTGACTTCCAAAAATGTTTCTAGGTATGTGCGTAGAGGGTTTCACCGAAAGACACTGAGCCAAAGTGAATTGCCTTTGATGCTTTCCTTGGTATAGCCTCCATAGTTTGCCCACTCTGAGCTCTTCCAACTTCGTCAACTCAAACACCAGGACCCTGATTTCCACCGGCCCACTGTTGTTGAGCCCCATTTTGGATCCAGCTTTCATCATAAGCATCTCGTCAATAACCACTTTTTCTCCATAAAAGGCAGAAGGTAAATATTCCACTGGAACGAACGAGGTCCATTTCATTTACACGACTAGGGATCCATTGTGGTTGGCCTTCACTTTTGACTTTGACCCAGTCCAGCATGATCAGTGAAGAATAATGCTGGTAAATCCCATTCAGGATTCCAGGGTTGGATGGTCAACTGTGTTGAAGGCACATGTGAGGTCCAGCAGTATTTTGAGACAGGTATCATCTTTATCTTTGTTCAGGATGCCATTGTCTACAATGTGTAAGGTAGCAGTCTCCATGCTGCAGAGTGCCCTAAAGCCAGACTAGTAGTTGTGAAGGAGGTGGTTAGTGTGAATGCAATATTACAGTTGACCATAAACTGAGTTTTTTAATGATCCTGCTGATAAATGGTAAATGAGTGATGGACCAGCAGTTGGCAAGATCATAAGGGTCTACTGTAAGTTTCTTTGGGAGGATCTTGCCTGTCTTGAGAGCTTTTGGGAAGATGCCTTAGGGTGGACTTTCCCCAAACTTTTTTCCTCCCTTGTTTTTGCTGGTATTAGGACTCAGTGCACTTTACCACTGCTAACCAGTGCTAAAGTGCTTGCACTCTCTCCCATAAACATGGTAATATTGGTTCAATACCACTTGACATAATTAATTTATTTATAAGTCCCTAGTACAGTGGTAATATATGTACCCTAGGCCTATAAAAAATGCTACTTTTGGGCCTACAGCACTGATTGTGGCACCCAATTAAGTAGTCCTTTAACCATGTCTAAGGCCTGCCATTGCAGAGTCTGTTTTTGCAGTTTGCATTGCCGTGTCGACCTGACAAAATGAATCTTTTGCCAGGCCCAAAGCTTACCTTTTTTTTATTCATGTAAATCACCCCTAAATGCGGCCCTGGACAACCCAGAGGGCAGGGTGCAATGTTTTTTAAAGAAGGACATGTACTTGTAAGTTTTACATGTCCTTGTAGTGGTAAAAAAAACTCTCAAATTTGTTTTTTACTACTGTAAGGCATATGTCTTTTATAGAATAATATTGGGATTAATTTATTATTTTATAAGTGTAATTTCCAATTGGGAAGAGAGCACCCTTCGAGTCTGGTGTTTCTGGAATCACAATTTAAAATCCAAACGTATGGTTGCAATTCTGAAAATGCCACTTTTAGAAACTTGACCTGTTCTAGCATTCTTGCATAATCCATTTGGTGCATGTAGGGTGTCTCTGATCACATGACTGGGTGTAGTGGGTAGTTGGGCTCTGTGTGTGCCTCCTGGACAGCCACACACAATGGGAGCATAGGCGTATCTCAATGTGACATCTCTGACAGGATGGGAGGGAGGAGCTGGGCAAAGCCTCACTTACACCTGAATTAGCTGTGTCCTGTCCATACACAAAGGCCTGTGTAGCATCTTTCGCAGCCTGGGTACCCACCAATGACATTGCCACACACGATACTTAGTATTACATGTCTTTATTTGTAGGCTTGTAACTGCAAAGTCAACATTCTAAATGATCTTTCATTGCATTGTGCTCCAACACTTAGGTCAGAGCTCTATGGAGCTCAGCAGGAGCCAATAGGGTCCAGCCATTGCTAACTCGCAAGACACTACTTCCCCCCTCTGTTAGATGAAAAATTAAAACTTTTACAAAATATATATATTTCACTTATATCTCTTCAATCAATCTTTTTGGCACTTTAATTGTTCAACCTGATCTTTTCATTGGAAACTGGGAACTGTCACCATCAATGTACAGGATCTGCGTTGACAGTGGAGAGGCAACATCAATCACTCTTGCTTCAGTACCAGTCTCTCCTTCGATATGTGGATCTGATGAATGATGAGTTAAATACAAGAAGTGAGAAGAGTCTCTGGTAATAGACTTCCCAGGGCACTGGCTAGTCACTATGTGTCCCTTGGTAGACGCTACTTGAACAGGTTTTGCATCAAATGGAGCATCAGATTTTCTTTCATGCATCTGGCGGGTGAGCACTCAATATCCTTTTTTAAAGACTATTTCCTTCAAATATTGACTTTTGTCAGCATGTGCTTTCATCTTTTGTTTATGAACCAAGTCCTTCTCACAACTTGCATTCTCGTCTTTCTCTCTCTGATTGGCCCACTGAGTAATCTTGGTTGTCAACTCTCTCACAAATATCAATAATGCAGGACTTTTACCTGTGGTCTAGTGAGGTGTTGAACGATAAGCTACTAGAGTGGAATTTAACAAATTTTTTTGCTCAAGCTTCTCAAGAGTAGCATGCGGCATTGCTTTCTTTAGGTTACTAATAAAGTGCTCAACAAGTAGCTGACCTGCAGCCACAGAGGTGTGCTTTTCTGATGCTTTATATTCAGATGTTCTAAGAAATCTTTGAACTGACGACTGTTAAAAGGCGGGCCATTGTGAGATTTCGATATGGCTGGAACACACCATGTCACAAAGATACCATCTAGTCTCTCAATGACTTGGTCTTGAGTGGTTGGTGGGAGATCCTCAATTATTGGAATTTGTGAGTATTCATCTGCAATCATCATCAGGCCTTTATTTCCTTTCCAACTTGCTCATCGAGTTAGGGAAACCAGACTTGGTGTCGGAGAGATTGCTTTGCGGCAACAATTCCACAATGCCCTTCGTGGGCCTCTTCACTAATTTTCTGCTGCAGACTCCCCAAAATCAGGATTTTGACCCTCGCAGTATAACTCCTTCCTGAGTTATGGACAGTTCATCTTTGACGGTTTTGTAATATTTTATATTCACCATCACTGGAGAGAGGTCGAGGGTGTTGGATCCATGACTGATGTGTAGCTATATCTTTCAACTTTAGCATATCACTATCATGGCTCATAGCAGAGATAATCTGGGCAAACAAAATAGCAGCTGATGTACTTGATTTTACTTTAAAATTGATATAGACTTCAACCGTCTTGGATGGAGTACCATGACCTTGTATAGGCACTCTGGAAAAGTAGTCAGCAGGGTTCTGTTCCTTCCCTGGATGATGCACAATGGTATAATTGTACTCTTGTAATGGTAGTTCCCATTGTTCAATGTGAGTTGGCATCTCTGCCTTTGGTTTACCAATTTAGTTAACAAAGCTTAATGAGCAGTTACCAGCATAAAAGGCTTTCCATATAGAAATACATGGACATTTTCACACACCCATACCATGGCTGAACTTTCTTTTTCAGGTTGTGAATAAGCATGTTCTGATTGGGACAAACTCCTACTTGCATACGTCACAATATGCCTTCCAATATTCGGGTGTTGGCTGTGCTGTGCAAGGATAGCGCCTAACCTGACTGGGCTAGCATCAACAGCAACTTCTGTGTGAAGCTTCAGATTGAACTATGCTATTTCAGTACCATTATGAATGGCATGTTTGATTTTCTTAAACTTTACTCACATTCATATAACCAATGAAATGAATCACTTTTTTTCATTAAATTTCTCAATGGGGCACTTACAAGTGGAGAAGTCTTGTACATATCTAGAACAGTCGCTGGCCATGCCAAGAAATGAATGCACCATAGAAACATCTTGTGGCGGATCAGCATTTGACAGCACTTGTACTTTAGCAGGATCAACTGTCATGCCCCCATCAGAAAAGATATGGCCAAATGATGTCAGCTTTGTCATGTAGACTCACATTTATCTGCATTTAAAGTCAGGCTTTATGATACATCAAATGACGTCTTGAAAAAGATCTGCAGCCAATGACACACCAAAATGTAGTCTTTTTTATCGAAACAGACCAACATGTATAGAGAAAGTTGCAATGTAACTGCAGTTTTCTTCGAGTTCCAACTGATGATGACCTTCATTCAAATCAAGGCGAATGAATACCTCTGCACCATATAATTGTGTTATCATGTCAGCAATGTGTGAACTTGGATCTCCTTCTCGTTTAATTGCCTTGTTTGCCTGATGCATGTCAACGCATCTGCAAAAAGCTCCTTCAGTTGCCTTTTGGGCACTACCACTATGGGAGAAACTTTTGGCATGGGACTAATACAGTGCTCAATGATAAAATACTTAAGTAATGATTCAACTTCTTTTTCAGCAGCGTCTTGTAAATGAAAAACAATTTGTCTATGTCTTTTAGTAACAGAATGAATGTCCTCATTAATAGGCAGTTTTACTTTCATAGTCTTAAGCTTTCCTAAACCATGAAACAATGAAGGAAACGGACTTACACTTCTGTAGTGAGCATTCATGTTGTAGTGTACGGAAATCAGTCCCATATCAACAGTTGTGCTGAAAGTGAGCAGACAGGCACTTGACTCTGTACATTGAAGCAAATTAATGGGTGCCTGCACCTTACTTTTCTTGTGTTTCATCATTGCTACAAATGAACCTTAGCTTTTTAAGGGCATTGATGCAGACCATGGATACACTTTAGTTTTCAATGGTGTAAGTTGTGGTAGTTGAGACAATTCATTATATTTCTCCACAGCCATACTGTTTATCGAAGCACCACTGTTGATGATGAAAGGTATCAAACAACCATTTACTTTCAGTGTAATCTTCGGACAATGTTTGAATAACTTTGGTACTTTGGAATGTCTACTTTTCAAACATTTTTCTTCCCATGTGGCCAGTCCAACATGTGCATGCTTTTCTGAGGTAAACATTGACATGGCACAACTGTCTTCTTCACTTTCACTTGATACTGATATGGAAGAACTGTTTGACTATTATTTAGATGACAATAGACTTCGTACAGTGTTGATTGTCGAAAGTTGCTTCTGGAACGTTACAACAACCATTTTATCTTCGCGCCCCAATGTACTTGCTTTTTCCTTTGCTTTTCAAACCATCACAAAACGGTTCTTCTTCCCACAGTCTTTAAATATTTGTCCAATGGCAGGGCATTTACCTTTGTTTAGAAATGAAAATCCAGATCTAAAACACAACTTCCTTTTATGTGTAGACATCACTTTGTGTCCTTCAGTCTCTTGCTTTGGCTCACTTGTCACACTCATGACTGATTCATTCTGGGATCCTCTGGCCTCCATGTCAGCAGCTTGTCTATTAGCATGTTCTTTAACTCTGGCAGCCATCAACACTTGCTCCGGACTAAGGGTTTCTCTCTGCATTTGTCATATAAATGATTCTGATAAGCATTTGTTAATAGCTCCGTGACGTGCAGCTTCTTCGTCTTCACATTTGTTGAACTTGCAGTGTTTGATGACTGTGTCGACTCCACACAAATTCATCAATGGTTTCACCAACTTTCTGTCACTGAAAATGTATCTTTTGTAATCAACACTGGGCATTGTATTAAACTTGTGATTCAAATCTTCTTTAATCTGATGCTATGTAATTTCTTTGTAAGTTCACAACATCTTCCTCTTGACTTATTGTACACCATCACCAGCAAGATTTTGGAGGTATTTGATAATCTTTTTGTTATCAATCTCTTGAAGTGCATCAATGAAATCTTCAAACGTCTCTATCCAAACAATGCATCTATTGACAATATTTTGCTCTTTGCTGGCATCGAACAGTGGTTGTGATTTCAGGAACATAGCATTACTGTAGACAAGTTTGCAACTTAATAACACTGCTTTTGGATCACTGTGACTTGGTTTATGCAACTCGTCTGTGAGGTCATCTTTAATGGTGGCTAGAAACATGACATTCTTTGCTGTCTCCTGAAAAATGGTGAGTAGGGGTGAGACATAGCCTCCAGATAAAGCTTTGATGAAAGCCATGGTTCAGACATCATCTTCATGAGAAAGGGCTTTGAAGGAATCGAGTATGTTGATGAGATCTGCAATAGATAGGACTTTAAAGGATAATTCTTGTGGTATTCTACTGGATGGGTTGGGCATACGTGGTAAAACAGGATTTGTGTTGTAAATGTTCTGCCTGAGCTTATGAATTTGTTCACTGTAGAAGAGGTTCATGCACTTTTCTGTTGTTTGAAGAATAGCTGGGTCCGGGAGGGGGTTGGTGTAGTGCTTGATTGTCTTGAATAGTTGTCTGCTTCTATTGCTGGCTTCATTGATGGTGTTGGTATAGCGCTTTGTTTTGGCTGATGCAATGAGCTGTTGCATATTGCACGGAGGGGCTTCTGTTTCATGAGGCCATTGACACTATTTCTCCTCCATTTTTTTCCTGTGCGCAGATGGATTGTTTATTGTCAGAAACATTTTTAGAGCAGCAGAGTGCTGAAGGCTTTGGCTTAACTTAAAAGTATTAAAGATGTTTAGAAGGTTGCTGACATCCAACATGGAGATAATAGGATGAGAGATGAGTTCAAGCATTCGGTAGTTGCATTAAGAAGTCTTTGAAAGATAAGAAGATTTTATCATCTCTTTTGGGTGGAACTTGGTTTGCTGGTAGGATATCAAGCAGGTAGATAGGAATAGCAAATTGGTCAATCTAGTCCAAGAGTAAGGGTAGTTTACATAGATTTTTTGAAGAATTTAAGAAGACTATGTCGAGAATGTGTATGTTTGGAGTGTGCTGGATGTGTTTGGAGCGTGTTGGAAGTGTGCATGATGTTCCACATTATGTTCCACATTACGTATGTTCTAGATGTTGGGGAGGGTATATCTTTTTTATGTTGTCTTATGTTGTCTGGAAGGTTGAAGTCACTCGGATGGGTGAGGATAATATTTGTACATACAAAACTTCACTTTGTGAATATTTGTACATACAAAACTTCACTGTGTATTATGTAGACATGCATGAATAGGAATAGCAGATAATCAGGCACATCTCATCTAATGGCTCCTCTGTATTCTGGAATGTCCTAAACATTTCATAGTCACCTGACCAAAACGTCTTGAACTATGTTCAAACAGATTTGCTTCATAGTGTTTCCAAGTATTAATCATATTTTTTGTGAAAGTTTTAATACTTCAACTTTTAATTCTCTGTTCTGTAGCCATGTAAATGTGGAATATGCTGACATAACATACTATCTTCATAACTTCAAATTATTAAATGCCGCAGTTTACCATTTTCTTTTCTAAATGTTTCTTATTTTATATATGATATGTAGTAGGCATAATTCTGGACTCGGGGAAAAAATGGCTTCCACTGTGCACAGTGAAATGAAGAAGCATGGAATATTGACAAAGGTTTGCTGAGGTTCCGGTATTACAAATTCCTGTATTCAGCATATTGCATTTGTACAGCATCAGAGGGGACACAAAATTATTCCATGGTCACATTTCAGTTATTTGGTTGTCAGTGATCAATAATTATTTTATGTCAAGATGTTGGTGGATTAAAAGTTAAATGGGACATCAACTGGTGTGAGTTCTTAGCAAACAGCATGGCAGAATGTTTGTCAACAGGAATGTCTCATGGGGACATTTTCAGGTGAAAGAGGAAGTCATTGATGGATTAGGGGACCTAACAGGAAAATGGCATTGTATAATTACTTTCTTATTGGCTCTTGATATTTTCATACAGATGATGTTCAGACTAAGGATTTCTCTTTGTTCACATAAGATAATCAATAGGTTTTAAACTTGATAAAGGTTGATATGGTTTGTAAGTGTGGACCTCTAAATGTGATAGTGGTGTGGTTAGATTTTCTGTGCTGGTTATTTGGTAAGCAATCTGGTATTGTATTCAGAAGCATGTTCCTACCTTTAAAGTAGCAGAGCATGAGAGCCGAAACAGAAGGGCAAACGTTAGCAGTAGAAATTGTTTTTTACCTTCTTTAGATGACTCAACTGTTGTCAAGGTATCAAAAACCTTGTATCTTCTTTGTCACTGATTTCGAGAGTTAACGTTTAGATCAAATGTAATTCTAAGGGGCATATTTACAAGGCCCTTGCCCCACTACAGTGTCACTTTTTTGACACTCTGGTGGCATACAATGCTGAGCCATATTTACAAAACCACGCAAAGCCTCCCTGCATAGTTTTTTATGGCCTTGTAAATATGGCCCCCTTTCATGCATTAATTAATTAATCATGGATGTTGCTTGGGTGTTTCTAAGCAACACCCATGGCTTCTGACATATTCTAAGTTTTACCTCCCCAGGAGAGGCATTAAATAAGTGCAATAAGGAGAAATGCCTTTATTCCTCTTTCTTTTTATGCTCTTCCCATGGGTGCTATGTGAGGAACACACCATCAATGGTTGTTTTTGTGCAGGAAGGTGTCACCATGCAGCAGGAAGGTGTCACCATGGAGCAATACAGGTACCCTTGTTCCATGGTGCAAGGGTTCCTGCGTAGGCGCTAGGCAACCAATTGTGCACCAGCGCAGAGGAAAGCACAGGGATGCGTCATATTGCTGTAAATACGACACTTGCCTGCACTTTCCAAATGATGCAGCTCTGTGCAGAAAGATGGCTTGATGCACTGTGCTGCATCATTTTCTAGTAAATATGCACCTACATTTCACCCATTGTGTAAGAGTTGACATAAAAACCTCAAGTTTTATATCCAGTAGCCACAATACTTAAGTATGCAATACTGTCTTTTAATGAAAGGGCCATTTCAAAGTGCTAGTGGGAGCAAAACGTTGCAGGGGACGGAGAAATGAGGGAAAAGAGTGGGGAAAATAGAGTGCCGTACAAATATTTGGAAATCACAAACAATATTCGGAGGCTTGGATACTACAGGTACATTAAGAGCCCCTGGTCTTGTTACAGCCATAGCCTTTAAAATGTATTTAGTCAATCTAACTATTGGAACAGAAGCTAACTCAAGAGGATCGTCTTCAAGTTAATCCAGGCTCTTCTCTTGACAGCTTGTTCCCACTCTTAATGCCGTCAAATATTCTAGAAGAACCAAACGTGTAGGTGCTGAACAGTCGCACGAGCAACAGCTCAGCACGAAATGACAAAGCGGGAATATTTATCCAGGATGAGTCATTAGACCTCACTCATTAAAATTCAATGTTTTGATTCTTAACAAAATGTAATTTTTGTGCTATGCGTTCTATTGCAAATGTAAAAGCAAATCAGCAGCGCCCATTCGAAAACTGATGATATGCATTAGGAATATTAGATATTTTAAAGAATCTGCCATTTCAGTGGTCATTTGTTACTTGACACTGATGCATACATTTCTGGTCTGATAGCACAAAAGGAAGGTTGGTGCTTCTGTCGCTGGCGGGCAGATGTTGGTAAGAGATGCATTCACTGAAAAACAAAATAATGCACAAAAGTATTGCTTTTGTGTAGGTGGCATAAAGAGGCAGTATTGGCTGCGCACGTGTTGTTCAAAATGAGAATGTTAGCTCTGCTATTGATATGAGACATTCCAACCGGTCAGTACTACACATCACTTAGATATCGATGTGTGGTTATATCATTTAAAGAAAAATGGAGTGCACGACAGACCAATACACGTGACCTCGTTAGATAATCAGAATTACATATCCTCTCATTTAATAGAGGCAGACATTTAAAAAAGCATTTAAGAGCATGGGCCCTTCAGGTGCTCACTACTGTGGACGTGGGGAAACAATGAATTACTAATTGTGTGATGCACGTCCAATATTATTTATGTAATTGTTTAGTGAGGGCTGGGCAGCACAACACTTGCGCTGCACTCACAGGCACTGATAAATCGCACAGGTTTTCTCTATGGATAAAGGTCCTGCTTGCTGAGTGAGAGAGTCTTAAACTGCAATATACTTAATGGGCATTTCAGTGTGTAGCCAGCCAAATGGATGGGCCTTGCCACCGCATTTCAGTTCTGTCTGTAGAGATCTTGAGTGAAGAACTTGAATTTGTAAATAAGGCACCCTTTCACACTATTCTTAGCGTTATAGGGGTGGTCAACGAGTGTTGCAGTGAGCCTTCTGCTGCAAAACCCATTGATTGTCACTCTTCCCCCTATTTCCAAGGGTGGCTTAAATCGGAGGCAGTGCCAAAATTAAGACCAGGGAAAACATGGTATTAACTTGGCGAAAAGGAGGAGAAATACTTTATTTCTCCTAGTTTTTTCTGTTTCAAGTGTGCTGCATTGTGCAGCACACCTAGAAACAGCAAATTGCCATGAATGATTGTTTATGTGCAGGAAGGTGTCCTTTCCTGTGCACAAACAATCATTAAGATAATGACAATTTGTGCAGCACACATAGAGGTTGCAAATCGCCATCCTGGATTTGTTTATGTGCAGAAAGGGACACCTTCCTGCGCATAATCATTCTCTCAACACAGGCATCCTTGCACTATGATGCAAGAGTGCCTGCTTTGGCGCAAGGCATCTCATTTTAGAGGAATCACTGACAAAATATCGACTACAGAATATCGTCGTCAAAAATATCGGAGGCGAAATATCGAGATCCAGAATATCGACATCCTGTCTACATTATGGTAAGTACAAAAATATCGGAAAAAATATATCAATGTAAAAAATATCGTTGCTAAAAATATTGTTTGTTATTTAAGTTAGAAAAATAATGTAAAATAAAGTACATAATACATATAATTAAAATACAGATAGTAAATAAAAAATTAAATGATTAAAAAGTATAAATAATATAAATATAATGTAAAAATAAATAAAACATATACATATAATATACAACATATATACCTACTAATAAGTTTTAATAATTATTTTAATAACTTATATTTTTTAAGAAATATCATATATATTATAAATACATCTATACATGTTAAACAATAATATAAATAAAAATTAAATAACTATATATAACAGATTTTTAAAAAAACCTCTTTTTAATAATAATTATATACTACATTAACTAAAATAATATAAAAAATATTAGATAGCAGCGTTAACAAAATTACTATTCCAACTCAAAACAGTACGGAAAATGTTGGATAGCGTTGGGGTAAAAATTATTATACCCACCCCAGTGAGTGCAACATTGGGGAAAGTGTTGGATAGTGTAGGGGTAAAAATTACTATTCCCACTCCAGTGAGTGCAACAGTAGGGAAAGCGTTGGATAGCGTAGGGGTAAAAATTACTATTCCCACCCCAGTGAGTGCAACATTAGGGAAAGTGTCGGATAGCGTAGGGGTAACAATTATTATTCCCACTCCAGTGATTGCAACAGTAGGGAAAGTGTTGGATAGCGTAGGGGTTAAAATTTTCTATTCCCACTCCAGAGAGTGCAACAATAGGGAAAGTGCTAGATAGCATAGGGGTAAAAATTACTATTACCTCTCCAGTAAGTGCCACAGTAGGGAAAGTGCTGGATATCGTAGGGGTAAAAATTACTATTCCAACTTCAGGGAGTGCAACAGTAGGGAAAGTGTTGGATAGCGTAGGGGTAAAAATTACTATTCCCACCCCAGTGAGTGCAAAAGTAGGGAAAGTGTTGGATAGCGGAGGGGTTAAAATTACTATTCCCACTCCACAGAGTGCAACAGTAGGGAAAGTGTTGGATAGCTTAGGGGTAAAAATTACTATTCCCACTCCAGTGAGTGCAATAGTAGGGAAAGTGTTGGATAGCGTAGGGGTAAAAATTACTATTCCCAATCCAGGGAGTGCAACAGTAGGGAAAATGTTGGATAGCGTAGGGGTTAAATTACCATACTTATTAATTAAATACGTTTTGTTAAATAACTAATATATTAAAAATTAATTAACTAAGAAATTAATACTAAATACCAATAAAATAAAATTAATACTTACTTAAATAAAATGTAATTACTTCCCACCCTATTCCCTATAAACCCACAACCCACTACACATAAAAATTACCATAATTAATTCAATTATCAATTAATCAACTAATACAAATTAATTAACAATTTTATTTAGCAATAAATTAACAATCAATACCAATAAATATAAACATATTAATTAATTAATTATAATTAAATTACATCCCACCCTTTTCCCCTATAAACCCACAACCTGCTACACATAAAAATTTACTTAATTAATTCAATAATCAATTAATCAATTAACAAAAATGAATTACCAGTTAATAATTAATTAACAATAAATTAAATAATCAATAAAAATATAAACATGTTAATTAATTAATTATAATAAATGACTTCCCACTGTATTCCCCTATAAACCCACAACCTGCTCTGATACTAAAACACAAAATTTACTTTAAAAAAATTACTAATTTCTAAACATTTATTACATATATTTAAAAATAATAAAAATATATTACAAAAAATGTTAAACATACATATAAGATACATACTAAAATACATAACACTAATATAAATATCGATATTATTAACAACATTTTTGCTACAATATTACTTACTTCGATATTACTAATTTCGATATATAAAAAAACGATATTACTTACCTTAAGGTCGATATTCTGATAAACGATATTCTTGACATTTGATATTCTGTCCCTACGATATTAGAAACTCGATATTATTGTAGGTCAATATAATAAATTCAATATTTTGACTGCTCACGATTTTAGAGACATTGCAGGGAGAAACGCAGGAGTACACTGTATTATTGTAAACACGGCACATGTTTGCATTTCTAAAGTGATGGAGCGCGGCATTAGATATTTTGGAGCTAACCCGTGTTCTTCCACTTTATTGTAAATATGTTCCTTCATGCACCAAGGTTAAAAACGGGATAGAAAAATCAAAAAGATAAAGAGTCACACAATCTTGGGGTTTAGGGGCCATAAACTTTAACAAGTGATGCAAAAATAAGAAATCTAGACTAATCCAGAGCCTGAGAAAATCTCTGTTGACCTATTGGTCAAGTGTAAATGAAAATAAGTTCATAGTGTCCTATAAACAAATTAAAGTGTTCAAACCGTTTCTAAAATGTGATTACCCTATCTCTTCTACTCCCCAAACTCTGCAATTGCTCGACATTGAGGAAAGAGCCCAATTTAAGATGGCATGCATCACTTATAAAATTGTCCATAACTCCTAGCCTTCCTGCTTGGTTGGAAAACTGAACGTCTTGGGCACCGAACAAGAATCAAGAAATGCTGTACCCCTCCTGCTCTGACCGCCAACATTCAGGCAAGAAAGCTATATGAAACAATCATTCTCTGGTAGCACAATAAGACTATGGAACCTTTTCCAACCAGGCCTTTACAGAACCTCTTCCATGATAAAGTTAAAAAAAGATTGTAAAATCTTCTTATTTGAGAAACACTTTGGTTAGAGCGAGTTTCATTACACTGTTGACCCAAATTGCCTAGCCTGATTTCACCTGCTGACTTTCTCTGTTTCCATGTTGCCTGTTGATTGTTTTATGACAATAGTTTTCTAAAGTACCTCTTTTATGGTACAGCACATATGCTGATATGAATTTCTCTTTTTTGTTGTTGTTCCAGTTACAAATTGTTAGCTTTATGAAGTTTGTTTTCCGAATCACATGCCTTGTCTTTTTTTATAGAGTTTTCTAACCAGGCCTACGCTAAAGAAAACCGCAAAAAAAATAATACATAAATAAAATTGACTAGTGTGACCCATACAGCCTATTAGAAATGGGGTTCCTGGTTGGCAGAGGTATGCAACCTGTCCAAGCATGAACCACCATTCTAGTCATGGTAAGCTAAATACACACTTAAAGATAACCTGTGCTCTGGGAGCCTGGCACAAGGCAGCCAGGCTTATCTAAAGATGCAATCTATAAAGTATTTCGACATTACACACACATGCACAGAAAAACAGTGAGAACAACAACAAAATACTCCACACAGGGTTAAATAGATAGCATTTTAATGAGTGAAACAAAACTAAAATAACAAAAATCCAATAAGTAGAACTGGAGTTATGAATATTTTAAGAGTTAATCATAGTATCTTGCTTAGATTCATAAAGTGCGAACCAGGGACATCTGGTCATGTTAGACTGGGGTCAATCCAAAGTTCAGGCTGACGATGGCTGGCAGGCTGGCTACAGGACTCATGCAGGTCTTGATGAAAAAGTACCTGCATTGGCACCACTTGGCAAAACAGGACTCAAAGGTGGCAGAATCAAGGTGATGTTGCAGGGTTGGGGGAAGTCTTTGATGGCCCTGAGACTTCATGACAGGTTACATGCCATCAAGCCCTTAGAGTCACTCTGGGTTCAAGAGAGATGGGTAAAGTCATTTTCCTCAGCAGGGCAGACGGTAGCAAGAATCTGGCAACAGGCAGCACATCAGAGTAGAAAAGCAGTTCTTCAAGAGCAGTAGTCCAGCAGAGTGGCAGTCCTTGTAGCAGCGCAGCAGTCCTTGTTCCTGACAGTGTTCCTCATAGGACCAGAAGTGCATTTTCTTGGTAGGGTCAGAAACCCAGTACTTATACCCAGTTGTGTCCTTTAAATGGGTTGAATTCAAAGAAGGCTCTCTGAAGTGCACACAGGTCCTTTCTTCCCAGTCCTGGCTCCAGACTATCAGTAGGAGGTAATCAGCCCTTTTTGTGGGAAACAGACACTGCCTATTCAGGTGTAAGTGTAACCTACCCCTCCCTTTCTGCTGAGGAAGAGCCATCAGAATGCAGATGAGTATGCAGACACACCTAACCTTCCTGTGTTTGTGGATGTCTAGAGGTAATGTACAAAATGTAGCTGTCACCCACCCCAGACGTGTATTAGAGACAGGCTGCAGGCACACAGATCAGTAAGAGCATTGAAATGCCCACTTTCTAAAAGTTTAAAGAACAAGTGATGAACGGGATGCTGAACAATGCAAACATTCAGCCCCTGTCACAAAGATCTGGGTTTAATCCATTGTTCTGTTGCCACCACGCCACCTCAATGTGGGCCCAGCCATATGCAAATCAGTCTTGACCCTGTTCATCATGGGAACAGTCCAGCCTGAACTGCCAATCCAGGTCTGCCGTGGACCAGAAACAAGCATCCTGTGACCGGTTTTGGGGTATCACCCCTCATCAACCATGCTAGCTTGAATCCAGTGGCACAGTGAGCACAGGACCCGAAGTTGGGCATACCCTTCCCAGTTAGGGTGACAAAATCAAAAAGAACAAAGGGAACAAGTGGTGGACGGAATGCTGAACAATGTAAATATTTACCCCCAGTCACAAAGATCTGGGTTTAATCAATCAGTCTTGAACCTGTTCCTCATGGGAACAGTCCAGCCCAAACTTCCAAGCCATGTCTTTCATAGACCAGAAACAAGCATCCTGGGACCGGTTTTGGGGCATCACCTCTCATCAGACAGGCCAGCTTAAACCCAGTGGTGTAGTGAGCATGGAATCCATGTCTGGGCATATCCTCACCACTCAGGGTGACAAAATCAAAAAATACAAGTGATGGGCGGAATGCTGAACAATGCAAACATTCACCCCGAGTCACAAAGATCTGGGTTTATTCCATTGTTCTTTTGCTCACCACGCTCCCCCTGTTTGGACTTTTGGTTCTGTTCCTCATGGAAACAGCCCAGCTGCAACTGCCCAGCCAGGTCCTCCCTGGGTCAGAACCAATAATACTGGGAAGGGTTTGGGGCAGAGCACCTAAATCATCAGGCACAGACATAGTGGTACTTGGCACCACAACAATGGGAGTGTGCAGTCAGGGAGCAGTGCAAACAATGTGGTTGAGACTCCCATTAATCTCACTTTGACATGTATCTTAGGGGGCCAAGTATATTTATACCACAACTCTGTGAGTCACTAAAGAAGTGGCAGCTGGGCATATGAAAAGAAAGGTTGAGTCGTCAGTCTGCATTTGCAGCATTAGTCCGCCCCATATGCTTCTTTAACTCTTTACTTTCTCACCTGGCAGATGGGCAATAGGATGCTTTGGTCGTCTCTTAAGGAGACATGTAATAGATGTGGGGAGCTCCAATGTCAGTTATGACCCTAGCTCTGACTTAGGAAGAACAACAGGTGTTCTATTTCAGATAAGTCCTTTCAGGTGGAATCTCTCATATTAGCATGTGAAGCAACTGGGGGCCAGATGTAAGACCATTTTTTCAGTCACAAACGGGAAATTGGCCCATTTGCTACTGCTAAAAAAAGTGGTGGTATGTACAAATGCTATTTTGCTAGTTGGTTACTCACAAAATAGTGTAGTGTTTGCAAGTTGCTGTTAAGAAGGGATGTGCCAAGGGCGTCCCTTCCTAATAGCGAGTCAGAATGGTATGTACCATTGATTTGCGATCGCATTTGCGGTCAGAAAACACTCACAGATTACCACCTACTTCAAGTAGGTGGTAAGCTACTCGCAAACGGAAAGGGGCTCCTAGGGGCCCCTTCCCCTTTGTGACTGGCAGCAAAAATATTTTTTAAGAGCAGTCAGTGGTCCCATGGAACATTGCCTACTCTTGAAAAATGAAACAGAAACATTTCATTTTCTTTTTAAATGCATCCCGTTTTCCTTTAAAATGTGCTCCTTATAAAAAAAAAACCTGCTCTATTGAAAAAGCAGTCACAGACATGGTGGTCTGCTGACCCCAGCAGGCCACCATCCCAGTGAGTGCTGGCCATTCCCAATAGGTCACAAATTGCGACCTGCCTCATGAATATAGATGAGGCAGGTCATTTGCGACCCCATTAGGAATCGCAAACAACGTTTGAGACACTTTTGTACATTCCATTTTGCAAGTCGCAAATTGCGAGCTGCAAAACGTTGCAATTTCCAACTTGAAAAATGGAATGGTCGTACATCTATCCCTGGGTCTTTAGCTCTCCGTTCTCAAAAATGCAGTCATTCTACCTCTTTCTTGTTCAGTTCACAGTAACAGTAGCCTCAGGTTTGTTTCTTTTTCCTGTGCTCATGCACAGAGCTCCTTGGAGTCGATAGCTGGACTTGCATACTTGGATCGCATGCCATAATATATACAGAAACAGTTGACGTTTTCCATTCGTTAGAAATACAATCGCTGTTATGAGCACCTTTTTCTATGTACATTTCACCTTGGAAATAAAGCTTCACGCTTACTCTGGTTCCCTTGTTTATTGCAATTATCCAGACATTTCCATTGAGTTTGACTATATGACATGTTTACTCTTTCAGTTGATATTGGATGGCTTAGATCATTTTTGCAGAGCTGGACACATAATGCAGAGTAAGGGTAAGTAGACTGACCCTTTTCATGCCTCATTTGAAGAACTGTTTTTAGCTGCCATTTCGTTCAGGTGTACCTTTTGAGGACACAGGTTGGCCTGCTGAAAATGGCTCAGTTCATGGAATGCAGACAAAACAATGTTCCTGCCCAATTGAGGTGGATGTGAATTCAGTACTTGACAAAACACTGATGATGTTGGAGGGGGAAAGAGGGAAGGGCAGTGAGGGGGTAAAAAAGGAAAGGAGCGACAGCAAACTTTCTTACTACAGCTAGTTTTATGGCACACCCTTTATACCTCGAGCTACATACATGAATGCGAACTCCGGTACTGTGCAGCCCACGTGTTATGTACACAAGCCATTTGCAACCACACTTCACACTCGAGGGATGATGTAGGGTCCCATTTATAATAAACTATACAGATTTCCCAGTGGAGAGCTGGAAGTCTATCTGACCCAACTTGTGGTGCATGTGAAACGTGCTATTCCAATGAATACCAATAAGCTGCCTCCAACCATTGCTTATGTCTTGCTTCATCTTGGGGACACTGGTCATTCATGGTACAAAAAGCGTTCTACTGCGAGCGGACTTCTGCCGTGTACCAGACCCTAGAACAATGCTGGTGAGCAGCACAAAGATCCTGCAGTGCTCCTTCCAGGACACTCGTGACATGGATCATTTGCACAGCACCCCTTACCTTTCTCTGATAAATGAGGAGCAGGGTGCAAATGGCTACTGCATTCCCAACGTGTCACTCTACGTGCATTTTATGATTCACAGATTCCTCCTATCGCAAATTCCAGCCTCTCAAGAAACCAGCAGCAAACCTGAATCATGTATATTCAGCATTAGATAAAGAATGGTCCTACTTACTTCAGAGGACATTTTCGAATAAGCTTAACTGGGTCGATTCTGATGTCAGTTTTTACCAACCTTCTATCCAGTCTCAGGACCTGGATAAAGGATTAATGAAAATGTCTTTAGCAATGTACACTTGAACGTGCTTCAGTGAGGCTGTTATCAATGTTTATTTATTTATTAAAGCACCGGAATAGTGTTTGGGCACTTTTCATTCAAGCAGTGAATGCACCACGACATGAAAATGAGAACACATGCAATACAGATTAGCAGATTCTATTTGCTTAACGGAGGCTTGGTGAAATAGATATGTGATCGAGATATCTGCCAGCGCATCTGGTTTAAAGCCCAAGGGCCTCATTCATGAAAAGTGTTGCATCGCTGGGGGAAACCAGTGATGCAACACTTTTCATAGCACCATCCTGGCAACACCCTGGATGCGCTGTATTTACTGTATGGGGCTCCATTTCGCAAGGATTTACAGATGCGTCAGGATATCTCAACCGTCTTATTACAAGTGCATTATATGCTATGGTACTTGATAAGGTGGATGCAATACTGATCACACTTGAAACTGATTAACTTGTCTGCCAGATTCCAAATCAGTCCCTTAGTCTGCTTTACCATGTCTCACTGAAGCCATCATGTAAAATACCACGCAGAATTCCAATTTCTGTACTGCATACTTAGCAGAGTGTTTGTTTGAGTGTAAAAAGTATAGTTCTACCTGCTTCCAATGCAAAGTTATCACATATTAAATGTAATGAGACAATGCACTGTTAGTCAATTGGAGAGATTGGCCTTTCATCAGTGAATAAAGACTTGAAGGAATTTTTCACTGTCTAAACATGTAAAACTTAAGTACACATATCCCACTTTTAAAATACAATGGACCCTGCCCTATTAGCCTTTAGGCCCTACTTTAGGGGTGACTTAAATGTATTAAAATGTAAAAGTAGCATTTTCGGAATTGTGACTTAAAATCCGACCGCACCATATAAATTGAAATTTGTTTGAGTGTAAAAAGTATAGTTCTACCTGCTCCCAATGCAAAGTTATCACATATTAAATGTAATAAGACAATGCAGTGTTAGTCAATTGGAGAGATAGGCCTTTCATCAGTGAATAAAGACTTGAAGGAGTTTTTCACTGTCAAAACATGTAAAACTTAAGTACACATATCCCACTTTTAAAATACAATGGACCCTGCCCTATGAGCCTTTTGGCCCTACTTTAGGGGTGACTTAAATGTATTAAAATGGTCTAGGAAAATGTTTATTTGGCCAGTTCAAAATGGCAGTTTAAAACTTCACTGCAGGCTGCAGTTGCAGGCCTACAAAAAACTTTGAAATAAGTGCTACAGCGCCACTAGTAGCATTTAATTTACAGTGCCTAGGTACATGTAGTACCATTTCTTTACTAGGGTCTTACAAGGAAATTGCCAATTAGGTGTATACCAAATTACCATGTTTGAAGGAGAGAGCAGAAGCACTTTAACACTGGCTAGCAGTGGTAAAGTACACAGAGTTATGAAGCCAACAAAAACGAATTCAGCAAATCATGAGGATGGAAGGCAAGGATGTCAGCTTTAACAACAACTTTTCTACAGTCGAGATTGAACCATGACATTTTCAGTGCACCAGCTCCACAGTTTGCCTGATTTAAATGCTTTGTCATTTTTAAGGACTTCTACCAGAACTTTATAGACAATTTTAGATATTTAGAGGGCTCAAATGATCACACAGAATAATAAGCTATTTGTCACCTGTAATACATGATCTATTTTCCAGCTGCCTTCTGAGCTGTGGTACCATTCACTTATGATTTCATGTTTAATCCACTAGTTAAAGAATGAGAATATTCCATTTCAAGCCTTTTTGCATTGTAAGCAGGTCTTGAGGTCTCTGTATCTAAAGGATAACAGTGAACTCAATATTCTGCCCAAAAGAAAAAATATCAAATAATACATAGAATACAGTGGAAGGATAATTTCCAGATCCAAATTGACTTTAGTTAATTTTCCTCCTTATATCTATCATTTAACTTCTGCAATAGTTTCTTATACATAAAACCATCTAAAATGTTCCTTTTTGAATTCACTCTTGCTTTTACTCTTCGGGTCATTGCCACCACTTCTGGTATATCTCTATCCTGTTGAGACTAATCTTTAGCTACATTCTTATGGGCAAGGTGTTCTTTGAAGTCACTGCATTCATTCATCACAAATGTGATCTGTTTGTTGCAGTATAGTTTCTATTGGTGCATTGCTGGCTCTTGTGTTCATATACCTTATTTAGGATCATTGACATATATGCCCCTGAAAACTACTTCATTTATTTAAGATTCACCAACTTTAAAAGGCCCCTTTTATATGAATCTTTCAGGAGAATGTTGCATGTTTAATGAAGATATGATAGCCATAAAAAAATATATGTAGATATAAATATATATTCACTGAAAAAAACATAGGTTTTACAGACATTATAGTTAGGAATTAGCATTTAAAAAACCTTTGAATTAAACTAAAAAAAACATAGGTTTCAGGAACGTTATAGTTAGTTGGACATTTGACTCATATAAAACCAGAGATATTTGCCTGTTATAGTTAGTTGAGCTAACTATAACTCCGCGCCCGCAATGCACTGCTGATGATGTCACATATTACATAACTCATGACATGGTCAGTGACATCACTGTTGACATCATTGACGACATCTCAAATGATATCACTGAATTTCGAACGTTTTTTAAATGTTAATTTCATATTTTAATGTTTATAAAACCTATATTTATCCTATTATTTTTTGCAATATTTTGCAACTCTATTATACTTTTTTTTTACTTTAAAAATTAAGTAATGTTTTATATCTTCCCTAAAAAATATCTATATCATTTTTTTGTTTGTTGAGAAAACTGCACTCCCATACCGGTAGTGTACCAAGCTCCATCACCACGCGAATCCTATCCACCATATTGCTAAACTTGTAAAGGATGCGCATTTCGCATCCGACGGATTTGTGGCACCGCGTTCAGCGTAACATCATATACGTATGAGTTCGCACCAGGTACTACATAGGTATCCGACGGGTACGCAGTACCAAGCCATTTGTTACGTCATGTATGTATGAAGTCGCTCCCGCTGCGTGTTGTGTATGCGACCAGTGCACGCTGCCAGGCCCTGTGTTGATCATGGACATATGGTGTCGCGCCGGGTACGCCGTTCCCTCGTTTTTTTGTATGTCTCAAAACTATATCTAAATAACTTTAAACTGTATATGAGAGTAAGCGATAATCTAAAATATTTTAAACATTTATTTATTTCTAACTGTAATAAACTTATATTATGATAAATATATTTTCTCAAAATCTTGTCGGGTGCGGCCTCCTTGCGCCCTCGATCCGCGATTGCCATGTCACCTTAAAAAAAAGCATTTGATTAGTTCATAACATTTCCCATTGTAACAGTTGGAGGACCCCACCCATATTAGTCATTCTCTCTACAGCATTTGATGAGACACACCCCTTCTGCTTAGAGAGCCTATTTGAAAAGTTTTTTTGCTGTGTACACATATCTTCTACTGCATACAACATGTAACGATCATCTTGATCAATATTCATGGTCTGTACATTAGCCTTCCATGTGTGATCACCATGCATCTCAAACGTTACATCAAAAATCAAATGTGTGTTACACAATGCCCCTGGTGTGTGTGTGTGCACATTATTGTGCTGCCTTTCGGCCTGGGTATTGCTGGCCCAAAGGGGTATCATCAGCCACGGGCAGAGTGCACATCCTAGATCACATGTGACAAACAGCAAACAGTAATGTGTACATTTGTATTGCTGTATTCTCTGTTGTCAGGCTTTACCAGTATAGTAATTAGGCCTGGGCAAAAATTTCGTTCCGTTCGCGGAAATTGCGATATTTTGACATTTTTGCGTTCCGCGGAGAGCGCGAAAATGTCAAAAATTCCGGTTTCCGCAGCTTGGCGATAATTTGTTTCTTGCTCGCGCTGTAAAATGATACATTCTCGCGCGCGCGCGATCGCCTTACCTGAATCCCTGCGTTCGCCGACAAGTTTTCTTGATCCGGTCGCGTTCTCCATGAGATGTTGTATTGTTTTTAGCCATTTGCGCTGTCTCGCGACAGTTCGCGCCCGCAGTGACGTCATGCGTCGCGCGATCACGTCTTTCTTCTCGCGATCATGCACCGCGAGAACAACTCAAAACAAGATGGCCGCGCCCGCAAGCAGCCACATGGGTAAGTTGGCGACCCGCAACCATGCAGAAAATCGCGCGAACATGCCGGAAAAAAACTTCCGCATCTTCGCGATATTTCTGCTTGTTTGCGATAATTTTAAACATTCTCGCGATAATTTGCGAAGGTTAATTCCGCAAATTCCGCCCACCCCTAATAGTAATGTGTCATATCTGCGACTTTCAGATTCACGTTTGGCATGCATTGCTTAACTATAATGAACGTTATCACTATTTATGACGTAGCCTCACTGCTGATCCTCCCTCCATCTGAGCACATTCACATGTGTGCGCTTCGCGATAGCAACACTTTCAATAATACTGCACACCATTCACATGAGTGTCTGCGCATATCCACAATCTTGACAACGACATGTGATGTTGGCCATTCATTGTTTTCTAACAGCATCTCAATAGCGATAGTTGCCGCCCTCTCGGTACATGCTACATTAATGTAAATTGCGCATTCTGCAACATAAAAACTGCAAAAGAAACACACATAAGTACACTTCCTGGCCAGGCAGGAACTGAACAACGCCCAGGTCCCCGGAACTATTATTCACACACCTACGCTCACCTGGCGTACGCAAGCCCAGCCCACTTTGCGTACGTATAAATAGGATAAGGACGACGCCACTTGTCCCAGTTCTTCTACACTGCCTCAGGTGATATGGCCGCATCCACCTCGCATATAAAAATGATCAATACAAAAAAGGGAACCATGAGGCGTACACCATCGTCGCAATCAACACTGCACCTCAATTGTGAACAATGCTGCCCGTCGTGTTTGGACACACAACAATGACAGCAGGTGAGCAGTGGGGCCTTGGTGCACAGGGGCTGCAATTGAGTGCGATGCTGCGGGAGGGGTGGGGTGCATCAGCCTGGGTGCGCAGGTACAAACAAGCAATATTGCCATGCTTAATAGTGTGTTCTCTGACCTCATTCAGTCACATGTCTGTCTCATTTTAAGGACCAGCTGGACCGTACTGTAGGCCTGAGCCAGCAGGCAGCGCTGCCCTACAGACACGTGTTGAGCGTAGTGCTGCGGGATTGGTGGGGTGCATCAGCCTGTGTGCAATGGTGCGAACAACCGATGTTACCCTGCGTACCGATGAAGGAAGGACCCACTCAACTGGTGTTCTCTATCAACGTTGAAAGAAACCTTCATTTACCTCAAGGTGTTTCCAACATTATATTTTTTCCCCCTTTTTAGACACTGGGTTAGTGGAGCCAAAATGGACGGAGCGGGTGTTCACCCTGTGATGATGCCCTGGGCATTCTGACGCCTTCCACCGTGGTATCAAGACACCGTCCCCGACCAGAGACCTGCTGGTCCACCCTGATAGCGGCACCCCAGAGTTGGAGCTCACACCGGCACGTCCTTGGACACACCGGTTGTGGCAGGTGAGCAGTCAAGCCTCGGCGTGCAGGAGCTGCAATTAAGCACAGTGTGGGGGAAGGGGCTGGGGTGCAGCAGCCTGGGTGCACAGGTGCAGGCAAGCGATGTTGCCATAGATAAAAATGTAATCTCTGGCCTCATTCATATCTCTTTTTCATTTTAAGGACTTACTGGACCGCACTCTTTCTCGCAGACCCCAGCATCCCAGACACACGTATGACGGGAGGTGAACAGTGAGGGCTGGGTGCAGTAGGCTGGCGCTCTGTCTTTTCCTCCCTCTGTTCTTTCCACTCTCCCTCCCCTTCTCCCTTCCACCCACTCGCTCTCTGTCCCATTCTCACTTTCCTCCGTTCATTCTCACTACCTTTCTTTTTCTCTTAGACATGGCACACATACTTATGTTTCTTTTTTGTCTTGCAGGTTTTGTACGCTGCTTCAGGAGGAGTTCCACCCACTTTATGTTTTACTATTGTTCTAATAAAGTTAAATTTCTATTTATTTGTGTTGTGTTAATAAAAGTTTATTTTTTTACCAATAAATAACTGAGTGCATGGGTCCTCTTTTTCTGACAACACTTGTCTGTAGTTTATTGTGAAAATCGGCAGTTGATAGTAGGTTATAAGGGAAATTTTGTTTAATTTTCTGGTGCACCTACCAAAACTAGACCAACACACTATTACACAAATGAAGCCTGTGTAATTGTACAATGGCAAGAGTTCTATGAGTGTATCACTTTATAACACCATGAGAACTGCCCGTGTGATTTCAAAACCAATAAGGCACTGCCTAGGACCACCGAGGCTTCAAGGACTGGCGAGGCCCACCCTCCATATTTAAATAAAGCCCCGGAGGTTGCCGATCCCCGGTCTCGAGTTGGCCTCAAAGCCCCCCGAACAATTCGTAAACAATACCCGGGGAGGTGTCGATCCCCTAGTTTGCGAAACGTCTCTTTGCCCTCCCGCACCTAATTTACATGTGAGATTAAGATCCCCAGTGCTGCAGAGACCCCGCAATATAATAATAGGATTGGCCCCGGAACATTACCCACCAGTGTGCTCATTTAAATGAACGGGTGAGACCCCGCTTCATTTTTTTTCTCAATTTTTACCATTCCGGTTCCGCTTTATTGAAATGATACGTGGTTTTCCTCCTCTCGCTTCAACGAGGCAAACAAGAATTTACTATCACAGGGTGCAAGCAATGCTCACGCCCTGTAGTAGCAAACATAAATGTCCCGCGCTTGCACACCCCGGGACATTGTATGACCTGCGCCTGGGAGGTGGCGTTCCATGGGACCATGATGCTTTGTTTAATGCATAACTACAGAATTTGTATAAATGCATACTAACACTACTTGCACATGTGTGGCACAGCAACCAGAGTGTAGTGAAGAGGCAGAGGAAGCCCAAAATCAAAAAATATAAATCCTATCACAGGTAGGATTACATATTTTGATCAGCCGACGACCCTGGGATGAGTAGAAACAGATTCACCATGAAAACGGGTCTTCAGCACACGACCCTGGGATGAGTAGAAACAGATTCACCAAGAAAACGGGTCTTCAGCACAACGCAAGCAAGCGCAAAATCTTGGTGAGTGCTGACTTCTTTTCACCTTCTCCCACTTGTCGCCAAATTTATGGAGTGAACAGGAAGACAGCAGTGGATCTGATAAGTAGATTTATTGCAGGAAAAGAAGAAAGCTTAAACAGCCACCAACAGGACCAGACACCAAGGCATCCATCTTCTCCAGCACCGTGTACAAACTCCCCAAGATTCCCCTCATGACTGCCCTACATTCTAACATTACATACTTACATTATAGTATCATTACATACTAACATTGTACTATGACTTACATTGAAATAGTACACAGAGCACATCACTTTACAGCAATGAGCTCACGGTTTAACCCCCGAGTCTTCAGACCAGTAGGGGTGAATAGTTTGCTTCCCACTCCCTGTATAGTATAAACGCATACTAACACTACTTACAGTTATACTACAGTGGCCAGTATGCTACAGTGCCCACAGCCCATCACTTTACAACAATCAGTTCGGTTTGATCCCCGAGTCTTCACACCGGTAGGCGTAGTACTTCGCTTCCCACTTCCGGTATAGTATAAACGCACGGTAGAGCTCAGTAGTTCGCTTCCCACTCCCTGTATGGTATAAACGCCTACTAACACTACTTCCACAGGTATCCTACAAACACCAGAGCACATCACTTTACAGCAATGACCTCCTGGTTTAGGCCCTAGGTTTCATACCTGACTGTAGTACCATCTCATCTCAGCACCATGTTACTCTGAGCAACACTGCACTTTCAGACCGGTAGGTGTGACTACTTCGCTTCGCACGCCCCCACTGAGGTTACAGTGCTCCTATCCTCCTGTTTCCTACTCTTTTTGCCCTTTTTCCCCCTTACTCGCTTCAATGGAATCACAAAATGGCGGCCAACACTTCCTAGTTGCAACCGCTCGCAGTGCTCACAAACAATAAGCAGCAAGCTCGTGCTCGTAACACCTCAGCCAATCAAATGGCAGAATTCCCAAATATCGATATCTGTAAATTTTGATATTTCTCCAAAACTGCGGAATGGATTTACACCAAATAAACAAAAGTGTGCTTTCTAGACCAAGACCCTTCTCCCTGCCAAATTTGGGGCAATTCCGTTCACCCGTTCGACCTGTAGCCTTGTCTAAAGTTTCCTATGGAAATTAACATAGAATAAACATATTTTAGGACCCCCTTTTTTCTCGGCCCCCCCTTGACCAATCACCCCCAAACTTCTCACATAGGAGCTGATATGAACAAAGAATTAGTTTGGAAAATTTCATGACGAGTCTTCCAACGGCACCAAAGTTATAAGCAAAGCAAAAAATGCTCTTCCTATGAAAACTTGGTCCTAACTATAACTACATACTGGCGACCGCCAGTAGGTAATATATAATCTGTCAGCAGGACAATATTGGGCATCCATTTGGAGTTTGATGGACCTGACGAACACACTACAATGCCCAGCAATCCATGCGGCCCATCTGTGGGCGGGCAATGAACTTAATTACAGAGGGTGTGTCAGAACTAAGCACAAAGAAAAAGTCGAGCCTCAGAGGAAAGCGAATTAACGGTGAAACGTGTCAGGCTATATCGACTCTTCACTGCAAATTGTATTGTGATGCCTGTGCCTGTCTCTACCTATTAAAGGTCTTGATGCCAGCTACTGTGGAGTGCGCTTTTGTCTAGAGGGACACCAGGCGCTTTCATATGTACACGGCGGTCCCTGCAGTGGAGAGTGCACCACCCCGGGAACAGACGGGGCCACGTGGTTTTGAATTTTCAAAGCCGCATGTGTAGAACAGCAGCTTACAGGATTGAAGACGGACTGGTGCTGTGAGGCCCATCTGAGGTTTTTTTTAATCTGTTAGCAGGACAATATTGTGCATCCATTTGGAGTTTGATGGAACTGACTAACACACTACAATGCCCAGCAATCCATGCGGCCCATCTGGGGGCGGGCAATGAACTTAATTACATAGGGTGTGTCAGAACTAAGCACAAAGAAAAAGTCGAGCCTCTGAGGAAAGCGAATTAACGCTGAAACGCGTCAGGCTATATCGACTCTTCACTGCAAATTGTATTGTGATGCCTGTGCCTGTCTCTACCTATTAAAGGTCGTGTTGCCAGCTACTGTGGAGTGCGCTTTTGTCTAGAGGGACAGCAGGAGCTTTTATATATATATATATATAAATAAATAAATAAATAAATATATATATATATATATATATATATATATATATATATATATATATATATATATATATATATATATATATATATATATATATATATATATATATATATTACCTACTGGCGGTCGCCAGTAGGTAGTTATAGTTAGGACCCTGTTTCCATAGGAAAAGCGCAACATTCTATTTTGAATAACTTTGGCGCCGGTCGACGAATCCTCGCGTAATTTTCAAAACTAATGGGGCGCTACGCTCCGCTCCTACCCTGAAAATCTCGGGGGGATTCGTCAAGCAGGGGCTGAGAAAAAAGGGGGGTCCCAAAACGCGTTTTCCCCATGCATTTTTCCTTAGGACCTTTAGACAGGGCTACAGCCCGAACGGCTGAATAGAGTTACTTGAAATTTGGCAGAGAGGAAGTCCGCAGGTCAAGGAAGTGCCTTTTGTAGGTGTGGTGTAAATCTGTTCAGTAGTTCCTGAGAAAATAGCATTTAAATCAATATATATATCTGTGGCAGCTTACGGTGCGCTTACCGTGCGCTTACCGTAAGCTTACCGTACGCGTACGGTGACGTGCGCGAGCGCGATTCTGATTGGTTGTCACATGACTGTAAACATTCGAATCGGACGAAATCAGGAAGTGTCGGCCGCCATTTCTTGTGTTTCACACAGAAAAAAAAAGGGAGATATCTTGAAAAGGGGGTAAGGAAGAGAGTTACAGACCCCCTAACATTTGAAAGGGGGTCAAAGAAGGACAGAAAATTACAAAAAAACCATTTATAAATTTTTTAAAAAAATCGCGGGGTACGCGTACGGTAAGCTTACGGTGAGCTTACCGTACGCGTACGGTGACGTGCGCGAGCGCGATTCTGATTGGTTGTCACATGACTGTAAACATTCGAATCGGACGAAATCAGGAAGTGTCGGCCGCCATTTCTTGTGTTTCGCACAGAAAAAAAAAGGGAGATATCTTGAAAAGGGGGCAAGGAAGAGAGTTACAGACCCCCTAACATTTGAAAGGGGGTCAAAGAAGGACAGAAAAGTAAAAAAAAAACATTTATAAATTTATAAAAAAAATCGCGGGGTACGCGTACGGTAAGCTTACGGTGAGCTTACCGTACGGTAAAAAAAAAAAATAAAAAAAGAAATAAAATTCAGATTTAAGTGTTAAGATATTAGGGGGCTCTAAAAAGAGCTATTGTGTTTATGAAGTGATTTGATTTTTAAGTGGTACCTACAAGTAAGTACCGATGCACAGTCTAAGGTTTAAGAGGAAGACTCTGTTCCCTTCATCAGTGAAGTGTACACCATCTCCTCTATAAATGTCTTGCATGTCGTAACGCAAGTTGTTGTGGTAAATGGAACCCATACCATAGTCTCGGAGGAAAGCAGAAACAGATATGTTGACGTGCTTTCTTGCTTTGTCAATCTGCGGACAAAAATGATTGGACCAGTTCCATTTTTGCCTTTGGCATATGTTAGAATATGCAAAGGCAGTTTTAGGGAAAAGTGAAAAAAGTTGTGCAAAGGTCTCCTTCATAAGCATTTCCAGACCTACCCCAGTCAAAGTGCCTAGGTCATTGCCACCAGAGTGCACTATTATGAGGTCAGGGTGTTGGATTTGCATGAAGGATTTCACCAAAGGCATCAATTGGTGCCACTTTAACCCTCTCTGACCAATCCATTTAATGTCTACATTTGGCAAAGCAAGGTCTCTCACCATACCTGTTTTCTCTGCATACTTTTCACTCCAGAAGACATAGCTGTGCCCTACAATCCACACTGTGAACATCTTCCAAGGAGATCTGGATGCACTCAGGAGGTGTATTTCAGTAGAATGGGAAAAAGAAATGAAAGACAGTTTGGAAATGGAGGCATACATATTTTTATAAAATAAAAAGAAATCATTGGCTGTTTCATACCATTCTACACTAAAAACTAGGATGCATGTGTCAATTTATAGAAGCATGTTTTGTATTGGTACAGAAAAATGTGTTACCAAAGAACAGTACTATGGATTTGCTGTTAGGTTTGAAAAGTCAAGCACTCTTGCTCTTTGGAAATGAAACATTGTGTGGTGAACTTCTGACCTAACTCTACACAGCAGTGTTCCATGAGCTGTTGCTATGGTAGCAGGCAGAAGTAAAGTTGGGGGAAGGGTACTAGGCTGAAGTCAAGTTGGGGGAAGGGTACTTTTGGAAAAGGGTTGGTTTTCAACCAATAAAAATGTGTGATTACATTTGAAAAAAAGGGGGAAGCACTGAGATTTGAAATTTACATGTATATGTGTGGAAGAAGAGAGGGAAACATTGCCATTATCTGGTTCTGCTGAGAGGAGAGAGGTGTACAGAACAGAGATCCTGGCTCTGATAATCTGCTGTTTGAATGCCACATTTATTTCACAACTAACTAATTTTAAAGGTGAGTTATGAGTTTGAGAGGGGATGTATATGGTATATTAAGAAATGAATAATAGATTTGGAATTCCTTTTGTTGAAGTTGTGTTTTTCATTTTGTGTTTTGGGAGAAATTAAAATGTAAGGAACATGTAAAATAATATGGACTATGTTTTCACCATAAATTAAGGTGTACTGGTATAAATGAGGAATACTTTTAGGGATTGAGGTTGCAGTCAGTAATGCAAATACATTCAGCATCACTAAGGCTGGTTGCCCTTGCTGGAGTGTAGTCAGTCACCCAGGTTACACATGTTGCTGGTCTCAAAAAGCAGTTTGGACATGTGCTGTTGTCAGAATCTGAAAAGTGCATTCAAAATGTGTCAGACTGTAAAAGTACTTATCACTTGCCAAAAAAAAGAGTAGTAAGTGTGCTTTCAAATTGGAAAAGACATTTCGTTTTCTGCCTAATTTCAAACCATGACTCTGTGTGCAAAGAGGAATTATAGGGAGAGATTTATTGCGTATTACTCTGGTAATTTTACAGTTGCATTAGTTGGAAAGGGGGAGCTATTTTTTCTGCAGAAGCAGACTCTTAGCACACACCCAGCTGCTTATCCTGTAGAATCATGCATAGTATTCACAACCGAGTGGGGTTTGAGGTTGCAGTCAGTAATGCAAATACATTCAGCATCACTAAGGCTGGTTGCCCTTGCTGGAGTGTAGTCAGTCACCCAGGTTACACATGTTGCTGGTCTCAAAAAGCAGTTTGGACATGTGCTGTTGTCAGAATCTGAAAAGTGCATTCAAAATGTGTCAGACTGTAAAAGTACTTATCACTTGCCAAAAAAAAGAGTAGTAAGTGTGCTTTCAAATTGGCAAAGGAATTTCGTTTTCTGCCTAATTTCAAACCATGACTCTGTGTGCAAAGAGGAATCATAGGGAGAGATTTATTGCGTATTACTCTGGTAATTTTACAGTTGCATTAGTTGGAAAGGGGGAGCTATTTTTTCTGCAGAAGCAGACTCTTAGCACACACCCAGCTGCTTATCCTGTAGAATCATGCATAGTATTCACAACCGAGTGAGGTTTGAGGTTGCAGTCAGTAATGCAAATACATTCAGCATCACTAAGGCTGGTTGCCCTTGCTGGAGTGTAGTCAGTCACCCAGGTTACACATGTTGCTGGTCTCAAAAAGCAGTTTGGACATGTGCTGTTGTCAGAATCTGAAAAGTGCATTCAAAATGTGTCAGACTGTAAAAGTACTTATCACTTGCCAAAAAAAAGAGTAGTAAGTGTGCTTTCAAATTGGCAAAGAAATTTTGTTTTCTGACTAATATCAAACCATGACTCTGTGTGCAAAGAGGAATTATAGGCAGAGATTTATTGCATATTACTCTGGTAATTTAACATTTGCATTAGATGGAAAGGGGGAGCTATTTTTTTCTGCTGAAGCAGACTCTTAGCACACACCCAGCTGCTTATCCTGTAGAATCATGCATAGTATTCACAACCGAGTGGGGTTTGAGGTTGCAGTCAGTAATGCAAATACATTCAGCATCACTAAGGCTGGTTGCCCTTGCTGGAGTGTAGTCAGTCACCCAGGTTACACATGTTGCTGGTCTCAAAAAGCAGTTTGGACATGTGCTGTTGTCAGAATCTGAAAAGTGCATTCAAAATGTGTCAGACTGTAAAAGTACTTATCACTTGCCAAAAAAAAGAGTAGTAAGTGTGCTTTCAAATTGGCAAAGAAATTTCGTTTTCTGCCTAATTTCAAACCATGACTGTGTGCACACAGGAATTGTTTTTAGATATTTAATTTGTGATGGTGTTATTGTGATTTTCACTTGTAGGAAAAGGGGTACATAGTATTTTAAGATTTGAAAAGATCATAAAAAATGTAGTAATATATTTAAATAAAATAAAGGAATTTTTTTTTAGTTTTTTTCAGGTATTGCTGAAGAGCAGTGAACAAAATTTAAGATGCCTACAAAATCCAGACTAAGGAAAAACCACAAAAAAAAACTATATTTGAAGACAACTGGAGGACCTAAGTTAGTTGGAGATGCTTATGTTGGGAAAAAGAGAAAGTCTTCTGGTAAGCAGACAAAAGATTTTTTAAGCAATATCTTCAAAAAAAGGAAAAATGTACAAAATGACTGTACTGGAAAGAATGTTTTAAATAGAAAACAACAGGAAAAAATTGAGCATTTAGTTAATGCAAATGTACCTTCAGAAACAATAAAGATTAACTTAAAAAGAAAAACAGCGTTTAAAGAGATTAGTGGAAAAATGTTTCAGAGAAGAGTTATGTCCAATTTGATAAAGGATGTGAAGAAATATAAGAAAAAAGCTAAATTTTATAAGAGAAAAAAAGAAATTGAAGCCATTGCAGCAAAGGCTTTAGAATTAAAAAGGAAACTATTCATTTTAATTTTGAATAGGATGCGTACATTAGATAAAATGGTCAATGTACTGAAATCGCAAAGCAAAAGGAAAAGACTAGTGAAAAGAACAAACTTTTGTAAAGTGTTTCTAGGAGAATGGATGCATAGGTCAAGTAGTGAACCTTTTTTTAATGAAGAGAGTTATTTTCAAAGTAATAGTTTGCTGCATGCAGTTGACACCAGAGGTCGTGCTTATGAAGTGAAAAATGGTTGTATAATGGAGAAGGAGAACATGGTTCCAAGAGATGAGGTACAAGTGATGGCGGATGAGGCTATGGGGAGACGTCCTAAAGCCCCAGTGTACACTTGGAATTGTAGTAGTATTTGCACTGTGCGTCAGGAATCTATTGATAAATTTCGTGAGTTTCTTAGAGAATATAGTAAAAAAAAGTGTTAAACAGAAGATTAAGGTGCTTCAAAGTCTAGATCCATGTAGAGTGAGAGAGAATACTGGTTTGCAGGGACATTCTCTGGCTTGTCTATCTAGAAAAGTGTGTAAAAGTGTTTTTCATCATTTTAGGATGCTGGCTGTTCATCATACTGAAATGAGAAAGTTTGTGAGACGGTTGTATTTTGCAAAAAGTCCAGCAATAAAGTTAGATGAATTGAATAGGGCTCTGTTCTGTGGATCGGTATCAGATGTAGAGAAGGTTACTGATGAAATTCAGTTTTGTTACTTTGGTCCAGAACAAGAAAGTGCAGAAAAGGACACAGTAAATGAGGAAGAAGTGGAAGAGAATGTAGAACCCTCTGTAAGTAAGGCATTTAATGATCACATAACAAAATTTGCAATAATCTCTAATGAAAGACCAAATATTACTTGTATTTGTTGCTGCAGAACTCATTATAGAAAACAAACCAGGAATGTTGATCTCTACAGAAAAAGTGAAAATGAAGATAATTATAAGTGGAAGGATTTTGCCACTTATATATTTCTTGAAAATTGTTTTGAATTGGGTGAAGATCAGCGTATTTGTAAATACTGTTACAACAAGTTAGAGGAAAATAGAATGCCGACCAGAGCTGTACATAATAATTTAGAATTGGATGCTATTCCTGCCGAACTTTCTGAATTAAATACATATGAGTCTATACTTATTCAATGTGTTCATCCGTTCCAGACCATAGTACGTATGGAGCCAAAAACTGGTAAATTACCTCCTTCAGATTTACTGAGAGGTTTAAAAGGTAGAGTGGTGTATTGGCCCTTGGATTTGAAAAAAAATATGGAAACTATTGATGCAGATACTTTGGATACTGAACCATTAGTTATTCTGGTTAATGGTGTACCTACAAAGAATAAGAAGATTTGGCAGGAGCTGGTAGATGTACGGAAAGTACAAAGAGCAAATTTGTATTTGAAAAGGAATAACAAATGGTATGAATCAATTTATATAGAAGAAGAAGAAGAAGATTTACAAGAAGACACAGAAACACCAACTGGACTAATTGAAAAAGTGGACAAGTCAAAGGAAGAAGAAATTTATGAACATTTTAGCATACATCCTCTTCATTCAAAAGAAGTTATGGGAGACAACATTGATCTGTTTCAGATGAAGAAAGCAAAAGGAACTCCTGTGAGTGTATGGGAGGAGAGCTTGGAAGCTCAATGTTTTCCCCAGCTGTTTCCTACAGGAAAAGGTGGACGATACGATGAACGCCCAGAACAGATTCCAGCTTCTGAGTATCGAACTACAAGACTATATGCAGAAGATCCCAGATTTCGACAAAGTATTCCTTATTTGTTCCATCTTTTATTTGAAAGCGACTTGTCTGCATTATCATATGCAGTAAATCACATTTTAAAAAGTGGAGTACATTTACAAAATGTGTCTGCTAAGGATTTTATGGAGAAAGTGCAGCACCGAGATGATCATTTGGAAACACAACTGATCAATCTGATGGCTTGTCAGCGTGGGACAAATGAATATTGGTACCGACGCCATGGTGAATTAAAATGCATGTTACGGAATTTAGGAACACCAACATGGTTCCTTACCCTAAGCTGTGCTGAGTACGCTTGGGATGATTTACTGGATTTTCTACGAGAGGCAAATTCAAACATTAAAAACATCGAATACAAGACAGCAGGAGAACTGTGCTCATTGGATCCGGTTAATGTTTGCAAATATTTCAATCATAGATTTGAGGCTATGATGTCCTTCATCTGCAATAAAAAAAATCCACCTCTTGGAGAAGTAGTGGATTTCTTTTGGAGAAAAGAGTACCAGGCAAGAGGTGCTCCTCATATTCATATGCTGTTGTGGATCAAGGATGCCCCAAACTTTGGAACAGATACTGATGAAGCAGTGTTATCTTTCATTGAAGAATATGCAACATGTGCTATACCAAAAAGCACAGAAGAGAAAAAGTTAAAGGAGCAAGTTTTACGTTTCCAAAGTCATCGGTGTGGAAAATACTGTCGACGGAAATACAAGACCAAAGATAAATACTACACTAAATGTCGATTTGGATTTCCTAGACCTGTTCTTTCAAATGGAAGAGGAAACAGTTTTATGTCATCTGTGAGACATACTATTACAAGAAAATCACCTAAGAATACCTACAACCTTAAAAGAAAAGAAGAATCAAAAAATATAAATGACTACAACCCAGTCATTTTATCCATGTGGAATGCTAACATGGATATACAGTATGTAGCTGACAATTCCATTGCTGTTGCTCGATATGTAACGTCTTACATTACTAAATCAGAAAAAACTGAATTGAAAGAAATGTGGGAAGAGATTTCTCATGAGAAGACTGTCAGTAAGAAGCTGTACAGATTCAGTTTAAAGATGTTATCGCATCGAGAAATTGGATCCTACGAATGTTCAGATAGGTTATCTTCTGCAAGTCTCTACTCGAAATCAAGAAGAATAATTTGGGCAAGTTTAGGCCTTGCAGCAATGAGAAATCGGGTACTGAAATCTGTTGGAGAAATTGAATATTTGGCCGAGAATGACCCAGAAAGTACAGATATTTTGAAATCAAACATGTTGGACACATATTACCCCAAGAGAAGTCTTCATCTAGAGAACATGTGTCTCTATGAAGTGCTGCAAAACTACATTTATTCACGGAAAGCTACAGAAGACATCAACAATGGAAAATATAAAGTCATTGGTGAGGAAGGATGTTTGGTGAAGCAAACAAAAGGAAGTTTTATAAATCACCGGAAGCTGAGTTGCGACACTACTGACAAAAAGGAATTTTACTACTTGGCTCTTTTACAGCTGTTTAAACCATGGCGTACAGAGGATGAACTACTGGGAGAATTTCAAAGCTATGAAGATTCCTTTAATGCTTGCAAAGACAGCATAGAATGCAGTACTTTCACAAATTATGTGCAAATGTTAAATGAAGAAATTGAAATTTCGTTTTCTGCCTAATATCAAACCATGACTCTGTGTGCAAAGAGGAATTATAGGCAGAGATTTATTGCATATTACTCTGGTAATTTAACATTTGCATTAGATGGAAAGGGGGAGCTATTTTTTTCTGCTGAAGCAGACTCTTAGCACACACCCAGCTGCTTATCCTGTAGAATCATGCATAGTATTCACAACCGAGTGGGGTTTGAGGTTGCAGTCAGTAATGCAAATACATTCAGCATCACTAAGGCTGGTTGCCCTTGCTGGAGTGTAGTCAGTCACCCAGGTTACACATGTTGCTGGTCTCAAAAAGCAGTTTGGACATGTGCTGTTGTCAGAATCTGAAAAGTGCATTCAAAATGTGTCAGACTGTAAAAGTACTTATCACTTGCCAAAAAAAAGAGTAGTAAGTGTGCTTTCAAATTGGCAAAGAAATTTCGTTTTCTGCCTAATTTCAAACCATGACTCTGTGTGCAAAGAGGAATTATAGGGAGAGATTTATTGCGTATTACTCTGGTAATTTTACAGTTGCATTAGTTGGAAAGGGGGAGCTATTTTTTCTGCAGAAGCAGACTCTTAGCACACACCCAGCTGCTTATCCTGTAGAATCATGCATAGTATTCACATCCGAGTGAGGTTTGAGGTTGCAGTCAGTAATGCAAATACATTCAGCATCACTAAGGCTGGTTGCCCTTGCTGGAGTGTAGTCAGTCACCCAGGTTACACATGTTGCTGGTCTCAAAAAGCAGTTTGGACATGTGCTGTTGTCAGAATCTGAAAAGTGCATTCAAAATGTGTCAGACTGTAAAAGTACTTATCACTTGCCAAAAAAAAGAGTAGTAAGTGTGCTTTCAAATTGGCAAAGAAATTTCGTTTTCTGACTAATATCAAACCATGACTCTGTGTGCAAAGAGGAATTATAGGCAGAGATTTATTGCATATTACTCTGGTAATTTAACATTTGCATTAGATGGAAAGGGGGAGCTATTTTTTTCTGCTGAAGCAGACTCTTAGCACACACCCAGCTGCTTATCCTGTAGAATCATGCATAGTATTCACAACCGAGTGGGGTTTGAGGTTGCAGTCAGTAATGCAAATACATTCAGCATCACTAAGGCTGGTTGCCCTTGCTGGAGTGTAGTCAGTCACCCAGGTTACACATGTTGCTGGTCTCAAAAAGCAGTTTGGACATGTGCTGTTGTCAGAATCTGAAAAGTGCATTCAAAATGTGTCAGACTGTAAAAGTACTTATCACTTGCCAAAAAAAAGAGTAGTAAGTGTGCTTTCAAATTGGCAAAGAAATTTCGTTTTCTGACTAATATCAAACCATGACTCTGTGTGCAAAGAGGAATTATAGGCAGAGATTTATTGCATATTACTCTGGTAATTTAACATTTGCATTAGAAGGAAAGGGGGAGCTATTTTTTTCTGCTGAAGCAGACTCTTAGCACACACCCAGCTGCTTATCCTGTAGAATCATGCATAGTATTCACAACCGAGTGGGGTTTGAGGTTGCAGTCAGTAATGCAAATACATTCAGCATCACTAAGGCTGGTTGCCCTTGCTGGAGTGTAGTCAGTCACCCAGGTTACACATGTTGCTGGTCTCAAAAAGCAGTTTGGACATGTGCTGTTGTCAGAATCTGAAAAGTGCATTCAAAATGTGTCAGACTGTAAAAGTACTTATCACTTGCCAAAAAAAAGAGTAGTAAGTGTGCTTTCAAATTGGCAAAGAAATTTCGTTTTCTGCCTAATTTCAAACCATGACTCTGTGTGCAAAGAGGAATTATAGGGAGAGATTTATTGCGTATTACTCTGGTAATTTTACAGTTGCATTAGTTGGAAAGGGGGAGCTATTTTTTCTGCAGAAGCAGACTCTTAGCACACACCCAGCTGCTTATCCTGTAGAATCATGCATAGTATTCACAACCGAGTGAGGTTTGAGGTTGCAGTCAGTAATGCAAATACATTCAGCATCACTAAGGCTGGTTGCCCTTGCTGGAGTGTAGTCAGTCACCCAGGTTACACATGTTGCTGGTCTCAAAAAGCAGTTTGGACATGTGCTGTTGTCAGAATCTGAAAAGTGCATTCAAAATGTGTCAGACTGTAAAAGTACTTATCACTTGCCAAAAAAAAGAGTAGTAAGTGTGCTTTCAAATTGGCAAAGAAATTTCGTTTTCTGCCTAATTTCAAACCATGACTGTGTGCACACAGGAATTGTTTTTAGATATTTAATTTGTGATGGTGTTATTGTGATTTTCACTTGTAGGAAAAGGGGTACATAGTATTTTAAGATTTGAAAAGATCATAAAAAATGTAGTAATATATTTAAATAAAATAAAGGAATTTTTTTTTAGTTTTTTTCAGGTATTGCTGAAGAGCAGTGAACAAAATTTAAGATGCCTACAAAATCCAGACTAAGGAAAAACCACAAAAAAAACTATATTTGAAGACAACTGGAGGACCTAAGTTAGTTGGAGATGCTTATGTTGGGAAAAAGAGAAAGTCTTCTGGTAAGCAGACAAAAGATTTTTTAAGCAATATCTTCAAAAAAAGGAAAAATGTACAAAATGACTGTACTGGAAAGAATGTTTTAAATAGAAAACAACAGGAAAAAATTGAGCATTTAGTTAATGCAAATGTACCTTCAGAAACAATAAAGATTAACTTAAAAAGAAAAACAGCGTTTAAAGAGATTCGTGGAAAAATGTTTCAGAGAAGAGTTATGTCCAATTTGATAAAGGATGTGAAGAAATATAAGAAAAAAGCTAAATTTTATAAGAGAAAAAAAGAAATTGAAGCCATTGCAGCAAAGGCTTTAGAATTAAAAAGGAAACTATTCATTTTAATTTTGAATTGGATGCGTACATTAGATAAAATGGTCAATGTACTGAAATCGCAAAGCAAAAGGAAAAGACTAGTGAAAAGAACAAACTTTTGTAAAGTGTTTCTAGGAGAATGGATGCATAGGTCAAGTAGTGAACCTTTTTTTAATGAAGAGAGTTATTTTCAAAGTAATAGTTTGCTGCATGCAGTTGACACCAGAGGTCGTGCTTATGAAGTGAAAAATGGTTGTATAATGGAGAAGGAGAACATGGTTCCAAGAGATGAGGTACAAGTGATGGCGGATGAGGCTATGGGGAGACATCCGAAAGCCCCAGTGTACACTTGGAATTGTAGTAGTATTTGCACTGTGCGTCAGGAATCTATTGATAAATTTCGTGAGTTTCTTAGAGAATGTAGTAAAAAAAGTGTTAAACAGAAGATTAAGGTGCTTCAAAGTCTAGATCCATGTAGAGTGAGAGAGAATACTGGTTTGCAGGGACATTCTCTGGCTTGTCTATCTAGAAAAGTGTGTAAAAGTGTTTTTCATCATTTTAGGATGCTGGCTGTTCATCATACTGAAATGAGAAAGTTTGTGAGACGGTTGTATTTTGCAAAAAGTCCAGCAATAAAGTTAGATGAATTGAATAGGGCTCTGTTCCGTGGATCGGTATCAGATGTAGAGAAGGTTACTGATGAAATTCAGTTTTGTTACTTTGGTCCAGAACAAGAAAGTGCAGAAAAGGACACAGTAAATGAGGAAGAAGTGAAAGAGAATGTAGAACCCTCTGTAAGTAAGGCATTTAATGATCACATAACAAAATTTGCAATAATCTCTAATGAAAGACCAAATATTACTTGTATTTGTTGCTGCAGAACTCATTATAGAAAACAAACCAGGAATGTTGATCTCTACAGAAAAAGTGAAAATGAAGATAATTATAAGTGGAAGGATTTTGCCACTTATATATTTCTTGAAAATTGTTTTGAATTGGGTGAAGATCAGCGTATTTGTAAATACTGTTACAACAAGTTAGAGGAAAATAGAATGCCGACCAGAGCTGTACATAATAATTTAGAATTGGATGCTATTCCTGCCGAACTTTCTGAATTAAATACATATGAGTCTATACTTATTCAATGTGTTCATCCGTTCCAGACCATAGTACGTATGGAGCCAAAAACTGGTAAATTACCTCCTTCAGATTTACTGAGAGGTTTAAAAGGTAGAGTGGTGTATTGGCCCTTGGATTTGAAAAAAAATATGGAAACTATTGATGCAGATACTTTGGATACTGAACCATTAGTTATTCTGGTTAATGGTGTACCTACAAAGAATAAGAAGATTTGGCAGGAGCTGGTAGATGTACGGAAAGTACAAAGAGCAAATTTGTATTTGAAAAGGAATAACAAATGGTATGAATCAATTTATATAGAAGAAGAAGAAGAAGATTTACAAGAAGACACAGAAACACCAACTGGACAAATTGAAAAAGTGGACAAGTCAAAGGAAGAAGAAATTTATGAACATTTTAGCATACATCCTCTTCATTCAAAAGAAGTTATGGGAGACAACATTGATCTGTTTCAGATGAAGAAAGCAAAAGGAACTCCTGTGAGTGTATGGGAGGAGAGCTTGGAAGCTCAATGTTTTCCCCAGCTGTTTCCTACAGGAAAAGGTGGACGATACGATGAACGCCCAGAACAGATTCCAGCTTCTGAGTATCGAACTACAAGACTATATGCAGAAGATCCCAGATTTCGACAAAGTATTCCTTATTTGTTCCATCTTTTATTTGAAAGCGACTTGTCTGCATTATCATATGCAGTAAATCACATTTTAAAAAGTGGAGTACATTTACAAAATGTGTCTGCTAAGGATTTTATGGAGAAAGTGCAGCACCGAGATGATCATTTGGAAACACAACTGATCAATCTGATGGCTTGTCAGCGTGGGACAAATGAATATTGGTACCGACGCCATGGTGAATTAAAATGCATGTTACGGAATTTAGGAACACCAACATGGTTCCTTACCCTAAGCTGTGCTGAGTACGCTTGGGATGATTTACTGGATTTTCTACGAGAGGCAAATTCAAACATTAAAAACATCGAATACAAGACAGCAGGAGAACTGTGCTCATTGGATCCGGTTAATGTTTGCAAATATTTCAATCATAGATTTGAGGCTATGATGTCCTTCATCTGCAATAAAAAAAATCCACCTCTTGGAGAAGTAGTGGATTTCTTTTGGAGAAAAGAGTACCAGGCAAGAGGTGCTCCTCATATTCATATGCTGTTGTGGATCAAGGATGCCCCAAACTTTGGAACAGATACTGATGAAGCAGTGTTATCTTTCATTGAAGAATATGCAACATGTGCTATACCAAAAAGCACAGAAGAGAAAAAGTTAAAGGAGCAAGTTTTACGTTTCCAAAGTCATCGGTGTGGAAAATACTGTCGACGGAAATACAAGACCAAAGATAAATACTACACTAAGGTGCCGATCACGATCCGGTAAAAAATTCCCCCGTGCGACTCGTATCGGGTCTTTTTACCGTACGAATCGTACAAATGCCGTACGAACTGGCAATCACGATTCGCATGGTAAAAAGTCCATACGACCCGCACCGGGAATCATTCCCCACACGTCCTCGGGTCGGAAAATGTGTCCGACACGTCCTCGGACGATTTACCTTACAAACGTAAAAATCCAAGTCCGACCGAGGAATCACGATCCATCCCGTGCGTCCGAGCCTACAACCGTATGGAAAAAACACCGTCCGCACCGAACACCAATAGCAACCATGGAGACATGTGCCCGCATACGCGCCCAACACTCCCCCCAGCCCCCGTACGTCCGACACGTACCCCCCGTATATGTATACCCCCACCCGTCTATGTACACCCCAGTACGTTCCAGTCGTACCCCCACCCCAGTACGTGTCGTACCACCGTCAATGTAAACCCCCCCACCCCTGTACGTGTCGTACCACCGTCTATGTACACCCCAGTACGTTCCAGTCGCACCCCCACCCCAGTACGTGTCGTACCCCCCGTGTACCTACACCCCAGTACGTTCGAGCCACACCCCCACCCCAGTACGTGTCACAGCCCCGTCTACCTACACCCCAGTACGTTCCAGTCGTACCCCCACCCCAGTACGTGTCGTACCACCGTCAATGTACACCCCCCCACCCCTGTACGTGTCGTACCACCGTCAATGTACACCCCCCCACCCCTGTACGTGTCGTACCACCGTCTATGTACACCCCAGTACGTTCCAGTCGCACCCCCACCCCAGTACGTGTCGTACCCCCCGTGTACCTACACCCCAGTACGTTCGAGCCACACCCCCACCCCAGTACGTGTCACAGCCCCGTCTACCTACACCCCAGTACGTTCCAGTCGTACCCCCACCCCAGTACGTGTCGTACCACCGTCAATGTACACCCCCCCACCCCTGTACGTGTCGTACCACCGTCCATGTACACCCCAGTACGTTCCAGTCGTACCCCCACCCCAGTACGTGTCGTACCACCGTCAATGTACACCCCCCCACCCCTGTACGTGTCGTACCACCGTCCATGTACACCCCAGTACGTTCCAGTCGTACCCCCACCCCAGTACGTGTCGTACCACCGTCAATGTACACCCCCCCACCCCTGTACGTGTCGTACCACCGTCAATGTACACCCCCCACCCCTGTACGTGTCGTACCACCGTCCATGTACACCCCAGTACGTTCCAGTCGTACCCCCACCCCAGTACGTGTCGTACCACCGTCAATGTACACCCCCCCACCCCTGTACGTGTCGTACCACCGTCCATGTACACCCCAGTACGTTCCAGTCGTACCCCCACCCCAGTACGTGTCGTACCACCGTCAATGTACACCCCCCCACCCCTGTACGTGTCGTACCACCGTCAATGTACACCCCCCACCCCTGTACGTGTCGTACCACCGTCCATGTACACCCCAGTACGTTCCAGTCGTACCCCCACCCCAGTACGTGTCGTACCACCGTCAATGTACACCCCCCCACCCCTGTACGTGTCGTACCACCGTCAATGTACACCCCCCCACCCCTGTACGTGTCGTACCACCGTCAATGTACACCCCCCCACCCCTGTACGTGTCGTACCACCGTCCATGTACACCCCAGTACGTTCCAGTCGTACCCCCACCCCAGTACGTGTCGTACCACCATCAATGTACACCCCCCCACCCCTGTACGTGTCGTACCACCGTCCATGTACACCCCAGTACGTTCCAGTCGTACCCCCACCCCAGTACGTGTCGTACCACCGTCAATGTACACCCCCCCACCCCTGTACGTGTCGTACCACCGTCAATGTACACCCCCCCACCCCTGTACGTGTCGTACCACCGTCCATGTACACCCCAGTACGTTCCAGTCGTACCCCCACCCCAGTACGTGTCGTACCACCGTCTATGTACACCCCCCCACCCCTGTACGTGTTGTACCACCGTCTATGTACACCCCAGTACGTTCCAGTCGTACCCCCACCCCAGTACGTTCCTGGCGCACCCCCAACACAACCTCCTAAGTACGGAGCGCACCCCATGCCCCAACATCACAACCGCATGTACGAGTCGTACAAAGCCACACACAAGGACCAAATCGTACAACCAAATGGCCCATGTACACACCGTACACACGCTCAAAACGCACGTACACAACAAGGACAAAACAAAACAACTCAACAATACACCATTCGAAAGGCACACAGCCACTAAACATGGCCAACAACCACTAAAATAACACAATCACTGACCTGCAACTGTCAAAAACAAACAGAGGCCCAATACACCACCACTCCTTATAACACACCCACCCAAAATTCAAACACTGCCACACCCACCCATGGACCAATAAAAAGGGCCCACACACACAAACCATGAGCCTTTGCAACAGACCCACTGCTGCCAGACACCACAGAACCAGACTACAAGCGACACCACATCTTACACTTGCACACCTTCACACGACCACCCTCACAAACACCCTCTCATCACATTCACACACACACACAACCATCCACACCCCCCCCCAACATCCACACACCCCCCACACCCACACCATCCCCACCCACACCCCTCACCATGCCCACTACCAAGAATCCAAAGTTCAGTCACCGAGAGTTGGAGGTCCTTGTTGATCAAATCCTCAGAGTCGAGCCACAGATCTTTGGAACATTGGTCAGAAGCACCAGCCAGGCAGCCAAAACAGCCATGTGGCAGACCATCGTCGATGCTGTGAATGCTGTTGCGGACACCAGGAGGACCAAGCAGGATTGCCAGAACAGGTGGTACGATCTGCGGAGGAGGGTCAGAGCCAAGAGACAGGAGGAACACGACCAGGCCAACGCCACCGGAGGAGGGCCCTCCCGCAGACCCGTACAGTACCATCCCTGGGAGGAGAGGGTGATGGCCATACTGCCGGTGGAGGCAGTTGAAGGAGTAGAAGGACTCCGAGACCCGGGTGAGTACACAAACAACGCACCTCACATGGGGGGAACTGCAACCACAAACAAAATTACTAACAGGCACGCAACCACCACAAGCCATCGCATTACTCAACCACACTCCATGAGCAGGCACATGCCACTGCTGCCACCATGCCCCATGCACCCAGCTGGACAATGTCAAGTCACAGGCCACAGAAGACAACAACACATGACACGGTAACCCGGATGGCGGGAGTGTGGGCACCAAGAATCACATAGTGCGACTCCAAAGCAGACAACAATGCCCTCTGCCCATATGGCCTAGGTCACAGCCAGACAAACACTGTGTCCCAACACAGGAATGACTTGCCAGCAAATGGCGGATGCCTTGCATCAACACATGGGGGTGAAGGCACCGTTTTGCACATGCCAGCAGCTAATGAACAGCCAACAGTGTGAAAGAGTGGCAGCACACACCACCACAGCAGCAGCGCACAGACACACAGCAGACAAAATGGGTGCCTGGAGATCAGAAACAAACTCACATCAACAGGCCAAGGGCCACTCAAAGATCTGCTAACAGTGTGTGCCCAGGAAGCTGGGCCAAGGTGACAGAGGGTGACACACGGAGGGAGGGAGAGGGGGACACAGAGGGAGGGAGAGGGGGACTGAGAGGGAGGGAGACACAGGAAGATGGACAGAGGGAGGAGGCTGACACACAGAGGGAGGGAGAGGGGGACACAGAGGGAGGGAGAGGGGGACTGAGAGGGAGGGAGACACAGGAAGATGGACAGAGGGAGGAGGCTGACACACAGAGGGAGGGAGAGGGGGACACAGAGGGAGGGAGACACAGGAAGATGGACAGAGGGAGGAGGCTGACACACAGAGGGAGGGAGAGGGGGACACAGAGGGAGGGAGAGGGGGACACAGAGGGAGGGAGAGGGGGACACAGAGGGAGGGAGAGGGGGACTGAGAGGGAGGGAGACACAGGAAGATGGACAGAGGGAGGAGGCTGACACACAGAGGGAGGGAGAGGGGGACAGAGAGGGAGGGAGAGGGGGACAGAGAGGGAGGGGGACACAGGAAGATGGACAGAGGGAGGAGGCTGACACACAGAGGGAGGGAGAGGGGGACAGAGAGGGAGGGAGAGGGGGACAGAGAGGGAGGGAGAGGGGGACAGAGAGGGAGGGAGACACAGGAAGATGGACAGAGGGAGGAGGCTGACACACAGAGGGAGGGAGAGGGGGACACAGAGGGAGGGAGACACAGGAAGATGGACAGAGGGAGGAGGCTGACACACAGAGGGAGGGAGAGGGGGACACAGAGGGAGGGAGAGGGGGACACAGAGGGAGGGAGAGGGGGACACAGAGGGAGGGAGAGGGGGACAGAGAGGGAGGGAGAGGGGGACAGAGAAGGAGGGAGACACAGGGAGAGCAAATCAGTCCTTTGGTGTGTGGGAATGTCTGCTCGTCAGCAGGTGGACTGCGTGCATGTAGACAAGGGTGCCCAGTGCCAGAACCCCCCCTCTTCATCATGGCAAAACGCAGGGCCATGTTACAACCTGTACACGAGCACAAGGACAGCCACCTGCATCATATGAGTGTGTGGATCCACTCCATGTGCACATGTACAGTGCTACAAGGAAGGCGCAAACGCATAGCTCGGCACACATGCACACTCCACTGCTGACTGCAGTCACACTTGACGCAGCAAGTAAGACTGTGCCACACATAGTTAAAGGGGCCAAATTGGTGCCCAAGGGACACACACATGCACAAGTGCACTGTGAGTGGAATGCAAGACAGATCCTAATTCCAAGAGGAAATGTGCCAACTTTGTAACGGATGCAACATGGATGTTGCATGGATCAAAAGTAACATTGTCTCTCTCACACACAGGTCAACGCCGTGCTGCACCCCCCAACACTGGGGGGGAACACTCACAGGACCCGGATCTGCAGGAGACCGATCCCACCGGCAGCGACCACTCTCACCACTCTGCGGACGACCCCGACCGACCTGGCCCCTCTGGTGTCCAACCACCTGCAGCACCTGCGTCAGGTACAACCGTGCCAACCACCACCCCCACTCCTGCCACATCCCAGGAGACACCCAGGATCCCTGCCCCAACACCACAATGCAGCCAGGCTCGCCAGGAGGGACACGGTGTCCCGGGCACCCAGGAGGAGGCAGGCGACAACGCCAATGCCACCCCTCAGGGGTCCCGGAGACCCGATGTGCCCACAAGGGCAGGCCAGACGCAAGTGGGCAGGGGTGGTGGGAGTGGAGAGCGGCGGAGGCGTGAGCCTGACCAGTTGGCTGGGGATCCGGTATTTTCCCATGTCCGTAACATCCTGGACTCATACCGGCAGGACACCACGGGCATGGCCCAGGTTGTGTCCGTCCTCGAGGGGATCAAGGTCCAGCAGGCCCAGCAACATGCGGAGCTAATAGCCTGTCTACAGCTACACCAACGGAGGATGGAGGACAGACAGGCTGAGCAAGTGACGGCGTCCCAGGGGATTCACGCTGAACTCCGTCGGATGGCCGACACCATGGCCGACCCTCCCTGTGCCAGAAGGCGGAGAACATCACCACCCACAGGGAGGGATCATGAGGAGGAGGAGGAAACATCCGACGGAGCATCCCAGACGTCGTCACGGCCTGCTGCTGAGGTTCCCCGCAGGAAGCCGGGTCGTCCACGGAAAGGACCGTGAGGGTGGCTGCTACATCACCATCTCCCAGGACACCTGGCCTGGCACCTGGCCCACTGGAGCAACAGCATCACAGCATCAAGAGACATTCTCTGCCACATGGCCCTGCTGGTCACTGGCTGACCAATGTTGACAAAGACTGTGGCATGGACTCTGAGGATTTCCAATGGCAAGGACACCAACTCCCCTACTGAACTTTGGATTCCCTAATCCCGGAAAGGCCCTCACTTGGCCCCCCCCCCCCAATAATAAATCACACTATTAAGAGTAGATGCCTGCTGGTAGCATTATTACCTAACATGTGTCTTGTACAGTCTAAACATGCCTGAGTCATCTGTTCACTTCAACCATCCACACCCTGGGGCCTGAGTCTGGCACAGGACACATGGGTCACAGTTTTCTAGGCAAGACAGACATGGAGCACCATACACACCCGTGATGGTCAGAACCAGCTGAGGGGGTGGCCGAACAACCGTGCTGACAGACACATTGAGTACAGCAACAGTCATGCGCAGAGGTCAGGGATCCTGGCCCGTGTCCTGGGGGGCACCCAGGTACGTGTAGACAGGTGGCAGAACCATGTCCTGCAAGCTTGAGTCCGGTGGATGCAGAGAATGGGGTCATGGACAACGTTGGATGCATGGGGATGGCACATGTCACAATACCCACACAGTCATGGACATCATGCCCATTACACAGTCTCAGCACACACACACAGCTTGCATCTTGCCACTCGACACATTGACACATAGCCACAATCAGGGAATACCATGCCAGACATGCAGGATGCACCGTGCCAACACACCAGCATTGACTGAGAAGAGGCACCTTGGAGGCATAGGGACACCTTTAATAGTCATGTGTTTGGGATTGCAGAGGCAACTTGAAGTACACATGAACACATCATGTGGAGTAACATGTGGCTCCAACACTGGCACCCCCCTTCTGCAGCACAAATGCGTGATAGCCATGGAACTGGCACACAAGTGTCGGATAATAGCTAAATACCCACAGCTGCTCACGGAGAGCCTGCCATACACCATACATCCGCTGATGTGGAAGTCCCACGCCATGTCAAGACAATGTTAACCGTATGTGTCCGAGGGCAGTGTCACACACATTGATGCCTTCATCACAATCCACCATCCCATCACTGATGACTGACAACCAGGCAGCCCATCTATTCAGGTGTACCCAGCTGCATGTCGTGTCCCATGGGGATGCCACATGTCTGCAGAGGACCCAAACCCCGACCGGGGCAGTGTGCACACATCGTGAACAACTGCCACACCCAATACACCCCAGATGCATCCCTTACCCCATGGAGACTTCCAAACGTGTCCGTGCCTGTAACGCTGAGTCAGCCCACGATGCCATGTCCATGAGGAATAGCAGTGCCACAACAATGCAACCAGCAAACGGCATGCGCAGGTACCTGGGGAAGAGAGACACACAAGAAGTCAGCCACAAGAAGCACAGCCACTTGCATGTGCATGTACTCGACACATGTATGTATGACAACATGCTAGGTCACAATTATGTCTGGGGAAATACTACCATCACTGCCACCATCACTCCAGTGACACACCCACACACACCTCTGACCCACGTGCCATACATGCAGGTGGAGACACACATCACAACGCATGCCACACGGGGACCAATGCGTGCACACTCAGACCCTGGTACTCACCACTAAGCAAAGAAGTCGCGTATGAGCCGATTCCGGATGTCCTCTTGCGGCTCCACATCCTCCACATCACTAGCCCCATTGCCAAGCCCTTCGTCCTCCACGGGTGGATGGTCCTCGTCATCTTGATCCAGGATGAGGGGCACAGCTCTTTCAACTGCCATGTTGTGCAGCATGCAGCAGACCATGAAGATCTTGCAGACCTTCGCCGGGGCATATGGGAGTGCGCCGCCGGTCTTGTGGAGGCACCGGAATCGGCTCTTCAGCATGCCAAACGTCCTCTCTATCACTCGCCTTGTCCGGCCATGGGCGGTGTTGTAGCGGAGCTGGGCCGGCGTGATGGGGTTGCGGAGAGGTGTCAGCAGCCAAGGCATGTTGGGATAGCCAGCGTCCCCTAAATGGAAAGCACATGGATATCGTTAGAACAGGCGAAGCGGTAGTGCTGCTCGGCCAAACAGAATACAGGACAGACAGACTGTACCCACCAACAACACATGCACGTTCGTTGCGCAGCTGCATCATCATATCAGGCATCCCGCTACGCCTCATGATGTAGGCATCGTGTGCTGATCCTGGAAAACGAGCACAGACATGTGAAATCACCATGTTGGACAGACACACCACAAGGGCATTGATGGAGTGGTAGTGCTTCCGATTGCGGTACGCCACCTCCCGTGCGTGTGGTGGTACCAAACCTACATGTGTCCCATCTATGGACCCAATGACATGGGGCATCCCTCCCAGGGCATAGAAACCACGTTTGACCTCAGTCATCTGTTCAGGGGTTGGGAACTTGATGAAGTCATCCAGGTGAATCAACATGGCCTCCAAGAAATCATGCAGCACACCGCTGAACATGCTCTGGGACATGCCACCAACATGAGCTATGGTATATTGGAAGGTACCCGTGGCAAGGAAATGTAGGGCAGCCATTACCTTCAGCTGGGGTGTCAGTGCCGTAGGATACCTGTGCTGCGGTTGCAGGTGTGGTGCCAGTCTCGCCGTCAGCTCCAGAATCAACGGTTGGGTGAAGCGGTAGAGCCGGATCCTGTCATTCTCCTGCATGGTGGCCAAGTCTGGAATTCTTCGGGCAACAGGAGGCGCTCTGCAGTAATTTGGAAGTGACAAGGAAGAGTGAGTGCACTACGAGAACAACGCATGTCTACTGAGCACATGTAAATCTGCCAATACACACATGCCACATAGGGAGTCAGGCATGTGCTACATGCCCAGGACACGTATGGATGCAAGGTGACACTCCTTCCAAGACCCAGCCACACACGGTGATTGAGAACCTCCCCATGCCACGCCATGGGAATAGCTGTGTCCCAGTGCAAGTGAACAGCCCGACGCAAGACAGAAGTGACATACACCCACACATCAGCAGAAGTAGGATGCCGATTGTAGAGACTGGTAGCGGAACACCGGAGCCACAGGTCACATGACATTACACTAGGCCTGCCCACACACCTTGCCATGAAGGTGCACATGTCATGACTCACCACACATTCCTTGTGAGGATGCTGACATGGCCTTGTCACGCTACTCCGTGTCCCATGCATACATGTGCACCTCACATCAGATACCACATGTGGCATGGTGTGCGGAACAGTGTGCAATGATAATCTACACACAGACACCTGTTGGTTGCTGCAACGGCTGCAGCTTTTGAGGGTGCTACAACATCAACCTGATGTAAATCCCGGACACATAAATGACATAGTCACATTGTGCACTGTGGGTAGTGACAAGTCAGGTTTCATGACCCCTGTACCGGCCATCATGGGACACTTCCGTGTGTTGGTGTCCGTGCCATGCCAGTGACGCTCACCCCAAGTGCGCAGTACGACATGCACACATGTCAAAGGAGTCAAGGGCATGCCTGGCACACATTGCACCCTCACACAGTACACCTGTACACATCTCATCATACATCTGGTGCCTCCTCCACTCAGGAGGCATGTTCCACATCACAGCCTGTCACACCTGTGCCCCACACATGTAGTAATGCACAGACGATGCCTTGATGTCCATTCCTGGACAAGTATGTCCATCCATGGACAAGTATGTCCGCCCTATTCCTACCTGTGTGTCGACTATCACCACAGTGATGTGTACAAACCGGCGTACTGCTGCTAAGAGGGCCTGTGTATGTTCCCCAATCACTGTGGGAGTGCTGCCGTATGTGTACCCATCGTGATGGCGAGCGTACAGGCATTTGTACGGTCCGTACCACAACGAGTACGCATACGCGTGCAGACCCATAGTGATAGTGAGCGTACATGCGAGTGTACGGCCCTCTCACTATGGGTCTGCACGCGTATGCGTACTCGTTGTGGTACGGACCGTACACTCCCATCTACGCTCACTATCACTATGGTTCTGCACGCGTATGCGTACACGTAGTGGTACGGACCGTACACTCGCATCTACGCTCACTATCACTATGGGTCTGCACGCGTATGCGTACACGTAGTGGTACGGACCGTACACTCGCATGTACGCTCACTATCACTACGGGTACACAGACCCATAGTGATAGTGAGCGTACAGGCATTTGTACGGTCCGTACCACAACGAGTACGCATACGCGTGCAGACCCATAGTGATAGTGAGCGTACAGGCATTTGTACGGTCCGTACCACAACGAGTACGCATACGCGTGCAGACCCATAGTGATAGTGAGCGTACATGCGAGTGTACGGCCCTCTCACTATGGGTCTGCACGCGTATGCGTACTCGTTGTGGTACGGACCGTACACTCGCATCTACGCTCACTATCACTATGGTTCTGCACGCGTATGCGTACACGTAGTGGTACGGACCGTACACTCGCATCTACGCTCACTATCACTATGGGTCTGCACGCGTATGCGTACACGTAGTGGTACGGACCGTACACTTGCATGTACGCTCACTATCACTACGGGTACACAGACCCATAGTGATAGTGAGCGTACAGGCATTTGTACGGTCCGTACCACTACGTGTACGCATACGCGTGCAGACCCATAGTGATTTTGAACGTAGGCATGCATGTACGGGCCGTTGCCATGCATTTGGGGTGGCCTAGGGCCCGGAAACGCACCGTACCTGTGTGTGATTCTCCTAATTACATAGGGGACAAGTCTTAAGGCCTACATGCATGCTGGTTGTCATGGCGACCAGGTTCAAATTTCGATTTTGTTCTGGAAGGTGCACAGCAGAAGTCAGTTGGAATTCTTCTACTTTGTTGCAATGTGTTTGTGGGGCTGACATCATGCAGGAGAATGAAACCGATAGAGAACCCACAGACTGCTAGGTTTGAAGGGATTGGTGGAAACATAGGATGCAAATGTGAGTGACCAATCACTCTGTACTCCTGTGCATGAGACTGGGCAGAAGGCCACATATAAGGCAGCCAGGTCCCATGAGGGATTACTTGCCTGCACATCTTTGCATTTGTCGACCAAGCTGCTGCTACTGATTCCCTGGAACCATGTCAAGGGCTGTGGAGAGGACACAGCCATTCACCCTGGAGGAGAACATGGCTCTGCTGGATGTGATCCTCCCACAGTACCCCATGCTGTATGGGCGACCAGGGTATCAGGTGAGTGCATAGGCCACTGCCACAGACTGTCCCTATGTTGTGACTGTGTCTTCAGGCATTGTGACCCGGTGTGACACACATGCCATGTACTGTCGGGGGGGTACCAGGGGGGGGGTGCCTGATGTCTCCCAGCAGTGCCCTGAGACAGGAGGGGTGTGTGCAGAGTCCTCCCAGCAGTGCCCTGAGACAGGAGGTGTGTGTGCAGAGTCCACCCAGCAGTGCCCTGAGACAGGAGGGGTGGGGACCTATCACTAACAGCAGTGCCCTGAGACAGGAGGGGTGGGTGTGGAGTCCTCCCAGCAGTGCCCTGAGACAGGAGGGGTGGGTGTGATGCACAGTGTGAGCCTTGATCATTGATTGTGACATTGCCATCATTCCACCTGAGTACCCACTATGGCACGTACTGCCTTTTCCCTCACCAGAGGATGATGTCCCTATGACAGAGGTGCAATGCGTCGGCTGCATTACATGCCATGTAGTAACCAGCTATTATGTTCACATATGTCTCTCTGTGACATGTGGCTGGTGTATTGATGTGGTGTCACTTGTACTTCCTCACAGGTAGGCGCCTCTGCCAAGGAGCAGATCTGGCTGACCGCCGTCAGTGCCGTGAGGCGTGTGGATGGTCGGAGGCGGAGCCTGTCCCAGGTGAGGAAACGCTGGCAGGATATCCGGTGCTGGACGCGGAGGATTGCACGGCTCCTGCTGGGGGACTCACCTGAGAGCCACAAGAACCGCGGCCGCCGCCGTCTGACCCACCTCCACAGGCGTGTGCTGCCGGTGGTCTTTCCTGACCTGGAGAGGCGCTTACAGGCGATGCAGCAGGCGGAAGGGGGTAGGTACATGTGCGTTTGTTGTGTGTCACCGGCATTTGTAAGGGCACAGTGGCATTAATTCACTGGCAGGGTTTAAAGGTGCTGTGCCCATCCAGTTTGCCCAAGTGTAGCGCTGCGCCCCTGCCACCCTTCCCCTCCTTGCAATGTGTTCCCTGGTCTGTGTGTAGTCACTCCTTCACAAGGTAATGTAGGCTGGCGCTTTGTCCACGAGAACAATGACTGTAGCATCATGGGTGGTGGTGGTGGGTAACAGGTTGTGGGACCTTGCCTGTGAACTGTCAAGTTCACTGCATGTGGGTTCCATGTCAGTTGGCACTGATGCTGGCTCCAGACATGGGAGTTGGTCTCTCATGTGTCATGCCTTACAGCGCGCATGTCCTATGTAGTGGCCTGTGACATGATGTGCATGAGTGTGCGCTACGCATAGTGCAGGGATGGTGACGTGTGTAGCAGTCATTCCCATTCAGCCATTCAGTAGCATGTAGTTGCGTGCCCAATACTGTCCCCTGGGGCACCTTATCCTCAGTGTTGTTTGTGTCATCATCAACGTGGACACTCTCACTGTCTACAGCGTAGGTTGTGCTCTGTGCCATTGTCCCCTGTCACCATGTATATAGACGTGCTATTATGTACAGGTGTCCACTGTGCAGCCTGACCTGATTGTCCCTCTTCATACTCACAGTTGCCAGTGCCTGTGTGTCTTGTTATACTCATCTGAGGATGGGCACTGGTACCTCATTATTTGTACAGGCGCACCTTTGCTGTTTTGCGTCCAATCTTGCCTTTTGCCTGCCACTGTGTTTATCACCCAGACTATGAGATGTTGGTGCCACCTGTGTCTCAGCAATTAGCATCGTGTGGGGGTTGCTTGGGGCGGGCAATGCCTATGTGTCAAATCCTGATTCCTAATTGCTGGGTCTGGACAGTGTGTGATGTTACTGGACACACACGCAAGGTGCAGTGACCGAGTTATGTTGGGCATGTTTGCAGCATTACCTATGCAGCATGTGTCTCAAGTTCATGGATATTGTCCCTGGTCATAGGTATTTTCACAAACGCTGTGTGGTGCAGAGGCAGTGCAGGATTGTCCCCAGGGCCTGGGTGCTATGTCAGACTCCGTTTCCTGTCATCAGCTATTGTCTCATGCTCTCCATGGTATTTCAGTGGCATGGTGGCTCAACCAACTGTGTTTCATGCCCTACATCGGTACCTTTTTTTGCAGATGTTAGGGATCTGCCTCTTCAGGCTATGCAATGTTGACTATGTAGATTGGACTCATGTGACAGATGTGTACAGGTGTCTGATTAATTTCTGTCTCTCCACCCTGCCCACAGCATCGTCGGGGGACACAGAGGGAGACATGGACACGGACCAGGCGGAGGGACCGAGCACCAGTGGCAGCCGTGACATCGGGGCTGGCACATCGAGTGGGACAGAGGCGGAGGATAGTGTGGCCGAGGACCTGTCGACTGGCACATCAGACTACGAAGCTGACAGGTCCGAGGAGGATGTCTCAGGGTTGGCGGAGGCTGCACCAGCAGCTGACAGTGGAACAACACCTGCCACCGCCCCCTCAGTTCCCACCAACCGCCTCCCACTTGCTCGTGTCCCTTCCCAGCGTGCCCGGTCACCGCATGTCTCCTTCCTGCCAGGCACCGCACCCCCTGCCCCTGTCTCCACTGCTGCCGCCAATGCTGAGTCTATGGACATCCAGCGGCAAATGCAGGTTGGTCAGGCTGCGATCCTGAATGTCCTCCATTCCCACGGGAAAACCCTCACCAACATCGAGGCATTCTTGGAGGGCATTCATTCTTTGCAGGCTGACCAACGCAACTTGCTGAGGTCCCTAGACTCCACACTGACTGCAGCAGTGGGTCTCCTGCAGCGCGACCTCCCCCCACCTACCCCTGCCCCATCCACACTTCCCACTTCCATGCCTGTCCCACGTACACCCAGACGTCGGCATGCACCCACCACAACAGACACAGGCACCACACCAGCAGGGAAGGTCCACCGCACTCCTCCTGACACGCACACACAGGGTGAGATAGGCACACCCACTGGGTCGGGGGGCAAACGTGTGACACGCAGCCAGAGTGGGAGTCCGCATTCCACACAATCCACTCCCTCCAAATCCCCTCCCCTCAGCTCTCCTGGCCACATCTCCCCCAAGGACTCCTTCATGGCCGCTCTGTCCCTGAGCCCCACAGTTACGCCACCACGCAAGCGGTCAAGGAAGTCCTCGGTCAGGGTGGTTGAGTCTCCCCCCCTGTCTCCACCCTCCCCCGGTGGCGCTGCAACCCATCCCTCTGAACCCCCCCCCTCCTTGGGGCCTGAGGTCACTTCGGGTGCAGGGGACTCCCTGGAGGACCTTGCTAAGGTGTGTAGTGCCATCCTGGCCTCCGCCTTTGGCCATGACACACCCCCTGTGGTTGAGTCCTCCATCCCTGCACCCACAACGCCGCCCCTTTGCCCTGATGTCCCTGCGGTGCCTGTTGCTTCCCCCCCCCCTGATGCCCTCACCAGTATGGAAGACGATGGCATTTGACTGTGCAGGCAAGGTAGGGGACACACATCCCACTGTGTCCCCCATGCAGCTGGGAATAATTGACTGCCCTATGGCCTTTGTTGACTTTGAACTGCCGTTGATCCACGGACATTGTGCTCATGCTGATTAAAGCTTTATTTTTTTTTTCATTATCACACTCCTGCTATGGTGGTATTGGTGTTGGTGGGGCTGCTACATTGTTTTGGGTGGTGTTTAAGGCTTTGGGTGTGTGGGATTTGTAGTAGTGTTCTGCTCTTTGGGGCCACCCTAGGATCTGTGTGCCATCACAAGGTGTTGGCTCACTTCCTTAGGTCATGTCAGCAGTTACTGCATGGTTCAATTGTCCCAGGGTGTATTCCTTCCTCTGTGTACCCAGTTTCTTCCCTGCAGGGTGTTCCCAATGTTTAGCGCAGAGCTGTGTCTACATGAGCTGTGTGTGTGACGGAGCCCTTCTACTTTGGCCATGCATGCATGGCCATGTCTCCACCTGCAACAATCGTGGCATCCTTGGTGATCACTGTACTTGTGTGTGGAGTCAGTTGACATGAGTTCATGGGGACATGTTCCCTTGTAGGCAGTATGGATGTGGGTAATTGTGGCATCACACACATGTGTTACACCCCTCCTGGGTGTGGACACTGCTGGGAGGACTCTGCACACACCCCTCCTGGGTCTGGACACTGCTGGGAGGACTCTGCACCCACCCCTCCTGGGTCTGGACACTGCTGGGAGGACTCTGCACACACCCCTCCTGGGTCTGGACACTGCTGGGAGGACTCTGCACACACCCCTCCTGTCTCTGGGCACTGCTGGGAGGACTCTGCACCCACCCCTCCTGGGTCTGGACACTGCTGGGAGGACTCTGCACACACCCCTCCTGTCTCTGGGCACTGCTGGGAGGACTCTGCACCCACCCCTCCTGGGTCTGGACACTGCTGGGAGGACTCTGCACCCACCCCTCCTGTCTCTGGGCACTGCTGGGAGGACTCACCACCCACCCCTCCTGTCTCAGGGCACTGCTGGGAGGACTCTGCACACACCCCTTCTGTCTCTGGGCACTGCTGGGAGGACTCACCACCCACCCCTCCTGTCTCAGGGCACTGCTGGGAGGTCTCTGCACCCACCCCTCCTGTCTCAGGGCACTGCTGGGAGGACTCCACACCCACCCCTCCTGTCTCAGGGCACTGCTGGGAGGACTCACCACCCACCCCTCCTGTCTCAGGGCACTGCTGGGAGGTCTCTGCACCCACCCCTCCTGTCTCAGGGCACTGCTGGGAGGACTCCACACCCACCCCTCCTGTCTCAGGGCACTGCTGGGAGGACTCTGCACACACCCCTCCTGTCTCTGGGCACTGCTGGGAGTGATGGGCACCCACCCCTCCTGTCTCAGGGCACTGCTGGGTGGACTCTGCACACACACCTCCGATTTCTGGATATGTGCGCTTGGCACATACACGGTGGGGTTACGCACACTGCATTAGAGGTGAGGGTACGAGTCTACTGACACTGGTGTGGTGGGGGTACGCTCCGTACGTCCGCGGGTGGGGGTACGGGTCGTACTTACACTGTTGGGCTGGGGGTACGCTCCGTACGTCCGCGGGTGGGGGTACGGGTCGTACTTACACTGTTGGGCTGGGGGTACGCTCCGTGCGTCCGCGGGTGGGGGTACGGGTCGTACTTACACTGTTGGGCTGGGGGTACGCTCCGTACGTCCGCGGGTGTGGGTACGGGTCGTACTTACACTGTTGGGCAGGGGGGTACGCTCCTTGCATTCGTGGGTGGGGGTTCGAGTCGTACTTACACTGTTGGCATGGGGGTACGCTCCTTGCATACGGGGTGGGGGTAGGGTCCGTACATATCCGTCCCCACGCTATGTGATGTTTGTGCGGCCCGTACCCAGGCCTTTGCCACGTGGGTGCGATCCGTCCCGCCATTGTTGGGGTGACGTGTGTGGGCGTGGTCCGACTTGTACCCACGCTCTTCAGGCGTGGGTACGGGACGTACCTGTCTGGTTGTGTTGCCGGTTCGCGTGGTGACGGACTTCCGTTGTGGCGGTCGCTGGCTTATCAGGACACGCCCCCACCCCCTCGTGGTGACCAGGGCATGGGAGTCAGGTATGTCCAGGCCATGTGTAGTGTGTCACTCATGTGGTTGTTTTGTGGCCTGCCCTGGTCGTGCCACCCCCACCCCACCCCACTTTCCCCCCTCCCTTAGTTATTCTGACCTTCTGCGGCGTCTGCGTCGTAACCTGTAGAGGAGGTGTACTGCTATGAGGGCAGGGATGACTCGTAGGTTCGGGTCCATGTCTGTCCGTCGCGTACTGGTACTCCTTGCTCGCGTCGTCCTGTCGCGTACGGGTCCTCCTTGATCGCGTCGTCCTGTCGCGTACGGGCCCTCCTTGGTGGCGTCGTCCTGTGTGTCCGTCACGTACTGGTCCTCCTTGTTCGCGTCGCCGTCTGTCCGTCGCGTACTGGTGGTCCTTGTTCGCGTCGTCCTGATTTCCCGGCAGTTTTTGGCTGCCGCAAAATATTCACCGTGCGGGGTGACGTCGGTGCGAATCGTGATTCCTGGGTCGTGAATGGCTGGCTGCGTGCGTCCCGACGTCAGGTCGGCGCTTTCCCGGATCGCATTGGTAGGTGTTTTTTGTTCGGTCGGTCTTTTTTACGATTCGTACGGTAATGGTGTACCCGTGCGAATCGTAATTCCATGTTTGTATATTTTGACGACCGGGTACGCGTCGGACGGAGAATATGCTCCGTCCGACGGTTCGTACCCGGTTTTTGCCGGATCGTGATCGGCACCTAAATGTCGATTTGGATTTCCTAGACCTGTTCTTTCAAATGGAAGAGGAAACAGTTTTATGTCATCTGTGAGACATACTATTACAAGAAAATCACCTAAGAATACCTACAACCTTAAAAGAAAAGAAGAATCAAAAAATATAAATGACTACAACCCAGTCATTTTATCCATGTGGAATGCTAACATGGATATACAGTATGTAGCTGACAATTCCATTGCTGTTGCTCGATATGTAACGTCTTACATTACTAAATCAGAAAAAAATGAATTGAAAGAAATGTGGGAAGAGATTTCTCATGAGAAGACTGTCAGTAAGAAGCTGTACAGATTCAGTTTAAAGATGTTATCGCATCGAGAAATTGGATCCTACGAATGTTCAGATAGGTTATCTTCTGCAAGTCTCTACTCGAAATCAAGAAGAATAATTTGGGCAAGTTTAGGCCTTGCAGCAATGAGAAATCGGGTACTGAAATCTGTTGGAGAAATTGAATATTTGGCCGAGAATGACCCAGAAAGTACAGATATTTTGAAATCAAACATGTTGGACACATATTACCCCAAGAGAAGTCTTCATCTAGAGAACATGTGTCTCTATGAAGTGCTGCAGAACTACATTTATTCACGGAAAGCTACAGAAGACATCAACAATGGAAAATATAAAGTCATTGGTGAGGAAGGATGTTTGGTGAAGCAAACAAAAGGAAGTTTGATAAATCACCGGAAGCTGAGTTGCGACACTACTGACAAAAAGGAATTTTACTACTTGGCTCTTTTACAGCTGTTTAAACCATGGCGTACAGAGGATGAACTACTGGGAGAATTTCAAAGCTATGAAGATTCCTTTAATGCTTGCAAAGACAGCATAGAATGCAGTACTTTCACAAATTATGTGCAAATGTTAAATGAAGAAATTGAAATTTCGTTTTCTGCCTAATATCAAACCATGACTCTGTGTGCAAAGAGGAATTATAGGCAGAGATTTATTGCATATTACTCTGGTAATTTAACATTTGCATTAGATGGAAAGGGGGAGCTATTTTTTTCTGCTGAAGCAGACTCTTAGCACACACCCAGCTGCTTATCCTGTAGAATCATGCATAGTATTCACAACCGAGTGGGGTTTGAGGTAGGCCTGGGCGGTAAATTCCGTTCCGTTCGCGGAATTTGCGGAATTTGGGTAAATTCGCGTTCCGCGGAGAACGCAAAATTGCCCAAAAATCTGCGTTCCGCGACTTCGCGAAATTTTTTGCTTGTTCGCGTTCTCAATATGCGTGTTCGCGAGATATTTTACCCCGAGCACGCAAACAGCGATCGCGGACAGGAAAAAAGTATCGCGAACAAGCAATTCCGCGTGTTCGCGGAATTTCTGCGTGTTCGCGGAAATTTTTTACCGTTTCGCGGAGATTTGCGTAACGCGATTACGCAAATTCCGCCCACCCCTAGTTTGAGGTTGCAGTCAGTAATGCAAATACATTCAGCATCACTAAGGCTGGTTGCCCTTGCTGGAGTGTAGTCAGTCACCCAGGTTACACATGTTGCTTGTCTCAAAAAGCAGTTTGGACATGTGCTGTTGTCAGAATCTGAAAAGTGCATTCAAAATGTGTCAGACTGTAAAAGTACTTATCACTTGCCAAAAAAAGAGTAGTAAGTGTGCTTTCAAATTGGCAAAGAAATTTCGTTTTCTGCCTAATTTCAAACCATGACTCTGTGTGCAAAGAGGAATTATAGGGAGAGATTTATTGCGTATTACTCTGGTAATTTTACAGTTGCATTAGTTGGAAAGGGGGAGCTATTTTTTCTGCAGAAGCAGACTCTTAGCACACACCCAGCTGCTTATCCTGTAGAATCATGCATAGTATTCACAACCGAGTGAGGTTTGAGGTTGCAGTCAGTAATGCAAATACATTCAGCATCACTAAGGCTGGTTGCCCTTGCTGGAGTGTAGTCAGTCACCCAGGTTACACATGTTGCTGGTCTCAAAAAGCAGTTTGGACATGTGCTGTTGTCAGAATCTGAAAAGTGCATTCAAAATGTGTCAGACTGTAAAAGTACTTATCACTTGCCAAAAAAAAGAGTAGTAAGTGTGCTTTCAAATTGGCAAAGAAATTTCGTTTTCTGACTAATATCAAACCATGACTCTGTGTGCAAAGAGGAATTATAGGCAGAGATTTTTTGCATATTACTCTGGTAATTTAACATTTGCATTAGATGGAAAGGGGGAGCTATTTTTTTCTGCTGAAGCAGACTCTTAGCACACACCCAGCTGCTTATCCTGTAGAATCATGCATAGTATTCACAACCGAGTGGGGTTTGAGGTTGCAGTCAGTAATGCAAATACATTCAGCATCACTAAGGCTGGTTGCCCTTGCTGGAGTGTAGTCAGTCACCCAGGTTACACATGTTGCTGGTCTCAAAAAGCAGTTTGGACATGTGCTGTTGTGCGAATCTGAAAAGTGCATTCAAAATGTGTTAGACTGTAAAAGTACTTATCACTTGCCAAAAAAAAAGAGTAGTAAGTGTGCTTTCAAATTGGCAAAGAAATTTCGTTTTCTGCCTAATTTCAAACCATGACTCTGTGTGCAAAGAGGAATTATAGGCAGAGATTTATTGAGTATTACTCTGGTAATTTAACATTTGCATTAGATGGAAAGGGGGAGCTATTTTTTTCTGCAGAAGCAGACTCTTAGCACACACCCAGCTGCTTATCCTGTAGAATCATGCATAGTATTCACAACCGAGTGGGGTTTGAGGTTGCAGTCAGTAATGCAAATACATTCAGCATCACTAAGGCTGGTTGCCCTTGCTGGAGTGTAGTCAGTCACCCAGGTTACACATGTTGCTGGTCTCAAAAAGCAGTTTGGACATGTGCTGTTGTCAGAATCTGAAAAGTGCATTCAAAATGTGTCAGACTGTAAAAGTACTTATCACTTGCCAAAAAAAAGAGTAGTAAGTGTGCTTTCAAATTGGCAAAGAAATTTCGTTTTCTGCCTAATTTCAAACCATGACTGTGTGCACACAGGAATTGTTTTTAGATATTTAATTTGTGATGGTGTTATTGTGATTTTCACTTGTAGGAAAAGGGGTACATAGTATTTTAAGATTTGAAAAGATCATAAAAAATGTAGTAATATATTTAAATAAAATAAAGGAATTTTTTTTTAGTTTTTTTCAGGTATTGCTGAAGAGCAGTGAACAAAATTTAAGATGCCTACAAAATCCAGACTAAGGAAAAACCACAAAAAAAACTATATTTGAAGACAACTGGAGGACCTAAGTTAGTTGGAGATGCTTATGTTGGGAAAAAGAGAAAGTCTTCTGGTAAGCAGACAAAAGATTTTTTAAGCAATATCTTCAAAAAAAGGAAAAATGTACAAAATGACTGTACTGGAAAGAATGTTTTAAATAGAAAACAACAGGAAAAAATTGAGCATTTAGTTAATGCAAATGTACCTTCAGAAACAATAAAGATTAACTTAAAAAGAAAAACAGCGTTTAAAGAGATTCGTGGAAAAATGTTTCAGAGAAGAGTTATGTCCAATTTGATAAAGGATGTGAAGAAATATAAGAAAAAAGCTAAATTTTATAAGAGAAAAAAAGAAATTGAAGCCATTGCAGCAAAGGCTTTAGAATTAAAAAGGAAACTATTCATTTTAATTTTGAATTGGATGCGTACATTAGATAAAATGGTCAATGTACTGAAATCGCAAAGCAAAAGGAAAAGACTAGTGAAAAGAACAAACTTTTGTAAAGTGTTTCTAGGAGAATGGATGCATAGGTCAAGTAGTGAACCTTTTTTTAATGAAGAGAGTTATTTTCAAAGTAATAGTTTGCTGCATGCAGTTGACACCAGAGGTCGTGCTTATGAAGTGAAAAATGGTTGTATAATGGAGAAGGAGAACATGGTTCCAAGAGATGAGGTACAAGTGATGGCGGATGAGGCTATGGGGAGACATCCGAAAGCCCCAGTGTACACTTGGAATTGTAGTAGTATTTGCACTGTGCGTCAGGAATCTATTGATAAATTTCGTGAGTTTCTTAGAGAATGTAGTAAAAAAAGTGTTAAACAGAAGATTAAGGTGCTTCAAAGTCTAGATCCATGTAGAGTGAGAGAGAATACTGGTTTGCAGGGACATTCTCTGGCTTGTCTATCTAGAAAAGTGTGTAAAAGTGTTTTTCATCATTTTAGGATGCTGGCTGTTCATCATACTGAAATGAGAAAGTTTGTGAGACGGTTGTATTTTGCAAAAAGTCCAGCAATAAAGTTAGATGAATTGAATAGGGCTCTGTTCCGTGGATCGGTATCAGATGTAGAGAAGGTTACTGATGAAATTCAGTTTTGTTACTTTGGTCCAGAACAAGAAAGTGCAGAAAAGGACACAGTAAATGAGGAAGAAGTGGAAGAGAATGTAGAACCCTCTGTAAGTAAGGCATTTAATGATCACATAACAAAATTTGCAATAATCTCTAATGAAAGACCAAATATTACTTGTATTTGTTGCTGCAGAACTCATTATAGAAAACAAACCAGGAATGTTGATCTCTACAGAAAAAGTGAAAATGAAGATAATTATAAGTGGAAGGATTTTGCCACTTATATATTTCTTGAAAATTGTTTTGAATTGGGTGAAGATCAGCGTATTTGTAAATACTGTTACAACAAGTTAGAGGAAAATAGAATGCCGACCAGAGCTGTACATAATAATTTAGAATTGGATGCTATTCCTGCCAAACTTTCTGAATTAAATACATATGAGTCTATACTTATTCAATGTGTTCATCCGTTCCAGACCATAGTACGTATGGAGCCAAAAACTGGTAAATTACCTCCTTCAGATTTACTGAGAGGTTTAAAAGGTAGAGTGGTGTATTGGCCCTTGGATTTGAAAAAAAATATGGAAACTATTGATGCAGATACTTTGGATACTGAACCATTAGTTATTCTGGTTAATGGTGTACCTACAAAGAATAAGAAGATTTGGCAGGAGCTGGTAGATGTACGGAAAGTACAAAGAGCAAATTTGTATTTGAAAAGGAATAACAAATGGTATGAATCAATTTATATAGAAGAAGAAGAAGAAGATTTACAAGAAGACACAGAAACACCAACTGGACAAATTGAAAAAGTGGACAAGTCAAAGGAAGAAGAAATTTATGAACATTTTAGCATACATCCTCTTCATTCAAAAGAAGTTATGGGAGACAACATTGATCTGTTTCAGATGAAGAAAGCAAAAGGAACTCCTGTGAGTGTATGGGAGGAGAGCTTGGAAGCTCAATGTTTTCCCCAGCTGTTTCCTACAGGAAAAGGTGGACGATACGATGAACGCCCAGAACAGATTCCAGCTTCTGAGTATCGAACTACAAGACTATATGCAGAAGATCCCAGATTTCGACAAAGTATTCCTTATTTGTTCCATCTTTTATTTGAAAGCGACTTGTCTGCATTATCATATGCAGTAAATCACATTTTAAAAAGTGGAGTACATTTACAAAATGTGTCTGCTAAGGATTTTATGGAGAAAGTGCAGCACCGAGATGATCATTTGGAAACACAACTGATCAATCTGATGGCTTGTCAGCGTGGGACAAATGAATATTGGTACCGACGCCATGGTGAATTAAAATGCATGTTACGGAATTTAGGAACACCAACATGGTTCCTTACCCTAAGCTGTGCTGAGTACGCTTGGGATGATTTACTGGATTTTCTACGAGAGGCAAATTCAAACATTAAAAACATCGAATACAAGACAGCAGGAGAACTGTGCTCATTGGATCCGGTTAATGTTTGCAAATATTTCAATCATAGATTTGAGGCTATGATGTCCTTCATCTGCAATAAAAAAAATCCACCTCTTGGAGAAGTAGTGGATTTCTTTTGGAGAAAAGAGTACCAGGCAAGAGGTGCTCCTCATATTCATATGCTGTTGTGGATCAAGGATGCCCCAAACTTTGGAACAGATACTGATGAAGCAGTGTTATCTTTCATTGAAGAATATGCAACATGTGCTATACCAAAAAGCACAGAAGAGAAAAAGTTAAAGGAGCAAGTTTTACGTTTCCAAAGTCATCGGTGTGGAAAATACTGTCGACGGAAATACAAGACCAAAGATAAATACTACACTAAATGTCGATTTGGATTTCCTAGACCTGTTCTTTCAAATGGAAGAGGAAACAGTTTTATGTCATCTGTGAGACATACTATTACAAGAAAATCACCTAAGAATACCTACAACCTTAAAAGAAAAGAAGAATCAAAAAATATAAATGACTACAACCCAGTCATTTTATCCATGTGGAATGCTAACATGGATATACAGTATGTAGCTGACAATTCCATTGCTGTTGCTCGATATGTAACGTCTTACATTACTAAATCAGAAAAAACTGAATTGAAAGAAATGTGGGAAGAGATTTCTCATGAGAAGACTGTCAGTAAGAAGCTGTACAGATTCAGTTTAAAGATGTTATCGCATCGAGAAATTGGATCCTACGAATGTTCAGATAGGTTATCTTCTGCAAGTCTCTACTCGAAATCAAGAAGAATAATTTGGGCAAGTTTAGGCCTTGCAGCAATGAGAAATCGGGTACTGAAATCTGTTGGAGAAATTGAATATTTGGCCGAGAATGACCCAGAAAGTACAGATATTTTGAAATCAAACATGTTGGACACATATTACCCCAAGAGAAGTCTTCATCTAGAGAACATGTGTCTCTATGAAGTGCTGCAGAACTACATTTATTCACGGAAAGCTACAGAAGACATCAACAATGGAAAATATAAAGTCATTGGTGAGGAAGGATGTTTGGTGAAGCAAACAAAAGGAAGTTTGATAAATCACCGGAAGCTGAGTTGCGACACTACTGACAAAAAGGAATTTTACTACTTGGCTCTTTTACAGCTGTTTAAACCATGGCGTACAGAGGATGAACTACTGGGAGAATTTCAAGCTATGAAGATTCCTTTAATGCTTGCAAAGACAGCATAGAATGCAGTACTTTCACAAATTATGTGCAAATGTTAAATGAAGAAATTGAACAGGAAACTACAATTGCAGCTGAAATAGCTAGAGACAGTTCTCAAGACCGCCAAAGTTCAGGAACACTCAGTCAAGATCCCCTAGGACAACCAATTGTTGAAAATGAAGCTGCAATAGCCATGAATGAAGTGGAAACGGCTATGAATCAAGCTCAAGAAGAATTTATAGACTTACCAAATTTGGAAAGACAACTGAATGAAGAGCAGCAACAAATTTATGAAGAGATCAGAAACAAAATAGATCACGGATTACTACATGAAAAAAAAGAGTGCTCATGCACATAATTTCATCCAATCAGGATGTATGTAAGCGGACAAGCTGGAACTGGAAAAAGTTTCTTAATAAAAGTCATCAGAAGCTACCTACAGCAAAAAACTGATTCAACTTTGTCTTGTGTGGTTACTGCTCCAACTGGGTTAGCAGCATATAACATAAAAGGAATCACCTTACATCGTTTGCTAATGTTACCAGTGGAGCATGAGAACAAAATACAATACCACAAGCTAACTGGAGAAGCATGCTTGGAAGTTTCAAGAGTATTGAAGAAGATGCAAGTTCTCATTATTGATGAGGTGAGCATGGTATCAAACTTAATGCTTGCCTTTGTGCATTTAAGAATGCAGCAAATTCTAAGGACAGACTATGACATGTTATTTGGTGGAAAACATGTCATAGTTTTTGGGGATCTTCTACAACTTACTCCAGTTAAAGGACAACCAGTGTTTAATACTGTGACACATGAAGACACAAAGAAGTCATTGGGAAGCATTGGTAATGCAAATATTTGGTCCTTCTTTGAGTACAAGGAACTTACTACTAATATGAGGCAAGCAAACGATGAAGAATATGGAAGTATTCTGAAAGATATCAGAATTGGACTACTCACTGAAGCTGGCACGAAAGCATTACAGAGTCGGTTGCTACATAATTTATTTCCAAAGGAAGAAATATTTGCTGAGAAGATATACAAGAACATTGCAGAAAAGAAAAGTGTCATCTGCTTAATGCCAACTCTACGTGAATGCACAATATTCAATGAGGAGCTTTTGAAATTGGAAAAGGAAGAGATTAGGAAATTGGAAGCAGTGGACAAAATTCAGGATGGAAGAATTACTATCACATTAACAGGCAAACTGAAAAATAAATTGGATTCACTAGAGAAGAACATTTCAAAAACTGCTGGATTAGAAAAAAATCTATATGTTTGCATGAACTGTAGAGTATTTTTAAGGAGAAATTTGGATGTTGAAAAAGGCTTAGTAAATGGAGCTATGGGTAAAGTTGTGGGTTTTATTAATTATCAGAAAAAAGATGGAATTGAACGTTTAAAAATAAAATTTGATCAGATAGAAGAAGTTATAGACATTTGTCGTTGTACAGTTCGTTTCATGCTTGTGAAAGACTTATATGTACAAAGGAAACAGTTTCCGTTTTCACTAGCATATGCTGTAACTATTCACAAGTCTCAAGGATTGACTGTAGATTGTGCATTTGTAAACATTGGTTCAACTGTGTTCAAAGAAGGTATGGCTTATGTAGCTTTGTCACGAGTGAAAACATTATCTGGTTTATTCATGATAGACTTTGATGATTCAAAAGTTAGTGCTGATACAAACTGTGTAAAGGAGTATAATAGATTAAGAAGAACCTATGCTCCTCATTTAGGTCAGTATCCTGTGTTGGAGAAACGGGTAGTTTCTCGAAAAAGGAGAATTGAGAATATCTGTTTTGAGGATGTAGAGAGGAGGAAAAAAAAGAGGAGTGATGTAATTGCAAGCAAAAAGAAAAATGAAAATGTTGAAGAGGTTGTAGGTTGTCATTTTGAAAATAGCTCTGGTGTCAACTGCTACGCTAATGTAGTGCTGAATGTTGCATTTTATCTGGAAAATTTGCAAGAGAAGATAATAGTAAATCAGAGAAAAAGATTCTGTTCTGAGTTGAGTCTCCTTTTTCAAAAACTGAGTAATGATAAAACTCAAATAGAAAGTGCTACTGAAATTAGAAAACTTTTAGATGTATGTTCTGGACGAACACAGTTTTCTCAAAATGTACAGCAAGACGCACAGGAATTCTTGATGTATTTTCTTCAGGTACTGGAAGAAGAAGGGGTACCAATTGAAAATATGTTTGGTGTCTCTTATAAATGGGAACATAGTTGTGAAAACTGTTTCAATACATGTGGGTCTAATGTTGATTCAGAAAGGTTTATTTATTTAACATTGCCAGACAGTAAAACAGTCACTTTTGCTAAATTAGTTAAAGATGCTAATCATAGCATGGAATGCGGTGAGTGTAAATCTGACATGTTTTCAACTTTAATTTTAAAGGAATACGGACAGTATGTCATTTTAATGATGCAACGATGTAAAGCTGATGGTTCAAAATTGGATACTTTAATAAAGAAGTGTATAGGACAGCAATTATCAATTTCAGGAAAAACTTTTGTAACAGTTGCAATAATATTCCATGAAGGACCTACTGTAACTTCTGGACATTACATAGTTTATCTTAAATGTGAAAAAGGCTGGACACTGTGTAATGATTCCCAATTGATTTTCAAGCAACGTTTGCCTTTCCTATCTAATCTTCTTGAAACCTAAATTTTAGAGAGACTTGGCAAGATCTGTGCAAAACAATTTTACCATTTTATTGGATTTCCATAGGAATTTGCAAATAGAAAGATTTTTCAAATTACCATTTGGCCTAAAGGAAAGGTAACCAATTGTATTGTGGACTTATTTAATTCCCAATTAATCTTTCGGAAACCAAAAATTTTAGAGAGAATCGGTAACATCTGTACAATTTAAATTTTGGAATTTTATTGGATAACCATTGGAAATTTCTTCAAAAAAGATTTTTAAAAATAACATTTGGCCTAAAGGAAAGGTAATCAATTGTATTGTGGACTTATTTAATTCCTAATTAATCTTTCGGAAACCAAAATTTTAGAGAGAATCGGTAACATCTGTCCAATTTAAATTTTGGAATTTTATTGGATTACCATTGGAAATTTAATCAAAAAAGAATTTTAAAATTACCATTTGGCCTAAAGGGAAGGTAACCAGATGTATTGTGGAGTTATTTGAGATATATTATTTTTGTGATTATGCTTCTGTAACAAAATTGTCAGACGGTATTTTAAAGAAAAAGTTATTGTTATTAGATGATATTTTTTTTGAATATTTTCCATTTCTATAATGTTATGTTTAAGGGAGAAGAGATTCTGGGCTTTTTTAAAACGATCTTTGAGATTGTTATTTTTTTTTTGCCCGCTGTTAAGTGATGAATGCAATTGCTTTCACGATTTATAGTGAAATGCAATATATTCTGAAAACAGCAAAAAAAGGCAAAAAAGTGTTTTTGGAAAATATGGAAAATATGTAAATACGTGTACTGTGTTATATAATGATTTATTAAATATTAATACTTTTTTCTTTTTTTTCAGATTGTGAAAGAAAATTTTCGAAAAAAACCAACCATTTTTACAAGTAATTTCAATTTAAATTTTAAATAAAAATTAAATTGTTGGGTGGGTCAGGTAAGTCAGAAATTAGATGGTCCCTTTCTTCCACTTCTCCTCAAACAGATTTACATTATTTAGTTATTAATCCCTCAAGTATCTTGAAATGTGGTAATTGTTTTTTTGTGTTTTTAAAAAAAAAAAAAAAAATACCGCTTACCGTACGCGTACGGTAAAAAAAAAAAAAAAGTTTTAAAAAAATAAATAAAAAGAAGTTGAGAGGTAAGGTTGGCTCTTGAAAGAGCCCTTGTGTTCATGCAGGGACAGAGGAAAGGAAGAATGGGAACATTAGCTGGTAGGACAAATGTGCTGGTCTATTTTGTTGTTAATGAGGGGAAGACTGGTCTCCCTATGAACAATTAGACCATGGCAAAATGAACACCGCATTGTAACCCTCGCAAACCGATGGTTCATTTCCACAGGATCAGAAAAAGGTGATTCTGCCCCCACAGATGAAGGGCTCTGCTGAGCTTCCGAAGAAGGACTCGGCTGAGCTGCTGTGGATGTGCTTGCTCGACTTACTGAAGGGTTACCTCTAGTATGTCGTGCATGTGTCCTAGGGTGTACATCCTCAAGGTGTCTTAACATAGTGTGATTCCCGAAGGAATACTTCTTGTTAGGATTACCTCTTGAAAGTACACGCTGGCACAGCTTACAAGTCACCAAAGCAGCATTGACTTTTTTCTCACCCTCTGGAAAACTAAAATACTCCCATATAAAAGAGCTCTTCTGTTTCCTCTTTCTCTGCCTGATGGTGGTGCTGCTAGCCTCACTCTCGGCAGAAGAGTGCTGGTCTGCCATCGTATCCCAAAGACAACTCAGCTCCTTCTCCTAAGGGATCACAAGCAGAAATGAGGGGAATGGGTGTGGTGTAGGAGAGTTCTAGAACTGAAACTACTTTGAACCAATCAAAAGTTTTGTTTCATGATCACATGACCCACCGTGCGCGTACGTTATGCTTACGTTACGCTTACGGAGCGCTTACGGTGCGCTTACGGTAAAAGAACGCATGCGCGTAAAAAAGACACACGCTCGCGTGCATGCGCATAACAGGCACTCCCCAACACTTCCGCGTAACGTGCGCGTGTAGCGTACACGCTTACGCGCCCCATACGCAGTACGCACGGCTACGTAAATTGCGTAACCATACGCAAAAAGAGTAGAAATTTTACTAACATTACGCAAACCGTACGCTTACCGTAAGCTTACCGTATGCGCACTTTAAAAAAAAAAAAAAAAAAAAAGGAAAAAAAGAATCTCTATGCTATACTAATATATCTTACCTGTTTGGAAAAAAAAAAAGAGAAAAATTAATATATTGCAGAATTTTTAAAAATTAAGCATATTGTTTTAAGAGAATATAAAGTAAAAAAAAAAAAAAAAAAACACTTGCAAATAAAAAAAAAAACACGTTTAATTTAAGTATTTGTAAAAAAAAGAAAAAAAAAATCAATGAAAAAACCATGGGAATCACACATGTTATAGGTAAGAATTAGCATTTAAAAAACCATACAAATTCACTGAAAAAAACATGGGTTTCACACACGTTATAGTTAGGAATTAGCATTTAAAAAACCTTGCAAATTGACTGAAAAAACCATAGGTTTCACACACGTTATAGTTAGGATTTAGCATTTAAAAAACCTTGCAAATTCAGTGAAAAAACCATAGGTTTCACACACGTTATAGTTAGGGGACATTTTACTCATAAAAAACCATTGAAATTCCCCCGTTATAGTTAGCTAAGCTAACTATAACTCGCGCACCCGCAATCCACTGCTGATGACATCACATATTACATCACTCATGACATGGTCAGTGACATCACTCATGACATCACTGATGACATCTCAAATGACATCACTGATGACATCATCCTTGTGACAGAGTGGTACACCTCCTCTCACCCTAATATAACCTATGATACAAACATTCAAAAATAGAGACTGAAATTTTCAAAAAAATGGACATACCAATACCAGTTACAACAACCTCTTCAGTAATTCTAAGAACCACATACACATCCACTCATTCACCAACAGTCCTGTACAGTCACTCATACATGTACTCACTCATCATATGTACTCATACACCTATACATCCTGTTACACATTGTCACTCATCCATAGAGGTACTCACACACATAGTCACTCATGCTAATAAAGAGACAAACATCCATTTACTTGCATATTCAGTTATACACACACCTCATCACTTTCTTCTACAGAAACTTACACATACTTACTCTTTTAAATATTCACTATTAAAAAAACATAATTATTCATACAGGAACTGTTTCAATCTCTCACTCTCACACATACTCACTTATATACACCAATAGTCAAATATACTTCTTTAAAACATATTTAGTAACTCATAAAGACACTTTTGAGACAGTCATTCACTCACTAACACACCCATACACACACTCATCCAACCATACAGTCAGGCACACATGCTGTCTTCAACACATACAACCAGAGAGCCAATCATACATGCACCTATGCACTACGTAATACCCCCCACCGAACCATGCAGACACTCAAACTGATACTCAAAAAACAACCTTAAATCCAATATAAACACCCATGTAGCTACTCACCAACCCAAGCAGACACTTATACACAAAGTCAGAGACTGATATAGATAATTACATATTTAAACATTACTCACTAAGCCATGTATTCACTAAGATACACTTAATCAGTCAGTTACACAATCAAATTTTCAAAAACAAATCATCCTTTTAGACATTTATATACCCATTTATTTTTCCATCGATCTTGAGATATACATATATACAACATATTTAATTTTCTGAAAAACACACATTCACAGGATGATGTCATCAGTGATGTCATTTGAGATGTCATCAGTGATGTCATGAGTGATGTCACTGACCATGTCATGAGTGATGTAATATGTGACGTCATCAGCAGTGGATTGCGGGTGCGCGAGTTATAGTTAGCTTAACTAACTATAACGGGGGAATTTCAATGGTTTTTTATGAGTAAAATGTCCCCTAACTATAACGTGTGTGAAACCTATGGTTTTTTCACTGAATTTGCAAGGTTTTTTAAATGCTAAATCCTAACTATAACGTGTGTGAAATCTATGGTTTTTTCAGTGAATATATATATATATATCTATATATAAATGCTACTCCTCCCCAGATGAACTGTATCGAAGAGAAATATCCTTATTTCTTCTCGGTATTTCCTCTTTCTACGTGTATATATGCCTAGCCGTGGAGGATCCTCGCTGCATTTAGCAGACCTGGGTGCGCCATCAAGCGGACACCCTTCAGGACGGGAGCTGCTGGTTCAAGGCACCGAGGTGCAGACGCGAGTGCAGGGGCCGGCAAGGCGACCCACTGAGGTTTTATTCATTGCAATGTGATGGACTTCAAAGCGGCTCACTGGAGCAATACTGGTGACACTTCAAGTACCATAAGGCTGTGCAAACGGCAACGCCCACGGAGGCCGGGTACTAGTAGTAACACAGGTGCACCCAACGCGTGAAGCACAATTACGAACACAGCCTGTGACAAAGGGCAGGAGCCCGAAATGCGTCGGTTGAATGGACTATGGTTTTGCTGGTTCCCCCCCTCACGCTGCAGCCTTGAATATTAATAAATGCAATTGCTGTACTCACCCCGTGTGTGGGATCCTTCGTTAAGGTGAAACTTTGCGGATTGTTGTGTAACGGCTATTGCCTAGCCCTGGAGGATCCTCACTGCATTTAGCAGACCTGGGTGCGCCATCAAGCAAACACCCTTCAGAACGGGAGCTGCTGGTTCAAGTCACCGAGGTGCAGACACGAGTGCAGGGGCCGGCAAGGCGACCCACTGAGGTTTTCTTCATTGCAATGAGATGGACTTCAAAGCGGCTCACTGGAGCAATACTGGTGACACTTAAAGTACCATAAGGCTGTGCAAACGGCAACACCCATGGAGGCGTGGTACTAGTATTAACACAGGTGCACCCAATGTGTGAAGCACCATTACGATCACAGCCTGTGTCAAAGGGCAGGAGCCCGATACGCGTCGGCTGAATGAACTATGGTTTTGCTGGTTCCCCCCTCACGCTGCAGCCTTGAATATTAATAAATGCAATTGCTGTACTCACCCCGTGTGTGGGATCCTTCGTTAAGATGAAACTTTGCAGATTGTTGTGTAACGGCTACTGCCTAGCCATGGAGGATCCTCGCTGCGTTTAGCAGACCGGGGTGCGCCATCAAGCAGACACCCTTCAGGACGGGAGCTGATGGTTCAAGGCACCGAGGTGCCGACGCGAGTGCAGGGGCCGGCAAGGTGACCCACTGAGGTTTTATTCATTGCAATGTGATGGACTTCAAAGCGGCTCACTGGAGCAATACTGGTGACACTTCAAGTACCATAAGGCTTTGCAAACGGCAACGCCCACGGAGGCGGGGTACCAGTATTAACACAGGTGCACCCAATGCATGAAGCACCATTACGAACACAGCCTGTGACAAAGGGCAGGAGCCCAAAACGCGTCGGCTGAATGGACTATGGTTTTGCTGGTTCCCCCCTCACACTGCAGCCTTGAATATTAATGAATGCAATTGCTGTACTCACCCCGTGTGTGGGATCCTTCGTTAAGGTGGAACTTTGCGGATTGTTTTATATATATATATATATATATATATATATATATATATATATACATATATATATATATATATACACATAGAAAGAGGAAAAACCGAGAAGAAATAAGGATATTTCTCTTCGATACAGTTCATCTGGGGAGGAGTAGCATTTTGATGCTTTCCCAGGGCTGTCACTAATGGTAAATCTGGGAATGCACCAGAATCCTTGGGTGGGGGCATGGAAACATGCATGCTCCATCCATCGAATGCATCCCTGCCACAGAGTAATGCAAGGCAGCAGTTTGTGCTGCCTTGTGTTACTCCAGATTAATCAAGCAATGCAGGGTCAGAGTAAAGAGTCCAAAAAATGGTCTCTTCAAATTTCTATAAAGACAAATTTGATTTCTTGAAATAAATCACTATGTTTTCCAAAAGGTCTTCACATATAGTTATCTCAAAACCTCAGCATGTTGACAAGTAAAAGCCTTTAATCCATGTTTATTTGTGAACAAATGATACTACTTATGCTCTAAATGGACCGAAAGTGAAATGCATGTAAACTCACACTTTCCTCATCTGTGAAAAAATTGCAGTGCCTTTCAATGGCAATAGTTTTTGTTTGCCCTCAAGGGTGCACAATTTTGACATTACGGGGAGAGAGGATTTGAATCTTTTAAGGATGAAAGTCTGCTATCGTTTGTGCAGCAATACATTCAACATTAATTTTCCTTTTTCTCCTGTATTTTCCTCAGAATTTTTGTGTTTGCCCTGGATCCTCAGCCCCCTGAAAATTTCAAAAGTAGTATTTCTTGGAGACACTCTTTAGCAAGCCCTGACAAGGAAAGACCTTACATTTGTATTCCTACCTTGTTCCATGCAAGATGTAGCCTATTTTCACCCACTAGTCCTAGACCCTGCCTAGTGGCAGAATTTAAAGGTTCGAAAGGTGCAGAAGCTCCACCCAGGCCAATAACTAATGGCCTCCAAATGTAAATTTAGTCTAGTTGCATGGGACTATTAGGACACAATAATCTTTAAAATGTTTGATATGTTTGTGAACATATATGCATAATTGTTGGAAGGTGGGTTATTAGGAGATGTAGGTAAGCACCCGACACAAGAAATAGGGCAACCAACACGGTACTGAGTCCTAAATAGGGTCTCTATACATTAGTCCCTTGCTTAACCCTTGGTAGCTGACACTGAGCAATAAGGCTTAACTTAGGAGAGAGGCAGTTAAAGCATTTAAAAACACCAGTACAGTAAATAGGTAAGACACATCACACAAGAAAAATCCGACACCAATTTATAGAAATAGGAAATATTTATATCTTTAAAATGACACCAAAACCTTCAAAATCCAATGTAGGGAACCGGAGATATGAATATCAAAAGAATAAACACTTTCTAGTGCTTAGAAACCAATAGCTCCACTTCTGAATATCTGGTCGTGCTTGACTGCGACAAAGTCAAAGTTTGAGGCTGACCGTGATAGAGCTCAACCCCCTGCTCTGGCATTCCTGTGCTTCAAAGAGCTGCCTATATCTGATAGCCTGTGACTGGCTGGGCTACTTATCACCTAATCAAGGCAGCATGGCTAATTCCCTCAGGACTCACCAATCAGGAAAGAGTGCTAGAGGCTGGATTTTGGCTTACAGACTGAAAGTCTTAAAACTTGATTTCCGTACAAGTTATGACAACTTCAACAATGCCAAGTTGCTGGATTTGTCAATACCATTCTGTTTGGTCCTTGAATGATATGTTCATTCTTTCCAAGCAATAGTTATACATCCATAAAATATTGCCATGTTAGCCTATGAGCCCAACTATCTTCCATGGGGAGAAAATGAAATGTGCAATTTCTTCCTCACCAGAGGTTATAAAACCTCTTTTATAAAGCCCCTGCTCATAATTACAGCCCCCCACCCCTCAACAGAACACCTAGGGGAGACCTGGGATATTCCTAATATAGAAAAATGATTTTGGTTATTATGTCACAGTGCCCACAGCACCAAAATCGACTTTGTAGTGAATTTACTGCACTGGGCAAAAATAGAATGAGCTAGAGGCTGGATTTTGGCTTACAGACTGAAAGTCTTAAAACTTCTTTTCCGTACAAGTTATGACAACTTCAACAATGCCAAGTTGCTGGATTTGTCAATACCATTCTGTTTGGTCCTTGAATGATATGTTCATTCTTTCCAAGCAATAGTTATACATCCATAAAATATTGCCATGTTAGCCTATGAGCCCAACTATCTTCCATGGGGGGGAAATTAAATGTGCAATTTCTTCCTCACCAGAGGTTATAAAACCTCTTTTATAAAGCCCCTGTTCATAATTACAGCCCCCAACCCCTCAACAGAACACCTAGGGGAGACCTGGGATATTCCTAATATAGAAAAATGATTTTGGTTATTATGTCACAGTGCCCACAGCACCAAAATCGACTTTGTAGTGAATTTACTGCACTCGGCAAAAATAGAATGAGCAGCTTCCACTCACCAGGGTTTCTAAAACATCTTTTAGAGGGAAACAGTTACATGACCCCATGTCCGTGGAACACCGAAGGGGGACCTTGGGGTACTCAAAATACATAAATAGGGTAGAGTATCACTGTGAGAGTGCCCATACCACCAAAGTCAAGTTTGGAGTGAATTTCCTTTTAAAAGCAGTGCTGCAACACAGGGCTGCTTTAAAATGACTTCAGCCTCTCAGTAGCACACACATGCAAATGCAACAAAGGCTGCTGGCCTCTAAAGTGCAATGCCCTATTATATACTAGGGACTTATAGGTGGTTTTCATTCCCGTGCCCTATTATCTAATTGGAGCTTTGTATAGTAAGTTTTGCCAATTATAAGTGTATCTCAATGTATGTGTTTGTGTTTAACATAGGACTGGTCCTGGGTATGACTAGCAGAGCCCAGGGCATAGTCAGAGTAAGCTACCACCAGTGTCAGTCATCACAAAAAAGTGGGGGTGAACAGGTCAATAAGGGTAACACCAAAAGATCTGTGCAAGATAAATGCTTCACAACATAGATGCTTTGTAATCACTTTTGGAGCACCTGTCATTAGGGTTACCTTTGTCAGAACAGGAACCTCTGTATGTAAGCATGGTGGTTCCAAAATCAAAGAAGGATGACGTCCACAGAAGACAACACTTCCATCCATCACTTCTCCATCTTCTCCTATTCTTTGTTATAATGATCTGTTGAAGGATATTACACAAAGTTTACTACTGAACAGCCCCTTGGGAATTGTTTCTGGCCAGCTCCACATAGATAATGGCCAACACAATGTACCTTGGTAAAAGCTTAGGGTGGCACTTTCTAGACGCTCGTAGGAGGAGAAAAAGTAAGCCTGAATCTGCTAGGTAGAAAAGCACTCCCTTTCAGGCAGTCAATTTTGATCTACATTGTCAAGGAGCTTTTTGAGGCCAGCTTTCCTTTTGGGAATAAAGGTATAATGTCCTGTTTTGTGGGAACTAATACACTCATACCTCTATTAATGCTTGGAACTATGCCTTTTTGCGCGTTCAACACAGATATTTGCATTTTTCAAGGTCTTATTCTTGCTATCAATATGATCCTGTGTACTGTGAGACTTCTTTTTAGTGGGGGTAGTGTGAGTGTTCCAGCTCTGAAATGGTACTGTCAATAGTAGCACCACGCAGTTAGTCTGTTTAATCAATTTAACTTTTCGGAGGCCATAATTGTTGTCACAAAAATTCCACCGCTACTGTGGGAGTTAAATGTCATTCGTCAGCAGTGTGAATTTACACCACTTATATACGACAATATATTTAGCTGCCAGAAGCATCTCTGCAGCACTACGAGGACACATGGAAAGGAAAAATACCTTTGTAACGTTGGAAAACCTATTCTTATATATTAATGTTAACTCAAAAGTGTGCCTTGTAAGCCCATGGGGCTGGAGCTTAACATATAAATAAGAGGCAAACAAAATATTTTAATAGTGTGCCCTTACAGTGACTAAAAGTCCAAAGCTGTTTTCACTGTATAGGTTCAGCTACATTCAGATAGTACAATATGGATGTAAGGATGGATGCTGTGCTAAGAAATAGCGCTTAATGCAAGAGAGTTTGGATACCCGGTGCTCTTGCAATAGGATTTGTGTTACCTCAAAATTCAGCAAGCAGGAGTAATTGCATAGTGATCGATAATTTTGTGCCAAAGAGTAACACAGAATTATCAAAAATATTCTGATTACTCCAGCATAATTGAAATTGTGGCCAGGCCTATTAATGACCCTGCTGTCCAGAGAACAATGACTCGGCTACTGGGCCCAGGAAGAAAGGTGTGTTGTCAATAACTGGCTTAGTTAACACGTATTATTCATCTTAGAGAGGTACAGGAACAGTTGGGAGAACATAGGACAGCCTTTACATAACCTCTTTTGACTTGGAGATTCAAATCTGGCTGCTCCCATTCATTCATGATGCTCATTCTAAACCTTCTGGCTCCAGTCCCATCAGTGGGGAAAAACAATGTTCAGCCCTGACTGAGGAAAGAGACCTCATCTAAATAATGTAATGCATTAGGGGGAGACAAAGGCCCTTCCAATGGAAGAAGATGGTTAGGCATTTCGCATTTAGGACTTCTGGGAAATTCTAAAGAGAAGCAAAGAGGCAATGCTATAAAAGAAGGTGGGGATAGGATGAGAAAGTAGAAAGAATTGTGTGGCAAATATCACTAATCAGTGGCTGTTGGTCAGGTGTTAGAAATTCTGCTGGGCTGCAGAATAAACAGGGAGAGTGAGACATAAGGTACTTCTGAAGGTTTCGAAAGAGAAGGACAAGTTAGAACGTGTAGATTGATTGGGACTGTGCAACTGAAATAAGAAAAGCCTGGAAAAACTAACTATGCAGGCAACCTACATGATGAATAGCAAACAATAATAAGGGAAGAAGACAGCACAAACAGAGGCACGATTCCGAAATTATAGTTTGTGTGCTTCTAGGCATGAAATCTGTGTGAGAGGATACACTCATACAAAAGGCAAGGAGCAGTTATCGTACCAGAGTCAGGGAACTTACCCAGTAGCACTTATGAGAGAAGAGTGCTGGATGAGTCTCTGTGCAAAAGGCACCAGCCCACAGATTGGCACCCTTGATAATAATCATCAAGATACCAACCACAAGAGAGGGCAAAATGGAATAGAGCAAGAAACACTGAAACAGGAACTGGGGTCCGGGATAATCTGGATTAAATTCAAAGGGCAAGGGCAGGGCCAAAGTCAAAGTCTTCTGAAAGGAGACCACAGATATCCAAGGAAGGAAAACTACAAACAAACAATGCTGTAAGAAAGATCCCAAGGTAAGGAATAAGAATATAAGACTAAGAATTTGCACACCAATAAGGGAATGACAGGGAGTATGTAGACTGAACTAGAACCACAGGTAAAAGAAGTAACCGAGAGGCAGCAACCAGAAGAAACAGAAATAGGAAGACTAAGTAACAACTTAGGGTGTGAAGAGCAAGAAATAAAGGGAAGCAAAGATACAAAAAATAGAGAAACAAACCTGGACTCTCAGCAGCCAGACAAAACTGTAAAAATCGGGACCTCAGCAGAAAAGACGTTTGTTAGCCGCTGCACACTGAGCTTGCAGGGATTAACTATCTGGAAGCTTACAGGAGCAGCACAAGTGCACGGAGTGAATGAACCATGAGTGAGTAATCAACCAAGTACTGCGGATCAGGAAATTATCAATGAACGGAATCCTACACTGGAGCTTTGAGACAAGAAGCTGTGAAAGCCAGTGGGCATAAAGAGGGAAACAGGGAAACCAGGAATGGATTATATGATGTAGTTGAGAATGTAACATGTTAAGGCAGTATGTCTGAAGGAACCAGTGTATCTGAACAATGATGCTCAATGGAATTCCACCACTAGGCCATGATTGGGGTAAGGTTTGGCAACAGGTGGGACTACATGTACCACAATACACCAGTATCTTAAGGTGGGATTTAAGACTGGAACGTAATGTGGAACAAGGTGAACAGTGTGCTAAAGAGTGGATTGTCAAGGGCAAGTCTAAAGGCAAGACCTCACCGAGCCTACATGACCATCACCTAGTGGCCAGATGATGGAATCCTGACAACTGGAAGGAATGACATTTGACAACAACCTTCTCTGCACATTCTTGGACCTGGAAAGTACACATATTTAGAAGGTGGTCCTGCTGTAAAAAAAGCAGCGAGCTCCTGTCATCCACTGGCAACCAAGGACTGAAACTGCTCTCCAAGAGTCAGGTGGCTGACCAGCTGTTTGCCTGCTCCAGGCACACATAAAACACATAAAGTAGAAGGACATCAGACTCCAAGAGGAGTCAGCTGACCACAGAAGACTGGACCCTGAAGGAGTCTCTGATTGAGAGAGACCTGCTGTCCAGAAGACTGCCCTGAGGACCATACAGGAAAAACTATCACAGCAGTTAGAACAAATTGTGAAATTTAGTTTATTTACCACCTCCCAAGTACCAAACAAGCTGCTAACAGTTGTCCAGGACAGGAAGTACACACTGATAGTTTGGAAGAAACCAGGTTTATCCCACTGCTTTCTGCACACTGAAAATGGGTTCCTTGGATCTTGCCTAAGGCGTATCTGGCCTCAATGAACTATGTCTTGGTACTGCTTCCAGCCTTGCCTCACTTGAGGATTTTGTCCAAAGTTAAGAACCTTGGAATGGGCAAGAAAGCTAATTTATCCCAGGAGAGATGACACCTACATAGCCACAAATTCATCTTTGTCCTGCTCTGAGCTTGTGGTGCCAAAATCAACAGCTTCATTGGGAATTTGATGACAATGTATTCAACTTTGAAGAACCATTGCCTGCTACAGCCCTGGACCTTAAACTGCTGAATAATTGTGACTTCCAAAAAGAAGGTTAATTCAGAAAGTAATGATCAACATGGTGTCTCCAACCTTTGCTTTATCACTGTTGGCCTGAAAGTGCACCCAGGTCCCTTTGAGCCACAAAATAATCGTTTCAATAATGCTTTCTTCTTTCCTGTCACTTTTACATATACAATTTAAAAAGCTCATAACACAAGTTCCTTGATTTAGTTTGACCCGCTGTAGTGTTTTTTTGCTTATTAAAATATTCCCTTTTTCCTAAATTGATTTGGAAATGTCATCGTTTTTTTTACAGACAGGCAGAGGCACTGAATGGTTAAGCAAGAAAATGCCCACTTTATAAAAGTGTCATTTTCAAACACGGAATTTAACATCAACTTCACCAAAAGATGTGCTTTTAAATCGTGAGTATAGAGACCCCAAACTACAAGTCTCTACCTGGTCCCAATGTGTATTACACTTAAAAGATATTTCAAGGTAATCCCCAAGTTAAACAATGGAAAAAAGGGGGTCAGTGAACCTCAGACAAGAGACAGCACCCACACCGTTATAACCCTATATTTCACAACTTTGACAGTATTTCAAATCTAGTGTGCACAACCCTGTATGTACCCTCTGCCGAACAAAGGTGCTCCATACTACGGGTGGGCGGAATTTGCGAAATTAACTTTCGCAAATTATCGCGAAAATGCTGAAAATCTCCGCAAACACTCCGGAAATATCGCGAAGACGCGGAAGTTTTTCCCGCCTGTTTGCGGTATTTTTTGCGTGAGCACGGGTCACCAACTTACCCATGCGGTTGCTCACAGGCGTGGCCATCTTGTTTTCACTTGTCCCGCCCTGTCCCGATGCTTACTTCATGTTCCGGGTCGGGCAATGCATGTTCACGCCCGTTCGCGGTAGTTATTTCCTGTTCGCGACCGCTTTTACTTGATCGCGTTGCTTTTTGCTTGCTCGGGGACAAAATATCGCGTGAACATGCGCACGTGGTCGCAATGGGCGCGGCCATCTTGTTTTTCACTCTATTGCATGGTTCTGGGGCCTGATTTGGAATCCTCCCAAAATCTTTTCAATCCTTTGTTTATAGCCACTTTTTTTGGATCTTTCTTACTTATTATTTCTCTAACTATTTTCCTGCTTCTATATTTTTGGTTTTTGTCTACTTTTTTTTTAGTTTTTTAGCTACTTTTTCTCTCTTTCTATTTCCTGCTATTTATTTCCTTTAATCCTTTATTTTTTTTACCTTTTCTTTCCCGCCCCGTCCCCAGAACCATGTCTAAGGGTAGGGCTGCTCGCCGTCGCAGCCAGAGCCGCGACCGCCTTCCTTGCGGAAGGCAGCGCCCACAAGGGGTGCAGGCACGGGCTTTATGTGGGGAGGTGGAGTTGGCTGCACTAATTGTGTTTGTGCAGCGCCGCCTCCCCTCAACCCTGGCAGCAGGTGGCAGGCCTGGGTCCGGGTACGGCCTCCGGGAGCATCGGCAGCGGTGGGGGAAGGTGCACCGGGCAGTGTCGCGCTTCTCTGGGGTCCGGCGCACCCAGGCGCAGCTGACGCACTGGTGGTCCGACATCCTGGACCGTGAGCAGGACCTGCTAGGAGTGGAGGTCCCGGGGCTTGTTGAGTACCTATTTAATTATTACAACTTTGTGTCTGTTCTTCTGCTCTGTGTTATATATTGCGAATATCTTTTTTTCCTTCCAACCAGCTAGAATGTTGCTGCTTACAATACATTCCAGGTTAATTACGTTTAAAAGTCTTCTGTGATTATGACACAGGTGCTCTTCTGCGCTACTACTAATCTTACTTGTTTGCAGCTTTGCGTTTGCGCTTGCTTAGCGTGATTCTTTACGAGTTTATTTTAGAGAAAATAAGTTACGTAATGCTACAGTGACTCTAGTCCACGCCTTACTTTGTCCTGTCACTAATAGATAGGGGCGGATTGATACTTAGGTTTAGGTACTTTGTATGAGCTTCTAATTTGTTAGTGGTATGCGTGATGCCCTCTCACTCAGTTACGTGACGTAGTGGTGGTAGGCTTAGCACTAGCAGATCAGCATCAATCAACCAACCCAAAATTTGGTGTATACAAAAATGTAGTCATGTGTCCTCCATGATTTGACCATATGAATTGTTGAGGAATACAGTGGAAATGCATACTTAATGTACAATTGGCATGCCTGGAATAGGTGGGCTAGGTTGCGTGGTAAGTCGTACTTAGGCTTAGTTGTAACTTAGTATTCTGGAATCAGAATGGAAGACTGGATTACTGTTGATAAATAGTAACTTAAGTAGTCGAACTGCGAATCCCCCGATATTACTTGTTGACCAGATGAGATCGGTCAATTTAGTTATTGCAATTGTTGTTTACATAAGTGTTTTTTGACCGTTGTTGAAAAATATTGTATTTGTTTGACACCATCCATCAATGTTTGTCTCTTTCTTATATCTTTCCTGTTCATCAGCACCCAGGGGCAGACAGACAGGGAGTGGGCAGTCGGCGGGACAGTCAGATCACCACCAGGAGGACACCGCTGAGGGCTACTCTGCTGGCCCCAGTAAGTCTTCTTGTTTTTAATAATATTTCTTATTCCATAACTTTTACTGCCCCATATTTTTCACGAACTATTGTTTGTTTCCAAATGCTATTTTTTTACCACCAATTATCCTTCGATCTGTACGGTTTCAAAAATCTTATCCCTGCCTCCGCTATGATGACTCTCAGTACTACTACTACTACATACTATCAGTCTGTCTGTACTGTAGTAGCTAGTCTTGCCCAGTTGGCCAGTGCCACTCTTTATGTGAAAGGTTGTAATATAAAACTCATATATTCACCAGTAGCTCTAGCCATTGAGTCCAATCCTTTGGGTCGTCGTCTTGTACTACTTTTACTCTTATTGATCTTGAGTCTTTGTTAATCTTGAGGCTTTGAAAATTCACAGCAACAACAGGCCAACCAGATTTATTACTATTTTGATAGGATAGCCTATAGGACATACTACTACTGTTGTAGGGAACTTGCACATACACAGACCTTTGCACAAGAAAATAGGATGTTGGTGATGGTAGGTTTGACCTTCCTCACACACCTCAATCAGAAATTCCGCACCCACCACAATTCCACTGCTTGACTATAGTACTGTCTTGTCATAACTATTAGGTCTCGGAACCCTCCCCCCAAGATACCCAACAAGTAGACAACCCAGAACATAACACACCCAACCTCTCAGTTGTGGAAGCAATGCACATGCACACCCTTACTTTAATTTGCTCACTCGTGTAAGTTAGTCCACACCAAATACCACCAAGTCTATGTAAGTTCAAAATGTTTATTTCAAATTGAGAAGCTCTGTACACTGTTTTATTATAAAATGTAGCACCAACCGGAAGATCAATAACATTAAAACAATGTACATTGTTACACTTATACAGTTGGGGATTACATCATGATAACTGAACAGTGGTGGAAGGCAGCACCACCATCCCCTAGGAATTTAGTTTATATAAATTTATAAATGAAGATGTGAGTGAAGGGACCCCTCACCTTAGAAGAACCTAGTACTGGTAGTTGTTGCATCATTCAGAAGCTCTGGTTCGTAGAAGGGAATCTTCCGTCTGTAATGCGAAAAATGAAATGGTGTGCGTTAGTATATTGCAACTTGCAAGCATTTCTCAGCCATGCCAAAAAGTGTAGCATTTATGGGTAAGCAATATGGACTAACAGTAACAGTAGTACACCAGTCCTTCCTAAAAAAGTGGCTTGTTAATGTTTTTGTTGACCGCTTGTATGCAGCGCGTAGACTAGACAGTAGCAGTGTGAGGCAGGTCATGTGGGCTCAAAGGTGTCTTATACAAGAAGCTGCAAGGTAACGTCACATGTGCAAAAATAAAATACACAAAGGTAAAATGGTAGCATGGCTAGGGCTAATTAAGCAAAGGCTACAATGATCATATATAACTTATTAGTGTCTACTCTACTACTACCTGATTTGTACTAGTGATGTATGTTAGTATTAACTCATTTTTCAACCTTGCTACTGATCAATAGGGGGGAGGTGTATATGATGCCTAATAAATGTGTAATGTTTTCTAGGCGCACTACCGACCACCATTGCCGGGGCCAGCGAAGGCGACGCGGAGGGCGAGGATGCGGCAGTTGCTGCAGATAGCAACGGAGCAGTAGGGGGAGTGGCAGCCCCAGTGGCAGGCGGTGGTAAGTTAGATTCATAATCCTTAACTATTGTTGAACTTGACAGTACACTCACTGCAAGGGTGTACTGTATGTATATGTATACTGTACAGTTGTGACTTAGGGCCCCATTAGGATGGTGGGCGTATTGCCCCCGTCGGGCCGGCTGGAATTCACTGCTGACACCGAAGGGGCAAACCTCCCGCCATCCCTGTAGAAAAAATTCAGACCCCCCACATGTCGACCAGGCGGAAAAGGGTTCAATATGGCAGTGGTGTCTCTCTGAACACACCGCCAGCCATATAATCTGCATTTTGGAATGCCTTTGCGTGGCGGCATTGCCGTCCGCCACGGAAAGGCATGCAGACATTGCAGAGTATGCTTGGGGGCCCCCATGGAGGTTACGTACCTATGCTATGGTACCCCCCGCCTTTCAAAGCAAAACGTGACAGGCTCCGTGCGGGGCCCGTCATGTTGTGCTTGGAAAAGCAGCACAACATGTATTTTTAGCATTGCTTTCGGCAACGCCAACCAGAATGTAAAAAAAATAGGATGCGCCCGCCACTGTGCCGGGCGCATCATCCTAATTAATTGTCTCCACGGGACCCCCACCCTTTTTAGCGTGAGGATAGGGGGCGGACAAAGTACACCCGCTATCCGATGTCGTAAGTAAGTATGAGTTGTTGGTGACGTTTGAAGAGTGAACTAGAAGACTAGAATTCCCTGGCATAGGAGCGGGAGTATTGAGTAACCAATGGCCTCATCTATCTGATTTCAACTCCGCTTTGAAAGTTTTATGGAGAAGAGCACCTGGTGCACTGTTCAACTAAAAAGTGAAAGACGGGTGGAAGGAAGTAGGACGGGCGAGATTTAAAATGTTTTGTACTACTGTGCTTTATAGTGCTACTCTGCCATGCCACTATGTGTATAAATAATTAACTTGTCTTACTGTTTTTCTAAGAGTATATTTTACAATTGTCTTGTTTTTTTCTTTTTGATACACAGCTACTCTGAAACAAAATCGAAAGGAGTTGGCCGCTAAGGCACGGCACCGGAAGCTGGAAGCCATCCAGCGGGAATACCGGCGGCTGGTGGTCTTAGCCGAGGAGGAGGAGGAGGAGACTGCGGCCCCCCACTGTGGCTGCAACTGCCGTGCCCTTAGACGCCGCGTCGCCTCTTTAGAGGGCCAGATGGGCCAGATGCGTGTCCTCCTTGAGTCCCGCCCCACCACTTAGTCCCTGTCATCCTGTTCTGCCCCTTTTTTAATTCTTGTTTGGGTGGGCGGGTGGGAACTTGTTTGGGCGTTACAGACTTTTTTCTCCTATGGACATTGGTTGGGGTTAGGGAGGGGGGTGGGTCAGCTTTTGTGGGTTTAGTTTATTTTTGTTAGGGTAAATTAAATATATTTTTCTATGTTACATGCAATGTTGTTAATGTTTTGTAGGTGGGGTAACTGTTTTACATCACACTGTTTCCTTGCTGGTGCATGGCCGCCCATAGCCTGTGTTAGATTTAAATAATTGGCTGCCTGTATAAGACACAAACAGATAGATGCGACACACCTCACTCATTGACTTGTCCTTCTAGTACTTTCAGTCTGTCCTCTAGTCTATGCTAGGGGTGGGCGGAATTTGCGAAATTAACTTTCGCAAATTATCGCGAAAATGTTTAAAATTATCGCAAACAAGCGGAAATATCGAGAAGATGCGGAAGTTTTTTTCCCGCATGTTCGCGAGATTTTGTGCATGGTTGCGGGTCGCCAACTTACCCATGTGGTTGCTTGCGGGCGCGGCCATCTTGTTTTGAGTTGTCTCGCGGTGCATGATCGCGAGAAGAAAGACGTGATCGCGCGACGCATTACGTCACTGCGGGCGCGAACTGTCGCGAGACAGCGCAAATGGCTAAAAACTATACAACATCTCATGGAGAACGCGACTGGATCAAGAAAACTTGTCGGCGAACGCAGGGATTCAGGTAAGGCAATCGCGCGCGCGCGAGAGTGTATTATTTTATAGCGCGAGCAAGAAACAAATTATCGCCAAGCTGCGGAAACCGGAAATTTTGACATTTTCGCGCTCTCCGCGGAACGTGAAAATGTCAAATTATCGCAATTTCCACGAACGGAACAAAATGTTCGCCCAGGCCTAGTCTATGCATTCTTTGTACTGGTGTGTGAAAATGAAATCATTGACAACATGTCCATTATTAATTCTGCCTCCCCCAAACTTCTCTCTTACCGGTGCTTGATGTTTATGTCCAACTGTGGCACAGCACTGGCTGCATGGTGAAGATGGTTTCCTTTTTCATACATGCCATGATTGGGGTGGTGGTGGTGGTAGCATAGTAGTAGTAGTAGACACTGGCAGGGCGGCAGCATTTGCAAAAAAGAAAAGGAGACAGTCAATCGCCTTTGAGAGACTGTTGGAGGAGTAGTAGAATGAAGTACAGTACAGAACTTACCGAGCAACAATAATATGCTCACATTTTTGACAAAAAAACATAATGGTGGTTGGGATAGCCTACTAGACAGAGTTACAAACTATAGTTGTGTCGAGACACTTGACTAGGCCTACAGCCTAACAGTTAGTGCTGTATATGAGGAATGACAACAAACAAATCCAATCAATGCCGGCAATTCATGCTGAGGTATATGTTCCTTTGTTAAATAAAATAACCTCTGAAATATCCTACTCATGGGTGGGCAAGCAGAAGAAGATCATCGCTCTGCCTTGAAATTGAAGTAGTGTTGCTTTCACCACATCCGCCCCAGCAAGTTTGTGATTAAGTATTGGTGTACATTTAATTTATTTACACCTCGACAATAAGTCACACAGCCCGGGGGAAGAGGGTTAGGGTTTGTTGAATGGATGGGAAGGTGTTTTTGGGAAAGGTTTGACATAGAAAAACAGTATGCATACATAGACAAACAAACGACAATCATTGAAGACTACCATATCCATATGTTAAGGGAGAAAAAGGCAATGCATGCATGATGATGAGAGACCCGGATTACATACACTTCTAGTTCTTGTTCTGTTCCGGCCTTAATACTTTTACAGATAGCAAATAGAAATTTTAAATATTGGTAGGGAAGAATCGTAAACACAGTGCAAACCTAATGATGATAATAACAACTCCAAGAACACACTGTTGTAAAGATTGTATACAAAATAATAATCAAATTATTTAAAAGAAGTTAAAAGTGGATACTGTTACTGTGTTATCCTTTTAAAAAATGTGGACTGGATTTGCATCTCGGCAATCCTCTTGCTCCTCTCGTCCATCAATCTCGGGTGTGTCGCCTCGCCACTGCCCGGCTGGAAAAAAAAAAAGGTGATTTATTGGTAACGTAATTATGCATTGTAATGTTTTACAAAGTTTAGGGCAAGGCCCGGCCTGTAATTGTAGATGGAAAACCAAAGGGGATATTGAGAAAGAAAGTTAAAGCAAATGCACAAGTTATGGTGTTGTGCAACAAGAACACTTTCCGAGGTGGCATGTATGCATCATCTCTACTACTCTAGTCTGTTTCCAGCATTGACCTTCAACAGTAACAGGAGAGAGCAGGCCCACAGTGCTTAGCAATAGCACATCCTACGTTAACACTTTAGAGTCCTTTTTTTTCTCTCAAAGAGTTGGACAAACGCAAAGCACATTATCCATTCCAAACATAGCATTTTACAGTTTCAGTTATTACAATCAATGCACTGCATTCATCCCACCGCTAGACTCTATTCCACTTCTACACAGACATTTGTGTCTGCTGTGGTTGTTGTTGACGTGTTTACCTTTATGCTTTTCCGTTTTATGCCACTCATGAAACGTCCTCCTGACTTCATCATCATCTCCGATACTTTTAAGATCGACCTGCAGTATAAGTAAAATTTTTATGACACAACAAGAGTAGAGATATAAATATTACTGACTTGAGTCATTCTTTATTGTGTACAGAAAGATAGATTACTAGTACACTTTGACTTCACTTTGTGCACAACAAACAAACAACGAAAACATAAAGACCAATCGCTCAGAGTCAGGTGTCCAATGCATGCCATTAATTGTCATTACCTGTTCCTTCTCATCTTAAGTTAACGGGCCATCTATTTCGCCATCATCATGATGGACGGGTCTGTTGTGTCAATCATACTCATTGCGCAGATTGAGTGAGTCCCCTTCCTGTATTGAATTAAAAGCAATGTATCACCTAGCTGTAGGAGAAGTACAAATTTAATATTTGCAATAAGGGCACAATTGAATTTACCTTGAGTTACGTTTAGTGTGTTCTGTAGAAAGTTGATTAGTGGCAGTGCACAATTACATAAATTCATGCACAACAAACACAACAAAATCTAAATTATTCAGTCTACGACTCTGCGTCCAATGCATGGCATCAATAATTACCTGTCCCATCTTATTTTCAGTTAATGGCCAGTCTCTCTCGGCTCTGAAAGGAGGATAGCTATAGTAGTCATCTGATTCATGCTCCACTACTTTTGGAAGGACTAGGAAAGTTTGAATTTGTTGTTACCAATATCCAATCATCATTCATGAGGGAAATGGAATTGAGCAGGAGATTCAGTATGATGGAGCGGAGGAGCTGGATTTTGAGGACTGTACTGTCAAATAGCAGACACCTGAAACTTGTATATTAAATTAGAAGAGTAGAAGACGGTGGTAATGGATTTGTTGTGATTCACAAGTTTATAACCGGAACGACAGACACATAAACAAAGAGGGAAAAAAGGGAGGAAGACAGTAAGTGCGAGCCTAATTGTCAGGGAAGTATAGCTCGTCCTCAAACTCTGGGGGTTCAGCCAGTAGTAGGTAATCATCTGACACAATACTTCCGTCACCTGAGCCGCTGTCCTCATCTTCCTCCATTGCTTCATGTATTGTGTAATTCGGTGGTATGAAGTGCTGATTCATTTTGATCATTGTTAACCTCTCCACGTTTTTTGGCGATAGACTGGTCCTTCTCAATGTTACAATGGAACCAGCAGCACTGAAAACACGTTCGGAAGAGACACTTGCGACAGGGCAAGCCAGATAGCTTATCGCCAGCCTGCTGAGCTGTGGCCATTCAGACCTTTTCCTATACCAATACTGCTATGGGTTTTGATCAATGTACACCTCTGTTGGATCGTCCAGATAGGCCTGGACCATCCGCTCAATGTTCAGGAATGCTGCTGGTAAGCTTTCGTGCTGTTTTTTCTGTGCATCAGCACTGTGCTTATTAACCCCTTGGCTGCGGCAGGAATTCCGCCGCAGCGCTGGGGGGGGGGTTTGGGGGCAGCGCGGTGGTGCTGTGCTCATGACGGAGCCACGGTTGAGCTGTGCTCATGACGGAGTGGTTCCGTCATGACTCCGCCCACTGCCCTAATCGCCCGCACAGGCGGGGAATCAGCGCAGCGTGGGAGGAGCGGCGGCCAACGGCTGCAGCATGATGGAACCACTCCGTCATGAGCACACGGCACCCGTGGCTCATGACGGAGTGGTTCCGTCATGAGCGCTGAAGGGGTTAAGGCCTAACTTTAGTTACCAATCCTGTAATGATAATGATTGTACTCGGCCTAATGATCCAGTTATTGTTTCTGTGGTCGATAGTGATGGTGAGTGTTGTGATTGTGATCCAAACGCACTGCCCTCAGCCGACGAAGTTGCACTTGATCCTGCATGGCCTGCTTCAGTACTTCTTGTGGGTTGATGTTGCGGGCTTTTAATTAGCTGCCGTTCGTTTTCCAACTTACTGGCTGCTTCAGCTATACAACTTTTGTAGTGGGCAACATCAATGTCGGAAAAAGCAAAGAATGTCTTCAGTGCTAATTTTGCACATGGATCCAGAATTGTGGCACAAATGTAATGTTCTTGTGACAAAATTTTATTTTGTATCCTTACATTTTCAGCTAAGCACCGGGATAAGCTCTCCACCAAGTCAAGGGCTTGCCTTCTGTCCTCTACACCTTTGTATGATTCAGACACATTATTCAGCTCATGCTCTAGCATTTGCAATAATGGGATAGCTTGGCCCATTGTACAGTCCTCCTTGCTGACTTCACGTGTGAAGACCTCAAAAGGACACAGCATCTCAGTCAGGCATTTAATTAGGGTCCATTGATCCATCTCAAGGTTCATGCCTTTAACACTAGCATCCCCGCTTCTGTTCCAGACATATTCATGGAGTGACCTGTACTGTTCGTACAGACGATCAAGCATGTAATACGTTGAGTTCCAACGTGTTGCCACCTCCTGGATGAGTGCCTTGACTGGCATCCTTTGTTCACGTTGGATGATCCTCAGCTGCTTCCGAGCTTTAAAAGAATGGCTGAAATGAGTGCATATTCTTCGGCAGATGGCCAGTAAATTGCTGACTATGGGTTCTTTTTTAAGAAAGTCTTGAATTATAATGTTTATGCAGTGCGCCAAACACGGAACCCTGAAATAGGAACCAAGTTCCTTGGCCTTAAGTACATTACTGCCATTGTCTGTGGCAACAAAACCAATACCAAGCCCTCTGGGCCGCAGCCATTCCAAAACCTTGGTGCGAAACTCGTGTAAAATGTTTTCAGCCATTTGAGATTTCTCCATGGCGAACATGGCTACAGTTGCATGTTCCCGAGTACCTTCAAAAATCGCAGCTGTGTCAACAACACCTCGTGCAGATAGCTTATCTCTAACCCCCACAAAAGAGATCCAGTGTGCAGTGATGCACATGTAATCTGTGGCTTGGCAACTGGTCCACATGTCTGTTGTCAGGTGGATATTGTGCACAGCACTCTGCTGCAAAGCTTGTCCAACCAATTCCAGCACATCATGATGTAGTGCCGGAACAGCAATTCTTGCGAAATAGGACCGGCTGGGAACCTTCCATTTAGGGCAGATGGCAGACACAAATTCAAGAAAACCCACCCCTTCCACAAATGAAAAAGGAAGAAGGTCCAGCGCTAACATTTTAGCCAGCTTCGCATTGTACAATCGTGCCGTTGGGTGGTTGCGTTGGAACTGCCCCTCCAACCTAAACATGCTCTCAATGGTAGACTGGATTACTTTCCTTTGAGGTGCTGTTTTCATTAACCCACTAAGGCTCAACGACACAGATTGTCTCATTGAGGTAATCGGTCGCCTTGGTGTCTCACCCTGACTCTGAGTATGGCTCTTACTGCGGTGCCACTCTGATGTTACTGAGGAGGATGTGGGCGTTACCACTGCACTACTGGGGACAGGGCTAGAAATGCCTCCCTCTTCTTCACCTGCCACCACAATAATATCGCTCCCTGATTCATCCTGACCAACTTCAATGGGTTGAGTTTTTCTACTTTCTTTTAACTTAAGTAGGTGATCCTCCCACACGATAGTGTGGTGTATTCTTAGATGACTTGTTTGTCCTCCGGTACCATAGTTTGTACCAAGCTTACCACGCCGGACACCTTGACGACAAATTGAGCAGATAGCAACGTTCTCCTCCTTGGTGCTAACAGCAAAGAAGTCCCAAACTGGGGAGAAGAACTTTCTGGCACTGCTGGATGTTCCACTTTCAACACCAGATGAACTGGAGGGGGTGCTTGAAATGTGACCCTGTGCACCTAAACTGTGACTTTTACTACCACTACCTACTGAGATGGTTGAGCTGGATGTAGGTCCCTGCCGGGCCTTGGAAAATATGGCAGCTGGAGGTAGTGGTGGTGTAACCTGTGTTGGTGATATCTGTGCTACATCCCGCTCAGTAGCAGCCTTTCTGGATAGGGTGAGAATGTTGGTCTCCAATCCCTTTGGGCTGGAGTAATGTGCGTGATGACTGGCTCGTCTTCATCAACATCATCACCCCCCTCTTCTACATCTACCACCATAATTCTAAGATTTTCTGTGACCTTCCTTTTCAGAAGCATTGTCTTGTGGTGTATATCACTCTCAGACTGAGCTGGTGGTAGCCAAGTGGCATCACGATCATCAGAAGCGGGGCTTGAAGAAGAAGATGATGGACTAAGCCTCCTTTTCCTTGCTGGTGGTCTGGAAGACAATAGAGCTTCTGAAACAGTGGTTTCTCTTTGCTCCACTTTGTCTGCAGGAAGCTCGATTTCCTGAAATGCCCCTACGTCAGGAGCAACAACTAATATGGTTGGCTGTTGCGGCGGTTGCTGCTGTTCTTGTTGCGGCGGCTCCTGCTGCTGTTCTTGTTGCAGCGGCTGCTGCTGCTGTTCTTGTTGCGGCGGCTGCTGTTCTTGTTGCTGCGGCTGTTTCTGTTCCTGTTGCGGCGGCTGCTGCTGTTCTTGTTGCGGCGGCTGTTGCTGTTCTTGTTGCGGCTGCACACTGATCTGCTGAGTTTGCGCCTGTGTTGAACTTGATTGTGTACTGCTTTGCGGTAATAACATTTCTTCAACATTGCTGCTCGTTAGTAGACTGGCTACCTCTGCGACACTAAAGCCCTTGGGCCTAGGTTGGTGGGGTTGGACCGCTGTGCTGCTCCCAGCTTGGTTCCCGGACAACGCTGCTGCAGGCGTAACTTTTTTGGTGCCAAAAAAAACATTGGCCGGCACACCACCAGACGTGGTTAATGGCACTTCCTTTTTCTGTTCCTGCTTCTCACCGGCAACTTTCTTGGTACTGGACCTGGTACCTTTCTTTGGGGCCATCTTCTTCAGATGTCAGGCAGGATGCAGATGCACAACAAGTTCTGGTCACACGTGGACGTGATGCGCAGCAGGACTTCTGTCTGGCTGGCAGTACAACGGGTAGCCGGGTGATGCTGATGACACCTCCTACTCTGGATTTTGTGCACCTAAAAGTAAATAAGCCAGGAGAAGAACATCAGTGAAATGTTGCATTTGTTGTTGTGGTTCAGTTGCTTAGTACTGTACTAGTGCAGACAAAACATAGTCTAGCCATTTATGATTTTGTTTTTTAACTAGGGCTATGTTATACTACTGTGTACAGCCACACACTACACTCTAAGGAAGGATAGGAAAGTTAATAATAACCACCAAAATAAAAATGTAATGGAAGTGGGGTGGACCCTATTTGCCAATAAATTATTTGAGCATCTCAGCATCCATGGAGCTGCTGCTGGCAAAGGGGGTGGATGGATGGAAGCAGTAAGCCAAATAGCCAATAAGAAAACCATGCAGGCCTATGGCAAAAGCAGGAGACTAATAATTCCCAGTCCAAACACGAAAAAAGGCCACCACCCACATGGACACTCACAAATCACAAACAAGCCGGGGGCCTGGGAAACACCCCGAGCTGACAAAAGGCCTGTAAAAGCCAGGTAAAGGATGCATGCTAAAGCACACTGCTCTGCCTTTTTAATGCAACAAAATGTAAATACGAACATTCACAGGCCCCAAAAAGGTCTGCAGGGTGCATGCATTGCACACCAACACACCAGTGACCAGACACATACAACAAAAGCATGTCTTTAAGACAACCAACATCAGAAAGGCCACCCCCAAAAAGCACACTTCCCCAACTCAATCCAATGCCATCCATGCCCTAAATGAAGTCTAAATTCAACAGACCACACAGAAAACACTTGATTAATAAAGCTGTGGCTACCTGCTCTGATCCTAGTGGATGAAAGCAGGCCTGTTGGCCGACAAGGCAAGGCAAGCTTGCAGGCCTAGGCTTCAAAATGGCCACGAGCCACATGGCCAGGCCCAACCACATCAGAAAGGCCACCCCCAAAAAGCACACTTCCCCAACTCAATCCAATGCCATCCATGCCCTAAATGAAGTCTAAATTCAACCGACCACACAGAAAACACTTGATTAATAAAGCTGTGGCTACCTGCTCTGATCCTAGTGGATGAAAGCAGGCCTGTTGGCAGACAAGGCCAGGCAAGCTTGCAGGCCTAGACTTCAAAATGGCTACCATCCACATGGCCAGGCCCAACAACATCAGAAAGGCCACCCCCAAAAAGCACACTTCCCCAACACAATCCAATGCCATCCATGCCCTAAATGAAGTCTAAATTCAACAGACCACACAGAAAACACTTGATTAATAAAGCTGTGGCTACCTGCTCTGATCCTAGTGGATGAAAGCAGGCCGGTTGGCAGACAAGGCCAGGCAAGCTTGCAGGTCTAGGCTTCAAAATGGCCACCAGCCACATGGCCAGGCCCAACAACATCAGAAAGGCCAACCCCAAAAAGCACACTTCCCCAACTCAATCCAATGCCATTCATGCCCTAAATGAAGTCTAAATTCAACAGACCACACAGAAAACACTTGATTAATAAAGCTGTGGCTACCTGCTCTGATCCTAGTGGATGAAATCAGGCCTGTTGGCATACAGGGCCAGGCAAGCTTGCAGGCCTAGGCTTCAAAATGGCCACCAGCCACATGGCCAGGCCCAACAACATCAGAAAGGCCACCCCCAAAAAGCACACTTCCCCAACTCAATCCAATGCCATCCATGCCCTAAATGAAGTCTAAATTCAACAGACCACACAGAAAACACTAGATTAATAAAGCTGTGGCTACCTGCTCTGATCCTAGTGGATGACAGCAGGCCTGTTGGCAGACAAGGCCAGGCAAGCTTGCAGGCCTAGGCTTCTAAATGGCCACCAGCCACATGGCCAGGCCCAACAACATCAGAAAGGCCACCCCAAAAAGCACAGTTCCCCAACTCAATCCAATGCCATCCATGCCCTAAATGAAGTCTAAATTCAACAGACCACACAGAAAACACTTGATTAATAAAGCTGTGGCTACCTGCTCTGATCCTAGTGGATGAAAGCAGGCCGGTTGGCAGACAAGGCCAGGAAAGCTTGCAGGCCTAGGCTTCAAAATGGCCACCATCCACATGGCCAGGCCCAACAACATCAGAAAGGCCACCCCCAAAAAGCACACTTCCCCAACTCAATTAGGGGTGGGCGGAATTTGCGGAATTAACCTTCGCAAATTATCGCGAGAATGTTTAAAATTATCGCAAACAAGCAGAAATATCGCGAAGATGCGGAAGTTTTTTTCCGGCATGTTCACGAGATTTTCTGCATGGTTGCGGGTCGCCAACTTACCCATGTGGTTGCTTGCGGGCGCGGCCATCTTGTTTTGAGTTGTTCTCGCGGTGCATGATCGCGAGAAGAAAGACGGGATCGCGCGACGCATGACGTCACTGCGGGCGCGAACTGTCGCGAGACAGCGCAAATGGCTAAAAACAATACAACATCTCATGGAGAACGCGACCGGATCAAGAAAACTTGTCGGCGAACGCAGGGATTCAGGTAAGGCGATCGCGCGCGCGCGAGAATGTATCATTTTACAGCGCGAGCAAGAAACAAATTATCGCCAAGCTGCGGAAACCGGAATTTTTGACATTTTCGCGCTCTCCGCGGAACGCAAAAATGTCAAATTATCGCAATTTCCGCGAACGGAACGAAATTTTTGCCCAGGCCTAAACTCAATCCAATGCCATCCATGCCCTAAATGAAGTCTAAATTCAACAAACCACACAGAAATTATTATTATTATTTAAGTATTTGTAAAGCGCAAACTGTCACCATTGCAGGCATCCTGGCGCTGACAGAAACAGAGGAAGAGCGCGAGAGGACCAGCGGGGAGTGGGCTAGGCAGGGAAAAGCCAGGTTTTAACCTTTTTTCTGAAAGGCAAGAGTTCATTAATGTGCCTAATCTCGATGGGGAGGATGTTCCAGAGTTTAGCGGCAGCCACCTCGAAGGATCTACCCCCGGCTCTGACCATCCTGAATTTGGGGATGACCACCAGTTTGGCATCAGAGGAGCGAAGATGTCTGGTAGGAACATACCACACAAATTTAGCTTGGAGAGGGGCCGGCCCGGTACCATAGAGGGCCCTAAAAACAGTACAGAGGGCCTTAAATTGGATCCTCTGTCTAAGAGGGAGCCAATGCAATTTAGCCAAGGCAGATGGACCATGAGATCTTCTCGGCAGCCCCAAGGCCAATTTTGCAGCTGCAGATTGGACCCTTTGGAGCCTATCCAGCAGAAACTCAGGGGACCCGAGCAGGAGGGCATTGCAATAGTCCAGCCTGCTCATGATGGTACATCTAACCACTTGGGCACGGGCCTGGGTGGGTAGGAGGGGCAAGACTTTTCTTAGGGAACGGAGAATGGCAAAGCAGCAGGCCGATGTTTTTTTAACATGGGTCTCCATGCTAAGTCTGCGGTTGAGCGTAACCCCTAGATTGCGGACAGAATCTGCAGGCTGCACATTGGACCTTGTTTCCGGGGGCCAAAAGTTGTTGGGGAACGGGCGAGGGATCCTCGAACCTGCACTAAAGAGCACCTCAGTTTTCCCTGCATTAAACTGAAGTGAGTTATCCTTCAACCACCTTGAAGTTTCCCGTAAACAATTATGTAAAACCTCCACAGAGATAGAATCCTCACCATCCAGGGAGAGGATCATCTGCGTGTCGTCGGCGTAATTGACGGTTTTAATGCCGAAACTTTTGATCAGTAGAATTAACGGCCTGAGGTAGACATTAAAAGTATTGGGCTGATAGCAGAGCCCTGGGGGACTCAGTACGTAACCGGGGAGAAGGCAGATTGGAAAGGAGGCAATGATACAGCCTGCTGCCTGTCCTGCAAGAAAGAGCGAAACCATTGAAATGCCGTATCCCTCACTCCTGCCTCCGACAGCCGCCTTAGTAGGATCTTATGATTCACCGTGTCAAAGGCGGCAGACATATCAAGCAGTATCAAAAACGATGCCTGTCTTCTGTCTGCCCGTCTTTGAAGTTCGTCCATAGCGGTGATGAGGGCTGTTTCGGTACCAAGGGCCGGTCGGAAACCAAATTGGTCCCCGTCAAGTAAGAGATGATGTTCCAGGTTGTTGGAGAGAGTGGTACTAACCACCCGTTCCACTATCTTGGCAGGGAACGGCAACAATGAAATGGGCCTGTAATTTTTAGAGCAGTCAGGATCAAGGGACGTTTTTCTTAGCAAGGGGGAAACAAATGCTCGTTTCCAATGGGCAGGGACAGTGCCAGTCATCAGAGATTGCTCACAAATTAGGTGGAGATGGGGGAAGAGTTTATCTCCAAATTCCTGCCAAATTTTGGGAGGCACCGGGTCCAGAGGGGACCCGGAAACAATTTGTCTTGCAATTTTTGTGAAAATATCATATGTGAGCGGAGGAAACCTAAGAAGTAATTCTTCTGGAGTCCTAGCTGAGTCAGGTGATTGATTTTCCAGAGAGACAGGATTCAGGGCAAGAGGAGCTTCAGTATCATAAGGGGTGTCCAGGTCTTTAAGGATGAGTTCTATTTTCTCCTTGAAAAAAGTAGCCAGATTGTCACAAAGGTCTTGAGACGGGACGATCTAATTTTTGCAGGATTCAGGGTTGGTGACACTGTTAAGGATGTTAAAAATGCTCCTAGAATTGTTGGTAGTGTTACAGATCAAAGAGGAGTAGTGATCGGATTTGGCTTTTTTAATGAGAGTTTTATAGGCATGAACCTTAGTTTTCCACGTATCTTTGGACGTTTCCTCATAATCGTGTCTCCACCTTCTCTCTGCTTGTTTACATACAAGTTTTAGCAGTTTTAGATCGTCGTTAAACCATGGGGCAGAGTTTTTTCCTCTGTGAGTTCGACTTTTAAAAGGGGCATGGATATCGACAACCGTAGAGATACTGGTGATAAAAGAATTGTAGTTGTCACCTGTACTATTGTTCACATCGAAGAGCTGTTGAAAATTGAACACTTCACCAGAAGGATGAAGGCGTGAGAGAGCCCTCCAATCTCTGCATTTAATTTCCTTGGTCAACACAGGGGCCTTATATGGACCAGTCTTCTTATGAAGAAAAAATTTAACCAGAGAGTGATCCGTCCAGTCCATCGGAAGAGTGTCCCCCATAAACACCAGATCAGGTGCCGCGAAGACCAGATCAAGTAAATGGCCGGCTTTGTGGGAGGCCTTGCAGGCCAGTTGAGAGAGACCAAAACTCTCACAGGTGACAAGTAGATTCCTGAGAGCTGAGTCAAGGGAGCCGTTGTTCCAGAGATTAAAATCTCCAAGTATAATTATTTTCTGGTGCGAAAGAGCGATGTTAGTCAAGGTGGCGATTAGCGCTTGTTGCTGCTGAAGGATAAACGCCCCTGGTGGGATGTAGCAAACTATCCCTGTGACCAGAGTCCCAGAGTGAGTCTGGATTGAGAGCCCTAACAACTCGGTGCCCACAGTAAGGTCAAGAGTAAGAGCCTTAATGCGGCAGGAAGCTCTGAAAATGACTCTTACACCCCCGCCTCTGCCAGTAGGCCTAGGGGAGTGGAGAAATTTAAACCCATGAGGGCAGGCAAATCCGGGATCGACCAAGCAATCTGTCATGAACAGAATGTCTAATTCGTGAGTGTCGATCAGAAGTTGGATCTCAGTGCAATGTCTAGGCAGGGATCTAACATTTAATAACCCGCAATTCAAAATGTCTACACCAAGAACGTCGGCCCGGGGATGTGATGTAGGTGCTAGAGAAAGTATTCTTCTATCTGCATGTTGCTTGCCAATTTGGATGAGCTCTTTTCTAGAGTAGGGTGGCCCAGCAGGAAGCTGAATCTGCTGTACAGAGTCAAAACCGGCAGCGTAAGTGGCCCATGGCGCTACCTTGGCGCGGACGGGCGCAGACGGGCTTGCCTTAGGCGAGCCTTCGGCGCGCATTCGTCGCGCCCGCTGCGCTCGTCCGCTGCGCTTCCGGGGGAGGCACATTTTCATAGGCTGTGGCCTCAAGGTCACGCTCCCGGCTTCCGCCTCAGGAGGTCTGTCTATGATGATTACGGCACTTGTGGTCCGCGCTTTAAATCCTGGTTCGCGGTGGGCGTCGCCTCAGAAGGGGGCGTGGCCTCTGCGAAAGAGCAGGAGATGGCGGCAAAATTCAATAACCATTAGCCGTGGCAGCGTTACTATCGGCTGCGCGGCGTGTCCAGAAGCAGGCAAGTGCCCAGAAATGGTGAGGGAGGGGGTAAAGGTGAGTGATTAAAGCAACAAGTTTTACAGAATGCAGTTAAAAATATCAACAGGTCGCGCTCCCGGCTTCCGCCTCAGGAGGTCTGTCTATGATGATTACGGCGCTTGTGGTCCGTGCTTTAAATCCTGGTTCGCGGTGGGCGTCGCCTCAGAAGGGGGCGTGGCCTCTGCGAAAGAGCAGGAGATGACGGCAAAATTCAATAACAATTAGCCGTGGCAGCGTTACTATCGGCTGCGCGGCGTGTCCAGAAGCAGGCAAGTGCCCAGAAATGGTGAGGGAGGGGGTAAAGGTGAGTGATTAAAACAACAAGTTTTACAGAATGCAGTTAAAAATATCAGCAGGTCGTGCTCCCGGCTTCCGCCTCAGGAGGTCTGTCTATGATGATTACGGCGCTTGTGGTCCGCGCTTTAAATCCTGGTTCGCGGTGGGCGTCGCCTCAGAAGGGGGCATGGCCTCTGCGAAAGAGCAGGAGATGGCAGCAAAATTCAATAACAACTAGCCGTGGCAGCATTACTATCGGCTGCGCAGCGTGTCCAGAAGCAGGCAAGTGCCCAGAAATGGTGAGGGAGGGGGTAAAGGTGAGTGATTAAAACAACAAGTTTTACAGAATGCAGTTAAAAATATCAGCAGGTCGCGCTCCCGGCTTCCACTTCAGGAGGTCTGTCTATGATGAAAACACTTGATTAATAAAGCTGTGGCTACCTGCTCTGATCCTAGTGGATCAAAGCAGGTCTGTTGGCAGAGAAGGCCAGGCAAGCTTGCAGGCCTAGGCTTCAAAATGGCCACCAGCCACATGGCCAGGCCCAACAACATCAGAAAGGCCACCCCCAAAAAGCACACTTCCCCAACTCAATCCAATGCCATCCATGCCCTAAATGAAGTCTATATTCAACAGACCACACAGAAAACACTTAATTAATAAAGCTGTGGCTACCTGCTCTGATCCTAGTGGATGAAAGCAGGCTTGTTGGCAGACAAGGCCAGGCAACCTTGCAGGCCTAGGCTTCAAAATGGCCACCAGCCACATGGCCAGGCCCAACAACATCAGAAAGGCCACCCCAAAAAAACACACTTCCCCAACTCAATCCAATGCCATCCATGCCCTAAATGATGCTTGAAAATGAAATACATTAAAAAAACACCAAAAGGAACAGTTGCTTCATCATGCACACACCCATGAGGCCATGCCCATGGCTAGCTCGGGCCTACTACTACTACCCACAACATTTAAAAAAAAAAAAGAAATGATGATAGTTATCAAAAATAAATTGTAGTTACAACAACTGCAATGCCCACAATCAAACAGACACAACAACCACTTACTTGTAAAATATCCTATTCCAAAAATCCTCAAATCCAATTGCAATGATGCAGCAGACAAAAGGATTGATCTTTTCAGCTCCAATTCCAAAGGCAGAATGAGCAGGAGATGGACAAAGCACTGGGAGGAGCCTGCTGGACAGGAACAGGAAGTTGGAGATTTTGTGTCACTTCCTCCCTCTCCCCACCTTTTTAAAAAAGGACAGCCAAATGTCAATGTGAGGAGTTGTTTTCATCCAAAATCAGCATTTGCAGAAGGTTTCATGCTGCTAGAGCTGATATTCCTCTCCAAATTGAAAATTTTACATGTTCGAGTTCTCGAGCTTCACATTACTTCCGCCGGCGTGTCGAAAATGACATGATCGCGTTCTCTTTGTCCCTGTCGCGTTGGATATGACGTGTTCGGGGTCTCTTTCTCCTGTTCGCGTTCGATTAGACGTGCCCGCGTCCTCACCCTCTCGCTCGCGGTGTAGAATGACGTGTTCGAGATCTCAATCTTCTCATACTCGCACGGTGCTTGATCGCGAGAAGAATGACGTGTTCGCGCAACAAATGACGTCATCGTGCGACAATGCGAGCACAAACTGTTGTGAGACAGCGCAAAATGGTTACCAACAATCCAATATCTCGTGGAGAACGCAACCGGGTCGGGAAAACTTGTCAGCGAACGTGGGGATTCAGGTAAGGCGATCGCGCGCACGCAAGAATGTATGTTTTTTACTGCGCGAGCAAGAAACAAATTATCGCTAAGCTGCGGAATGCGGAAATTTTGACATTTTCGCGCTTTCCGCGGATCGCGAAAATGCCAAATTATCGCAATTTCCCCGAACGGAACGGAATTTTGGCCCAGGCCTAATCCATACAGCCACTTTCGTAATTACTCACTGTCACATATAGTTATTTATATACACCATCACTCACATAAACTGCCTTTCACATATGCAGATACTTACATGTACCACTGAGATCTCCATTCACTTATGAACACAACCATACACACACTCACCCAGTCATAGAGCTGTTTCCACATGCAGTCTTGAACCCATACACCCAGTGAATCAACTAGTCACATATTTATGCCCAGAGTCACACACGTCCAACCCACCCACACACACACTCAGGCACCGCTACAAATACTCAGGCAAACAACCAATAACCCATATAAACTGTCATGTAGCTACTGACTAACACATGTACTAGCTTACACAAACAGACACACTGATACAGACATTCACACAGTTTAATCACTAATGCATGCATTCAGTAAGACATGTTTAATCAGTCACTTATACAATCAGTCAGACACCTCGTAAATCCTTAATCCAGACACTTATACACCCACTGATTCTTCAATACAGATTGGCATATATTTAAAATATATTCAAACTTTACAGAAACACACAGTCACTGGAGGTTGTCATCAGTGATGTCATCAGTGATGTAATTTAAGATGTCATCAATGATGTCATCAGTGATGTCACTGACCATGTCATGAGTGATGTAATATGTGACGTCATCAGCAGTGCATTGCGGGGGCGCGAGTTATAGTTAGCTGAACTAACTATAACAGGGGAATTTCTAGGGTTTTGTACAAGGGAAATGTCCAGCTAACTATAACGCCCCTGAAACCTATGTTTTTTTCAGTGAATTTCTAAGGTTTTTTAAATGCCAATTCCTAACTATAACGCCCCAGAAACCTTTGGTTTTTTCAGTGAATTTCAAATGGTTTTTTAAATGCTAATTCCTATCTATAACTTATCTCTGAAGATATCATGAAAAGCATTCTTTTTTAAAAGTAGGGTGCATATTAGTTTTGTGGAAAAGCATCTTTGTAATTGGTTAAGAAAAAGCAGTTTCAACGTGGAGTACATATCAAAGGATAAAATGTGCTCAGATATCAACCACACCTGCTACTTGCATTTGGAAGGCACTGTTCGAACTTAAAACAATCGTCAACTTTTAACCTGCACGTGTCATTAAATATTCAAGAAAATGTTACAAAAAAATATCGTTAAGTTTTAAAAAATGTATGAACTTTTAACCTGCACATGTTGTAGAATGTTCTAGAAAGTGTGTTGATAGAATACGTTGCACTTCTGACTTCTATGTGTTGTTGAATATTAAAAAAACGGTTCATATGGAAAATTAAAAAGAAACCAATAGAGAAGTTTTGAAACCTAAAAGAATCAAGGAACTATTCTAATTTATTCTTTACATGTAGTTATGTGTGCAGCAACACAATTATAGACACAACAGCACTAGGAAGAGGAAGAAGCAGGGAGTGGGGAGATGGGCAGAATGGCACACATGCACAATTAAGTACAACACACACATAGACTAAAAATGGCCAAAATGAAACACACCAACAAGCAGCACAAGTCACACAACCCGCCAACATCACACCACTGAACGAGCATAGAAGTGAAAACCACACTGCATTCATACAGGATGTGTACAAAGGCCAGTCGTTGGTTTTGTGGGATGTCTGCGACCGTGGTCATCATGGATGAGATGCCCAGCATGTGGCACATGGTCGAGTTCACTGTGTTTTATGTTGCCAAACGGCTGCACCTCCCTCCCACGAGCCCCCACACTTTTGTACGGTGCGCTGTTGTATCTCGTGCACTCGTACGGCACACCATTGTAATGCCTATTTGCGCATGTCCTGCTACATTCCAACTACAACATCACAGTGCCGTTTGGAGGTGGTGCATGCCAGTTTACAACATCAACTGCTGCGGCTCTTGTAGCAGGCCACACCAGAACACAGAGACACACTTACCGCACTTCCTGTACACGGACATGTCTGAGACACCCCGTTCCCCTTGCCGGATAGGCACACCCCTGCACTGACCTGTGAACCCTAGACCAGCACACACCAGTTGTGCATGCAGGAGGATGCGTGCGTAGCTACACATCCAGGCTCACTGCCAACGCTGAGGTGACAGCACACTGTGATGTTGCAGGGCTCGTGCCTATCATGCTAAGACAATGACCACAGGGACACACTTACTAAGATGTGGATTTGGGGGGCATTGGCCCGTCCTGGAGTTGTTGAGATGAGTCTTCTGGCCCTCATGGGTATCCCTGTATCATGCTCATTGACTCTATGGTACCTGTGGGTGTTCTGGTGTGGCTCTTGGCTGTGTTCCCTTTCATGGTGCAGGTAGTTGTCCTGCTTAACACCAGCAGAAAGCAGGTGTAAAATCCCTGGTGCTAACGTGTCTTATCGCCGGAATTTGTTTCGCATTGCAATTGGTGTGAAAATTGTGATGTGATTGTTTTCGTGTGCAGAACAATATACGAACTGAGCAGTGTATCTCATCAAGATCCAGCACCTGACGCACTATTCCCAATCAATATAAATACAATGAGATTTCCTAATAGATTTTTTGTGTACACTGTAAGTGCAGCCAATACCTCAGTGCAATTCAATACAGGATTTTAGTATTTAGAATAAATCGGAAAGGTGCACCTCGTGTCTTTTTGCACGGGAACGGCTACTCTCCATTTCATTATCAGCACTTTCATGGAAGTAAAGTTGAGATAAATCTAACACACTATTCAGAAGTTGGTGCAAACTGCAGATATCACCAGTATTCCAGCGATAAGTGCCCCAAAATTTAACACCATGGTGGACTCCATCAAATAACAGTAATAAGAACAAGAAAGAGTCACACAGCAGTTAAGAGAACAACCAAAAACGTTATTAATTTTTTTTTAAACTTTATTTTTTATAATAATAAATATATAAACGAAAAACTTTATTTTTTTATTAACATATATATGAACAATAAACTAATAAACAAAATGTAACAACAATAATAAAAAACAACAAGGCGGAACACTACTGTGGGGACAATGGATGTCGACGACAGACCTGGAAAATAAGAAAGATTGTTAAAAAAAAAAACATGGTATTTTCAACAAAATACCACAAGAAACAAATCACAGATATATAAAATGCACACAGCTAACAACATTTTATAAGTTTAACTTACAAAAACTGTAAATGTTGCCACTTTAAAGTTTTGCAGACGGCACCACACCAACAACGTTTTTCTTCAGTGGTGAGGACATTTTTTACTTTTTCCAAGGAGCAAACAAAGACCAATGCCACCTTCGTCACTCGCAAGATTTGCCAAAGAGTTCTGTTACGAGGAGATCCTAACAAAAAATACTCGTGCGGCACAGCAAGTATGATGAAACACCTAAGGACCCTTCATCCAAACAATCTTGCACGAGAAGAGTGCAAACAGATGAGAAACACTCCTGTTCTGTATCTGTAAAAAAGAATCACAAATAAATGTATATTAATAACTTTCAAATTTATACTATTCCATTACTGTATAAACACATTTTATATAAAAACTGACTATCAAACTATATCCCTGAACCACAAGTGTGACAATCATTAAAACACTACATGCATAGTGCATACTACTTTGAAGCAGTTCATGCCCTAAAGCCTACCTCACTAAAAGACTACATGCTAACTGACTAAATGATTACAGTACTATAAGGAGACACACTGGGTGACTCACAGGGTGTTTTCTAGAAGAGTATGACATACTAACTAGGGAATAGAAGGTGTGAAACACAACTATGTAGGTGATTAGAGGACTGCATCCATACTGCATAGGCATTTAAAGCAGTCCATGTGCTAAGGCCTGGCTCAGTGTATGAATACTTGGGTACTGACTGAATGATTAGAGTACTGCAAAGATAGTATCTTGGTGAATGTATAAGTGTTTGGGTTTTAGCACAGAGAATGGATTAGTACATGGTGCTGAATGTGTAACTAGAGGACTACAAAGAGAGTGACAAGGTATTTCCTGGAAGTGTATGGATACTGACTAGGGAATTGAAGGTGTGAAAGACAATTGTGTAGGTGGTTAGAGGACTGCATACATAGAGGATAAGGGTTTGAAGCAGTCCATATACTAAGGCCTGGGTCACTGGATGAGTACTTGGGTACTGACTGAATTATTAGTGTACTGCATGGAGAGTGCCTGGGTGAATTTATTAGGGTTTGGCGCTGTGAATGGATTAGTACATGATGCTGAATGGGTCACTAGAGGAGTGCAACGGCAGTGACAGGGTGTTTGCTGGAAGTGAACGGATACTGACTGGGGAATTGAAGGTGTGAAAGACAAGTGTGTAGGTGGTTAGAGGACTGCATGCATAGTGGATATGGGTTTGATGTAGTCCATGTGCTAAGACCTGGCTCAGTGCATGAATACTTAGGCAGTGACTGAATCATTAGAGTACTGGAAAGAGAGTGTCTAGGTGAATTTATAAGTGTTTGAGTTTTGGCACTGTCAATGGAGTAGTGCATGCTGTTGAATGGGTCTCTAGAGGACTGCAAAGGAAGTGACAGGATGTTTCCTGGAAGTGTATGGATACTGACTAGGGAATTGAAGGTGTAAAAGACAAGTGTATAGTATGTCAGAACACTTTTATTTGAAGCAATCTATTTGGTACTTAGAAACTGACTAAATAATCAGACTACTTCTAGGACAGTGCTTAGGTAAAACTTTTAAATTTTCAGTTCTGCCACCTTAGTGTCAAACCCTGACTCATTTTATCAATGCATAAGCAAAGACTAGCTACTAATGCTACTAAAACTTGACAACATGAGAGGTTTTAAATTAGTTATCTGTCAGCAAATACACAATGTTACCAAATGCTTCTCTCACAGTGGTTCTCAAATGCACACAGACTCACAGTGTAATTCTAGACAACACCCACTATACCTAGGAGTTTACCAAAAATCATTCACTACTGTGGAAGTGGTAAGCGAACTGCACTCAATCTTCATATTTCAGGACTGCACTTTTGTGTCAAAGCCTGACTCATTTAATCAAAGCATAAGCAAAGACTGGCTTCTAATGCTACTAAAACTTCACAACATGACCGGTTTTAAAACAGTTATCTGTCAGCAAATACATGATGTTACCAAATGCTTCTCTCACAGTGATCCCAAATACACACTAACTCACAGTGTGATTCTAGAAAAGCACCACTATCCCTATGAGTTTACCAAAACTCATTCACTACAGTGGAAGTGGTAAGGGAACTGCACACAATCTACATATTTCATGACTGCACTTTAGTTTCAATGCCTGACTCATTTAATCAACGCATAAGCAACGACTGGCTTCTAATGCTACTAAAACTTGACAACATGACAAGTTTTAAAACAGTTTTCTGTCAGCAAATACACAATGTTACCAAACGCTTCTTTCACAGTGGTTCCCAAATGCACAAAGACTCACAGTGTGATTCTAGACAAGCACCAGTATCCCTAGGAGTTTACCAAAACTCATTCACTACACTGGAAGTGATAAGGGAACTGCACACAATCTACATATTTCACGGCTGCACTTTAGTGTCAATGCCTGACTCATGTAATCAACACATAAGCAAAGACTGGCTTCTAATGCTACTAAAACTTGACAACATGACAGGTTTTAAAACAGTTTTCTGTCAGCAAATACACGATATTACCAAACGCTTCTTTCACAGTGGCTCCCAAATGCACAAAGAGTCACAGTGTGATTCTAGACAAGCACCAGTATCCCTAGGAGTTTACCAAAACTCATTCACTACACTGGAAGTGATAAGGGAACTGCACACAATCTACATATTTCACGACTGCAATTTACTGTCAATGCCTGACTCATATAATGAAAGCATAAGCCATAACTGTCTTCTAATGCTACTAAAACTTGACAACATGACAGGTTTTAAAACAGTTATCTGTCAGCAAATACACGATGTTACCAAATGCTTCTCTCACAATCCTTACCCAAATGCACACAGACTCCCAGTGTGATTTTAGACAAGCAACACTATCCTAGGAGTTTACCAAAACTCATTCACTAGTCTGGAAGAGTTAATGGTACTGCACACAATCTACATATTTAAGTACAGCACATCAGTGTCAAAGCATGACTCATTTAATCAACATATGAGCAAAGACTGGATTCTAATGCTACTAAAACTTCACAACATGACAGATTTTAAAACAGTTATCTGTCAGCAAATACATGATGTTACCAAAGGATTCTCTCACACTGATCTCAAATACACACTAACTCACAGTGTGATTCTAGACAAGCACCACTATCCCTATGAGCTTACCAAAACTCATTCACTACAGTGCAAGTGGTAAGGGAAGTGCACACAATCTACATATTTCACGACTGCAATTTACTGTCAATGCCTCACTCATTTAATGAAAGCATAAGCCATAACTGTCTTCTAATGCTACTAAAACTTGACAACCAGTCCTCTAACCACCTACACATTTGTCTTTTACACCTTCAATTCCCTAGTCAGTATCCATACACTTCCAGGAAATACCATGCCACTCTCTTTGCAGTCCTCTAGTGACCCATTCAGCACCATGTACTAATCCATTCACTGTGCTAAAACCCAAACACTTATAAATTCACCAAGATACTATCTTTGCAGTACTCTAATCATTCAGTCAGTGCCTAAGTATTCATACACTAAGCCAGGCCTTAGCACATGGACTGCTTCAAACCTATGCACTATGCATGCAGTCTTCTAACCACCTAGACACTTGTCTTTCACACTTTCAATTTCCTAGTCAGTATCCATACAGTCCAGCACTTGTCACTGCCTTTGCACTCCTCTAGTGACCCATTCAGTACCAAGTACTAATCTATTCCCAGTGATGTCATTTGAGATGTCATCAGTGATGTCATCAGTGATGTCACTAACCATGTCATGAGTGATGTAATATGTGACGTCATCAGCAGTGCATTGCGGGGCGCGAGTTATAGTTAGCTGAACTAACTATAACTGGGGAATTTCTAGGGTTTTGTCCAGCTAACTATAACGCCCCTGAAACCTGTTTTTTTCAGTGAATATATATATATATATAACCTACTGCCGGTCGCCAGTAGGTAGTTATAGTTAGGACCTAGTTACTATAGAAAAATGGCAACATTCTATTCGCAATAACTTTGGTGCCGATTGTTGAATCTTCGTGAAATTTGCAAAACTAATTCTTTGTTGAGATCAGCTCCTATGTTAAAAGTTTGGGGGTGATTAGTCAAGGGGGGCCGAGACAAAAGGGGGGTCCCTAAACGTGTTTTGTCAATGTTAATTTCCATAAATAAACTTAAGACAAGGCTACAGGTCGAACTGGTGAACGGAATTACCTCAAATGTGGCAGGGAGAAGGGTCTTGGTCTAGAAAGCACGCTTTTGTTTCTTTGTTGTAAATCCGTTCAGTAGTTTTTGAGACATATTGAAATTTACAGATATCGATATTTGGGATTTCTGCCATCTGATTGGCTGAGGCGTTACGAGCACGTGCTTGCTGCTGATTGGCTGCGAGCGCTGCAAGCGTTTGCAACTAGGAAGTGTTGGCCGCCATTTCGTGATTCCGTTGAAGTGAGTAAGGGGGAAAAAGGGCATAAAAAGTGGGAAAGAGGAGGGTAGGAGCACTGTAACCTTTGTGGAGTGTTTAGGGTGTGCTCTAGAGGGGGTGCGAAGTGAACTAATCATACCTACCGGTGTGAAAGTTCTAGGCTATGAAAATTAAGTGAGGTATTGGCTAGTGTGTGATGTTTCTAAGGTGAGCTTGTGCGCGACTCGAGGATTAAAGCGTGAGCCCACACTATGTGTCTTATGCTGTGAAGTCATGTGCCCTGGCCGCTGCAGTACAGTTGTGGAAGTAGTGTCATGATGTGTTTATACCTACTAGGATGAACTACTGACCCGTAGTGGTGTGAAAGTCCTGGGGTACGGAATATATGTGAGGTATTGTCTAGAGTCTCCCAGAAGGAGGAAGTGTTGGCTGCCATTTTGTGATTCCGTTGAAGCGAGTAAGGGGAAAAAAGGTCGAAAAAAGTGGGAAATAGGAGGGTAGGGGCACTGTAACCTCTGTGGTGTGTTAGGGTGTGCTATAGAGGGGGTGCGAAGTGAACTAATCATACCTACCGGTGTGAAAGTGCTAGGCTACAAAAATTAAGTGAGGTGCTACCTAGAGTGTGATGCTGCTAAGGTGAGGTGGTGCGGGACTCGGGGATTAGAGCGTGAGTCTAAATTGTGTGTCTTATGCTGTGAAGTCATGTGCCGTGGACACTGCAGTACAGTTGTGGAAGTAGTGTCAGCATGTGTTTATAACTACTAGGACGAACTACTGACCCGTACTGGTCTGAAAGTTCTGGGGTACGGAAAATATGTGAGGTAGTGTGTAGAGTCTCATGCTGCTAAGCTGAGCTGCTGCCGGACTCGGGGATGAAAGCGTGAGCCCAAACTGTCTGTCATATGCTGTGAAGTCATGTGCTCTGGCCACTGTGCCACATCTGTGCAAGTAGTGTCAGCATGTGGTTATAACTACTTGGAGAAACTTTTTTTCGAACATTGTAACTTGTGTATGGTGCTCAGGGGGTGTTATATAGGGAGTGTGAAGGTAAATTTGTTTGTATGAAATGAATTTGGTATTTGGAAAGTGGAAAGCACTGACTCCTACGGGTCTGATGGCACTGGGGGCGTAAGGTGAGGTACTGATGGAGTTGGGAATAAAGCTGATGAACTACTGACTCCTATTGTGAACTTTTAACGTGCATGTGCCTTTGAATGTTCGATAAAATGTTGCAAAAGTATATCATTAGGTTAAAAAAAATGATGAACTTTTAACCTGCAGGTGTCGTAGAAGGTTCCAGAAAGTGTGGTGATAAAATAGGTTGAACTTGTGACCTGTATGTGGCGTGGAATAATAAGTACTTTTTCGGGAATAAAATTCAAAATTAACCAATGGAGGTAGGTTTTGGAATGTCGTTGAAGGAATTAAGTATTCTGATTTGTTCTTTACATGTATTTATGTGTGGAGTGACAGAGAAATTGTGCCATTCCTGGTTTCATTCTTGATGAAGTCGGAGCTTTACATGTACGATGTGAGAAAGAGAGAATTGTATGCGTGTGTCATTTGAAATCTGGATAACAACTACAAAGGTGAGTTAGAAATGAACAAGGTGTGTTATGTGTTTTATTGTATTGATTAAGTATTTGAGGTGATGTTTTTAATTTTGAAAGTATTTTTTATTTCAAAGTAATATAGTGTTAGTAAAGTGTGGTGTTTGATATTGGTTATGATATAGGCATAAAATTTGAGCTGTTGTTATAGAAGTATTTTATATATGTTTAGGAATTTTTCACAGAGAAGAAGTGTAGTTTGTCATCTTTATAGGACTGTATTGTTTTGAAAATGAGGTACATCATTAATTTGAGTTTGTAATGTATTTGGGGAGATAAAGAAAATGTCGCACGTTTGCAACTGATACTTTTTGGGGAAATAGTGGGGTGGAGAGTGGTGGTAGGAGACGTATGTGTTATTAAGTTAAAAGCGATAAAACGTGATGTAGAAATGTTATGTGGGCAGGTTGTGGTCTTACTTTTGACAATGAGAGGTAGGTTTGATTGTAAGTCAAGGTAGGTTGTTGTACAGTGGGGCTGTGTACAGTGTTTTGAGATTACATGTAGAGGATATGGAGATAGGAAAAGTGATACATTCCTTTTATATGTACGCATAGTTTGAATCCTGTGATCCTAAGTTGAGATAAATATGAATATGGTTTCTGGTTTGCATTTGGGTATAGTGAATATTTTTTGTAGTTTATGACTACTGGCTTTTGGAATGGTTTATGTTTTACCCGCCAATTTGCATGTTTGATTACTTTTTCCTGATAAGGGTTTCGGCAGACACCTGTTAAAATTAACGTTGTATATGAGTATAGTGGCACTACTGGGAATGGTGGGGGTTTCTGTTTGATTTTGTACGGTTAAGCAAGGGTGGGGGTGGGTGTGGGGGAGGTGGCTATATTGCTGATTGAAACACAGAATATAGTAACGTGCAGATGTCGAGCTACTAAATGGGATCTAGTACCACTGGTGGCACTTATAAAGCGCCCTATGGCATGGGATATGTTTTAGTGGCAAATTTGCATGTTTTAATATGTTTTGCTGATGAGCGTTTCGGGAGACATCTGTTGAAATTAAGCCTCTGTTTGGCTATAGTGGTGCTTTTGCGTTTGCTGGGGCTCTTTCTTTTATTGCGTAAACTTAAGCAAGGGAGGATGTTGAGGTGGTGTAGTGGTACTGTGACTATTTATAAGCCATCTTATTGTATGGTGTATGTTTGAGTTGCAAAATTGCAGGGACATTAAGTCTATGTATGGCTATAGTGGTGGTAACGGGAGTGCTGGGGCTCGTTGTTTGATTTTGTAAGGTTAAGCAAGGGGTGGGTGGGGTGGGGGAGGTGCGTATGTTGCTGATTATAAGACGGATATTTGTAACGTGGGCATGTGTAGTTACTAAAGGTAATGTAGTTTCACTGGGCCCATTTATACACGGTGCTATGGGATGGTTTATGTTTTACCCGCCAATTTGCATGTTTGAATACTTTTTGCTGATAAGTGTTCTGGCACACACATGTTAAAATTAAGCCTGTGTATGGGTATAGTGGCGCTGCTAGGAATGGGGGTTTCTGTTTGATTTTGTACTGTTAACCAAGGGCGGGGGTGGGTCTGGGGGAGGTAGTTATGTTGCTGTTTGAAATACAGAATATAGTAACGTGGAGATGTGGAGCTACAAAAGGTGATGCAGTACCACTGGGGGCACTTATAAAGCGCCCTATGGCATGGTATATGTTTTACCTGCAAATTTGCATGTTTTAATATGGTTTGTTGATGAGCTTTTCAGGAGACTTCTGTTGAAGTCAAGGCTGTATATGGCTATAGTGGCGCTTCTACGTTTACTTGGGCTCTTTCTTTTATTGCGTAAAGTTAAGCAAGGGCGGGTGTGGAGGTGGTGTAGTGGTACTGTGACTATTTATAAACCGTCCTATGGTATGGTGTATGTATGAGTTGCAAAATTGTAAGTTTTAATAGCTTTGCTGATGAGCGTTCAGGCAGACACCTGTTGACATTAAGTCTATCTATGGCTATAGTGGCGGTAACGGGAGTGCAGGGGCTCGTTGTTTCATTTCGTAAGGTTAAGCATGGGTATGGGTGGGGATGGGGATGTGCGTATGTTACTGATTATAAGACGGACATTTGAAACATGGGCATGTGTAGTTAGTAAAGGTAATGTAGATTGAGTGAGCCTATTTATCAACCGTACTATGGTATTGTTTATGTTGTTCCCGCAAATTTGCGTGTTTGAATACTTTTTGTTGATAAGTGTTCTGGCACACACCTGTTAAAATTAAACCTGTGTATGGGTACAGTGGCGCTACTAGGAATGGTGGGGGTTTCTGTTTGATTTCATACGGTTAAGGAAGGGCGGGGTGGGTGTTGGGGAGGTGGGTATGTTTCTGATTAAAACACAGAATTTAGTAACGTGCATATGTTGTGCTACTGAAGGTGATGTAGTACCACTGGGAGCACTTATAAAGTGCCCTAGGGCATGGTATATGTTTTACTGGCAAATTTGTATGTTTTAATACGCTTTTGCTCATGAGTGTTCTGGTAGACGGTTGTTGAAATTAAGTTCATGTATTGGTATAGTGTATTTACTAGGTTTGGCGTGGCTCTTTCTTTAATTTTGTAAAGTTAAGGAAGGATTGGGAAGAGGGCGGTGCAGTGGCAGTGTGCCCATTTATGAATCGCTTTATGGTATGGTATATGTTTTCTGGCAAATTCACATGTTTTAATACGTTTTGGCGATGAGTGTTCCAGCAAACAGGTACAGAAATTATGCAACATTTCTCTGGATAAGACATCTTCTTGCTGATTGACACTCTTGTACTGTGGTAGAAGGCTTATAGCGTTGATGAAAAACTTATGAAACTTGGTGCCATTGTAGATTTTAATAGAAGGTTACACTGTTTGTTTGTTACTATGGTGTAGTTAGGGTTCTAAGTGGGAGAAAAAAAAGTGGGGGTGCTCTAAAAGGGGGGGCAACGCTCTTAAAGGGGTGTGGGCTATGCAAGTTGGGGTGTGGTCTAAATCATGATAAGTATCATTGTGTGCTTTAGAAAATCCTCTCCAATTATCGTAGGTTCGGAAAATAACATTGTTTAAAGGATTTCCCTTTCTTCTACAACGTGGGAAACCTAGCGTGATGTCTCCAGTTCTCAGTAGTGAGCAAGTAAGCATGCGTACATCGATGTGCATGCTGTCTCTGCAGTGTAATAAAAGAAAAACATTTACTATCTTTGAGAGGGCCGAAAATAGAGCCTGGTAGACAGTCGTTTGGAGGCTGCCTGAAAATAAGTGCTGGTCCCCAGACCCGGCCCAATTAAAGCGCAGTATCCATGCATCCTAAGCACTGCGTCATTCAACTATCTTTCAATTGATGGGTATATTCCTACTTATATATATATATATACATAAATCTGTTTGTCCGCTTATCTTAAGCATCTATGAGCGCACTCGCCTATAGTAAGCACTGTGCCATTCATGCAGCAATATGCCTATATATGCAGAGATATATCTGTCCCAGAATCAATCCTAGCATTTATCAGCCCACACGTCAATCGTAAGTACTGGTCTTTGCATTCATTCATCCTTCCATACATCCATACATTGATGTACGGCCCGTACCCACGCCCCCAGAGCGTGGGTATGGTCCGTACACGCGTAACCCTACATCTCCACTACAATGGTGGTACGGACCGTACCCACGCCCCCCAGAGCGTGGGTACGGGCCGTACCATGCGTACCCCTATGTCACCGCCACAATGGTGGTATGGCCCGTACCCACACCCCCCAGAGCATGGGTACGGGCTGTACCACGCGTACCCCTGTGTCACCGCCACTATGGTGGTGCGGCCCGTACCCACGACCCCAGAGCGTGGGTACGGTCCGTACACGTGTACCCCTACATCAACACTACAATGCTGGTACGGACCGTACCCACGCCCCCAGAGCGTGGGTACGGGCCATACCACGCCTACCCCTATGTCACCGCCACAATGGTGGTACGGCCCGTACCCATGCTCTGGGGGGCGTGGGTACGGGCCGTTCCACCATTGTGGCGGTGACGTAGGGGTACGCGTGGTACGGAACCACGCCCCCAGAGCATGGGTACGGGCCGTACCATGCGTACCCCTACGTCACCGCCACTATGGTGGTACGGCCCGTACCCACGCCCCCAGAGCGTGGGTACGGTCCGTACACGCGTACCCCTACATCACCACTACAATGGTGGTACGGACCGTACCCACACCCCCCAGAGTGTGGGTACAGGCCGTACCACGCATACCCCTATGTCACCGCCACAATGGTGGTACGGCCCGTACTCATGCTCTGGGGGGCGTGGGTACGGGCCGTACCACGCGTACCCCTACGTCACCGCCACTATGGTGGTACGGCCCATACCCACGCCCCCAGAGCATGGGTACAGGCCGTACCACGCTTACCCCTACGTCACTGCCACTATGGTGGTACAGCCCGTACCCATGCCCCCAGACCGTGGGTACGGTCCATACACGCGTACCCCTACATCACCACTACAATGGTGGTACGGACCGTACCCACGCCCCCCAGAGCGTGGGTACGGGCCATGCCACGCGTACCCCTATGTCACCGCCACAATGGTGGTACGGCCCATACCCACGCTCCCCAGAGCGTGGGTACGGGCCGTACCACGCGTACCCCTACGTCACCGCCACAATGATGGTACGGCCCGTACCCACACTCCCCAGAGCGTGGGTACGGGCCGTACCACGCGTACCCCTACAGCCCCATTACATGATGGATACAAGGCATACACACGCCACGGATGTATGTGTACGGCTTGGTGCAGCACATCAGCTGTAAATTGTGGGTGGTGTATGCCCAGGACAGCAGTGTACCACAACAAGGGTGCAAGTGGGTGGGTTGGTGGGTGCAGAGGATTCCCAGCAGTGGACAGAGACATGGGAGTGGGTGCAGAGGACTCCCAGCAGTGAACAGAGACATGGGGGTGGGTGAAGAGGACTCCCAGCAGTGGACAGAGACATGGGGATGGGTGCAGAGGACTCCCAGCAGTGGACAGAGACATGTGAGGGGTGGGTGCCCATCACTCCCAGCAGTGGTCAGAGACATGGGGGTGGGTGCAGAGGACTCCCAGCAGTGGACAGAGACATGTGAGGGGTGGGTGCCCATCACTCCCAGCAGTGGACAGAGACATGGGGGTGGGTGCAGAGGACTCCCAGCAGTGGACAGATACATGGGGGTGGGTGCAGAGGACTCCCAGCAGTGGACAGAGACATAGGGGTGGGTGCAGAGGACTCCCAGCAGTGGACAGAGACATGTGAGGGGTGGGTGCCCATCACTCCCAGCAGTTGTCAGAGACATGGGGGTGGGTGCAGAGGACTCCCAGCAGTGGACAGAGACATGGGGGTGGGTGCAGAGGACTCCCAGCAGTGGACAGAGACATGGGGGTGGGTGCAGAGGACTCCCAGCAGTGGACAGAGACATGGGGGTGGGTGCAGAGGACTCCCAGCGGTGGACAGAGCCATGGGGGTGGGTGCAGAGGACTCCCAGCAGTGGACAGAGACATGGGTGTGGGTTCAGAGGACTCCCAGCAGTGGACAGAGACATGGGGGGGTGTACATCATTATCAGATGACCACAGCTCCATGGGTGAATGTACGTATCCCTAACTTTGGACAATGATGATAGTGCCATAACAACACATCACTGACAGCAGTGTCCCACTCCCAGGAGGATGGATGTCTTTCCCCCACTGCATGACACACCACATGTGGGTGTGAGGACAAATAACACATGCATACCCACCCCTGGCAGATGCAGCACAATACACACACTGAGATCATGCCACAAGACTGTATAGTCATGTCACTGCCTAATAAACTAAGAGAGCCAAAGAGAACACACACTGTCACGCACATCCCATGACTGATAGGAATGTTCAGGTGCTGGGCTAGCCACCGAGATGTTGTCTGTCATGGAAGGAATAGGGTGGAGTTCCCACAGATACAATGGCCACAATTGTGAGTCTGGTGTTCAAATACCCAGCAGAATAAGTACCATATGTGTACTAGGCTGGGATTACACACATGCATTGTGCGGAAAAGGGACAATTTATCCATGAAGGCATGGCAAAATACTCTATACACAAGTACAGTGAGTACCAAGGATGGCACAGACGATGCAGCCGGAGACATTGCTGAGCAGGCATGGCCAGAGTTGAAGGGATCCATCACCAACAAAGGAAATGTAGACACAGGGCAACACAACAATTGTGCAACTCTCTGCAGGGGAGATGTCAGGTGCCACAGAGGAAGGAACACTCCTTGGGACAATGTCTCCAAACACAAAGAGCATACACGACAAAGAATCTTTGCAGAGACCTTGTGATGGCACGCAGATACCAGGTTCCACCCCATGAGCAGCAGACAACAACATTTCCCTGAAACATAACACATGCCCACAACCCCAACTCCTGTAGCATCAGCATCAACATCAATACCTGAAAAGCAAGACTTTTCAAACGAAAATGAAAATGCTTTATTCAGCATAAAAATAATAATGTGTAAACAAGACTATTCACAAAGGCCAATGGCCAGTCCATATCATCAGTCCTTGGGGGGGGACACATGGCCATGCGTCTCCCCTAGCTTCCCTGAATATCACAAGACTGTGTCGTCGACTGGGGGGGCATCATGTGGGGAAGGACCAGGCACCGCAGGGACAGGAGGGGGAAGGGTAGGTGTGTAGGGTGCAGGGACGGACGACTCCCCCACAGGGGGTGGGGCAGCGCCAAAGGTGGAGGCGAGCTCGGTGCTGCACACTTCTGCCAGTTCTTCAAGCGTCTCCCCTGCACCCAGAGAAACAACAGGCCCCAAGGAGGGGGGGGGGTCGGAGGGACGGGTTGCAGCGCTACTGGGGGAGGTGGTGGACGGGCTGGGGGACATAACTCCCCTACCCGTGGAGTGCCTTGACCTTTTCCGGCCAGGTGAACTAGTGGGGCTGAGGCCCAGCCCAGCAAAGTAGGCCTCCTTCTCCGAATCTGGGGCAGGGGAGCCAAGGGAAGTGACATCGGAGGGACTGGGGAGTGAGTCATTTGGACGAGGACTGTGGCTGCATGCCTGCCTGTGTGCCCCAGACCCAGTGGGTGTGCCTGCTTCCCCCTGAGTGTGCATGTCAGGAGGTGTGCACTTGCCCTTACGTGGTGGTGTGCTGCTTCTGTCTGGTGGGGTGCGTATGTGTGGATGTCTTGGTGTGCTTGGGACAGGCATGGGTGTGGGACTTGTGGATGGGGCAGCGGTAGGGGGGGAGGCAGCGCTGCAGGTGACTCGCTACTGCCGTCAGTGATGAGTCCAGGGACCTGAGCAACATCCGTTGGTCAGACATCGCTGATGACATGCCCTCCATGTACGACACCATCTGGGTCAGCAGTCTGGCGTGGCCATGGAGAACAGTCAGGATCGATGTCTGCCCAACTTGCAACTGCCGCTGAAAGTCCACAGACTCGGCAGTGAGGGCAGCAGGGGGGACAGGGGCAGGGGGTGCGGTGCCTGTCACGAAGGAGACACGGTGTGGCCTAGCACAGACAGAAGGGACCCGAGCAAGTGGGAGGGCGGTGATGGGAATGGAGGGGGCGGCGAGAGATGTACTGCTGCTTTCAGCTGTGGGAGCAGCCTCTGCCCCCTCTGGGAGCTCAGCCTCGGACCCGTCTGCCTCGTAGTCAGTGTTGGTACTGGGCAGGTCCTCCGCCTCACTCCCCTCGCCCTCCGTGCCACTAGATTCCACCGACTCCTCAGCAGTGGTGGCACCACTGCACGATCCCTCCTCCACGTCCGTGCCGGTGTCTCCCTTGGTGTCCTTTCGATGATGCTGTGGGCAAGGTGAAGAGACAGGAAAAAATCAGTCACCTGTATACATCTGACACATGAGAACAAAATAGGAAACAGTGCATGTCAGGAAAGGCATCATGAGTAACATCTAGGACACTCCCCACATATGTAAGCCCTGCACTACCCAGTTGGTTGACCCACCATGCCACTTGGAAAGAATGAAAATTAGGACACAACAGCAAATAACTTGAAATCACAAGATCATAAAAAGCTGGTGTCTGGGATCAGTTGAGCACAGCAAGACTATGAAGGCATGCCACCTCTTGTTCACTGTGAACCAAACAGTATTGTCGCACCCAAGGCCAAATACCACATGCCAATGCAGAAGGTGTCCCCACACTCAGAGACCTGTGAGTACTTTTGACACCCCAAAGAAATACATTGTGACTCCTGGAGAATCACAACCCTTTACACAATGGACATGTCTAGCATGTGTGAATGTGGCACTCTGTGAACACAACACACATGTGTCTGTATAGCAGAAGTCACACAAGGAGGTGCACACCAAACTACATGTACACAGTCATTGTCTGAGCTGCCAGACTCATTCAAATCAGCCACTGTTAGGCAGAAATGGCGTATCAGTAAGTACATATACATGGTACCAGGGTGGTCTGGATGACTTGACACTCGTAAGTTGGTATCAGCAACAACCAAGGACTAACCCAAATGCTAGCACACTGTGGGAACATGTATATGTATGAACTCCAAACAAGTTTTGTTCAAACTGTGCCTTACTTTAAAATGTGCCAGCTTGTCCCTGGAAAGTGTAAAGGTGGTGTCTTGTGCACTTCCTTGGGAGACATCTGTCATGCAGGCACATCATTGTCCTTCACAACAAAACAATAAGGTCAAGCATATGAAACAGTGAGACATGTTGACAGGTGTAGTGAGTGCCAATGGACATTTTCTCTGAGTAACAACTTGAATAATGTCATTTGTCACATGGCTATCCGTCACCTCATCACACAGTTGGCTACACATATGACCTACTGACTGTCATCTGGAGTGGCACACATGTCCACACCCAGGACAATGCATAAGCTAATGGGCCTGCAATTGTTTAGCAAAAAAGCCTAGCTGTACTGTGGGTTCCCCCTCATGGCAAGCCAGAATGTACCCACAGATGTCAGCACACAAAGTCACAACTGTGTAGCATCTGAACCACACACAGGTGGCAAAAATATACAAGCAGGATACATGATTGTCAAAAACTGACACAGGCAATGAAGCACGAACATTAAGCACTGGCCAACATCACGGGGGCACTGCACAATGACTTTCTGTACTACGAATCATCACACAGAAGTCAGAACTGGCAATGACACATCAGGTTTGAACATGTACGCCCCTCCCGCACACACCCACCCATACCTGAGTCAATGTGACTGATACCGATCAAGAAGTGACACCTCTTATTCAGGGTTACAATAACTGTGCTTGAAAACTAGCTTCATGAACACGACATCACCTTGTAGGGCTGCCAAAACATATTGGTCACAAACAAACATCAACAGATTGTTGTGAATAGCCACACAGTCACTGCCCAGTGTGAGTATGCACAAGCAAACTGGTGTATCCCTGTCCAGAGGGCAAATGTATCAAACATGTGAAAACTACGACATAGGCCAGGGAACAATGCCACAGAGGCAGAGCCATGATGAACCCACAGTGAATGTGCACAGTGTTGGATGACACACATGAGTAGGAGGGCAGGCTGTGTCAGGGGACTGTAGTGTGCACACTGCTCCATGGTCCTGGAATGAGCTGACTGTTACAGGAGCAACCGTCCCAGCACTATGCATATATCCCACTCATGCACATCATGTCTGAGGCCACAACATTGGTAATGCATGCTGCAAGTCTGTTCATTTGAACCCTCACACTCCTATGTTGGGACTCAGCATCAGTGCCAACAATTATGCACCCCCAAATGACTGAACAGGACAGGGCACAGGCAGACCACCCCCACACATGATGCTGAAAGCAGTGTGCACCTTGATAAACTGGCAGCCTAGATGACCATGTGCAATAGTGATAACACACAGACCAGGTAACACATGTCAAGGAGGGGAAGGGAGGAATAACAGCACAGGTTGACTTTGGGGTACAGGATATGCACTGCACATATATAGCCTGGCAGTGTATCCAGGCGACTGAGCAGCTCCAAAAGCTGGCGACACACAACAAACACACATGTACCTACCCCCTTCCTGCTGCTGTAACTCCTGTATCCGCCTTTCCAGGTCAGGGAAGACCACCGCCAGGACACGCCGCATCTGGTGGGTCAGGCGCAGGCGCCCGCCATGCTTGCAAGGAGGTGAGTCCTTCAGCATGACCGGGCGATCCTCCGGGTCCAGCACCGGATGTCCTGCCATCTCTTCCTCACTTGTGGCAGGCGCCGACTGCGACCCTCCACCGATTGCACGGCCTTGACGGCATCCTTCCAGATCTTCCCCTTGTGGTAGGGGGATACCTATGTGGATGACAAAGTGGGACAACATCACTACACCTGCACCATGTCACAGAGACACACATTTGAACATCTTAGATTTGTTGAACAGGGCATAGTATGCTGGCAAGTAATAGCACCTTAGTCATAGGGACTTTTTCCACTGGGGACGCACCAATGCACTACATGGCATAGTAAGTACACAGGTGGCATGAGGGGTGCAAAACAATCCCTGATCATGGCACACACTGTGCATCCCAAGCAACACAAGGCTGATGGACAGCACCGCAAAGCAGTCACATGCCCCAGGCCACTGACGAAACCTCAGCAGAGTACACAGACACACACAGGCACACATCAATCACCTGCCATTGGCAACAGCGGATGCAAACCTCACTCTGCACATGTGCCACTTGCCAGGGGGGGGTCACAGGTGTGGGGCTAGCTCAGCAAGTCAGACACACAGCACGGCTTACTTCACACATCAGATGGATTGAGCAGTTTCCTCCTCCATGCAGCTGTGGTGCAACACTCCACATAGACACTCACCCACATGACAAGAAACATTCACACACATCAATGTCCAGGGGGAGTACACATCATTTGGACACTCTCACCACTCTCACCACAGCTCCACTCAACTCTCACACACATCTGTGGGTGCAGTCACCTGTCACACCGGGGTGACCACTGAATCACCGCAGGACAATAGAACAAGAATGCCCAAGAGGATTAGGCTGGCGGAATGTGCCATGCACTATGCAGTGAATGTCACAGTAAGCACAATGTAAGTGAGGAGTGCACACATGAACTACATCAAGCCCTGCATGAGAGACATAAGCCATCCCCCCCCGGGACCCACTCCAACCAACATTGCATGTCTGTCACACCTGGCCACAATGCCAGAAGTGACAGACACAATAAAGGTGCACAGGCAAAGGTAGTGGAGTCAGCACTCACCTGCTTCCCTGGTCGACCATACACCATGGTGTACCGTGAGAGGATCACATCCAGCAGGGCCTTGTTCTCCTCCTGGGTGAAAGTCTGGGCCCTCTCCACAGTCCTTGACATGGTGCCAGAGGGAGACAATACAGCAGCAGTGGTATCGACTGACATGTTGTGCAGGCAAGTGCCCTCTCATGGTTCTGCCTGCCTTATATCTGCCTTGCTGGCCTATTTCATTTACAGGAGTACAGAGTGATTGGTCAGACTTATTTGCATCCTACGTTTCCTCCAATACCTTTAAACATACACCAGTGACAGCCTTTGCATCTTTCGATTTTGCAGCATCATGTCAAGTCAACAACCACTTTGCAACAATGTATAATGTGGCCAACTGCTTTTTCCAGACCACATGATGTTAAATTTTGAACTTGAAACTCAGTATCCATGACAACCAGCAAGCATTTAGGCCCTAATACTTGTCCTTCATGTGTCCCCATTGTACTTCTTAAATCCCCACACAGGTACGGCGCATTTCACATGTACCCCTAGGGCACCATCACTACAGTGATACGGGCCGTACTCACGCGTGTACGGGCCGTACACGCGTGAGTACGTGCCTATCACTATAGTTGGGGGTACCGTAGGGCCTAGTGATACGGCATGTACTCACGCGTGTACGGCCCGTACACGCGTGAGTACGTGCCTATCACTTTAGTTGGGGGTACTGTAGGGCCTAGTGATACGGCACATACTCACGCGTGAACGGGCCGTACACGCGTGAGTACGTGCCTATCACTATAGTTGGGGGTACCATAGGGCCTGGTGATACGGCACATACTCACGCGTGTACGGCCCGTACATGCGTGAGTACGTGCCGTATCACTCGGCCCTACAGTAACAGAACTATAGTGATAGACACGTACTCACGCGTGTACGGCAGGTACTCACGCATGAGTACGGGCCCTACACACACCCTCAGAGTGTGTGTACTGCGTTTCACAGCTTACACTGGTGATAGGAGGTGCACACGAAAGGAATGGAGTTGTTAGACTCGCACAAGGCTGTACATCAAGTCATTGTCAGTGCAGTCCTTCATGTGCAGGGCCTAGGTGTGTCAGGCAGTGATGTGGCACATGTCTCCTCATGTTGTGGCACAATAGATGTGTGTTGAGCTGTTTACACATGTCATGTGTGATGGGGCACTACGTGGCACACTTCCCCTTCACACTTTGCACATGTGTGCATGTACGACACATGTGTCAAGCACTGCATCACTGGTATGGCAGAGTCAGCAACACCCGCAACTGTCCCCTGATGCCAGGTACACAGATAATTACACCTGACATGTGACTCCCAGCATGCCACGATGTGACTATGTCATGTGTGTGTCATGTGTTCCCATGAGCTTTCCGTTGGTGTTCCGTCAACTCCATCTGCTGTTGCAGCATCCAACATGTGTCTGTGTGCATATGTGCATCACACACATATACGCACACCATGCCACATGTGGACTCACACGTTACATGTGTCATGATGGTTCGAAGATGACTTCCTGACATGAGGCAATATCTGCGTTCTCTCAATGTCTGTGTCATCAGTTTTTGACATGTACCCCTTCATGGAAATGTGTGTTATCTGTCCTTTTCCAGATGACATGTGACCTGTGCGTCTAGACTCCCGCCAGCTGTCTGTATGATGCTGATATGTGGATGTCTGTCACTCACGTAATGTGTCTGGCTTGTCACTTACACTGGCCCACAGCTATTTTAATGGCATGTCACGTCAACATTGCCATGCATTTATTGTGGCTGGCCCTTCGTAGGAGTATCACCTGGCTGGCCCACGTGTCCTGGATGTATTGCACAGCACAGACTCTGTATTAAGCAGATGTGTATTAGCTGTTGAAAATGTGCTCACCTCAGTGACATTGGTGTGGTAATGTACTCACTCTTCGTTATTCCTTCCAAATCTCTGCAGGGCACCGCCTCTCTCCAGACGAATGCCAGACCTGGATGCCATGCATGAACATGACTGCATACGCAGATATCGCTTCTCGCAAGAGTTGATAGAGGACTTGACCCACCGGCTTGCACCACACCTCCAACCACAACACAGGTATCCTACAGCTCTGACCCCCAAGATGAAGGTGATGGCAGCCCTACATTTTTTTGCCACCGGCACGTTTCAATTGACCATAGCTGATGTCGGTGGCATGTCCCAGACAATGTTCAGCCGTGTCCTGCATGATGTTATAGAAGCCATGTTGGTGCACCTGGATGAATTCATCCATTTTCCCACTCGTGAGCAGTTGACAGGTGTCAAGGGTGAGTTCTATGCCCTGGAAGGGATGCCTCATGTAATTGGGGCCATTGATGGGACACATGTGGCTTTGGTACCACCACAGGCACAGGAGATAGCCTATAGAAACAGAAAACATTACCACTCCATTAATGCCCTTGTGGTGTGTCTTGCTAACATGCTGATTTCCCATGTCTGTTCCCGTTTTCCAGGGTCAGCACACGATGCATACATCATGAGGCGTAGCAAGGTGCCAGAAATGATGCTGCAGCTGCACGCGGAACGAGCATGTCTTGTTGGTGGATATACTCTGTTAGTCCTGTGTTCAGCGCTATCTTTGTATCTTACGGCATCTCCTGACCCACTTCTTCACATGATGTTTCCATGTAGGGGACTCTGGCTATCCCAACATGCCATGGCTGATGACGCCTCTCCGCAACCCCCAGAACAGCCGCAGAACACCGGTACAACGACACCCAGACGAGGCGCGTGATTGAGAGGACGTTTGGACTCCCGAAGAGCAGATTCTGGTGCCTCCACAAGACCGGCGGCACTCTCCCATATGCCCCGGTGAAGGTCTGTTACATCTTCATTGTGTGCTGCATGCTGCACAACATGGCAGTGGAGAAGGCTGTGCCACTCATCCTTGATCCGAATGAGCAGGATCATCCACCCGTGGAGGATGAAGGGCTCGGGCACGGGGCAAGTGAGGATGAGGATGAGGACATCCGGAGTCAGCTTATCCGGAACTTCTTCTCATGATGGTGAGTCCCTGTGTCTGAGTGTGCACGCTTTGAGCCTTGTGTGGTATGTGTTGCAATGTGTGTGTCGAGCTGACTGTGTGCTAAGTGACTTGGAGGTGTGTTCTGATGTGTCATTCAAGTGATGATGTCATTCCACACATATTAGCTGGGACACTAAATTTATTAAGGGCATCTTGACAACATCATTCCTGTAGAGTACATGTACATGTCTGAGTATTACTAGTTCTTCGCTCCACAGGTTCTTGCGGCTGTCGTCTGCTCATGTCATCATTGCCCTCCTGCTATTCCTCATGAGTATTGCAAAGTGTGCTGGATCAGAGTTACATGGGTAAGGAGTGCAGCAAGGCATTTTGTGGGTGGTACGTGTTTGTGATATGTGGGGACTGCTCCTGTGCATGATGTGTTACCATGCATACATGTCGACTCACCATGGGCCACATGACGTGTTGCATGGCTCCCATGAATTGATAGTCACCATTCCTGACAGTCATCTGTAATGGTTTGTGGACTCTGATGAAGGCATCAATGTGTGTATTACGTCCCTCAGGAACATACGGGATGCTAATGGTGGACATAGTGTGGGACATCCCCATATGAGGCTCAATGGGGAATTGTAGACTCTCCGTGTGCAGCAAGGGGTGTTAGGCTCAACCCCTTCACTTGTGTGCCAGCTCAGTAGGATTTACCACATCTGTGTGTTGAAGGGGGTGTCCAGTGTAGGTCACACATGGTCAGCCAAATGACCTGTGAGTCTGTTCCAATTGATGCATTTCCCTTAGTGTGAGGCTGAGTAATAAAGGTGTTTGTCGCACTCCAAGGTGCCTCATCTCTGTCAATGCAGGTCTCTTGCCACTTTGCATGTGGCATATCTGGCATAGTTGTGGAAGATTATGCATAGGGGTCCATGTGTAGTTTAGCAACATGCATGCTGTTGCTCATGGATTAGGCTTCCTATTGGGCATGAAGTACATGGTCGTGTATGTTTTTTGGCATGTTGGTCCACACAATGGGCCATCAACAGCTGCTGAGGGTGTGTCTCCTGTGCGCAGGTCGGCCTTCAGTTTCCTGATCCGGTGTCATGCTTCTTTGGTGATTGTACATGCATTGTCTCTGGGTGTGCCATGTGACACTGGACACTCCTTACCTTACACACGCGCCTGTTGCAGTTGTCCTTCTGACATCCTAGTCTATGTGTGCAAATTCTGTCATTTTGCAAGGAGATGCCGCCTGCTGCTGCGACCCCTGCAGCAAGGGCCCACAGAGTATCCAGATTTGGCAACACACACGCCTCCAAGATGCTCCTCACTTCCTCCCTCCACCCATTCATTTGGCTGTCCTCAGCTTGTCTATGCCACTGTTGCCACCACGCGGTGCCAAAGGCTGGACCATCAGCACATGCAAGGTGCACATTGCACCACCATCCTGTCCTTGCATAACCCACATCACACTACAGTCTGATATATCAGCCACACTCCGAGCTATGTCCATCCGCACATCTAACGCCTGCTGTCAGACATACCCTGGGCACACACACGACACCTTTGCATGCTGAGTGTGCAACACCAACTGCCTACACTGTGCCGCCCCGCCTTCCAGGCACTGTCACACCAACCAGGTCACGTCCCTAATACTCCCCACAGGCTCTGTAGCCCAGCAAGGGCATGGGAGTGGGACTCAAGGCATCAGCATGTAGTATGGAGTCATTGTCTGGGACATGGCACAGGTATCATCTCTCAGCATGTCAATCTACAGAGTGTCCAGGACCCCCCTCTCCACCATCACATGCGCACAGCACCTCATCATCAGTTCGTATGCCATTGACAGCCAGATGCTCCTCACCCTCAACAAAGACACAGACATTGGCAGTTCCATCATTGAAGTATGCATGAGATCCATTGATGAATGGCTGAACACGAGCCACATGAGGCTGGACTTGTACAGGACTGAGGTGATCATCTGAGGATTGTCCCCTTCCAGCTGGATCAAGTGCCTGTGTCCCACCCGCAAGAGCCCTGCACAAGCACCCAGTGGCCACACACACAAGATGGTGTGCATCATGTTTGGCTCGCTCACATATGCCATGCTAGCCCACACCATCTGTACCTCATGCTGCAACGCCCTCTGCATTATGCACATGATCCACAGATAGATCTACTCCGAGAAAAGACAGACCATCCCCCAGGTCCATGACAACATCTGTGTCAAATATTGCCCTGCCCTCTACGGAGCAAGTACATCCAAACTCCCAGGAAACTGGTCCACTTCCAGGGTGCATCTGCACAACTCAGATTCAACACCCTGCGCCCCAGCCACCTCACTGTCCACCATAGATAGATGCAATGGATCTCTGTTTGCTGCAGGATGACCTCCACACTCCCCACTCACACTGAGGAGGCAGTCCACAACCCGACCCCAACCAACCTTGTACATCTGTCATCCTAGATCCCGTTGGGCCATCTCCGTGCATCCAACCTTGCCCTGGCCACCGTTCTTCACATCCACCGTACTCCAGCATACAGGACATTGTTCTCCCACCTGGCCACACATACCTGGGACTCCCTTCCCGGTAACCTCCACATGAGCCATGACCTCTACGCCTTGATGAGAATCTCCCAAATGGGTCTCTCCGCACAGTTTAGCAAGCACCCCCTCAGCAGCCAGAGGCCATCACAGGTGAGTGTTGTGCTCCATGCCTACATTGAATGATACCTTGTGACCCATGTGTGTCCTGTACCAGACTCTGATCCCAGGGTATGGATGGCTGGAGTTAGTTCAAGACTCAGGCATAGTTTGACATTTCCACACACATATGTTGTTGAATAATGCAAAATGACAGGAACGTCTCATGTCCAAAGTGATATATTTATTTGCGATAGGGTAAGTGGTTTGGTAGATGCAATTAGGTGCTCTACCGGGGGAATAGAATCCAAAGTTCACAGGGGGAGATGGTATCCTTGGCATTGGAAGTCATCAGAGTCCAGGGCACAGTGTTGGTCATCATTGGTCAGACTGTGACTAGCAAGTCCATGTGGCAGAGAATGTCATTGGATGAGGTGCTGCTGTTGCGCCAGGGGGCCAGGTGCCAGGCCAGGTGACCTGGGAGATGTGGATGGTCCGCTGACTCTCACGGTCTTTTCCGTGGACGACCCACCTTCCTCCGGGGACCCTCAGATGCAGGCATTGATGATGCTGGGATGCTCCGTCAGACGAATGCTCCTCCTCCTCCTCCCTCCCTGTGTCTGGTGCTGGTCTATGCCTGGTGGCACAGGGAGGGTTGCCCATGCTTTGGGCGATCTGACGGAGTGATTGGCTCATGTCCCTGTGCACCGCCAGGAGCTCAGCCAGTCTTGCCTCCATCCGTCCTTGGTGTTGTTGATGACTGGCATGATGCTCGACCTGCAGGTTCTTAATCTCATCGAGGGTCCCCTGCATCTCGGAGAGTCTGGACACGACCTGGTTGATGCCTCTGGTGTCACGCCAGTATGAGTCCAGGATGTTGTGTATGTGTGACATACCGGTGTCCTGAGCTGGCTGGTCAGGTTCGCGCCTCCGCCTGCCTCCACTCCCACCGCCCATGCCCACTTGAGCCTTGTGGGCACATCGGGTCTACGGGACCCCTGAGGGATAGCATTTGCAGGGTTGCCTGCCTCCTCCTGGGTGCCCGGAGAACCTTGTCCCTCCTGGTCAGACTGGCTCTGTTGTTCAGTGTGAGCAGGGCTCCTGGGTGTGTCCTGGGATGTGGCAGGAATGGGGGTGGTGGTTGGCACAGATGTACCTGACGCAGGTGCTGCAGGGGCTTGGGAACCAGAGGGTCCAGGTTGGTCGGGGTCATCCACGGAGTGGTGAGAGTCGTCACTGCCGGTGGGATCATTTTCACGCAGAGCCTGGGACTGTGAATCTTTCCCTCCAGTGTTGGGGGGAGATCGTCGACGTTGCCCTGTGTGTGAGAGAGAGACAATGTTAATGGTGTTTCATGCGACATCTATGTTTCATACATATTCAAGTTGACACAGTTCCTCCAGGTGGTTGGATGTGCCTAGCATTCCTCTCAATGTCAACTTGGGGATGGGTGTATTGCGGGGGACAGATTGGGATGTTCTCCTGAGTGTTTGACCTATAGATTGTTGGCTATGATGCTTATTTGGCTCTGGATTGGTCTTGTTGTGTCACATGTCCATTGTGGGAGTGTGTAAATCCATTGCCTGGCCCGGGGGTGTGTGCTTGTGTTAGGGGGGGTTGTGACCGGGCCTGCTGTCTGTGTAGTGTGAGTTGTCATTGGGTCTCCCAGGTGATGTGTCCGTCCCCTCATGGTGCATGCTGGCATGACAGTGAGTGTGAGTTCCTGTGCTAGATACCTGTGCTTGTGGAGTTGGTGTTTGAGTGTACAGTGTTCCCAGGAGGGCCTTGTGCTGCATACAGCAGGGCCAAGTGTCAGCTACCTTGTCAGTACTTTGCCAGTCCCTGTGCATTGTGCATGGGTATGTACCTATGCCATATGGGCTGAGGGCATTGGTGTCTGCGTCTCATTTTCACAATGTGTTGTGTGGGGCCTACCCTCCCAGCCTCCCGTACATCCAGTCTTGTGTTTGTGGTTGTTGTAGCCTTGGACATGGCCTTGCCTTGATTTGTGAAGGGTGCATGGAGACGTTACTGGCATGAGCGTGGTTTTTTAGTGTGGTTGTGTGAGGTGAATGCTTGGGGGAAGTTGTGTGCATTTGGTGTATATGTGATGTGGACCCCATTTCCCCCATGTTACGTAAGTTGTTTGTGTACTCACCAGGCTCTGCGACTCCTTCGACTCCGTGTACTCCCACCGGCGGTAGCAGGGCCATCACCTTCTCTTCCCAGGGATGGTAGTGTACGGGTCTGCGGGGCGGCCCACATCCAGTGATGTTACTCTGGGCATACTCTTCGTTCATTTTCCTCTTGACCGCCCTGCGCAGATCGTATCACCTGGCTTGGCATTCATGCCTGGTCCTTCAGATGGGCGCAACAGCATTCACCTTATCGACAATCCTCTGCCACATGGCAGATTTTTCAGCTATGCTGGTCTGTCTGACCAATGTTCCAAACAGCTGTGGCTCGACTCTGATGACTTCGTTGACAAGGAGGTCCAGCTCCGCCATTTTGACCTTTGGATTCTTGTCTGTGGGCATGGTGTGGGGTGTGAGTGTGGGTGTGGATGGTTGTGGGTGTGTGGATGTGAATGTGACTGTGTGTGTGTGAATGTTAAGAGGGGGATGTTTGTGGAGGAGGTTGTGTGAAGGTGTGTGAGTGAAGGTGTAGTGGAGGTATGAGTAATGTGGAGTTGTTTCTCAGTGGGGTCTGGCAGCAGTGGGCCTGTTGCAAAGGCTCATGGGTTGTGTGTGTGGGCCCTTTTTATTGGTCAATTTTTGGGTGTGGCTGTGTTTTAATTTTGGTGGGTGTGGTATAAGAGGTGGTTGTGATTTGGGGCCTCTGTTTGCCTGTTTGGATGTACCAGGTCAGTCATTGAGATGTATTTTATCATGTAGATGTGTTTTGTGGTGTTGTGCAAGTCGATTTGACCCTCCTTGTTCTGTTTTACAGTGTCCTGGTTCTGTAAGAGTCTTTTTCGCGTAGGTACGATCCATACATACGTGATGCTGGGTGAGGGTGCTGGGGTACGGTGTTGCAGTGCGGTGCGTACATGTGGTGGGGGTACGGTGCGTACAGGTGCGGCCCTGGGGTACAGCGCGTACATGCGGCGGTACGGCGCGTACATGCGGGGGTAAGGCGAGTACATGGGGGAAGGCGCGTTCATGGGGGGGTACGGCACGTACAGGTGTGGGGCTGGGGTACAGTGCGGACAGGGGGGTAAGGCGCGTACATGGGGGGGTATGGTGCGTACATGGGGGTGCAGCATGAACTGTTGCGGGGCTGGGGTACAGTGCGGTCAGGGTGGTGTACGGTGCAGTGCGGCACGTACATGCGGTGGGGGTACGGTGCGTACACGTGCGGCCCTGGGGTACGGCGCGCACATGCGGAGGTACGGCGCATTCATGGGGGGGTAAGGCGCGTACATGGGGGGGAGGGCGCGTACATGGGGGAGGGCGCGTACATGTGGTGGGGGTACGGTGTGTACAGGTGCGGCCCTGGGGTACAGCGCGTACATGCGGAGGTACGGCACGTACATGTGGGGGTAAGGCGCGTACATGGGGGAAGGGGGAAGGCGCATTCATGGGGGGGGTACGGCATGTACAGGTGTGGGGCTGGGGTACAGTGCGGACAGGGGGGTAAGGCACATACATGGGGGGTACGGTGCATACATGGGGGTACGGCACGTACTGTTGCGGGGCTGGGGTACAGTGCGGACAGGGTGGTGTACGGTGCTCACATATTTGGCGGTGGGGGGGCTGTACGGCTCGTTCAGGGGCAAAAGTTTACCCGTGTACATGTGTGCTACTGCGTTGGCTCTGTACGGGCCATTTTACATGCGATTGTGTATTCGGACGGATGGTCGGGATCGTACCTGTGTGCTCGGACTTGTGTTTTACGATTTGCACGTAACAATGTCCGGCTCACTCTCGTACACTTTTCCCGACGATATTCAGACGTAAAAACTTTCCGACGCACTCTCGTAGACTTTTCCCGACGCTATTCGTAGTTATTTTTCACGGACGAATCGTACTTGGCAGTTTGTACGGTACTTGTACGACTCGTACGTAAAAAAATACGGATACGGGTCGTACGCAAATTATTTTTAACGGATCGGAATCGGCACCTTAATGAGAAAAACATCACACAAAGCAAAAAGAAGAATTTTTAAAGTAAGGTGAAGCAGAGTTCAATTTCAAATACGAGGAAAAGGAAAGATGATAAAGAAATAGTATCTGGTACTCGGAGACAAAAACAATTTCAAGAAATTCGTCAGAGACTTTTTCGATCTAGAGTGATTCAGAATTTATTGAAAACATGCTGCAAATATAAAAGAAGAATGTTCCAATTCAAAGAGAAGCAGCGTATTGAAAGTATAGTGGATACTGCTTTCAATTTGAAACAGAAGTTGTTCATTTTGATTTTAAAGAGATTGAAAGTATTGGATAAAATAGTGAAAGTATTGAAACACAAAAATAGAAAAAGAAACTAGTGAACGGAACCAACTTTAGTAAAATCTTTAGTGGACATTGGAGACATACTTCTAATACTGAGCCTTTTTTTAATGAGGAAAGTTACTTCCAGGAAAATAGTTTATCATTTGCAGTTGATACTGGAGATTGTTGTTACGAAGTTCAGGATGGTGTTCCTCTTCCAAAGGAGGAAATGGTTGGTAAAAGTGCAGAAGAGTTAATAGCTGAAGAATTGCAAGGGAAACGTCCACGAGCTCCTGTGTTTAAGTGGAGTTATAGTAGCATTTGTAGTATTCAACAGGAATCCATTGATAAAATGCAAAATTTGCTACGAGAATATACTCAGAAAAGTATAAAACAGAAGATTAAGTTGTTACAAGGACTAGATCCATGTAATGTAAGAAAATATACTGAGAAGTATGGGCATTGTCTTTCAAGAAAAGTTTGTAAAAGTGTTTTTCATCATTTGAGTATGTTAGCAGTACACCATTCAGAAATGCGGAACTTTGTAAAGAAACTGTACTATGTAAAAAGTCCTGCATTAAGTTTAAGTGAACTGAATGGAAGTCTTTTATATGGTTCATTATCAGATGTTCAGTGTGATGATGTTGAAATGCGATATTTTGATTCAGACGAGCAGTTCATAGAAAGTGAAAGTTTGACAATTACAGATGTTGGAGGAGATGAGAAAGTGATTAGCACTGATCAGTTTGAAGAAGAAATTGGAAAGTTTAATGTAGTGTGCTCTGAAATACCAAACAATGTTTGCGTTTGTTGTTGACGTACTCATTATAAAAGTCAAAGTAGGAATGTTGATTTGTATTTGAAAAGTGAAAAGGAGAACAATGGTAAGTGGGAAGAATTTGCAACTTACTTGTTTGTTGAAGGTCAATTTGTGTTAGGTAGTGATCAACGTATATGTAAATATTGTTACAACAAATTAGAAGAGAACAAAATGACTGCTAGAGCAGTGGATATTAAGTTGGAGTTAGTAGCTATTCCGCAGGAGCTGGCCAAATTTAATACATATGAGGTTCTAATTCAATCTGTTCATCCTTTTTAAATTATAATTTGGATGGAGCCTAAAACAGGTAAACTGCCCCCAAAAGACTTGCAAAGAGGGCTAAAAGGAAGAGTGGTGTACTTAACTTTGGATTTTAAGAAAAACATTAAAAATATTGCTGGAGAGAAAGAGGAAGATGAGGCAGTAGTTATTTTAGCAAATGGTGTACCTACAAGAAGTCAGAAAATATGGCAAGAATTTGTGGATGTTAATAAAGTTGAAAAGGCTACCTTGTATCTTATAGAGAACAATATTTATTACAAAAATGTTAATGTGGATGAACAGGTAATACGTTTAGAAGATGATTTTGAAATTTCAAGTGGTCAAATAGAGAAAGTGGACAAGAAAAAGACTGAAGAGATGTATGAACATTATAGAATATGTCCTTTGCATTCAAAGAAGTGATAGGAAGTAGCATTGAGTTATTTCAAATGAAAAAAGCACAGGGATCTCCAATGAGTGTATGGGAGAAAAGCTTGGAATCTCGTTGTTTTCCACAGTTGTTTCCTACTGGAGAAGGTGGACGATATGATGGCCGACCTGTACGCATTCCAGCTTCAGAATATCGGTCAACAACATTATATTCTGAAGATCCTAGATTTCGACAGTGCATTCCATACATATTTCACCTTTTGTTTGAAAGTGATCTGTCTTCTCTCTCGTATGCAGTGAATCATATACTTAAAACTGGAGTTCATGAATCACTTCTTTCTGCGAAAGAATTTGTGGAGAAAGTTCAAGAAACAGATGAAAGTTAGAAGCACAGTTAATCAATTTGATGGCATGTCAATGTGGAACAAATGAGTATTGGTATCGTCGTCATGGAGAACTGAAGAGTATGTTACGGAATTTGGGTACACCAACATGGTTTGTCACACTTAGCTGTGCAGAGTATGCATGGGAAGATTTGCTTAAATTTTTAAGAGAAGCAAATACTAATATAAAAAATGTTGAAATAAAGACTCCTGGTGAACTGGTCCCCCTGCCTGTCTCACAGGAGCCACCTCCTACATGTATCAGGTATAGGAGGGATGACCTTCTTTCTTGGCGGTCCCCTATTGTATCTACTTGTAGCTTTGCTCACGCGGACGGATACCCGTTCCTCCCTTGTGGGGCCTGCAATCCGGATTTGGATAACTCTGTGTTATCACTAGCTTTGCTGAACTGCCGCTCTTTACCCAACCACGCGACGGAAATTAACTCTCTTATCCTTGACCATAAATTGGATGTCTTGTTCCTAACGGAGACCTGGATTTCCTCATGCTCCGGCCCGGACATGGTTAGAGCACTTCCACCAGGCTTCCTCATATTCCATCTAGACAGACCTGTGGGCCGGGGCGGAGGAATTGCCATCCTTTACAGGGATACGTTAGTGTGTAAGGTTCAAGATGGAGGGTTGAGCGACTGCGAGAGCTGTCAGTTCTCCCTACGTCTGTCGCCTACGGCGTCCCTGGCTGGCCTTTTGATTTACCGCCCCCCTGGGACTATGAGCAATTTTATCAACTCCTTTCTCGAAACGGTCGCGCTCCTTGCCTCCTCTACTGCCAACTTTGTGGCATTGGGTGATTTCAACATTCACTTTGACGACCCCTCTTGCTCTCTGGGTGCAGATCTGCAGTTCGACATCAAGGCGTTTGAGATCAGCCTGGCCAACTCGGGTGCAACACATGCAAAGGGACATCTGCTTGATCCCATATTTTCAAACTCGGATCGCCTCAAAATATTGCCCGCGCTGGCTCTGCCCTGGACAGACCATTTTATGGTCCCGGCCCAATGGCAGCTTGATGTCGCAGTGGCATCAACTCCCAGGGTATTTACGGTTGGAAGAGCCTGGTCTAGGCTTCCAGTGGACATCTGGGCAACACATTTGGAGTCGTCCCGGCCCCTTCTTGGGTCCGATCCGCTGGTAGCCGATGTGTACCTTAGCACCTGGTTGACCAATTCGCTCGATGCCATTCTACCTAAGAAAAGATTACATACCAGGGGTAGAAGAGTGGATCAGCCCCCTGGTATTCACCAGAGCTGAGAACACTCAGGAAGGTCTGCAAGAGGTTGGAGCGGACTTGGAGGAAGAACTGGAGCAAAAACAGCTGGACAGAATATCGGGTGGCTCTCGGTACCTATAAATCTGCCATCAAGGCAGCGAAGGCTGTGTTTTTCGAGGAGAGAATAGGTCTCTCTTCCAACTCTTCGAAGGAATCTTTCAGGGTTATCAGAGAACTCCTGCAAACTCCTGAACCCCTGGTTACTCACGACAACCCACGTGAGAAATGTTCCGAACTTGCTTCTTTCTTCAAGACCAAAGTTGAAAACATCTTGGCATCCCTTCCTCAGCTAGCCCAGGAGACACACTCGAGTGGCAGCCCAGGGCTTTGCCCTGGGCCGCGGGCAGTGGAGCTGGATTCCTTTGGTCTAGTTACGGTGGAGGAAGCTCTCGGGGTTCTGGCGACTGTGAAGAGTGGGTCACCGAGAGACCCTGTACCGATGAAATACCTGAAGCAGGTCGCCTCTATCATCGGCGGCTCTGTGACTGACCTTATAAATCTTTCTTTCTCCAAAGGAGTGGTGCCCCCCAGTTGGAAGGGAGCGGTTGTCAAGGCCCTTTTGAAGAAGTCTAGCCTGGACCCCGCCGACCTTGCTAATTTTAGGCCTATCTCTTTGCTCCCTGGCATTAGCAAGGTGGCGGAGAAACTCATGAACACGCGTCTATCGGGTTTTTTGGAATCCAATTCCCTCCTGGGTGATTCCCAAACGGGTTTTCGCCCTGGTCAGGGGACGGACACTGCCCTGCTCGCAGTCGTGGAGAATGCCAGGAGCATTTTGGATTCAGGGGGATCAGTGGCAGTGATCCTCCTGGACCTTAGTGCGGCATTTGACACCGTAGACCACCAGGTGTTACTCCAACGGCTGGCGGGGGTGGGGGTCTCCGGGATGGCCCTGAAATGGTTCGCGTCATTTTTGGAGGGCCGGACGTTTGTGGTTTGGGAAGGCCAGGAGAAATTAACACCTGTCCCTCTCCAGTGTGGTGTGCCACAGGGCTCATCGTTGAGCCCTACATTGTTTAACATTTATATGGCCCCACTGGAGAGTGTGGTGCTGCCACTGGGTATCAAGATCATCAGCTACGCCGATGATACCCAGTTGGTGGTAGGGCTCCCCCAGTCGGCTAACCAACCCGACCGGCTGCACACCTGTTTATCTCAGATCTTTACGTGGATGTGCAGCTCAGCACTCAAACTTAACGGTTCGAAAACCGAATTGATGATGCTGGGGAATTCCCCTCCCTCCCTCTCACCGAGCAGCTGGCCCAGCTGCCTGGGAGTGGCACCCACCCCCAAACAGGAGATTAAGAGCTTGGGGGTGTGGCTGGAGCAGGACCTCTCTTTTAGGACACACGTTAAAATAACAGCAGGCGTGTGCTTTGGTCTGCTCCGGGCGGCCCGGAAGATCTTACCTCTTCTCCCGATGGCTTCGAGGGGGCTGCTAATCCAGGGACTCATCATCTCACGGTTGGATTTCAGCAACGCACTGTTTCTGGGGGCCCCAGAAACAACCCTAAACAAACTGCAGCAAGTACAAAATGCTGCTGCTAGGCTCCTGACGGATCTTCCCAGGCGTCAATCTGCCCGCCCGGCGCTTAAGGTGCTTCACTGGCTTCCTATCAGAGAGAGGGTGAATTTTAAAGCACTCTGCATGGCCCACAAAATCCTGCAGGGTAAAGGGCCACCCATCTTACGGGAGATGGTTCTACCCTACAAGGCCCCTCGTACATTGCGCTCGGATCACCAACATCTGCTGCAAGTCGCGAGAGTGAGGAAGGCCAGGACTGGCGGCAGAAGATTTTCCAGAAATGTTGCAACTCTGTGGAACTCCCTTCCGTTATTTCTTCGCTCTGAAACGAGTACTTTACGTTTCCGAAAACTTTTAAAGACCCACCTGTTCCCTGCTTAATGCCGCTGTCTTGTGTTATGGTGCCTTTTTTTTCTGGAAGAGTGCGGGGATGCCCAAGGGTAACCAGGCGCGATACAAAACTCAGTAATAATAATAATAATAATAACTGTGTTCATTGGATCCTGTAAATGTGTGCAGATATTTTAATCACAAGTTTCAAGGTATGATGTCTTTTATCTGTAATAAAAAGAATCCACCTCTTGGAGAAGTTACCGATTTGTTTTGAGAAAGGAGTACCAAGAAAGAGGTGCACCTCATATACATATGCTACTGTGGGTCAAGGATGCACCTAAATTTGGAACTGATTCTGATGAAACAGTATTGTCTTTCATCGAACAGTATGTGACATGTGAGATTCCAAGAGAAGGAGGAGATAGAAGCTTGAGACAGCAAGTTTTAAATTTCCAAAGTTACCGTTGTGGAAAGTACTGCAGAAGAAAATACAAGTCTAAAGGAAAATTTTACACCAAATGCCGGTTTGGTTTTCCCCATCCAGTCATTTGTAAAGGAAGAGTAAATTCTTTTTTTTCTTCTGTGAGGCACACAATAACTCGGAAATCTCGAAAGAATAATAATAATAATAATACTGATATTTGTAAAGTGTGAACAGCTACCTCACGAAGAGGTGTCCCGGCGCTATAGACCGCTGGGGAACCCATCCTGGCTATCCCTGTGAGATGGTCCCTTTCTGGGTCTCTCCAAGGTGAAACCAGGCATCCCCAGCGTCTGTGGGGGGCTGTTGTAGAGATGAGGCAAGCTTAATGCCCAGAGTTGCCGAGTGTGTTCCTGGTTAGAGTAGGTACCGAGGCGAGAATTATCGAGTCTGTTTTGACCCTGGTCCACAACCCTGCTGCGTCGGGAATTGAACCCTGGTCCCTGGCCAATTCTCTGCTTACGGGTCTGCCGCCTCTAACCAGTGAGCCACACCTCTCTACTCTCTACTCTCTACTCTCTACTCTATTTGGATAAGTTTAGGTCTTGCCTGCAAACGAAATAGAGTATTGAAATCATTGGAAGAAATTGAACAATTAGCAGCAAATGAGCCAGATAGTACAGACATTCTTAAAACTAATATGTTGGACACATACTATCTGAAAAGGAGTCAACATCTGGAACAGCTATGTCTGTATGAAGTACTTCAACATTACAGCTTCAAAAGAAATGTTAAAGAGAATTTAAAAGAAGGAAAGTTTGTAGTAGTTGGATGTCATGGCTGTTTAGTAAAACATGCAAAGTGTAATCTTATAAACCACAAGAAACTTAGTTGTGAAACTCCAGATAAGCGAGAATTTTACTATTTAGCACTTCTGCAGCTGTTTAAACCATGGCGTAACGAAAGTGAATTACTTGGAGAGTTTGACTGCTACGAAGATTCTTTTAATGCTTGTAAAGATAGCATTCGATGTCCAATTCTCCCTACATATTTTAAAAAGTTGAATGATGAAGTTGAACAGGAAAAGATTATTACAGCTGAAATAGCTCATGAAAGTTCTCAAGATAGTCAAAGTAGTGGTGCATGTAGTCAAGATTCTCTTGGACAACCAATGCTGGAAAATGAAGCAGCGATCGCTGTGCATGAAGTCGAAATTGCAATGCAACAAGCACACAAGGAGAATATATCATTGAAAAAGGTAGAAGAACAAGTAAATGTTGAACATAAGGAAATATATGTACAAGTGAGAGAATGGGTAGAACATGGTTTGTTGCATGAAAAAAAGAATGTCTGTGTTCATCTTTTAAACCTCTTCTACATCAGTGTTCAAGCTGGGACAGGTAAAAGTTTCTTAATTAAAGTTTTGACCAGTTATCTTCAAAAAACCACTGGTTCACATTTATTTTGTCTGGTAGCAGCTCCAACTGGATTAGCTGCACACAATGTTAAAGGAGTTATTTTGCATAGATTATTGATGTTACCAGTGGAGCATGATAATTAAATTAGAATATCAGAAGTTGTCTGGAGAAGCTTCTTATGAAGTGTCAAGAATGCTGAAGAAAAAGAAACTTTTAATTATTGATTAGGTGAGCATGGTATCAAACTTAATGCTTGCTTTGGTACACTTAAGAATGCAACAGGTATTAAAAACAGATTACGACATTCTCTTTGGAGGAAAACATTTAATTGTATTTGCAGATCTGCTACAATTAACCCCTGTAAAAGGAGAACCAGTGTTTAAAACTCTTCTACATGAAGACACAAAGAAATCTCTGGGAAGTATTGGAAATGTGAATCTGTGGTTACATTTTGAATATAAAGAACTCACTCAGAATATGCGACAAGCAAGAGATGAAGATCATGCAAATATTCTAAAAGATGTAAGAATTAGTTTTCTAAGAAAACATGGTTGAGATGCTTTTCAAAGTCGTCTACTAAAGAACTTGTTTACAAATGAAAACACACCAGCAGAAGTAATGTACAAGAAAATGAAAGAAAAAAGTCAATAGTTTGCTTAATGCCTACAGTGGAAGAGAGTTATACATTTAATAGAGAGCTTATGAAATTGGAAAATCAAGAAATAGTTCACATTGAAGCTATTGATAAAATAGAGCATCAAGGAATAACAATTGCTCTTTCAGAAAAACTACAGAATAAATTGGATTCTTTGGAAAGGTCTGTATCAAAAACTGCTGGCTTAGAAAAAAATGTAGATGTATGTTTAAACTGTCGGGTAATTTTGAAGCGTAATCTGAATGTAGAAGACGGATTAGTGAATGGAGCAATGGGGAAAGTTGTTGATTTTGTGAAATATCAAAATAGAAATGGAATTGAATTTTTGAAAGTTAAATTTGATCAGATTGCAGAGGTAAGACAGACTGCACGTTTTGCCGCAAGTTTTTTCCTTGTAAAAGACTTGTATGTTCGTAGAAAACAGTTTCCCTTCTGTTTAGCATATGCAATAACTATTCACAAATCACAAGGTTTAAGTGTAGATAATGCTTTGGGAAATTTTGGAAAAACTGTGTTTAAAGAGGGAATGGTATATGTTGCATTATCACAAGTTAGAACGTTGTCTGGTTTGTATTTAATTGATTTTGATGAGAACAAGGTTAGTGCGGATGTTAATTGTGTAACAGAGTATAATCGTTTGAGAAGGCTTTATGCTGCCCATTTAGGTGAATATCCTATTTATGAGAAACGTGTTGTGTGTTCAAAACGCAAATATGTTGAAGAGTTAACTATCGTTGAAAAGCAGAAATAAAATCAACAGAAAAGATGTAAAGAAGCAGAAAATGCAAACAAGTGATGATGTTGTTGGATAGCAATTAGAAAATGGCTCTGGTGTCAACTGCTATGGTAATGTCATTCTAAATGTTATATTTTATTTTGAAGATGTTTTTGATGAAATTATGGAAAGTCAGGAAAAAACTTTATGTTCTGCACTCTACACTTTATTTCAAGAATTGAGAACTGATAGAAGTAAGACTCATTCTGGTTCTGGTATTCGTCAACTGTTGGATACATGTACTGGATCTTTAACATTCACTGCTAATATACAGCAAGATGCACAAGAATATCTGATGGTTATGCTTGAAGTACTAGAAGATGAAGGAATTCAGACTGAGAGTTTATTTGGACTCAGTTACAAATGGGAACATAAATGTGAAGAGTGTTTGTTAACTTCAAGCACTATAGTTGACAGAGAACGATTTTTATATTTAACAATACCTGACTGCAAATCTGTACCATTTTCCAAATTAGTAAAAGAAGCTGATCATGAGATGATGTGTTCTCGTTGCAAATCAAGAATGCTATCTGCATTATGCTTACAAAGATATGGAAAATATTTGATTATAATGCTGCAACGCTGTCGACCAAATGGAAGAAAAGTAGAAACCAAAATTAAAAATGTTGTTGCTAATCAAGTATCTATTTCTGGAAGAAATTTTGCAGCAGTTGCTATTGTTTTCCATGCTGGAAGTACTACTACAAGTGGACATTATACAGTTTATTTAAAGTGTAATAGTGGTTGGAGTCACTGTAATGATACACACTTGGAAATGAAACCAAGATTGCCTTATGAATTACCCAACTCATACTTAATCTTTCTGAAACAAAGATTTTAGATACACTATTCGGCTTTAATGGGAAGGTGTATAGATCTGTAAGAAATTCATACTGGATGCTTTCAAAGCGTAATTTTTTATATATTATCTGGCGTATTGGGAAAATGTGCAGAGAAACTACGTAAAATCTTGAAGGAATTCATACTGGCTGCTTTCAAACCGAAATATTTTATACATTATCTGGCGTATTGGGTAAATTTGCAGACAATCTACGAAGTAAAGGTAAGCTTTGAACATTTTAAGTACTATTGGATGTGTTATTTGTGTTGGTTTTGTATTATATTTGAGAGAATTAGGGTTTGTTTGTTTTTTAACAATCTAATTGATAGGTTTTTTTTCCCTGCTGTTGTTTATGATAAAACTACACAGCCATCACTGTGAATAGTGAAGTTAAGTAGTGGCTAATGACAGCAAAAAAAGGGAGAAAAATTGTTATCTGAATGTTAATTTTGTTTGTATTATTTAGAAACTCATTGTAATTTGTGAAATGTATTACGTTACATAGTAATTTTGCAGTTTATTTCATGTAGTTGAAAAGTTGGAAAAAATAGTATTAATGACAAATACACAATAGTAGTTCGATATTTAAAAAAACGTTTGAAATTCATTGAAAAAAACATAGGTTTCAGAGACGTTATACTTAGAAATTAGCATTTAAAAAACCTTTGAAATTCACTGAAAAAACCATAGGATTTACAGATGTTATAGTTAGGAATTAGCATTTAAAAAACCTTAGAAATTCACTGAAAAAACCATAGGTTTTACAGACATTATAGTTAGTTGGACATTTGACTCATATAAAACCAGAGAAATTCGCCTGTTATAGTTAGTTGAACTATAACTCGCACCCGCAATGCACTGCTGATGATGTCACATATTACATCACTCATGACCTGCTCAGTGACATCACTGATGACATCACTGATGACATCTCAAATGACATCACTCATGACATCACTCATGACATCATCCACGTGACAATCTGATGCACATACTGATGCTCTAATATAAACTTTGATACACTCACTGTAAAATGCTGACTACTATTTTTGAAACCATACACAGAAGAATGCATATACTACATAGCACTCACTATTTCCTAGGTCTACACACACATCCAGTCACTTATACATGTAGTTACTCATCAATAGAGGACTATAATATGCACTCATACATCTATACATGCAGACACACGCTGCCACTCATCCATAGAGTTACTCACATGCCTAGTCAGTAATGCAAAGAATGAATCACATACCCATTTAATAATGTATACAGTTATACACACCAACTTTGTTATTTTTAGACATACCACATGACTTATTTATACAGATACTAACATATATTTACTGTCTTATACAATCACTGATAGAAGCAGACACTTATTTATACACCCACTCTTGAAATAACGCATACTCATTTATATACTACAACACTCACATATTGTGGCTTAAAATGTATGTAATTAGTCACAGATATACCACTGAGACATTTATTCACTCACCAACACAGCCATAGACACACTAACTCACCCATACAGTCCTTTCCAGATGCACTCTCTAATCCATACAACCACTGAATCACCCACTCAGACATCTATGCATAGACTCACACACCCACCCACCCACACAGACACTCAGGGACCCATACAGATACTCAGACAACAAATCAATAACCTATATAGACACTCATGTAGGTAGTCAGCAACCCATGCAGTTGCTCACACTCCAATGGAGAGACTAATACAGACTTTTACACAGTTTAGTCACTAACCCATGCATTCAGTAAGACACATTCAATCACTCACTTTTACAGTAAGTCACACACATACGAAAAAATTCCTTTAGGCACTTGTAAATGCATTAATTCTTCAATACACCTTGGCATATATATATATAAAACATATTTACATTTTATAGAAACACACATTCGCTGAATGGTGTCATCAGTGATGTCACCAGTGATGTCACTGACCATGTCATGAGTGATGTAATATGTGACATCATCAGCAGTGCATTGCGGGCGCGTGAGTTATGGTTAGCTCAACTAATTATAACAGGCGAATTTCTCTGGTTATATATGAGTCAAATGTCCAACTAACTATAACGTCCCTGAAACCTATGGTTTTTTCAGTGAATATATATACACACACACACGCACACAACAGGACAATAATGAACATCAACCTTTGTCTCCAACGCTTCTCTTTCAACTGCCACTGCAACATTCTAATGCTCTTCCCCAACATTTCTTAATCATGGTGACACCAATACTGTGAAAACAATACATTTACACCAAGACTGTGCCTAAGGAAAAGCCTGAAAGGACCCTTTAAAGAGAACCATCACAAACTGTGACTGAATTTTGAAGTAGTAGATACCCCTTGTATGTATCCAAAATGCGCATATAGGTAAGGGCCCAAACCACCCGAAACATTGCTGTGTAACAAAGACTGATATATGCCTAAGAGAGAATCCCCCATATGTGAGGAGATATTACATGAAGTCTGCACTTACTGCTGGAGGAGCTGTGAAACAAACTAGCCCAACATGTTGATTTGGAATTTACTTTCCAGTGCAAATCTTTTGTGCTGGAAGTCTCCTCAAAGTAAGGCAAGGCAGCACTTTGCCCTACTTTGCATTACCTTACATCTGGGGGCATCCCATGCTTTGTAAATGTGCGGTTATTAGTATTTTTTCTTACCATTCATTTTAAAATGTTTTTATTTATTGAAAATATTGGTGCCAATTCACAAAGGTAAAATGAGTCGGATTCTAACTTTATGACTTTTGATATTCACAAAGGCTATTTACTGCTCGTAAATGCTCTTTGTGACTACCGAAAGTCATAAAATTAGACTTTCATCTCTGATATCCTTCCTGAATCGGGCCCATTATGTTTATTATTTATTGGCAGTTATTTTTAAAGTATATTTTTATTTTATGTTTTTTTGTTATACATGTTTATATATTTTTGATTTTATAGTATATTATGATGCCATATTGTTAATGTAAACAAATGTTTTAAATTTAACATAATGCACAATAGTTCAAATACAATATACTTATGCATTTCATGACAATATTGAGATCTATATTTTTGCTGGTGTTATTTTTGACTTTATTTAAAATAGATATTTGTGTCCTCAAAATGTTTTGGGCAATACTTTTGTCACTGAAATCTTTGACAGAGATGGTTCGCCATACAACCCAAATTTCAACATTATGACTCTGCTCTCATCTTAGTTCAATGCTGTGCTGGAACTTTGGTTGCAGCTCTGCTTTGCACTAAAAATTACAAAATGTGTCCCATTCTACATACTACTTTTCAAACAACATGTAGCTGTATCATTCTCTTTAACAATTGAGATTACAAAAGTGTATGTTTTGCAAAGACCACTCACAATGCGTTGTAATGTCTTGTTCATATTTTCATTATCTGAATTCCAAAATACTGATGCATGCGATTATCAACTTGACTTTTTCCCTGCTAGTAAGGTGTGATCATGGACATTGCTATCTACTACCAGTTCTTAGCTATTGAGCCACTATAAGTACATGCAATGCCATAGCCTTGAGAACAGAGTGCAGAAGTTGAACATAAAGGCCCTTTTCTCATTGTTCCTATACAAACAGCTTCTTTCTTCAGCTGTACATGCATCCACCCACACCTGTCACTACTGGAAAGATGGACAAAAAGCAGTGGAAGAAGGTTAATACTACTGCTACTCTCTCTTGGAACCCGACTCTTGTTAGGAGGACACTATACGTTGTTCTGATTCTCAACAGAGTGAGCAAACTCTTATTTAAGTAAATTGTAGGACCCACCTTGCTGCTACCTGCATTTTTCCACACAGTAATTGGGGAACATTAAAAAATAAAGTTAGTCTTCTTCAGTGATCACATCAGATATGGGCAAGGAAAGGATTCAACTAGATTGAAAGAGGATTACAATTGCAATGTGTGTGGATGAACTAGGACAGAGGTGGGTAGAGTGATAGAATAGCAAAATAGTGGAATATGTTTAAAGTGGATGGAAGAAGGGTAGTGGAAGAGAAGGGAAGAGTGGAAAAGGAAGGGAAAGGATCTAGATAGTGAGATGTGTAAAGGGAAAAGAAAGGATAGCAGGAGAGAAGGGAGCCCATGTGTAAAATAGAGATCCAAGCGCATACCAGAATACCTGCATAAGCTAACTACACATGTGTTGTCCATGTCCCACATAGATGAGGTGAAGGGCCTGGTTATAAGAAGCTGATAGACCAATTTAAACAGAAGAGACCATACAGCATCTTTTTCTGACAGGTGGCAGAAATCCGGCCTGTCTCGTGATTGCCACCACTTTCACACTTATACAGCCTGGTGAGCTAACAGTGTTTGCACGCAGTAAAGGAGGGAACACACAATGTGTCTTTCCAAACTAGAGCCTTGTCACAGTGTCCCTTTTTCTGCATTTGTGTAATTGTGTAAAAAGAGGCAAAAATCCAAAACCTCCTGAGAACTGCTATCGGAAATACAGGTAGGGTGGACATTCTATCCAGAGCCAAGCAGTGTAATTTTTTCATCTCTACAAAGCCCACGTGCTTCTATGACAAAAGGTAGATAGAATAATACACCTTAAATACACATCACCCAGAGCATTTAAGCTGCTCTAAGTGGTATATTATTGAGCCATCACAATAGATTCTTCTCATCATGACCTCTACTTTGGACGAGTTAAACCAATAACCATGCAGCATAACCAGGTGCCTAATTTGTGTAATTAACATGTTTACAGAAATCCTCATACTTGAGATACAGAGTTATACAGTGTGCAAATCATGTGTATGTGGGGTTGGGAAATGGCATTAACAATGCGGACTAAACCACGTGTGCTATTACAACGCAAGTGGAACACTGCTTGCCTTAACCACACATATGGCTTAGCCATGCATATGCGTAGTTAAGGCAGTCAGCGCTCTAGTTGCAGAGCAGATAGGTGGGGAGAGGAGCAATAAGGATCAGGACAAGAAGAACTGGGACGCGGATTGGTAAGTAGGGCTGGGTTTTAGGGCTCAGGGCTTGGGGAGGTTGGAGTAGTCTTTAGGGCTGGGGTGGGTTATATGGCTCAGGGCAGGGGGCTGGGATCAGAGTAGGTTTTAAGGCTGGGGGCCAGGCTTTTGGGCTCTGGGCTGGGGGAAAGTGGCAGTTTTTAAGGCTGGGGGACAGTTTTATGGATCACGCCAGGGGGGGCAGGGGTCGGGTTGGTTTTTGGCTCTTGCCAGGTTTTAGAGCTCAGGATTGGGGGTCAGGGAGTTTTTAGGTTTGGGGCAGGGTGGATTGCAAGGATTGGAGCTGAGTTTTAGGAGTCACGGTGAGGGGGCTGGGAAGTGATCTTTACCACGCATATACCTTTACAGCGAAATTTGTTGCAAAGGCATAAGTGATATAGGCATGTGTGGTAAAGACGTGGTCGTGGTTTGGATCGTCTTTTTTAGGCATGCATTGTTAAGGCATGCGTTGTTCTGTCCTACAACTGGAGGGTGAGGAACTTCGATTTTCGATCGTGATCGAATCGACCTGCCATTTTTGTGCTCCGCCGCCATTTTATGTTGCCATCACAAAGGCAGCACGGCGAACAAAGTCTATTCTGCTTTTTCTGCAGCCTGGTGTCGAAATACACCTTCTGCCTCTATTTGCAAAGCTGGTGTTAGGTTTGGCCGAGTACACTAATCCCTGTCTGGTTTTTCTAATCCCCGTCTCAACTATCTGTTGGTTCACACTATTCTTCTCTGACTTTATCTTTTCGTCTGGCCTTCACTGTCCTCTGCTAGCATTCTCTCATTTCACAACTGTCCTCCAACACACACAAACGTATCTCGCCACCTGCAAGTTAGTTACGAATCCGTTAATGAATTAGTTTGAGGGAGGGGGGACAAACATAGTTGGAGGAGAGGTTTCTTCAAGTCATCTGACACTTTTGTTTTCAAATCTCTCCTATTGGTTCTGTCCTGTTTTCCAACTTTCCTTATTGGCTCTTTCTTGTATGTTCTGGATGTATATTTGGTTAATGTGTATGTTACCTATATAGTATATAAGATTGTGCGCCACAGAGTGAAGTGGCAGTCTCCTGAGAACCTACCTTGTGTACTTCTAGGATAACTGTACTAGCTGCAGCTAATAAAATCCGATCTTTTACGCCGACAGAGTGTCCCGTGTCTCTGTGTAGCTGAGCAGGAGAACCTAGAGGATTAAGGCGTACCCTGCGCCGCCAGGCCCAAAAGGTTCTGGTTCTTCAAGGGGTTATATTTTATATGTAACAAAAATACTTCTGGCAGAGAATTCTTTATTTAAGGAAATCTCTTGTCAGTATTGTTTCTGGCAAAACTTTCTTTAGCTTATCATCCTGCAATTTTTTTTGCTTCATGAAGCTTGCAAAGTGTACATCCATTCCTGCTTCTCAGGCATGCTATACCTTGGCAAAATGTAAATTACTGTGGTGTAAATTCAGGAATTTTATATTATGCTTCTTCCATGGAATTCCCAAAATTATGCATTACACCACATTGAGTATTTAGGCACCATTTGAGGTCAAAATTAACAGCGAATATGCAATTTGTAGTAAACAAGTATCACAAATGCACAGAAACAAAAGAATGCGAGCTGCTATTAGACACAGTTCATTTATTTAAATGTGTGTTTGTGCCAAAATTGACGCAAGGACGCCTTTTGCGCAAAGTTATAGTGCAATATGATGGCTTTTATTTCACATAATTCGTTGTAATGTTGCCATAATTTAATGTATTTTATGCTGAAGTAGATTGTACATGTTTTGCACAACTCTACATTCAGATTCATAGGTCTTTAATATTTTTTTAAAACAGGGAATTATATTAAGTTTTTGTTTTCTTCTGTAATTCTGTCTGTAATGCCGGTGTTTTAGGTCAAAAGATAAGAAGGATGAAAGAACACCCTGCAAAAATTGTGTTTAAAGCTTCTATTCTGAGACCATTTTAACAGGAAACTTTGCACATCCAATTAAAATAAATATATGTTAATAAATTTGCAAAGTTTGAAAATATTTGCAACACTGCCTTCCAAAATGTAAGTACTGCACGTGCCATTTTCATCATTTAAAACAGAGTTGTAAACCTACATTTTTATTAAAAAGAGAATTATGAATTGTTCAAATGCAATGTGACTTTTTAGGAATACAAAAAGTAACTCTTGAACCAACCTCTTTTCATTGATGGTCAGATCTGCTCATGGAGTGCAGAGCAAGAGGGAAAATTTTAGATCTATACATAACACAGTGTCAAATAGTGAAATTGCTTGATGCTAATTGTTTGAATCATTGGGTAAGAACTGATGTCTGCTGTCAGTTTTTAGCTTCTAAACTTCTTTTCAATAAGCCTCTGTAGCGGCCATTTTGGGTAGTATCCCAAATCCACATTATTATTATTTTTCTCAGTACTAACAGTGTCCATCAATAATATTAGTGCTAACCACTTCACAATCCTTGTGTCAAGATAAATAATTGGCCTTTTCTTCTTACTAAGTTCCAGCAGGTTTGACCACCTGAAATTTTGCTAAGTGTGTGATCTTTATTGCACCTGAGAATATTCAGGGGTGATAAACATTGCACCACTTCCATCACCCATCACACAGAAAGTAAACACTCAATCGCCCATCATCCACCTGCACAGAAAGTGACATCCCTGGATTTCCCATCATCCATTTGCACAGTAAATGACTCTACTGGTTTTTCACCAAAACCATCTTTAAAAGAAGAAGCCAAGCAAGAGGGCTGTATTTTCCATCACCCATCAGCCCAGCAAGTGACATCACTTGATCTCCCCTCATCCACTTGCACAGATAGTGACATCACTGGATTTCTCATCATCCATTTGTACAGGAAATGACATCACTGGTTTCCCACTAACAGAACCCTGTGCTCTTCCCCCAACCCAGGACTTACATAATTACTACTGCAATGTGGACACGTGAAGTAGGCATGTCACTGGAAAGATGAACACTTCTGCATCCAACTACACCTGGATAGCGCCCAACTCTAGGAATCCTGGTTCTGCCCACACCCACCACTAGCTTTCTGCTCTCCTCCATGCTCTCAACCCGGCCCCTGGGCACCACAATGTTGCCAGACAACACCCATAACACAGAATGAACATTCACAGGCACCTCCTTCAAGATCCCCAGCAAACCTCCATACCCCAGATCCAACACTCATTCAGCATCAGTACCTGTCATCCCTATTGTTCACACTCATACAAACTAGCCACCCACTAATGCTCACACATACCAAACAGCACCCACACAACATGCCACACTCCATACATGGTCTTTAAGACCCGGTTGCTCACTGAACATGCCACAAAGCTATGAGACCAACTACACTACTGTCCTATGGCCACGTGCTTCCTCACAGAAGCATTGTTAAACCCAACCTCTGCACCTGGCTTTGCTACTGCATCTATTCCTCTTGTAAGATTGCCAGGCAAGACCATCAGCACAAGCCCAGATGTGGAGTAACCATCATATTCAAAGATAATATTAGCTACACCACCTACATGGACATGCCACCCAGCTACATGGACCACCTCACATTCCAGATATGCATCACAACCAACTTTTCTCTGGGCAGAAGTCTTGTATACAGACTACTATGACCCCACACCAATTTTACCAGAGGTATCACAAACTTCGTCACATCCCTCATCATCAAGGCCAGCATCTTCATCAGTCTTGGGGACCCTACCTTTCACCTAGTAGATCACATCAACCCAAACTTTGCAGCCCTTTTAGAAAACCTTACAAACTGTGGTTGCACTCAGTACATCACCAAATCCACACACAGCAGGAAACCTACTGGATCTGATGTTATTCTCAATCAGCAACATCACAATAGACGAGCCAGCCATTATGACCTGGACAGATTATGCCCTCGTCAGTTTCAGCATATTCATCCCGCACCATCAAAGCCATACCACCATTTGGATCTCCTACCGCAACTGGGAGAGCATCCCAGGAGAGGAGTGATATTCTGCCCTCTCTGTGCACAGGCTAGAGCAGACCAGCGACTTTCTGAAAGTCATCTAGAACCTCAACCGCTGGATCACCACTGCACTGACATCCTGGCTCCTCTCAACTGCAACCCAACAGAAAGACCCCGCCAAGCTCATAGGCCAATTGGTACTCATAAACACCAAATCAAGCAAATGGAGCACAATGGAGAACAAGTGAAGACACCACAGATAAAGACATCTTCCAATCAGCCCTAAGATGATGCCATGAGTAGCTACGGAACACTAATTGCACAGCTCACATCAATGCTGACTTTAGCAGCAGCAAGGATATCTTAATCATCATCAATGATTTCATCGCATCACCTGCCTTCTTCTGTAACAAAATCACCTCCATATACAGCATGTTCTGCCCTCAATCACCCATTTTTTTTCCGGTGCTATTCTGGACACTGGTGGACTGCGGGAATCCATTGCATCATGCCATTGCACGCATAACAACCCAAAACCCTCACTACCCTCATCGGGGCTCCGATACAGGATACATTCATGAAGATGGACAGGGCTCCCCTACGTCACCGTCTGTCTTTTTAACAACACCACAATCGGCGTGCAGTTATTAGCCACTCGAACACTCTGACCTCTGGCCTTGCAGCCCCCGCTTCAGTGGCACCCGCTACTCCTTATGTCCCTCCTGTGACTCTGACTTGTGTTTTCTCACAGGCTATCACTCGACATAATTCCTTGTGTCATGACAATGATCCCCTAATTCTACTGGGGATCAAAATGTCATCAACCATTGCATCTTGACTCCAAACTGTCTTACCTGATCTCATGTGGAGCACAAGATGCCTGTTTAATTGTGACTGTCTGAAATATGTATTCCTTAACAAAGTCACCATATACTGAAATGCCTGAGGTCTGGAAATCTGCTGACTTCCAACCTTTGACTCATGTAATTTTGTATATAATTCTGGTTTTTGTTCTTCAATTGTTTTATATTCAATAAATGTACTGTATCTGCACTGGGGAGAATATCATCACAGAGCTTATTGTGGTTATGTGCATCATTGTTCACATACCCTTCCTGGAGGGACCAATGTTCCTTATAATGCTATTTATACCCTAGGTCCTCTGTGACTTACAGGGTTCCCTTGTAGCTTTACAAATATACTCAATCAGACCCATCACCATCGTAACTCAACTACCCATCATGGTTGAAGAATGAACCCTTACGTAGTGCCCTGCTGTCACCACCTTTGATTTGCTGCTACCATGAAGAAAATCCCCCTGACCCTGGCCCCCATTACACCTTCATGAAAGCAGTCCTGCCGGTCAGCGAAGCACTAACACTCATCTTCAATGCCTCCATCAACTCAGCCACATTCACGGACACCTGTAAATATTCCACCCTCATTCTCCTGCTTAAGAAAATATCCACTGACCTGGACACACTTTCCAACTAGAAACTCATCTTTCTTCTACCATACCCTTCAAAGTTCTGAGAGACATTAATCAACTGATGCCTCACTGACCACCTCTGCAACCACCAGCTCCTTGTTGCCATGAGTCCAGTTTCAGGCCCCATCAGTGTATAGAAACAACACTCATCACCGTCACAGACAACATCTGCATTATTCTTGACAGATGAAACTTGGCAGCCCTCATTCTCTCTGACCTGTCTGCAGCATCTGACATAGCCCACACCCCATCCCCATCATCTGCCTGCATGAGATTGGCATCCATGGATCCGCTCTCTAACGGATGTGCTCCTTCCTAACTGATAGAACACAAGCTGTCAGCCCAGCACCTTACTCTTTGGAAGCCAGCAAACTCATCTGTGGAGTGCCTCAAGGTTCTTTGCTCAGCATCACACTTTTTTTAACACATACATGATCCCTCTGAATAGTGTCATTGGTGCCCAATATATCAGCTTCCTCTCCTTTGGCGATGACATTGAACTCATAGTCACCCTCTCGGTTACGACCCCCAACACAGCAAACAGTTTCACCACCTGCTCTACCAAAGTCACTTATTGTTTGGGAGCCAACTGCTGCTGCAGGCTCAACCCAGACAAAACAGAAGTAATGCTTTTTTGCAAGAAGACCTCACCATGGGAGTCTATCTGGTCGCTGGCCAAACTCGGTCCCATACTCAACACCCATGCCAGGAACTTCCGAATAATTATCAAAAGCAAGCAGGACTTGACCGGACAAGTCTACGCCATCACTGCATCCTGCTTTCACACACTGAAGTTGTTGAGGAATATCTTCAAATGGCTCCCAAGTAACAAAAGAAAAACTTTCACTCACTACCTAGTCACCAGCAAGTTGGACTACGAGTAGACCCTATACATCAGGATCACCAAGCAACTCACTAGACGATTGCAAACCAGAACTCATTTGCAACCTCCCACACAGAACTCATATCACACCACACCACACTTCAGGGAGCTCCACTGGCACCTGATACACAAACAGGCTCATTTCAAACTCCTCACACTCACATTCTAGGCACTACTCATCTTAAAACACAGGTACCTGAACAGTTGCACCTTCCACCAACTGTCAGAAACATCTGCCTTACAGAACTCATACTCGCACCCATCCCATGCAGACATAGAACCAGATCAAGGAGACATACGCTCCCTTACATTGCTCCTAAAGAGTGGAATGACCTTCTGACCCATATCAGAGTCATCTCCTCTCTTTTTGAACTTTGTTAGAAGTTGAAGACTTGGCTTTTCAATTAACCAACCTACCATGGGATGGCCTAGGGACAAATATCTGCTCAGTGCCAGGATTCACTCGTGGGTCATATTGTGCTTTGCACATAACATAACAGTTACAATTGCAATCCCTGTGCAAGCAGGTGTTTGCTCAGGATTCACAATTTATCGGCCAGCTGTAAACAGATCATAGGTATTCAAAATAGCTACAATACATCCCTAAATAATTGAATAATTGTATTTCCCTTCATACCGCTTTATTTAGGAATACACCCAGAATTAAATGACAGTTTGCAGAAACAGCAGCAACTAGCAGTATCCAGGGGCATGATCCTGTCAATAAGTTAGTACCAAAGCATGGAAAAGTAATAATTAATTAAAGGTGGAGTTCCAGATGGGGTGGGGAGCGGAGAACACCATTCTCAAGCTTTATTCATTTTTATCAAAACCGTGCCCATTCATTTTATTTAAACAACCATTCCTGAACAGTCGAGTTGCTGCAGGTTGAAGTGAGAGAAGAAAGTGCCCCTTTACCATGAAGTGAGAATAGGTAGAGACAGCTAAAGAAGAGACACACTTTTTCTCCAGGGTGTCTGGTAATTGAAATAAATGTAAATGTGTGTAATTGAATTATTGGTCAATCAAAAGGCTGCTTGGGAGCCAGTATAAGATTGAATTAACAGAATCTGAAATGTTTCCTTGTAAAGAAAACCTACAAAAAAGGTTTGCACTATGTAGAATCAGGGTATTACTAAAACACTGACTTTTAAAACTTTCTAAACATTTTTAAAAATAGGTTTGCATGTTTTGTGGAAGTCTGTGTTCAACCCATCGTATACTGTGTTTAAATTATTCTTTTGAACTGATGACTTACTTTGCCTCCGACCTTGATGCAAATCAGTGACCGTCCGGGTACACCCAACTTTATCTGTACTGATGCCATTAACCAACTTACCTGCACTACCAGCAAAATGCAGTTGCCATAGAAAAATGTAAGTTGCATTCATTTTCCATTCAAGGTGCAAGTGAAAAGGTAACAAAAAAGTTACAGAGCATTTTATACTTTTTACCTACATCTGTGACCCCATCTCCAAACTCACTGACTACGTCCCATTGTGCTCAGGATCACAGTTCCAAAACTTTTCTTTAGGGCCTAAACCAGTGGTTAAAGGTGATTTGTTGTCTGACAATCAAAGCATGGGAAGTGAACAGACGTGGAAGCCAAATACAGGCTAGATCACTAGAAATATTGGCTTAGATTTACTAACACCTGACACATTTCTGCTCTCTCTCTGTGCTGGTGCAATTATGCTGTCAAGCATCAACAAAGGCACCGTTATAATCATGGTACAGGCATTCTTATGTTACAGACAGCATGTATTGTTTTTGTGCCGGAAGGGGCATCTTCCTGCACAAAACCAATTCCCAGAGGCACTTTCCTCTTTCTATGTGTGTTGAAGGATGCAGTACACATAGAAAGAGGAATTAACAAGGAGAAATAAACATATTTCCCCTCAAAACGCCTCACCTAGGAGGGTGTAGCATTTTGATGCATTCCCAGGTTTACTAGTCTTAGTAAATCTGGGAATGTGCCAAAAAACATAGGCTGATGGCATGGGAGCACACACGCCCCACCAATGGAATGCCTTACCCATGAAGAGTACCACAAGGCAGTGACTTGAACTGCTTTGTGGTACTCCAGATCTACTATGCCACGCAGAACCATGCAAGATGACTTTGCATGGCATAGTAAATAAAACTTAAGGGCTTGCTTTTCCATGCATGATACAAGGCAACGGAGGCCCTTGATAAAGCTGGGCTGTTTATTATATAAAAAATTAAAAGAAATGGCTCTGTTCTGAATGTGCAGCACACAATGGTGTATTTATCATAGTGTATAGCACTTCCTCTCTATGGGCCACATAAATCTAATAATTTGGCATTCACAAATGGTGCAAATTGGTAATTTTAGCTGTTCATGGATGTAAAATAGCCTTTCAAGATGAATGAAAGATTTTTTTGTCGCAGTTTTAGATAATCGTAAGAATAGCGATTACCTAAAATTGGGACTACAAACAGGGAATCACAATTTGCAATTCCCTTAGTATATGTAAGAAGCATTTTCTAAGTACAAACTGTACATTTAGGAAAATGCTAATGCCATTGACTTCAAGTCGATGGTAACCATGTTCACATTTTGAAAAATGCACAAAAATATGTTTCTTAAAGTGCCATGTTGCACACATAGCGCATGAGTTCGCTTTACATGTGCACAGTTTTCTCTTTGGGGTGCTTCAGGCGGGTCTTAGGCCCCCGGGCACCATTAGCTTTGCATTACCTAACTTGCAATTACCAACTAGGTAATCACAAATTAGCTAATGCAAAACCAGTCACAGCTATGGGCCTTTAGGCCATAGGAACAAATAGAGTAGTATTACCTAATAACAATCGCCTATTTTGAGACTCGCTAGATGGTAACATTAAGGGATCGCTAAATCTTTGGCGATTCCTTACCTACATAGCAAATATGTATTCTGTAAAAATCATTATTTGGTAATCGCAAAATGCCTTTTTTGATACTTGTGGCCCTATATATCCAACCTATAAACACAGTATGGTTGATTCACAAAGGTAAACTTAGATGTTTGGTCTAACCTTAGACCAAACATTTAAGTATACCTTTGAGAATCGGGTCCAGTGGTGCCAACTTTCATGCCGTGAAGTGACTTAGGGCCTTATTATGAGTGCCTTGGTCCCACAGTTGCTACATCCGCACTCCTATAGTTAACGTTACCAGGTTCTAGTTAACTTCATGGCTGCAGAGCTGGAGGATATTCTGAATGGAGCCCTAAAGGTTCTACTGAGAAATGAGGACTTGCCTGGGGGAATCAGATTCACCCAGTAATCCCCCATTCCTCCCTGCAGATTCTCCAGGACTTTGTAGCGAATTGTCAAGGGGAAACAAAACTGGTCCATTCTCATAATATCCAGCCTCATAACAAAATATGGGAAATTCGTAAAGTAGGCAATTAGTCAAATCTTCTATTGCTTGCTCTCAGACTCACTGATTAATTCTTTTGAGGCTACCTGCGCTTGCAGAAGTTAATATATGGTTCACTTGGAAAGTGGTAGTTTACCAGTTTTGTTGTCTTCCCTTTGGCCTTTTTTAAGCCCCTTGGTGCTTCACCAAGGTTCTAAAACCAGTGGTTGCCTTCTTGAGAAGATGAGGTGTACGGTTAGAGACTTACCCAGACAATATGTTAGTGATGTCACAAAACCAGGATAAATTGTCAAAACACATGAAATGGACAATGGATCTCTCAGAGTGGTTACGATGTATTATCAATGTCGAGAAGTCTGTGATGACTCCTACCAAGAGTCTAGAATTCCGAGGATTTCAGGTAGATGCCATTATCGCTCAGCTACAATTACCACTAAAGAAACTGTCCAAAATAAACAAGGAGGTAGCTTATATTTACTCAAACGATGTGGTGATTCTACGAGACCTAGCAATAATGGTTGGTCTTCTGTCCTCTTCCATTCAAGCAGTTTCCCCAGGTTCATTACATTACACAGCTTTACATAGACTGAAATATATGGGGTTGAGGAAAGGTCTATGGTACACAGACACGATTCCTTTGTCACAGGAGGCTCGGGAAATCCTACTGGGGTGGTTGAACAACCTAAAGAGCTGGAATAGCAAGGCAATCTTTGGGAATACCCTGGATTGTATGGTGGAGTTAGATGCAATCAACCTGGGTTGGGGTGCACAGCTAGGACAGGAGCGAAGTGGTCTCAGGAAGAACTCCCACACTTCACATAATTTGCTTAGAAATTATGGCAGGTTTGAATGCTTTGATGAGCTTCAAATCCACCCTAAGAAACAGTGTCATATTGATCCGACTTGACAATTTTACAGCTGCCTCCTATATCAATCACCTAGGGGGTGCAAGTCAAAGCTACTTGCAGACCTGGCCAAGAAGATTTGGTATTTTTGTTAGAGTCAGAAAATTCTGCTGTCTCCGGTCATCAGAACAAAAGAGCAGATTGGAACTCAAGGTTTTTAAGGGATTCAAGTGACTGGAAGCTGAACCCATTGTTTTTCTGAAAGGATTCAGAATCCATGGGGTTCACTTCAGGTGGATCAGTGTTACATTTGGAGACCAGACGCCAAGGATTTGGCAGTGGATGTTTCGATCCACATCTGGAAGAAAAAGAATTGTTATGCATTTCCTCCATTTGCACTAATTCAGAGAGTATTTCTGAAGGTACACATTGAGTGAGGCAGCATCGTCTTAATTACTCCGTTTTGGAATACTCAATTATGGTTTCTGGGAGTTATGGAACTGGCAATGGATATTCCATGTGTGATCCCAGGCAGCTTAGCTCTTCTCTTAGGACATGAAGGGGAAGAGCATCCTCTTCTGCTAGAAGCAAACATGAACCTTCTTGTTTGTAGGATTTCGGGAGAACTAGCAGATACTCAGGTCTTTCAGGAGAAGCTAAAATTCTACTGGACGAGTCATGGGCACCAGGAACAAGGAAGAGATTCACAGGTGTACGTAGGACATAGTGTAGTTGGTGCCTGGAACGGGATTTGGATCCCATGGATGCTCCTGTAGTAGATATAGCAAATTACCTCGCAGGTTTATTTAGATCATGTTTATGTTACAGAAGAGTTAACTGTTACAGATCAGGCATCTCGGCAGGCCACTCCCTAATATATGATTACTGTATTGGTAATGACCCTTTATTTCGCAGGATAATAAAAGGAATAAGGCTTAGACGCTCTCCCAGGGCTAGATATGAGTCTTTATGGAAAAGTAACCTAATTTTTACCTATTTGTTCTATAGCCTCATAATCCTTATCTTTCAAGAAAACAGTTATCTATGAATTTAGTAACTTTACTCTGTTTAACATCTTTTAGAAAAGTATCGGATGTTAAGGCATTAGAGATCAGTAATAGATACTACTCTTAGGATGGAGTTTACTTCAAAATGTGAAAAAGAACCAAAACAATATCTGAAAATCTTTTATCCTTGTTTATCTCACTCTAAAAAACTGTGTGTTGTAAGTTGCATGAACAATTATGACCATATCATAATTGATGTCAGACCAGATGGTGAGGATCAGTTACTAATATCTTTAGTGAAACCTTATAAGGTGGTGTCTAGAGCTACCATTTCAAGATTGTAAGAAGAGTTATGTTGGAAGCAGGAGTTGATTTGTCTAAATTTGGAGCTCACTCTTCCCGGGGTGCAATGCCCAGCAAGGTGTTCTGGGATGGAGGTTCACTTACAGATTTATGGAAGCAGCAGACAGATCGAGGACCGTAACTTTTTACCTCAAGCCTGTGGAGCATGTGAGCAGCGTGGCATTGAACAGCTTTAAAAATGCTTAATGGTAGCCACCAGTCTTGTAACGAAATGGCGATATTCTAATTAACATGCAGAGAGAATTATGATTTTATTAAAGACAATGGTGGCAAACATTATCACACCCACTGCACCCATGTGGGTAAAGCTAAAATTGATTGTGATTAGATATATCATTTGTATATATTGTCTTTATTGTTTATCATGACTTATTATGCATTTATGTATTTCTTGTTAGCAAGTTTATGATGGGGTGCTTATACTCTGTCATTTGGTAAAACCTGATTTGTTGTTATTTGCAGAGATTTCATAACTGTAAAACCCTTCTCCTTGTCCAGTGCAATTCAGTTTGAAGACGTCAAATAAGTGGGAGTCACTGTTTTTGTAGCCGCTTTAAGAAGATGACCTTATATCTTGTTTGAAAGTTCTTAATGGAATGCTTTATTCCTGCTGCAATATGTGGTAAATTACTTGTTTGATGATGGAACCAAGCTACCAATAAAGAAGTAACTTACATGTACAGATGGACTCTGTATCTTCCTTTACAACACAATACGTTCATTAAAGGGCTGCATGTGGGCAGCTATATTAGGTTATTGCATAATCGTAGCCTCCATTGCCTTTAATGAAATCGAGATTTTCTCTTTATGTTAATTGGAGACTCACCAGTCTCCTGCAGTTTGTAGAGAAATGTCCAGGGAAAACAAGACTGCTCTATGCTCATAATAACCGGCAGCATAACCAATTATGGGACAATCACAAGTCGGCAATTAGTCAAATCTTCTACTGTTTGTTCTTGGACTCACTGATTCATTCTTTGTGGCTACCTGCGCTCGCAGGCGTTAATTAGCGCTTTACACAGAAGCTGAATATTTGATATGCCCGAGGCATTTAAGTGATGAATCTGAGAATATGGTTGCAACCTTTTCTTCGCTGAGGACAGTATGCGAGCAGACCATGGTTACAAAGAGCCTTTTCTACAAATGATACGCTTGGGGGTTAGTCCATTATGCTGCATTTCTTTGTGACACGGTGTGTAAGTGCAGCATCAATATGTTATCGATCGCACCGAAAGCGAGGTTCCACGCTAGCTTTATCTTCACTAAATCGCATTGGCATGTTTGAACATATTAGTCGCGCCATTTCTACAGTGATTGTCTTTTTTGGTCTGACAGAATCTTAGTACTGGCTGCTTTTATCCTGATTGTGATAGAGCATTTTCTTATCTGTATATTCCTCTCAAAAAAACGTTAAAAATCCAGCAAACGTATTGCATTTCTATTCATTTAAAACATGGAATGTACCACTGAAATGAATTAAATCACTAAAAATGAAGTATACAGGGCCTCGCTTAGAAATGTTTGCAAATATTTCATCCATTGAAAAAACACAACTTCTCAACCCAAGATTCAGGAAGGTAAATTTGGTGACAAACGCAAGGCTGAGACTGAATTTTCCTTTTGTAAGCCTGCCACGAATATTCAATGAGCTTCCTGGAAGGACTAATGTATTTACTTCTGTAAATTTCTCTCGCCACCACTTGTGCACATACATAATTCTTCAGTCGTAAATCCGACTAGGGGTAACTCTCCCTCTAGAATAGGAAGGGGACAGAGTCACCTCATATTGGCTGGGGTCGTTGGGCAAGGGTGTCCAGGGGGCAAATTGTATGAAAAGGACATTTGCAAAGGAGGCTCTGCACATGAAGAAAAAGCCTCATGACATTCCAAGGAGTATGCCTGGAAACTTCCAAAAGGCTCAACTTTTCAGTTTTCCCTGTTTAGTTCAGGGAATGTTGGTGAACAGGAAATACATGTAAATATCTGTTCATTGGGAGGAATAAATGTCCTCCTGTATGTTTGTTCGTTGTATCGTTATTAATCAGGCTTTAAATCTTCTTTCACGTGATATAACATGAATACGTACTTACATTAGGCAGTTCAGTAACGTTTTTGAAAAAAATAGTTTGTTTTAGGAAACGTGAGCCACTCTTAAAAATATATGATTGTTTTTTTAAGCGTAAACAACAAACCACATAAATATTTGATTTAACATGCACACGCATTGATCAACATAGGATGATACATTTGTCATGTTCTTCACCCAATATCTTCATGATGAGGATGTCGCTGTCCCGACTCTCAAATTAGCTATCCATTGCTGGAAAAGTGAAAACATTTCCTATGTAGAAGAGCATATAAGAAAGAAAAATTAGACTCAAGAAGATGGAAAAGAGTCATGACATGTTTTATATGAAGACCTTTCAGTAGATGGTACCAAAGAACTCAGAGCAGAACATATATTTATATGTAATAGACTTGGCTAATGATTGTTTGTCAGCTATGCATGTGAAATGGGCTTATTCATTTTTTGGTCTCACTACAGACAGCCTTAGCTATCTGGAAAGACCTAGGGCCTTATGTAGGTAGCCTAACATTTACCACTTCATAAATACCGAATTTATACCGATTCGGTATTTATGAAGTGGTAAATGCTATGTAGGTAATCAGTCGGTAAAAATTACCGATTCGGAATTGGTCGGTAATTAAGAATCGGTATTTACCGATTCGGTAATGGTAACTGGCTTCCCATTGATTCCTATGGGCCAGGAGGCCCATAGGAATCAATGGGAAGCCAGTTACCATTACCGAATCGGTAAATACCGATTCGGTAATGGGGGGAGCACAATCAAGGGTGGCAGGGTGTCACAGTGACACCCTGTTGCACCCCTGATTCCTGCATGTGTGCACATGCGACACACATACATGCCCTAAGGGCATGTATGTCTGCCACATTGCACACTTCTAAGGGCCAAATAATGCTCTTTCTAAGACATTCGTCATTTACCACCAACTTTTAGTTGGTGGTAAATAACGAATCCACACTACACCCACACACTCCCCCTACATCTCATTTCAGGATTCGGTATTTACCGAATCGGTAAAATTACCGAATCGGTAATTTTACCGATTCGGTAAATTACCGAATCCTGAAATGTCCCCCCTACATACCAAAAACCTGAATACCGGTCGGTAACGTGATTTTTACTGAAAATCGGCCGTTACCGACCGATATTGGGCTTCCTACATATGGCCCCTAATGTTGTCATACAACACACAATACAAAACATATGCATGCACAAACAGAAAATCGCCTTTGGTCAGCCCCCCTTTCAGCTATTGGCTTCTATGGATGACTCAGGCATGTCATAGTCCATATACGGGCGTTCATGCTGAAGTGCACTCCTGAACTAGAAGGCAGATGCAGTGGGGCTGTATTTTATTGGCTGCCCCCTCGACTGCCAGGCTGGGGTCTCTGATGCATCCTTCCCAGTTCTCCGGAGATCCATGACGAAGCAGGTGGAGCCAAAGGTGCCTGCAGACCTGCATCTCTCAGGGTAGATGCTGAGGCGTCCTGGCTGGGCAGGTGCTCCCTAGAGCCAGAGAAGCCCTTGCAACAGCTACGAGGTAAAACAAGATCCTCAGCAGTCTGTCTTGCTGCTTGAGGTTCCAAAACATATGTTTTAGGCTTCTCCTATCCCCGAAACTCATTGTTCCTCCTGAAACGCTTTATTGTCTGCATTCAGCCTTGGCCTAGAGAAACAAACTGGCTTTCACAGGTGAAGACATTGTATCTCTTAAGTATAAGCAGTCTGTGGCCATTTCTAAACCAATGTATACGTTTAAAGGAAGCGGTGTATTTCATTGTGTGCAAAACTGTTGGAACCTTTACATCAGACACACAACTACTTATTTTTTTAAACTTTTTCTCTATAAGTATAACCTGACAACTCCCTGAGGGCTGACATGGGATTTTGACAGAGGTTGCACTGATTAACTAATTGTAGTACTGACAAAAGCCTCAGGTGGATGCAGAATGCCATTACCAAAACAAAGTGAAATAAATATCAACATACAATATCAATCTGCTTTCAGCGTGGTAGTGTTGATCGTAGGGATAATTACTGTCCAGCTGAGGGAAAATGGTACATACCTAGGACAGGGAGTAATTTTAATTATGCTGGAGTAATCAGAGTAATTTTGATATTTCTGCTTTATTCTTTGTAAGCCTTGTGAGAGGCCTGTGAGGGCACACATTAAAAAATTGAGCCCTATGATTTGTTGAGAGGCCCGCTTTACCCATGAGCCTTCTTGCTCCTGAGGGAGTGAGAGGCTCTGAAAATTCAACGGGAGTGAGTGCTCAGATTGGCTGGCTTTTGGAAGTTTAGAAATGAAATGGCCGTCATTACTATTTACTTTGAAAAATTGCTGGTGTTGTGGAAATGAAGTAAAAAAGCCAGTCTCTCTCCACAACCTACTGTGCACACTCATCTTTCAATAGAGGGGTCTCAACCTCGAATCGAACACAGAGGAGTCAGTGGAGAGGGGAATCCTTCCCCAAACCCTTGTATGCACACAAGTCATCCTTTCACACACCCTTCTATCTTATTCCATCATCTTGGAGAGCAGTTTCAAAGGAAAGGCTGGTCTCTCTAAACACCCTACTACACACATTTGTTATCTGAGAGAGAGGTCTCAGCACAGAGGCCAGCTTCTTCCTACACAGTACTATGCACATGTCATCTAAAAGAGGGTTGTCAGAAGAGCTCAGTCCCTCCAGGCCCTCCCCAAACTATACTATGCTCTTTTGTCATCCAAGACAGAAGTCTCACAGAGAGGCCAATCCCTCTCTACAGTCTAGTACATACATCCGTCGCCCAAGAGAGAGGTCTCTGCGGAGAAGTTAGACAATCCACACCCTACTATGCACACCCATCATCAAAGAGAGAGTTCTTAGTAGAGAGGCTATTTCTCCAAACACCCACCTATGCACACCTGTAATCTAACACAGAGGTGTCAGTGGAGAGGGCACTCCATCCCCAAACCCCACTGCGTACACTTGTCATCCCTCCTCACACCCTATTACAGACACATGTCATCTAACAGAGAGGTCCCAGTGGAGAGATTACTCCTGCCCTAAACCGTAATATGCACACCCATCATGCAGTAGAGGGGTCTCAGCAGAGAGGTCAGTCTCTACATATATCCTAATAAGCACACCTATCATCAAAGAGAGAGGTCTCAGAAGAGACACCAGTCCCTCCCCACACATTGCTAAGAAAACTTATCTTCCAAGACAGGGGTCTCATTGGAGAGGCTAGTCCCAGCACACACCCTACTATGCATTTCCAACATTTGAGAAAGGGGTCTTATTCGAGAGGCCAGTTCCTCCCCACACCTGACCACACACTCTAATATGCAAATCTGACATCTGAGAGAAAGGTCTTAGCGGAGAAGCCAGTCCCCCCCTAAATACTACTACGTACATCTAGTATCCAAGAGAGCGAGTAAATTTCCTCCCCAGACCCTGCGACACAAACCCTTTATCCAAGAGAGGCATCTCAGTGGAGAGCTCAGTCCCTCTACACACCCTACATTACATACCCATAATCTGAGACAAGAGAGAGGTCTCAACAAAGAAGCAGTCTTTCCACAGACCCTACTCCACCTACGCTTCATCCAAGAGAGGTGTCTCAGCAGAGAGGTCAGTCCATCCCCACACCCTACTATGGACACACATCATTCAATAGTGAAGATTCAGTGGAGGGCAAGTCCCTCTCCAAACCATAGTAGACATTGCTGCTGTCCATGGATGAGGTCTTAGAGTAAAGGTCAGTCCTTCCTCAGGCCTTGCTACGCATGCTTATCATCTAAGAGAGGAATCTCAGTGGAGACACCATCCTCTCCCCACACTCTACTAAACATACCCATCATCTGAGAGAAAGGTTTCGGTACAGAGGCTTGTCCCTCCCCACACCCTACTATTCACACCTGTCATCTGAGAGAAAGGTTTAAGCAGAGAGGCCAGTCCCTCCACACACCCTACTATGCACACCTATCATCCAAGCGAGGGGTCTCCATGGAGATGCTAGCCTCTCCCCACACCATAATATGCAAACCTGTCATCTGAGAGAAAGGTGCCAGTGGAAAGGCAGTCTCTCTTTATACCCTAATTATGCACACTAGTCACCTGAGGAGAGGTCTCAGTGGAGATGCCAGGCCCTACCCAGAGCCTACTATCCATAGTTGCTGCCTTGGGGAGATATGTTGTCACACCCTAGTATTCCCGACACACTGTGGAAAGGTCTCAGTGGAGAGTCCAGTATGTCACCATAACCTGGCGATTTTAAGGCCTGAGTACTGTAAAGGAGGAGAGTGTAAATTCTTTCTATACAAATTATTTACAAAACAGCGAGAGTCTCATGGGATCATAAGAAAGGTAGGAAGGGGTAGAGAAAATCTCTCTCAAGTAAGAGTTCTCAGCAAAGAGGCCTGCGTCTTTAAAACCATTCGAGCTACGACCGAAATCCCAACAGCCACCACCTGGGAGGAATGTGCGCTGGGGATATCCCCGAAGAAGAAAACCGCAAAGGTACAAAGGAAGTTTATGTCCTTGGCCTTGCTCCTCGCGAAGAGGAACATTGCGATGCATTGGAGGGCCCCGGAGGGGCCGTCTAGACCGGCATGGGCGAGAGCAGTGCTCAAGTGGGGAGCAGCAGAGGAGATGCTGTTGAGAGAGGAGGAGGCGAAGGGCGCCCGTAAACACCCGATATCTATGGAATGGGCGCAACTCCTCATCCTTTTTAAGTAAAAATACGCAGTGGGGGAGGTCCCGGACACGACACAGCCCACCCCTCATGCCTCTCCTGCTTCCCCTGGACGCACAGAACCGGTGGTGGACGCGGACGGCCCAATAGGCAGGTAGCACATCTAGACGCGAGAGCGAGTACGGACCCAGCCCCCTGCGCCGCGACAAGCGACAATTGACAGACCTGACCCCCCCACCCCCTCAGGTGAGCCCCAGGACACACCGCACACACTCGCCATCGATTCATACACACTCTGCCACGAGAACTTCTCATTTGCCAGTCCCGCACCCTTCCCCCCTCTCATACTTCACTTCCTACGCCCTTCCTCCCCCCCTTCTTTTTCCCAGTTTGGGGGTCCCCCCCCCTCCCTAGGGCCCTTTCCAAGCCGCCCCGTAGGCGGCAGTTGCCCCAGTTGGCGGCTCACACGCCGTGGTCCTAGCTACATGACCTGACAGTACATCCGGGAAAGTAGGGAACGCTGCATAGACAAAGTTGGGGAGGCAGAGCTGACCCTGATGGAGACGGAAGCTGTAGACATTACTGTGCCGATATAGGCGGGGACCGGGCAGAGCACACTAGTGGGTGACACGTCTTACCGGTCATGACAGGAGACTTCGGCAACTAATGGACTACAGCACCCACTATCGATCACGCAAAGGTTCATGATGATGTAATAAATTGATTGGCGCTTTTACCTGTGAAAGTACAATGTAACAAAATGCATGCAAAACCCTAATAAAAAAAATGTAATAAAAAAAAGAGGCCTGCGTCTTTACACAGTCTATTGCACACAGTCTACTATGTATAGCTGTCATCCATAAGATATAGGTGAGAGTCTTGTGATAGTAGGGCAAATATATGAATGGAGAGAGACATTTGGGTGATCCTGCTCCAACAAGACTTTTGCAATTGTCAGAATCCCCCCAAAAATAAAGTTAAAACATGAAATAATTAGATAATGTAGGAAAAGGGTGTCTCTGATAAGAGTCTTTGGGGCATATTCTCAAGAACATGTGATAACCATTGCAAAAGTAACTTAACGCAACCTCAAACATCACAGTCTATCACTGTAAATTGACGCCGTGTTAACCAAGTATTCACAACACGGCGGTACCATGCGATAGTCACCAGATAACGCGTCAAAAGGCCGTGATAAAATCAACGCCATGCCGCAAAAATGTGAAACAACAACCCCAAAAAAGCTGCGAAGAGGCCAATCCCGATACAAAACTGAGCAAAAACCTGTTACAGGCCTGCAATTCACACGCGTCAGGCGGGAACAATCACCATAAAAGTAGAAATAAAACAGACAAACATATGCCAAACAATAGCGAAGCACAATGGACATTGCCGGAGCAAGTACGGAGGAGAACCAGAACCCCACAAGCCCCCCGGAGGACCAGCCTGGGACTTCAGGGTCAGGGAAGGGCAGGGACAAGAAGAGTAGGCATAAGCGGTTCAGTCCGCAGGAAAAGAGGATCCTGATAACGGAGGTGGTAGAACACCATCAACAACTATTTGGCACTTCCACTGTGTCATTGGCAACCAAAAATGGACTATGGCAGTCTATTGTGGACAAGGTGAATGCTGTCGGAGTGCTGAAGCGGACAATGGACGAGGTCAAGAGGCGCTGGAATGATGTCAAGTGCAAAAACCAAGCTGAAACTCACCAACAACTGGAAGGCAGCAATGCAGACTGGAGGGGGTAGCCCTGCGCTACAGGAGGAGCTGGACGACATGGAGGAAATGATGTCCACAGTCATCAGTGGAGAGACGGTGGCAGGAGTTGGGGGCCCGGACACTGCTCAACAGGACCGGATACAACAGCAACAGGGTGAGTAATGACCAGGGCCTGTGGGGACAGGGGGAGATGGGCACAATGGCACACATGCACAAATAAGTAGAGCACACCTGCGGACAAACCATGTCCCAGACCACCAACTTCCACCAAGCAACCAATGTACCCAAGTACGCAACATGTCAAAACTGCACAAGCACAGGATTCAAAGGCACACCGCATGAAAGGGATATGGCGCAGCAAAATCAGAGCTGTAGGGGCGAATCACCCATCATAGCACATCAACATTGACAACGATGTGACACAATTCGCAAAACACCTACAACAGAACACAGGACACAACTGGTGCCACTTCGATGCAGACACTGACCAATCACATTTGGCAGCGCAGGGAAATGTGAGTTGATAATGTACAGGTACAAACACACACACGCCTGTTGTCGAAATGTCCACTGTCCCCCATCAAATAGGCAGCTCCTACCAAACAGCCACAATGTACCCAGTCATGCTGTCTGTATGAAAACATATACAATGCGACAACAAACATGTGTACACATTGTTTAACTGCATCTCCCTTTCACATTGCAGAGGGAGAGTCAACACCTCCTGCAGAGCAGCCCGACCCTCTTTTCTCAGATGAGGAAGAGGACCACCACAGCTTCGACTCTGACACCCTCCAACTGCTCGTGGACAGCCTACGCAGCCCATTTCCAGGAGTTGGGCAGGCCAGCTGCTACGAGGAGACCCCAACCCCTGCACAGACCACACAGCAGGCAGCACCTACCACCAAGGCTGCCTCCCAGGACCCCCACAAACAACTCATGGTCTTCCAACACCGTGTCTTGGGGTGCCAGGAGAATCTGGCTGAACAGGTGCGGGTGGGCTTCTACCACATGGCAGACAAACTTGATGCCATACGTGGGTGTGAAAGTCCCATCAGGGACCACTCATGGTCCCTAACAGACACCCATAGTCCGCTCCATGCTTTCCAATGGACCATGATGGACATCGCTGGAGCCCTGACTGAGAGAATAGAACAACTGTCCAGTAAGAGTGGCTCTAGCGATGTCACACAGGAGTTGGGAAACATGCAGAGGTTAATAGAACTCATGGAGCGGGTGAATGCAGAACGAGTGGCTGGCACGGCTGCACACCAGTGAGAGGTAGCTGTGTTCCACAATGACCTCAGGACCATCCTAATGGCATTGCTGCCACAAGGCCTGGCACTGATGCATGCTACTGCTACTACCACTACATCCACATCTCTGCCCCCTGAAGTGTCAGTGCCACACAGTGCAGCAGACCTTCCACCTCCGGCCACTGATGTGCCACTGCCATACAGTTCTGAAGACAGAGCACCACCACCCACACATGAGGCACATGAAACAGCAGAGGATGAAGATGCAGATGATTCTGCCCTCGTGGTAAGAAGGACGCAGCATCATGCATCTCAGCCATAGGTCTGGCTTCAGCTTGGTAATGCCCTCTGCATCCTCAGCTTCCACTGTCCCCCGATGCACTCTGCGACACTCACCTTGGACCTCAACATGGACTGCCATATGCTGTTTGATTGCCAATGACACAGCAATCAGACTGTGGACTGAACTCTTCCTCTACCTTTGGACTTGACATTCCCTGAAGGACCCTGGCTGACCCTCCACGGGCCAATATCATCATGTGGGGTTTGCATGGCCCTGTACTGCTCCAGATGCAACACTCCACTGAATGTGCATTAAACCTTCATATTCACACAGATGTGTCATGTCTATGGTCTTTCAAGTGTGGAAGTATGGATGACTGTAGGCTCACTGGATTCCTCTTACGTACATGTGGCTCATGTCGTAGAACAGGGGTCACAGGGTGACACATTTCCAAATGAGGTCCGGGTGGCGCTGACACAACAACAGGGACACACGCATTTGTTACTTCTTTGTCCAGTTCAGTACGGAATGACACCCAGGGCCCCGGGGTCATTCACAAACCCTTACGCCAGACTGGTATATGCCAGGCTAGCCCAATACGCTTACGCTCACCGGGGGGACGGCAATGCTACATGTCCCATATCTTTCCTGTAGTGATCTGGTGCTCACAGGTCTAGTTGTCAGCTTGCCACAGCCACTCCCTCAGGGCTGATTTACACCCACACCACACCCATCCAGCACAAGCATCACAGGACATGTGACCCTGCCAATAAAAAGGGCCGGCCGCACATGCTCGATGCCATTTCCACTCACTATCTGGGTGCATCTGTGTGGTGTTAATGTAGGCATGAGGGCCTCGGGCCCTGCAACATCCCATTCCCCAGGACCAGAGGTGACATGATGGCGTCTGCAACATGATACCCAATCATACAGGATCCATGACTGTGAGGCACAGACTTGGTGGCACCGGATACATTGTGGCTGGCACAGGCACACCGCCACCGGATGGTGACTTTGGGTGCACTGAGGTAGGGGCACCTTAAGTGCTCAGCGGGTGTGCAGCCTGAGATGATGCCCCGTCCCGGCGGTCCGGAGTGCTCAGGATTTGTGTGCCCTGCTGGACCGCAGTGTAGGCCAAAGCCAGCGGGCAGCGCAGGCCTACCGCCACGTGGTGTCACATTTCAGATCAGAGAGTTAGTGGAACCTCAAGGGCTGAGCGGATGTGCAGCCTGCGATGATCCCAGGTGCACTGGTATGTCCTCTGCCATGGCGAAATCAAGCCCCAGAATCAAATGTGAGACCTGGTGGCCTGCGGAGCGGGACTGCATGATGTGGAGGGTGCCATGTCCATGGGCCCCAGGCATGTGGCTTGCAGCAGCACGTGGTTTGCCCTCATTGCTACACGCCAAGGGCAGAAGGTGACCAGTGAGGCCTGTGTGCGCAGGGGCAGGCATGCACCGCTGGTTGTTGGGAGGGGCTGGGGTGCATCTGCCTGGGTGCGCAGGGGCAGGCATGCACCGCTGGGCATTGGGAGGGGCTGGGGTGCATCTGCCTGGGTGCTCAGGGGCGGACAGGCTATGATGTCTTGTGCAAATGTATATACTTTGACATTCATGTATCTGGACTATGTTTCAGATGTGTGACCTGGTGAACTATACTACATACCGACACGTGGTTGGAGACACACTGGTGGCAGCAGGTGAGCAGTGTGGACTGGGTGCGCATTGGCGGCACTCTCTCTCACTGTCCATGTCTTCTGTTATCTGTGTCTCGCTCCCCCTCTCTGTCCGTCTTTCTCTCGCACCCCTCTCTGTCTGTCTTTTTCTCACTCCCTCACTTTCTCTCTCTCTCTCCTTTGCTCTCTCTCTGTCCTTTGATGTGCGCAAGACACAGCTTCTCATCATGATTTTTGTCTTGCAGGCTGTGATCTACGGATTATCCCGAGGGGAGCCAATATGTGTCTTCATTTCTGTTATGTGTTTTTTTTAAATACATTTTCATTTGTTACATCAAAGGTGAATGTGTGATGCTCGTATTTGTGATGACACATGCATGTCACCAAATGTGATTGTGCGACATCAGGCGGATTATTTGGTACATGATTCCATGTGGTTGATGCGGCATGTCTTTGGCCGGGGAACGAGGCGGGGATGCCCGGGGAGGGGGTCCCGGGGGTGGTGGCGGTGGGTGTTGTGGCCGTATTGGGGCTCCGAGCTGCATGATCAGTGGCTCCATGGCATCTGTTGCCCTTCAGGTGTGACTCTGGGCTGGGGTCCATTTTGTGGTGCAGGCTGTGGTCGGACTTTGCACCAGGTTAGAGCAGGTGTTAGTTTCCCGCTGCTAACACGCCATATTGCATGTTTTGTGGACTTATCGCCAATATGGCTGGTTGTTGAGAATTTTGCGCTGTGCTGTTGATGCGGCATTTTGCACAGGAAACCCTATTTTGTATCTCATTAGCGATAGTTGCCGGGGTCATCTGTGGTGATGTTTTTTGCGGCTGCTATCGCAGATAAAGTGGTGTTATGGGTTGTTAACACCAGCTTGTAAATGGGGCGATGAATTTATCGCAACTTTGGCTGCGATAAAGTGCTGTTAACAATAGCTCCTTGAGAATATGCCCCTCTGTGTTTATAATGTGTAGTGTTCAGTTACACATAGAAGTGGATGCATTCCTTGATATTATTAAGGAAGAGCCTGCTTTCTTCTGCAGTAAAATGCACTCCATTTTGCCTATTGACACCTGCCACTTAAAAACGGATATTGTTATGATAAATAGTGCCCATACTACGGTCAGAAAGAGATATGGAAACTGTTTTATTAACTTGCCTCTGTTTCTTAGGGCTTATTGTCATTGTCATACATTAGAATGCACAAAGGCAGTTCAAGGGAAGAGAGACATCAATTGTGACAATGTATCTAAATTTGGATTTCAAGAGAAGCCTCTATGATTTTGCCTAGGTCATTGCCACCCCAGTGCACTATCATCAGGTCTGGGTGCTCACAATCCAAAACACTCTCATCCATTGGTAATAATTGATGCCACTCCATACATCTTTGGCCAAACCAAGTAAAGTATATTTTTGAAATTTAATATGTTTGACAATACCACAATTAATGGTATATTCTCTAGCCCAGTGGATGAAGCTGTGTCCCAAAATATAGAAGCAAACTATGGAGCAGAATGGAGAAGTAAGTCACAAGAGGAGAGCTCAGCAGAATGAGTAAGTATCAGGAGGCATATGGAATTACAAGACAGGAGAAAAAATGGAAGGGAGTCAAATGTACTCATGTTATTGGTAGATTTTTAACAATTAGAAAAGTAGATTAGGTTGTGACCAACTTTTGTTTGTATGGAGCACAGTTACTGGTCAAACAGTATGAGGTTTTCTATTTGGTAATTTTGAAATTTGGTACGGTTCCATGAGAGTCTTGAGAGAGTCATTTACAAGTTTGTACAGGTGAAGCTTGCTGTGAGCTTCGTACAATCCTATGAGACTTTCATAAGAGCTGCATAGAAATATACCAAGTGACCCTGCCATGATATCTTTTTATGATCCCGTGAGTCTTGCACACCAGATTGCACAATGGACAGACGAAAGTGTGTTTTAGGACAGTACATTTGTTATTAACTGGTTAAAATAACCATAAAGCAAAACAAATAAACCATAGGTTGTGAATGTTAATAAATAGGCTCAGAAAAAAGAGTATAAATAAGTTTGAAGAGCATTGTATTACTTGTAGTACATAAACTGTGGGACAGATACATTTGCTGTGTGAAAAAAGCAAGAGTGAGGTTATATTAGGGTCAACCAATGAAAGATATTCCCTCTACAAATTTTTAAAAAAAGCAATGAGGTGATTGGCTGCAAGTCTAGAAGGTTCAGATACGTATATCTGTTGCATAACCTCAGATACATGAGATTGCCTGTGGTGGTTTGGAGGTGAAGAATGTGCAATTCTTTGACTTGTGTGGAGCAGAGCTCATTTGAGTTTTGGGTAAAGGACATTGTTGTATTCCACTACCTTCAACAAACAGTTTTATTTGCAGGTAATTAAAATATGGGTGTAATTAAAGTATGAAGTCTCTGTTAATATAGTTAAACAATTAAATAACAAATTAATAAACAATTAACTAAATTTGTTACACAATTCATTATGAGAGTTCTAATAATATGGATTTTTGAAACGTGATTAACAAGGTCTCTACTATTGAAAGATTGTAAACCAGAGCTAAAAAATGAATATTGAAAATTTGATGGAACATTGTGTTAGCTGCTGTTGAAATTTCATAATATTTGTAAAATTAAGTTGCATATATAAATTAAGAGTGCTTGCTATTGAACCATATCTGATATGTTGTTGAGTTCATAGAAGGCTATTGAGATAATTTTGTATTGAGTTCTAGCTATTTCTCAGGAGAGGCTGATATACGTTCCAATTATTGCTCTTACTATATATAATGTTGGAGAGTAGATATCCTAAACACATTCAGACGGAGTGTTTACTAATATAAAATGTGTTTATAGGGAAGAAACTTTCTCAAACAAGGTTATAGTGCCAAGGTATCAGTCAGTAGAAAAGTGTCAGTAAGAGGATCTGTTATCATAAAAATGACGTATTCTCCCGGTATAGAGTACTAAGATAAGGACCTAATGTATGAAAAGGTACTGCAGAGATTTGAATACCCAGTTATAATAGAAAAAGAGGACATGGTATTTCTGTTACGCCATCAACATAGAGTCTTTATGTTATACTGATGGGTTACTGTAGAGGCTGTTTTTTGCTAAACCCTTTATTAACCCAGTTTACTGAAATAAAGTTGCATGTAGAGAGCTTACCTTCACACTAAAGGTTTTTAGACCCATACATGACTGTTTTCACACTAGAGGATTTGCTGTAACTGACTAGAATAATAGATGCAGCTCAGTCAGAGAAAAGATGCTTGCATAGGACTGAGTTCCTTACTAAACTGTTTAACATTCAGGCTTCACCTTGTTCAGAGGTGTTTTGTAAACAGTATTTGTTGTCATTAAACAGATGAATTCGAGATGTATACAATTGTATGAGGTAGACTCAAATGTTCATGAACTTCCATTTCATTTAATCTGCTCACCATTAAAATGTGTTCTGTTTAGAGCTGCCACTAGAGAGCATTTTGAAGTGAAGGAGCAATAGTAGTCAGGATATGGCTGGAGCTGAATGAGGTAATTTTCCAAAGGATAAACAGTTAAAATAGAGGTGTATTTTCTTCTTAAAGATATATTTCATTAGATGCTGTCAGCATGAAACTGAATACAATTGCGTAGTGTTTTGGATTCCTTAGCAAGAAGTCTTATTAACGGCTGTTGTTTAAAAAAAGATATGTAATACAGCCATGGATATGTTTTTGAATCTGTGGAGTAAACCACACCTGCTGTATCTTATTTGGAAGTAGCATATTCCTTCTAGAATATGCTGTGAACTTGTAGCCGACTGGTTCCACTGGGTTGCCAGGTACACTGAGCTAAGAGTGTGTAGGGGGAAAGGGTGTTAAAGAGACAGGACCTTTTTTTAAAGCTGAGGATTGATGACACAATTTAAGTAATGGTACGCTTTAATTTCCAACTCAGGACTATGTAATAAACTGCTGAATAATATTTAAAAAAAAATTTTAAATGAAGCTAGATATCGTTTTTTTTCGCAATTTCTCCAAGATCATGGTGAATACATCTCGAACACACATAGATAGGACTCTCTTTTTGAAAGAGAGGGACAGGGTTAACAAATACTAACCATTCATAAGTGGAGATAATGTGGTCTAAAATGAAAGACATGATTTCATTTGCTGCCTTTCTCATGCTCACAGAGGTTGCCATTTTATGGTTGCTTTGTGTGAGAGTGGTGTACCATTCTTGTGCTTAGTCCTTACAAATCCTAACAATGTCAAAACTATCCAGAATGAGATAAAGCAACAATATAATCTACAGACTGAATTCACTGGTATGTACAAAACATTTTAATACTTTGTGAAAATTACATTAGAAATTCAGATGTATATGGGAGTTTGATAAAAAAGAGCATCACAATGATTTAAAAAAAATATATCAGGTCAAGTGTATCTATTAGAGGGTATGTGTTTAAGAGGTTTGTGGTGAATGTTTTGGGAAGTAAGAGAAAAATGAATTAGTGACTGTTTATTACATTGTGGACTTTATTGAAAAAAAACAGTATAATATTGTGGAAAGTTGCAATGAGGAGCTAAGAATGTTTTAAATGTCTAAACATCATGTGCAGAACATATACATCTGTTATTTGCATTCTGGGAGTTATAGTACCATTATTAAACAGGAGTAGTGTAGTCACAAATTAAAGATGAGAACATATTGTCCGCCTGTATATGAATGAGAATGAAGTAATACTGATTAGGTATGTATTGAGAAGTGTTTTGCAATAGGGTTTTAACTTATATGACTGGTTTGCATATGTTTTTATGGTGAGATATGGTTTTTCTGGTTGCAGATAGTTATATGTACAATGAGACTCTTGAGTTTACTTAAAGATGTAGAGAACTATATATTTTTGGAGAGATGGCCTGAAAGTTTATATCTATAATGAAATCACATATATGTATACCTGGTGATCTATGCTTTTTAAGGCTTTTGAACATTTCATTTATATGGTGAGGGTGGAGTATTTCTTTAAACATGTTATGTTTAAAATTGAGGAGGTTTTATAGTGCAGAATTTCTCTTGAGACTTCTTGTGCTAGCTGTACTTGGCTGGAAGCATTTCTATGAGAAATGCTGAATATATGTTTTAAAGGCACAAGAACTATTTGCAAAATTATGTAGGTATGCCATTAAGAAATGGTTTTGTGCCTTGTAAAAATGAGAATTGCTGTTTTCAGTTTTAGAAACGTACTGATGCATCTGCACGCTGAGTAACAGATCAATGTATGCTCTTAGGGAGCCATGTATGCAATTATATATCAAGTGTAATATCTAGACTTATTCAATCACCAAGGCACTACACATGCGCTCTTCCAATCACGCAGGCACTCTCATTGAACTACGCAAGCAATACCCACGTGTTCTTCCAGTCACCAAGACAGTAGCAAATTGTCAACTGAATGCAATGGCACTAACTTTGCAGATATGGAGCCACCAACGTAGTTCCTGCATACTCAAGGAATCATGCAGGCACTACCTATATTGTGAGAGAACCGCCTAGGCACTATCTATGTGCTCATCCAATAATCCAAGCACAGAAAATGAACTGAACTACTAGTCCCATGAACTCTTGGGTACTTTGTAGTCCCACTATGACTAGGCGTTTCATCCTGACAACCTCCTAGAACAACTCCGGTCTACCATTTACACATCACAGTGATGTCACATCGCCCGACGAGGGAGGAGCAGGAGATCCAATCAGCTGCACCTGTGGTATGACCATACAAATATGCACTCAACGACACTTGGCAATTGCAAGCCGACAGATGCAGAAGAGAATAGGTATGTCACAAGGGTAGGACCCTTGATGAATTAATGCCATGGATGTATGCATATCTGATCGAAGATATGGTGTGTGTCACAGTAAGAGAAGGCACCTTTTCCCAGTCTCATGCTTGGTTCTTTCTTTTCCTATTTTTGACCATTTCCTTTTTTAGAAACAAAGAGTGTTACTACAGGGTGACCCTCGCCTCCTCTCTCCTGTGACGCAAATTTTTCTACACCAACAGGTCAATAAGTTTATGCAGCATGTATGAGTGTGTCTATAGCTTGATTATTTTACGTTATTTAAATTAGCATACCTCACACACGGGGCATGCTATGTCTTACTAGGGCTGCCACAGGTCGCAAACTGATAACAGACGGATGGTTATATCACTGAATATGCATGCACTGTTATAGCTATTATGATTGAGTTGATATAATATATGAGTGATACACCACAGGTTCTCGCTAAATTAGTGGGCACCCTACATATGTATTGCTACAAGACACCTGATTAGAAAGGTTCAAATTTGTGCACTCCCTAAGTGATAATTGAGTGCTTAAAAAAAAGAAAACTGTTACCACTACCTTAGCATGCACTGGGTGATGCATGCTACCATATAGAATCTCACATTGGTATTCGATGTAACACACTGGCATTTCATAATTTGAAAAAATATACTACGGATACCGTTACTAATATGGCCATTTCAATTACAGGTTGCACTCAAGAAGAAAAAAGTAACAAGAAGGGCAAGTATGTACCTTGCTCCAAATGCAGTTAGTTAAATACATCTTTTCTGTATGATAGATAGCTGCCAGAGCTGAGCTGACAAGCCATGGAGGTGAGACAAATCACCCTGATGAAAGGCCCGGACCCATCTGAGCCATAGAGTAGGGCTGAAACATGTGGGTTTAGGGTCATAGGACCATTATATCCTAAACAGCCTCCATATATATTTTTAATTTTTAACATCACCAACTGTTATACCAATAAAGGGATACCTTGGAGTAAGTTGAAGGATTTTTAATCATTATGCCCCCTGATCTTTTCTTTTCTTTTAAGTGCTCCTTGGAACATGGTCGAGACCACCCTAACCTCTAGGAGTCAGGGTGAACCAGATGATGAAGCATGAATGAATGAATACACATTTATATAGCGCATGGCTACCCAAGGGCATCCCAGTGCTTAATGTTGCCCCTTAGTCAAACTAGGAACAGATCACAGAAAAAGAAAAGTTTTAAGCAGTTTCCTGAATTTAAGATGATTAGATTCCAGCCGTATATGATCGGTAATCCGATTCCAACACTTGGCTGCATTATATGAGAACCGCCGAGCTCCCGTTTGTGATCGCTTAGCCATGGGAACTGCAAGTAAGCGTTTATTATTGGATCTCTAAGTCCTGTTGGGGCAGTAAAGTTGCAGATTGAATCAATGCAGAACCTTTCCCAGAGATGGCTTTATGGACAATGCACATTGCCTTAAAACGAATCCTATCCTGGATGGGAAACCAATGCAAACTGGTAAGAGCTGGCTTGGCTGAGCTGCGTTTGGGAATGTTCATTAGAAGGCGGGCTGCACAGTTCTGAATGATTTGCAGTCTATTAGTGGGGCCCTGTGGTGCACCCAAATAGACTGCATTCGCATAGTCCAGCCGAGAAAGTATCAGTGCCTGAATTAGAACTCGTCTAGCGACAAAAGGAAGAAGAGGGAGAATCTTCCTTATCATCCTAAGAAGTCCGTAGCAACTAGCTGCAACCTTGCGAGCTTGCTCTTTAAAGCCCAGCTTGCAGTCAAGCTTGACTCCCAGACTCTTGATCTGTTCTTTTGGAGCGGGTGGGGGGCCAAGACAACTGGGCCAAAGAGAGTCAATATTAGCAGGGACAGAATGACCAAGAAGCATGATCTCTGTCTTTGCACCATTCAGTTTTAGGAATGACTTGTCCATCCACACAGAGATCTTCCTTAGGCATGATGTTAGGCCAGGCTCAGAATTGCCCTGCTGGCTAAGGGATACCACCAGCTGGGTGTCGTCAGCATAAGTGAAGATCTGGATCCCACAAGGACACACCAATTCTGAAAGAGAATTCATGTAGATGGTAAACATGGTAGGACTTAAGGAGGATCCCTGGGGGACTCCACACCGCAGAGGAATCTGATCTGAAGAAGCTTCATCTTCGTAGACAGAAAAAAGACGGTTTTCGAGGAAGGACTGAAGCCAGTTCAGGGTTACTCCAGCCACACCCACCTCCCTGAGTCTTTGGACCATTAGTTGGTGATTAACCGTGTTGAAGGCTGCGCTGAGATCTAACAGGATAAGAGCAGCACAGCCTCCATCATCCATAATTTTCCTAGACTCCTCTATCACAGCAATACGAGCAGTTTCGGTGCCCTGTTGGCATCTGAAGCTTGTCTGTGTGGAGTGCAGGTAGTTTTTTCCAAAAAAGCAGACAGTACCAAATTCACATCTTTTTCAGCTAATTTGCTGATTCCCGGCAACAGAGAAATAGGCCTATAATTGGCCCAATCCTCAGGGTCAAGATTTGACTTTTTCAAAAGTGCTTTGACCCTTGCCTTCTTCCAGAGAGGAGGCACCACTCCACTAAGAGAGAGGTGTTTATCACATCCTGCATAACCGGGGATACTATTTCAGAGACCTGGTTTAGGATTGCTGGAGGGGCACTATTAGGGTGTGTGAGGGTTATTTAAATAAGATTAACCCTTTCCTTCCCTGCCCCTTGGAAGGTGGTACTTCACCTGAAACAAGTTTTACCCTGGAAGCCAGTAAAAGATATTAGGTGGGATACCTTTTGTTTGTATGAAGTAATTTGGGAGGACTGTGTCCCTTCCATAAGGTGGAAGGAACTCTACCCTTAAGACTTGAGAAAAGGATCACCCATCCCTCTCACAGGTCCTGTACATACCAGTTGTTGTGCAGCTGACAACTGTAGGGTTTATTAGAACATAATTTCTTCCCAATTCCTTGATGCATATAGCTCACACAAGATAGCTTACATTGTGAGATACTTGCATATAAACCTCCTTCCATCCAAAATGACGGAACTACTCGGATTAGCATATACGGCCGAAATGGTATCTGCAATACTATCAGCTCCATCCCTCCTACCAGACCCTAACATCACACAGTGCTTAAACGAATCACAAAATTAGGACAAACAAAATAAACTGAAACAAGACCAAATGAAAACCCTTTTTACATGCTGCTATAATGACTGAATATTTATGAGGCAGCACAGCACAAACAGGGATATTAGTCACCAATGAACCCAGAAATTTCCTGGAAGACCCCATTTTCAAAAAAGAATGTTCACTCATAGCTTGGAGACCTCACGAGACTGACTTTATTCTGATCATCAACACAGCAAAGCGGTTATCGGAGGATTTGCTGATCAAGATCAAGGCCATCGAAGATGCACTCAACACCCCAAAGAAGATCACTGCATTCAAGAAAAAACTGGATGAAATAAACAAAGAGATCGGTGAACACAAGGACTACCTCAGGCAGAGTAAGATCAGTAAACTACATACAGATCTGAAGAAATGTTCCCATGAGAAGTTGTATCCATACATCAAAGACGACTGCAAGAGACAATATGATTTAGAAGCAAAGTCATCAAATGGGAGTGACTCGAGATCATCTTACTCTGATCAAGAAGATTGGTCCAGCGACAACTCAACCAAGAGCTGGAGAGAACAGAGACACAGAAGAGGTGCATATCACCATCCTACTTTCCCTCAACCACCGATGTTTCTTTTGCCAGGACAGTATGTTCCTGTCATGCTCTTTGAAGTAGGGATGGAGAGTAGGACGCGCGGCGAACGCACGGGCATTACCGACCACAAAAAACTACAAATCCCAGGCCTTGCTTCCAGGTAGCCGCGCACGCAGGCCGATGACGTGCCTACCCGGAAGCCATTTAGGATGGGCGGAGGCAGCGATCGGTGCTGCGAATTTGGATTATCCGGAAAACTCGCCGCAATGATAACCCGCGCCTTGGAATCCTGACGCCTCTGGAATCGGCATTGAAGGGCAGTAAGGGTGACGGTGTCACCGTTTTAGAGGGAGCATATCTTTTCGACACCTCGCAAAGAGGTGGAACAAACAATTGGTGTAAGCGCAAGACATTGGTCTGAGTGTGGTGGTGTAACAAATATTTGGGGCAAGCGCAAGACATTGGTCTGAGTGTGGTGGTGTAACAAACAATTTGGGGCAATTGCCTAACAGTGGTCCTCATGCTATAGGTGGGATGCAATACTTCCAACGTGGGCTGTGTATCGTTGTGCTGAACATTCAACCCATACAAGCCCTACTGGTATGAGATGGTGAAACAATTAAGCTGTATTGAAACAGCTGGGGAATGCTTGTGAGACGTGTTAAGCCAAAAGCGCTAATAGAACAAAGGAAACCCTTGGCATGAGGATAATGCAATTTTTGCATATTTCATTTACGTTGATGATTACCCTGCAACTACCGTATGTGCCCTTGTGCTCTTTCTCACTCTTCTAGCAGGGGCCTGGTGTGAGATAGGTTCAACCCCCTCTGTGATGCAAGTACTACAGTTCTTGTGGTGGGTACAGTGTATGTATGAGTAGGTGTGTGTGTGTTAGTATTGTATTATCTCAATACTTACCTTGAGCTTTTTTCTCCTTTATGTTGCATGTAAAGGAGCCTGCATATATGCGATCTCTTCAGCAAGAGCCTGATTACAAGAAAGCCAGTTGTATTTTCCTTTACAGGTAGATATTGCACAGTATATTGCTTTGGGTTATTGGTTTAGGCGTACTGGAGGTAGAATAGGTTGGTAATTGTGTTTTGTTTTCACTTGTAGGTCTCACTCCCCGCTGTCCTCATCCTTTCCTTCCCTCGCTTAATCATTCTTACCCTCTGCGCTGTTATAGCATCAGAGGGTGGAACGATTAGGCCTGGGCTAAATTTCCGTTCCGCTCGCGGAAATTGCGATAATTTGACATTTTCGCGTTCCGTGGAGAGCGCGAAAATGTCAAAATTTCCGCATTCCGCAGCTTAGCGATAATTTGTTTCTTGCTCGCGCTGTAAAATAATACATTCTCGCGCGCGCGCGATCGCCTTACCTGAATCCCCGCGTTCGCCGACAAGTTTTCCCGATCCGGTCGCCTTCTCCACGAGATGTTGGATTGTTGGTAGCCATTTGCGCTGTCTCGCGACAGTTCGTGCCCGCAGTAATGTCATTGGTCGCGCGATCACGTCTTTCTTCTCGCGATCATGCACCGCGAGAAGAGTGAAAACAAGATGACCGCGCCCGCGAGCAACCGCATGGGTAAGTTGGCGAGCCGCGACCACGCAGAAAATACCGCAAACGGGCGGGAAAAAAACTTCGGCATCTTCCCGATATTTCCGGGTGTTTGCGGAGATTTTTAACATTTTCGCGATAATTTGCGAAAGTCACTTTTGCAAATTCCGCCCACCCCTAGGAATGATTGAGAGGTGGACCCATTTGAGCAACGCACCGATCCTGGGAGTTTGGAATAAAACCTTGACAGTCCCCCAACATTTTCAAGGCCTCCTACAATTCCAAAACATGACATACTTTCAGCCAAATCAAAACCAACAATATTTTTTAGGGCGGGCGGCAGTCAAGGAAGACAGGGCAGACGAAGTGCAAGGAGAATCCAGTGGGACGACGGGGGAAGGGAAGGAGTAAACACAAGGAGTCAAACAAGGAACTAGCAAGCAGGCCCGAGCAGCCTGTAGACCTTGTAGTTAACCTCACAGATAAAGTACTCACACTTAGTGAACTGGCAGTCTTGAACAAGGGTCTTGGTTCTGTCCCATCCACCAGTATGGACAAATTTCAGACCAGATGCGAATTGAATTAATTGATCAGGAAAATCCGAGTGAAAACTTTCTTCCAAAGAAACCCCATGGTAGAGACGGATAATGGATACATGAATATCAGGAAAAAATCCAGATTCAATCCACCAGCCTCCACAATGCCCCCATAGGAAAGATACGGTGATCAAGTAGGTGGCAAAATTAGACGGAAGAAGAGACATCTTCCACAACCTCAGCAAAATTGAACAAGAGGCATTAAAATCTATCAGCAAGAAAACAAATCTAGTGTTCAAACCAGCAGGCAAAGGCAGAACTCCTGTCATTCAAGGTCATAAAAGGTACAGGGAAGCATTTCTAAACCTATTTTCTGACACCGAACAGTATACCCCATTACAAAGAGACCCAACCAGATGTCTGAAACGAACCATCAAGACCATCATGGGAGTAGCCTTAGAAAAAGAATGGATATCAAAAAAGGACATGAATTTCTAAACACCCCTGAAACAAAGACTCCTCAGTTCTACACAATACTCAAAATCCATTAAGTTAGATTACCCCCACTGGGCAGACCCATTGTGTCGGGAGTAGTCTCTCTCCTTGAACCACTCTCACAATACACTGACTGGTTTCAAATGGATTATGACATTAGCACATCTAGCAGTGACAGAAAACTTCTTCAAATTTGAAGATCAGATCCATCCACAATGGCACAGAACTTCCATGGGCAGTACATTTGCCCCAAGCATAGCCTGTCTCCACATGAGCTGGCTAGAGGAAAAGAACATCTGGATGAACAACCCTTGTAAAAATGAGATACGCCTGTGGTGCCGCTACATAGACGATATCCTAGGTATTATATGGCATGGGGATACAAAGTTCACTGAAGGATTTAAAGAATGGCTAAACCAACTCAATCCATACCTATGCTTTATTAAGACCACCAACATCAACATGGTCTCTTATTTGGATGTAAACATCATAGCTAAAAATTGAAAACTTGAAAGCACATTGTACACAAAACCAATGATCGCAACAGCTTACTCCACTTTAACAGTGCCCACCCACGATCTCTACGAGAAAATCTCCCAGTGGGCCAATACCTCAGGACCAGAAGAAACTGTTCAGACTTATATAGTTTCAAAGAAGAATCAGAGAAACTGATTGAAAAACTACAGGAGAAGGCATATCCAAAGAGGATCATCGAACAAAGGCAGAAAAGGGTCTGCAATACTTCACGGTCGGCATTGCTCAAAACCAATGTGAAGGAAGCAACCAATTCAACGATGTGTCACTACTTATAACTCCTCCTCTAATACCATAGAAAGAATAATAAACAAGAAATGGCACATTCTCACTTCTAACCAATTGGTCTTCAGAAAAACCCTGTTCTCATTAAAATGGAATAGGAGCAGTAGGGATGTATTGTACACAGTAACAGCTGGAGAGGCCCACAAGAGAAACAAATCATCCTATGGGAACAAGCACAAGTAAAGGGGCATTTTCCATGCGGTTACCGTACTATATGTCCATTCACTACACAATCCAATTCTCTCAACCGAGGCATTCTCACCGCGTGGGAACAAAGACATCACACTAATTGCAATAGCAGCAACGTCATGTATATGATCACATGCCCTTGTGGCCATCGCGACATAGGGGAGACCACCAGAAAGGTAAAAATTCTTAGAAGTGAACATAATGTAAAAGGACATCTACTAAATTAACAGCACATTACGTAGAGATGGGACACACTGATCTAGATATAAAATGGACAGTGATCGAGAAAGTAAATTACAGCACTTGACAAACAAAGAAATTACACGAAAAGAACAATGATGGGTCTACAGACTTAGTACACATAGATCTGGACTCAACGGTGAGATCCTGTGGAGTCAGTTGACTCTCAACTGAAAGGCATATTCCCTTTTCCACTTTAACACACGTTACCCATTGATACAAGAGAGAGAAGAGTAAATATTACTTATATAAATACTAGTTACATACAATTCTTGATGCAATACTGCAAACATGACACTCACACACACCGATGTATACAACTATTACGCTTATCTGTCACCTCCACCTATGGGAAAAGCAGAAACATCAGCAGGAGACACCAATTTGGTACTCCACCTGATTATTATGAAGTCTCCCAAACATAGTGCTTACGGAAAATCCAAATGTTCTGAGATGTCACAAGCGTTTGGGTATTGCATAATGCTTCCCTTTAATGCCATGTACCACCACTCCTCGCAAGCGGACTGACTCCGGCGAGGTCAGAAAATGAGCTGAACTACAAGTCCCATGAACGCTTGGGTTGTTTGTAGTCCCACTATGACCAGGTTTTCCTCCCAACAACCTCCTAGAAAGCCTCCGGCCCACCCTTTACACCCTATACACATCACAGTGATGTCACATCACCCAACGAGATCAGAGCACGTGATCCGATCGGATGCGGCTGCGGCATGCCCGGACCTAAAAATACGCACTCACCAGCACTTGGCAATTGCAAGCTGGGAGATGTGTAACCAAATAGGTATGTCAGAAGGGTAGGACCCTTGATGAATTAAGTCCATGCATGTGTGCTTATTTGATCGAATATATAGTGCGTGTTACTGTAAGATAAGACGCTTTTTCCCGGTCCCATGCTTGGTTCTGTCTTTCCCTATTTTTGATCCTTTCCTTTTTTAAAACATAGAGTGTGACTACAAGGCGATCCTTGCCTTCGCTCTCTCCTGAGACACAAAAGGTTTAACACCAAAGGGTGAGTGGGTTTATACAGCATGTATGAGTGTGTCTGTTGCATGATTATTTTACACTATTTAAATTGATATACCACACACACGGGGCATGCTATGTCTTATGAGGGTTACCACAGCTCTCCAACTGATAATGGATGGATGATTATATCACCGAATAGGCATGCACTGTTATAGCTATTACGATTGAGTTGATTTGATATTTGATACACCACAGGTTCTTGCAAAATTAGTGGGCACCCTACATATTGTTTTGCTATGGAAGATCGGATGAGAAAGGTTCAAATTCTGGCACTACCTGAATGATAATTGAGGGGTTAACAAAAAAATAACCCTGTTACCACTACAAGTAGTATGCACTGGGTGATGCATGCTACCATATAGAATCTCAGATTAGGATTCGATACAAAGCACTGGCCATTCATGATTTGAAAAAATATACCACGGATACCAGTACTAATATGGCCTTTTTAATTACAGGTTGGACTCAAGGAAAAAAAAGTAACAAGAAGGGCAAGTGTATACTTTGCCCAGAGAGGTGATCCAAATCACCCTGATAAAAGCCCCAGACCTATCTAGACCATAGAGTAGGGCTGAAACATGCAGGTCTAAGGTCATAGGACTATTATATCCTAAATACCCTCCTTATATATATTTTTAACATCCCTGGCTACACTACCAATAAAGGGATACCTTGAAGTAGGTTGGAGGATTTTTAATATGTATGCCCCCTGTTCTTTTTTTCTTTCTTTTATGTGCTCCCTGGGACGTGGTTGAGCCCAACCTGACCTTTAGAAGTCAGGGTGAACCCAATGATGAAGCATGACACTATTAGAGTATGTGAGGGTTATTTAAAGAAAAGGAACCCTTTCCTTCCCCGCCCCTAGGAAGGCCACCTAAAAAGACTATTACTCAGCACACCGGTAAAAAATATTGGATGCCTTTTGTTTGTATGAAATAATTTGGGAGGATGTATCCCTCCTGTGCCCCTTCCATAATGTGGAAGGACCGCTCTACCCTTTAGACTTGAGAAAAGGATCACCCATCCCTCTCCTAGGTCCTGTACATACCAGAATTATATATGTAACCTGTCACACACTGTTTGGATGTACTCAGAAGAATTAGTGAGGTATTTGCTGTGACACAGTTTTTATATGCAGAGTTTCTAAAAATGTAAATCTGACACATCTAAGTAGAAATGTATTGAAGCACTAAATGTACCAGTGACACAGTAGTAGAGAGGCACAGAAATAGCTCTTATGTTGTGTTTTTGTATCGGTTACTGGATCGAGACACTCTATGTACTTTTAAACTTTGGTTGATGTTTATTTTAAAATTGAGTACATAAGGGATAAAGTGGTGTTTTAGCGTGTATAAGTGAGAATTGAAATATGAAAACATTTAGGGCCATATGTAGGTAGCCCAATACCGGTCGGTAACGGCCGATTTTCGGTAATTATACCGTTACCGACCGGTATTTAGGCTTTTGATATGTAGGGGGATCATTTCTGTATTCGGTAATTTACCGAATCGGTAAAATTACCGAATCGGTAATTTTACCGATTCGGTAAATACTGAATACAGAAATGAGATGTAGGGGGAGTGTGTGGTGGGTGTGGGGATTCGTTATTTACCACCAACTGAAAGTTGGTGGTAAATGACGAATGACTCAGTAAATGCATTTTTTGGCCCTTAGATGTGTGCAATGTGGCAGACACACATACCCTCAGGGCATGTATGTGTGCCACATGTGCACACATGCAGGAATCAGGGGTGCAACAGGGTGTCAATGTGACACCCTGCCACCCTTGATTGAGCTCCACCCATTACCGATTCGGTATTTACCGATTCGGTAATGGTAACTGGCTTCCCATTGATTCCTATGGGCCTCCTGGCCCATAGGTATCAATGAGATACAGGTTACCATTACCGAATCGGTAAATACCGATTCTAAAATACCGACACTTACCGAATCGGTATTTTTTTACCTACATTACATTTACCGATTCATAAATACTGAATCGGTAAAATTCGGTATTTAAGAATCGGTAAATGTAATTTACCTACATAAGGCCCCAATTGTTTAGTTAGTTAAATCGAACAAACAATAAAAAAAGTGAGAATTGTGATATGGTGCAGGTTTGTTGTAGGAGAGGGTGCTATATTAAAACCTGACTAATGAATTAAGTTTTGTTTTTTGGTTGGGTTTGGGTTTGGTAAATTGAAGTAAGTGCTTGTAGTTATATAGGAAGTTCATTTGTAGATTTTAAACTACATCATAACTAGGGCTCCCAGTTTTATGGTATTTTTTTTTTTACATTTCCGTCTGTATTTATCTATATTTATTTTTGGGCCATTTTATCTGTATTTATCCATGTTTATGTTGTGTTTTGTGTCTAAATGAAGTTGAAAAACGAAACATTTAGATATTTATTTAACTGATAGACGTGCGCTCATACTTTGATGTCTGTCATGTTTTAGCTATTTAAGCTACCAAATATTACATAACAATACATCCACTGGTAAATACTAGCATTATACCACAAATGTTTATTGACATAAGCTTTTATTTGAAGAAATTTCATCCTGCTTTTTACTTTCCCATTCTGCCCATCTGCTCAGCTGCTGGGCTATAGTTCAAGAAAGACAGCACAGAGAGTCACTTTAAAGCAGCACAAATTTCAGTATTTATCCACTTTTAAAAATAAATGCAGACAGAAAACACATTGTTTTCTGTATGTATTGATCTGTAAAAGTCAGTAAGAATGGAAAACAGGGAGCCTTAATCATAACATTAAAACTGTTTTTGTATTATGTGTAAGCCAGTAGTAAAGTAGTTGGTACATTGGCTAGAACTTTTTTTTAAATACAGCTACTTTTTTTAGAGAACAATATCTGCATAATTACAGACAGAATGCCTACCAAAAATCGGAGAAAAAAAGGAACAGAAGCCACTACAGTATCTATACAGAACTGAGACTCAAAAGGGGCAACATGAAGAAAAATTGGTGAAGGAAAAAAAGCTATTGATAAGAGGACAAAGTCATTTCTTGAAAATATACTTTTGCATGGTCCTTTTGCAGACGTAGAAAAGGTTTGTGACAATGTTCAGTTTGTTTCTTTGGTCCTGAGCAGGATTCTAGGGAAAATGAAAAGTTGTTAAGAGGAGGAGCTGCAGAACAGGAACACAGACCTTACAGTGGATAGTTTTGAAACATTTAACACAGTTTGGTCTAAAAAACCAGAGTATGTTTGTATATGTTGTTGACGCACCACTGGAAGATTCAAACAAAGATGTTGACTTGTATTTAAAAAGTGAAAAAGTAAATAATGGAAACTGGCAAAGTTAGCTGTGTATTTATTTGTAGAGGAATGCTCTGACTTGCCCATATGGCAAGTTATATGTAAGTAGTGTTACACAAAATTATAAGATAATAAAACGAAGACAACATAGATATCAGATACCCATTTTGTAAGATAATAAAATGCCTGCTAATGTAGAAAATCTATGAAGGGCCACACATTTTTAAAAAAATCAACATTTATGATTCTTTGCAGCATTGCGAAGGGCTGTTATGGACTTCTCTCCAGCACACACAAGAGCTCCCCAATCAACAGTATGATGCCATCTGGGAAAACTGTAAAGCCAAATCTTGACTTCTGAAGGGACTCTTAGCCCTGGTGTTGTTGCGGTTGCTATTGAAATTGAGGGTCCTTCAGCCTTGTGTTGCCTTCTTGTTGCTTTTACACTATTGCTCTGGTTTGTTTTTAGATGGTAAAGCATGGACGTTGTCCTGCACTGATATTTTTTATTTGTACCCCTTGACAATGTTTTGTGACATATTGTGCATTCCACATATCTGCTCACTATGAACTTGTCTTAAAGAACGTTCACGATAGGTAAATGGGCGTGTTCTTATTTTTTTAGTTGAAAATTGTATTATCCAATGATTTTCCGTTATTTCTCTGTGACATGATTTTCTGTTTTATTTTTATTGCTTTTGTAAAGTTTTAAACAAATGTTCTTTTTCTTATGGTAACAAAAAGGCAACTGGGACAGAAGGAATTCAAAAATGTGCAATGAAAAATTTGAAAAAAATATATAAGGGAATTCAAAATGAGCATGTATGATTGTTTGCAGCATTGCAAATAACTGAACACACTGCTCACCAGCACATATACCTTCACTACAGTCCATGCAATATGTGGCTATTCTCGAAAACTCTGGAGCCATTTCTATGATAGGTTTCAAGATAACATAAGATGGACTTTGTCCCACAAGAATATTTTTTGTTTATCCCTCTAGAGAATATTTTCACACATTCTGCATTGCACTAGTTTTGCAGCAGTTTTTGATTTCCCATGAGTTTGGGTAACAATGGATAATGAATCATACTAGCTTAACATGTAAGCCTCCCTTACCTCAACGTTTCCCTACTTTGTTTCCCCTTCCCATTAAAGTGAAGCGCTCTGATACCCTTCAGGGTCTTGTTCGCGCCATACAAAACTTTTGTAAATAAATAAATGGAAAGTTTGATGTTTGTTTTGAAGTTATGTTGTGTTTGTGAGTTCAAATGTTGAAAGTAATTATTTTAAACTTGTGTTTTAGAAAAATGTTGTTAAAATAAAGTTAAACTATTATGTTACTAAACAGCTAGACTCAAACTTTGTGTAAAATATGTCTATACATCTGATTTACACTTTGTCATTTGTATTTGCGACTACTGATGTCATTGTGACCTCCGGTGTTGCTTTGAAGAAGGAAAACGTATTTTTGATGTACTGATGTATTTATTTTGACAAATGAATACAAATGGGAAAGTTACATTACTATCTTACTAAATAGCTACACTGAAACTTTGTGTAAAATATGTCTATATATGTGCTTTACACTTTTTCAAAAACACCAGGTATTTGCAGTCTGTCCTTGGAAATTGTACTCATGGAATCACACAGGCACTACCTTTGCAATCATCAAGGATGTCCTTTCTCCACCACTCTGCAAACACTCCTCCTGGTACACTATGACTTGGGAGATGTAGTCCCCTTGGCTACTGAGGGTCATTGGAGGCCAACTACCACCCCTGTTACCTCCAGCAAGTTCCACATAGTGAGTTTGCTAAAAGGTCTTCGGAGACCACGCCTCTTTTCTCCATCAGTCTGCAAATACATCTCATAGCACACTACTGGTTGGGAGTGAAATTCTCTTGGATGCTAAGGAACTTTGGGGACCAAGAAGCCCTGCTGGTACTTTTTGTATGTCCTACACAGTGGGATTGCTGAGAGCTAGTCAGAGGCCCTGCCCTCTTTTCCCCATCATTCTGCAAACACCATTGCTACTTAAAAAAACAAAGAAATTCACTGAAAAAAATAAAGGTTACAGGGCTGTTAAAGTTAGGAAATATAATTTTTTTAAACTTAGAAATTTACTGAATAAAACAAAGGCTACAGGGACGTAATAGTTATGCTGACATTTCACATGTACCAAACCAGAGAAATTCAGCAGTTATAGTTAGCTGATCTAACTATAACCAGCACCCCCACAATGCACTCCTTATAACCTCACATATTATATCACTCATGACATGGTCAGTGACATCACTCATGACATTATCCACAGAATCTCTGACGCACAACGCACACTCCAACATAACCTTTCATATACACACTCCAACTTCTACACTAGCATTCTCAAAACCATTGACACAACTATACCAGTACTTACACACCCACTCACCAATTCATAATTCTACACATGTATACACTCAGTTACCCATACAGCCACTCATACACCAACTCACTCACTAATACAGCCACTGATATCCACTCATGGGCCCATCCTGTCACTGAGGCAAAGTCACAAATAAAGCTACTCACACACCTACTCACTCACCTATAGTCAATCACACAGCCATTTACTCAACTACACAGTTATACACATGCCCACTGATTTATTTATACTGATACTAACACATACTCACTCACCTATACAGTCACTGACAGAAGCACACACTCACCCATACAGCCACTATTGCTATCACTCATCATAAATAGTCAGTCATATACTCCAACACTCACCTATTCTGCCTTTCACATATGCAGTTTCTCACCCATTTACCACTGACATATCCATTCACTCACCGACCAAGCCATACACACACTCACTAACCAATACATCCCTTACACACATACTAACAAACACATAGAGCCACTGTCTCACCCATGTACTCCTCCATCCGGGTAGTTACACACTCCCTCATCCACCGACACAGACATTGAGACACCTATACATGTACTTAGGCAACCAATCACTCACTCATATAGAAACTCACATACCCACTCACACATTTATACACCCACTTAGACACCAACTGACAGACAGATACACAAGTCACTTACCCATAAATTCAATGAGACACTTAATTTTTCACTTATACAGTTACTCACACACCCATGGAATCATCCAATCAGGCACTCATACACCCACTGGTTCACCAATACAACTTGGTATGTATATTTAACACTCATAAACATTTTTAAAAACATGCACATTCAGTGGATGATGTCATCAGTGATGTTGTTTAAGATGTCTTCAGTGATGTCATCAGTGATGTCACTGACCATGTCATGAGTGATGTAATATGTTGAGGTCACAAGTAGTGCAGTTAACTATAACTGCTGAATTTCTATTGTGTTGTACAAGTGAAATGTCTGCCTCACCTAAATGGCCCTGTAAACTTTGTTTTTTTTGGTGAACATACATATCGGTGAATTTATTAAAAAAAGAGCCCTTGTTTTTATATGAGTTTTTGGTAGCTACATGTAAGTGCGGATGCAGAGCTTTAGGTTGTTGAGAAAAACCCTGTTTTCTTGATATGTTGTGAAGTGTACTCCATGACTTCTGTAGATGTCTTCCATATCAAAACGTATATTGTTGTTATAGATAGAGCCCATCCTATGATCTCTGAGGTAAGCAGAAACAGCTTTATTGACATTCTTCCTAGCTTTCTCAATCTGTGGACATAATTGATTTCACCACTTACATTTCTGTTTTTGGCATATATTAGAGTATACAAGGACAGTTTGAGGCAAAAGCAACATCAATTGTGCAAAGGTGTTCTTCATTAGCATTTCCAGAGCTACCCCAGTCAATGTGCCTAGTTCATTGCCACCACAGTGCACAATCATAGGCCATGGGGTTGGAGATGCAAAAAGGTTTTAACCAAAGGCATCAATTGGGGCCACTTTAATCCTCTCTGTGCAATCCATTTAATGCCCACATTTTGTAAAGCTAGGTCTTTATCAATAAATCTGCATTCAGCATACCCTTTGCACCACTAAACATAGCTGTGTCCAACAATTCATACTGTAAGCATCTTGAAGCGATGTCTGTTTTTTCAAAAAAAGTAGATAAATGATTGGTTGTTTCTTAACATTGTACACTCAAAAAATAGGGTACATGTTACTTTCTTTAAAAAGCATATTTCTTATTGGTTATTTAAAAATGTTTGAAAGGTACAGTAGATAGGATAAGGTAATATTTTGCAAAAGTCAACCACACTTGCTGTTTGCATCTGTAACCTTGTGTGCTGAACTTGAAAATATAGTGAACTTGTGACCTGCCTGTTCAGTTGAAAGTTGCAAAAACTGTTACTATGGAAACTGGGATTAAGCAGTATGGGGGAAAAGTTGAATCTTAACTGTGGTTTTAAAATATGGAATTGTAATTTACATATAAGTAATATGTTATTACAGTAAGATTCCCCAAGTCAGTATTGTGTTTAGAAATGGTGTGTTCTTAAAAAATAGTGCTATTATTATTAGTAATATTTTTTTAACTCCCTTGTGGATTCGTCGCTCCATCGCGATGGTGCACGGTAGAGTCGCAACTGTAGAAAATTCCAGAATCAGTTTGGGCACTTTTAAAATTCAGTTGGCAAGGGTTAATATGTCTAACCAATAGAAATGTGTTTTAAAATATGAAATAATGTAGGAAGCAATGTGATTTTTTACTTACATTTATTTCTGTGGAGAAAGAGAGGGGAAGTATGCCATTACTGGCTTTACCTTGTTGACAGTGGTGCATTACATTGATTGTGTGCATAAGAAAATCTTTTATGAGTTTGTGATATTGCGCATTCTACAAAACTATTTGGAAGGTAAGTTATATATTTGTGAGGTGTATTATATATTAGTCTTATTTTCAAACTTTTAAAAGTATTTAAGCACTGTGATGTTTTTAATATTTTATTAAATGTAGAGATATGTATTGTAGTTTGTTTTATTGTGGTAAAGTGTTGTTTGGATTAGACTGTATATAGTAATATGTGTATATTAGAAGATGAATTAGTGATTATGGAAGTTGGTATTAGTGTTTGGAAATCTAAAATTGAAGTATATCATATCATTTTTGGTGTTGCTTTCAAATTGAATATGCACTCTTTCAAGTTTTAAGGTGTGCATGGAGTTGTGATTGAAGTATGTGTGTACTTGTATATGTATTCTCAAATGTTTTATACATTTGAAGATGCATGATGTATAAGAAAGAGGTGTTGTTGCTTTGTATCTGGCTAAGCTCAGGACTGTGAATAGTAGTAGAATAGTGAAGTTGTAGTGCAAAAGTGTGGTTTAAAACATGTGTACATAAGGTATTAGTGATTAGGGTACTTTTTGTAAGTCTATAGAGAGGTACATTTGAAATATGCCACATAGTTTTTTTGTATTTTCATGAAATAGAAAGTGTGTTCTGTGAAGTTTTGAAGTGTGCATAGTGTTGTGATTGAAGAAAGTCTTTACTAGAAGCTATATTGTGATGTGTGTTATGTATCTAAAGATGGCAGATGTATAAAACACATATATGTATCTATTTGTATGTTTCTTTTATATATGATGCCGCTAGCAAAAGGTACAGATATATACATGCATGCTTTTAGGAATATGGTGAGACTTACAGTTGAGACATGTGACGGGTTTGTGCTTTATTTTGGTTAGTTGTAACTCTCTAAGTAGTTGTAGAATGGTAAAGCTGCAGCACAAAAATGAGGTTTAACACATGTTTGCAGAGAGATTAGATATTAGACACATTTTTATGAGTCTGTGGAAAGATACAGTTCAAATATACCGCATAATTTTCAGTGTCTGTTTGAAATTTGAAGTGTAGTCTGTCTAGTTTTAAGATGTGGATACTGTTGTGAGTGAGGTATATCTCTGCTTGCAAATCTATTATTGAACGTGTTATATGTCTGAAGATGTTAGATTTATAAAACACAGGTATACATATATTTGTATGCTTCTTTTATATATGATAATTTGTAAGAACAGTGGTCCTTGGCAGAGGTCTAGTATAAACAAACAATCTATATAGACTCAAATCAGTACTATATCCCTGCTGTCCAGCTGGACAGTGCGATTTAATGAATATCAAGTTAAGCATCTGAAAAAGATAAATAAAGTGGGACACAGTCCTGCGTGCTACACATTACAGTAAACAGAAAGTAATGAAAACAAACATTCAGGGAGGGCAAAAAGGGTTTGTTTGCAATGTGAACAATTAAACAAGCAAAATGGAAACACAACCGTTACACTTGAATATCAAATCAAGTTGTGTACACAGTGTCAAGCAAGTCGACGATGTTTTGATCCCTTTGCGAAGATATTGGGATCATCATCAGGACAAACTTAATGCATGCCTGAGGACCATAAGGTCTATGAAACAATAGAAATAGTGTGAAAGAAAAACAGGCAAAAAAGAAATTGAGAGTAGAGTAATTAAAAGGACATTCCTTATCACCATTGTGCGTATGACGAGGCGAGTTAAAAAATTAAGGATGATTAGGTTCCTAGACTGTGCACAGTGAGGGTGCTCATGGTGATTGGGGGGGGGGGGTTTGGGGGAGTTGTTGGTCTAATTGAATGGGCTTACCAAACTCGGTAAAATCGCCAAGGTAGGTCAAGGTGTTAGAAGATGAAGGTCGGAAGGATGTGTGTATGCCGGAAAAGCAATGGGCTGGATACGCGCAAAACTTAGATGGAATGAGCCAGTCAGTGGGGAAAGACTGGTAAAGGAGGAAGGAGGAAAGAAAGTGACCTAATGCAAAAGGACTTACCACAGGTGCTGTGGCGGAGTGACCTTGGCCAGACGGATATCTGGTAGGGGTGACAACGGGGCACAAGGGCCTATGGAAGTAATCAAGGTATCAGCAATGGTGTCGGACGTGGATGCTGAGGGGATGGTGGAGGTAAAAATTGAGAGGGGTAACCTCAGAGCGTTCTTGTATTGCGGCCCGGTGCTGGCAAAGGAGGACTACTGATAGAGTTTGAAGCCGTGGGCCGGGCAATCAGCTAGACGTTACCCCTACACTCATTCAATTACCCAGGCATTACCTATGCACTACTCTAATCCCCCAGATATTACCCCTGCACTCATGCAGTCAGCAATGCATTAGATATACACTCTTCCAATCACCCAGGCACTATCAATGCATTCCTCCAATCACCCAGCCAGTAACCATGCACTTATGCCATAACCCAGGCACTACTCATACACTCCTCCAATCACTCAAGCACTGCCCATGCACTCTTGCAAACAGCTAGGCATTACCCATGCACTCATTCAATCACCCAGGTACTACCTATGCACTCCTCCAATCACTGAGGCACTATCTCTATACTCATGCAATCAGCAAGACATTATCCCTGCAGTTATGCAATTACCCAGGCATTATCTATGGATTTCTCAAATCCCACGGAGATTAGCCTTGTACTCATGCAATCACACAGACATTAATTATGCAATCCTCGAAACACTCACACATTATTCCTGCACTCATGCAATCCCCCAGGTATTACCCAAGCACTCCTTCAATCAGCCAGCCACTACCTATAGACTTATAAAATCACCCAGGCACTACCCTTGTACTCCTCCTAGAACCCAGGTACTACCCCTGTACTCATACAGTTACCCAGGCAATACCTGTGCACTTATTAACTCACCCAGGTACTACCTCTACACTCATGCAATAAGCTAGACATTACCGCTACACTAATGCAATTACCCAGGCTTTATCTATGTACTCCTCTAATCCCCCAGACATTACCCCTGCACTCATGGAACCACCAATGCATTAGCTATGCACTGCTACTATCACCCAGGCACCACTCTTCCAATCACAAAGGTGCTACTTATGCACTCCTGCAATCACCCAGGATCTACCACTACACTCTTGCAACCATCAAGATATTATTCTTGCACTCATGCAATCACCCAGACATTACTCATGCACTTCTTCAATTACCCAGACATAACCCCTGCACTCATGCAATCACCTAGTCATTACAAATGCACTCCTTCTATCACTCACACAGTACACATGCACTTATAAAATCACCAAGGCACTACTCATGCACTCATCCAATCACCTAGGCACTATCACTACACTCATGCAACCAACCTAACATTATTCCTGTTCTCATACAATCATCCAAACATTACTCTTACACTCATGCAATCACCTAAACATTACCCATGCACTCCTTCAATCACTCAGGCACTTCTTACCAGACATATATAAAATCACCAAGGCACTACCTATGCACTCCTCTAATCACCCAGGCTCTACTTCTGCACTCATTCAATCACCCAGGTATTACTTATGGATTCCTCCAATCACCCAGGCACTCATGCAATCACCAAAACATTAGCTATGCACTGCTCCAATCACCCATGCACTACCCTTGCACTCCTTCAATCACCCAGACAGCATCTCAGGACTCCTTCAATCACTCAGATGGTACCTAGGCACTACCTATGCAGTTATGCCATCGACCCAGGTACTACCATTGCACTCATGCCATCACCATGGGTCTACCTGTGTACTCATCCAATAACCCAAGCAGTACCTATACACTTATGCAATCACCCAGGCACTAGCTATGCACTCATATAATTACCCAGGAACTACTCTTGCACAGCTGCATTCACCCAGGCACTATCCATGCATTCCTCCAATCATCCAGCCAGTAACCATGCACCTATAAATATACCCAGACACTACTTATGCACTCTTCCAATCACCCAGGCACTACCACTACAGTCATTCAACCACCCAGACATTTCTCGTGCACTCATATAATCAGCCAGACATTACTCATGAATGATGAAATATGTGACGTCATCAGCAGTGTATTGCGGGAGCGTGTGTTATAGTTAGCTCAACTAACTATAACGGCTGAATTTCTCTGGTTATGTATGAGTGAAATGTCCAACTAACTATAATGTCCCTGAAACCAGTGTTTTTTTCAGTGAATTTTTAAAGATTTTTAAATGCTGATTTCTAAGCATAACGTCCCTGAAACCTATGTTTTTTACAGTGAATTTCAAAGGTTTTTTAAATGCTAATCTCTAACTTTGCCTACAGAGGTAGGACATGTGCAGAAAGAGGAAAAAAAGCGCAGAAGGAAGCAAGAGAAATGCAGAAAGAACCAACAGAGGTGTTGAAAGAGGCATTGTTGTAAAGTCATCCTGTGCCCCCAATGTTTTGCTGAAGGTTACTGGTAGTAACTGACTCTGCCTAACCAGGCCTCGAGCCAGTGCTATGCTAAAAGACACTTAGAATACAGTGAAAACACCTACAGACACTAGGGTACACTATGGGTTGGGGTACGGCTGTGATTGGCATGACCTCCCCTATAAGGCCCTAGTTCATAATAGGGCAGGGGGATTAAAACTACCTCTAAGTCAGAGGTGCACAAACATGCTTCTTTAACTAGTAGTCACGTTTGCAGAGTGGTAGAGAAAGGGTGCTTGGCCTCCGACTAGCGCCCAGGAATTCCGCTGCATAGGATTTGCAGGAGGTACCAGCAAGGTTTCTTGGCCCCCAAAGTCCATCAGGAATAAAGTGTACTTAATCTCCCATCCTGTAGTCTGCCAGCAGGCGCGTTTGCAGAGTGATGGAGAAAGGGGGCATGGCCTCCGAAGACGTCTTAGGAATCCTTCAGTGTGGGACTTAATGAAGGTAACAAGAGGGGTTACTGCCCAGTGCCAGTTGGCACAGTGTATATTGAGTGATTATGATCGTGTGTTTATTATAATACAAAGGCTATTTTTATATAAAACCTTGTGTGGAGTTCCTTTTGTGGTGTGCCTGGGATGTTGTTGCTGCGTGCGTGCGCAAATGCTTTACACATGGCCTCCGGGATAAGCCTGACTGCTCGTGCCAAGCTACCAAGGGGGTAAGCAGGGGTTATCTTTGGCGTGTTACTCCCTTGCCCTGACTAGAGTGGTGGTCTCTGCCTGGCTTTGGCGCAAGCCTTAGCCAACCAGAAATCCCATTTCTAACATTGGGTATTGGGCATCCTTGGGGGACAACTACCCCTCCTATTTAATTGCTGCTATTGTACCTGGCACTTTGCACTTTCTCCTGCTTTCTTTCGCTCACGCCCTGGTCCACCGCGGTTTTCCTGTTTGCTGTGGCGGGTGCAAGCGATTCTAAGACTCAATTTCCGGCTGGTTGGGGCGGAGCCGGGAGGTTAGCATCCTAGTGCTCGCAGCCTATTTAAATGGCATGCCTTTCCTGTCGCGCAGCGGACGCATGCTGACGTGACTTCTTTGCTGATATTAAATACATCTGGGTAATTTGTTGGCACACAACATTGATTTTACTCGCATCATTTTAAAACTTTTATTGCTGCTATTGTACCTGGCACTTTGCACTTTCTCCTGCTTTTTCTCGCTCTCGCCCGGTCCACCGCGGGTTTCCTGTTTGCTGTGGAGGGTGCGAGCAATTCTAAGACTCAATTTCCGATTTCCGGCTTGTTGGGGCGGAGCCGGGAGGTTAGCATCCCAGTGCTCGCAGCCTATTTAAACTTCATGCCTTTCCTGTCACACAGAGGACGCGCACAGCAGGCGCGCTGCTGGTGCGCCAAAGGCAAGCCCGTCTGCCCCTGTCCACGCCAAGACCGCGCCTTGCACCAGGGAGGCTGTTGAATGTATGCTATAACCGACTAAAAATGTTATATACACCAGGGAAGTACTTCTGGACCCACGGCATGGTGGTGCTCCTTGCCACCATACTGTTGACCCTGAGATCCTAATTGTGAATCATCCCTTTGCCTGTCCCTCGTGCAGTTTCTGCTCTGCACAGGTAGGTGTTGGTTGTACCCCCTTGGAGAAAAGTAAACCTATATCCCCTTCCCAAGAGCATATGCTCCCTTATTAATACCAGATCCCTGATTAAGAACAAAATTGCGTTCAGGAACTTTGTCTCGCTTCGCAAACCGGATTGTATGTTAATTACAGAGACATAGGTAAGGGATTGTTCTGGTCCTGATCTTGTGGAAGCAATCCCTTCTGGATATAGCTTATCTAGACTGGATAGAGTAGGTAGAATGGGAGGGGGTTTAGTCATTCTTTATAGGGATGTCTATACCTGTCGCACCGAGCCACTTACTACACCTTCTGACCAGTACCAGGCATTATATTTCTCTATAAATACTCTTCCCACTGAAAGTTTTTCTGGGGTCCTTTCGTACGGCAACCCGGATCCAGGTCTCATTTCAGCCAAGACTTTAGTAATCTCTTAGAACCCTACTTGTAAAGACCTAATTTTACATTGTTGGGGTATTTTAATTTTCATTTAGACAAATCCTTATGTAAAGACACTCATACCCTTCTGGAAACTTTAGGCTGCTGTGGTTTTTCGCAGCTAGTTACTAGTCCCACCCATATTGCTGGACATATATTGGATGGCATATTTTCCAATGATCCACGGATCAAGGTGGAAGTGCCAAACCTCTTTCATGGTCAGATCACTATTAGGCCTGGGAGAAAATTTCCATCCCGCTCGTGGACGCTGCAAAGTTTTGGCATTTCCGCGTTCCGTGGAAAACACGGAGATGTTGAAACTTCCGCGATCCGCTATGAAAGCGGAAGTATTTTCTTGTTCGCGCTTTAAAAATGCATTCTCACACGTGCGGTAGTGACCATGCATTCGCCAACAAGTTTTCCTATCCGTTCGCGTGCGCCACAAGATGTTGGATTGTTGATAGCTGGTCGCACTATCCCATGAGAGTTTGAGATCGCGAACACGTCATTCGACCCGGAACAGGGAATAAGCATCGCAGCAAGATGGCCACGCCCATTAGCGACCGCATGGGCAAGTTAGAGATATATTTCCATCGAGCACGCAAAAACACATCGCGAACGGGCCGGAAAAGCAATCTCCACGTCTTCGCAATATTTCCGCGTGCTCGCGGAGATTTAGAGCGATAATTTGCGTAGGGCAACTATGCAAATTCCGCCCCCCTAATCACTATGCCATCCCCTTTACACTTCAGACCTCAGCATCAAGCACTGTCTTAGCTGGCAAAAGGATAAGGGAGGAAAAGAGAAATCTGAGCTGCTCTTGCTAATTATTTTATGAACTTTAAGTTTTCTGAGCACTTGGATGCTAATTCAGCAGCAGATAAACTTTCGAAATGGTTGCTAGGAGCCATGGATACTTTGGCACCTGTTACAAAGCATTATGTAGCGAGGAAAAAACCCTCCACTCCATGGTATACTGATAGACTCAGAAAGCTGAGACAATCTTGCCGCAAACAGGAAAGGTTATGGCGTGCAGATTTGGCATCGGCGGGCAGAGAGCTACATAAACAGCGCTTGAGGGAATATAAAGCTGCCATTACTGAGTAAAAAAGACTGTACTATTCTAAAGATACTGAAACAATTAAATCTTCTAGAGAGCCTTTTAATGCTATCAACTCTTATTTCCCCTCCTGCTGCTGATTCCTCTGATCACTCTCAAGAATTTTGTGCCAGAATGGCAGATTTTTCTGCTCTAAAATCACTGATATATATTCCACCTTGGAGTACTATAATGCTGAAATTGCTATATCTGCAACTTCCTAAAATCAACTCTAATATTTCAGTAACCATGGAAGATGAACCAAGGCTACTCACCATCCCTTGCATTTCACTTGAAATGGCAGATCATCTGTTAGAAGGAGTCACCTCTGGGCCTCCCTTGGATGCTTCCCCCCTAAAGGTTTTAAAAGTAGGAAGTGAAGTCATTGTCCCCCACCTCACCACTGTACTAAGTATGGCTATTTCAGAGGGGCAGTATCCCACCCCTTGGAAAACCGCTGTGGTCAAACTGCTTTTAGAAAAGCCTTCTCTGGATCCTAAGGAATTAAAAACTATCGCCCCATTTCCCTGCTAATGGTCCCAGCCAAGATTATGGAAAGCCCCTTGAACTCACACCTTCTCTCCTATCCACTGGACTACCAGCTGCTTGATGGCTCACCGCATGGCGTTAGAAGCAATCATAGCACTGAGTCAGCGATAACAGCAGTTTTTGACAACATCTGGGTCCAGGTTGACACAGGGTATACTACCTTGCTGGTTCTTCTTGACCTTACCACAGCTTTTGATACCCTGTCTCCTTTGAGGCTGGTGAAGCGCCTCAAGGAGATAGGGATCGGGGGCACGGCCCCTGGGCTTCTTGCCTCCTTCCTTAATGAGTGGGCACAGATAGTGAAAATGGGCCAATGTTACTCGGCTTCAAACCCTTTCATATGTGGAGTTCCGCAGGGCTCCTCCCTAAGCCAACACTTTTTAATATCTACATTGCCTCATTGGCAAAGGTTGTGAGATCCTTTGGATTTGAGGTGTTGGCTTATGCTGACAACACACAAATTATGGTGTCCATTACCGACAGCATTAGGGAATCTGACACAAATTTCAAAAACTGCATGCAGGCAGTCTCATCCTGGATGGTGGAAAACTATCTTACACAGAATGGGGAAAAAACAAGATTTTGATTTTTGGTAACCAACATGACATCTGGTCGAATGACTGGTGGCCTGATACTTTGGGCAGCTGCCCATCTCTTGTATCCCATGGGAAAAATCTGGGGGTTATAGTGGACACATCTTCGTCCCTAAACCTTTAGATTAGCAGAACAGCGTCCACCTGTTTTAGTTTAATCAGGCTTCGTAGGAAAATCTCCCAGTTCCTTTCATTTGCATCACAAAAGCAGGCAGTGATTGCCTTGATAATGTCCAGACTTGATTATTGTAATGCCCTCGATCTGGGCATTAACAAGGGCGATGGTTACAGTTAGTGCAGAATGCTGCAGCGAAGCTGGTGATGGATTTGCCTAAGTACCACTCAGTTTCGTCTTCCCTCATCTCGTTGCACTGGCTACCTCTGGATCGAAGAATTCTCTTCAAGGCTCTTTACACAGACTTCAGTATGAGCATTTTATTCGGTTGCACATCAGTCCTCTGTAGGGCATTGACGCCCTTGGGCTAAGTTAGCGCTTTATAAATGTAATATTCATTCATTCATTGCTAAGTTCTCATAATAGGCCACGCCCCCTTTGCCCACCACTCTGCAAACGCACTCCCTGGCGCAATCTTCGATGGGGATTGTAGTCCCCTTCACTGCTGGTGGTCCTTAGGGACCAACCAGCCTACCTCTTACCTCTAGAAAGCCCCACACAGTAGGATTGCTGAGAGGTGGACACAAGCCATGCCCCCTTTCTCCACCACTCTGCAAAAGCACCGCCCAGCATGCTCTTGGTTGGGGGATGAAGTCCTCTTTCCTCATGGGGGTCCCTGGCACCCAACTAGCCCATCGAGTACCTCAAGTAAGCCTCACACAGCCAGATTGCAGAGAGTGGTCTGAGGCTAATCCCCCTTTTTACATCACTCTGCAAACGCAGCTCCTGGTTCACTGCTGCTCGGGGGATGAAGTCCACTTGTGTCCTGAGGTCCTCAGGACACAAGAGGACCTCATTATCCCACCAGCAGTGTACCAAGAGGCACATTTGCAGAGTGGTGTAAAAAGGGACAAGGCCTCGGACCACCTCTCTGCAATCCAGCTGTGTGGCGCTTACTGGAGTTACCTGGCGGGCTAGTTGGACCGCAGGGACTCTCAGTATTCAAGGGGACTTAATTCCACAACTTAGAACGGGCCAGGGGGCGCGTTTGCAGAGTGGTGCAGGGAGGGGGCGGGGCCTCTGGCAAGTTTCTGGATTTTTTAAATATATATTTGTAGTAGGGGGGCTGTGTGGCCCCCCTTCTTTTAGTATTTTTTGGGCCCTTGGGACCCCATCCCCCAGGGCCTGACTCATTTTTTATTAAAAAAAACAATTAAAAACGGGAAGGAGACTGCGCGGCCCCCCTCCTGGGGGTGATTTTGGCCCAGGGACCCCTTACCCCGGGGCATGGCTTCCTTTTATTTAGATAATAAAAAAAAAATTAAAGAGGAGGGAGCCAAGTGGCACCCCTCCCGGGCCACTTCTAGTCTCAGGAACCCTATTCCATGGGGCTGGCCTCTTATTTTAAAATAATTAAAGGGGAGGGGCTGAGTGGCCCCCCTCCCGGACCACTATTGGTCGCGAGGACCCCATCCCCAGGGACATGGCCTCTTTTAAAAAACAAAAATTAAAGAGGAGGGGGCCAAGTGGCCCCCCTCCTGGGCCACTTCTAGCCTCGGGGACCCAATGCCATGGGGCCGTCCCTTAGCATTGGGGATCGTGGGGGAGCCCCAATGCCCCCACGGTCCCAGCCAGCTCCGTGCCTCCTGCGGGGCCGGCATTGCTTTTGGACAAGGGGAGCTGCTAACATGCAGCATCCCCTTGCCCAAAAGCAACCTGCTTTGCTTCGTTGAAGCGAGAGCAGGTTTCCTGCTCTTGCTTCAATGAAGCAAAGCAGGGTTTGCTATGACAGGGCAGGAGCCGTGCTCCTGCCCTGCCATAGCAAACAACAATGTCCTGATGGTGGGCACCCCGGGACACTGCAGGAGCTATCCCTGGGGATGGTGGTCCCCATGGTCATTAAAGGCTCCACGAGGGGGGCCGTGTGGCCCCCCTCCAACATGTTAATAGCCCCGGGGAGGTGTTGGGCCCAGGGCCGTGGGTCTGCAACGGACCCCTGATTTACATATTTGATGCCCCATGGATGTGGTGGTCCCCAGGGCAGTGTGGGGGGCTCGAGCCCCCCACACTAATTATTAGTTACAGCCTCAGGGAAGTGGAGGTCCCCGGGGCTTAGGGGGGCCTGCGAGGACCCCCACTCAATTTTAATAAAGCCCTGGGGTGGTGGCGATCCCTGGGGCTTGGGGGGTCCTGTGAGGCCCCCCGCCTTTATTTAAACTAATCCCCAGGGAGGTGGCAGATCCTGCGCGGTGGGGGATCCGTGTGCCCCCGCACATAAATTATAAAGCCCTGGGGAGGTGACAGGTCTGTGGGGGCCCCCACACCATAATTTAGAATTGCCCCAGGGACCTAGCCCACCAGGGGGGTTTTTAACAAATGAAGCACCGGAGACCATTGTTTGTTTGTTTTTTTAAAATAGTTTCAGCCGGATTAGCTCACCCAGCGTGAATTCGCCTGAAATTATAAAAAATGCTATTTTGGGGACTGGGGGTCCTTGTGGGTCCCCCTGAGCAGGCCTAGAGGCCTCCTTTTCTTATTTTTTACCTTTTTTTACCTTTTTTCACGTGACTCGGCAAGATGGCTACAAACACATTAAGGTTTAGAGTGTTGGCAGCCAATCAGAGTGAAGCTTTTGCCAGGGAGGGTTCCCAAACCCTCCTCAGGGCTGAGATATCTATATTTTCATTTTTTTCATTTCTCAGGAACTTCTAAATGGATTTAAACCATTTATAAAAAAAGCATGCCTCTGGACCAAGACCTACCTTTTTGCCAAATTTGGTGTAATTCTGTTCAGCAGCTCGAGCTGTAGCCTGTTTCAAAATTCCTATGGAAATTAACATGGAGAAAATGCGTTTTGGGACCCCCCTTTGTCTCGGCCCCCGCTTGACGAATCGCCCCCAAATTTTCAAGGCAGGAGCTGACCTGAGTGAACCATTAATTTTTTTAATTTTGCAAAGATTCGTCAAACGGCCAAAGATATTGGCAAATCAAAAAACGCTTTTCCTATGGATAATAGGTTCTAACTATAACTACCTACTGGTAACTGCCAGTAGGTTATAAATATATATTCACTGAATAAACCATAGGTTTCATGCACGTTATAGTTAGGAATTGGTATTTAAAAAACCTTAGAAATTCACTAAAAAAACATAGGTTTCATGGGCGTTATAGTTAGCTGGACATTTCCCTCGTACAAAACCCTAGAAATTCACCCGTTAAAGTTATTTCAGCTAACTATAACTCGCGGCCCCGCAATGCACTGCTGATGACGTCACATATTACATCATTCATGACATGGTCAGTGACATCACTGATGACATCACTGATGACATCTCAACTGACATCACTGATGACATCACTCATGACGTCATCCAGTGAGTCTGTGTTTCTGTAAAGTTTAAATATGTTTAATAGATATAGGGAAAGGCCTATGGAAGAATGAGTGGGTGTATAAGTGTGTGAATGGATGATTTTGTCGGTGCGTGACTGACTCTATAAGTGAGCCATAAACGTATCTTACTGCAGACTAGTGACTAAACTGTGTGAATGTCTGTATCTGTCTGTCTGTTGGTGTATAAGTGGCTGCATGGTTTTGTGAATAGCTATATGAGTGTCTATATGGGTTATTGATTGGTTTTCTGAGTATCTGTATGGGTGCCTGAGTGTTTGTGTGGGCGGGGTGTGTGTGACTTAGTGCATATATGTGTGATTGGTTGATTCTATAGATGCATGGTTTTAAGAGTGCATCTGTAATGGACTATATGGTTGGGTGAGTATATGTAAGGGTGTGTTACTGATTGAATGTATATCTCAGTCGTACATGTGTGAGTAACTACATATGTGAAAGGCAGTATATATGTGTGTAAGAGTATATAACTGGCTATATGTGAGAGTGTGTGATTGTGAGAGTGGCTGTATGAATGAGTGTGTGCTTGTATAAGTAATTGTATAAGAGCATAAGAATGTGGTACTATTTTTATGAGTAAGTGTGTATATAACTGTATAGGTGAGTAAATGGGAGTGTGATTAATTATTTGCACACTGACTAGGTGTGTGAGTATTTCTATGGATGATTGGTGGTGTGTGAGTGTCTATATAGGTGTATAAATGCATATGATAGTCCTGTACTGAGTGACTGTTAGTTTGAGTGACTGTACAGGTGAGTGAGAGGATGTGTGTGTAGACCTAAGAGTCAATGAGTGGGTATGTAGTTATTGGTATTGGAGTATCTATGGTTTTGAGAATGGCCGTCTGAAATTTTGAGTCGGTGTATGAAAGGTTATATTAGGGTGTGTGAAGATGCACTAATTTATCACATGGATGATGTCATCAGTGATGTCATTTGAGATGTCATCAGTGATGTCATCAGTGATGTCACTGACCATGTCATGAGTGATGTGATATGTGACGTCATCAGCAGTGCATTGCGGGGGCGCGAGTTATAGTTAGCTGAACTAACTATAACGGGTGAATTTCTAGGGTTTTGTACGAGGGAAATGTCCAGCTAACTATAACGCCCCTGAAACCTATGTTTTTTTGTGTGAATTTCTAAGGTTTTTTAAATGCCAATTCCTAACTATAACCTGCATGAAACCTATGGTTTTTTCAGTGAATTTCAAAGGTTTTTTAAATGCTAATTCCTATCTAAAACTTATCTCTAAAGCTATGAAGTTTAATGATTTTCATTGGATTTCTAAATGTTTCTATTTCAGTGTGTCAATTCCTTTATGTTTTTTAAAATATTTTTTTCACCATTTTTTAAACTTATTTTGTTCAATTAATTCTTTTAAAAATTAAAAAATATTATTTGTTTTTAATGGTTTTTTTTTTTAAAAATTAAAAAATTTTAAAATATTTTTTAAAAATATTTTTTAAGCTATATTTTCAATACTTTATTATTATTTTTTTATATTTTCTTTGGGGATTCGAGCACCCTATGCGCACCTTTCTTGATCCCTGCGCGTAAGCATCCGCGTACGGTATGCGTTGGGTACAGATTTTTGTGTGCGATTGCAATGCGACCGGTACGCGACTCCAAGCCTATACGAGACAGGTACGATGCACGTTACGTGACGCTTGCGCACTTCTGCGATGCGTCATATGCGTGTATGACGCGATGGGTGCGCGATTCCCGCGAAATATTTTACATTTAAAAAAACATATATATATGTATTTCATGTGAATATTAATTGAAGACAAACTCTAAACTACTCATAAAAGTAATATATTATTACTTCTAATCCTATATTTGTTTTTAATTCAATTTCGCGGATGCGCGCTGGGTGCGTGCTGCGTATCCGCACGGTGCGCGGATCCAATGTAACCTGAAAAAAAGAGATTTGATTGGTTCACTGCACTTCCTATTCTAACTATTGTAAGACCCCACCCATTTTAATCATTCTTCTTTGACCTTCTTTGGAGGAGCATCTCTCTGCAGAGAAGAACATTTTTTGGGAGATTTTCACAGCTGCCATTCTTTTCATTCTAAAGAAAATGGCTTCTGGACAGCAAGAACCATCTGATTCAGAACATTCTTCAGATGATGGGTTTCTTCCAGAAGCTCCTCGCCCTCAACGATATACTTCAGTGGTATGGAAATTTTTTCACCTTTCCTGATGGAGAAGCAAAGACAAATGCAACTATGGGGACGTGCAAAATTTGCCAGAGAGTCCTATCAAGAGGAGATCCAACTAAAAAATACTCTTGCGGGACCGCAAGCATGATGAAACACCTCAGGACTCTCCACACCATCAACCTGGCAAGGGAAGAATGTAGAAGAATGTGTCACAACCCTCTGCCAGCAGTGGCAAGTACATCTACAGCACCGCCAACTGTTGTTCACCCGGACATATGTCCCGAATTTGAACAACTTAAAATGAGTTGCATTAAATGTAATAAACTGCTGTGTTACGGTGAGCAGTCCGTTGAACTTATCTGCAGGGCACAGAGAAACCATCACTGTTAATTTATTTTTATTTTTTTCCTGAAGTTCACTTTTTTGTTCTTCATGCTCCCTTTTTTTGTTTAAAAAAAAATAAAATCACAAAATCGTTGAAAAAAACAAAAAAATAAATATAAAAGAAAAAAGAAGAAAAAAAAAGTTCTTCCAAGAACTAACTTTCCTGGTTTAAAAAAAGAGCTATATTTGTTTGTTTGTGTGTGAAAGTATAGATGAATGTATGTGTAGTACATAATTGACTGAACAAATGCATTAGTAGTGTATGGTGAATGTATAAGTGCAGAACTATGAGGAAGTGCTGCAGCATCACACAGTAAGCTCTTTAACTGCAGTGTGCTGTGGTAGTTCCGAAGCACAGGGATGCAACATATGTACGTAAATATGTTGCAAATCTATGCTTCTCTCTGCACGGGTGCTTAAACTGCAGCCATGTGGTGACACAGGCACCCTTGCACCATGGTGCAAGGATATCTGTGTCATGTGCTGTTTGTTTTTGAGCAGGAAGACACACCTTCCTGCACAAAAACAATAGGGAAACACATTTTTCTCCTTCAATGTATGCTGAACATTTTAGCATGCATTGAAGATTAAAAAATGAGGAGAAATGAAAACAATTTTCCTTGTTGTGCTTTCCTACACCAATTGGAGAATGGTGCAGCATTCGCACACATATCGAGATTTATGATTTCTGATAAATCTGGAGATGTGTCTTGTTCTGTGAGTATTCAGTGCAATCACGCACAACAACACTTATTGAACACCCTTTCAACGCAAAGTGGTGTGTATGATGAGGTTGTATTTACATGGAGTAGACAAAGTACACAGAGTGCCTTTTCCTCTCTTTGTAAATATGAAAGAGTGTCTTGCGCAATAAGTATGTTACAAAAAGTGACATATTTCAGTTTTTAAAATTGCTTGCGAATGATAGAAGGTAAGCACAGAGTTTTGTCTGCAAAGATGCTCAAAGAAGAATGATTGAAATGATTGCAGTCCTTCAATAGGTACAATGGGAAATATTATGAACCACTCAAATCTGTTTTTTTGGAGGACACATGATATCCGATAACAGAGAGATTTCAAAACTACATAGGTATAAATAGAGTGTTTTTAAAAATGTGTTGAAACTTTGTAGCTTCTTGCAGATCTGCCCATTCTGCATATTAATACTTAGTTATACTTACCTTCACAGTAATAGAAATTAAAAATGGTACACATTTTTTTCAGATTTTTTTTGTAATATAATTTGAGATAAATTGCTTATTTTAGAATTAGGATCTGTGAAAGAAGAGACAAAATAGTTATAACATGTAATAATACATTTTTTACAACACATCATAATTTCAACAAAGTAATTTGTTTGCCTTTTTTGCTGTTCTCAGAATATATTGAATTTCACTAGAAATAGTGATTTCAATCGTACTCATGACTTAACAGAGGGCAAAAAAAAAACAATCAAAAAGATTGTTTAAAAAAAACCAACATGCTATTCTCAGTAAAATACCAGAAAATACAAATCACACATATATGAAATGCATAGGGCTAACAACATTTTATAACTTTAACTTATAAAAACTGTAAATGATGCATATGATTTCCCCCCCAAATTGTCACAATATCTCTTATTACAGAAGAAGAAGACAATAGGTGCCCCCAGCACCCCTTTGTCCTGTCCATCACTATTGCATTAGCGGCACACTTCGGTCCTGATTATAAGTTGCAGGGCACTTGGGTAATGTTAACATTTTATGCATAAATAAAGCTCCATTCATCATCTTTTACATGGAACACCTTCCAAGATTCATTATTGCAGACTGTAGCTTTATGATCCATCCATATGCAGGGGATGCTATACTTTACTTAATAATATTTCTGACAAACGATATACAGAGATTCAAACCCTACCTCCACCTAAACTAAACCCCATGAAGTCTGAATTCCTCATGTTTTCCAACAGAACAAGACAACCCCAGTCTCAAGCATGTTTCCATATGTAAGTACCAGGCTTTACCCCCACCCCAGCTAACAGACAACTCAAAATCTCTGAGATTCACTTCAACACAGACGTGTTCTAGAAGCAACAAGTTGCAAGGAGAACAAAGACAGCTTGGTTTCAGCTCTCTCTCTTGAGGAAATTGCAGCCATTTCTCTGAGAAAACAATTTAAGAACAACTGTACAAGCTCTAGTGTTCTTCCGTGTTATAGAGGCAACACCTTGATCAGTAGTTTCCTCATTACTACCTTAAAATTCCTGAATAGTATAATGCAGACGAACATTGACTGCCGCGGCCAGCCAGACTGATATGCTGAGTCACTTACAAAGCCCTCATCATGACCTCAGCTCCCTTGGCAAACAAACCAGTCACTTCTGATGGACAGTGTCAGATCAGAAGCTTGAATATCACCATACTAAAGGGAAAATTATTCAAAACAGAAGAAACCAGAAAGTAGGTTTGGTTCATACATTAGATCAGCATTGCCTAAATATAATTTAGAATAAAGCTGAGTACACACTCATCCAAAAAGAACTGCATCTGATCGGATGATCGGTCCTTGACCTTTTCCCAATGATTGTATGATCCCCAGGGGACATGTCCCCTGCTCTGTTGCTCTCAAGCTATCTTTATCCCCTATAAAATATAGTTCTGCCACATTTGTTTAATTTGCTTGTGGGTGATTATGCAAAATGACAGCATAATAAGCTAAAAAAATAAAAAAAATAACATGAAACAAATTGAACATAATTATGTGAATTGCAAATCTTTAATTTTTCACTATGTTTTAGAGCAAAATGTATGCTTGTGTCAATTCTGTGCACAAGGACACATTCCAGCAAACACATAGTGAGCAACAGCCAAGTGGGAGAAACCGGTTTCCTCAGTCTATAAAGTCGCACTTTGCAGAGATTGGTTTGGATGGTTTGTTCCAGTCCTCCAGAGGTCTAAAAGTCCAAATATTTTCAAAGAGCCATCTTTTCAGAGCTGTTAGGAGACGTCCAGTTAGACACAGCGAAGGGTCCCAAGACCTTTGAGAGAGCAATTAAGGTTAAGGCTCACTCCAACAGAGGCCAATAGCAAAGTCCAGTGGCAAATGGTCAGGTAGAAACATAAAGAAAAAGACCTCTTGCAACTTGTTGTGTCCCAGTAGCAACACAGGAGGTCAGCTAATGGAGCCTTAGAGTCTACTTCTTTGTCCTGGGTATAAGTTGTAGCATGGCCAACCCTTCAGGACTCCTGACAAGCTTCCAACAGCAGGTTCACTACATTGTCTGTGCTTCCTTAGGCCCACCAAGTGTACTGAAGGGGGTGTATTGGATTGTCACACGTGAGGTCGGCACCATCTTGGGGTTGAGGGTAATTCCTGATTCTTCCCTAACCAATGGAGTGAAGGATCATAGGTGCCTCCCTACCCACGTTAGTAGGAGTTGCAGTTTGCCCAATGGCCCTTTTATCACAAAATCAAAAATGTGGAAACCCTTTCCCCATGAACAGAGCCTGTATGCCTACCCGGAACTGGACTTTTAGTAAATATTAAAAAGGGTGGCTGAATTATTTAGTTAGCTGGTCCCAGACTTGTGTTACTGAATTAATATTTAAAACTGTATTTTAGTTGTCGCATAGAATAGCCAAGGCATTCCACAGTGAAAATAGCTTTTAGGGATTTGTTCCTGCAGGGACATAGTGACATTAAATGTCTACATATGCCATTTTTAAATATTAAGCACCCTACATTATGGGATACAATGCCTAGTTAGGGGTGACTAATTTATATTTAAATGGAGCCTTTTCCCCCCTTTCAAAATAGTTATTTTGAAAGCTAGGCTGCAGGTTTAAACTGCAGCAGTCAGGCTACATTGGTAGGCCATAAGCCATGTTTTCTTTGTCACATTAGTGGACAGCACAATATGTCCTGCAGTCCAAAGGTGACATGTAACTTTCCTACATCATTTAGTATGGGAGAGTTTAAGGTTATAGAGGCATCCATGATTAGCCAATTTCTAAATTTTTAAGGGTCAGAGCACATACACTGGGCCCTGAGTAGAGTCTAAAAAACATCAAAATAATCCAGCAAAAAATGAGGGTGACAGCGCACAAAGGGACATTTTCTCAGTGTTGCATTAAATTGTGAAATGAAAGTACTTTATTAGTTATTTGTACTATTTTAAATGAAATAGTAGTCTGTTGTTATGGGCATGGTTAATATGAACTAAATAACTGTGTACGATATTTTAGACAGACTTTAAATTTATTTCCTGAAATTGAAAGCCACGTTTTGAGGACACCTTTGCATGGTCAATTTCACTTATTTGGAAAAAGAATATGTCATATTTTGCATAATGGGCCTATTGTCTGGCCTGTATCAATATACGGAATTAATCTCCATTCTTTCCTTTCAATGTGAACAGGATACAATTTTCTTTTCGACTCCCACAATGATAATTTGAACAGACTTCACAGGCCGACACATATAAGAGGTTTGTCTGCCATTTTAAAACCTCTGCTCTACTTTGTTTCAATTAGCCTCAGCATGGTGCAATTTTGGAAAAGTGCTGTAATGCCAATTGTGATTACATTCTTCCATTCGTAAATTGAAATCAAAACCTGATCCCAAAGCACATCTATCACTGTACAAAGCATCATCTAGCAAATGTACTGAAATTTGTTCAATCATTTGACCTCTGGGAGGCCCATTATTCTTCACTATTAGTCAGAGTATATAATTTAACCATCTATACAAAATTGCAACTTTTTCCCCGCCATGCCTTCCACCTTTTGCCAAACCATTGTACATCATAAATCAATATGCATTTCTACTTCTACTTCTGTTTGTTCTGAAGTAGGAAGATACAACCCAATTCAAATTGCACTTGATCGCAATAATTCCATGCCCCATTGTCCAGAAACATCTTCGGCAGTAATCATGCTATAGGTATACATTCCTTCTGCTGCCCAAATTCCCGATGGTAGGTTTCATTAGTGCCTTGAAAATGTATGCTTTGTATGTGAAATTATCAGAGTGGAATACTTTACAACTTCTTGCAATATGTGTGGTGTCAACCAGACAACTTCAAAAAGTTTGTAGAAGTTGTCAAACAAATGTACATACCCCTTGTTTTAGCAACAAAAAAAGGGCTAAATGTACTACATCATTTTGCTGTTGCAAACTCTCCCACTCACAAAATCACAGGGCTGATGGCTTCAAAATGTCTCTCTGGCATGTTTTATACACAGTTTGCGATTCAGTAACGGGCTACCAAATTGCGAATGGGTTTAGAAATTAATACAAAATCACATTTTGGAAGGGGTATGTTCATGGCATGTGTCAATGGTTTGCAACCATGATTCCAGTTGCAAATCATTGAAAGGTTACCAACATCTCAAAGGAGGTGGTAACCCGTTTGCAAAGAGGGTGACCTTGTCCTCTATCTGAATGTTGGAAACTGTTTGGGAGGAGGCAGTAGGCTTGGCAATCACTGTCAAGTTTTACCGACGATTTTTTAATACAGCCCCGTTTTCTTTAACCCCTTCGATGCGCATGACGGAGAGGTTCCGTCATGCGCCTCGGTTGCGCTGTACAGATGACGGAACCGCTCTGTCATGGCCCCGCTCGCGCACGAACCCTTCAGCACAGCGCAGTAATTCGCGCCGCGCTGAAGGGGTTAAAGACAATTGAATGCATTAAAACAAAATTATATTTTGTTGAAACCTAGCAGGCCACTATCTCTCTTATGGCCTCAAATTCGAGAAGTCACATTTTGTGACCTACCTCATGCATATTAATGAAGTAGGTCAAATTGTGACCCAATATGAATCCCTATTTTGTGGGTGTTGGATTGGGTATTATTAGTAGTGTTAAATATACATCTACCTCTGGCACTTAGTCCACTAACACAATCCAGGGCTCAAAATATTCTCATGCTCATCCCTTGGTAGCTTGGCTGCGAGCAGGCATGCTTAACTTCAGAGGCAGGTATGTAAAACATTTAAAAGCAACATACAGTAAATAATTAAGACACCTCACACAATAAAAATCCAACACCAATTTATGAAAATAGGAAATATTTGTATCTTTAAAATCACACCTAAACGAAAAACCCCAATGTAGGAAACTGAAGATATACATTTTTAAAGATTCAGCACTATATAACACATAGAAACATATAGTGCCTATTGTGACATCTGGTTGCGCTAGACCGGGACAAAGTCAAAGTTTCAGGCCCACCGCGATGGAGCCCTGCGTGGCTACTCCTCGCAGCAGGCCTTGGTCAAAGTTTTACCTTTTGACTTAGAAACCTTTCTGGATCTTTCCTGCTGGAGTCCCTCAGTGCTCTTCATCAGTCTAAGTTTGGTGAGGGTTCGCCGGCTTGCTCTCCAGGGCGTTCCAGGTCAAGCTTTGTAAGTCGGATCTCCAGTGATTTTCAGGGGGATGAACCAGCAGGACCGGCCGGCTTGCGGTGTAAGGTCGCCAGTTTGACTTTCACGATTGAGTCGGTTTTCCTCTGTAGCTTTTTTCCAAAGTTGCTACAAAGTTCTCCAGACTTCTGGAACTTCTTCCTGAAGTTCCTCTGGGAAGGCCATAGTGTCAAAAACACAATTCAAGGGTCTGGAATCTCCAAGATGGTCCTTGAAGTTTTGGGACTTCAGTTCCAACAATGCACTTGTACAAAACGCTTACAAATCCACTGGATGAAGTTGAGACTGGGGATTCTTGGTGGTGATAGTACAAGTGAGCTCTGTTAACTTGTAGCTTACAGGAAGTCAACTCCCTACTCCTCTTGAAGCAAGTTAGGTCCACAGGGCTGTAGTTCCAGATTGTGCAGCTGGCATAGTCAGTCAGAGTGCAGGGCCTGGTTATTGCAAATCAAACTTCCATCATACACCCTTATTTTTCTCCTAGTTTCAAGCAGCAGATCTGAGAGGCTCTGCCCTTCTCAGATATGTATTTAGTGTTCTCTGGGGTCAAGCAGAAGGGCACTCCTGTCCAAAGAGGTACAGTGCAAAACCCCAGATCATGACCACTTCCTCCAAAGTGTGGCACAATGGTCTCCGAGAAAGCACTATTCTTCCAAAAGTCAATATGTCTCAAATCTCAGCAGAGGAGCAAGAACTCTGTAAACCAACCTCCAGTATGGCTCATTTCCATAGCTCTCCTTCCCCTGACATCTGCTAATTCCATTCTTATGCCTGCCATCAGGCTGGATTTAGAGGGGATGGGAATAGATGGACTTGGCTTTCTCTGTCTGTCCTCTTCTTCCTTTGAAGCAGATGCTTACAACCCTTCCCCCTGCTCTGGCATTCCTGAGGGGCAGAGACCCACACCTACCAGATAGCCTCTCTTCCTGGGTGCCACTTATCACTTCATCAAATCAGCCTTGCTAATCTTCTTAACTCTGGCCAATCAAGGAAGAAGGCAGAAAGGCTGAATTTTGGCTTACAATCTACAGGTCTTATAACCTATTTTCTTTATATTTTATAATAAATTCAACAATAGCATATTGTAGGATTTATCAATTCCATTCTCCTAAGTCCTTGAATGATAATTTTTGGTAATCCCTAGCGATAGTTATGAGTTCATAAACTATTGTAATGTTAACCTATATGGCTGGGGATCCACAATGAGGAAAATGAAAGGTCCAATTTCTCCAACACCAGGGCCTTTATAAGGGCCCTGTTTATAGCTACATGACTCCCACCCGGGACACCTAGGGGATACTTCAGAGATCCGGAATATGCAAACATGTTGTAGATTCTGACTCCACAGTGCTCCTAGTTCAAACATCGATTTTGGAAGCATTTATTTTTTAACAATGGGCAAAGGGAAATGTGCAATTTCTCTATCCAGAGGGCATATCAAACCTCTTCAATAAGGGGCCTCCTTATATTTACATGACCCCTGATCCCGGAACACCAAATCGAGACCCTAGTGGTACTTAATATCTCAAATTATTGTAGTTTATCACTTTTTAAATGCCCCTACCTTCAAAGTCGGGTTTGGCAACAATTTACATTTAAAAGCGGTGCTGCAACACAAGCTTCTTTTAAAATGACCTCAGGCTCTCAGCAGTGCACACATATAAGTGAAGAAAGGGCTGTTGGTCTCTAAACTGCCATGCCCTTTTATATTCTTGGGACTTAAAGGTGGTTTTAATCCCCCTGCCCCATTATGTACAAGAGACTTATAGGGTAAGTCAGTCCAATTGTAAGTGCGCCCTAATCTATAGTGTACCCTCATGTAAGTGTTTTCACTGTGTGTTCAACATAGCACTGGTACCAGGGCACTCTGAGAGTCAGAAAAGCTGCATCTAGGGGTCTCAAATGGGGCAAAAGGTGGGGGGCCACTCCAAACACGTCCTGATTTCCATCAGCAGGCTGACCTATCATTCACAAAAGGTTGTTACGGAACTTGCAACTATTTTTTGCAAACAAAGGCTAGCACATTTTGCCCAAAGTGTATCCTATGCTTCTAAAAGTAATTTTAAATGTTCTCTAATCCGTCCTGATATCATATGTATTTTCATGGTCATTTGCTAAAGTGGAACATTCAGTGATTTCCTTTCGTTGTAATTAATGAAGACAAAATCATAAATCGGAAGGAAAGAGCAAGCTTTAACAAATGAATACGTGTGTCCCAGACCTCAGCATTAGTTAATTCTCGGTTTTCCTATCACTTATCCCTGTGATGTGAATACACTCCCCCTAACAAAGTATGCCTGATTTTTTCTGATAACTCTGCTGATCAGGATACATGAATGGTGGCATTCAGTTTTTTTAAAAAGATCAAAAGTGAAACGCGAGGTTGGTGCTATATGATCCATGAAACATACCATATGTAATATTACTATGTTATGCGCATGATTATTTTTTTTACTGTGTTTCATCATAGCTATAAACACTGTTACCTAGTGAGGCACAAAAGAGACTCACAGTTCTTCCTTATTACTGATATTTGCATACGAAATATGTTGCCATGTTTGTATTTATTTTTAAAAATGGAAAAGTAGCCACTTTTGCTTGTTTTTCTTTACTGCATGCTGTATATTGGTAGAGTTGGTTATAAATAAACAGCGATAAGAATTCCTAATAAAATTTACACAACAGCACATGTGCTGATAATACAATGATTTTGCTTTAGATGAACGTTTATATTCATTATATTTTATTGCACGTGGCTATTTTGCACACAAAAGTCCAAGTGTGAGTGCCCGTTTATCAGCTAAATAAACGTAGTCATTCTCGCTGAAAAAATATACATAAATACCAGCACGGTGAGTAAGAAGCATATATGCATAGAAATGTAAAACAGATAAACTCTAATTATAAAGCCGAAACAAATATTCAGTAAAGACTGTCATTTATATTTGCATAGTGTGTACATCTTACGTTCAATCTTGACTCTTATAATCGAATTAGATATTTGTTTCACCTAATTCCAGGCACTAGCTGTGAAACACGATTTTCTTAGAAATGTTATTTATCGATCTTGTTCAGCTAAGGGAGTTACTATGGCTCTTTTCCAGCCAGAAAAACCAGTGGAAATTTTCCGTTTGTTGACTTTTTTTCTTTTCTTTGTTCAGGCTTAGCTTGCAAAACGTCTGTAGGTTATCACCAGGGCTTTTATTGGACCTGTTTATCTATGCAGGTCTGAAAGCGACTGAACAGATTTGCTAGGCACCTCAAGGTTAGGATAAGGGGTATTTTTCACTGGCTTCGAGTCTGCTGAACGCCTTATAGTTAAGATAAGTGGAATTTGTCAGTACACTGTTCGCAGGTCTGTTCTATGATTAAATGGAAAAGCATTTCAATTTGTAGTGGCATTTGGTGATAAGTAGCTGACCTAATTTAAGATGAACTTTGTCATCTATGCTACAAACCTTCTAATTCAATGTTAATTGGCTGAATGTAATAAAATGCACAAACTATTAGGTAACAGAGGTTGTACAACATTCCTCCAACTAAAAGGACCTTTTTCTGCAGTATTCTGAGAAATTTCACATTACTGATAAAGTAAATAGGCAGGGTGGCTTTATATCTTATTATAAAAAAAATACTTACGGAAACAAGACGTTCTTTAGGGCCGATGGGTGAATAACCTGCGTCCAATTACTTATTCATGGTAAAAAAAAAAAAGATATATATAGAAATATATATATATTTTCTCACAAATACTGTTGCTGATAGCTTGTTACTAGCTATGAAAAAGACAAGGGGATCCAAATACAATCGGTCAGGGACGTTGGGTAAGTTAACTGTTTCTAAAGACAATGGACCCTAGACAATAATAAGATTCAAGGTAATAAATAAAGACTCAGTCAGTACTATATACCTCTGTCCAGTCGGACAGGGATTTAATATGCAATTAAAGAATGTTTTACAGACAAAACATGAAAAACAATATAAGTGGGATACAAGCCTGCATTCAACTTAGAAAGAAAGGGCGTACAACATAAAGTAAGGGGTTCAGACAAAAATAGTTTGTTTGTTTGGAGCACATTTCAAATGAAACACATAAAATATACATGAGACATCATTACACATCTATCATAACAATTTGAAAAGTATATGTGGTGTACAAAGTGTCGACGGCATTTCGATCCCTTAAGAAGGTGCTTGGATCATCTTCAGGACATTTAAAATAGCATGCCTGTTTACAATAGTCTGTAATTGCTAGCACCATGGGAAAAGAGAAATGAAAAGAAGAAAAATGAAAAGAAATAACATTAAATTAAAATTGGGCAATTGGAAGTACAGTACAACCAAAGTGTTCGTGAGGTTGTCTCTAGTGTTGTATCCGACGTGATGGGCGACGCTCCTGAAAAAGAGGACGTGCACGTGGCTCAACCATGCTATATAGTATAAAGTGAAGAAAAAAGTATAGAAAAAATGGAGTAGAGCCAGGGATCAGGTAGGGGGCGATGGCATGATCAGGCTCGTCTTGAAAGAAATGGTGAGAATAATTCTATTGGTAGCCATGAAGTGGGTCAGAGGAGAGGGAGAAGGCGCAGGAAAACTGAGAAAATGCTGCTACCTATGTGATTGGCAAAAATGGCCAGTGGACGTACGCCCGGAGTGGGGAGCGTGGCCTCAACGTGGAGAGAGTATTAGTAGTGCACAGTGGCACTAGGGGTAATCTTGGAAAAAGATTGGAAATCACTAATAGTGCTGTGAACAACTTGAAAAATGTAAGAAGAAATGTATCCGTTTACAATTGATAACCCGTATGCTAACAGAATACTTAAAAGCTAACATCATCCTGACAGGACTATAAGTTAGAAATGTCCCCGGAGTGTTTACTGACATCCCCAAATATAGTACGAATTTCAGCTATATCGGCACCACTTGCTCCAGACACTGGATGGTGCTCGGTATCAATACAGTGACTGAAGAACTTAAGAAACTAACCAATGAAATTACTGATTTAGAGAGGCAAATTAAAGATAACAACCCAACTACAGAGTGCAAAAAACTAAAGCACAGGTGCAGAAGACTGTAGACGAGTTCCACAGGCTAGAACAAAACAAGAAGTCTACAAAGGTGAGGAAAGACATCAAATCTTTCACTCAGGAAAGGGCTTACCCTTATCTGGCTACAGATTTTTACACCAACAGATCATATAATAATCCCCAAAATGCAAGACACTGGGGGCGTTTGAACAGACTTAAAAATCTAGAAGGCTTTTCTGAGACATCCTCCGTATCTTCTGACAATTCAGACCAAGGCGAAGGCCCAAGTACTTTTAATAGGAAACCCAACATTCCTTTTTTAGGACCGGGACAAGCCGAACCTCCAAAAAGAGGGAAGGTAAAGCAACAACAACAATGGCACAACCCACCAGGGGAGCGCCAAACACGCCAGCAGCATTACCAATGGTAGACAACGACACAGAGCCCTCTACTGGGTGCAATAGCTCTGTACTACCTATCTTTAACCTATCCACGCACCAATTATCAGACCCTGAACAGTCCCTATTAAATAAGCAACACTCTTTTGTGCTTAATGTTCCCCCAATTTCCTAGATCTGCAGACAGAACTGCTTAGGTTCCTCAGGAAGATAAGGTTACACAGCTACTTACTGCTTAATACCAAAACCAGCACTAATCAAAACACCCCGCTGAGACCCTCCTCTACCTTTTTGCCCTTTGCTAACATGATTCCAGGTGAAATACTCACATTTGAGAAACCATTTCTCAATGACGTTACCAAATTGGAAACGTCTCACCGATTCATTCCATATAATATCTTGATGGAGGAGAAAAAGGCACTCTCCACTCTGAAAACGAATCCCACCCTTTTCATAAAACCCGTCGACAAAGCGGGAGGTATTGTCCTCCAAGAAAGAGATGAATATAAAAACAAAATCCTGAGACAGCTGGCGAATACTGACCATTACTGTAGACTTCCATCCAACCCTACCAAGGAACTACAGAAACTCATCCTTCAAGTCACTAATGAAGGCTTGGAACATGGGTTTGTTGGCAAACATGAACACCAATTTTTGAATACCAAATCACCTCGTACACCTGTAATTTACACTCTAACTAGGATTCCTAAAACCCAGGACAGACCCCCTGGCCGCCCCATAGTATCAGGCTGTGGCTCTATCCTAGAACCACTGGGCCAGTACGTTGATTTTTTCATTAAGGATTTTGTACCTGAAACCCAATGTTACATACGTGACAGCATGGCTATGATTAATTTAGTTGAATAACATCTGTTCGACCCCACAGCCGTCACCCTATGCACGTTAGATGTGGAATCGCTTTACACCAATATTCCACAAATTTACTCCATCCGCGTCATCGAACAAGTCCTCAATAAACGACCCCGTCTACACACAGTCCCAACCATCTTTATACATCAGCTCCTGGAAATTTGCCTCACTAAGAACTTCTTCCTCTTTAATGACCAATACCATGAGCAGGTAAAGGGAACATCGATGGGGGACGTTTTTGCTCCAAACTTAGCCATACTCTATATGGAAGACCTTGAAACCAATTGTATAAAGTCGCCAGTGAACCCGTTCCGCAATGGAATTGCATTGTGGAAAAGGTACATAGACGACATCTTTATGATTTGACAAGATTCTGACACCATCATGAGACAGTTCCTTCATTGGCTAAATAACAACTGTGAAGGACTGAATTTTACCTTGGCACACAGTAAGACCACTATTCCTTTTCTGGACTTGAACATCCAATACAAGGACGGGATACTGATTACTAGTTTATTCAGGAAGCCCACAGAGCATAACACGCTCCTTATATATGATCATCATCATCCCCGCGCCCTCAGGGATTCGCTCCCTTACTCGCAGTTTCTCTGCATCAGGAGAAATTGTTCACTAAAGGAGGACTACTTTTGCGAAGCCAAAGTACTCAGCAATAAACTGACATCAAGACGCTATCCCTGCAGGCTGGTCTGCAACTCACTCAAGAGAACATGGTACTGTCCCGGAGATGTGAGGCTACGTGAAGCAATACGGGGTGGGGGCAAATCTACGCCCACCCGCACACTTTGCGTAGCCCCACTACATGCCGCCTGCCTCCCTCCGCCATTATTTTACAATTACTAGAAACATTAGATAAAGAAAAATTACTTACCTGAGCTGCCGCGTCCCGGGGCTCTATCTTGCTGTTTCCTGGATATCTTCTTCCTCACGAATGCGCATGCGCAGGCACCCGCGCATGCACATTTCTCGGGAGAAATGCGTGGGTGCCTGTGCATGTGCATTCGTGAGGAAGAAGCTATCCAGGAAGCAACAAGATGGAGCCCCGGGACGCGGCAGCTCAGGTAAGTAATTTGTCTTTATCTAATGTTTCTAATAATTGTAAAATGAGGGCGGGAGGGAGGCGGGTGGCGGGCAACTCTGCTCTGCCGCGGGGTGTGCGTAGTCTGCCCCTGCTACGCCTACTTTGCACAGCGCGAAGTGGGCAGTACTACGCACACTCCGTGGGCGGAGCGGAGCACTGCGCCCACCCTTACACAGAACCAAATGGTCTGTGTGACTACTTTTTCACCAGTCTCTCACGCCATCCATAAAAGTATCACCAAGCACTGGGAAGTTTTGAATGTAGGGGTACTCAATTTAGAACGTCCCTTGTTCGCATTCCGCAAAGCCAAAAACATAAAGGACTAACTAGTACGTGCTGCCCTACCATCCACAAAAAAACACATGGCCACTGAATGAACTCTGGAGTTTACCACCATAGGACATGTTAAATGTGGTGATTGTATTGTTTGCCAATCTTTGATTGAAGGTAAAGAATTTATCTTTGATAAGATCAAGATTAAATGTAAAGCCTTCTCAAATTGCAACACCTGTAATGTCATTTATGCAATTCTATGTACTAGTAACAAGATTTACATCAGTCAAACCACACAGAAGGCACATATACGGATCTGTCAGCACCACAGCAGAGTACTCTGCAATACAACAAATGCTCCTCTTGTTGAACACTTTCAGGCAGCAGGACACACTGAAGATGATATAAGATGGACAATCATCAGTATGATTAAACCACCACCAAGGGGTGCAGACATCTCTCAGCTCCTTAACAAGGAGGAGCTAATATGGATTTTGAGGACTGGAAGTATTCACACTGGACTTAATCGCCTGGAGGACTGGACTTCTTTGATCTAATTTTGACTGTAATGAGTATCTTTGCGCTCGTGGGCTCTATAATTCAGACATTAACCTTCTAACTGCGCTATGTTTTATGGTTCCAACAGAATTATACTGTTTTAAAAAAATGCCCTTCTCACTTCCTACCAAGTGCTGTTCACTCTATGCCCTATATCACTTTTTTTTACTTCCTCTATGTTGCCCCTGTCGCACTTGTGTCTTCTCCCTGCCTAACCAACCCCTTGATGTCACTCTATGTCATTCCAAAGTAGCCCTTTCTGTACCTTTACTTTGTCATTCATTAGTAAATAGCGGGCAATTACACCACTCTCCTCTTTAAAAGATGGCCGCACATTTTGCAATCAATCTGTCCATCTTCTATATTTAGTCTTCCTGGTCACCTGACCCCGTTCCACCAATTAAACTCCATATGTACTCTCCTGCCCGGTTCACGCAGCTCTGTGACAGGAAGCAGACGCTGTGACAAGGTCGAGACCCTACCCGGTAAGCACGCTGATCCTGCACACCGTTTTCGTCCTGTTGAATTACTGGCAATTTGGTTTTTATCCCCCCCCTCCATTGTTTCCCTTATAGTTTTGGCCCGCATCCTGGCTCGAGACAACAAATGCGGCTCGTTTACCTCTATATGCCCACTCAGGCATTTCATTACCTTAGGTAAGCGCGTCTTAAACTCTCGCTGTTCTCATGTTTTAGAACGTGTTGTGCATTGTCTCCAACTGATCGCCGCTGTTTTTTAGATACTTTCTGGCAAGTCACTACCCTCTCCTGACTGTGAGTGCTAATTTAACTTATCCGTGGTAAGCATGCAGTTCTGCCACGACTTGCTAGACACCTGTTGGCCTCTCATATCCAGAGGCTATCCAACAGTCACAGTGTCATCCCCATTGTTTGGGCTATTCCTTCTTGTGCCATTGCACATTCCAGCGCCTCATCCCACATGGGATAGGTAAGTCTGAGCCATACAGAGCACACAGCGTACTCAATCGCTAATCACAGCACTATTAGTGATTTCCAATCTTTTTCCAGGATTACCCCTAGAGACACTGTGCACTACGAATACTCTCTCCACGTTGAGGCCATGCTCCCCACTCAGGGCATACGTCCACTGGCCATTTTTACCAATCACATAGGTAACAGCATTTTCTCAGTTTTCCTGTGCCTTCTCTTTCTCCTCTGACCCACTACATGGCTACCAATAGAATTATTCTCACCATTTCTTCCACGACTAGTCTGATCATGCCATCGCCGCGTACCTGATCCCTGGCTCTACTCCATTTTTTCTATTCTTTTTTCTTCACTTTATATTATATAGCACAGTTGATCCACGTGCACATCCTCTTTTTCAGGAGCGCCGCGCATCACGTCGGATACTACACTAGAGACACCCTCACAAGCACTTTGGCTGTACTGTACTTCCAATTGCCAAATTTTAATTTAATGTTATTTCTTTTCTTTTTTCTTCTTTTCATTTCTCTTTTCCCATGGTTCTAGCAATTACAGGCTATTGTAAACAGGCATGCTATTTTAAATGGCCTGAAGATGATCCCAGCACCTTCTTAAGGGATCGAAACGCCGTCAACACTTTGTACACCATATATACTTTTCAAATTGTTATGATAAATGTGTAATGGTGTCTCATGTATATTTTGTTTGTTTCATTTGAAATGTGCTATAAACAAACATACTCTTTTTGGCTAAACCCCTTACTTTATGTTGTACGCCCTTTCTTGCTAAGTTGGTTGTAGGCTTGTGTCCCACTTATATTGTTTTTTGTGTATTGTCTGTAAAACATCCTTTAATTTGCATATTAAATCCCTGTCCGGCTGGACAGAGGTATATAGTGCTGACTGAGTCTTTATTTATTAACTTAAATCTGATGGACCATTGTTGCTAGCTTGTTACTAGGCACTGGTGGGGCAAAGTAATGCTACCACTCGTGTCATAAAAATTGTCACATTTCCTCTTGCATAAGAGAGAAAGCCTTCACTTGAGGGCAAAAGATAAGTAGTTCATTTTCACTTTATCTGGCAGCGTCGACAACAGAATGTGTCTTGGTTGTGAAACACCCTTTGTCAACCTAAAGAGGCACCCTTTTTAAAAGATATAAAAGGTTACTTGAGGTCTTGGGGGAGCGGTACAAATTAAAAGTTAAATCTGATCACAATGGAGGGAAGGCTGGCTACAGGATCAAGAACGGTCTTCCTGAAGAAATAACTTGGATCAAGCTTTTGTCAACGTTGAGAGTGTTCTGAGTCATTGTCAAGCCACGGAAAGGGGTCCAGCATCATCATCGTGTATGTTGAAGTGAATACAATGCTTCGTCGTTGAGCCTTGCAGAGCTTAGTTGTCGAGCCGTGTAGTCTCTGGATCTGTTGTCTTCTAGCAGCCTCTGCGTTGAAGGGCTATGCAGCAGACAATTCTCCCCCAGTCGTTGGTTTTTACAAAAATCAGCTGTAGAACCCACTTCAGACTCCCAGGACTGGGGATGGCACCTCAGGCAAGGTAAGGACTCACAGATACCAGAGTCGAGCAGCACCAGCAGGATTTCAGAAAACACCTTTGTGTTTCCGAGACTTTAGAAAGCAGGAGACAAGCCAGAAAGCCCTTGAAGTCCTCTGGTTTCAAGTGAGATGGGTCCAATCTTTGTCTTGAGCAAGTGTTTTAAAGAATCCCCAATGCTAGCCTTTTAGAGGAGTAGGCCTCACAGCAATAAAAAAGGAACTTAGCTGTTTGTCTCTGCCAGGGCATGTAAAACTTAAAAGTACATGTCCTGCCTTTTAGTTACACAGCACCCTCCCTTAGGGACACTTTGGGCCTTCTGTGTAGTAAAAGGGGAGTTTAAGGCTTAGCAAGTGGTTGTAAATGCCACTTTGAGTTGGCAGTAAACTGCACACACAGGCCCTGCAATGGCAGGCCTGAAACAGGTTTGAAAGGTTACTTGTGTGGATGTCACAGCCAGTGCTGCAGGCCCACTAGTAGCATTTAGATTACAGGCCTGGGTATATGGTATTCCACTTATAAGGAACTTACAGGTAAACTCAATATGCCAATCAGGTGCACGCCAATGTAACCATGTTTTAAGGGGACAAGCGCATGCACTTTAGCACTGATCAACAGTGGCAAAGTGCTCAGAGTACTAAAGCCAACAAAAAGAGGGTCAGAAAAAGAGGATGAGGAAGACAAAATGTTTGTGGCATCCCTGCATCATCACAACCTATTTATCTTTACCATATAGGTGTACATCCCATTGAATTTGTTTTGCTAGGGCGAAGAGAGGTTGGTCCATTGAAATTATAGGGTTTGCCCTGGATTGAGATAATGACTAGACTTCTTTGATGCTTTCATGCAATGCAAAATCGTAGAATTAGACTGAGCAGTTTCGGTGAACAGTGGCAGCAATGCAGTAGTTGACAGTGGTCTACTGATAGGTAGTAGCAATGATGCGTGATATGCTGCCCAAGATCTGCTTTCATCAGAAGAAATATTTCCATTCTCAACATAATGCACCACTCTATCAAGCCATTTATATTCACAGGTGCTAGCAGCATCAATTAGATCACTCTGGCAATCAACCCCTACAGATAGTAATAGAATGTGATAATCTTTATTGTTCATTGAAGCTGATTCTATGTTTGTATATAGTAAAGAAAAAATCGAAATCTGTTTTGATTTTGCCATATTAGGACTAATCCCCACAGTACCATGATCAATTACGTCTAGTTCTTGTTCTGGGTGTTGTGTCAGAGTTACTGCTGTTCCCTGGAAGGAGTCTCTAGCTGTCATCAAACTTGGGTTGTGATCTATGTTATCAATATTTTGACTGGTGAGTACTTGCAACTTCAGTTTTGGTGAAAACACAACTGGTCCACTCTCATACAGTGCACAAATGCTATTTACTAAATCAGTAGTTGTGTTCAAATCCCTATCATATGAAATACAAATACCTAGTTTATGGTACTTGTTAATAAGTTCTCAATTTCTCATTTGACTGTGGATAGAGCAATGTACATGTCCAGAGGAGTTTCTTTTTTGCTTATATCTAGGAAATGAAGAAGAGTCTGTTATTGAATTCTTTTCACTGTTAAACATCAAAAATTCAGAAACTAACAATGCTATATTAGTAATGGCTGTTTCAAATGAATAATCATCTCTTTTGTAGGATCAATCAAGTATCATTTTACCAAGGACAAGAAGCAATTCCAGAACTGATTGGTTTCTACACTCATCCCCAAATATCCAGCAAGGTTTTCAGATTTCTGCATCACGCCCCTTTTGACAATGTTTGCTGCATTAGCAATATTTACGCCTTCAGATTCTGGCTTGTCACAAGCAAGTACAAATGCGGATCCTACGCTATTTTAAAAAGCTAACAGGACATCTCTTCCTTCACTGTATGCCTTCAAACTCTTGTATTTCTGAGAATTTTCTCTTTGAGTCTTGATCAATTAAACTTTTCTGAGTGGAATTGAGCTGCTTTACTATGTTTGTGTAAAGGTTTACCAAGTCACATAGTTTGAAAATTGTTATAACATCTCCCACCCGCATATCTTACAGACAAGATCCAAGATCGGCTACAGCTATTAATTCTACTGAGGTCTCCCTAGGTGATTATTTTTTATTCTTTCGTACACTGCGTACTCTGTGGTAGAGTCCAACTAAGCATTTATGATGGTATTCAGCATCCTGTGCGTGCATATCATCCATAGCCAATTTTGGAATACGTGCTGTCTCTTGAACTAACTCGACTCAATCATGAACATTAGCATCCACATCATCTTTTTTTGCTTTATGCATTTGCAAATGAATCTGATTCATTGAAAAAGAAACATGCTTTTCTTCCAGTAATTTTAATTGGAACTGGAATTGCTGAACGTGTTCTAATTGGGCTACCGTATCAATCCGCATCACTATATTTTCTTTTCGGAGCTCATTGCATCTTAGATTGTCATATTTGTTAAACCACGATTTATGCCACACTACATTGTTAGTCCATAATATCTGGTCAATACCTGAACCATCATTAAGCCATTATAGTTTAATATTCATAGGTACGCATTCCAATTCTTTCAATTTCTTCAGGTTATGGTTTAAAACACTATCCAGACCCAAAATGTTTGCATTTAGCATTTTCTGGGCTAATAAGTCTTCCTGAGGTGCTTTCCTGACAAAGAACATATATGGACCAATTTGTTACAAAAATAGCATCGTGCTAGATGGCTTGACCACTGGTTGCGGGTGCTGGCAAGAAAGAAAGGTACATGTGAATATATAATACATATTAATAATGTTGATACATGTCAATAAGTATGAATATTTACATCAAATTTATAACAGATTTGAGTTTTAAAGTTTTTTACATACTTTTGGTGGCCATTTTGTTTTATGTTTATGACGTCATAATCTAGATCCAACGTGCGCAAGCATATGACATGAACTGATGTGTACACATGAACTTTTGTGCCATATTTGACATAAATCAAAATATAAAATTAAAAAAAAAATTCTATTTGTTGGCCATCTTTGATTTTCATTAGACTATATGATGTCATAGGCAAGATCCACTTAGGGTCTTGCTCTTAAATGATTACTATTACAAAGGCGAAAGACTGCACCAACTTTCAACTTTCAATCACAAGGTGAAGGATTTTCATTACAAAACAGGCTTAACAGCCACACTATATCACCTTATAATGTATAACTTCAGTTTGGAAATAGTTAGAACCTTGATTCAAGGACTCAAATAAATTAGAATTTAAAATCTAATCGGATGGTAATGTTGGATGTGAAATAGCTGTTTTATATTTTTCCTGCCTAAAGGTTTGAATAACTTTTTTTTAAATAATCCGTACCTATCACCTGGTAGCCTGCTGGAAGATGTTAATTAGCTCTCGGGAAGGGGAACAAATCGTCCTTGGCTGGGACGAGGGTTGATCTCCCCTGACAGGATGGCCATGGGTGGAGACAACCAACTATACATGCTTCAAAGGGGCAGACCCTGTCATAGGCAGATGTAACTCACACCTAGGCCTGCCCCTGCTATTGTCCATGTAGCCTGAGTGGCACCAATCTCAGTGGGGGAGGCGTCTCAGAACTAGTTTTTCAGGGAGAGTTCCCTATTTATCTAGACTCACCTCAGGGGTGTGCCCAGAGCTCTGACCAAGCGAAGACATGTTCTGTCATGCTGGATTTTGGCAGAGCAGCGCACTGTGGGATTGTTTAGAACCAAACTATTAGGAAATTATGTCCAAGTGGTCCCCCATGTTACCTTCTTTAGAACACTGTTGGACCTGAGGAGAACTGAAGAAAGATTTCTGCTGCTTAACCCTGACTTTAAAAAGAGGACTGCACTTACTATAACATGTGGAGGGTGACCCCAAGAGCTGGACCTGCTCCTACTTCAATCCAAGGGCTTGTTGGCTAGCTTCCTGATATGCTACAGGGCCACAAAAGCTGCAAGAAGCCCACCTTCCGCAAGATCTCATTTCACCAGTTTTAACTGGACTTGCCATGGACCTGCTGGTGGCTTCCCCTGGAGTGGGTCCTCAAGTGGTGGCCCTAAGACACATAGGGCCTTATGTAGGTAAATTACATTTACCGATTCTTAAATACCGAATTTTACCGATTCGGTATTTATGAATCGGTAAATGTAATGTAGGTAAAAAAATACCGATTCGGTAAGTGTTGGTATTTTAGAATCGGTATTTACCGATTCGGTAATGGTAACCTGTATCTCATTGATTCCTATGGGCCAGGAGGCCCATAGGAAACAATGGGAAGCCAGTTACCATTACCGAATCGGTAAATACCGAATCGGTGATGGGGGGAGCTCAATCAAGGGTGGCAGGGTGTCACATTGAACCCTGTTGCACCCCTGATTCCTGCATGTGTGCACATGTGGCACACATACATGCCCTGAGGGCATGTGTGTCTGCCACATTGCACACATCTAAGGGCCAAATAATGCATTAACAGAGACATTCGTCATTTACCACCAACTTTCAGTTGGTGGTAAATAACGAATCCCCACACCCACCACACACTCCCCCTACATCTCATTTCTGTATTCGGTATTTACCAAATCGGTAAAATTACCGATTCGGTAATTTTACCGATTCGGTAAATTACCGAATGCAGAAATGATCCCCCTACATCTCAAAAGCCTAAATACCGGTCGGTAACGGTATATTTACCGAAAATCGGCCGTTACCGACCGGTATTGGGCTACCTACATATGGCCCGTAGTCCCTTAGATAAATGTCAGAGTGTACTCCTCCTACCTGATTCTAAAAGCTTGGACTGGGAAGCTTTTCCAATGATTTTCTCCCAAAAAAACATAGCCTACCACCAGACCCCCCCCGAACCGCAGCTGTCAACATTGCATTGCTTTTTTTTAAATTTTCTTCATGCTTATTAGAAATGAACCTTTTGATGGTGCTTTCCCTCAATGTTTTACTTTTGTACCTCCTTGTTTTCCACTGATCTTTGTGCTAGCCTTAGGACTTCGAGTGCTGTGACACTGCCCTTCAGTGCTGAAGCGATGTGCTTGTCATATACATACATGATTGGTGTGTACATGATTGGCTGATTTGAGTTAGCTGTAAGTCACTTGTCTAATGGTAAGACATATACCTAGGCATGTAGTTAAAATGCTGCTTCATGGACCTGCAGGGCTGGTTGTGCCACCCACAGAGGTAGCTCTTCTAATGTACCACAGGCTTGCCATGGTGGGGCCTGTGTGTGCAGGCTACTGTTACTCAGCTTGGCATTTAAAAGATACTTGCCAAAGTTCTGCATGTCTCTTGCCACATCTGAGTACTCCATGGGGGCAGGGTGTGGTGTAAGGAAGAGGTAGGGCATGTGTATGTGTGCGCTACATGCCCTAGTAGTGAATAACACTGAATGGTATGTTCAGTACTGTGAGGTCTGCTTCTCAGATTGATTAACATAGGATCTGTGGGAAGGCTGTTGAGTTGTATTTCCTAAGTACAGAAGAGTAGCGGTATGGTGTTTAGTATCAATGGATTAGTAACAGCAAATCATCTCCGATAGTGAGAGTGGATGTGGCATTAGTAATCTGGAAATGTAATTTTCAGAAAGTGGGAATTTCTATGCTTGTGGCTCTGTGTGTGCCTGTCAGCCTGCTTCCAATCCACATCTGGGTGGACAGCTACATTTGTGCATTCTTGAGAGACAGCTGTTAGACCTGGTGTCTTTTGGTGTGGTCTCCCCCTAACCTTTCTGCCTTCCAACCTCCTGCTTCAACCTCGTTTTGCTGGCATAGGACGTTGAACGCTTTTGACACTGCCATTCAGTGCCAAAGCGATGTGCTTGTCATATACATACTGGTGGTTAGTGTATACATGATTGGCTAAATTGAAGTGAGCTAAAAGTCTCTTTTCAAAGGGGTACGATATATACTTAGGCATCATAACTCAAATGCTGCTCCGTAGGCCTGCAGCACTGGTTGTGCCACCCAGCTCTTCAAATGTGACACAGATTTGCCATGTCAGGTCTGTGTGCAGGTTACTGTTACTCTGCTTTGCATTTAAAAATCTGCTTTTCAAGGTTCTGCATGTCTCTTCTAGATCAGAGTTCTTCCTGGGGACAGGGTGCGTTTCGGAAAGAGGTAGCGCAGGTGTGATACATGCACTGGTAGTGAATGGCACCGGATGGTCAGTTCCGTATGGTCGGGCCTGCTTCTCACATTGGATTGGAGTGAATGATTTGGAGAAGGCTATTTAGCTGTATTTTCTTTGTGCAGAAGAGTGGCAGTACAGAGTTTAATATTGATGAGTTAGTAATGGCAAATCCTCTCTGGTGGTGCAAGTGGATTCGACATTACAACGGTAGAAATACCACTTTGGGAAAGTGTACATTTCCGTGCTTGCGGCTCTGTGTGCCTATTACCCTGTCTCCAATCTTCATCTGGGTGCTAGCTGGGGCAGCTACATCTGTACATTCCTGATAAGATAGCCATAACCTAGGGGCTCAATGGAAACTGCAGACCTCTGACTCTGAGGGGCCTTTCTGGGATGGATAGAGTGAGGTGGAATTAGCATCTGCATTACAAGGGCCAGAGTCTTGGCCGCACTAAAGATATTGGTCAAGCCTTCCAGGGTTGATGGCAGACAGACAGGACAGAATGTCGAGAGGGCTTTTCAAATCTTCAAAGGCCATTTTGGGTATAACTACTGGGGCCCTAGCCTCAGGGGTTTGAGACGCTTTGGGGATTGTAACCACACTGTGCTTGTTTAACGCAGGGACATCGACAAGAGGCACTATTGGGGCAGGAGGACTGCAGCTAGATTATCCACAGAGTTGATGTTAGCCTAGGGCCCCTCGTGTTCTAGGAATGGTACTTTCACTCGGTGGATTTTGCCTGGATGTTGCTGGCCAGCAGCTAATTGCCAACCATCGTGGCCTGGGTCCATAAGCACTCTACAAGGGTTAGTTGGCTGACCTCTTGTTCACAAGATCCCTGAGACAGAAAGGATCTCCTCATTTCCACGAGATCATAAGGACCACTCACGGTGCGGTGGACATGGGTGAAATTGATTGTCGGTTGGGGCAAAGACCATCGTGACGTATCCAATAATCAAACTGTGCAGAGGAGTGGGCTTGCGCACCTGGGGGGCCTGAACATGAGGAGTTCAAGGAGTGTGGGGGAAGTTAGCCAAGTCTGAGGAACCCAAACTTGCAAATGGATACCTGTGCTAGCTTATATTCCATAGCGTGTGATGTCAGAGAGGTGCTAGGGAAAGTTGGCTGAGTCCACAGGACCCGAGTTGGCAGCCTAGACCTCCAGATTGGGAGGATGACAGTGCCTGACATCGCAGCCTAAGTCCGAGGTCACCGGCTCCCTCTCCCAGGACCAATGCCACAAGGCACTCTGTTGTTGGTAACATCGTGACTGGATCTGAGAGGTCTTGTTGTGCCTTGTGTACACCCACAGCTGGCTGCCTGGAGTAACTGTGGCCAGAGGGAGAATATTTCCCCAATTGGGAAGCGCACCAGATTCCGGTGTCGCAGTGTTTTTTCTATGAGGGGATAGTGATCCCACACTCATGAAGATGTCACTGGGTGCATGAAAGCCTAATCTGGAGGGACAAAATGCAGCAACTGATCCTTCCACTTTAAGTGGTCCCTATAATCTAATCAATGTTTCACCAGCAAGGGCAATATGTATCATTGGCTGGTGCCGTTTGAGTGACTGAGGGGCTGGGTAACGAGACGTAGTTGAGGCCTGTGATTTCTTGACCATTGCAACTGTATGGGGTATGCAAAATTGGGAATATTGGGTTTCATCAATACCTCAGAATAGTGCATATATGTTGAAGCTGTTCTACTGCTAATTGGAGTGTTTTACAATTGCAAATAACTGCGAAGGACATATCCAATGTGTGTCATTTTGTTTTCAATGTGTATGTAATACAAAGACCAGTGTTTTATACATATGGTGTAAGTCTCTTTTTGTAGCGTACACATTGTGTTGCATTGGTGATGTTGTGCCAAAACTTTGCACTTTGGCCCTGAGTATAAGCCTAACTGCTCGGTGCCAAGATACCTAAGGGTAAGCAGAGGTTATCGGACAAGTGCATTATACTCATCTTATCTAGGACAGTGGATTTTTTCTGCCTTCGGGACGTCCAAGCCAGCCAGAAACCACTGGGTCTAACAACAGCCATAAACTTGAGGCACTTAAGGGAAACTGCACAACTCTGACTCTGAGTGGCTTTCCTTTAGGCCTGGGCCAAAATTCCGTTCCGTTCGCTGAAATTGCGATATTTTGGCATTTTCGCGTTCCGCGGAAAGCGCGAAAATGTCAAAATTTCCGCATTCCGCAGCTTAGCGATAATTTGTTTCTTGCTCGCGCTGTAAAATAATACATTCTCGCGCGTGCGCGATCGCCTTACCTGAATCCCTGCGTTCTCCGACAAGTTTTCTTGACCCGGTCGCGTTCTCCACGAGATGTTGGATTTTGGTAGCCATTTTGCGCTGTCTCGCGAGAGTTCGCGGCCGCATTAACGTCATTTGTCACGCGATCACGTCATTTGTCGCGCGATCACGTCTTTCTTCTCGCGATCATGCACCGCGCGAGTATGAGAAGATTGAGATCTCAAACATGTCATTCTACATCGCGAGCCAGAGGATGAGGACGCGGGCACGTGTAATCGAACGCGAACAGGAGAAAGAGTTCGCGAACACGTCATATCCAACGCGACAGGGACAAAGAAGAGAACGCGATCATATCGTTTTCGACACGCCGGCGGAAGTAATGTGAAGCTCGAGAACTCAACAATGTAAAATTTACAATTAGGAGAGGAGCATCGGCTCTAGCAGCATGAAACCATCTGCAAATGCTGATTTTGGATGAAAAGAACTCCTTACATTGACATTTGGCTTTCCTTTTTTGTGCAAGGAGTCATTTTTTTAAAAGGTGGAGAGAGGGAGGAAGTGACACAGAATCTCCAACTTCCTGTTCCTGTCCAGCAGGCTCCTCCCAGTGCTTTGTCCATCTCTGCTCATTCTGCCTTTGGATTTGGAGCTGGAAAGATCACTCTTTTTGTCTGCTGCATCATGGCAATTGGATTTCAGGATTTTTGGAATAGGATATTTTACAAGTAAGTGGTTGTTGTGTTTGATTGTGGGCATTGCAGTTGTTGTAACTACAATTTATTTTTGATAATTAATTAAATATCATCATTCCTTTTTTTTTTTTAAATAATTTTGTGGGTTGTAGTAGTAGGCCCGAGCTAGCCATGGGCATGGCCTCATGGGTGTGTGTGTATGATGAAGCAACTGTTCCTTTTGTTTTTTGAATGAATTTCATTTTCAAGCACATTTAGGGCATGGATGGCATTGGATTGAGTTGGGGAAGTGTGTTTTTTGGGGTGGCCTTTGTGATGTTGTTGGGCCTGGCCATGTGGCTGGTGGCCATTTTGAGGCCTAGGCCTGCAAGCTTGCCTGGCCTTGTCTGCCAACAGGCCTGCTTTCATTCACTAGGACCAGAGCAGGTAGCCACAGCTTTATTAATCTACTGTTTTCTATGTGATCTGTTGAATTTAGACATCATTTAGGGCATGGATGGCATTGGATTGAGTTGAGGAAGTGTGTTTTTGGGGGTGGCCTTGATGATGTTGTTGGGCTTGGCCATGTGGCTGGTGGCCATTCTGAGGCCTAGGCCTGCAAGCTTGCCTGGCCTTGTCTGCCAACAGGCTGCTTTCATCCACTAGGACCAGAGCAGGTAGCCACAGCTTTATTAATCTACTGTTTTCTATGTGATCTGTTGAATTTAGACATCATTTAGGGCATGGATGGCATTGGATTGAGTTTAGGAAGTGTGTTTTTGGGGGTGGCCTTGCTGATGTTGTTGGGCCTGGCCATGTGGCTGGTGGCCATTTTGAGGCCTAGGCCTGCAAGCTTGCCTGGCCTTGTCTGCCAACAGGCCTGCATTCATCCACTAGGACCAGAGCAGGTAGCCACAGCTTTATTAATCTACTGTTTTCTATTTGATCTGTTGAATTTAGACATCATTTAGGGCATGGATGGCATTAGATTGAGTTTAGGAAGTGTGTTTTTGGGGGTGGCCTTGCTGATGTTGTTGGGCCTGGCCATGTGGCTGGTGGCCATTTTGAGGCCTAGGCCTGGAAGCTTGCCTGGCCTTGTCTGCCAACAGGCCTGCTTTCATCCACTAGGACCAGAGCAGGTAGCCACAGCTTTAGTAATCTACTGTTTTCTATGTGATCTGTTGAATTTAGACATCATTTAGGACATGGATGGCATTGGATTGAGTTTAGGAAGTGTGTTTTGGGGGGTGGCCTTGCTGATGTTGTTGGGCCTGGCCATGTGGCTGGTGGCCATTTTGAGGCCTAGGCCTGCAAGCTTGCCTGGCCTTGTCTGCCAACAGGCCTGCATTCATCCACTAGGACCAGAGCAGGTAGCCACAGCTTTATTAATCTACTGTTTTCTATGTGATCTGTTGAATTTAGACATCATTTAGGGCATGGATGGCATTGGATTGAGTTTAGGAAGTGTGTTTTTGGAGGTGGCCTTGCTGATGTTGTTGGGCCTGGCCATGTGGCTGGTGGCCATTTTGAGGCCTAGGCCTGAAAGCTAGCCTGGCCTTGTCTGCCAACAGGCCTGCTTTCATCCACTAGGACCAGAGCAGGTAGCCACAGCTTTATTAATCTACTGTTTTCTATGTGATCTGTTAAATTTAGACATCATTTAGGGCATGGATGGCATTGGATTGAGTTGAGGAAGTGTGTTTTTGGGGGTGGGCTTGCTGATGTTGTTGGGCCTGGCCATGTGGCTGGTGGCCATTTTGAGGCCTAGGCCTGCAAGCTTGCCTGGCCTTGTCTGCCAACAGGCCTGCTTTCATCCACTAGGACCAGAGCAGGTAGCCACAGCTTTATTAATCTACTGTTTTCTATGTGATCTGTTGAATTTAGACATCATTTAGGGCATGGATGGCATTGGATTGAGTTGGGGAAGTGTGTTTTTGGGGGTGGCCTTGCTGATGATGTTGGGCCTGGCCATGTGGCTAGTGGCCATTTTGAGGCCTAGGCCTGCAAGCTTGCCTGGCCTTGTCTGCCAACAGGCCTGCTTTTTCATCCACTAGGATCAGAGCAGGTAGCCACAGCTTTATTGATCAAGTGTTTTCTATGTGATCTGTTGAATTTAGACATCATTTAGGGCATGGATGGCATTGGATTGAGTTGGGGAAGTGTGTTTTTGGGGGTGGCCTTGCTGATGTTGTTGGGCCTGGCCATGTGGCTGGTGGCCATTTTGAGGCCTAGGCCTGCAAGCTTGCCTGGCCTTGTCTGCCAACAGGCCTGATTTCATCCACTAGGACCAGAGCAGGTAACCACAGCTTTATTAATCTACTGTTTTCTATGTGATCTGTTGAATTTAGACATCATTTAGGGCATGGATGGCATTGGATTGAGTTGGGGAAGTGTGTTTTTGGGGGTGGCCTTGCTGATGATGTTGGGCCTGGCCATGTGGCTAGTGGCCATTTTGAGGCCTAGGCCTGCAAGCTTGCCTGGCCTTGTCTGCCAACAGGCCTGCTTTTTCATCCACTAGGATCAGAGCAGGTAGCCACAGCTTTATTGATCAAGTGTTTTCTATGTGATCTGTTGAATTTAGACATCATTTAGGGCATGGATGGCATTGGATTGAGTTGGGGAAGTGTGTTTTTGGGGGTGGCCTTGCTGATGTTGTTGGGCCTGGCCATGTGGCTGGTGGCCATTTTGAGGCCTAGGCCTGCAAGCTTGCCTGGCCTTGTCTGCCAACAGGCCTGCTTTTTCATCCACTAGGATCAGAGCAGGTAGCCACAGCTTTATTGATCAAGTGTTTTCTATGTGATCTGTTTAATTTAGACATCATTTAGGGCATGGATGGCATTGGATTGAGTTGGGGAAGTGTGTTTTTGGGGGTGTCCTTGCTGATGTTGTTGGGCCTGGCCATGTGGCTGGTGGCCATTTTTGAGGCCTAGGCCTGCAAGCTTGCCTGGCCTTGTCTGCCAACAGGCCTGATTTCATCCACTAGGACCAGAGCAGGTAACCACAGCTTTATTAATCTACTGTTTTCTATGTGATCAGTTGAATTTAGACATCATTTAGGGCATGGATGGCATTGGATTGAGTTTAGGAAGTGTGTTTTTGGGGGTGGCCTTGCTGAGGTTGTTGGGCCTGGCCATGTGGCTGGTGGCCATTTTGAGGCCTAGGCCTGCAAGCTTGCCTGGCCTTGTCTGCCAACAGGCCTGCTTTCATCCACTAGGACCAGAGCAGGTAGCCACAGCTTTATTAATCTACTGTTTTCTATGTGATCTGTTGAATTTAGACATCATTTAGGGCATGGATGGCATTGGATTGAGTTGAGGAAGTGTGTTTTTGGGGGTGGCCTTGCTGATGTTGTTGGGCCTGGCCATGTGGCTGGTGGCCATTTTGAGGCCTAGGCCTGCAAGCTTGCCTGGCCTTGTCTGCCAACAGGCCTGCTTTCATCCACTAGGACCAGAGCAGGTAGCCACAGCTTTATTAATCTACTGTTTTCTATGCGATCTGTTGAATTTAGACATCATTTAGGGCATGGATGGCATTGGATTGAGTTGGGGAAGTGTGTTTTTGGGGGTGGCCTTGCTGATGTTGTTGGGCCTGGCCATGTGGCTGGTGGCCATTTTGTGGCCTAGGCCTGCAAGCTTGCCTGGCCTTGTCTGCCAACAGGCCTTCTTTTTCATCTTCTAGGATCAGAGCAGGTAGCCACAGCTTTATTGATCAAGTGTTTTCTATGCGATCTGTTGAATTTAGACTTCATTTAGGGCATGGATGGCATTGGATTGAGTTGGGGAAGTGTGCTTTTTGGGGGGTGGCCTTGCTGATGTTGTTGGGCCTGGCCATGTGGCTGGTGGCCATTTTGAGGCCTAGGCCTGCAAGCTTGCCTGGCCTTGTCTGCCAACAGGCCTGCATTCATCCACTAGGACAAGAGCAGGTAGCTACAGCTTTATTAATCTACTGTTTTCTATTTGATCTGTTGAATTTAGATATCATTTAGGGCATGGATGGCATTGGATTGAGTTTAGGAAGTGTGTTTTTGGGGGTGGCCTTGCTGATGTTGTTGGGCCTGGCCATGTGGCTGGTGGCCATTTTGAGGCCTAGGCCTGGAAGCTTGCCTGGCCTTGTCTGCCAACAGGCCTGCTTTCATCCACTAGGACCAGAGCAGGTAGCCACAGCTTTATTAATCTACTGTTTTCTATGTGATCTGTTGAATTTAGACATCATTTAGGACATGGATGGCATTGGATTGAGTTTAGGAAGTGTGTTTTTGGGGGTGGCCTTGCTGATGTTGTTGGGCCTGGCCATGTGGCTGGTGGCCATTTTGAGGCCTAGGCCTGCAAGCTTGCCTGGCCTTGTCTGCCAACAGGCCTGCATTCATCCACTAGGACCAGAGCAGGTAGCCACAGCTTTATTAATCTACTGTTTTCTATGTGATCTGTTGAATTTAGACATCATTTAGGGCATGGATGGCATTGGATTGAGTTTAGGAAGTGTGTTTTTGGAGGTGGCCTTGCTGATGTTGTTGGGCCTGGCCATGTGGCTGGTGGCCATTTTGAGGCCTAGGCCTGGAAGCTTGCCTGGCCTTGTCTGCCAACAGGCCTGCTTTCATCCACTAGGACCAGAGCAGGTAGCCACAGCTTTATTAATCTACTGTTTTCTATGTGATCTGTTGAATTTAGACATCATTTAGGGCATGGATGGCATTGGATTGAGTTGAGGAAGTGTGTTTTTGGGGGTGGCCTTGCTGATGTTGTTGGGCCTGGCCATGTGGCTGGTGGCCATTTTGAGGCCTAGGCCTGCAAGCTTGCCTGGCCTTGTCTACCAACAGGCCTGCTTTCATCCACTAGGACCAGAGCAGGTAGCCACAGCTTTATAAATCTACTGTTTTCTATGTGATCTGTTGAATTTAGACATCATTTAGGGCATGGATGGCATTGGAATGAGTTGGGGAAGTGTGTTTTTGGGGGTGGCCTTGCTGATGATGTTGGGCCTGGCCATGTGGCTAGTGGCCATTTTGAGGCCTAGGCCTGCAAGCTTGCCTGGCCTTGTCTGCCAACAGGCCTGCTTTTTCATCCACTAGGATCAGAGCAGGTAGCCACAGCTTTATTGATCAAATGTTTTCTATGTGATCTGTTTAATTTAGACATCATTTAGGGCATGGATGGCATTGGATTGAGTTGGGGAAGTGTGTTTTTGGGGGTGGCCTTGCTGATGTTGTTGGGCCTGGCCATGTGGCTGGTGGCCATTTTTGAGGCCTAGGCCTGCAAGCTTGCCTGGCCTTGTCTGCCAACAGGCCTGATTTCATTCACTAGGACCAGAGCAGGTAACCACAGCTTTATTAATCTACTGTTTTCTATGTGATCAGTTGAATTTAGACATCATTTAGGGCATGGATGGCATTGGATTGAGTTTAGGAAGTGTGTTTTTGGGGGTGGCCTTGCTGAGGTTGTTGGGCCTGGCCATGTGGCTGGTGGCCATTTTGAGGCCTAGGCCTGCAAGCTTGCCTGGCCTTGTCTGCCAACAGGCCTGCTTTCATCCACTAGGACCAGAGCAGGTAGCCACAGCTTTATTAATCTACTGTTTTCTATGTGATCTGTTGAATTTAGACATCATTTAGGGCATGGATGGCATTGGATTGAGTTGAGGAAGTGTGTTTTTGGGGGTGGCCTTGCTGATGTTGTTGGGCCTGGCCATGTGGCTGGTGGCCATTTTGAGGCCTAGGCCTGCAAGCTTGCCTGGCCTTGTCTGCCAACAGGCCTGCTTTCATCCACTAGGACCAGAGCAGGTAGCCACAGCTTTATTAATCTACTGTTTTCTATGCGATCTGTTGAATTTAGACATCATTTAGGGCATGGATGGCATTGGATTGAGTTGGGGAAGTGTGTTTTTGGGGGTGGCCTTGCTGATGTTGTTGGGCCTGGCCATGTGGCTGGTGGCCATTTTGTGGCCTAGGCCTGCAAGCTTGCCTGGCCTTGTCTGCCAACAGGCCTTCTTTTTCATCCACTAGGATCAGAGCAGGTAGCCACAGCTTTATTGATCAAGTGTTTTCTATGCGATCTGTTGAATTTAGACTTCATTTAGGGCATGGATGGCATTGGATTGAGTTGGGGAAGTGTGCTTTTTGGGGGGTGGCCTTGCTGATGTTGGTTGTCTTAAAGACAATCCATGCTTTTTTTATGTGTCTGGTCACTGGTGTGTTGGTGTGCAATGCATGCACCCTGCAGAGCTTTTTGGGGCCTGTGAATGTTCCTACATTTTGTTGCATTAAAAAGTCAGAGCAGTGTGCTTTAGCAGGCATCCTTTACCTGGCTTTTATAGGCCTTTTGTCAGCTCCTGGTGTTTCCCAGGCCCCCGGCTTCTTTGTGATTTGTGTGTGTCCATGTGGGTGGTGGCCTTTTTGGGGGTTTGGACTGTGAGTATTAGTGTCCTGCTTTTGCCATAGGCCTGCATGGTTTTCCTATTGGCTCTTTGGCTTACTGCTTCCATCCATCCACCCCCTTTGCCAGCAGCAGCTCCATGGATGCTGAGATGCTCAAATAATGCAATGGTCCACCCCACTTCCATTAGATTTTTATTTTGTTGTTTATTATTAACTTTCCTATCCTTCCTGAGAGTGCAGTGTGTGGCTGTACACAGTACTAGTAGTATAACATAGCTCTAGTTAAAAAAAATAGTCATAAATGGCTAGACTATCTTTTGTTTGCACTAGTACAGTACTAAGTAACTGAACCACAACAACAAATGCAACATTTCACTGATGTTCTTCTCCTGTCTTCTTTGCTTTTAGGTGCACAAAAGACAGAGTAGGAGGTGTCATCGGCATCACCTGGCTACCCGTTGTACTACCAGCCAGACAGAAGTCCTGCTGCGCATCACGCTCACGTGTGACCAGAACTTGTTGTGCATCTGCCTCCTGCCTGACATCTGAAGAAGATGGCCCCAAAGAAAGGTACCAGGTCCAGTACCAAGAAAGTTGCCGGTGAGAAGAAGGAACAGGTGGTGGTGTGCCGGCCAATGTTTTTTTTGGCACCAAAGCATTGTCCGGGAACCAAGCTGGGAGCAGCACAGCGGTCAAAACCCACCAACCTAGGCCCAAGGGCTTTAGTGTCGCAGAGGTAGCCAGTCTACTAACGAGCAGCGATGTTCAAGAAATGTCATTACCGCAAAGTAGTACCCAATCAAGTTCAACGCAGGCGCAAACTCAGCAGATCAGTGTCAAGCCGCCGCAACCAGAACAGCAGCAGCTGCCGCAACCAGAACAGCAGCAGCTGCCGCAACCAGATCAGCAGCAGCCGCCGCAACCAGAACAGCAGCAGCCGCCGCAACCAGAACAGCAGCAGCCGCCGCAACCAGAACAGCAGCAGCCGCCGCAACCAGAACAGCAGCAGCCACCGCAACTAGAACAGCAGCAGCCGCCGCAACAGCCCACCATAGTAGTTGTTGCTCCTGACGTAGGAGCATTTCAGGAAATCGAGCTTCCTGCAGACAAAGTGGAGCGAAGTCAAACCACTGTTTCAGAAGATCAATTGTCTTCCAGACCACCAGCAAGGAAAAGGAGGCTTAGTCCATCATCTTCTTCTTCATCAAGCCCCGCTTCTGATGATCGTGATGACACTTGGGTCCCACCAGCTCGGTCTGAGAGTGATGTACGCCACAAGACATTGCTTCTGAAAAGGAAGGTCCCAGAAAAACTTAGAGTTATGGAGGTAGATGTAGAAGAGGGGGGTGATGATGTTGATGAAGACGAGCCAGTCATCACGCACATTACTCCCACCACAAAGGGATTGGAGACCGACATTCTCACCCTATCCAGAAAGGCTGCTACTGAGCGGGATGTAGCACGGATCTCACCAACACAGGTTACACCACCACTACCTCCAGCTGCCATATTTTCCAAGGCCCGCCAGGGACCTACATCCAGCTCAACCATCTCAGTAGGTAGTGGTAGTAAAAGTGACAGTGTAGGTGGACAGGGTCACATATTTTCAAGCACCCCCTCAAGTTCATCTGGTGTTGAAAGTGTCACATCCAGCAGTGCCAGAAAGTTCTCCTCCCCAGTTTGGGACTTTTTTCTGTTAGCGCCAAGGAGGAGAACGTTGCTATATGCTCAATTTGTCGGCAAGGTGTTCGGCGTGGTAAGCTTGGTACAAACTATGGTACCGGAGGACAAGCAAGTCATCTAAAAATACACTACACTATCGTGTGGGAGGATCACCTACTTAAGTTAAAAGAAAGTAGAAAAACTCAATCCATTGAAGTCGGTCAGGAATCAGGGAGCGATATTATTGTGGTGGCAGGTGAAGAACAGGGAGGCATTTCTAGCCATGTCCCCAGTACTGCAGTGGTAACGCCCACATCCTCCTCAGTAACATCAGAGTGGAACCACAGTAAAAGCCATACTCAGAGTCAGGCTGAGACACCAAGGCGACCGGCGACTACCTCATTGAGACAATCTGTGTCGTTGAGCCTTAGTGGTTAATGAAAACAGCACCACTAAGGAAAGTAAGCCAACCTAGCATTGACAGCATGTTTAGGTTGGAGGGGCAGTTCCAACACAACCACCCAACGGCACGATTGTACAATGCGAAGCTGGCTAAAGTGTTAGCGCTGGACCTTCTTCCTTTTTCATTTGTGGAAGGGGTGGGTTTCCTTGAATTTGTGTCTGCCATCTGCCCTAAATGGAAGGTTCCCAGCCGGTCCTATTTTGCACGAATTGCTGTTCCGGCACTACATCATGATGTGCTGAAATTGGTTGGTCAAGGTTTGCAGCAGAGTGCTGTGCACAATATCCACCTGACAACAGACATGTGGAGCAGTTGCCAAGCCACAGATTACATGTGCATCACTGCACACTGGATCTCTTTTGTAGGGGTTAGAGATCAACTATCTGCACGAGGTGTTGTTGACACAGCTGCGATTTTTGAAGGTACTCGGAAACATGCAACTGTAGCCATGTTCACCATGGAGAAATCTCATACGGCTGAAAACATTTTAGAAGAGTTTTGCACCAAGGTTTTGGAATGGCTGCGGCCCAGAGGGCTTGGTATTGGTTTTGTTGCCACAGACAATGGCAGTAATGTACTTAAGGCCATGGAACTTGGTTCCTATTTCAGGGTTCCATGTTTGGCACACTGCATATACATTATAGTGCAAGACTTTCTGAAAAAAGAACCCATAGTCAGCAATTTACTGGCCATCTGCCGAAGAATATGCACTCATTTCAGCCATTCTTTTAAAGCTCGGAAGCAGCTGAGGATCATCCAACGTGAATGTAGGATGCCAGTCAAGGCACTCATCCAGGAGGTGGCAACACGTTGGAACTCAACGTATTACATGCTTGATCGTCTGTACGAACAGCACAGGTCACTCGATGAATATGTCTGGTACAGAAGCAGTGATGCTAGTGTTAAAGGCATGACCCTTGACAGGGAGCAATGGACCCTAATTAAATGCCTGACTGAGATGCTGTCTCCTTTTGAGGTCTTCACACGTGAAGTCAGCAAGGAGGACTGTACAATGGGCCAAGCTATCCCATTGTTGCAAATGCTAGAGCATGAGCTGAATAATGTGTCTGAATCCTACAAAGGTGTAGAGGACAGAAGGCAAGCCCATGACTTGGTGGAGAGCTTATCCAGGTGCTTAACTGAAAATGTAAGGATACAAAATAACATTTTGTCACAAAAACATTACATTTGTGCCACAATTCTGGATCCACGTGCAAAATTAGGACTAGTGAAGACATTCCTTGCTTTTTCCGACAATGATGTTGCCCGCTACAAAAGTTGTATAGCTGAAGCAGCCATTAAGTTTTAAAAGGAAGGGCTGCTAATTAAAAGCCCACCACATCAACCCACAACAAGTACTGATACTGAAGCAAGCCATGCAGAATCAAGTGCAACTTCGTTGGCTGAGGGCAGTGCGGTTGGCTCACAATCACAACACTCACCATCACCATCGACTACAGAAACAATAACTGGATCATTAGGCCGAGTACAATCATTATCAGATTGGTATGTAAAGATGGGCTATTGTAAGCACAGTGCTGATGCACAGAAAAAACAGCACAAAAGCTTACCAGCAGCAACCCTGAACATTGAGCGGATGGTCCAGGCCTATCTGGACGACCCAACAGAGGTGTACGTTGATCAAAACCCAGTGCAGTATTGGTATAGGAAAAGGTCTGAATGGCCACAGCTCAGCAGGCTGGCGATAAGCTATCTGGCTTGCCCTGTCGCAAGTGTCTCTTCCGAACGTGTTTTCAGTGCTGCTGGTTCCATTATAACCTTGAGAAGGACCAGTCTATCTCCAAAAAACGTTGAGAGGTTAACAATGATCAAAATGAATCAGCACTTCATACCACCGAATTACACAATGCATGAATCAACAGAGGAAGATAAGGACAGCGGCTCAGGTGACGGAAGTATTGTGTCAGATGATTATCTACTACTGGAAGAACCCCCAGAGTTTGAGGACGAGCTATATTTCCCTGACAATTAGGCTCGCACTTACTGTCTTCCTCCTGTTTTTCCCCCTATGTTTATGTGTCTGTCGTTCCGGTTATAAACTTGTGAATCGCAACAAATCCATTCTCACTGTCTTCTAATCTTCTAATTTAAGATACAAGTTTCAGGTGTCTGCCATTTGACACTACAGTCCTCAGAATCCAGCTCCTCCGCTCGATCATACTGAATCTCCTGCTCAATTCCATTTCCCTCATGAATGATGATTGGATGATGGTAACAACAAATTCAAACTTTCCTCGTCCTTCCAAAACAAGTGGACCATGTATCAGATGACTACTATAGCTATCCTCCTTTCAGAGCCGAGAGAGACTGGCCATTAACTGAAAATAAGATGCAACAGGTAATGATTGATGCCATGCATTGGCCGCAGAGTCGCAGACTGAATGATGTAGATTTTGTTGTGTGTGTTGCGCATGAATTGATGTAATTGTGCACTGCCACTAATCAACTTTCTACAGAACACACTAATTTTCCCCTTCTTGCAAACAAGAAATGTGTACTTCTCCTGCATCTTGGTGATACATTGCTTTTAATTCAATACAGGAAGGGGACTCACTCAATCTGCGCAATGCAAATGACTGTGACTTAACAGCACCGTCCATCATGATGATGGCGAAAGAGACGGCCTGCAGCGTTAACAAGATGAGATGGAACAGGTAATGATTGATGCCATGCATTGGCCGCAGAATCGCAGACTGAATGATGTACATTTTGTTGTGTGTGTTGCGCATGAATTGATGTAATTGTGCACTGCCACTAATCAACTTTCTACAGAACACACTAATTTTCCCCTTCTTGCAAACAAGAAATGTGTACTTCTCCTGCATCTTGGTGATACATTGTTTTTAATTCAATACAGGAAGGGGACTCACTCAATCTGCGCAATGCAAATGACTTTGACTTAACAGCACCGTCCATCATGATGATGGTGAAAGAGACGGCCTGCAGTGTTAACAAGATGAGATGGAACAGGTAATGATTGATGCCATGCATTGGCCGCAGAATCGCAGACTGAATGATGTAGATTTTGTTGTGTGTGTTGCGCATGAATTGATGTAATTGTGCACTGCCACTAATCAAATTTCTACAGAACACACTAATTTTCCCCTTCTTGCAAACAATAAATGTGTACTTCTCCTGCATCTTGGTGATACATTGCTTTTAATTCAATACAGGAAGGGGACTCACTCAATCTGCGCAATGCAAATGACTGTGACTTAACAGCACCGTCCATCATGATGATGGCGAAAGAGATGGCCCGTTAACTTAAGATGAGAAGGAACAGGTAATGAATGATGACAATTAATGGCATGCATTGGACACCTGACTCTGAGCTATTGGTCTTTGTGTTTGCGTTGTTTGTTTGTTGTGCACAAAGTGATGTCAAAGTGTACTAGTAGTAATCTATCTTTCTGTACACAATAAAGAATGATTCAAGTCAGTAATATTTATATTTCTACTCTTGTTGTGTCATAAAAATTATACTTATACTGCAGGCCGATCTTCAGTCAGTAAAAGTATCAGAGATGATGATGAAGTCAGGAGGAGGATGTTTCAGGAGTGGCATAAAACGGAAAAGCCTAAAGGTAAACACGTCAACAACAACCACAGCAGACCCAAATGTCTGTGTAGAAGTTGAATAGAGTGTAGCGGTGGGATGACTGCAGTGCATTGATTTTACTAACTTAAACTGTAAAATGCTATGTTTGGAATGGATAATGTGCTTTGCGTTTGTCCAACTCTTTGAGAGAAAAAAAAAGGACTCTAAAGTGTTAACGTAGGATGTGCTAATAGTAAGCACTGTGGGCCTGATCTCTCCTGTTACTGTTGAAGGTCAATGCTGGAAACAGACTAGAGTAGAGATGATGCATATGCATACATGCCACCTCGGAAAGTGTTCTTGTTGCACTACACCATCACTTGTGCATTTGTTTTCACTTGATTTCTCAATATCCCCTTTGGTTTTCAATCTAAAATTACAGTCCGGGCCTTGGCCAAAACTTTGTAAAACATTACAATGCATATTAATTAATTACCTTACCAATCAATCACCTTTTTTTCCAGCCGGGCAGTGGCGAGTGGCGAGGCGACACACCCAACATTGATGGACGAGAGGAGCAAGAGGAATGCAAAAATCCAGTCCATATTTTTGACCAGGATAAGACAGTAACAGTATCCACTTTTAACTTCTTTTAAATAATTTGATTAATATCTTGTAAACAATCTTTACAACAGTGTGCTCTTGGAGTTGTTATTATCAATCATCATTAGGTTTGCTCTGTGTTTACGATTCTTCACTACCAATATTTAAAATTTATATTTGCTATCTCTTAAAGTATTAAGGCCGGAACAGAACAAGAAATAGAAGTTTATGTAATCCGGGTCTCTCATCATCATGCATGCATTGCCTTTTTCTCCCTTAACATATGGATATGGTAGTCTTCAATGATTGTCGTTTGTTTGTCTATGTATGCATACTGTTTTTCTATGTCAAACCTTTCCCAAAATCCCCCTTCCCATCCATTCAACAAACCCTAACCCTCTTCCCCCGGGCTGTGTGACTTATTGTCGAGGTGTAACTAAATTAAATTTACACCAATACTTAATCACACACTTGCTGGGGCGGATGTGGTGAAAGCAACACTACTTCAATTTCAATGCAGAGCGATGATCTTCTTCTGCTTGCCCACCCATGAGTAGGATATTTCAGAGGTTATTTTATTTAACAAAGGAACATATACCTCAGCATGAATTGCCGGCATTGATTGGATTTGTTTGTTGTCATTCCTCATATACAGCACTAACTGTTAGACTGTAGGCATAGTCAAGTGACTCGAGTCGACACAACTATAGTTTGTACCTCTGTCTAGTAGGCTATCCTCATAACCACCATTCAGTTTTTTTGTAAAATATTTGAGCATATAATTGTTGCTCGGTAAGTTCTGTAATGTACTTCATTCAACTACTCCTCTAACAGTCTCTCAAAGGCGATTGACTGTCTCCTTTTCTTTTTTTGGAAATGCTGCCACCCTGCCAGTGTCTACTACTACTACTATACTACCACCACCACCACCCCAATCATGGCATGTATGAAAAAGGAAACCATCTTCACCATGCAGCCAGTGCTGTGTCACAGTTGAACATAAACATCAAGTTTGGGGGAGGCAGAATTAATAATGGACATGTTGTCAATGATTTCATTTTCACACACCACTCCAAAGAATGCATAGACTAGAGGACAGACTGAAAGTACTAGAAGGACCAGTCAATGAGTGAGGTGTGTCACATCTATCTGTTTGTGTCTTATACAGTCAGCTAATTATTGAAATCAAACACAGGCTATGGGCGGCCATGCACCAGCAAGGAAACAGTGTGATGTAAAACAGTTACCCCACCTACAAAACATTAACAACATTGCATGTAACATAGAAAAATATATTTAATTTACCCTAACAAAAATAAACTAAACCCACAAAAGCTGACCCACCCCCCTCCCTAACCCCAACCACTGTCCACAGTAGAAAAAATTCTTAACGGCCAAACGAGTAAAGAACAAGAACAGGAATTAAAAAAGGGGCAGTGACAGGGACTAACTGGTGGGGCGGGACTGGAGGAGGACACGCATCTGGCGCATCTCATCCTCTAAATGGGCGATGCGGCGTCTAAGGCCGCGGCAGTTGCAGCCACAGTGGGGGGGGGCACCGGAGATGGCACGGTGGCGGTGGGCAGCCGCCAGACGGTGGCGCCGTTCCGCTGGAGGGCGGTGGCTGGGGTCCGGGGCACTGGAGGAGGCTTGAATTGCTGCTGCAGTCTCCTCCTCCTCCTCGGCCAGGACCACCAGCCGCCGGTATTCCTGCTGGATTGCCTCCAGCTTCCGGCGCCGTGCCTTGGCGGCCAACTCCTTCCGGTTGAGTTTCGGAGTAGCTGTGTATCAAAAAGAAAAAAACAAGACAATTGTAAAATATAGTCTTAATTAAACAGTAGGACAAGGTAATTATTTATACACATAGTGGCATGGTAGAGTAGCACTATAAAATAAAGCACAGTAGTACATAACATTTTAAATGTCGCCCGTCCTTCTTCCTTCCACCTGTCTTACACTTTTTAGTTGAACAGTGCACCAGGTGCTCTTCTCCATAAAACTTTCAAAGCGGAGTTGAAATCAGATAGATGAGGCCATTGGTTACTCAATACTCCGGCTCCTAGTCCTATACCAATTAAAGGGAATTCTAGTCTTCTAGTTCACTCTTCAAACGTCCCCAACAACTCATACTTACTTACGACATCGGATAGCGGGCGGACTTTGTCCGCCCGCCATCCGACTGCTAAAAAGGGTGGGGGTCCCGTGGGGACAATTAATTAGGATGATGCGCCCGGCACAGTGGCGGGCGCACCCTGTTTTTTTAATTTAAATTCTGGTTGGCTTTGCTGAAAGCAATGCTAAAATGTTGTGCTGCTTTTCCAAGCACAACATGACGGGCCCCGCACGGAGCCTGTCACGTTTTGCTTTGAAAGTGGGGGGGGGTACCATAGCATAGGTAGGTACCCTCCATGGGGGCCCCCAAGCATACTCTGCAATGTGTGCATGCCTTTCCGTGGCGGACGGCAATGCCGCCACGCAAAGGCATTCCAAAATGCAGATTATATGGCTGGCGGTGTGGTGAGAGAGACACCACCGCCATATTGAACCCTTTTCCACCTGGACATGTCTGAATATTTTCTACAGGGATGGCGGGAGGTTTGCCCCTGCGGTGACGGCAGTGAATTCCAGCCGGCCCGGCGGGGGCAATATGCCCACCATCCTAATGGGGCCCTAAGTCACAACTGTACAGTATACATATACATACAGTACACCCTTGCAGTGAGTGTGCTGTCAAGTTCAACAATAGTTAAGGATTATGAATCTAACTTACCACCGCCTGCCACTGGTGCTGCCACTCCCCCTACCGCTCCGTTGCTATCTGCAACTGCCGCATCCTCGCCCTCCGCGTCGCCTTCGCTGGCCCCGGCAATGGTGGTCGGTAGTGCGCCTAGAAAACATTACACATTTATTAGGCGTCATATACACCTCCCCCCTATTGATCAGTAGCAAGGTTGAAAAATGAGTTAATACTAACATACATCACTAGTACAAATCAGGTAGTAGTAGAGTAGACACTAATAGTTATATGATCATTGTAGCCTTTGCTTGATTAGCCCTAGCCATGCACATGTGACGTTACCTTTACCTTGCAGCTTCTTAAGACACCTTTGAGCCCACATGACCTGCCTCACACTGCTACTGTCTAGTCTACGCGCTGCGTACAAGCGGTCAACAAACATTAACAAGCCACTTTTTTAGGAAGAACTGGTGTACTACTGTTACTGTTAGTCCGTATTGCTTATCCATAGATGCTACACTTTTTGGCACAGCTGAGAAATGCTTGCAAGTTGCAATATACTAACGCACACCATTTCTTTTTTCGCATTAAAGACGCAAGATTCCCTTCTACGAACCAGAGCTTCTGAACGATGCACCAACTACCAGTACTAGGTTCTTCTGAGGTGAGGGTCCCTTCACTCACATCTTCATTTATAAATTTATATAAACTAAATTGCTATGGGATGGTGGTGCTGCCTTCCACCACTGTTCAGTTATCATGATTTAATTCCCAACTGTATAAGTGTAACAATGTATATTGTTTTAATGTTATTGATTTGCCGGTTGGTGCTGCTAAGAAAACAGTGTACAGACCTTCTCAAATTGAAATAAACATTTTAAACTTACATAGACTTGGTGGTATTTGGTGTGGACTAACTTACACGAGTGAGCAAATTAAAGTAAGGGTGTGCATGTGAATTGCTTCCACGACAGAGGTTGGGTGTGTTAAGTTCTGGGTTGTGTACTTGTTGGGGGGAGGGTTCCGAGACCTAATAGGTATGACAAGACAGTACTATAGTCAAGCAGTGGAATTGTGGTGGGTGCGGAATTTCTGATTGAAGTGTGCAAGGAAGGTCCAACCTACCATCACCAACATCCTATTTTCTGGTGCAAATGTATGTGCAAGATCCCTACAACAGTGGTATGTCCTATAGGGTATCATATCAAAATATTAAGAAATCTGGTAGGGCTGTTGTTGCTGTGAATTTTCAAAGCCTCAACATCAATAAGAGTAAAAGTAGTACAAGACAACGACCCAACGGATTGTACGAGCTACTGGTGAATATGAGTTTTATATTACAACCTTTCACAAAGAGTGGCACTGGCCAACTGGGCAAGACTAGCTACTACAGTACAGACAGACTGATAGTATGTAGTAGTAGTAGTAGCACTCAGAGTCATCATAGCGGAGGCAGGGATAAGATTTTTGAAACCGTACAGATCGAAGGATAATTGGTGGTAAAAAAATAGCATTAGGAAACACACTATAGTTCGGGAAAAATGGGGCAGTAAAAGTTATGGAATAAGAAATATTATTAAAAACAAGAAGACTTACTGGGGCCAGCAGGGGAGCCCTCAGCGGTGTCCTCCTGGTGGTGTTCCTGTCCCGCCGACTGCCCAGTCCCTGTCGGTCTGCCCCTGGGTGCTGATGAACAGGAAAGATATAAGAAAGAGACAAACATTGATGGATGGTGTCAAACAAATACAATATTTTTCAACAACGGTCAAAAAACACTTATGTAAACAACAATTGCAATAACTACATTGACCAATCTCATCTGGTCAGCATGTATTATCGGGGGATTCGCAGTTCGACTACTTAAGTTACTATTTATCAACAGTAATCCAGTCTTCCATTCTGATTCCAGAAAACTAAGTTACAACTAAGCCTAAGTAGTAGTACAACGTACCACCCAACCTAGCCCACCTATTCCAGGCATGCCAATTGTACATTAAGTATGCATTTCCACTGTATTCCTCAACAATGCGTATGGTCCAATCATGGAGGACACATGAACATGACTACATTTTTTGTATACACCAAATTTTGGTTTGATTGATGCTGATCTGCTACTGCTAAGTAACTGCTAAGCCTACCTCCACTCATTGAACAAACTAGAAAAGGTTCTAAAGACTGCCGTACTAGCAGCACGTCACGTAACTGAGTGAGGGGGGCATCACGCATACCACTAACCAATTAGAAGCTCATACAAAGTACCTAAACCTAAGTATCAATCCGCCCCTATCTATTAGTGACAGGACAAAGTAAGGAGTGGACGTGAGTCACTATAGCATTACGTAACTTAATTTCTCTAAAATAAACTGGTAAAGAATCACGCTAAGCAAGCGCAAACGCAAAGCTGCAAACAAGTAAGATTAGTAGTAGCGCAGAAGAGCACCTGTGTCATAATCACAGAAGACTTTTAAACGTTATTAACCTGGAATGTATTTGTAAGCAGCAACATTCCAGCTGGTTGGAAGGAAAAAAAGATATTCGCAATATATAACATAGAGCAGAAGAACAGACACAAAGTTGTAATAATTAAATAGGTACTCACCAAGCCCCGGGACCTCCACTCCTAGCAGGTCCAGCAGGTCCTGCTCACGGTCCAGGATGTCGGACCACCGGTGCGTCAGCTGTGCCTGGGTGTGCCGGACCCCAGAGATGTGCGACACTGCCCGGCGCACCTTCCTCCACCGCTGCCGACGCTCCCGGAGGCCGTACCCGGACCCAGGCCTGCCACCTGCTGCCAGGGTTGAGGGGAGGTGGCGCTGCACAAAGAAAATTAGTGCAGCCAACTCCACCTCCCCAAATAAGGCCCGTGCCTGCACCCCTTGTGGGCGCCGCCTTCCGCAAGGAAGGCGGTCGCGGCTCTGGCTGCGCCGGCGAACAGCCCTACCCTTGGACATGGTTCTGGGGACGGGGCGGGAAAGAAAAGGTAAAATAAATAAAGGAGTAAAGGAAATAAATAGCAGGCAATAGAAAGAGAAAAAGTAGCTAAAAAACAAAAAAAAAGTAGACAAAAACCAAAAATATAGAAGCAGGAAAATAGTTAGAGAAATAATAAGTAATAAAGATCCAAAAAAAAGTGGCTATAAACAAAGGATTGAAAAGATTTAGGGAGGATTGAAAATCAGGCCCCAGAACCATGCAATAGAGTGAAAAACAAGATGGCCGCGCCCATTGCGACCACGTGCGCAAGTTCGCGCGATATTTTCTCCCCGAGCAAGCAAAAAGCAAAGCGATCAAGTAAAAGCGGTCGCGAACAGGAAATATCGACCGCGAACAGGCGCGAACATGCATTGCGCGACCCGGAACAGGAATTAGGCATCTCGAGAGGGCGGGACAAGTGAAAACAAGATGGCCGCGCCCGTGAGCAACCGCATGGGTAAGTTGGCGACCCGCGATCACGCAAAAAATACCGCGAACAGGCGGCAAAAAAACTTCCGCGTCTTCGCGATATTTCCGGCGTGTTTGCGGAGATTTTCTGCATTTTCGCGATAATTTGCGAAAGTTCATTTCGCAAATTCCGCCCACCCCTACTTTCCTTCCTGGAATGGATAAGAGGGGGTGGAATTGACACCTGCATTCCAAGGGGCAGTGTCCTGGCCCCACTAAATATATTGATCAAGCCACCCAGGTTAGGATGGCACATAGATCTAAATTTAGATGGGGCCTGTGCATTTCAAAGGTGTCCTTTTGAGCTTATCTCATCTTTAAATGCCATTGTGGGTATAACTACTGGGGCTCTGCCCTCAGGAGTTTGAAACACTTCTGGGATCCGAACCAAGTCAAGTCAATACAAAGTTTATTGTGTAGATTACTTAAAACCATGACATTAGAAAACATTCAAAAAGAAGAGACATGATTATGCAAAGGCAGAGGAGAATAATGGTTCCTTACAAGACCATATAGTGTAGATTGCTTGTTGTGCCCGAAAAAAGAAAACTCTTGGTGTACAGGCTTTCTCTCTACCTTCTTCCCTTTCCCTTATCTGTTATGGAAATAACGAATAAAAATAAGTTAAAAATCCACCATAAAATGGATAAAAAGTTACAACCAAAAAGAGAACTCAATTACAGCGTGGTCAAACTCTACTGTGCATCAATATCCGTGATCCAAGAGCTAAAAGTTAATGGTTCATGATCATCTCAGTGCTTTATTGGGAGTTTTTAAGGAAGTCCTGCACTTCTTTAAAAAATGTGCCTATGCTTGCCAGTTTGAGGGGGACCATCGTGCTAGAAATCCAGTTCATTGTATGTTTGCATGTTCTTATACCATGAATTAAGAAGAGTTGCTTTAATAAGGTTCAGCGGCAGTCGAGCAACGTCAGACAGTTGCACAGTAGATGTAAAAAAGTTTCCGATTTGTATCCGCAGAGTCTACAGTTGACTACTTTAGAGAGCAGCGGCCAGTTAGGATAAAATCTTTGATTTGTAATGCCAGCATCCTTACTGCCAAGATTTTAGTCAGGCAAGCTTTCCCTATTGTGCAGTTAAGGTAAGGTTGTGCACTAAGTCCAACTTGGCTGTCATTGTTGCATGACGCTGCCAGGGCCCTTAATGGCGATGTAGAATTAATTTTGTGCAGGTCTGTGGTCTTGGAAAGTAGTTTAGTCTGTTTTTTCATTATGTTTTTTATTGCAGTGGACGTAAGTGAAGAGGTGTTTAGAGTGGTCAGGTCGATTTGTAGAGTTTCTACTGCCGTCCTTAAGTAAGTGGACCATGGGTTGATTTTACATTTGAAAATGTCTTGCAAAATGAATTTCAGGGTACCTGGCATTGCCGTAATGCTTCTGTGGTAGTACTTTATAAAACACCACATACTAGACCATACGATGCCCTCCAGGCCAAATTCAAGTCTCACCAAGGGTCCCCTGGTATAATAGGGCAATTTAAACACCCTTTTATATATTTTTAGATGTAATTTTTCGATGGTTTTGGTGAGTTGACCTGGAAAGGCCTCGCTGCCGTAGATAATTGCGGATGGTAATACTGTCCTGAGCACCTTTCTAATTGGTGCTGAGGAGGGGCGTTTAAGGGCTGTATATAGTTGACAAAGTCTTGTAGTTATTAATGCTGCCTTGTTCTTTAAGTGACGCTTGTGTATTGTTGATGCGCCGTTTGCAGAAAACCGTGTGCCCAGATAGTTATAAGATTTGGCTCCAGAGATTTTTAAGGGACCCAGGGACCATTTATTATTTATTTTTTGTAGCGTCCTTCCAATGGATAAAACCTTTGTTTTGGCTTAATTTACTGTCATCTTGTTTACGCTATTGTATGAGTGAAGGGAATTTAAGGCTCTCTGGAGTCCTATTTTTGAGTTGTCGAGGAGGACAATGTCATCCGCGTGTTGCAATATTGTGATCTTTGTATTGCCAATTTTTGGGGAGAGTAGATTAGCGTTGATAAGTGCCCGGGACATATCCGCTGTATATAAATTAAACAACATTGGAGCAAGGACGCACCCTTGCTTTAGGGATTGGGTGGTGTTAATCTTCTTGGTTAACGCGGTGTCTGAAAACTTGACCCTCACCCAAGGTAGTTGTATATAGTGATATGATGGCGTTGAGGAGGCTGCTGGAAATACCCCATGCCTGCAGTTTTCTCCAAAGGATACATCTGTCCACCAGATCGAAAGCAGATGAATAGTCCAGGAAGCATGCATAAAGCGCTGATGTCTTCTGGTTTTTTGCCTGGTGGACAAGGTAGGATAAGGTGATTATGTTATCCAGTTTGAAGGAATTGGGTCTAAAGCCAGTTTGGCAGAAAGGAATTAATGCGTTTGTTGTTGCTCAAGCATCTAGATCTTTTAGGAGTGCAGCTGCGTAGGTCTTAGCCTCGATGTCCAGTAAGGCTATCAGCCGATAGTTACAGGGATTCTGTCTGTCGCCTTTTTTAAAAAATTGGGTGCAATATTGAATCTCTCCAGCTGTTGGGCACTTGATGGAGTTTAGTGCAGGTTGTAAACTGTGAGGAAAGAATTGCGGGCCATAATGACATGTCTTTTTTGAACAGTTGGGCCGGGAGGCCATTTGGACCAGGTGCACCTGAAGATCTTATTTTGCTTAGTACTTTGTGAATGCTATTAGTCGTAAATATGGGGGCACAATCCTTTGAGTCATCAGAAAGATCTGAGGGTTCGAGCTGAGAGACTCCTGGTTGATCAACTACATAAAGGTTATTTACATGCAAAGACCACATTGCTTCGAACTTATAAGTTCTTGGCTTGTTTTGTATATATCTCCATAGGTCTGCCTGATTATGTTTGCTCATGATTGAGTGGACGTATTGCCAATCCTTTTCCCTCTGCTGATTTTTTTCCTGCCATATCAATTGCCTATGCTGTTTTCTTGCACCTTGGAGTTCCAATGACAGGTCGGCTTCGACTTGTTTGTTCCAAGTTTTCTTATCTGCCATTGTCAGCTTGCGTAAGTGCCGTGAGCTCACCAATATAGTTTGATTTTTATTAATAGGTTTTAACTGATGTCACCTGGGGCCTGTTTGGGGATTAAGTAATTCATGGATGCCCCTAGTGATGGGACTCCAGTGAGATAATAGGTATTCGCCACTTTGGGCTTGCAGGGACTGTTCTGTAACAGCTTTCCAAGATGCTAGCTTCCGTAGGTTGACATGGCCCCATTTTATTCTCCAAGTTAGATGTAGTCTTTCATCATTACAGGAAGTGCCCAGCACCTTGTGGCCTATGCGTTTCGGGAGATTAATGTTAAAGGTTGTGCGAAGTGGAAGTTGGTCACTGTCATTAGAGGAATGCACTTTAAAGCTCACAAGGTGATTCGTAAGTTGCGCCGAGGCAAAAACGTAGTCGATGGTACTTATTCCCCTGAAGGTCTTCAAGGGTTGAGATGAAGAATCTTGGCTGTTTGCTAAAATCTGTAGAGATTGTAGGCCATTTTTACTTAAAATGTTATTTATTTGGGTGCTCAGGGGATTTAGAGGTAAGCAGGTGGTGTTAAATAATCCTAGTTGTCGCAGGTTAAAGTCGCCACAGATTATTGTGTTATGGTTAACATGATAACAAAGTATTTGATCCAAATTGTCGCACAGCTGGCAGAGTCGTCTTGCTCGATCTGAGCCAAAGCTGTTAAAGGAGAAGTTAATCAGGAGGATTTTAGGGCAGGGTGCCGAAAGCTTGGTGCTCTCCAGTACGAGCGCTTGAAGCATCTCATCTTGAGTTGAAATTGAATGTGTTTTTATTTTCATATTCAAGTTGAGGTATATTGACAGGCCTCCGGAGTTCCTCCCAAAGATGTTTTTTTTCTTAGTTGCGTGATGGGTCCCTTGGAAGCCACCAATTGTTAAATGTGTTAGTGACAATGTTTCTTGGAAACAGAGAACGTCAGATGCCAGAAGCAGTGATTTTGCTGTGTTTGAGCTTAGAAGTCTTGAGAGTGCAGCTACATTCCATGACAGAAAAGTTATCAGTTGTTGTGGCACTAATGCACTCTTCTCACTGCTAGGAATAGGGCAAGGCTTCGCTCGGCCAAATGTGGGGAACTCGTTTCCGGTCATGTTGGTGTACTCCCCCTGATTGTTCTGTTACTATTTTCCTGGTCATGCCCCTTCATGAAGAGGGAAAGCAAGATATATTTATATTATCTATCTGTGATTGGCATAGGAAGGGCCCAGTCCCCCTCAGTATACTATAGGGGTGGGCTTTTGGGTTGGATGGATCATGTGGCTTTCTAAGCGGAGCTGGGTACTTCGGTACTTGTATTTTTGAAATTCCTATGCCCCATTCCTCGAGGATGTCCTTACAGTCTAGTATTTCTTCTGCCAGTGAAGTCGCTTTTAGTGTTAAATAAGTAGCTTCCCTCCCATTGTGGCACTCCGGGGTGTTTTTAAATTCCACACTCAGTATGTCATCTGAGGTTAGCTTTGACTGAATAGGAGTAGCCTGAAGTAACCTTAGTATGTTGGATCGATTCAGTACGTCATGCCTCCCTTCCGATGGATAGTGTGGGAAGAGGGCCAGCTTGGTCGGTTGATCCTCTCCTAGGCACCTTTTAGTATGACCTTCATTGTTAGGGTGGGCTAGGGGAGAGTGATTATTGATCACTGGTCTAATCGATTCACGCACTAGCAATAATCTCCGTGGGTCTCCACTTTCTGTCGCAGATGGGAAAGCTTCTTGTGGGACTGAAGTCACCGCCCATCCTGGAGGTTGCTGCACCCTTTGTGAGTGAATTGAGGGATCTAAGATCCGAAGTGGGGTGCTTTGGTCAGTGATGGAGCCTAGATCTTTCTTGGTTGTGGGATGAACTAATATCTCAGTGCATTTGGATGAGAAAGCCGGCAGTTGTCCTACTTCTGGATCTTTTGTTGTGTTACCACTGTTACAGGGCAGAGGTTCCTTCTGGTCTTGCATAGTTGAGAGTGGGTGCCCTGGCAGGTGTGTTCCTGATGTAGTGGATTGTGATGTTAGGCTTTGTACCGTGGTGGGGGATGTATTTGGGTTAGGTAGTGTCATTGTCGAAGACAAGGGTGCCTGGGGTAAGAGAGCAGGTGGTTGTGTAGATCGTAATTCATTCTTCAACTTGCCACAACCTTTAAACAGTGGATATACGTTAGGCGAGTTGTTATCTAATTTTATTTGCTTGAGTGGAAGCTGGTTTGAAAGACGATCTATCACTGCTTTGTTTCTGGCCTTCTTTTGTCTTTTTTCTGCTCTTTTAGATAGAGCAACAGGCAATTTGTTGTCATTAGTTGGAGATTTTCTGTGTTGGTAACATGGCGATTTTTTGTCCTTCGCTTACAGGACCAATTCGTGCTCTATGGGGGGCAAAACAGCCCACTGTTTGTGATTTACTTCCAAGGTGCGTGATGGAAATTTTGCGAGGTCTTGCTTTGGTAGCATCACGCCTAGCAGTGAGGTTTCCCCATCAGCTGACTCCAGTATGGTAATCTCTCTTTCCATGTTGCGGCCACATTCTTTGTCTGTTGGTTTCTGGTCAAGCCTACAAAGCATCTGGCAGGGCGCATAATTATTCCGCAATCAAATGGCAGGAACAAGAAGCGCAAGGAGATTCCTTGTCTGCGCCTTTTTTTAGCTTCTCATGCAGGCCGCTGATTTTTTCCTCAATCTTTAGTATTGAGCTAGCCAGGGTTGGAATTAGGTCTAGTTGCAACTCCAATTTATCGGACTGCCATATCAGGGCCCTTACTGTGTTTGCCAATGTTTCATTTATAGAAGCCAGTAGAGAGTCTTGTTCAGTGTTGCTTGTAATATTTTTAGAAGCAGATAATATTAGGCTTTCCATAATGCTCAAACTTAGCGTAGAGCTGCAAATCACTGAGGGGTGGAGCTCATGCTGCTCGAGTGCTTGCCCGGACTCTGTAGATTTTATTGTACATTTGCCCATGGTTCGAGAAGGGATCCCGGGTGAGTTCAGGCCGGTGTAAGGTCCTCTTTGGCCGCCTTTAAAAATTTCATAGGCTGCTTGATCAGTAGGCCAGAGGCTGCAGCCTGTGATTGCCTGTTGTCCTGTAACTCCTGCGCCTATTTCCATGGAGCTGTGAATCTGTGCAGCCGTAGTTATACAGTTTCGTTTAAAGTGGGGTGTTGCTTTCTCTGGGCTATCCTTGCGTGTTGGGAGGCAAGTCCCCTTTTCAGCTCCTGTGTCTTTCTCCGTCAGGCTGGTTGTTAGGTCAATGTCCGCCAACAGGTTGTCCGAGGGGCTTCCAGAAGATATATCAATAGCTGTGCTATTTATTAAATGTGGTTGCGCCTGGTTGTGTGTACTATATGTTTTTGGAGACGGAGTTATGAGAGATATTATACCCACAGTGGGAACCGGGGTAGCTGCTGGGCCCCCGTTGGGTTCTTTTTTCTTAATTCAATCTGAGGTATCTGTGGTGACTAAATGGGCTGGCTGAGTAGTATGAGGGGATTTTTTTTTTAAAGTCCATTATTGAGTTTTTTTGGCCCTTTTACTATCAATGCGTGCCATTATGATAGATGAATATTTGAGTTTTAATGGAATCACGCCATCTCCGTCTTTGGTGGATTTGGTAGCTACCTGGGTCTCCAAGGGTCGTTGGTTTGTCTGATTGGGGCTACCGAGGGAGAAGAATGAGCATGATCCATCTTGAGTTGTCATCAGCACTTCCGCTACTTTGGATGTATTTTTGTTGAACTGCGTGCCTTATATTTTTGGTCCTTCCATTTTTCAAGAGCGTTACCTCACCGTTGGTGGAATGCTCTGTGAGACGACTTCCATCCTTGGAGAAAAGGAAGTGCCCTCCTTGATGCCTCGTAGGTTGGGTCCTTGGCTGCTCTGTCGAGATAGCGATTTCTCCGAGTGGGCTGGGCCTCAGGCTGGGCCTCGGGTGAGGGCATTAGAGCTGCCTGATTTGGCCTGATTGCCCCTATTTAATCAGATGCTGAGCAGCTGTGCTCCCCTCCAGATGACCTTCAGTAGTTTCCCAGACGACAATTTCCAGAGCAGGCTGAGGGGTCAGAGTGGAGGGCCAATCCTGATTGCAGCCTGTTTGTAATAGTGTCTCTGCTGATACTCTCTGCTGATACTCCTTTGCCTCTCTCTACTCCTTCACTGGGCAGTCTGTGGGGGCTAGTTATTAGATGAAGGGGGTCTATCAATGTGACAATGTGACAATATGTCAAGGTAGCAAGTCAACAAATCGGGGCAAGTCAAGGCAATGCCCAGGGAGTAGCCAAGGCGAATGTCCTACCCAGTGTGGTCAAAAGAAATGGTCAATGAAATGGAGAGCTAGAGACACGCCGGCTGACCCAGGCCCAACCCAGTTCTATCAGTTCCACTGAGGGGCTCCAGCAAGTGGACCTCCCAGCAGTTGTCCAGCGTTGTCACGTTACCTCGTCATGGTGGGCCGCCGTAGTCCTCTGTAATCCTTGTGACGGCTGCTGCTGCTGGTGGCGGCTGGTGGCTTCAGCAAACGATTGCGGGCAAGTGACAGATAGGCTGGTGAGGCTGCGGGGAGCAGGGAGCCTGCCTTATGCTCTACCCGCTCAAGATGCCGTGAAGTCAAGTCTTCCACAGTTGCGGCTTACCCAACCGGGAAACTCCTGCGGCTGCTGCTGCCTGCACGTCTGCTGCATGCCTGCTCGCAGCTCGGGTGCAGCTCGGGTGCAAACGAAAACTCGGAATGGAGTGGAGCCGACCGCAGTGAGTTGATCCAAACCATTCTATGCTGGTTTGATGCTGGGACATTGACAAGAGAAAACATTGGATCAGGACTGGGAGGGACTGCTATAGGATTATCTGCAGACTTGTGGTGGCCTGGGGTTGTTGTCCTCCAGGAAGGAGTCAATCACTTTGTGGATTTTTGGCTGGATGTTACTTGCCTGCAGTAAATCGCCTCCTGTCATGGATCTGGGTCCTATACAATCTCCAAGGGCTGGTTGGCTGGCCTCCTGTCCACAAGATACCAGGGATAGAAAGGTTCTCCCTATTTCCATGAGATCATAAGGACCGCACAGGGTGAGGTGGAAATGGGTGGAAGTTATCGTCGGTTTGGACATGGACTATCCTGACATATGCAGTAATCACACTGTGCAGAGAAATGTGTTGTAAAGATCAGCAACGCACCTGCGGTGCCGTAGCATGAGGAGTTTGAGGAGCAGTGACGGCCCGTGTAGGGCGTTTTACAGGGGCGGTGACATGGCGCAGAGGTGGGGCAGGGTGGGGGGTTGCAAAATGCGGCAAACGGGCGATTTCAGGTAAGTTACGAAAATAATTAATAAAACGAATTTCGTTACGCGTACTGCATCGCCAAATGCAATGCAGCACGCGCAACGAAATACGTTTTATGAATTTTTTTGGGAACTTACCTGAAATCGGCATTTTGCCGCATTTTGCAACCCCCCACCCTGCCCCTCCTCTGCGCCACGTCATCGCCCTGGTAAAACGCCCTACACGGGCCGTCACTGTTGTGGAGTGCTGGAGACGTTTTCCGAGTCTAAGGACCTCAGCTTGCAACTGGATGTCTGTGCTAGCTCACACTTTGTAGCATGTGCTGTACGAGGGGTGTTGGTGAATGTTTGCATAGTCCTCACGACCCCAGCCATAAGTCTGTACTGTCTCTGACCTCCAGATCAAGAGGATGACAGTGCCTGACATCGTGGCCTCAGTCCGTGGTCACTGGCTCCCTCTAAACATGCCACAAGGTACTCTGTTGTTGGTAACATCGTGACTAGATCAGAGAGGTCTCATTGTGCCTTGTGTGCACCCACAGCTGGCTGCCTGGAGCAACTGTGGCTCGCACCTCCACCTGGGGGGAAAACATTTCTTCAACTTCAAAGGGTGCCAACTTCTGGTGTCACAGTCTTCTGCCTATGGGGGGGCTAGGAATCCCGCACTTGTGAAGGTGCCACTGGATGTCATAATGGCCTAATTGGGATGGACGAAACCAAACAAACTCTTTTCTTTTATTTTAAGTGGTCCCGATGACCTAATCGAAGTGTTTCCAGTGGGTGAAACGTGTATAATTGGCTGGTGTAGTTTGAGTGGCTGCAGGGCTGAGTCATGAGGTGTAGTCAAAACCTGTGATTTCTTGACAATTACAAGATGTACGGGGTATGCAATATTTGGGAATGTCATCTTTGATGCTAATATGATAGTGGGAAAGTGGAATACCTTTGTATAAGCCTGCATATTTGTTTTGTCATTTTGAAGTGGGAGGGATAGCTTGGATCGTGAATACCTCTGGAGAGTATGCACATGGGTTTATATCGCTTTTGAGGCTGAAGGGATAAAGTAGCATATGAATTCCTATGACGGGTACATGTAATTTCATGCCATTCTGATGTGAATGGAAGAGTTCGACAATTGCATATAACAGTAAAACATATATCCGATGTGTATGTCGTTTTGATTTCAATGTGTGTGTGGAGTCTTTATGTAGTGTTTTTAGGGTAGTGATGTGCCAATACATTACACTTTGACCTTAAGGATAACCCGAAATTCTCTGTTCCAAGCAACCAAAGATTAAGCACAGGTTATCCGAAAAGTGTATTCTACGCATCCTATTTAGGGCGGTGGATTCTGTCTGGCTTCGGTGCATCAAAGCCAGCCATAAACCGCTGGGTCTAACAATGCTCTATTTCAAACATGGGCTGTTAAGAAACAGAGATAACATTTCTTTATATAACTTAGGTAATTGTCTATGTGCATATGTGCTACTATCACAATGCAACTTTTTCACGTGAGGATAAACATTTATTGCTTGTGGCGTGGCTACTTTGCACACAGAAATCCGAAAGTCATAAATTTGTAAGTAGGCATTCATCAGTCTACTCAAAATTAAAAATGGATCAATACCAACAGGATGGATAATAACATGGAAAATTTTAAGAAAGATAAAATTATTCACATTGATTATGAAGCCGAAACAGATATTTTCTTAGGATTATTTTTCATTCTTATTTATATAGAAGAGTGTACCTCTTAAATTCAATCTTGGCTCTTTATTATCTAGCTAAAAAAAAAAACTGGCTGGCTATGAAACACTATTTTCTTTAAAACACTTACAAACTTTATTCTCCGATCTTGTTCATTTATGGTAGTCATTTTGGCTTGCCAGCCAGACAAATAGTGACAATTTTCGATTAGTGTTTTTTTTCTTTAACCAAGTTTAGCTTGTAAAACGTCTCTAGGTTATCAGGGCTTTTATTTGACCTGTTTATCTATGCTGCTCTGTAAGTGACTGAACAAATTTGCTAGGCACTTTAAAGTTAAGATAAGTGGTATTTTTCACTGGCTTTAAGACTGCTGAACGCCTTATAGTTAAGATAAGTGGTATTTGTCAGTACCCTGTTAGAAGGCCGAGTTCTAAGTAATGGTCCACTGCAGGTCTGTTCTGTCGTTAAATGGAAAAGCGTTACAGTGGGTTGTGGCATTTGGTGATAAGTAGCAGGCTTAATAGAAGATGCACCTTGAAACCTTTGCTACAAAAGTTCTAATTCGATGTGGCTGAATGCGATACCAAACACAGAATATTAGGGAGGTGAGGTTTATAAAAATTACTGTAACAAAAGAGGCCTTTTTCTGCAGTATTCTAAGACAGTTCATCCTTTTCCTAAAGTAAACAGATGTGGTGGCCTTATAAATTGATATATAAAATATTTTCGGAATTAAGATGTTGTCTAGGGTCTCTCTGGGTGGGCCTTACGTAATAACTAGCATTTTCTAATCCGTGGGAAAATACATCTATACCCCTGCGTGGAAGCCATCCGATTATTCCTTATATTTATGTTGTGTTACTTATTAGTAAGGCAGGGTAGTTTCTTCCAGAGCACTTTGCTCTTGACGGTAAGACTGTCGAGTTTATGTACTATTACATGGTGGCGTGTCATTGCGCTTGTGTTCATGTATTTCTTGATCTCAGAATAAATGTTATTGTATTTTGGACGCAATTTTCACTAACTCATAAAATAGATTTTAATTTTGCTTATAGAATCCTTACAAACACTTTCCCCTGCAACTTATTCCATTGTTAGTTTTGTACTTACATACATTTAACAGATATCAAAATGTCATTGACGGGATCTGGCCAGGCCAGTTCTTTTTTTCTGGCTTGATAGACAACACCAAGCGATATACAGCAAACGTCTTTGGGTCGGCCGCTGTGTTGTGCTGGTCAGGGCTCTTCCATATTGGATTGTTTGTTGTGTTCTTTTCGTTTTGAATCAGACCTAATCACTTCATGATTGGTTACATTGTGTAAATGAAAAAGTAAAGAATTTTCCCAGCAAGACTGCAGCTGATGAGCTTCCTCTTGTGCACTACAGACGGGCATGGTGTGCAGTCGCACATATTCCCTCATTTACGGAAATATGGTGTAGGGCAGCACAGGAGGTCACCTTTCAGCGCTGCCCTACATCAAAGTGAAAGGGAAGGAATGCACTGTATTTATCCGATTTTGTGCATTCTTGTCCTTTGCTAGGGCCATGTCGGCAGCCGGGCACCAGTGCAGAATCCCTTAGATGGTGCCTGGGGTGCCTGTGTTGTCACCAGGATTGCTTTTGTGCAGGAAGCGTTCCTACACAGACCCAAGCCTAAGAGTTGTTTTCCTTTTCAATGTGTGCTGCCGAACCAGGAAAAATCAAGGAGAAATAAAGTTGTTAGGCCTCATGTGGGGGGGTGTAAGCTTTCAACACTACCCCAGGTTTACATGCTCTGGGAAATCTGGGGACGTGTCAAAATCCATGGATGTTGCATGGTAAAATCCACTGCAACGCCTATGAAATGCCTCCCGAGTGCCAAATAAGGCAACGCAGAGATTTACGCAGCCTTGCCTTACTCTATATCTATAAGGCCATTCAAAAGCACACATAGTGGCTTTGCGTGGTCTCATAGCTATATTTTGAAATCTGCGCCACCGAAGCATCACAACCGGCTTGTAAATATGCCCTATAGTGACCTTGGTATTCATCAGTGTGGCTGAGGCTGCTACATACGTACCACGGGGCTGGTTTCAGTGGTGGTTAGACAAGACAGAAGGCGTGGCAAGTCTTGCTAATCACAATATCTTGTTATATTTTCCCATCAGTGGCAGGGAAGGGAATCCTCTGAGCCCCTGCCTGCACCGGCGACTCCTCGAAGGACATCAGTGAACACCTCCTTTGAGCTCTCCTTGCCTCTTCTGAAATGACAACACACAGGAGTGCGGCAGTGGCAAATAGTGGTAGATGTTCACTTCATAGGACTGTGAATGGCTCAACATTCATTGCCCTCAACCCACCATCATATGTTGTTCTTGTTTCTCTTTTCTACCTCACACAGCTTCTGGGGCTCACTCATACACAAAATAAGGGGACAGTTAGTTCCTGCCCTTCTTTCAAGCAGCCAAAGCAAAACTAAAAGTGACCTTTTAGATGTATTTCACTTGCATACGTTGCAGATATGCGACTTCTTCATATAATCTGTTCTATGTTGAAAGTTGCAAGTGGCTTGACTCAATTGTTCAAGCCTGTGCATTTTATATTAATCTTTCGTCAACTGGCTAGAAGGAGGCTGACACCCAAAGTGCACTTCTGGCGACTGCTCTCCCTTCTCCTGACCCCCAAACCTCCACTGTTGCCACGTAAAAACTAGGCCAAGAAATGAGTCTCCTCTTCACCTATCATGCATTTGTTAATGCTTCCTACCCTTACTTAAGCCCAAATCCCGATAGTGACTTTCCTTTTATTGATTCTTCTTTCTATATCTTGACCTACTCCTTTATAATTCCTCACCAGTTTATTTTTTCCTAGGTGGCCATCCTACCTCCTTTTCATTACTACAACAGTCTCCCTGACCTCTGGCAAATACACATAACAGAAGCAAAAGCTCACACAGTGTCAGAGGACGTATTGCCTCTAGCTCGGATATAACACCACCTCGGCCTCCCACTAAAGTTACACGATGCAAGTTTGCAAAGGGGAAAAATTATTTTTAAAAAATACGACTGTCACTTCAAACTGCAGCCTATACGTATTACTTCCTAAGGGGCATTTTTAGAAGGGCTTTATCTCCGCTATTTTGGCTTACAAAGCCAAAAAAGCGGAGATAAAACCAGCGCCCTATTTACAAGAGGGTACTAACATGCATAATCGCATGTTAGCACCCTTTTTCCCAACGCCTCCCTTTGCATCTCCAATGAGATGCAAAGTGGGCGTTACTGGGCATACCCCGGATGGACTACCTTGCAAATATCGCTGATGTTTACATCACGATATTTACAAGGCAGCCCACATGATTTTAGCAGATGTTAGATTTTGGCAAAAACTGCCGTTTTTGTCAAAATCTAACGTCTACTAAAATCCTGATTTAGCCATCCCTAACATAGGGGGCGGATTATGCTGATACGACCCTGTGGGTCATATCAGCAAGGTTATTGCCGTTTTGCAGGGAGCATCGCTGGAAAACCAGCCATGTTCCCTGCAAAAGGGAGATAACCTCGCTATCTCTGGAATTTGTATCGCCCTGGAGAAACACGTTGTTAATAACGCGCTACCAGGGCGATACATTCCAGAGATAGCCAAGCACGGCCAGCGATAATTATCGCTGGCCGTTGATAATATGCCCTAAGAATTTTAATTTTCTTTTATATTGATTATTTAAAAGGGGTCACCTTCAAAACCTAACCGTTTTCCCTTTTTTGCACGGATCAACATGGAGTCAGTGCAACCTGCTACTAAATCATCAAAATGACAAACAAAATTTAAAATATGGCATTCATCATCATCATATCGCTTTATTTCGGTCACAAGGACCATAAAAGAGTAAAATAATGCAAGCATACAATAAAAAGTACATATTAGTCACAGCATATTTTAAATACACCAGATAGAAATTGCGACGTAGCTATGGGGAAGCTTGTTCAAGCACAATGTTTGATTTTATGCAACGATTGCGACTAATCCACATAGCTGTTAAAAATTTCGCAACTGCGAATACTGTAGGTGCTGATAAATCAGTTTTTAAAATTCTATAAGCTGGGATGTGCTGCCTAAAGCCCAGGTTTTTTTAAAGTGGGAGGAGCCAGTGTCTCCTTGATCTTTGATACGCTTGGCAGAAGAATATAATGTGCAAATCGGACTCATAAGGATAGCCACATGCTGGGCATTGTGATGCCGATTGTGATTGTGACCAACTGGCGGTGTGAGCTCCTAGGGGAAGGGTGCCATAACGCCATTGTAAGTAAAGTTTTCTAGTTAGCGTTGGTTCAATAGCATCTAAGACTACTTCTCGGTTGTACGTATCTTTGAATCCCAGAAAGTGCTCAGTTAAAGAGCCAGCCCTAGCCTTCATATATAGAGCACGTAGATTGTGCTCATAGTAGGCCAGTGAGATGGTTTTACGAGAAATCATGCAACATGCATTGGCTGGGTCGGACTGTTGTAAATTGAAACCACGATGTGATTAAGCATTTACTAAAGACATTAATTCTCCTTCCTTAGAACATGTCTCTTTCGTTATGTTGACTAAAGTCTGGACTCCATTTTGTATTGTCAAGTCTCCACGTGCTCAACATGAGAAGAGTCCTATCTTCGTGTTAGTTGCTCTTGTAATCTGCCTAGTAACAGTCTATAAATAGTTCCTTTGTCCGCCTGGCGCATGCCCAGGCTTGACCACATCTGTTATCAGTTAGTCCTTGCTTGACCATGTTTTTGCGGGCTCAAGGAGTGTGTCAGCTCCGCCCACATATTGATCTTGTATCGAAAATGTCCATAAAAGGTAACATTCCTTGCCTCATGTTGTATCCTCCCACTTATGAGCCCCTCTGTTGTGTATAAAAGGGGACCGTGTACGCAAGTTCTTTGTGCTACTCTATGCAATACTGAAGGGTGTTGTATGGATTGTAGGACCACCCTTAAGGGTTAATAAACTTTGTCTTTGTACTTTGCAGTTTCCGTGCCAACTTCCTTATAGATTCCATTGCAGGAGAGCGAACCCTTGTGTCCTGCGGGCCTAGCTGGGGCCTGTATTCATCAATTGGCGCCCGTCACGTGGGGCTCATCGGCGACTCGGATGCTCGAAGGATTGGTCGCGACGAAGGTGAGGAATTTGGCCGGGGATGTGATCACTGCCAGAGGCACTTTAATCCTGGCATCCCGAGGTTCTTCTTCCTTCCCTTCCGACCTGACCATCTGGGTGGCGCCGGTCCTCGACTGAGACCTCTTCTGTCGGTCCTGCCGTGACAGCCGTTTGGGCGAATTTTGGAGCTTGGCAGTTGGAATCTGGACTCTTGATTGGTAAGAACCGTTGTACGGTACTTGCTCCGAGTTTTTGAAGCCTGGTTTGGCTATTTGAGTTTGATTTGTGATGACCGGTCATATCTTGTATTGATTATTGTGAGAATATATGCGTTGCAACACATATAGGCAGGTAATGTGGAGATATTTCTCCGGAACTGTGTAACTTTGAACGGCACAACGTTTAAGTGCCATTTTTGATAATACTGCATATTTTGCATTATTTTTGAGCATGCCTGCTTTTAGCGCACTCCGTAAGTGGTGCTGCTGCTTTGGAAACCGGTTAAACCTCGAGGAATCTGCTCCAGCTCCCCGAGAGGGGACTCCTAATAGGGATATGTATGTGAAGCATGGTCTTTCTTCCATAATGTACAGCACAGTATGGAGGAAATATACCAGAAAGGATCCTGAGTTACGGTGGCCGTTGTATGGGTCGTTTGATATGCGTAAGATTGAGTATGTGGAACAGTGTATGTGTAAGCGGCGTGCTCGGCAAGATATGTTTGAATGTGTGCGATTATGGGTGAAGGAAGTGCGTGAGCGAGAGAAACGTGAGAAAGCGCTGTTTGATAAAGAGCAACGGAAGAATGATCATGTGAGAGCACAGGAAGCAAAGCGTCGGGAGGAGCGAGAACAGACGGAGAGGCAAGAGAAAGAGCGTAGGTTACAAGTCTCGGGTCAATATGCTGTTCGTCAGTCACTTTATCCTGTCCTTGATAATCATGACGATGATTTTTATTTATTAGATCGTTCTCCGCCTCCTTATGTCGGCGCGTCTGCCCCGAGGCCACAAGATTCTGGATCGGGTTCGGGTAAGGTAGACACGCGGTCCATGTTATCGGCTGACCGAATGGGTGAGCTTCGGCAAGTTTCCTATCGTGCACTCAAGGGCAAGTTATCCCTTGCTGAGTTGTTGAATTCTTGGGAGTTGTGGCAGGATAGAGAAAAGTTGTATTTTTTGGGCCACTTTTCTGAGGAAGTGATTGCTGCTTTCCGGAAATATTCCAGTGTTTTTGAGCCTGACGATGTGGTATTAGATGCTAAAGCATTGCGTAATGGTGTTTTCTCTCCCTCTAAGGCGCCTGATGCGGTTCGGCGACTGTTTGCGTTGCGGGATGCGGCGAGGGACCTTAAAGAGAAAGCACGCCAACAAGCTGAGGAGGAGAAGCGGTCGGATTCGCGTACCGGAGATGGCCATTCATCCACCTCTCCGTCAGATAAGAGCGACCTAGTGCATGCTAAACCAATGCGAGAGGCGGCGCCTTTGAATGTTCCTCCTAAAGGAGCGGGGACTAGCTCGGATATTACCTCCGCCGATGCTAAGGGATATTTTGTGTATAATTGGGTTTATACTCCCTGGCACAGGGCTGACGTCATGGCGTTAAAGAATGCGTTGCCTGATCCCCGCAAGAATCCAGCGGCCTTTTACGAAGAAGTCGAGGGGGCCTTGAATTCTTGTACTATGACCTTAGCAGATATAGATTTGTTCTTTGGGCTTATTTTACCACCAGATATGTGGCGATCTGTGCGGAAGGTGGACGATGTTGCCGCTTTTAAGGCTCGGTGGTCTGAGCTTGAGGATGAGGATAGGGAGAGGAAGCCCGCGCAGAAACCACCTCAGCTTATCTTAGATCTCCCTGCTGCTATTCTGACTAAGTTGAAGACAATCATTCCCCCTAAAAAGATTGACTGGAATATGCTAGCCTCGTGTAAGCAGAAAGTTGATGAATCAGTTGCAGATTTCTTTACGCGCTTTGAGGAGACGTTTCATGATTTTAGTGGTCAGTCACTTACGGATGATACGGGTCGACACCTCTTTGCTGATAAATATGTGGCGAATTTATTACCGGCGATCGCAGCCCGCCTAAAAGCGAGTGAAAGTTCTTGGTCCACTGCGACCCCGACGGCCCTCCTGACTATAGCTCAGTACTATGAGCGCCGGGAGCAAGAAGCGAAGGGGCAGGAGGAGAAGAAATCGAAGGATTTAAAAACGAAGGTGATGTTAGCACAAGTATATTGTCCGCCCCGACGGGGTGTCAATAGAGGTAGGGGAGGATTTTATGGTCCTCCCTCGGGCCGATCTGATTTGAATAGGAATCAATGTGCGTATTGTAAGCAATCGGGACACTGGGCCAGAGATTGCCCGGCGTTGCATGCTTCGCGTCAGGGACATAATCAGGGTGGCCCGAGAGGTAGAGGGGGTTTCTCGAATTTTAGAGGGAATTCTGTCGATCACGCTCGTTTTGACCCTGCCGGGCAGCAACGAGATAGGCCTAATGTTTTCGATCGACAAAACCAGTATCAAGTGTCGGGGATTGACCGTTCTGGGTACCATGATTCTCAGCATGCATAGGAATGCGTTGGATGGGGGTTAGAATCAGTTGAGGTGCCGGTTGATCAGAAGGGTCCTTACGTATCAGCTGAGGTTTTGGGTTCTACTGATCAGTTCCTAGTGGATACAGGAGCGACTCGTAGTGCGCTGTCTAAACAATTGGTTCCGAGGGCTCCCCCATCTGGCTTAATGGTTACATCGGTAGGGTTTGATGGTACACTCTCCCGAAGCCCTCTTTCACGGCCCCTCACATTTCAGGTTGATTCTTTTTCTGCACCCTGTCCGTTTCTGCTTGCCCCGAACACGCCGGACAATATTATGGGCCTTGATATGTTAAAGTACTTCAGAGCTACGATCCGCTGCTCCCCTGCTGGAGTGCGGGTGATATTAAATGACAATTTCCCCCTGTCTGAACGGATGTGTGTGGTTGCAGAAGATGCTGTGTTAGCTACCCTCCCTTGTGCTTTGTGGGCCACCTCGGATACTGATGTGGGACAGATGGTGATTCCGCCTGTTCACATTAGTGTCCAGGAGGGGGCGGTGTTACCACGCCTTCCACAGTATCGTATTTCGCAGGAGGGGGAAGAGGCTCTTATACAGATTGTGCAGGATTTGATTAAGGTGGGAGTAGTGGAAGAAGTTCCCTATAAAGTCTGTAATAGCCCGATTTTACCCATTTTGAAAAAGGATACGGATGCTAAAGTCTATCGGTTTATAATTGACTTGAGAGAAGTGAACAAGATCGTGATACCTCAGTACCCAGTGGTTTCTGATATCACGACGTTGCTTACTTTGGTCCCGCCTACGGCGACGACGTTTTCAGTTATTGATTTGAAAAATGCCTTCTTTTCAATTCCTATTCATCCCGATAGTCGATACCTCTTTGGTTTCACTCTAAATAATAGGTCTTACCGATTTTGTAGAATCCCTCAGGGTTACACGGAAAGCCCTAGCATTTACAGTCAAGCTTTGAAAAGACAATTGGACTCCTTTGTTCTGTCCGAGGGTGTCGCCCTCATTCAATATGTCGATGACATCTTGCTTGCGGCCGACACTCCGGAGTTGTGTGAAACGAGTACGTTGTCTTTACTTTCCTTTTTGGCATCCCACAATCACAAAGTATCTCGGAAAAAGTTACAGTTCTGTAGACCAAAGGTGACTTATCTGGGTCACCTTTTGTCTAAGGAGGGGCGTGCACTCACACCAGATCGTGTCCAAGTAATTCTGGACACGCCGACGCCGTCCACGCAGAAGGACGTGCGTGCATTTTTGGGTCTTGTTTCGTTTTGTAGGCAATGGATACTAGGGTTTTCACACATAGCTAAGCCATTGTTAGCCCTTTTGACAAAAGACACACCTATCCCGCTTCCTTGGACGAATGAGTGTGACACTGCCTTTCAGAAATTGCGACAGGCCCTCTGTTCAGCACCAGTGTTAGGGACTCCTGATTATACCAAACCTTTTTCGCTGTATGTGCATGAGAAAGATGGATGTGCATTATCAGTTTTAGTGCAGATGCACGGCGACAAGCAGCGCCCTTGTGCATATTTTTCGGCTGTACTTGATCCTGTTGCCCGAGCATTGCCTGGTTGTTTTCGCTCGGTTGCGGCGACAGCTGTGTCAATACGCCAAAGCGAGGGAATTGTGTTATCTCATAAGCTGTTGGTATTAGTCCCCCATGCTGTTGATGCCCTGCTTAATCAGACAAAGACGCAGCATTTGACCAGTGCCCGTTTAACGGGATATGAGCTGACGCTTTTGGCTCCTCATATTACGTTAAAGAGGTGCGTGACGTTAAATCCGGCCACATTGTTGCCATACCCCGAGACTCAGTCTGAAGCACGGAAAGCACATGATTGTATTCTTGTGACTGAGGAACAAACAAAGGGTCGTATTGATCTCCAGGATACGCCCTTTCCAGATGTAGATGGAGAACTGTGGGTGGACGGGTCATGCCTGAAGCTACCAGATGGTACGACTTCAGCAGCGTATGCAATTACCACATTGCAAACAATAGTGGAGACAGCACGCATACCACAGAAATCAGCTCAAGCAGCGGAACTGATAGCATTAACACGAGCTTGTGAACTCAGTACAGGATTGTGTGTGAATGTTTATACAGATAGCCGGTATGCCTTCGGAGTAGCGCACGATTTCGGCCTGCTCTGGAAGGAGAGAGGGTTTTTAACGTCACATGGAGTACAAATAATGCATGGGGAGTTAGTTCATAATCTTTTAACTGCATTGACATATCCGAAGAAAATTGCCATCGTTAAATGTAGCGCCCATAGGAAAGTAGTCGATAAAGTTGGAGAAGGGAATGCGTTAGCAGACCGGGTGGCACGGGAGACTGCGATGCAGCCTGGTGCTACTGCCATGTATGTAGTGAAGTCGCAAGTAGAAAGATGGCACGATGCGAAGGAAGAAGTGCGAGAAATACAGAGGACCGCTTCTGATAAAGAGCGGGAGCAATGGTCCAGTGAGGGAGAATTGGATGATGAGGGTTGCTGGAGAAATAAGCAGATGGATAGATGGAAATTACCCACGGCTTTTGTACAACCTATGGTTCAGATGACACATGGGCTAGCACATGTTGGAGCTTCCGCAATTGTAAAATTGCTTACCCAAGTCTGGGAGCATCCAGAGATTGCTAGCACAGCAAAGAGAGTGGTGCAGACCTGTATGATCTGCCTGAGGTACAACCCAGGAAAGGGTACTCGAACTCCAGCAGGAGGATTTGTAACGCCCACTGCACCCTTTGAGGTTCTGCAGATGGATTACATCCAGCTTGAGCGCTGTAACAATTTGAAGTATGTTCTAGTAGTGGTTTGTGCCTTTAGCAAATGGGTTGAGGCATACCCTACGAAAGACAATACTGCAATGACTACCGCCAAGATGCTGTTGAAGGAGTTCTTCCCTCGATATGGCGTTTGTAGACTTCTGTGGAGTGATAACGGACCCCACTTTATAGCGGATGTTATAAAGTATGTTTTGAAGGGTCTGGGCATCACCCAGAAGTTCCACGCAGTGTTTCACCCTCAATCTGCAGGACTAGTCGAGAAGTATAATGGTACACTGAAGCTCAAGATCGCTAAAATCCAAGCTTCGACGTCTTTGACTTGGCCAGATGCTTTACCGCTGGCGTTATTGTCAATTAGATCGGTACCGCACTCTCGAACCGGTCTTACACCGTACGAGATTGTCTTTGGACGCCCAATGAATATTTGGGGTCCACCAAAACCTAAGACTGTGTATAATGTACCTTGTGTAATGATGAATGATTATCTGGCGCAGTTAACGGATAACTTGGTTTCTATTCATCAACAGGTCCGGGAGGCGCTCCCTGATCGGTCCACCGGTGAAGGACATAGTCTCCGGCCTGGCGACTATGTCATGATAAAAATCTTTGACAGGACGAACAGCTTGGAACCGAGATGGGTTGGTCCTGAGCAAGTCCTACTTGCAACGAGGACGGCTGTGCGAGTTTCCAACAGAAAGAATTGGATCCATTCCCTGCACTGCCGCAAAGTACCGCCCGGATTGGTGGAGCCTGCTGTATTGACCGATCAACGAGAGATTCTGACCACAGAGAAAGGCCGTGCTGTGGAACCGAACGACGCTGAGGAGCTCTTTCCGCACCACGCGACTCCTGGAGGAAAGCGATATCATCTCAGGCCAAGAAAGTGAATCCTTCAGTATCAGGACATGTTGTCAGAACGGCCCTTGGGTTAGTGAAACGGAGAGCCAATGAGGCAAGGGGGGGGGATCAGCCCTGCATTAGTGTAGAGACACCCGTCTTGGCCCGTTGGTGAAGAAATCGACCGCTGCCCAAGGGGAAGAGTTCTGACAAACCTTTTAGTTTCAGGAAGATATTGATTCTTTATCTTGACATGGAGAAAAAGAAGATCCTTTGTGCAACAGGTTTTATGCTCACAGTAGCTATTGTTGGGATAACCACATGGTTTGTGGAGGATGTGACTCCTGCTCGAGAGTTACTTGTGTTGACCACTCCAGTGCCTGAGGAGCACTACTTCTATACCCTTCCGTATCAAGAATTGAAGCATCGTCAGTCTTATTTGAATAACACTTTCATCCAGATGTTGCATCATACCCACGTTGCCACGAATGCTACGAACTGTTGGATATGTGGTATGATGCCAGCTCATCAGAAGAAAGGAGGAACGCCATTCATACCTCTTCCTTTCTCTCATAATGGCTCTTGTAGAGCATGGTACACTTTGCTTTTTGCCACCCGGAAACCCACAGTGGGACGATTACTCTTCAGACTCAATAAAGAATGTCATCAGGATAAAGATGGATATCCGCAAGCGAATGGGACAATTTGGGAATGGGAAGAGTATCGACCAGACAATGAATCGATTCCTTATATTTTCACGAACACCAGAGACACTGTGGGAAAAGACAGATTTGTGATTCAAGTGGCACAAGCTCAAGCGGACCTGTGTGTCCAGAGTGTGGGTTATATTCCTGTTGGTGTTAGTGATTGCATTACCATATTAAACATCGATGGGCTGAATAACAGTACTTTCTTAGCATCCCATAATACATACTTCGTATGCGGAAATAAAGGTTATTACCGTTTGCCAGCCGGTTGGTCCGGAGTATGTTATGTAGCATTTCTATTGCCTCCTGTATTTTTGGCACCTGCATCCTATCATAAGGATTTGAAGTTGTTAAATAATGTGACTGTAAATAGGTATATACGTACTCTATCAATTGATGATGTGGATCAGACTGACACCAGTCTGCAGCAGTACATTGATTTTAATTTAGGATTGTTTTTCTTCGTTGGAGCTGCCCTAAATAGTAGGAAAGTTCGAAGGTTAACAAGAGTGGTAGAGGCTGTGACAAACCAAACCGCTGCTGCTCTTGGGAATCTTACGGAAGAATTGCAGATTACTAGAATTGTTGCATTGCAGAATCGTATGGTGTTAGATGTTATGTTAGCTGACCGAGGTGGAGCTTGTAAAATTATCGGAAGTAGTTGCTGTGTGTTTATCCCTGACCACACACCGTCAGTCTATAATGCTATCAACAGGTTGCATAAAATTGCAGCTGAAATCCATACAGAAAACGGCACTTGGTCCTTTTCTGGATGGTTCTGGGCATTGATCACTGCTTGGGGTAGGAAGATTTTAACTGGTCTCTGTATAATTATAGCAGTTCTGTTTTCTTGTTGCATCTGTGTCCAATGTGGTCCTTTGCTCTGTTCCTTATGTGTATCATTCTGTATTCCCGATAAGAAAGCTATTGCCAATGTCACCTATCAGAAACGTTTAGCTAAAGAAGTAGAAGAAATGATGACAATTGACATATACGATGATTATCCTAACAAACCGGATGTCTTCAGTAAATGCTGAAAGGGTCGTCTGTTGTAAATTGAAACCACGATGTGATTAAGCATTTACTAAAGACATGAATTCTCCTTCCTTAGAACATTACAACATTCCTTGCCTCATGTTGTATCCTCCCACTTATGAGCCCCTCTGTTGTGTATAAAAGGGGACCGTGTACGCAAGTTCTTTGTGCTACTCTATGCAATACTGAAGGGTGTTGTATGGATTGTAGGACCACCCTTAAGGGTTAATAAACTTTGTCTTTGTACTTTGCAGTTTCCGTGCCAACTTCCTTATAGATTCCATTGCAGGAGAGCGAACCCTTGTGTCCTGCGGGCCTAGCTGGGGCCTGTATTCATCAGGACCACAAATCAGATCTACCTATTAACTCACAGGATTGTTTGACGTACAATAGCCATGGTACTTGGTCAACTCTTACAAGGCGCAAAATCTCTAGTAGCTCCAATCTATAATTCTCAAGCTCTGGGGTGCACCATAATTTACGCCACAAAATTAAAGGTTTGAGGCCCAAATCCACCACAATGGGTCTTAATCCCATATCTAGTATTAAAGGTAATAATGGTGTGCTAGACGGTAGGGCTGTAAGCTGCCTCAAGAAATTATTCTCAGTGATCTGTAATTTCTGATTGGATGTGTGTCCCCAGATTTCGCCCCCATATAGCCCGGCCGCCCTCGCCTGTGTTTTATAAATTTGGAGACGAGGGCCTAGTGGTTTGTAATTCAGCCCACTCAACATCCTGGAGATGGCACCCGTCATCTGCGTAAGCTTCAAATTTACTTTTGTCTGGTGTGAGTCCCACTTCATTGATTGGTTAAAAATGACCCCCAAGTATTCGAAGGTATATACCCTCTCGAGGCTGAGAGCCCCTATCCGAGGGCTCGGTCGGGTTAAAGCGGGCGGGTTGAAGATCATATATTTAGTTTTTGTAGTATTGATCTCCAAGCCGTGCGACTTGCAAAAGTCGACAAATCCATCGAGAACCCTTTGTATGCCCATAGGAGATTTGGAGAGCAGCAGGGTGTCATCTGCAAACATAATTGCTGGTACCCTGCTGCCCGCCAACCTAGGGGCATCAATATTATTTAGCTCGTTTAGATGGCCAAAAACCCCGTTGACAAAGAGGCAGAAAAGGGTCGGTGCAAGCACACAACCCTGTCTGACCCCCCTGTCAATAGGGAAAGCCCTCCGAAAGGGTTCCTCCTCTGCCACACCTTACCCTAGCAAAGTTACCCTGGTGCAATTTTTTCAAGATTATGAGAAGGTCAGCGGGGGCCCCTAAGACTGCCAAAACGGCCCATAATTTGTCCCTAGGGACTAAATCAAATGCCGCTCGGAGGTCTACGAATATTGTGTATAGGCTACCCCCTCGATTGTTACTGACTTCCAATATAGTAGGTTCAGGTGAAAAATTTGATCCACTGTTGAGACACCCCTCCTGAAGCCCGCTTGAAAGGGGCTCAGTATTTTGTGGTCATCAACCCAGGCCTGGAGTCGGTTCAGAATCAGTCTGCCAAAGATTTTTTTGTGGGACGTCTATAAGACTGATAGGTCTGTAGTTGGCTGGGAGCAGAGGTGAGCGCTTTTAATATGGCATTCAGAAATCTAAAAAAAATACTAAGAAACATATTCCAATAATATATTTGTAATTTACCCAATTTAGAATAATTTTTATTCGTGATTTGTGCAATATTCTGTCAATTTCTTTGGAGTGTGTCATGTATTTTAAATTTTACTCAGAAGGCCCCTGAAGTAGTCCCGGTGTTTACACAGAAGTAAGGCTTATTTTCTCCATATTTCGGTTAATAATGAAAGTGAAATATAAATTGCACTCATAGCTAGCATATCAGAAGCAGGGCACCTTAAGCAGAGAACAGCAATAATATTGCCTCTCTCTTTGAATGGAGAAAAATCTACACTATCTTTGAATGTAACATTTTGTGGTCGGAAAAGAGGGTCTGAAGTATATGTATATCCATATGTATTTAAATATTGATTCATATGCATTCGGGGTACGAGAGATGATAGTCATGCTCTGATTACTTCCCAATAATCCTGGTTACATTGAGTAATACTCCTCCTCCTCATCATAATTATTCTTACCTGATGAATGTGAGTCGTACAGGAACCAGGCAACGGCACTAGAACTTTACATTCATTTAACATTTTTAGAAACCCCTTTGGCCTTTAGGACATAATAATCTGAATTCTCACCACAAGTATCACTTGTCTCTTTCCTTGAGAGAGAGAGACAGATTTATCATTCAGTCACGCATTGCAACTCAGCAAGACACCTTGCTGTGCTGCGTGAAAGGGCAGGAATGCACTGTATTTATCATTATACGGCAATTCCTATCCTTTCACACCACTGGCACACTTTTGGCTGCCTAGTGTCAACACAGTCACTCTTGCCTCATGGAGCATGGGTGCCTGCGTTGTAGGCAGGATTGTATTTGTGCAGCAAGGGATACCTAATAGCACAAAAACAATCCTGGGAGAAATGTTCCTCTTTCGATGTAGAAAGAGGAAAAAATGAGGTGAACTAAATATATTTCTCCTCGTTACACCTCACCTGGGGAGGCGTAACATTTTGACGCATTCCCAGGTCTATCACTAAAGTTAAATCTGGGAATGCGCCAAAATCTAATGAGTGGCTGCATCGGAAATCCCACGCTCCACCCTGGGAGCGCCTCCATGGCACAGAGCAAAGCAAGGCAGTGAGTTCCACTGTCTCGCGCTACTCTAGATTTATCAATCCATATAGGGCCAAACAAGATGGCCCTGTGCTGCTTGGAGATGATAAACCTTAATCAATCTGACCCAGGATCTTCACTGGATGTTGGATGTTGCTCATTTCGTAGCTAAGTCCCCTTTCCTATTTTCTTTGTTTTCCGTATTTTAAACATTTTGGATGTGTTGTGAAAAAGTTCTGCCTCCGATATGCTCGAGATGTGGTGTTTCCTTGAAGTGTTCACTGTGACACATATGACCTGATGCTACCTTTGTGATCACGTATTGTTTCCTGGTCCTCTCTGAGTACCAATTTTGGGAATGTTTCAAGGGCAGCAACCCTCCTGTTGGGAGGAATCGTCATTTTTACCTCCTTTCCCCTCAGATATATCCCTTATATGTCCCTTCCTAAGAGTTGTGGGGGTTAGTGGATAGCAGTTCCAAAGAAGCTGCAGGCCAAAACCTTTTTTTGTTGTTTCAAATAAAATTAGAGACAAAACATGTAGTTTTTTCCTCTCTTACCTTTTAGATAATAGATCTTATTTGGGGTCTACGGACGTTGCATATGTACAGATTTTTCGCGTTTGTTTCCACAATAGAGACTTTGCTGCTAAGCTAAGAAGTTGGAAACAATAAAACAATTTCTTCTATGTCACCCCCATGTGGTTATTTTTGGAACGTTTAGCCATGCTAGCATCTGACTGTCCTTCCACCCTATTATTTCATGTTTAAGCCTTGCTTGATGCTCAGGGGGCTACTCTCTAGTGCTGCTTGTGAGTTATTCTTAATACCATGGCCGGTCAAAATCATTAATGGCTGATTCTCAGTTAATAGACTTTTGGTGCTGCTGCCCTATTTGCAATGATATTATAATGAATAATAATGAAAGAAATTTGATTCATTTATTTCCAAAAATGTCTCCTCACTTCAAGATGCTTCTGATGCACCCTCCTCAGGTGTACTCGCTTAGAATCCTTTTGGTCTCATCGCTGTCTCTCTGCATTTAATACGCCTGGCCCAATCAAGCATCACCAAAATTGTGATGAATAAATACCAACATCACTTCCTCCATGTTGTTCATCACATGTTTATTCGCACAGAGAACAAGACACCCAGCTCCATCACAGCCAGGCACAACTCTCAACAGTTCCTACATTTAAACGTGGAAACTTAGTATGTCATAATGAAGTGCTGTTATGTCACATCAATCTCTGCCTGACTGAGATTGGCTAATTATAATATGATAGATATATATCTTTGAGTCTCTGATCTTTAGCTCTGTACCTTTTATGGTTTCAGGATATATAAGTGTTGAGGGCATTCTGCTCAGGAACAGAATTATACTTGGGACCATAGAATGTCAGTAGGTAGAAACTTAGTCACCAGTACCTATGAGCCCTAGTTTGACTAGTTTGACTAGCTATAGTGTCTCACTTGTCCTCCTAACCATATCCAGAGAGACAAGTGAATTGACACCCCAGAACACAACACTCTCAACCCTCTCAAGAATTGTGGTCACATGACACTCCCTTTCGCTCTCACACTCGTACCCGTCACAATAAGATATAACAGAGACACAAAGGAAGTTTGAAATGTTTATTTAAACTATTGTGCACTAGAATGCAGTAGTTGTGCCACAATTAGAAAAAATGCCTAATGAAAATACAGTCAGCATAGTCGGTAAGCCGTACAGCATGAAAATCCCTGTCATATTATAAAACAGATTAGCCTAACCCCCTTCTACAGAAGTGAAATGATCATACAAATAAAATCTCTGGGTTTAGTAGCAGACCCCGTAGCTTAGCATACACAGGTGGATGTTACACATCTCAGGTACAGCTGTGATCTCCTCTCAGAAAGTCTCTCTCTCACTATGTATATTACATTACTGTGCATATCTCTAATGGCAAGGCTCATATGCTCACAAACAACAACTGAACTCACGTGTTGTGTCTTGGTGCTAGTGCCTGACCAAAACAAAATAACAACAGACATTGTTGCTTGACCTTGTCTGCTGTGTTCAGACTAAATCAAAGTAAAGAATAGAATGTGACAACAACTGCAAGTTCTGTGTGAAAGTGCAATGTAGCACAAAAATAAGCACGTTTATATAGTAACTTGCGCAAAGCAAATGCGGCCTTTATCGTGCACAGTTAGGCTAACATAGGGAAAACTACAATGGGCCATGCACTGAAAGAATGACATAAGCTGAACATATTTTGGAACATGTGCACATGAGACTAATCTTCTGATATCTGAGCAGGCTTTAGATTGGATGAGTCATGACAGGCATTCATTTTTTTATTACATAAATCCTAATTACTTGAGATGACCCTAATAGCATTGCTATTCAGAATGCCTTCAAGCATAAGGGGTTGGTAGTATGCACTTTAAAAATACTGCTCATCTGACCTCTATACGTTTTTTTTTTATTAGACAGACAAATGAGTATATACATAGTATCATAGAATACAAATCCCCAGGAGAAATTCAGATTAAAAGAGAAAATGAATCCTTCATTTAAAGTGGAGAAAATACAGACCAGTACAGTTTCCTATTTGGGGCCTAACTAATCCCACTAAGTGAAGTACTCTCTTACAATGTGTGTATCTGTACATGACCCAACATGTGTAGATATCTTCTGGTGCTTTTGCCTATGCACCATCAGTATGGCTAAAACGAATTAAAAAAAAACATTGTACATTTTTCTATTGAGCCTCATCATAATATGTACAGGATTGTAGCTTAGCAGTATTCCTGTGGCTAATGAAGCTTAAGATAATGCTATTTCCCAATAGGATCTAAGTACCTGGCATGTCGCAAACATGTGCACTGATCCACCTCTTGAGATCTACACCTGGGACTGTACATACTCTTGTCAGTATTCCACTTATCCATCTTTGCTAAGCTAATATAGAAATGAAATAAATGAAGCTAGTGCTGCATTTGAAATTTAGCAATTTCACTGATGGAGTACCTTATAATAATAGCTTGGATAAATATTTCCTGAGGGATCTCTTTTACGAATTATGTTGCCCATTTCTGTACACATAAGCAAACTTGGTCTTCCATTGCTTTAAAAAAGATATGAAAATGTTCTGACAACCTTTGTTTATTATGTTCAATCAGGCCTACACATATATCTGTACACACAATACAGAGGACTAGAGATTAAACCTTCCCTTGTTCCCCAAAAGCTACGCTCAAAAACTCACCCAATGAGAAGTACTACTAAACAAACTTAAAGCTCTGAGCATCCCATTTGGATGTCCAGAAATACAATTCTGGTCTTGTGAGTATTCACTTTGGGTGGAAAACCTAAAAGGTTGTAAATACTGCCCTCACCCACTAGATAGTGGCATGCCTCTTCATTGAGCCACTGACACACCCTGGTGCAGACTGTCGGAGGGTCTCAAGTGGCATGCACGGAGATGATACTCCTTGACGAAAGTGTGATGAGAGGAGAGCGTTCCTATTCTGACCCCGTGTTGAGATCGACAAAAGGGAAATTCTGGAACATGCCCCAAGTGTGTTGACAAATAGGCAAGTATTGCCAGCAATATTCATCCCAAAAACTAGGAAATATCTATTGATAGGGATAGTGTATATGAAAATAGAGGGATCTAAATCCTGAAGAAGGCCTGACCCTTATTGGCAGTGTGTAGAGGCTGAAACATGTTGATACTGGCAGTGAGGAAAATGGAGACATAAACTCTTCAATATACCCTCCTTTATCTTTTTAACCCTGTCAATGGTGGCCCAAGAATAAAATTACGTAGGGCACGCCACTTAGACAGTTTGAAATACATTCTCTTTTCTCTGCATGTGGTATCCCCTTCCAAGAGAGAAAGGTTCTCTCTAAAACAAAAAACATATGCACTTCACCCTGAGCGTTGGTCTGCGCTAGGGTGTGTCAGTGGCGGAAGGATTCATTACCCAGTAGGAATCCTTCATCAAAGCCACCTCTTTCTAATTTCTGTAAAATGTCACTGGAAATTTGGCAACAATGTCTGTGATGATGTGGTTTGTGTCACAGACTGGATGTTGAGTGAATGTGTGCTTTTCCTATTACAGAAAACATATTCTGGGCGGGAGGGTGGACATGTGGGCACATGGGTCCCATCTATGCAGCCTATGACCTGTGGGAACCATGCTATTCTATAAAATTGAATTTTGGAATTTTTAAGTTCTTCATCATTCCTTGGCATGTAGATGTGTTGATGGATGTGGTGTAGCAGGGCATCTAGGAAATTGTGGAAGAAACGCGAAAGCACACTCTGTGACACACGTCCAGCCACTGCAATTACATCTTGGTAGCTACCAGTGCCCAATAGGTGGAGGGAGCACAACACCTGCACATGTGTTGCGATTGCTTTGCTGCACTAGGTTCTGCAAACCAAATGTGGCTTCCGGGTGTCTATGAGGTATAGGATGACAGTGCTACTCATATATCTTTTCCTTCGTCTTCTCAAACAATGTCAGCCTGACTCTGAAAATCCTCACCTGTCTCTGCCTCCCCTGAGGAGCAGCATCCTCCTTGCATATACAGGGCAGCCATTTTTGAAAGGCTATGGTGCATTCTGGGGCTGTTTTTATAGTTTGGGATTGTTACCACCTGTTTTAGGTTAGTGGTGAATTGCATGAGCAAATGGGCCATTTTGCGCATAGTCGCTCCATACATAATATTTTGCGACTCGCTATTTGCGACTCGCAATTTGGTATACGCAAAAAAGAGCTCACATTTTTTCAGCAGCGCAATTTTTTTTTTGCGGGTGCATTTCTTACAATGCGTATGGCCATTTTCCCATGCGCAAATCAATTAGCAACCAATTTTGCGCATGCAAAAAGGTCGTCCATCTGCCTTCATGTGTGTGTGAGTGAATACTGCGTGGTACTTCGTTATGTTTCTGTGTGTGAGTTGTCTGTATGTATACTGTGTTGTATGTAGATGAGTATGCATCAATTATTGTAAAAGTTGCCTTTATGTCAGAGTTAAACAGAATGATTTGCCCAAAAAGTGAACCATTTGAAATATGATGGATTTTTTGTTGAACAGCACAGTGAAATTGATTTAAAAAAATTCTTCTGCGTCCACTCTGCAGGCAAACTATATAGGCATTTGAAATGCAATAGGAGTTTGAGCTATTGACATTTTAAATGAAAATGCCTTTTATTTATGTCTTGTTTTTAAAAAACAGAAATAAAAGACAGTGTCATTTACAATGCCAAAAGCTTAAACTTGTAGTGTCCTGCTGGACACGTTCTAGTGTTGAGGAGTGTGTTGTAATACACTTCATACCCTCTGTCACGAAATGCCTGTCCAAGCGCTAGAGGAGGAAGAGAACACAAATCAGTTACCCCCTTATGTCTCTCCTGTTCTTCCCTTGCAGTCGCCGAGGGACATACAAAGACTGGACTGTAGAGGTCCCTTTAATTCTGCAGCTTCCCCATTCCATGTGACAGGGTCACATGCTCCAATAGGAAATCCAGATGGCGAAGAAGAACACCTCTTAAGCGACGTCACAACCCGGATGGAAATCGCTTACTTCTGGAGCCAAGGCTGCATAGCGTCCGATGGAGCAGCAGACGAGCCGAAGAAAAAAGACCCCCCTACGACCTTTGTGGGAAAGATCGACCCAGTGGAATTGGAACCCGCCTCGAGGAAGCAAGCCGACCTCCGTGAACGGGAGCTGGACCCCATCCGGTACCACGAGCACGCCAGCAACACTCCTGGAGGAGTGTGGCTCCCTGAGGTATGGGCCCGAATCCGGGGGTGGTTGAATAAAGAGGACACGGGCACTAGGCCCCTTGATAAGGAGGGTCGGGTCTGACGTATTAAAAGTCCCCGTTATACGTTTTCACTACCCCATGGTGGCGGTCCCGGTGTTACTCCCTCACACCCTGCCCCCTGTCTTACCGTGTGCTGAGAACACAAGCGTGAAACCCGTTTCTTTTGTTTTTCCCTTTTTTTGTTTTCTCTACAATGACTGTCCGTACCTGACCGCGGGAGAAGAGGAGGGACTCCGTATGCCATCTGTCATCCCCTAACCGAAGCAAGTAAAGACAGTCACACCAGAAAGAGAAACTTGTTGTACCCTAAGAGAGATTGAAATAAAGTCCTCTTATATTTGTATCTCCAGTATTGGCTCCTCGTGGTTTTCTACACGTGGTGTCAGAAGTGGGTTAGACTTCCATTTGACTATACAACATGGAAAACCTCATCCAACAGCTCATTGTAGGACAGGAAAAACTCGAGTGGGCCTTGGAGAAGCCTATGTCGCCAGCTCAGGCTGACCGGGAACTCTTTAGTGCTTCCTTTAACCAACAATTGGAGAGCCTATATAAAGCACCCAACTGACAGATACCTCCGAGACAAAGTCCTTATACCTCTTTCCCCGCTGTTGCCCTACAAAAGTATACTGAGGGAGAAGATCCAGACTCATTTATTTTCAAGTTTGAAAGCGCTGCCCGGGCATCAGGCTGGCCTGAGAGCAAATGGCCCTTTTTCTTGGCTCCCCTACTGACCGGGGAGGCGCAGGCAGCCTATCAGGTGGCTAACCCCACAGGCACTTCTATGTATGCAGAGGTTAAAGAAATAATATTAGATCACTTGGGACTCGATGCCGAAGCCTACAGAGCACGTTTTAGGAAAGAAAGGGGCAAACCAGGGGATACCCCTGCTGATACATGGCTAAGGCCACAAGACCATACGAAAGAGGAAATAATGTCAATGATCTATCTTGAGCGTTTCCTAGAGGCCTTACCCTATCACACCCAGAAGTGGCTAAAACAACATACTGGCTGATATAAAGTAAGACCAACACGAAGGTGAGTTTCCAGTCCTTTATTGCTCACTCCTCTCTCCATCAATGCTCTGTCACACCAACATTCTAAAGTCGCCTTCAGGGACATGGGGCAAACCAAATGCAGTAGGGGTGGTCCCGGAATGTACCAACATAGGTCATAATGGTAACTTACCCTGGGTAACTAAGATTGAATTCATATAGCAACTAAGTACATCGCAACACATCATCCCCCTTTACGTTGAGGAAAAATGAACAGTTTCTAACAGTTAATTTCCTACTTGTACATAATAAAGTCTTTGTGCCAACCTGGAGCCCCGCATGATCTACGTGTGACAGGTAGCCCCTCGATGTCATGGTTATGTTGCACTTCTGCTCTATGTTGGCTGTGTGTGTTTTGTGGTTTAGCTAACCTGTCCATGCTCCACATTTGGCCATTATCTAGTATGGCTGTGTTGTTTCTTACGTCCTTTATGCGCATGGGTCCTGTAAATTTTGTCTCACCTTCGTACCTCCTCGGCACCTTGACGTATACCCAGTCTCCCACTTTCCACTGGGAGTCTTTGGTCCCATGTTTGTTGTCATATTGGGCTTTGTATTTGCCTTGGTGAGCGTCCACTCTTTCCCTGAAAATGTGCTTGTTCCTTGTGACTTGGGATCCCCCTCCTAACCAGTATGGGAAGAATTTGGTGCCTGGTTTCCTCCCTCTCAGTGCAGCAAATGGGGAAACTCCCGTGACCGAATTAGGAGTGGTGTGATACGCCCATAACATCTCCTGTAATGCCTGTTCGGTTGGTATTCTGTTTACCACTGCTAGCTGAATGCACCCTTTAACCATGCGGTTCATTCTCTCCACCAGTCCATTGGCCCTGGGACAGTACAATGCTGTTCTTAAGTGTGTGATATCGAGTTTACTCAAGAACTCTGTCATGATATGGGATGTAAATTGGACCCCATTATCCGTCACTATTGAGGACGGTATACCCTCCTGTGCAAATGTGTCCTTCAGAAATTGGACTACCGATATGGTCGTTATCTGATGGACCATTTTGACTACTGTCCAGTGGGAGTGATAATCAATTACGACCAATGCAAACGGTTTTCCAACCCCCTTCCAGTTGAGTGGCCCGATGATATCTAATGCAACCTTCTCCCACGGCCTGTCCGGTACCGCTACGGGTGACAAAGGTGGCTTCCTTGTTAGTCTAGACTTGTCACTGTTGGAACAAATGGTACAACTTCTCACCCTTGCCTCTACCAGGGAGTCCATCTTGGGCAACCAATACCTCTCTCGCAACCTTGCTTTCGTCAAGCTTCTACCCAAGTGGCCCTCGTGTACCAAATCGATTATCTTACCCCTCATGGGTTCAGGTGGGACTATTTTCTCGTTTCTGAATAGGACGCCTTGGTCTACACTAAGCTCCACCCGTACCTCCCAGAACGCTTTCAACTCTGCGCTAATGTGGTCTGAAGACTCGGGCCAACCTTGTATGGTGTAATTAATGATTTGTGTCATGTTGGTGTCAGAGTTCATGCCTTCTAGCCACTCTTGTGTGGTGATGGTGTCTAAGTTGAGCTGGAAAACCGGGTATTCCTGTGTTTCAAATTGTTCTTCCTTGTCAATGGGGCTTCTAGATAAGAAGTCGGCTGCTACATTTTGAACTCCCGGTACATATTTGAGTGTAAAGCAAAACCCGTCCAATCCTAACAACCACTTCGCTATGCGGGGAGTGTTACATGGACTGTTTTTTGGATTGAACATGAAAACCAAAGGCTTATGATCTGTGCGCAGACAAAATTGGATGCCCCACAAAAATAATCTGAAATGTTTCACCCCCCAAAAGCAAGCCAACGCTTCTCTCTCCACCACAGAATAGTTCTGTTCCGCTTTTGTGAGTGACCTTGACGCAAATGCGACATTTTTCTCCTTTCCCTCAATGATTTGTGACAGCGTCGCACCTAACCCTTTCCCACTGGCATCCGTTGTGAGGAAAGTCTTTCGGCTGTGATCGAAGTTGCATAAGAATGGAGCCGACAGAATACCTTCTTTTACTTTTGAAAATGACTTCTCATGTTCCTCAGCCCATGTGAATTGCGTGTTGTTCTTTGTGAGGTCCCTCAGGTTGGCCGTCAGATCTGAGAAGTGGTCTACATACTTTGCCATGTACTCGGCCAATCCTAAGAATGACTTTAGCTCATCTTTGTTTGTAGGTGCAGGTGTGTCTCTTACCGCCTCCACCAGGCAGTGCTTGGGTTTGAAGCCTTCCTTTGAAATGCAATGTCCTAAGTACTCCACTGATTCCACCCCTAACTGGCACTTCTCTCTTTTCAGTGTGAGTCCTGCATTTCTGAATCTAGCTAGCACTTGTCTTAACGCTTTGTCGTGCTCCTCCTTGCTCGCCCCATATATCAGCACGTCGTCCTGGAAACAAAGCGTTTTCGGTACCCCTTTCAAGATGTGCTGCATAATTCTTTGAAAATCCCCTGCCGCAGAGGCCAATCCAAACGGCATGCGGCAGAACATGAAGTTGCCCATGGGTGTGGTGAATGCAGTGAGTGCCTTGGATTCCGGATGTAGTTCCACTTGTTGATATACCATGGAGAGATCCAGGACACTGAAGTAACTCGCCCTTCCCATGGTGCTTAACATCTCGTGTATGCGTGGTAAAGGATGTTTTTCCACTAATATGCTATTGTTCAGATCGCGAAGATCAATGCATATACGAATGTCCTGACTATGCCCCTTTTTTGCGATTACAATCGGGGCAACCCATTCCGAGCAATCTACTGGTTGGATGATGTCCATCTTTTCTAACCTCTCCAGCTCCTTCCTCAACGGTTCCCACATAAGATGTGGGATGGGTCTAGTTTTGTGGATCACTGGTTTGGCGTTCTTTTTTAGTTGAATTTTGTGCTGGAAGTCTTTAAGTAATCCTAGATTCTCAGAAAACACCTCCGGGAATTCGTTAGCAATGTCTCCACTCTGACCTGGGGGGTCTATTATCATCACTTGTTCTGGGTTATTCGGGTCCAACTTGATCCCCAGCTCCCTTTGGTGTTGCCACCCCAGTAGGTTCGAACCGTTCTCTACTACGTAGACTTTGCCTACCGTCCGTCTTCCTTTGAACAAAATGAGTGACTTAAACATCCCTTTCATGGGTATGGGATCTCTATTATAGCCACTAGGAGCTATGTCGGCTTCATCCAGCTTGTCTTGTCTTTTCTCTAGGATCGCTTCACAATCTGCAAAATTCACAAGTGTGAAAGGTGAGCACGAATCAGCGAACATTTTCACCTTCTTCCCATCGAGGGTCACCTCGCATACCGGATAGCTTTGGCGCTCTTGAACCTCATTCTCCTTCACTTGTAGTATTATTTTCTTCACTTGTGTCGGCGTGGTGGTGGCTGGGCTTCCCCCCGATGTCTTCGGGAAGCATCCACAAACTCTTGAGAGATGCCCTTTTTCATTGCATTTCCTGCACCAAGCATGCCTTGCCTGGCAGTTAGGATCATTCACCAAATGGTTGTTGCTTCCACAACGGTAGCATTTGAATTTTTCCATTCTCTGAGCTTGCCGTTTGCCCTCGCCATCCTTCGTTCTTCTTTGCGGAATCATGTTTAATTTTGCACACTTCTATTTCCTCTTCTTGTTTATTTATCTCAGCAACCTGCCCAGTGGAGTCCGTTGAATTTATTTCTTTCATGCAGATTGCAGTGTGCTCAATCGATTTAGCGATTTTAATAGCTTCTGTAAGGTCCGGTTGTTTTTCCAATAGCTTTCTTTGTATTTCTTTGCTGTTAGTACAGCGTACCAACTGATCTCTGATCAGTGAATCATTGAGTTCATTGAAAACACACAGTTTACTTAAACCTCTGAGAACCACAACGTATGTTGAAACGTTTTCGTGCTTGCCCTGTGTACGACTAAAAAATTTGTGTCTCTCCAAGACTACGTTTATCTTGTCCCCAAAATGATTCCGCAATTTGGTTAGCGTTGTATCATATGCATCGTTATCTTCTTCCTCTCCCTCAGGCTCCGGCAGAGATTCGAAGATTTTCCTACCATTTGAACCCAAATTGTGTAGCAAGATATGTTGTTTCCTGAAAGCACAGAATTTATCCCCTCCTATTGCCACTAGGTAAGATTCGAAAACCTTCTCCCAATCTTCCCATGGAATAGTTGGTTCCCCCATCTCGTTTAAGAATGGTGCAGGTTGTAGCATGCTGGCAGCCGCCATTGTGGAACGAAGGGAAAATAACTGTGTAACACACTGAGGTGACACTGGAGATGCGCAGGCTAGATGAACAATAGGTGATTTGCCACCATGTGTAATGCAATGCGTAGCTAGTACCCTAATGTACAAGGATATTATGCCAGTGCAAGCTTAATATTCTACAAAATGGGATTACTACAGTGCAAACTTAATCATTGTACCAAGAAGTCACATGACAAAGAGCAGAGGTGCCTTAGGAATGCGATTCACAGCCCACTACAAGATTACAGGTTATCTTGCCTAGCTGAGAATGGTACGTCAGGGGTCAGTGCGGTATATTTAATCGCCAAAGTAGATAGAAACGAGCAAGAATAATGCGTGCGGCGTATAGCTTAACCTATGACTTAACCTATAGTGCTCTGTTCTGTTTCTGCTTGCAGACGGAACTGGTACGAAGTGAATGCTAATCAGATTTAACCCCAAAGAACATAGGCACTCACATAGGCATTCACATGGAAATGACATTAATTGCTTTAGGTCCATATATCATTCGCACCTGTCATTATTATTTTATTTTTTTCCAGTTCAATTGTCTACTACTAGTGTCAGTTGTACTGCAAGGTGACCAAAGGTATGGCAGTACTGGTGTACGTGTCACCAAACAGTGCCTCGACACGCAGTGATTGAAGATGCCCAGAAATGTGCCAGAATATGGATGGTCTAGGCGTAAAGGCGTGGATGTAAAACGTCTCACCGCTATACTTTAGACACCCTTCTAAACATTTGACCGGTGAAAGCCTTGATGTGGTGTGCGTGTCACCGAAGGTACGATTAGACACACACAGGAGTGCGTGTCACCGCAAATACCCTTTTTTGGACTTGAGGTGTAAATTGGTGTGCTTGTCACCGAAGAATGCAGCAGACACGCCAAGGAGTGTGTGCCTCTGAAAATGACGAATCACCTTACCGGTGTTTGGACCCAGGCAGCCTCAGAGACTCAGGCGGATACGTCGGCAGCGTTCCATGTCGAAAGCTTCGTGAGGTAGCTTGGCAACGGCGCTAGATGAGGAAGCATCTTGAAACTGCATCTGCGCACGGTCACTGACAGGAAACAGGAGCCGCTGCTGCGCACTAGACTCTGACAGGAAACAGATCCAGATATTTTCACTCAGTCTGAGGTGAAAATCGGCGCCCCACACAAGGCATCAGGGTACTCCTCACGGGTTGCTGGCTGCGCTCTTGTGCTCGTAACAGCCTCACAGTGGAATGATGCTCGTCAACCAGAAGACACAGGTCGGTCGGGCTCATGATGACATATGGAGCTACAATGCACACCTCCGCCAAAGATGGTGAAAGATTGTCACTTGTCCAGGTCCACGAACAGCCAGGCAGGTGCTACCACGATGCGACACCACAGCTGATGGAGTAAGTCAGAAGGGGAGGAGTGAGGTACATCTGCCCCCTCACGCAGATCGTCGCCAGTGATATAAAGTAAGACCAACACGAAGGTGAGTTTCCAGTCCTTTATTGCTCACTCCTCTCTCCATCAATGCTCTGTCACACCAACATTCTAAAGTCGCCTTCAGGGACATGGGGCAAACCAAATGCAGTGGGGGGGTCCCAGAATGTACCAACATAGGTCATAATGGTAACTTACCCTGGGTGACTTACATTGAATTCATATAGCAATTAAGTACATCGCAATACTGGCCTTACCATAGAACAAGCGGTGGAGTTGACTACGACCTATTCTAGGGCCCAACCTAGAGCACCTGTCTGGGAGGGAGAGCATAAACCGCGTACTGTTGTAGGGAAAATCGACAAGAAGGCTGTCAAACCCCTGGTGGAAGGTGCTAAAACACGACTCCCTAAAACCGAATCCAGCAGTGCTAAAGGACCGCAATGATTTGACTGCGGTACTTGGGGACACATAGCCCGCTTCTGTCCCCAGAAGAAGACTAGCGAAGAACCAATGGATGTCAGCTATGTGCCCCGACACGGCTTGTATACAAAAGAATTAGGCATTGGGTATTATGTAAGTATGGTTATTGATGGGGTTCACGTACGGGCGCTTCTTGACTCTGGGTATCGACAATCAGCCATACAGAGCTCCCTAGTTAAACCCGAAGAGATACTACCCCACCGGCATGTTCCCATTAGATGTGTTCACAGGGACGTCAAAACCTATTCAACTGCCCAAGTCAGTGTGAGATTGCCTGATGGACGGGCCCTGCGGATCATAGTAGGGGTATTGCCTGATTTACCCGAAAAGCTCATTTTAGGGACTGACCATCCGGAATTCATGGGACTACTTAGAGAAAAGATAAGAGGGAACCCAAGGACGGCACCGGTATTTCTCATCCAGGCACCTCGGCAGGGGGATAGAAATGTTAGGTACACCCAAAGAAACGACCCCTATCCTCAGGCCGCATGGCTACAAGTGTCTTTACCCACTACCACAAATCCAGCCTTCATTAAAGAGAACGATCTTCTCTATAAAAAGGGAGGTCCTACTGCAGTTGCTTGTGCCTCAGACTTTCAGAGAGCAGGTCATGTTCTTTGCTCATAGTCATCTAATAGCAGGCCATACAGGGGCTAAGAAAACAAGCAAAACCATTCTCAAGCACTTTTATTGGCCCGGAATTCATGCACACATCTCTCGGTATTGCCAAGAATGCGAGGTCTACCAACATAAGAATCCATACAGACCTCCTGTTGTTCCCCTACAACCCTCGCCGATCATCGGGAAACCGTTTGATCGTATCGGTATGGACCTTATTGGACCACTACCCCGATCTCGAAAAGGCAACCAATATGCCCTGGTCATTATCGACTATGCTACAAGATATCCCGAAGCCTTGCTCCTGAGATCACCAAACACTGTTACCATCTGCGAGAAGTTGACCAATGCGCAAGGTGACAGCATCAAGCCTCTATGCCATGTGTTCGCCTGCCAGCTGCGACCCCTGTAAGCAGGAGTCGACTTGAAGCCGTGCCCCACGACTCACCAGGCATGAGGTGAGCCCGGGGGTAGAACAATTGGGGGCAGGCGAAGGAGAGAAATCTGCATTCATGTCGCAGCTGGCACTGTGTCTGAGGTGCATACATGGTGCAAACCAGCACTGTGCGAAGTCCCCAGCTCACAAAGTGCCCCTGCATGCCGCCATCCATTCTTGCATGAGGAGAAAGAAGAGGAGATTCACCGAAAGAACCCCAAAGAGGCATGTAGGCAAGGGCAGCTGCCTTCCTCCATACCTCCCTTCCCACCTGCAACACACCAGTAAGCTGTCCTGCCTGCCATCCCAGTGAGAAACAAAAAAAGAAAGGGGAGCGCTTTTCCAAATGAGGCAGAACAGTGTTTGGTGTACCACTACAGAACCTGCATGCCGGAGCTCCTGAACTACCCATGAACAGTGTGGCGTGGACAAAGCCGCTCCTGACCAAAGCCCTGCACTGGCCCCTCTGGTGTCCGTGAGGTCAGCAGCAATGAGTAGACTGCCGTGGCCTGTGAAGATAAAACAGATCTGCAGTTGCAAACCCAGGCTGCTAACAAGCCGCGATGCAGCTTAAACGTCAGGAGAGGCTGCACACCTGACTCAGCAATTCCCGCGAGGAAGAAGCCACCTGCAGGCCTGGAGAAACTGCAGCGGTCTGAGAAGAGCATGGCCCAGTACACCGTACCAATGACTCAATGATGCGGCCTCAGAAATAAAGTTAAAGAAAGCATTTATGTGGTCGACAAAGCCACCCAGCCTTAATTATGAACCAGAAGAGCCCGCCCCGCTCTGGATAACATGTGGCTCCACAAGCTGAATGCTCCCGGAGACCTTCTGTGCGACGCCACCGAGTGTCGTCTCCTTATGCAGCACTAGCTTCCCCTATGTCCAGATAGGCCAGTAGCATTAGGAAAGCTGCCTAGGTCTACGAATAGCTCTGCACTGCAACCTAGTGACCACTGGTGGTTACAGCATCAGTTTGCAAGGGTACAACTTTCAAGAAATGGCCCACAGCACTGCGAAAGTTGCTGTGGATGAAGAAAAAAAAGAAGAGAACACTGCCAGGGTCACCTTAACTCTGCCCCAGAAAGATGTTAACTGTATGACACCCGCAGCCACACTGAGCCTCACTCAATAAAGTGCAGACACAATGAGGGCCCACTGGGCATTCATCCCGCCTACAGCAGAATAAATCATGAATACAAAGTGATACCAGGTAGCCTGGCATGAACAGTGTAAGTAGACCCTGCACGCTAAGTTGAAGAAGTCAAGCTGCACTGCCGTGAGCAGTGGATAGCATGGCATGCAGTGCCCCTGCATTGAACTAAAGGGCTCCAAATTAAGGGGAGAGACTGTACATCCCCAGCAAGAAGCCCTACACAGCAGAGCATATGGAAAGGCAGTGCCTACCAAGGGGAAGAGAAATAAAACAGCATGACCTACTGAATCATTGGTTGCAGTGCCTGTGAGGAGCATCACAGCATGTAATGTCAGAAAGGCTGCCTCGGTCCCCAGAGGGAGTTGAAGGCTTCAATACACTCTGCCACAGCCAGCAAGCACTATTGCATATGGATGCAGCTAGAGATCTGGTTCCCAGAAAAGGCTCACTCTGAGGGAGATAGCGGAGCAGGCACCTCACAGGTTAACTCCTGTTGTCTCTCCCCCCATCGTACCACTGTGGCTGTAAACTTGGCTGTGAGGCACGGAGGCCAAGCAAGAGGCTGAGTGAAGTGGCCTGCCCGCTGCACTGTACAGAGAAAAAGGGCTCCTTAACAGCGCACTCAACAGGCAAGTGTGATGTCAGAAAGTGCCCATATAAGAGTCAATGCAAGGACCAAGCTAATGGGACAGGAGGCAGCCAAGCAAGTCTCATGGAAGGCGTAAAGAAAACAGCGCATATGCACCCCCCAGTGGCTGTCTGACACCACAACAAGAGAGGAAATTGCTCCACACGCCGCTGGTGGTGAACGGCCACAACCACAGAAAATAAGAGCAAGCACACCAAGCACCAGAAGAAGGTGTCTTAAAGAAGGACCAAGAGCGCGGAGGCCAAGGTGTGCTGACGCATGCACCCAGAAGCTTGACAGCACAGGCAGGCACCCCTGATAGTGAGCGATCTCCATAGAGAAGAAGCAATGCTGAATGCAAAGAGGCTGCGCCACCCACTGCCTGTGACACAGTATGACCACCATTGGCCAGGCATTGTGCATGTCACTAGAAGTGACGAACCCTGCCAAGCATGCCTGAACGGAGGCAGGATCAAGTGCCATGACATCACAGGCTCGAGACGCAAGCACAACGCCCTTGAGCAAGGAAGGAAACATTCCATCCTGGCAGAGGAGAACGGCAAAAATCCCTAAGGAGGGGGTTGTGACTGCAAGAGGTCCACAAGGCTTAGAAGCAAGTCCTACTTACAGGAACGACCTGTGAAACTTCCACAGCAAAGAAAAGATAGTCCTAAGAACCGGACACAACTAGCGAGTTGTCCATGTGGCACAAACATGAGATGTGGCATACCGCAACATCAGAATGAGGAACCTGGTTGGTAAAAGGAGAAGAGGGTGGCAGGACACAACACCGCGAAGGAGGAGAAGAGAGTGGCATGATGCCACAGGGCGAACAACCACCACAGATGCGCAAGAGAAAAGTGAGAAGAGCAATAAGACAGAGGGCTCGTGCCAGCACTAGAGAAGGTGTTCATCAACACAAGTCAGCCACCGGGGTGTAGAGACATCACTAGAGACAGCTTTGTGGGAGGACCAAACATAAGCTGCTAGCAAGCACGATCTACGTCCAGGCCCCACGCTTCACAGTGCGACCGACTGCTTGGCATTGATAGCATCACCACTAGCAAATGCGCCTATCAAAAGACAACCGCAAGTGGCCATGATATCGCCTCAAGCATGATATCACCACCTGTCACCCAAACTTAAGAAGGTAATCGTCCTCATTACCCAGGTGCATCACCAGAAACACCTAAGGAGCATTGCACCCCCAGATTGGATCCAAACGCCTGAGACATCCAGAGACCGATGAGACATTCCTGGCTCCATGGGAGGCTAGACATCCAGGGACCTCCTGTGTTTCCCATAAACCTGAGGCCTGCCGAAGAAGAGAATACTCGACCATTGGATATCCAGCCTTGGGGTTGCACGGAGCTTGGCCATTGCATTGTTGGGCGTTCCACAGAGACCCCTTAGTGTGGCCTCCAAGAGGCCCCCTACAGCCCACGCAGTCATGTGACAATCCAGGGGAAAGGACCCTAAAAGAGAATTCCAGTGAGAGGGGAATCCCAATAAGAGAGATGCGTCTTCAGCAGCTACTCGACAGGCACAGGGAAGCTTGGAAGTCGCGGACAGAGACTGGTCACCCAGAGACCATCTGATGAAGGCATGTGAACCTGAGTCATGAGGGCGAGAACACAAAGACACTGAGACACCACCCTTTGCGGCTGCATGAGCGACTTGGTTGTGGCCCTGTTGGCAGTTCCTCAGCTACCCCTTTGCCAGCCTACGAGAGGCCCGCACAGTCCACAAGGTCCCATGGCAGCCCGGCAGGAAGGCCCTCCAGGAGACTCCTGTGAGAGGTCAGTCCAGGCAAGGGAGGCATGTCTGAAGCTGCTCTACCAGTGGGCATTGGGCAGCAAAATCGCCTCCATGAAAAGCCCTCATCCACCAAGGTCATCCTCAGTATTTGCAGGTTTGCCATCCACCGGAGCCTGAGCGCCTTCAAGAAGATCTCCAAAATGTACTCCACCACCGCTCCAGATGCACCACTACTCGAATTGTGTAAATAGACTCCAACACCGTGAGACCAGGCCAGTCTGAACTACATCGCTGAGGTGGACTAAAACCTTGAATGCTATCCAGATACCCAACACTGCCCGGCAGATGGCCTTAAGGGACTCAATGGTGCTGTCTATTGTTGTTTGTTTTTTCAATAGGTTAGACTTTTGTTTGTTTCTTTTGCAATAACGTTTGGGGAGAATGTAGTGTCCTGCTGAGGAGTGTGTTGTAAAACACTTCACACCCACCCACCACAGGTGTCATCAGTCAGGTGACCCTGCTAATAAAAAGGGCTGGGCGCAGGTGCCCTGGGCCAGTTCCAGTCACTACAATCATGGGTCTGTGGCATAATTTCCACTGCATGAGGGCCTAGCGCCCAAGACCCTACAAAACCCTCGCAAATACGAGACCTATTGCATTGCAAATACTTGTTTGAATTTGGGGTTACTGCCTTTTTGCAGCCAGACCACTAACTGCTCCCAAATCCTTCTATATTCAAAGATGTGGCATGATCACTTCTGTATGGCGTGGTGCTATCATTGGTAGGTGTGCATGCTCACTGCGATGGGCGCATGCATTTTGCAGCATTTGCACATTTCTGCACATGTGTAAAAATTCGTGCTTGGAGCTGGAAGTTGTTCATTGGACCATGTCTCATTGTTTCCTGCTTGACAGTGATTTTCCTGCTTCAGAGATGTGCATATGCATGATCTAGTACTCTTTGTGTTGCTGTGTTCAGTTTCGGCCAGGACAGCTCTGTTGCTCACTCTTCTGTCACATCTTGAACTTAGTGTATGTCACAGAGACGAGGAGCTGCTGTACTTCAATATAGTGAGGATTTGGCTCCACATTCCCTCCATATGAGTTTGTTACGTGGAAAGTTGCTTGGTCCTAGCGTTCATTTTGTCACAGCTAACGTGACAATCAGGTAAGTGTCATTATGTCCACATGGTCTTGCCTTTGATTGCTGTTTAATGACTGTCTTGCCAATTTAAATGGTTATCCCTAGGATAGGCAGACCTTCCCTTCCATGTTCTCATGGTCGGTAGATGTTTCTTCCTCCACGGTCATTACCCTGTGTTATGCAATGCTTCTCAGATCCCAGAGCTGGCATGTGTCAATCGACTCAGGCCAGTACAACCTCGAAATGATATTCGTCGTTCATTGTTGCATGCTCTTACTCTCTTTTGTTAATTGGGCTGGTGTATCCTAGGTCGTTTTTGTTCCCATGGCCTTCGTTTTCTGCTTCTCACTATGGTGTCATGTTCTTGATCTTCATTAAATATGGGTTTCTGCCAACTATCTTGCTATTTTATGGAATATAACACTTTGCATGGAATTCACGCTGTGGATTTTTTTAGACTAAAGGATCAAGTTTTGAACGAGTATAAAAAATGTAGGTCCTGCAAACGCCCACAGCTGCTTGTGGTTAGTTCGCAGATGTCATTGTATTCTGTTTTCCGAATACAGAAAACGAGCTCACAATTTCCTTGGCTGGAGGTGAAATCAATACAACCCCCAGATAGGCAGAGCTGCCTTTTGTCTCTTCGAAAGTTTAGTACAATGCAGCCAGCGATGAAAAGAATAAACGCTACCACGCAAACAGAGGCAGGATGGAAGACCGTACAGTGAAAAAGACAAGCCTTGAAATATACCATCAGTGCGGGAAACATTCGAGAGGATACAAAACACTCTCGAGAGAAAAGCTCACTTTGTTATTGTCGCCCAGCATTCAACAGCAAAATGAAAGCCCCCACTGTGTCATATGAGTGGTGGAAGTGTGGCTCTTTGTATGAGGCGCCCCGCTTTTTCTGTCCCCTCAAGTTCCTTGTCTGTCTGATTGAACCGATCTACCCCTTGAGTGCTGTATGGACAGTAAAATACTCGGATTTGCATTTCTGCCTTTGTAAGAAGTTTTTCTGCTCTGTCTGCTCAATATGACTGTATTTGCTTCTGACAAGCATCAGCGACAATCACCCATGCAGGTATACTGATAACCACATGAGTAGAATTTAAATACAGAGCCAGGGTGAAGGGACAGGCTCCTGTTATCACAATCTTTGTCTTTATCTTTCGTCATGCCTAACAATTTAGGGGCATATTAACAAGGAACATGGAAAATGAACGCTAAGGGCGCTTAGCGTAAAAAATGTTAACGCCCGCTATCGCTGGATAATATCGCCTGGTTATCACGTTATTAACAACGCTAACCGCCTAGGCGATAAAAAAATCCAGCGATAGCGGCATTTTGGGAGGTTATCGCTGGTAATGCAGCGAGAAAACTACAAGGATAGGGATATCCTTGTTGATAGCCCATGGTGGATTTAGCAATGTAATCCACCTCCCATTGAATTTAATGGCTAACTCTGAAAATAAGCAGATGTAAAAAAGCAGCGTTAACCGTGGTTAGCGCTGCTTTTTTTGTCTCTAACAGGGTTAGCGTGAAGCTTGATAATAGGAGAGCAACATTTCTCCTATTATTTTGCTCTGGAACGCCTTTGCATGCTAGCAACCTGTTGTTGATAGGGCGATATTTTTATCTCCGCTTCTTTGTCTTTTAAAGCAGAGATAAAGCCCTTGTTAACATGCCCCTCAATTTGTTTGATGTGTTGTCAATGTACTGCATGCACAGTGCGTGTCTCGGATGAAATGTGTTGCTTTTACCGGTCCTTGCCCAGTTGTTCCTCTAACTTCCCCATTGTCAGCATCACGATGCTGTTGATTTCCACACAATACTGAGATCAGCACTTCTTCGAGTCTCCTTCCACCACCCCTTCTGTTGACTTTGAAGACTTGATTCTTCCTTTATATTTAAGTCTTCATACTACAATCACAAGGAAGAACCAACATGTCTAAGTTCAAGGAAATGTGCAAATATACTTAGGGCCTCATTTATGGCATCTTGGTGTAGGGAAGCACAGCAAGGCACCTTGCTGTGTTGCCCCACGCCAAAGTGTAAAGGGCAGAAATGCAAGGGGCCCCATTTAAGAAGAATTGGTACAGGGTATCACTGCAAGTCTTCTTGCTGCGCTGCCCAAGGCCAATGTGAAAGGGCAGGAATGCACTATAATTATGCAATACTGTACATTCCTGTCCTTTCCCCCTTCTCTGGTGCACAATTTGCTGCCTAGAGCCGGTGTAGGCACACATGCAGGTGCCGCCTTTGCAAACAGGATTGTTTTTTTGTAATCCAGAGAGGCATTTTCCTCTTTCTATGTATGCCTGGGTGTCAGTATGGGTTTTCGATGTTTACCTTTTTGTGGTTTATCTGTGTGAACTGGCAACAGTATCCAAGTTGTTCTATGTGCAGGGGTGTTAATGTGTGGTGATCTGGGAATGGATAATTGGGACTGTATTGTTCTGTCTCTGTAAGAGGTTTCAACCCAATGGGCTTCGGAAAACATAAAGAAGGGGAGGAGGGGAGAAATGTCTCAGGATGGAGCTATAGGTCTGGGGTAATTCCTTTATTTGGAAATATTGCCCTAACACACGTGTAGAAGTTATCATGGTTCATCATTGGGCGTGTTTGCTCCTCATGGGGTCAGCGCTGCAATACCCCACGGGCCCCACAAGAGGGCTCTTTGGCGGAGATCTTTTTAAGTAAAAAACGCCATAATGGTGAGTGCAAGTGTGTGGTGCTAGTGTGATTGTGAGTTAAAAATATTGCAGTGGTGCCCAATAAAAGAAAGTTTTTATTCCTGGGTCTACCGAATAGAGTAAAAACAGGAGGCAAACTACTACTTTCCACTAATGAGTAAATACAGTTTGATTTGAGTTGTTCATGCAGTAAGTGGGGTCGACATGTTTCACTACCTATTGGTAAAGAAGGGCTACACAGTGTTTCATCAGGACCAGGTATAGTGTGAAAAAAGATTTGAAGAAAAAAATTCTTAAAAAACAGGGGGAAGCCTCCCTGAGTCTTAGTCTGGAAAAGACTAAGTAGTAGGATGCCAGAAAAGATACTCTTATATCATCAGTCACCTAAAAAATCCATCCTAAAAGAGACAGAGAAGAAAAATGGTGCGAGTGTATATGAGCCACAAGGAGTATATCGTGGCTAGATAATGGTAGCATGTTAAGAATGTGGCTGTGCTACATGTATGGGGAAATCATATCACACTTTCTATGTATCTGCGCCAGGTAAATATGTTCCCTGTATAGGGATTTTCTCCACCTTGGATTTGGTTACCCTTGCATGCTGACATGAAAAGGCAAACCAGGCTAGGAGCAAAGGTGCTCCCCATGGAAGTGCCCGGCACCTGATGGTGTAGTTGTCCTTTAAATTTGCAAAAATTATCCTTTAGAGCTAGGGAGGCGCAATCCAAGATGTAGCTGGGGGCTGACAGGGATATCCATGGTGTCTCTGTTGTGAAGATAGTCTCCAGAACGTCTAACGTGGCATCCTGTGGGATGTTAGTGTGCAGGGCTTCAATGTCTAAAGTCATCAGGAGATCAATAGTATCTGGCTCTGTGAAGTTCTGTATGAGTTTCAACAGTTCTGTAGTGTCCTTCATGTAGGTAGGAGTCTTCATCACTATGATCTCAGAAAGTGATCACAAAATTTACTCAGTAATCCCAAATCCTTTTATGTTGCCACACCTGACAGGTCGCCTGTAGCGTACGTCTGCTTTTACCTCAGAGGCCCTACCCTACACTTCGACAGGGTAAGCGGATACCACTCCTCGGTGTTTTCTCATACACTCTTGGACATATATGTGGTGGGACGAGTATGTTTGGTCTTGCTAAAAGAAACTATGTATGTCTTTGGGCACTTGATCATCGATCACTCACTTAAATTCTCCCTGGATGAGTGACACAAAGTTGTGATACGATTTCCCCCACACATGTAGAAAGTCCTCATTCTTAATGTGCTATCATTATCTAGCCATGATATACTCCTTGTGGCTGATATATACTCACACCATTTTTCTTCTCTGTCTCTTTGCTGATATAAGAGTATCTGTTGCCAGTACCTTACTATTTAGTCTTTTTCAGACTAAGAATTAGGGTGGCTTGTGTTTCTTCAAATGTTTTTTCACACTATACCTGGTCCTGACAAACTTCGAGGGCCCCTTCTGGACAAATAGGGCATGAAACAAAGAATACAACGAAATAACCCCCACTTAGAACCATTGCTTTGAATGATATTGATAACCCTGCATAAACTAAGTAAGCAAAGTAGGTGAACAGCATGAGAAGAAGAGCTGCTGTGCTAATTCATCCAATTTTCTATTTCACCCATAGCCACCATGATTGAGGTTTACTTTATCCCATCCAGCCTTTCACCAAAATGTCAAATACATTATCCACCCATTCAATAGTAACCATTTCTTCAAACCATCCTTTCACCCATTCGTCCCTTTACCCACCCACACCCTTTCACTCATATACCATTTCCATTCTTTTAAGTTACCTTCCCCTTTTCATGTCTCACTCAATCCATCAAAGTTCATTATGTGAGATTTTGTTGTGGTGCACATAGAAGAGGCCATAATAACTCAACTACCGCTGTGGCTGGTAAAGCTGAGGAGGATTCACTTTGCAGTAATTTTTGATGATGACGAGCGACGCCATGGCAAAACCTGGTGAGCATAGTAATTGCAAGAAATTATGCGACTTACTAGTGCCCGTCACTGCTGCCGCTTCTCCTCCTGACCCGTCTCCTTCAGGGTCACTGGAGCCAGCATCACAGATGTTTTGTGTGTCTAGAATAAAATATTTAAGATAATTTAGTTCCCAGATATGCAACCCCGAATACAACTGCAATGCAGCACAGTTAGCAGGTCAGTAGCTTTCAAATATCACTCTGGCCATTTGATTGGTTGGTTCACAAAGTTAGACAAGCCAGGCGTGGAATAATAGTCAATGAAAGACATATGATGTTGGTTGGCAAATGCAATGGGAGTGGGCCGTCATATTTTTTTCCAATCGTGCTGCACTGTCATGGAAAACTGCTAGTATACTGTAACTATAATTGAACTATAAATGAACGAGTCTGCAACACACTACTTTGAGGGGGTCCATGATGACTGTAGGAAAGTAGGATCTGCTTCTTATGGATACCCCTACTTTTTGCTTGATGTGATACTGTTTTTGACCAGTCTGACTGGGATCCTGCTAATCAGGACCACAGTCTATCTGCTTTCTCCCTAAATTGTTGTGTTCAGTACTTAGGTATATCCCAATTGGATACTGGGGTACCCTTATAAGTCCCTAGTATGTGGTACCCATGTACCCATGGCATAGGTACCACAAAGGCCTCCTATGGGCTGAAACATGTATTATGACACTCAGGAGAGACTATTCATATGCCATTGCAGCCTGTGTAAGTTGGTGCAAGCACCACTTACTAAAGAAATAGATATACTATATCTAAGGGTTACTGCATTTAAAACCTATAAGTCACCCCTATAGCAGGCCTTTAACAATCCTGAAGGTAGGGTGCTTGGTTCTAAGTGAGAGGGTGAAGCAGCCCTATACTATATAGAGGGGCACTGCATAATCACGCAATGACGATCTCAAAAACAGCTGCATTGAAACCTATAATGTTTGGTATCAAACATGTTGGAATCATACTCCCACACTGTAAACGGTGTGGGAGGTATGATTCCAAGCACTGTAAAAGCCCTCAGTTAGGCTCTCAGTGTTCCCCAAACCAGCCATCTAGTCCCAGACAGCACAAAATCGTTGCTGCTGACCAGCGACACATTTTTGCCCTCCTGCTGCTGAGCCAAGCTCAATCGGGGGAAGGTAGAACAATAGGCATCCTGCACAGGGAGGAGTGACCTCCTCCCAGACTGGAATTAGTGTATTAGGGCTGGGTGAGTGCTGCATGAGGTGCACATTTGGTGTCCCTGTGCATAGTCCAGTTCAAACCAGGCCTGGGAGCTGTTGGCTTCTGCTCTGGCGCAAACCTGGACAAAGAACATGGGAGTAAACTCCCCCCTGTTCAGACCCTCCCCTGGGAGTGTCCCCTGAATCTTCCCAACCCTTTCCCTGAGGTACTTAAGGGCTTACCTGGGTGTAGGTCTTTAGATTCACCGTGGCAAAAGATTCAGATCAGACACCCTTGCACTTCTACCGTCTGGGCACTCTGGACTTCATTTGGGCCTGACCTCATCTGCTGCATCGTCCGTGCCTGTGCATCACATAGGAAGCTTGCAAGGCCTGTGAAGCATCAAGGACAACCGAAGTAATCTCCCTTGGAGTGAAGGAGTTACTCCCCTGCATTCGCAGGCAGCGCAACTAAGTCGACCGATCTGCAGATCCTGACCTCCTCTGGACTCCTTGGGCTCTGCAAACCAGGTGGTGGTTTTCCACAGCTCCGAAAGGTCTGCTCTACCCTCAAACCAAGTTTGAGGCCAGTAGTCCTTGTGGGGGTTGCAATACCCAAACCCCTGAGTAACGCTTCCCCTTTGCAGTTGAAAAGGCTTTTTGTTGTCTTTGAAAGAAGATCTTCGGGCTCCAAGTTGCACACCTCCAGTAACCAGAATCTTTGGCCACATGGCATTGTGTGCATCGTGGCCTGCATCTTTCGGTGAGCTGCTTGAGATCCTCTTGCGACTCCAGTGCCTCCGGCCTGTGGGTCCAGTTGAGGGTCACATTTGTTTTCCTTGGGCTCCCCTGATTGCGGAATGCCTGCCCTGACTTCCCTGCTTGTGGTGAGTCGGCTGGACCTTGCTGGTTCCAACCATGCACCTGCTTGACTTCCTGCGTGGGCTGAATGTGCCAAGGCTTGTTGGTGCTCCCGCTGGACACCGACCCCTCAGCACTCGACATCCTTCATGGGACAGCACGTATCCAGGTCCTGGTCATCCTCAGCATCGCTTGGTCCCCACAGCTGCAGAGTCAAGGTCATTGACTTTATCCATGAAGCACTCGACATCGGAGGGCATTCATCTTCCAAGGCTCCTGGTCACTCCTAGTGACATAGACCCTCTCCCCTATGCTTCCAGGTACTCTTTTTCAAGAATCTATGTTTGGATTCCCACAGACACTTTTTCCTCTTCCAACAGCTGCCCTTTCCTGAAGTCCTCAATTGGGTTTGACAGCAGTTTCCAATGCCACTTCACACCTATGCACCCGGCTTTCCTGGGATAGCTAACGTGTGTACCACGGTATCCACAAGTGGGGTGGCTCTCCAACATTCTGTCTTCCACAGGGTTTCTTCAGGGTCCACTGGGAAGGGTCCCTATACTTTAAAAATCCAACGTGACATGCACATAGACTTGTTTGGAGCACGGGGTCATGTTCACACACTGCACATGCTCTCCATGGGGTCCCAATCAACTTCCCTTGGGTGGTTCTGTGGGTCTCCAGCAATTCTTCATCCTCTTGACATTGTTCTGACTCGAGTCAGGGTTCTTATACCACTTTCTTAGTACATGGTTTGGTTCCCCCCGGGGCTCACTGTGTATTAGTGCTATTTACTGTGATTTCTTTGCTAAAGTATTGTGTGCTTTGTGTCTATCTCCTTGCGGGAGATACGGTAACATACTATATAGTGTTATATAACAATTACATATTTTTATAAATACTTTGTTTGAATCTTTTTCATCTAATCTATACTATAGATTGCATTCTGGTAAAACAAGCTGCTTTACACTACTTTCAAGACTAAGCTTGAATGCTGCTCTCCACAGCTACCACTTGCAGAGCTTTCTAAGGTTGTCTGATACCTCTTAAATCACCATAAGGGTTGTCTGGACTGGTGCAAGGTGCCCTCTTACATTAGTGGGAATCATATAACAGCTCAGGTTCTCACAATGACCATGGCCACTCTCTCGTAAACTGAACTGTGTTAGAGCTAGGCATAAGCAGGAGAAGGGAAACCTTCTCAACAAACATACATGGTGATTTTATTTTAAAAACTAGCTTACTTGGGCCTGCTATCTGAATTTTCACAAAATACGGCACCAACGTTCCAATACCCCAAGGTTCTACCCTAAGAAGTCCACAGCATTCAGAAAAGGACTTACTGGGATCAGCAGAGCCATCGGCAGCTACACTGGTGGTCTCTGCCGGCTGACCAGCTTCCCACGGACCCTCAGAAACGTCCCTCTTCTTTCCCTTGGGTGCTGATGATAGAACATGATAAGATAAATACAAATAGATTAGTGATTCAGCGAATAATCTCCACAAAATGTTTTATGAAAAGCAAATGCAGTCGCTAAAACAAATCACCTTTAGTTCTACTAGTTTCGACTCAAGTTTATCGATTGTCGTAAAATCCATATTCCAAATTTCCTTCACTAAAACTACATTTGGAACTCATGTCTTAGAGTGAGTGATCTTTGATTCTATCTATTCCCATTTCTCAACACCCTTGATGAGTCAACTCAGTCTCCCTTTCTTGCAATACATAGATGCATACTTTACATCACTGTGAATTCAATTAAATAACCTGGAAACGTATGAGCTACATAAACAAAGTCACAGAGAGAACGTGCTCTTTAGTGATTCACTATAGTGACAGGAGAACAGTCTGCAATGGCTTCTTATTTAATCAGCCAAAGCAAGCGCCTGATGAATGTGATTAGGTAGCTCTGAGCACCTGCCTAGCAGAAACTAGAAACTGGATCACACAATAATATACCAGCATAAACGAAACATAACTTACCTCTGAGTGTGAGCAGCATGCTATTCGGATTTTTTTTAGCATTGTAGAAAACAAACACAACAAATAATTAATACTCACTTAGCCCTGGAATCTTGAAGCCTAGCAGGTCGAAAGGTACTGGTCCAGAATGTCTGCCCAGCGGTGCTTCAGCTACCCAGCAGTGTGCTGAACCTGGCTGGTGGCCTGCAACCCTCCTGCGTACCATCCCCTAGCACTGTCGAAACTCCCACAGGGGGTAGCCGCTACCACGCCTGCTGCCACCATAGACAGGAGGTGGCACTGCATAAAAAAATAGTGTTGCCACCTACTTCTCGCCAAAGATTGCCTGAGGCTGCATACCTGGGTGGAGGCACCGCTCGCAAGGAAGTTGTCCCTCTGCCGCTGGGTGGGGTAGAAATGAAAAGAGGAAAAGCTAGGGAAAGTAAAGTAAAGAAGAAAGAAATAGGGAAAGAAGGGTAAATAAAGTAAAAAGGTCACAAAAACACAAAAGAATTAACACAAAAACGTAACAGACACAAAGACACACTATTATAAAAAAATAAAATTTGGGGGTAAAAAGGTAATAAAGGAGGAGGATAAAAAAGATTAAGGACAGATAAAAGTTGGGCCCAGTACCATGACGGAGAGCAGAAAAACAAGAAGGCCATACCCATGGGGACAACGTGGTGCTGTCAATGCCTAATTTAGAATGCACGAACACACTGGAGAACTTCGTATAGTTGTTCACACATGATTTTGGAGCGCGCAGGCATGCTCTGCATCCCCAACCCAACGTGAACGGCTACACCAGCAACATCCACCCACAAGCAGAACTCCTCTTAGCATGTCAGAGTTTTTTTTTACTCCATGGAATTCCGCGTATTAGGACTCCGTGAACTCCGACCCCCCTCTGCTCATTACTTCCTCTTTCCAACTGTGCTACATTTTGCAGCACATGTAGCTAGAGGAAAACGCTGTTAAGGATGGTTTTTGTCCAGGAAGGTGATTTCATAGTGCCTCAAAATTCCTAATAATTCTACGGACGGTTGTATGGAGTTGAGGAAGGTCTTGGGCACACTCCAGAACAGAATGTATCAACACCTTCGGTGGAGAACAGTGGATCACTAGGATCAGGCAGGTGTGAAAATGAAGGGGAACACGTGGAAGGGGAAATAAATAGATCAGAAGGGAACCATACCTGTAAAAATGCTTCCACCATGCAAGCTTCCACATCTAGTTGAGACTACAATTTCTCTAGCTGCTTCTTGAGGTGGCAGATAAACCAATCAATTTCTAATGGACTTCAATATGTAAATCAAAGTGTTTCCCTGTTAACTGCCTGAAAGCTCACACCTAAATATCCAGGTTTGTAGATACCCTCTGACATGGATGAGATGCAACATGTTAAAGCTAAACAAAAAGTAAATAATGCTGCTCCTTGAAATAACTGAGAACAAACTAAGAGTAATGGTCATTGCTGTCTGGGTCTCTCTCAACCAGACATGGGTGGTGTTCCTTGCCTGCACTGGGTTTCATTTCCATAGAAAATGTATTTGTGAAAAATTACCCATGGATAATGTTCTTGGAGTTCAGTCTAGCAATGAAATGAAACTGTGACAATTTGAAAATATATTATTAAATAATTAAATCCTAAATCATCTTGATTCGTTGTTAAAACGTCAAGTGCCAGAAGAAATTGTAGACATACAAGTGTGAAAAAATGATACCCTTCAGTCACATTGTAAAACAGTGGATATTCACAGCGTGCACATATCATTCCATATTGATCCAGATGTGCACCTTTGCATTTGCTGTGGAAGAGTTTTCAATTGCACCCAATTATGTGCAAGGAGATGCCCTTACAAAGTCTTATAAATTAGTCTTTTGAAAGGTAACAAGGGGTGCACTCTTCCATTATCTTTTGATTCCAGGAGCAGGCATGGAATACCTAGATTTGAATTGTGTTGTTTGTAAGTAATTGCTTCTTGATATGTCTGCCTTTCACATTTTGGACAGTCCTTGCAGTGATTTTAAGTCAGGCATCCCTGGGGTAACAAGCATATCATGAAGGACTTTGTAGTTCAGCACAGAATAATCTTAATTCATAAAATAATCCTGTTTCACTCTGAATTATGTGAAGAATTACTCCTAGTGCCTCTGCTTCACTTTTCTATTTCTTCTTGGATCCTTTTTCAGCACCATTTTATTCATGAAATCCTGCCACCGTGTGTCTTCTTCACATATAGCGTCTTTCCAGAGCTGGAGTCGGTGCTTAATTTATTTTGAAAGATGCCAGGGCTCAGAGATGTTCACCACAAACCCTGCCCATTGTCAGACGAGCTTGTATCACCCGTCCCTTTCAGTAGATTCCCAACTAGGTTTCTACAGCACCACTGTGATATCAATACATTGTATTTTACTGTTGTTCCTAATAAGCAGCATTCCACATTTGTGCAGATATGTTTTGCTTCGGAGCTCTTCCATTAGCATTGGTGGTCATCAGAGGCGGAAGAGTCTCCATGCAAACAGGCTCTTTTGCAGTGGCATAAAGGCCAAAACTCCATGATTTCTTCTTTCTTCACAGAAGAGCGGACTCTGATGTGAGCCAAGGGTCCAGAGCTGGAGATGTACATCTTAGGGATCAGGGATTCCCACTAGCAGAGTTCAGCAGGGCTCAGGCAGGTCCAGGTGCAGGCCAGGCAGGTCCAGTTGCAGTTGCAGGGAGGCCTCTGGAGCATGTTGTATCCCTATAGCTAAGAACAGAAGATCAGACAGCAGACCTTTGGAGTCACTAAGATTATCTAGGAATGAAGGGAGCAGGTCAAGTGTCTCTTCTCAGAGATCAAGGCAGGCCTCAAGCAACAGGGAGTCCTCTGTGGAACAAGGCTGGCTTTAAGCAGCAGGTTAGTCCTCTTGTAGTAGCAGGACAGTCCTTCTTCTGTAGTGTCCACAGGTACAGTAGTGTACCGAAGAGTTGTTCTGACGGTCCAATATTATACTTAGTGCTAGCTTTTGAAGTGGGGGGGGCATCCTAGGGTACCCTTACATCTGGTTCTGGAAAAGATTCCCTTCTCCTGCCGAGGCTGTAAGAAGACTGGGATGACAAAAGATTAGTGTCATGTTCCTTTATGGGTGCTGGAGGCAAATCTTTTGAAATGTAACTGCGGAAGGGAGCAGGTCGGCCCCCAACTATCCAGGCAAGATGCCCCATCCTGCTGACAAGCAATCCCCTTTGTCTCACTATTTGGAAGTAATACACAAACACCAACAGCAGAGCCATTTACAACCAGGACACTGACAGTAAACACCAAAAGGTTACTGCAAGAAAATACCAACTTTCTAATAGTGGCAATTTCACTCTGAGGAATTTCGCGGAGTTACATAAAAACTCAGCAAGATTCTGCAGAGTTCCGTGAGTGAACGAAATTCAGCAAGTCGTGCTGCCTCTGCTGTGCTTTAGAGCAGTAAGCTTGTTCTGCACTGTAAAATCAGTACGAACTGCACCACATAGTCGGTAGAGGGCACTACTTCTTTCTGCAACTCGAGTAGATTTTGTAGTTGAGTGACAGCTTTCGGAAAGCAAAAGGTCGCGACCTACTATCACCCCGCAAATTGAGAAATCTCACCCAGAGGGGTTCTAGTGCCCAAATTTCATGCTAGAAGATGCAAATTCTCGCTTGCGCTCACCAACTTAACTTTGGCGAGCCATGAGCAAGAAAAAACACCTGGTGGCTGTTGGAGTTTTGCCGGTACCCCATGTTCCAAGTGGAATGCAGAGTGGGGAAAACTTAGGGAACTCTGCCGGTGGAGTGGTATTATTTGCCCACTCATATTTAAAATCTTACATTACCATTAAAAAAGAGATCAAATTACAAATCCTTTGAGCCTAGACATGACGCTCAGTGTCTTCCCCTGAGTTCGCCCCAGGCAGAGTTTGCCAATAGAGAGCAAAGTTTTTTTATGCAGAATGTTAAAGTTATTGTCAAAACCCCAGCAGGCTGTTGTTGTCTTATATTAAGACTCCAAGAATATGACTTTAAAGTTGGTTATCTGTCTCTCTGTAGTAATGTATAGGTGGTTTGCCTATTAAGATTACCCTGTGTAAACAATAATACTTCTGTAGATGAAGGTGAGGTTGGCTAGTGAGTTGTAGCAACTATTGATGCAGTCCTGGAGTTGAGAGTTGCTACTTCTCCTGAGGATGTTGCATTTGAAACAGGAAACAATCTTACATTAATGGAAGTTAAGAACTATGTTGATACTGGCTGGCCACATGATCATGGTTTGGAATGTAGTGTTCATAATTGTGCACAAATACGAGCAGAGCTTTCAGTAGAAGGAAATATTTTAATTAGACAGGAATTGTTTATTCCCCCTGCATCATTAGGAGATAGAATCATAACATTAGCACATTCAGGAAAGTTAAGTTTTATATTTACACAGAAGCTATTCAATAAAATGTTCTGGTGGCTAGGTATGGATGTATGTCGTTACAACGCACACTTTTACAACGCATGCACTTACAACGCATTTTTTACAACGCACAATCCATTACAACGCATGACATTACAACGCATGACACTACAACGCATTTTTAAAAACTACCTTTACAACGCATTCCATTACAACGCATACTACCATTACAACGCATACCATTACAACGCATAATATTAAATTGCATTTAAGGTAAGTATTAGTTAAATTGCATTTAAGGTAAGTATTAGATAGTATAGGGGTAAAAATTACTTTTCTAACTCCAGGGGGTGCAACAGTAGGGTAAGTGTTGGATAGTATAGGGGTAAAAATTACTATTCTAACTCCAGGGGGTGCAACAGTAGGGTAAGTGTTGGATAGTGTAGGGGTAAAAATTACTATTCTAACTCCAGGGGGTGCAACAGTAGGGTAAGTGTTGGATAGTATAGGGGTAAAAATTACTATTCTAACTCCAGGGGGTGCAACAGTAGGGTAAGTGTTGGATAGTATAGGGGTAAAAATTACTATTCTAACTCCAGGGGGTGCAACAGTAGGGTAAATGTTGGATAGTATAGGGGTAAAAATTACTATTCTAATTCCAGTGGGTGCAACAGTAGGGTAAGTGTTGGATAGTATAGGGGTAAAAATTACTATTCTAACTCCAGGGGGTGCAACAGTAGGGTAAGTGTTGGATAGTATAGGGGTAAAAATTACTAATACTTACCTTAAATGCAATTTAACTAATACTTACCTTAAATGCAATTTAATATTATGCGTTGTAATGGTATGCGTTGTAATGGTAGTATGCGTTGTAATGGAATGCGTTGTAAAGGTAGTTTTTAAAAATGCGTTGTAGTGTCATGCGTTGTAATGTCATGCGTTGTAATGGATTGTGCGTTGTAAAAAATGCGTTGTAAGTGTAGTGCGTTGTAAAAGTTGCGTTGTAAAGGTTGTTCCCCGCTAGGTATGGATGGACAATTATAGAGGCATGATAAAGCATGTAAAGCATTGTTTTTCATCTGATAATGTGTTTAAAAGCCATTGAGAAGAGTTGATCTACCTGGAAATCCCTGGAAGAAATTGTTGATGATGTCATGGGCTCCTACTTTGCATTACTTTCAGATATTAAATATCTTACAGTTGTGTGTGATTACTACTCCAGATAGATATAACATGATTTTGTTCCAGTTGTAACACAAACATGGTCATGGATTTTTCCTTATCTATATTTGATCTTGAAGAATTTCCAAATGGTTTAGCATATGATAGCAGTATGCATTTTGTATCTGGTGAGATTACTTAATTTATAACTATACAGGGCATTTGCTCCATAAAAACCACCCATAGTTCATCATCTAGCGATATACTTGCTATAATAGGGCAGTGAGACCCACTCTTCAGTTCACTTTCCGAACCTGTGAAATGACTCTCTGAGGACTGCCTGCTGCTGTGGCCTGCTTTCAACAGAAGAGTGCCCTACTGTATCACAATGCTACAGTGTCTGGCAGAAAGGCAAAGCTTGGGAATGGAACTTTTTGCCTTTGTCCATTTCCCTCGTGTACTGGGTACCAGTGACTGCACCCAAGTGCCTCTTAATTAACCTCACCACTCAGCACACCTATTCCACAGCAGTCACTGCTAGCACTCCAATAATGTGAAGTCTGTCTGCAACGCCAGGTGCTGAAGAGTATGCTGCCTTTCCTGAATGCACACACTAAAGCTTCATATTCCGCTATCACCTCTTGCATATCATTTGGATTCTGGGGGTTCCAGTGAAATGTGGTGTCTTGGTAAGTAACACCTCACATCGGACTACAATTGTATCACACACTGCATGTAGGAAAGCATGCATAATGTAGTTCAGTTGGAATAGAGGACAGTTAGAATTTTTTTTTTCAGGTGAAGCTACGTGTGCTCTCTTTCTCTCCCCCATCTCTACACAACCTGCAGATGTCCAAATAGAATATCTCAGCAGAGGTACCAACGGGCACCCATGTGTACATGAGCCCTTAGTAAATGCACTTTATTTGAATTCACAATACACTCCATTCATGATTCAGATGTCTTAAACATACATAGGGGTTGCTGGTGTACTCCCCAAAACTTGTGTGCAAGATTATTGTAGCCTGTTGTGTATTGCACAACTTCACCATACAATGGGGCTTAGATATAGATCTTGATTCTGATCAATGCCCACATCCAGTCACTAGGTTAGTGTGCAGAATGAAGGTTAGGGTCTGCAGGTGCAGATTCAGCTGGTCAACAAATGTTTCTTGAGCTCTTTTTTTTGTTACTGCATTCATGTGATTAGACAGTCTGTTGTCAATTAAGACATTTTTTGCTAACTAACTCACTGTCCATAAATACTACCCGGGACAACCTTGTTTACTTTTTATTATGTCATCAGGTTACATTCTGTGCTCAAGGTTGAAAGCGTTGACTGTTCTCCCACATTGTTACACGTATCAAGAGCAACAAGCAAACATTTTAATCCACATACTACACTCATTTTTGTCTGAAACATTATGTCAGTACATGTCAGTTTGTCACAGCTTCACATTAGAATGTATTTTAATACATGTTGGTACGGTGGTCTACCTCTTGCATGCAATGCCTCCTTCCCATCTGGGATGTCCTGCTCTGTACACAGTGCAGAGAATCCACACTCGGGTGGAGGCTCCACGCTTGGGGCAGAGATCTCTGCTTATTGCTGACAAACCGTAAATTACATATAGGAAGAGGAAGTTGGCCATTTTGTTTTCAATTTGAATCATCCTCTCCTCAAAGAAGCATAATCCTCTGTCCTGAGGCTTCTTTGCCGAATCTTTTCCTCAACATGACTAGGGACTTTAAGAAAGTCTCCTTTTTTCTGAAACTGAATGAACCATCATCAGAAAGAAGGTTGTAGCCAAGCACCCTCATCTTTATAGGTGACCTGATACCCAGCTGATCCAAATCTGGTGGTACATAGCCATGTTCCACAGTGCAGTAGGTGTCCACTACTAGTGGGGTAAGCTGTGCCATAAACACTGTAATTACTGTAGTCACTGAGCTCATACTGAGCCCAAGGACATTATGGGCTTGTCCTCATAGCCACATACTCAGCCCCCCGCATGACACCACTGTACCAGAAGGTCCTGAAATCTGCTGTCCAACCCTCCATGCTCAGTTAGAAGAGTCTGAGCAATAGAGAGACAGTAAGTACAAGTATATCTGGATTTGGCACAAAAATACATGAGTTTTGAGAGAATTGATCAGGCATGTGTTCATTGTGATCTTCCTCATAATCGTACTTACTCTCTTTAACATGTTTTGTGGTTGTCTGGAAGTTTGAATATTTCACATTTAGTAAGATGAATGTGTTTTGCTTGTTCCCTTTGTCTTAACTGTTCATCTTTTTTTGACATTTTGGAAAGGATGGCATTGTGTACCTTTACCTTAGTTCCTAAACAGCAAACATGTGATATTTTTCTTTACAGGTTCACACAATTAGTGGTAATGTTCTAAACTTTTGTGGTCAACCTATGTATATATATATTTGTACAATTCAAACTCCTTTACAATGTTTCGCAGGCTGGTGTCAAAAATATTTCTTTGAACAGAAGCAGTGTGTGTAACCTCTTGTAAGCCTATATTTCCCAAATAAATGAAAAATTATTTTCCCTAACCTTGTACATACTTTGAATGGCTGATAAGTCATCTATATAGTGGGTTAGCCATTTAAGGGACCCTCAATTCACATAATCTTCCTTTGTAAACACAGGATAAGGAGTAGTTTGGTATTTCCACCAGCCTCACTCAAACTCCTGCGGCCTTCATTCCATGGGGGACTCCATCTGCACCACTTGTATCTTTTTCTCCTCCCAGTTTCCATTTGAAAGAATGAGAGTCAATGAAAATTCTGCCTTTGACATTGCACACCACTCTTGTGATGCCCAATCCCCTTTAACTAAGTCTGTGCCAGGCTGAATTCAAGGGGATGATGATATCAGTTGTAGAGTCCTAGGGAGCTCCCCCTTGGGACATCTGGAACTTTATGGGAGAAGTGTGGATGCTCTGAAAGCTGGTCCCTGGGCAGCTACAAACTGGTGCCATCATTCTGTGGAAATATGGATTTTTATGGTCGGTTATGTCCCCTATCTTGGACCCCAACGGTTTCATGTATAAGTCACAAGTACATGTATGTTCCCTCCAGTTCCAGTTATGAAGACGCAAACGCATGTGCATCCACCGTCAACATGTCCTCTTTCAGATCCGCCATGAATGGGCCGGATATTCTATTCCTAGGTATGAAAGGCCACCGGCTTTATATGGTTCATTTATCCCATTTTACAGTCCAGGCGAGTAGGCCCTGATTCTGCCATTAAGCCTTTTCTCCTGCCTTCTGCCTCTAAAAGCTCCAGTCTGAGCTCGCATCTGTATCCATGAACTTTGTCCTACTCCCTGCGCGGCTAACGGTGCCTGACTCGGCCTGTCGGCCTGTCTGCCTGCCAAAAACTGTATTTCACCTTCAAGATTATCTGCTCTGCTCCGCTCCTCATCCGATGCATTCCTGTCTAGCAGTTTAGGTAAACATTCCTCCAGCTACCGTGCAAAGGGCCAGGCCTCGCTGTCCTCATGCAAGTAATTCATAGCCCTGTTACCATGGAATATTCCTACCCCCTCGCATCTAGTGTAGACACTTAGACGCTTGTACACGCACTAACAGTCAGTATAGTCAGTATAGAATAAGATTCTATCCTAAGAGACCTCTCTTTTTGGATAACACAGTTCTTTAAACATAGGATATTAGATATGATTTGGGATTAGGTTGACATAACCCCAGACTTTTGTCTCCACATGTAGAGCTAAATGTCAAGTCCCTTTCTCCCCCTAGTTGCACGTCAAATCACACGTCATACTGCTGCGCGCACATCTCTGCCAAATATTTTTGCTGACATTGCGAAATTCTTTCATGGAACCACCCATTTGTGACATCATACCTAATGACGTTCTTTAGTTACGCCTAGTTACACCCATTTTAGTTACGCATGTATGTTTTTATCTCTGTTATCAACTGTTACGCCTCCTGCATCTGTTTCACTGTAATGCCTATTCTATAAAAATGATTACCTGTCAATAATGTATTGTCCTTCACTTCCTGAACCTTCGTGGTGATGGAATATGAAGCCCACAAATTAGAATTGTGTTATTGGAATAAAGCCCGTTCCGAACCTCTAATACCACGGATTCTGCCTCTTATTTTATTGAGCTATTCTTATTAATGTTCCGCATCAAATTAAGTTCCGGTAATTAAATTATTTACCACAATTCCCTTGATTGCCGCAATTTTGTCTCATCTGCACCACCTCCTGTAGTTTCATCTCCCAGTTTGTCTTTCCTCACTGTTTCCCCTGCTACACCTCATGTTTGTTTTTTCTAGTGGGTTTCTTCTCCTGCAACAGCCAGCCAATTTACACCTGCAGTGGACAAGGACAAGGATTTTAATATAATTGTCAGAACAGACTTAGGATGTCCAGTGGCATTTGCCCCTGAAGTCAGGACCCTGAGCTGAACCCATCCTTAGGCATGGGGGGGGGGGTCTGATTTTTATAATTTAATAATGGACTCTTTTTTGGACAATTGTAGGACTCTGTCTGTAGACTGGTTCTCTTGATGCTTCCTGATTATTTTTTAAAATGTACCCGAACCCAAGTTTGCCTTTCTAATATGCTTTAGGAGTTAATTTGTTTTAATTTTTTCTCCTTCCTAAGGTTAGATTTTGGAGAAATTTAAATGACCATGTTATAAGAAAAAAACGAAATATATTCTTAGAATATACATTTAAACTCAAACAAGATTGCCTACTTGAACTTAGTAGGCATATTGTGTAATTTATTCTATGTCCATGGAAGGACATGTCTAACTATTTTGAAAATGCTTTCTGTAGCCCTGTTCAATTTTTAAACGCCTTCCCTTTGAAAAAGTCCCAAGACAACATAAATACCATCATACTATGTGGGAAATGAAGCAAAACATTTATGAAAGGTTGACAGAGGTTTCTGGTATAACAAGTGCTTATAGTTTCATTTAGATAAAATTGTGATAAAAATAAGTGTGCCCACTCATCACTATTTTTTTTCCTAGCACTCTGCCTATGCAAGGCTGGATGGGAGAGTCTTTGAGACTGTGCGTGTGTTCTGGGTGGAAGTGCAGGGGGTTCTGCATGTTGGGTGAGTGGTACTGCTGGTGCTGCAGGAGGCACTGCAATTGATGCTGGAGATGTTGCCAGTGGTGGTGCAGGTGGTACAGCTGGTGGTGCAGATTGTGCTGTAGGTGGCAGTGCAGGTGGTTCAATTCTATGTGCATAATCTCATTTATGGGTTGAGCATGAAGAATGAACTCTGCATTTTTTGCTAATTACCACTAGCATCTTCATGGCAAAGGCAGTGTGCCTTGCACTTTACTTCTTAAAAATTCTTAGTTGCTCTTGATCCAACATTTCAATGTCATGGTAACATTTTACAACATTATCCATGCCTGCCTGTCAATCATGTGGGGGAGACCTTGAAGCAATTCAGAAAATTAATGCAGAATGTCCCCATTGCACAAATATGCTGATACAAATCAGTTTGCTGCTGAAAATATTATCCTGCCAGTGGCTGGCAAGAGCCCATGCAAACCCCTCCTAATGCCTCAAGTAGACAATACGTTGACCGGCACAGATAGGGGTGGCACTTTGGAGATTATGGAGAGGAGATTATTGAAGAAAGGATACCTTCTCCTGACTAGGGGGTTTGCTCTCCTTTAGATCATTTAGAATAGACTGGAGAGCCATATTCATTGAATGAGATTGTACAAATAGATTTTCCACCAACCACAGAGACACCTCTTCTCCGCAGAACTCTTACTTACACACATTCAATACACACAGAACCAAATCAGGAGGATGAGCATTCTCTTACATCACTCCTAAAGATTGGAACAAGCTCCCACTCCAGATCAAAGCCTCCTCCTCTTTTCTTGAATTCCTTAAGAAGCTGAAGCCCGACTTTTCAATTAAGCAACCTGCCATTGGCAGGCTAGATAGTATGATTTACAAATAGACATAGGACAACCTAGATCTGTAATGTTAGGGTTGTTTGAAGGTGATTTCTGCCTCTATGGCTGCCTTTCTAATGACTGGGGACTGGTGATCCTCAAAAGTGATTTAGAAAAAAGATTGCTTTAAAGTTCCTTCTTCAGTTTGTTTGGTTTGGAGGCAATTATTCCCTCCTCTTCTCACATGTCTATCTCCTTGACTATTTTCTGCTGCTCCTCCTCCTCCTCTTCTTCTTTTGCAATGTTGGCCATGGATCATGTTGCTAAGGGGAGCATTAGATGCTCTCCTGGGATTGCCTGCCAGTATCTGCTGGTAGATGGTCCAGCATCATCATCCAGCTCAATGTACCCAGTTCTTGGAAGAAGCAGAATGCAACAGATGAAATAGATTACTTTCCAGTTCTGATGCAATATTTCAACACATCAAGAAATATTTTATAGTAAATTAAAATTAAAGTTATTAAAATGTTAGGATAAGCCAACATATGGTATGAAGGGTTGATTCCATAGATGAATTTTCCAGCTGCAAACACAGAGAGGAGTGTTTTGGACGTCCCTCATGATGTCAACCACTTGAACCTGGGTCCCTGTAGCCATATTGTGTAAGAATGGCCAGATACAGCAGCTAGAAAGAGAAGTTGTAAGTCAAATGGATAAAGGCCATGCTGACAATTCTTCATTAAAACAAAAGCGGATATATTACAGAAGGATATACAGTACATAAGACATCACTGTGAAATGCATTTAGACATTTTTATACTCGGAATAATGAACAAAGAAAGAGTTAGTTATACTCAAAATTATGACATGTAGAGGTTAAGATCATAGGTTCCCAGACTTACCTGATGGATGGTAGAGGGCCTAACATTTGCTGCCAGGATGTTCCCTGATGTCCTAGTTGTCCAAGAGGGACACCAGGGATTACTAATGACAGAAGCTGACAGGAGAGAGACAAACATAGAGGAATAAATCTTTGTAAATCAAACAAGAAGATGCTAGGTACATGAATTGACTACTCAATTCAAACCAATAAGCTTTATTCGGCATGTACAAACAACCATAAAAGCAATTACAAAGTTTACAATACGATTCTAAAAACAATCCTTTAAAAGATATTTTAACAGCCATTGCATAGGACAATGCCTTTTCTTGCATTCATAGCTTTTAATATAAATAACGCAGCCTTAAAACATATCCCAGGATCATTAAGGCCAGCAAGTGATTTCATTGCAGCATTATGCGTTCTCACATAGGGTTTTAAAAATAGTGGTTTTAAGTAGTAACGCCTAAAATACAAGTAAAAGTTACAAAAAAGCATAAAGTGCACTGTGCTCTGCTTAGATTGTCCATCACAAGGGCAGGGGGTAAAATCTGGGGGACAACATTTCATTACAGGGAAAGTGACTAGATGGTGTAAAATTCCTAGTCTCAATCTGATCAATGCAAAACAATGTGTTGGCTTAATCACTTGTGTCAAATAATCTTGGAATCCCATTGTAGATTCTATTGATTGCTAGAATATAAAGGTTGATTATTCCCCTACCATTCTCATACGAATTTCTGTATTATGAATCTGAAAGGCATCCTTAATTACCTGTTTAGTTAGGGTAATCACCTGTGCAGGATTAATTTGAGTTCGTAACTTAAAAAACTTACGATATATTTTACGGGAGATGCAGCACTGAGCTTGGAAGTTGGGTCAGCGTGGTCGCAGGACAGATTAAGGGGCTTTAGTCCGCTACAATCGGAGGAGGTCACTGGTCTTCTGTTGGCTGCCCGTTCGGGAGCCCCCTGTGATCCGTGTCCGGTGGCGGTTCTTAAAAGTTGCCCCGAAGTCATTACCACCACGCTTACCCCATTGTGTAACTCTATTATTGAGTCAGGTATTTATCCGAGGAGGTGGAAAGTTGCTTCTATCCTACCATTAATAAAGAAATCCACTCTAGATAAAAATGACCCAAATAGTTATAGACCAATTTCGCGGCTCCCACTTCCGGTGAAATTATTCGAGAAGGCTATAAACAGGCAACTAAGCTCCTTCTTGGGGAGAACTAAGGCCCTTGATCCCACGCAGTTTGGGTTTCGTGCAGGACATAGCACGGAACTAGCCCTGATTAAGGCGACGGAGGAGATTAGAGTGGCGGTGGATCAGGGGGGTGAGGCGGTTCTGTTTTTGTTGGATCTGTCGGCGGCCTTTGACACGGTCCATCATTGAGTGATGATGGACCGGTTGTCAAGGGCAGGGGTGGAAGGCACGGCCTGGAGCCTCCTGAAGTCTTTTCTGGCCGACAGAATCCAGACAGTTGATTTGGGAGCTGAGGGGTACAAACCCTTTGCCCTCCCTTGCGGGGTCCCGCACGGTTCATCCCTGAGCTCCACTCTTTTTAACATGTATGTGAGTCCGCTGGGAGCCTTGATCAGATCTTTTGGCCTTCAACTCACCTCGTACGCAGATGAAACGCAAATCGTGCTATCCATTCAAAGAGGGTCCCAAGTGGAAATGACAGCGAGGTGTCATGATTGTCTCAAAAACATCGCGAGTTGGATGGCCGCAAACTGCCTTAAACTAAATGCGGGGAAGACCGAGGTCACGATATTCAGGAATAATCCGAATATCTGGATTCCAGATATGTGGCCCGAGGCTCTGGGGAAGCTGCCAGTGCCTACACAAAAAGCAAGGAATCTGGGCGTCATCATGGACCAGAAACTGGACTTTGGAGGACAGGTCAGTGGAGTGGTCTCTTTGTGTTTCCATATCCTCAGGATATTGAGGAAAGTAAAAATATTTCTTCCCTCGGATGGTTTCCGGTTAGCAGTCTCAGCTCTTATTCTGTCGCGTCTAGACTACTGTAATAGTCTGTACCTTAATTTGAAAAAAAAACATCTGTACAGACTGCAGATGGGTCAAAATGCGGCAGCGAGACTACTGACAGGCACTCCCAGGTATGCCTCAGTTCGAGAAGGAATAAAGAAACTACACTGGCTGCCGATACACCGACGTTCTCAATTTAAGGCCCTGTGTACGGTATTCAAGGCATTGAAAGGCATTGGCCCAGAGTTTCTGAGGGATTGCTTCCAGCGGTATGTGCCAGGGAAAGCATTGCGCTCCGCGGAGAGCAATCTAGTGGTTGTGCCCAGGACAAAAACGGCCAGCTGGGGAGGAAAGATGTTTTCCTATGGTGCGGCCACCGCGTGGAATTGCCTGCCAGCACATATTAGGAAAGCGGATGAACTTCTCTCTTTCAGGAGGGGGCTGAAGACCTGGTTATTCAGGGACTAGACCCTGGTTCTCCAGGGATGCTCAGTATTCTAGCGCCAGGACACCCTCGGGTATAAGTGCGCTTTATAAGCTCCTAATAATAATAATAATAATAACGATATGTATCACTAATATATCTTAACCAAAGGAATACACATTTTTTTATCCAAAAGTAGACAGTCCTTAATTAAAGATATTGTAATATTAGTTTAATCTTTGGCCCAAATTAATCTCCATAACAACAACGGCCACAGGGAAATCAAATCTGCTTGGTTAAATAATCCTACTTCCTAGTGTATTACTTCAGTGGACGCTGAGGAGGGTAAACTTAAAAGACGTTTCAAAAAGGAATTTTCTTCTCTCTGCAATACCTGGGCACAATTATGGTACCACACCCCTTCACCATATAAGGCAGTAGCAACAGATCTATCCATATATATTGCTAACATTTCCTTAATTGGGCAATTGCCTAGTTTTGACACAAATCTAAAAACCCGGTGTGCGCTCTTGGTCATCTTAGATCGAACATTTATCAATTCATGTGACCAACTCCCACTACCTGCAAAAGTTACTCCCAGGTAGCAAAAAGTGTTAACAGTGTCTACAGGGGTGATATCAATATAAAACGTTTTGCATTTCTTCAAGTTAGGTCCGCATACCATGGTAAATGTTTTTGATTTATTGATTAGCAAATAAAATTCCTAAAGTTGTCATTTAATCACTGTAGGCCAACCGGATTCCTAGAAAGCAGCACAGCATCATCTGCATATAGCAGCATCAGTATAGGGCTACCAGAAATTTGTGAGGCATCTGCTTGAACCAATTGCAAAACTTTATCCATCTCATTAATAAACAGTGAAAAAAGGAGTGGTGCGAAAACACAGCCCTGGTGAATGCCTCTTTTCACATCAAAATTTGGTGTGCATTTGCCCCACTGCCCATATCGCACCTTACTTGATAACAACTCATAAAGCCTTGCAAGGAAACAGATAATCAGGTTTAGGTGTGCCAAGATTAAGCAGGGTCGGCCAAAGAATTGAGGGGCAGATTTACAAGCCCCTTGCGTGACTTTTGTGCTGCAGTTGCGTCACTTTTTTGACGCAACAGCGGCGCAAACAATGCGGCCTATTTACAAAGTGACGCATCTAGGGAGATGAGCCACGTTGTAAAGCCCTGCGTCACATTATACCTGTGTCAGGTATAATGTATGCAGGGTGGGCGTTCCCACGCAGGAAGGCCTCGTAAAAGTGGCTCAGTGAAATCTACAAGATTTCACGGCGCCACTTTTAGGACGCCACTGCGTCAAAATCTTGCCCCTGCTTCAAGCAGGCGTAAGTAGTGATGCAGTGTAATGGGAATAGGCCTCAACACGCATTGCTGGAGTTGCGACGTGCTTGAGACGCAACTCCAGCAATGCGTGACTTTTCCGCCAACAGATGCGTCAAAATTTCTGACGCATCTGTCAATCCTTGCGCCATAGTGTGCCGTATTGTAAATACGGTGCATCTATGGTGGCGCAAGGATTTCTAAGGGTGGCGCAGGGAAAGTGACGCATCTGTATAGATGCGTCACTTTCTTGTAAATCTGCCCCTCAGTGTTCAACAAGTTTACTGCTAAGGTCTGTAAAGTATCAAAATAATCTCCCTTCTTTAGCGCATGTTTATTTGCCTATTAATAATACCAACTTAATACATTGCTCTATGGTCTCTACCCCTTTCCTCAAACCATATTATGCTGGTTAGAGTATTGCATTTTCATTTGCCCACTCTTCTAATCTCACTAGAAGGACATTGCTCATCACCCTTACTGAGGAATCTAAAAGCAATATGGGGCTTCCCTTCAATCACATCTGTACTTCTTCAGTTGTAATATTTAATGGTACAATGGGCCAATTACTCTGTGTTATACTTAATGTCCTAGATACTTCATAATCTGGTGGATTAAAAATACTTAGGAAATGGAATACCCACTCTACACGAATATAAACCTTTTTTCGCATGCATTTACAACGCATGCCATAAAAACGCGGTTGTTGCAACGACCGCGTTGTTATTTCGCATACCGTTACAACGCAAGTCGGAACAACGACTTGCTGTAGGGGGCACTGGATGTTGGCATAGTATAATTTACTATTCTAACTCCAGTATGTGCGGACACTAGAGAAGGTGTTGGATTTTAAATCCAAAACCTTCTTCCCCCTTAACGCAAGTCGTTTTTCCGACTTGCGTTGTAACGGTGTGCGAAATAACAACGCGGTCGTTGTAACAACTGCATTGTTATGGCATGCGTTGGTCCGCTTGCGAACTAAAACCTGTTTACCACTCTACACATGTAACACTGGATAGCAACTTGGGAAATTAATCACATTATAAAAATGGCGAATTCACTATTTTCCAAAACAGTTTGTAATTAGCAGTATCTGCTGCAATAGATAGCTTATCTCGTGCTAACTTCTGTAGTTCCTTTTCCTAACCTCAAGGACAGTTTTATAATTAAACCATAGGCTTTTGATTAGTGCATCATCACTTGGTTTGCAGTATAGGGCCTGGTTCAATTAATTTAGGGCTTGTGTGCATGTATAATCAAACCACCTTCTACACTGCCTGTTTTTTTCCGGAGGGGAGTGGTCAATATCTCATAAATGATGGTGTTAATTTTAATGACATTAGTTATCAACTAGGTGGAACTAACAACACCATTGAAGCGATAAAAAATCTCCGCACCATATTTTGTGAAAAATTCATGCAAGATTTTTTGGGGGTCCACTCCCTCCCATTTATTACGAACCCTGTATGGTTTAAAAGGGGCAATGTTAGTTATAGTACTTGGGTGGGCTACACCCTTTCTGCCCCAAAGAAGGACTGTCATTAAAATACAGTTGTGATCGCTCAGTGCTAGCTGGGCAACCCGGGGAGTAGAACACATATTGCTAGCACTAGAGGAAATTAGCACATGATCGATGTTAGATGCAGCATTCCTACCTATGAAAGTTGGTATTAGGTCACCATTAATATTGCAAGAACCCTGTAGCGGTTCTATATCATACTTAGCAATCATTGAGTTCAGGGCTTCTCCATAGTCATTGTGTGGGAAATGTATATAATCAATCCCCTCTTCATTTTTAACCCCACATACCTGAGTAGCCAACAAAAGGCATGTTTGAATATTAAAATCCCGACCCAAATATGTACAATGTTGTTGTTAATAGAACTTATTAAGTTGTCTAGCCCTTTATCCAGCTCTAGTACAATTTTACTATGAGTTGAATCAAACACATTATTATAATAATTATTCACAACCACATCCCTGCCATCTTTGGAATGCAACCAAATAATTTGAGTACACACTCCAAATGTGGCGACTCTCTTTACAATTACCGGTAGCTTGTTTGAGAGAAGAATTAAAAGCCCCACTTTTGCTCTTCGAGCAGGATATGGTCAATGTAAAGAAAATCCTTCAATATAAATAGGATCGGTACACCAAGGTTCTTGTAAACAAATCATGTCAAGTTCATTAATAAAATCATACCTTCCTAGGAAGTCCCATTTACTGATTAGACCAGCAATATTTCAAGTTTCAATTTTACATCAGTTTTCCATTTTGATCATTGGAAACAGAGAAAAACTCACTCTCATTATCCCTGGCCTCATGTTGATTAATAGGGCCTAAGATGGCGCTCTCGATATATGGTGGGTCAGAACACAGTTATTTATTGAGTCGAATAATATCATCTGAATACACCCCACCATGATCACCTTTCCCATCTTTATGGACTGTGGTCTTGGCTCTAAGGGAATAGTCAACTTCATGTCAATCATTATTTTGCAGGGTGCTCAAAAGTTTGATATCTATTTGAGACAGGCAATACATGTTGAGGATGGGTTTCTAAATATGGGCTCATACGTAAGTGACCGGTCCCGTCCTCCACATATTTGGTCGGCCTTAGGTGCCTATAAAAGAAGCCAAAGGGTTGTATAGACACATTCTGATCCAACTAAATCAGTGGAGTTTCCCTGACTAGGGTATTTCTTGCCCAACTCAAATTTCTAAAATTAATAATTATACAGTCTCCTTTAAGGTTCTTCTGTAAAAGGCTAATCCAGCTCACTCTTTGGGTCAATAGTGTAGGAAAGTAGGATCTGCTACTTATGGTTACCCCCACGTTTTGCTTCATGTTACACTGTTTTTGACTAGTCTGCCTAGAAACCTGCTAATCAGGAGCCCAGTCTATCCGCTTTCTTCCTAAAATGTTTTGGCATGTACACAGGTACACTCCAAATTGGATACTGGGGTATCCTTATAAGTCCCTAGTAAATGGTACACATGTACCTAGGGCATAGGTACCCCGGAGGCCTCCCATGGGCTGAAACATGTATTATGCCACCCATGAAAAGTCATGCAAAATGAAACTACAGGTCTGCCATCGTAGCCTGTGTAAGATGGTGCATGCACCACTAACTCTAGATATAGATTAACTATTTCTATAGGTCACTACACTAAACACCTATCAGTCATCCCTCTAGCAGCCCTTAACAATCCTGAAGGCAGGATGCTGGGTTTTACATGAGAGGGTGCACCCACATGAGCAGAGCACCCCTGCAGCCCTTGGAGACCATTCTCCCGGGTTGTCGGTGACGATGCCTGACATATAGGTAGAGGTGCATTGTATGCTCACTTAAATTCTCAGCTGCAACAAACCATGTTGTGTTTGGTATCAAACACCTTGGAATTATACCTCCACACCAGTAACCGGTGTGGGAGGTATGATTCCACCCTTCTGAAGCAAGCTTCGTGGGTCCCTGGTCTTCCCGATACCAGCCTTCTCGACCCGGACAACACAAAATGGTTGCTGCCGACCAGAGACACATTTCTGCCCTTTTGCTGCTGAGACAAGCTTGAGCAGGGGAAGGCAGCACAATAGGCATCCTGTCACAGGGGGGTGTGACCACCTCCCAGACAGTATTTAGTTTATTGGAGCTGGGTGGGTGCACCTCCAAAGTGCCTGAAAGTCTGATTGCAGGACCCTAGATTCAACGTGCACAAGATTCTGAACAAGAAACCACTGACTTTCGACCGTATGGACACTTTGGACTTCACTGGACTTCAACTGGGACCGACTTCATCTCACTCTGTGTCCAAAGCATTGTCTGTGCCTGTGCACCATACAGGCTCCATAAAGTACCTGTGGAGCATCAAGGACAACTGAAGAATCTCCCTTGGGGTGAAGGAGTCACTCCCCTGCATTTGCAGGCACCGTAATGCAACTGACCGGTCTGCTGATCCTGAGCTCCTGTGGACTCTGAAGGCTCCAGCAACACTGGAGGTGAGGATCTATGTTCCTTGGGGTTGAGCTGCCCTCTCACCAAGTTTGAGGCCAGTATCCTTCGTGGGGACTGCACAATTTGAACCCCTGTGCACCGCATACATTTGCAAGGGCATATGCTTGTTGGTATTCCCCTGCTTTGTGCATTGAACTGTCAATAGCCCCAACCTCTGCAACATTTTGTACAAAGGACTTTGGACTCCTTGCCCTCTGTGCCCTGCAAGCTGTTGTTCTGTGAAACTGCTAGAGGTCCCCTCAAGACTCCTGTGCCTTTGGCCTGGGGGTTTCAACTGAGGGACAATCCTGATTTTATTGGGCTCCTCTGGTTGCTCCAGGCCTGCCCTGGCTCCCTTTGCTGTGGTGATTCCTCTGGTCCTTGCTGGGCCAGACCATAACCTTCTTTGACCTTCTTCGTTGTTTGCCGTTGCCAAGGCTTGTTGGTGCTCCCGCCAGACATCGACCCCTCAGCACTCAACATCCTTCATGGCGCAGCTCGTATCCGGCTCCTGGTTGTCCTCAACATCTCCTGGTCACTGCAGCTGTAGAGTCAAGGTCTCCTTCTTCACACCTGAAGCACCCGACATCAGTGGGCTTTCGTCTTCCTGAGCCCCTGGTCACTCCTGAGTGACCCAGACTCTTTCCCTCTGCTTTCAGGTTCCTTCCATCAAGAATCCACCTGCAGATTCCATCTGACACTTTTCTTCTTTTCAGCAGTGGCATTTCTTTGAAGACTCCCATTGAGGACAACGGTGGTTTCCGACGCAACTTCAGCCCTATGCACCTGGATTCCCTGGGATAGGTAACTCTGGGACTTTGGTATCCACAGGCGGGGTGGCTCTCCAACCTTCTATGCTGCAAAGGGTTTCCTCATAATCCACTGGGAAGGGTCCTTAAACTTTAAAATTGCAACCGCTATTCTCCCATTGAATTGTACGTAGCACGTGGTCATCTTCTCACACTGCACCTGTCCTCCGTGGGGTCCTACTTACTCACCTTGGGTGGTCCTTGGGGTCCCAGCGATTCTTTACTCTCTACACACTGTCTTGACCTGAGTCGTGGTTTTTATACTACTGTTTTAGTGCATGGTTTGTTCTCCCTTGGAACCCACTGTGTATTAGTGCTACTTACAATCGTTTCTGTGCTACAGTATTGTGTGCTTTGTGTTTATCTCCGTGTAGAAGATACTGTGAGGTATTTAAGGTGTTATAATAATGAATATATATTTTTATAACTATTGTGTGGTTCTCCTTTCATTTAACCAATACAATAAGGTTGCATTCTGGTTAAACAAGCTGCTTAACATTCCTTCAAGACGAAGCCTGCAGGCTGCTCTCTACAGCTACCACTTGGATAGCTTTCTAAGGTTATCTATGACCTCTTAAATCACCATAAGGGTTGTTTGGACTGGTGCAAGGTGCCCACTTTAGTTAGTGGACATCATATACCCGGCCAACTTCTCACAAATAGTATCTGGTCAGCTCCTGCCACTGTGTACCCACAGTTCCTATCAAGCCAATGTACCACTCTATTCTTTAGGGTGTCATAGGTTTCTTTTTGACACGGTTGCAAGGGGGAGACATTAACTAAGACTGTCACATGAGAGCAACATTCAGGTATTGACTACTCATTTTGCGAGGCATGCCAAATGATATTAGACTACTTTGAACAAAGTCCGACATAACTCATATTGTTACCCTCACATTGTGAAAATTCTTGAAAATATTAAAAACAATAGAAGTATGTGAAATAATAGTCTGGCATATTGACCACGCTGACAACATGAATACTTGATAAATCTCATACTTCTGTCCTGAAAGGAATAAAGCAAGGTGGTAGAACCTTTAGCAGTGTCTACCATCCATCTACTGTGTGATGCCAATCCTAATAAGAGAACATTTTTAGGAGCAGAAGTCACAGTTGTAGCAGGTGGTGGATGGAAAAATATCACAGGGTCTAATAAATAATTTTAAAAAACTAAGCATTAGCATATATTAGTGTAGTAATATACATGTAACAGGGCGCGGTTAGTTTTACTCAGCTTTAAAGACATGGTTAAACATATATTTACATTTCTATGTATTTTTTTATATAAAACATACACATGTTATGTTGTTTTACTTTGATTTGTAACACGCACGGATACTCACAAGTGTCCCGGCGCGAAGCCATAAAGGATGAAGGTGTCGTTTTTAACAAAAATGTATGTTTTCAGGTTTTTCTTAAATACTGCTGGGTCGTGAATGTTGCGTAGGGCAAGAGGAAGTGTGTTCCAGGTAACAACAGCCTTCCATGCCAGAGAACTGCCACCAAGCCTCTGGTATTTAAATCGGGGGACCTAAGCGAGGCGAAGAGACATAGAGCGCAACTGTCTAGAGGGAGCATAGAAGGAAAATCGTTTTTGCAGGTAGGATGGGCTGAGGCCGTGAAGAGCGCAATGGGCCAAGACCAGTGATTTGTACTTCACCCGTTCAACCACAGGGAGCCAGTGCAGTGAATGCAGGTGATGTCGCACGCTGTTCCTGGCGGAGATGCCCAAAAGAAGTCTGGCTGCTGCATTTTAGACCACCTGGAGCTTTTTCAACAGGTAGCCTGGGATGCCAATGTAAAGAGCATTGGCATAGTCAAGCTGGGACAGAATAAGTGCACAAGTGACCGTTTCTCTCGCTACCTGAGGAAGGAGAGGAAAGAACTTCCTTAGGGTCTTAAAAAGTCCAAAACAATTGACAGCCAGCTTCTTGATGTGAGTCGAGAAGGAAAGGCTCTCGTCAAACCACATCCCCAGATTCTTGGCAGGCTTCCCTGTAGAGGTGGGCAAAGGGAACTCAGATGGCCAAAGAGATTCCCGGAAGTTAGGAGGAAATTTTCCAAAAAGGAGTATCTCCGACTTCTCTTCATTACACTTTAGTTGCGCAGCTGCTAGCCATTTAAAAATGGAAGTGAGACAGTGGTGAACAGAAGCGACTGAATCCACATTTTTGTCCCATGTAAAAAGCAGCTGGGTGACATTGGCAAATGCTATCACCTTAGCCCCCAGACCCTCAGCCAAATATACTAGAGGTGTAACGTAAATGTTAAAGAGAAGAGGTCTAATGGAGGACCCCTGAGGGACTACAGTAGTCACTGATTGAAGAGAGGAGGAGGACGGTGGAATCCAAATCTGCTGGGCCCGTCCTTCTAGGAAGGACCTAAGCCAGTTCCAGGCAGAACCCGACACACCGATCCTGGCAAGTCATGCAAGAAGTAGAGAATGCGGGACCATGTCGAACGCCGCCGAGAGGTCAAATAAAATAAATGCTGCCCATCCACTGGCATCCAGATACTCTCGAATGGCCTCCACAACCTCAACCAGGACCGATTTGGTGCTGTGAGAAGCTCGGAACCCTGACTGGACCAGGTGCAGAAGGCCCTACCTCTCAACAAACTCGGTGAGTTGTTTATTCACAACCTTCTCACACACCTTGGCCAGACCAGGTAAGAGGGTAATGGGACAGTAGTTCCCTGGGTTGAGAGGGTCTAGGGACTTTTTTTTAAAAGTGGCAGAATCTTGGCCTTCTTCCAGGCCTCTGGGACACTAGCTGTCTGGATGGACAAATTGATGATGCTGTTCACTTCTACGTTAATAGTCTCTGCTGCTGCTGCTAGCAGTCTAGCAGGGCTGGGATCAGAGGGGAAGCCAGATTTTAAGAGAGTCAGGCAAATCTACATGCCTGAATGCACCCAAAATTTTTTGGGAGTCAACTGGAGAAGGCAGAGCAGTTGCCTCTGTACCATTGTCACTGGGAGAGAAAGCTGACTGAGGATGAAGACGCACTAGCTTGAGCCGAAGGAGACATAAAGTTCTGAACAATCGCAAAGCTTTCTTTAACGTTGTTTTTAGCCGAGTCACTATGGCTTGAATAGAATTGCCTTTTGGCCTGGGTTATGGCCTCATAATAAATGTTTTGCTTGATTCTGAGCTTCAGCTTGGCTGCAGAGTAGTAATTACTGTGACACCACACTCGCTCAAGGACTTTACAATAATGTTTGAGTGTTTTAATTTCAGGGCTTTACCAAGGTTTAGAAGGGGATTCCCTAGACAGCCTAGGAGAGCGCTGCGGTGCGAGTGTGACAACTGCCTTAGAGACCCAACCAAGTCGGTCCTCAAGGTCACCCAAGAGGATTGGTCTAGAAGCTTCCAGGGCTTGGTTGAACGCACATGGTGCAATTTTACCAAAAACAGGTTTGCAGAATGAACGCACTAAGGGCTTGGGTTAGACAATTCCCACAAGAAATATGTTAAAAAATGGTCAGTCCAAGAAACCGGGCACAGGACTCTGATCACAATGGGAAAGTTGCTACAAATGTGGTCCAGTATATGGCCAGCCTGATGGGTAGGGGGACTAACTCGCTGATCAAGTTGGTCCAAATGTAATATAGAAAGGAAATCACACGAGTCCTTGGCCTCCTCCTGATCAAGACGGATAATGAGATCCCCTAGGACTATGTAGTGGGAGAATCTTACTGCCCTAGGAACTATAGCGTCCACACAGGTCTGGAGAAAAGGTCCCACCGGACCAGGGGGCCTATAAATCAGGCAGCCGCCCAGAGTGAAGTGGGCCGAGAGGAGGATGCTAAAATCAAGGACCTCACATTCACCCCAGAAGGTAGCATCCCCCCTGCGTAAATCCCACTTATTCTTGTAGAAAATGGCCATCCCGTCCCCCCTCTCTTCTGGGCGGACCGGTCTAACAATCTTACAGCCCTCAAGCGTGGCAAGGTTATCAACGGGATCGGACGTGGAATCGAGCCAAGACTCCGTAATAAACAATAGATCTAAAGATCTGTCATCAAGGAGATCAACATGGTGTTTCCTAAGTGATCGAACATTAATCATGGCTGCCACAATGGGGGGTGCCCTCATAAGATGGCAAGAAGGTGTGCTAACCTGGGTGGGGGAATCTAGACCCAAACCCAGCTTAAAGCCACAAGTTGAGCACCCATTATTGTTGCAAACAAGAACATCCCAATTACCTTGATAGAGACAAGTATGGGAATCAAGTGCCCGTAAGGCATCCTTGTTATAGCACAATCTGCCCTCAAATCCTGGAGCCCGGCGGGCAGCATGGCTGGCGCTGGCCGCTTCCGGGATGCTGATGGGAACAGACAGGCTTCCCTTCGACGCGTCCGCTCAGCATGCATTGAAATAGCCCCGGCCGCCAGACAAACTAGAGAGCACACTGCCTAAAAATGACGGCTCTCAATGGCAGCAGTGGGAACCAGAAAACGGGTCTAAGAAGCAGTCAAATTCAACAAAAAACACAGTATAAACACAGTAAGCAATTGGTACAAGATTAAAAGTATTAAAAGGTTTTGTAAAATGTTAAAACTGATGTGCAAAATCGCGGGTCAGTGCAAAGTAGCAATATGTGATAGGCGAGGTCAGGAGTAACGGAACAACAGGCAAAACCCCTTAAGGCGCCCGCGTCCACGCAGCGTGCATTGAAATAGCCCCGGCCGCCAGAAAAACTAGAGAGCACACTGCCTAAAAATGGCGGCTCTCAATGGCAGCAGGGGAAACCAGGAAATGGGTCTAAGAAGCAGTCAAATTCAACAAAAAACACAGTATAAACACAATAAGCAATTGGTACAAGATTAAACGTATTTAAAGGTTTTGTAAAATGTTAAAAATGATGTGCAAAATTGCCGGTCAGTGCAAACTAGCAATATGTGATAGGCGAGGTCAGGAGTAACGGAACAACAGGCAAACCCCCTTAAGGTGCCCGCATCCGCACAGCTCGCATTGAAATAGCCTCGGCCGCCAGAAAAACTAGAGAGCAGACTGCCTAAAAATGGCGGCTCTCAATGGCAGCAGCGGAAACCAGGAAATGGGTATAAGAAGCTTTCAAATTCCACCAAAAACACAGGATAAACACAGTAAGCAATTGGTACAAGATTAAAAGTATTAAAAGGTTTTGAAAAATGTTAAAAATTATGTGCAAAATCACCGGTCAGTGCAAAGTAGCAATATGTGATAGGCGAGATCAGGAGTAATGGAACAACAGACAAAACCCCTTAAGGCCTCATCTCATTAGCATATGTACACATTGGTCTTGGTATGTGTTGTGCATTCAAAGACCACCACTGTGGGCTGGCCTACTTCAGTTACACAGACGCCTGCCCCAACTGAAGCATTCACTCTGGCTGTAAGAAGAATACAAAAAATAATATTAACAAAACATTTAAACACATATTACCTACTTGTGTCAAAGAGTGTTTATGTGACGGATATATATATATATTTTTCGAGTTAGAAATGGGATTTCTGGTTGGCTAGGGCTTGCGCCAAAGCCAGGCAGAAAGCACCACTCTAAGTCAAGGCTGGGGAGTTACACGCCAAAGATAACCCCTGCTCACCCCCTTGGTAGCTTGGCACGAGCAGTCAGGCATATCCTGGAGGCAATGTGTAAAGCGTTTGCGCGCGCACACAGCAACAACACCCTAGGCCCACCACAAAAGAAACTCCACACAAGGTTATATATAAAAATAGCCTTTGTATTGTACCAAAACACATTAGATAATATTCACACAATTTACACTGTGCCAACTGGCACTGGCAGAATTTACAGGGGACTATTTACACAAGACAGGGCCACATGGACCACTGTCAGAATTAGCACAAATCACTAATTGTAGATGTAAAATATATATCAACTGTAACACAGATTATCACTGTAGAGCACAACCAGTAACTACTGGTAAAAGGTAAGTACACCCTACGCAATCCTAAACACCTTAGGCATATATCAAGCAGGGAACCATGAACTCACTAGCATAACCTATACTAGGAAAACCATCTCCTAAGCATAGACACATTTAGTAATAAGCATAAAGGCAATGCACATTACGCAAAAGCACACCTGTAGAAATAACCAGGTACCCTAGGTGAGGGCACAACAAAGAAAAACTGTCCCCAGGCCAACTTGGCCCTTCAGGGGCTCAAACGCCCTTTGTCCAAAGTGTCAGGGCTGCGCTGCGCAGGCAGCCAAGGAAAAGCGCGCCGGGGCACAACCTAAACGGTGCAGCTGCCTACTAAGTGCTGGGCAGCTGGAAAAATGGCGCAAATGCAATGTGGCACTCCTGGTGCCTCTTGGGTCCCCATGGGGGCTTCTCAACACAATCTGCCCCCACGTAGCAGCTGCTGGTATCTGATGCGCAGCTGTGTCCAAGAATCAGGAGAATGGTATTAAAGGTAATTGCCCCCGTGGTGCAGCCGGCCGCCTCTGCGACGCAGCTGGAGAAAGCATGCACTAGGACTGGTACTCGCAGTACCACGAAAGCCCCCACTTAGGGACTTCTGAACACCAATGCCCCAACGTTGGAGTGACCCCCCTATCAGGTGGGTGCCGCTCAGGAAGTAGGCCGGTCTGGGACCGGCACCAACAACGCACACACGGAGTCCCCCAGCCCTTTCCAACTCACCGGGCTGCTCTCTGGGGACTCCGCTCCTCTTCGCCGGTCTGCTTGCTCCCGCAGCTTCTTCCCGTGGGCCTCAGCTCTTCAGGACCGGCGGCCGGCACGGGTGAGTCTCCGGGATTTCCTGGTTCCGGGACAGTCCTGGGGCATGCGCATCAGCCCCGATCGAGCCTACACAGATGCAACTGGTTTTGGAGCACTCTGCTGTGCTCAGCCCCTCTCCCCATTCACTGGACAGGCTAGGGACATCAGTCGCACCACAGGGGGCAGAGCCAGAATTGTGTAGGGAAGGCCCAGCCCTATTCAGGTCCCAGGTGCACTGCTCCCACCCACCTGGATGTAAATCTCCCTATTCACCACTGGGGCAGACCCATCCTGACTCCTGGAGCCAGGCACACCAGCCAATCACAAGCCAGACAGTCACTTCACATTTATTACGCAGACATGCCAGCTTCTAGAAGTGGCACTTCTACACTAGACACAGTAACGCCGCCCACATCATCGCGCAGCATTCAATCGCACGAGTTCGCACATACCAAACTCGACCCTGCACTCCCCACGCATCAGGAACTACCATGGACACACACATTCCCCATGCATTCCTATAGGAGGGCAGGTCAGTCTCACTAAATGTAACACAGAGCACACGGACTTTCCACTGGGACACAGTGTAAAAGCACCTAGAGGCCTAAAACCACTTACACAACATAGGGAAAAAGCTACGATAATTGCAAAAAGTTTTGGGGTGAACCCGCCAGAAGGGCCAAGTCCAACATTTCGTTACTCAGTATTCTGTCTAAGTCCCTGCTCTCGGCGCAGCGGATACAAGGGCTCATGAGGGGGGACCTTGTGCGTCAATTTCCAAACTCCACAGAGGAGCGCCATGCACTCTCGGGATTGTCCAATTCTTTATTTATTTTTAATGATACCAACAAAATTAACTGTCAAACGTGTCCCTCGACTTTGTCAATGTCTGTCTTCTAAAGTTACAAATTCACCTTATAACAAAATTCATTCTGATTGGGCAGCTTACACGACATAAAAATCAACAACAGACATTCTACTTTTCATATGCTTCCAATTCTTTGCATTTTCGTCAGCCATTTTTAACTTTCTAATTCATTTCATTACTACTATCATTTTAAAGCCAATGTTATGCCTCCTAATAAAGCATGATTCATTTCTAATAAATTATTAATGGTTAAACTATTATACCTTGAATGAGCCAATAAATACATTTCATAATACTATTACATCTGATTTAATTGTATCCCTTACATTAGTTTATTAACCCCTTCGGCGCTCATGACGGAACGGTTCCGTCATGAGCGTCGGTTGGGCTGTGCTCATGACGGAACCGTTCCGTCATGAGCCCGCCGGCGCAACGAACCTTCAGCGTGGCGCGGGAATCCTCGCCGCGCTGAAGGGGTTAATGGTTACATTATCATGCCCTGAATGTGCCAATGGCTGCTCAAAAATTTGAATTTTCACCTGCTGCATTTCATCTATGGATTTCTTTGAATTTTTTTTCGACCTTCTAATCTTGCCACTGCATTGCACTAATTCATTACACAGCAAGTGGATCCCCTTAGCAACCTGCAAACAAAGGGATGTTCGCCCACTGGAGAGTCATCCACCAGGGAATGCCCTGCCGAGATGGTGGACTGTACAGCATTTATTGACCGGTATGCCAATCCCTCTTCTGCCAAACTTGCTAGGAAATTGCGGACATGAATTATAATTGATCCCATGCGATCCACTTCCCTTTGAAACCCCAACATATCCATCTTGTCCGATAGAGCTTCGTTGTGCTGTCTGCCTAGGCTCTGGACAGCAGGAACTCAGCATGGCTCGAAAGGCCTGTAAGTCTCCACCTGTGCCTGTAATCCACCACACCATGAGAAGTAACAAGCCTTCTTCCACCAATTGGTGAGGCTCGTTGACTGGATTTGTCAGATTGCGAGAAAGGGGAGAAGTCGGATTGGAGAAGCCCAAGAAAGTTCCAGAAGAACTGGTAACCACACTTGCGTCCTCCAAAGTGGTGTTATCAGTACCACGTTCGCCCTCTGCCTACAAACCAGGGCTAACGCCTGGGTGATCATCAAGAATGGGGGAAAGGCGTAACCACTCTCTCGGCTCCAATCAGGGATAAAATAATCCGTCACCTCTGCCAGCGGGTCCGGCCTCCAACTGAAGAACTGTGGCAACTGATGATTGAGGCAGCAAGCCAACAGGTTGATCGATAAAGGGCCCCCACCTGTCGGACAACAGTTGGAAAATGTGAGGGTCCAGCTTCCAAACGCTGGTGTCCTGCAGGTGTCAAGAGTGCCAGTCCACCACCTGGTTGTCCCGACCAGGGAGGTACTCTGCTGTAACTGACACCTGGTTGTCCAGACAGAAATTGGCTGGTGATTGATATATCTCACTTCTGATATGTAGTCCATCTTTGAGAGCAAGGAGGACTGGATTTGGTCCTTGGTCTAGCGCCGGACTGCAAACAACCCTGCCAGGAGCTCCAGGCAATTTATGTGCAGGTGCTGCTCTTGAGTTGAGCAACTTCTGCAGGTGGAAAAATCCCCATACTGGGTGCACCATACTGACCTGCTGGGGTCCGACTCTTTCACCAAGTTGCGGTCGGAACCGAAACTAGTTCTCCTGTTCCAGGCCTCCATATGAGTGAGCCAGCACTCCAACTCCTCTCTGACGCCCTCCATCAGTTGGACCACTTGCAAATATGTGAGGCCCCTCCTTAAATGGTGCACTTTCAGATGTGGCAATGGGATGGGAAATACCTGAATCAAGGAGGAGAGGAGGCCCACTAGGTATGCGATCTGTCCCAACGATGTACGTTGTTTGGCCAAAGTTTTGCAAATCTCGTGGCGTATTTTTGTGACCTTTCGAGAGGGAAGACTCAAGGAAGAAGAGGTGGAGTCTATGACAAACCCATCCCCTCTAATGTTAACACTGTACTAGGTATTACTCCACTTGTAAGTCTGGAGCATTCGAGTACCTTACTCATCAGGTGGTGACAAGTTTATTATGGTGATCGCAAGAACTTGCACGGGAGTAGAGGGCAAAACCCTGTAGTCACACTTTCATCAAGGATGGTTCGCTGCCACCTAATCGGTCTCTCCAGGTGTCATGAACAGGTGGAGTAATACCTAGTACAGTGTTAACATTAGAGGGCATTTTTTAATTTGGAAAAGTAGCTTAGCGATCCTGTTTGTCCTGACGAATGCAGGTTAAAGAATCGGAACCTGACAGAAACATGTTTACTTCTATGCAGAACGGAGGGGTGGTGAGTGCATAAACTCACTCACGCCACCACCATCCAAGGGTTTCTAGTAACCTTTTTTTAGATCTGACTAGGGAATGTAGAAATAAAATTATTATGAAGATATCTCCTAGTCAGTTTAATCACTTTCTGTCTGCACTTTTGTGGGATCCTTTTTCTTTTCCTGTTATCTTTGTGTTTGTATTGTCTACCCCTCCTTATTGCTCCGCCTCTAGCGTTGGTTTGCGCAGAGGCGTTGAGTAGCAGCCCTATGATGAAGCATGCCACAACTTGTTGTGGGTGAGGGCTGTTTTTACAAAATGTTTGTGCTCCTCTCACGACTGTATATATCTGTAATAAATCTTTGCGACTGATACTAACCTTACCTCCTTTTGTGTATACCTAATATAAACCAAAATAGGTTTTATAGTGCTGGGCTCACAAATTTGCAAAGTGAAGAACAGAGTGAGTAAGCAGGAGAGACTCCGGCAGGGTAGGATTTAAGGAACAGAGTTTTTCCTGCCATTTCTGAGAATATTTATCAGGATCGTCCTTCATAGATGTATTCAGAAATACATACATTTCTTCTATTGGATATGGCTTCCCCTTTAATTACTGGTCCTCAAAATCCACTCTAGAAAAACCAGCCAGCCTACTGTGCTTCTGACTAAGGAAATCTCGGATTTGGAGAAAAAAAATTCCCTATGACTAACATTATATTCCTTTTTGAGTTCATCAATAGAGACAATACCAGAATAAGAATAAAAATCCCCTAGCCTAATAAGGCAGAGCTCTTTCCATAAGAAAAAAAACACAGACTAAAAATATCTCAGGCTATAAAGGGTTATTATACAAGGATGTATAAAAATCCAATCCGCTGATGCCTAAGTTCTTGTGTACCGCCGACCAGAAATTAAACACACATAGCAGATGCTTGAATAAAACTCTCTTGAAATATTCAAATTTGATCGGTCTCCACAAGCAGCTCCAGGCCTCTTTCCCCAATAGTATTTCAAATGGAGAAGGTGCTGCTTCAGGATCATTGTTTTTATCTTGAACCAGAATTAGGCTTTTTTGAAGTATAGTAGCCCAGTAATACAGCCTAAGATTTGGAAAGGAACTTCCACCCCTCTCCCGCGGGACAGTAAGATACTTCAGAGCTCTTCTGGTCTTCCGATAGGCCCATAAAAAGCTTATCATAATATCCTCAAGTTTTTTAAACCATAAATTCTCCACCTCCAAAGGAATAACAAAAAATACATACATTTTGGGGGAGAAACAATGTATTATCAAAACCCACCAGTGACAGATGTTAATTATTCCACCTACAAAAACTATTTCTGGCCTTCCCAATTAGAGGGTCGAGGCCATTCCCAACAATCTTATCAACCTCAGCAGAAATACTGATTCCTAAATAGACCGCACTGTCCACGACTCGAGCATCAGTCAGCAAGATATTGCTGTTAATCACAATTTGTTTTTTGTCATCATTTAGCCGATATCCTGAAAATTGCCCAAACTGAATAGCTTCCTTTTTTAACCTCTTTTAAAGAAGCCCGGGGTCTGATGTAACCAATGCCACATCAATAGCATATGTCAAGATCTTAGTATCCTACCCATTGATATGAGTAGCAGGTATTATGGGACCGATGTCTAGTCTCCATGTGTATGGAACAATATAAATGGCAAAGAGTAAAGGTGAGCATGGTAAGCTCTCTTTCAATTGCTACTGGGCCTGAGTTATTACTCATTATGATAACGCAAGCATCTGGATCTTGATATAATGCGTTGATTGTCTTTAGAAATCCAGGCCAAATACCCAAGCTGCACATACCCTCTTATAGGTACTGCCAGGAGTACCTATTGAGTGCTTTCTCAGCTTTTAAAAAAAATGAGACATAGGGTCTCTGGCTATAGCAGAGGCAATAGAGAAGTAGATCACTTGACAGGTATGATCCATCGTACCTCTCCCAGGCACGAACCTGTGCTGTCGAAGGGACACAGTTTTACTTATCACCCTAGAGAGATGCAAAGTCAGAACTTAAGAATACATTTTAGTGTCCCCATTAATCAAGGTGATAGGACAATATGAGCCAAGTTCCTGCACAGGTTTGCTCTTATTAGGAAAAACAGCAATATTGACCGTAGACCAAATTTTTGGGATGTAGCTCCAGGATAACTCTTGTTAAAGTGATCTAATATGAAGACCTTTAGCGTGGCTGAAAAAGCCCGATAAAATTCGGGGGGAAATTGTCCGTCCCCATGGCTTTGCCAGGTGGTAAGCTAAAAATAGCTAGAGAGATTTCATCTCAAGAAAAGGGACCTTCCATTGACTCATGGTCCTCACCATTCAGAGTGCTAAGTGAAATCTGTCCCAGATACTATTGTACCTCCTCGTCTTCCCAAACAGCTGTTTCACTATACAAGTTCATAGAGAACCTCCGTAAAGCACCATGGATAGCCTCAGGATCTGAAACTAGCTCCAATATGGGATCTTGCACTGCTCTTATCTCCCATTGCATATGTGTTTGCTGGGTGCGAATGGCAAGTTGATCGCCGACCTGTTTACTATATTCGTAAGATTTCTCTTTCCGTGCCACATATTTATCAGATGCTTTCTTAGCAGGGATCTCAGAGATCACAGCTTTAAAGATGGCCATCCCATGTTGTGCCTCTTGGGAGTTATCCCCCTTCAAGACTGTAGTAATTAACTTAGTGTAAACAGTCACCACATCCCCATAAAGTTTGGACATTCTAAGCTTCTCTTCTTCTGGCGATACATGCTGAATTGAAGGTCTCTCATCGGATACCAGCATTAAATGGGTCCCAGATGATCCCCGCAGGGGCACTCCCAATATTTTCTTTCATAAAAGTCAGTATCCAATTATTAACAGCCTATAAATACTTCTCATCCATTAAAAGAGCTTGCTCAAAGTTCTAATTCAACATCGTCTAGCCCACCCTTTAGCAGCGATTTCCATCACTATAGAACAATGCCGAAGGAGAATATATGAGACAAAAAATAATCAAGGTGTCCGTGTGTCTGATGTGGGACAGAAAAATATGTATACCCTTAGCCCCTGGGGCATGTATTCTGCCAGATACCCAATAATGCATGGCCCCGGATAAAATTGTATAATTATTGAAACACCCTCTATTTTCAACCCAAGTACTTTTTACAACAATCCTGCAACAAATCCCTTGTGGCATTATCATTAAAGTTTCAAACAAAAATGGGTGCAGTCATGAGTTAACCAACTGAAAACTCGGGGTTATCTGAGACTGTCCTAAACACAGAATAAAGTGTAAAAAAACCTTCAGAAAATTACATTCTGATATAATCCAGTGCCCCTGGGTATCCACCAGTGTATGTTTAAAATTGAAAGACTTGCTTATGACAAGAATCATTGCTCCCCAGGTCCTTGCCCCTTCAATTAAATCAAATCCATGCTAATCAAGCATTTTACTTGGGCAGTTATCTTGGGGAATGCCCCACTCAGCACATTTAGCATAAAGGACTGAATATTATTACCCTCTGACCCTTCTGTAATATCAAGAAAGCAGAGGTTGTTCCTTCATAGACAGCTTTCAAAGTCCTCAAGTTTCCACATCACATCAGTCATCTGCAACTCATTTGATTCTTGTTGAACCTTCAGTGATCCTACTTTAGTCTCTAGAAGTTCAGAGCATTCCTTAAGCACAGAAATCTGATCACCAATTTCTGAGCAAGTTTTACTAACTTTTCAGATAACACCTTGCAGTTTTTTAGAAGCCAAACAGGCCTGACGACTATCTTACTTTACTTCTTCTTGCAGTTGTTTTATAGATTGGTAAATGAGTGACAGTGAGGGTTCTATTGCTTTGACATTGGGGAGGTCATTTGCATTACTTTCTTGAGTTTGAAGTTGACTTGCAGAACCTACCATAATTGCCCCCTCACGATATACCTGCTTTGTGGCGGAATAGTCCCATTTCAATTTGTGAGCAACATTGTCTTTAGAATTCCCACCATTGCCACCATGTACCCTCCTCTTTCTGTGCATTCTTTTGGAGCTCAGCTGTTTAATTATTGTGATAGGCTCACCCACGATACTACAGCTGCTAGAATCTGAGACGATATCCTCGGCAGAAGAAACGCCACTAAGATTGTAGAGCTCCAAATAATCTATTTAAAAAAAGAACTTTTCTCCAACATCCAGGGACCTGACAACAGTTTGTCTATTCCCTTTTCCATTGTTGTGAGATACCTAACCCCAGAAGGCATTTCTGAGGATCATCTGGGGCGGGGGGGTCATCTGTAGCATTTTATCAGCATGGTTATCAGTGGAGTCAGCCTAGCTCAATCCCCCCTATAAATTCATTTTCTGGCCCCCAGTATCGGGTTCGCTACATCAGATCTCCCATCAAGAGCATCCCCCTTACTGTATAGCAGAAAGTCCTTCAGTCCCTTATTGAGATTTTTCTGGTGACTTTCAAGATTACCTTCTCTGTCTTCTACAAGCTGGTTCCTGGCAACTGCTACTTCAGCAGTTACATTTTTTGAGGCACTGTAACAAATGTAAAAACCCTCCTTAGGAACATCCAATAAGCTCCCTGCTGCAATCACAGGAAACAGTCCTGTGATTGAGGGCTGAGATACACCAATATCAGGAAACAGGGGTCCACCAGACCACACTTTGCAAAGGTTTCTTTGGGTCATGCCCCCGGGTCTTTGCTGATGCTGCCTCCTTCATTTTCTTCCGGGAGTCCTGTCCATTGCCTTGCTGGGTGGTAACAGAGCCAATTTCAAGCCTGGGTTTTGTTGGCTTTGGATCCTCTTCCAAGGATACATCGTGCAGCAAGCCCCCACACCAGAGAGCAGCTGAGTACTTGAAGAAAGCGGCACGTGGACCGGTCAGCCTGGAGAGCCAAAGCCACACCACCTGCTCTGCTAAGGAGATTGACCGCGGGCCGGGCAGGCAAAGAGGGACCACATAAGGCTCATAAGGGCCCACGATGAACGCTCACCGAGGGTGGGGTCAGCAGGAGCAGAAGAAAAAGCCAGCAAAAATGCAGGCCAGTGATTGGGTGGCACGTTGTGAATCACCCAGCGCAGTAGCAGGGGCATGGGAAAGGGACAGCAGGTCATAAGCAAGGGCACAGGGACCCTACAGCACAATTGACCTCTGCACAAGAAAGGCCACCCACCCACCCACACTGGAATGCAGGCGACGTAGTTGCAAGGGGATTGGTAGACGGGGCAAGGCAAGGGAGAGAGCAAGCTCCCCGCTGCAATCACAGGAAACATTCCTGTGATTGAGGGCTGAGATACACCAATATCAGGAAGCGGGGGTATGCCGGACCACACTTAGCGATGGTTTCTTTGGGTCATGCGCCCGGATCTTTGCTGATGCTGCCTCCTTCATTTTCTTCCAGGAGTCCTGTCCATTGCCTTGCTGGGTGGTAACAGAGTCACTTACAGCCCGGCTTTTGTTGGCTTTGGATCCTCTGCCAAGGATACCTCATGAGGTAAGTCCCCGCACCAGAGAGCGGCTGAGTATTTGAAGAAAGCGGCATGCAGACCAGTCAGCCTGGAGAGCCAAAGCCACACCTCCTGCTCTGCTTCAGAGATTGACCGCGGGCCGGGAAGGCGAAGATGGACAACATAAGGGCCCGCGTTGAACGCTTAACCCGGGTGGGGTCGGCAGGAGCGGAAAAATAAGCCCGCGAAAATGCATGCCAGCGATTGGGTGGCATGTTGTGAATCACCCAGTGCATTAGCAGGGGCATGGAAAAGGGAAAGGAGGTCATAAGCGAGGGCACAGGGACCCTACAGCACAATTAACCTCTTCACAAGAAAGCCCACTCACACACACTGAAATGCGGGTGATGCAGCTGCAAGGGGATTGGTAGAGGGGGCAGGGGAGACAGCACGCAAAGACAAACACAAAAAGATTAGTAGCCCAGTAGTAAGAGTGGCTAAAACAGTGTCCTTTAGATGCCTCCTAGCAAGGGCACTGGGAACCCCTGATTGGTCTGTGTCCTGGGGATGGCATATGTCAGGGTCACTTGGAACAGGCGATTGATCAGCCAGGGTCAGGTTCAGGCAGACACAGCAGTTGCAGCCCGGATGGACCGGACAGCCACCCACACATATCATGGTAGCAAGGGAATTCTAGAAGCCTTAGTCACCTGCTAAGGGGCCATCGCACAGAGCTGGGACAAGTCGTGCTGGTAAAGTAGCAGGGGGGGCAATGACCGAAATATTGTCCAATTATTGTTTATGGTTACAATGGCAAGTAAGATGTTTATGATAAACCTTGTGTTATGTGAGATGTAATAAAATGCAGCCAATTTGCACCATAAGTGGTTTCAGTGTATTCTATAAGTAGGAGGGGATCAGGTCGGCCGGGAGGGACAAGGACCACTCACATATCTGTGAGGAGTTACCAGCTCGCGATCCCTGGCGATGCACTTCAAACCAGCCCGTCATGCCACAAGGATCTTGCTGCAATATTCAGTGCCACAGCTGTTGGATTTCCTCATCCTTTCTGATTAAATCTCTTCACAGCATGGCGAGATCGGGGAGAGCTACAGGTGAGGTAAACTACACGGGTGCCATCTTTCTCCCTAAACATTTTTTTTTCAAAATATAAAAAGAAAGTTATTCCAAGACGCCCACCGGTGAGGGCGCATGCATGCACATACATTCTCACACAATTAACCGTGTAATGATTTTGTTTTTTAATACTTGCTCTTCTTTTTTGTTCTAGGATGGCAGAGAATTCATTTTGGAATCACTGAGACACCGCAGGACCGGAACGCTGCACTGCTGAGCTCGGCCCTGCCGCCACTCTCTCCAGGCTTGTGGAGCACAATCGCCGCCGGGGAAGTTGAGGCTCCGAGAGAACACTGGACTGCGGAGGGCCGGGGCAGCTGGAGGACGTCCGCTGCCCTGATCCCAGAGAGAGCCCGCTGAGCGGTGCTGCTGTGGAACCAGAGGGAGGGCTGATTGATCCGAAGGCCGTGGACGCTGCAGCGAACGCCCGTTGCTGCAGTCCAGGGACTGGCCGAGACTGCACAGCCTGAACCCCCCTTCCATCACAGAGCGCCGGCGGACTCCTGCTGTCCTGCTACCTGTAGGGCCCGATCGCTGTCTGCAGGGTTGGGACCCAGAGGGGGCACTGGTCTGTGCGGGGCCGGAGCGGCCGGGGGCCCAACGACCAGCATAAGCGGTGAGTGGGCTGAGTGCCCAGTGCCACGGGAAAACCCGCAGAGATCTGAGGCTATATCTGGAGTCTTGACTCCATTGGCGGCCGCGAAAGCTGCAGCGAGGACCCGGGGCAGCGGCCTGGTGATAGATCACGGCGGCACAGCCCAAGACCCGTTCCAGCGAAGATAGCCTCCACCAACCACCACCCGGACAACTGTGCATCCCGGGGGCCTGCTGCCGCATCGGGAGGGACTTCGGAATGCCACCACTGCTCGCTGGAGACCGGGCTGGCCGCTCCAGCAGTGCCACGGAGCGGATGGTGTTACTGGACCCTCTCCCCTGTGTCTCTGCTGCCTCCTGAGGTGCGTGAGGGCCCACTCGCCTACCCATCAACACAAGACCCCTTGGCACATGGCGCATAACGGAGGGGGAGCGAGGAGCCGCCCCCCTTGCATAGACATCCTGACACCACCCCGACCACTACTACATTTCACCGCTTCACAGGCCGTGCCCAAGGGTGGGCATATCGGGCTGATTACAGAGAGGCCTCCTGGACAGCTGCCACAGGGAGACCGTGATATACTCACATGGCTTTCCTCTGCCGCGGACGCTGCCACCACCTGCACTCATCTTCAGAGGCACCACATGCTGATACCATGGACCGAGCAGCCATTAGCGCCGTTCTCTACTGCTGCGCCAGATCCTTAGGGCCTTAGCCCCAGACCGACCCCGGCGGACCGCCCCTACACCCTGCGGGGGTTGACGCCATAGTTTCCGTATTGCCAACTCTACCGGACAGTGGATCATTCATGAACAGCCGGTCCATTCAGCCTTCCCCTACTGCGCTTCACCACTGTGCTTCCCCCACTGCTGGGGTCTCCGATACTTACAACACGACAGACCATCCCCAGACGAAGCCGCGCCCCCGGCCCCACTGCTCTACAACCATGGGGAAGCCTGATGGTTAGCAGCCAAAGCTTAACTTCGACACTCGAAAGACCGCCCGCTCCCAAACAGAACCGGAGGAGGAACAACCTGACGCGCCAGCACAATCCATGGCAGAACTGAAAGAGCTATTATTAGCAGTGCAATCAAGCCTGACATCGATTGAATCAAAAATGGACTCTATGAACGCCAGGCTGGATGACCTTACCCATAGGGTCGACGAGCACGACGACCGTCTAACCGAAACAGAGAGACGAATTTCACATCTAGAGGACACTTCTAATACCACCGTGAACCAGACAAATGAGATGGAGAAAGTCCTGAGAGTGATAGCCGCCAAAAATGAGGACTTAGAATCTCGATCGAGAAGGAACAACCTCCGCATCTTTGGGATTTCGGAATCTACCGCCACTGTCAAGCTGGAGGAATACGTGGAAAGGCTCCTCATAACTTTATTTGTCCGGGAGGCCATTTCGCCAGTCCTGATTGTAGAGAGGGCGCATTGCTCATAGGCCAGCCGCCCGGCTCCTGGGAATCCCGAGTCCCATTATAGCCAGACTTTTGAACTACCGAGATAGGGATGTGGCCCTCCACCTCTCCAGAGAAAAAGGTAGACTACACCACGAGGGGATGGAGATATTGAAATATCCCGACTTTACCGTCGCAGTCCAGGACCAAAGAAGAAAGTTTCTTCAAGTAAAGAAAAAACTACAGCAATTTAACTTGCCCTATGCTATGCTGTTCCCAGCTTGCCTCAAAGGGACGCACCTGGGGAAGCAGTACTTCTTCACCAACCCACAGCATGCTCAGGACTTCCTAAAAACGTTGCCCAAACACTCCGCAGGAGTGCCCCCCCACCCACCGACCTGGGGACGATGGCGGCTCCTCTGATGTCGAATGATCCTGCAGACATGATTCCCGGATCGGCACGTCTTTGTCCAAAATCTCTACAGACAACACTACTCTCTAGTGGATACCGCAGAGGCGGCTGAGGCCTGGGACCCCCCGCTTTCACAGACTAATCTGGGTAACACACAGCCTTTAGAGATCCCCTCCAGGACCATAACCTAATGAGAAACGCCAAACTGACACATCAGGACTGACAACACTCTGGTTGTTAGTCTTTCTCTCATATTAATTTCTGGGACATCCCTGGTGCAGCACTTCGCCTATCACCATGAATGGCAAGGAGTCGAAGGATGACTTCTAGGACTGAACCACCCCCGGGGATTTACCAGCTAGACACTCCCGTCTGTAACACGATGCCTACCCTGTGGTGCTTCATCCGCAGAAAACTTCTTACTGCAGCATTTGCACTCGCCATCAGGATGAGATAACCCTCTAAATCAACACCCAAGCACCCTCGTCTTGCAAGGAGAGACTGGTCGCCTTCTGGACTCCACCCTACAGCTGACTCCTCATACTTGTATAATCTTAGTGGTTAAAATGTTTACCCAGCTGTCCCCTGTTGGTCCAGCTGAATTTGGGACTTATGGGGAGGGGGGTGGGATAGGTCACAGCGAGTTTGGGTTGCTGATGTGGGAAGGGGGAGGGACTGGGAAATGTTTTTATGCCACTTACACTCGTATCGCTTTGCCTACACATGCTAATGTTGAACGTTTGACACATGCAATGAACGTTTCTTGTCCACGAAACTCTGAGTAGTCCAAGGGAACCCCGACCCATCTCCCTGCAATATAATTTTTTAACATGGAATGTGCGAGGACCCCCGTAAATGCCGCTATATCCTGTCCTATCTAGACCGGCACAATATGCATTGCGCCATGTTACAAGAAACACACCTAGCTCCTACAGCACCTCCCAAGTTTGCAAGCAGATGGGCGGTCAGTCGATGCTTCTCCTCCTACTCCTCATATGCCTGTGGAACCCTCATATTGGTGAACCGCGCACTCCCTTACACCCCCATTGGGTCTTATGGTGATCGACAGGGACGGTACAGTATTCTCTGGGGTAGATTGTCCACACAGTCCATCACACTTGTATCCTGCTACGGCCCTAATACGGATGACCCGAAGTTCTTCTGTGTCCTGTGGGGCAAAATAATGGACATAGGCTCCACACATCTGATATGGGGAGGTGATTTTAACGTTACTTTAAACCCGACTCTGGATAGGTAACATCCACAACCTCATCATTACACCAATGCACAGAGCACCCTTGGCCACATCATAGAGGACCACGACCTACTATAGGCATGGAGAAGTTTCCATCCACAGACTCGGGAGGGAGCCTGTTACTCCACCGCCCATTCCTCCTGGTCCCAAATAGACAACTGGCTGATAGATAAAGGTTTTGCACCCTGGTTGACCCGTGTCACCCATCTATCCCGCACATATTTGGACCTCTCACCCATACTTCTTGCTCTTACATCACCCAAGGAAGATCCACTGCATACATCCTGGCGCTTTAATCCGCAAACTTTATTAGACCCAGTATTTAAAGACGAACTTGAACAACAAATAACAGACTTCTTCCCCCGGAATGAAAACTCAGTGCCGCATTACTCTACGATATGGGAAGCATTTAAGGTCACAATACGTGGCATATGCATAGCCAAAAGCAGGGGCATCCTGAGAGATATCCGAAATATGCTGCACAAGCTTGAACTCGATATGAAACAGGTGGAAGGACACATTCACAACTCGCCCACCCTGGAAATACAAAAACTCTTACGGGACTTAATCACGGACTACCAAGACACGGCTGACAGAGAATGCAAATATAGGGGGAAATATAACCAAGCATGGAGATATGGGGAGGGGGACAGGCCGGGCAAAACACTCGCCTCTATGATCCGCCCCCCCAGTTCGCCAACAATGTACTAGAAATAGAGGGCGACGATGGGCAGACATATAGAGACACCTCGGACATAGTAAACATCTTCAGGACTTTTTACAAACGCTTATAGAAAACACATAGACAACAGCCGGTAGACTTTACCCCGATCTTTGAAGACACTGCCATCGCGTGGCTAGGGGATGGCCAGAGAGAGTTTCTCCTGGCACACCACGAGGACAGGGAGATTACCTCGGCCATTATGCAATTGCAATCCAGCAAGTCCCCGGGACCGGATGGTCTTCCCGCTGAATTTTACAAAACTTACCGACACTTGCTTATTCCTATTCTGTGTCATGTGTTTGAAGAGGCGTGAGAATCGGGCATTCCACACCCCTCGATGCGCGAGGCTCTGATCATCTCCCCACCCAAGCCGGGTAAATCACCAACACAAGTAGACTCATATAGGCCGCTGTCTCTTATAAATGTCGACGCCAAGATATTAGCCAAATTAATAGCGAATCGCATCAGTCCCCTAATGCCCTGCTTGGTCCTTCCCCACCAATCGGGCTTTGTTCTGACCAGGGGCACCTCCCACAACTTGCGTACCCTCTTTAAGCTTATGCATGATATCGACCCCACCACCAACGCTGCTGCCATATTTTTAGATGCAACTAAGGCATTTGACTCCCTGGAATGGGACTACCTAGCCTTCGTACTGAACCGCATGGGGTCCCCCTTCCTTTCCTGGCCTAGATACACCTGCTATACACAGGCCTACACGCTATGGTGCTGATTAAAGGTAAGCGCTCACCCCCCTTCAACATAGGCCGTGGAACTAGACAGGGAAGTCCCCTATCTCCCCTTCTTTTTGCCTTGACTATTGAGCCCCTCGCCGCCAACATCCGTCTGCACTTCCGCGACCACGCCATCATCTACCCACAAAGGCAAATATTAATATCCTATATGCGGACAATATAACCCTATATCTGCGCAATCCGGATGAGAGCTTAAACCCCATCCTCAGACTTTTCATCCTATTTGGACGACTCTATGGAGTCAATATTAACTGGGGTAAATCTCAAATATTTCCCCTTACTGACTCGACTCCTAGATTTGAGCCGGATTATCCTCTAAAATGGTGCAAGGATGAACTCACATATCTGGGGATTGTCATCTCCCATAATAGGGAAGAACTCATGCAAGCCAATTATGGGTGCGTGTTAGACTCCATCACGGAAAAAATAACGCGGTGCATCGCGCTCCCTCTATCTATGGCCGGAAGAGCCGCTCTTATAAAAATGGTAATACTGCCCAAACTATTATATTTGTTTGTTAACATCCTTTAAGCCCCTGGCCGACACTTCTTTTTGACCCTTAAAAGCCAACTCATAAAACTCATCTGGGGAGGTAAAACAGCTCAACTTCGGTGGACCACCCTCACGCGCCCCTTCGGCGAGGGAGGCTTCGAAATTCCGGACCTGGAACTCTACTTTAGCAGCGCGCAAGCCCATTTTGCCTCCTGTTGGATACACCCCCCTCCCTACATACCACATTTAGTGATCGAGGATAGATACATGACCCCGATCTCCTGCACCGCCTACCTAAGCACCCCTCCAGTCCCACGACGCCTTGCCTCTACTACGGTGCAATGCACTATTAGTGCATGGCAGGATCTAGCGCAAATCACACGATGCACATTGTTATACTCCCCCCCTTCTGCTCCTACCCAGCAGACAGGATATTTCAGTTACACAAGAAGGCGGATGTCTCAAACTCCTCCGGAAACTATCACTACAGACATGGGGACAACTGTAGAGCGGAGGCAAATTCCGCACGAGCGAGGAGTTTTTTGGTTCTGTCATCCCCTCCCCCTTAGAGCACTTCTACTATGTTAGGCTACGCCAGGACATGAAATCTCTAAGCCCCTGTTTCCCACAGGAACCCCCCATCATGGTCCCCCTACATGCCCTTCTACAACAAACCACCCCCGCCCACATGATGTCGCTATTGTACAGCATGGTACAGGAGGAGAGGGAATATGAACATCCGCTGGCCAGAAGTAGGTGGGAGTACGACCTAGGACATCCCCTGACTGATGATCAATGGTCTTTTTGCTGTAGATAAACAGGAGCCATATCCGCAAATAGCAAATTTCGGATCGTTCATCTTAAATATGTCCACCGACTCTGCTATACGCCGGCACGCCTATACCACCTACGCATTCGTGACAATGATAGATGCAACCACTGCCGCACTGAAGGAGCTGACTTTCGGCACCTCGCATGGGACTGCCCTCCTGTGCGACGGTTCTGGACGGAAGTATTCACGCTCTGGACCGTATGACAGGGCTGCACGTCCCTGATGACCCTCTGACTGTGCTCTTGGGATAAACTGAACCTCTCAAGGCTGAACTCCGCAGATACACATCCCTTCCACTTCTCCTTGCGAAAAGAAGGATTGTTTGCAGGTGGGGAAGAGGAAGGGCGCCAAAATTCAAGTAATGGCTTCAGGACCTTGTCTATTGCCAAGAACAACTGCACATTTATGCGGAACTCCTACTCCCTTCCTCCCGACCACGGGATATAAGGACACCCCTAAACAACTACTTCCTAGCACACACTGATACCACAGCAGTTCCGACCTCCCCTTGCCCCGCCTCAAGAAACTGAAAGAGCTGGTCACGGGAGACTCCCCCGTCCTACATGAAACACACTGGAAGTAGGGGAAGATGGGCCACCCTGCAACATCGAGCCGGGTCCGAAGGACAGAAATGTGTTAACATTATTAAACACGTTCAAAGCCCACACTATGCGAAAGTGGGTATGTTTAGTTTCGTATCAATAAGTTGTTTGTTTAAATCACGAACTAGCAGGTAAATGCACGATCCTTCAAAGCTCCTTGCACCTATAGACGCGGCCGGCCCAATGTGGTTGTAGGTGGCTTGCTGTGTAACCCTTTCACTATTGCATAATCTCTATTCATTATATCGCTCCACCGACCCGCAATGGGGATGTAGGCATCCAGCTGTGTCCGTGATTTCTGTTTTTTTTTTTCTTCTCTTACAATAAAGGTCTTTGAAACTTTAAAAAAAAAAATCCTTTCATGGCAGAGGGGTGAACCCAAAGCCCAATCTATGTAACGTACTGTAGACAATATGTAATCTAAAGCAGACAGCTAAGGCTGCCAGTATGAGAGACTTGTAAAGGATATGATATAATGGATACATTGTGCTATATTTTTACACTATATCTTAGTGAGTAAATGATAAATCATGCAAAAAGTTCTTGATTGACTTAACATGGTCTGCCGCTGTATCCTGCTTGGCAGCGCGAAGCTGCTGCTGCCCTTCTTCTGCTTCCCCGGGGCCGGGCTTGGCTTCGCCCTCACAACCGGCGACTCATATTCACTGGGGTTCCTCAGGATTCCGGGTCTGGTCGGCCGGGCATGGCTCCGCCGGACCACAACTACCACGATCCTCCGGGGCAGGACGCCTCACAACATCGCGCCAGGAGGCGAATAAAGCAGGGCTCGCAGCTGACTCCTGCGGTGTGCCGCCGTATCCTGCTTGGCAGCGCGAAGCTGCTACTGCCCTTCTTCTGCTTCTCCGGGGCTTGGCTTCGCCCTCACAACCGGCGACTCATATTCACCGGGTTCCTCAGGATTCCAGGTCTGGTCAGCCGGGCTTGGCTCCGCTGGACCACAACTACCACGATCCTCCGGGGCAGGACGCCTCAAACATCGCGCCAGGAGGCGAATAAAGCAGAGCTAGCTGCTGACTTCTGCGGTGTGCCGCTGCATCCTGCCTGGCAGCGCGAAGCTGCTGCTGCCCTTCTTCTGCTTCCCCGGGGTCGGGCTTGGCTTCGCCCTCACAACCGGCGACTCATATTCACCGGGGTTCCTCAGGATTCCGGGTCTGGTCGGCTGGGCTTGGCTCCGCCGGACCACAACTACCACGATCCTCCGGGGCAGGACGCCTCACAACATCGTGCCAGGAGGCGAATAAAGCAGGGCTCGCTGCTGACTCCTGCGGTGTGCGGCTGTATCCTGCTTGGCAGCGCGAAGCTGCTGCTGCCCTTCTTCTGCTTCCCCGGGGCCGGGCTTGGCTTCGCCCTCACAACCGGCGACTCATATTCACCGGGGTTCCTCAGGATTCCGGGTCTGGTCGGCCGGGCTTGGCTCCGCCGGACCACAACTACCACGATCTTCCGGGGCAGGACGCCTCACAACATCGCGCCAGGAGGCAAATAAAGCAGAGCTCGCTCCCTTGTCCCGCGAGGACGCGCGTGGGACAAGCCGGGCTAAGCCCGGGCAAAGGGCGGGCCGTTTGTGGCCGTTAGGGGCCGGTAGAGGCTGGGCAGGGCTATCCCTTTTGAGGTTTGCATATGGACTCTCTGCCGTTGACGGAAGCTAAAAGGTACTGTGATCCGCTAAAATTCCATATTAACCTTTTGGGGGTTTCCAGGCTGCGCACACTGTGACTTTTGCTGGGTTTATTCATTGCACTGATTCTCACCCTTTGCCATCTGTGCTGTTATTTTCGATTACTATCATGGGCAAGAGGAAATGTACAGAGGGAGGGCTGGCGGCTAGCAGTAAAAGAGGCAAAAATGCAAAAAATACATCCCATGCTGCTATGAACTGTGTATTGTCTCGAATAAAGGACATTGTTCATGAATGCGAGGAGTCGCTCGGGAGCGGGATTATTGATGTCACAACTCAAGGGGGGTGTAAATCAGTTAAGCCCGCTCCAAAACATGCCAAGAAATTGATTCCCGCGATGTTCTCTAACCAACATCAAAGAAATATTACGCATGGTCTAGCCACAGCCCCATTAAAGGCCGCTGTTGACCCTCTAGTCACCGAAGCACAGATCACGGCAATTGAGTACGCAACTATATCAGACCCACATATTCATGAGCTCCCTCCTAACCCTGTTCTATGTTCCAACAGGTTTTCTCTATCCTGACAAATCCAGCCCACCATCTGATAGGGCACTTTCAATTCCTTCCAGCCCTGTCAGGTATTTAGCTGGTTCCCTAGAAGAACTGCAGGATAGGATTAAAAGGTTGGAAGAGCTGGTTACAGTTCTTAACAGCAGGGTGGAGACCCTTGCTTTGGTCCAAGGCATGCCTCAGGCACTCCCCGCTCTAGTATCATCTTTGGGGCCTATGTCTACCCTGAAGACGACTGACCCGGCCCCTTTTACCCACCTTCAGTCAAAAGGCCCTCCAGTTTTGGCCCAAGGCAGGGCTTCAGGGGTGGGTAATAATAACAACTTAGCTGCCACCCCTAAGTCCTTTGCTGAAGTCACGCGAAACTTGGTTACCAATAAGCTGCCAAATATACATCCTCAGACTAGGCTTAGTACACATGCTACCCCTCCCCTTAGAAGGGGTGAGTATGGTCCTTCTCCTCGTTTCGTGGTTGGTGGTTCCATGCCTCACAATTTTCCTGCAAAACCCCTTGTTTTCATGACGCACGTCCCGAAAACGACTAATGGGGGGGTTTGAAAGAAGCGAGTCACTGCATAATAAAGCTATTCATTGGCTAAGGCATATTAGAGGTTGCAGATCTATCATTAGAGATGATATATTGAGACTGCGACGGCTGTCTAGAGCGGATCCGCCATTGGATTGTGTGGAGATTGAGCTTAGAGATCCAGTCCTAGCGGAAAATTTAAAATTGCTAGAATATAGGACATCACCACCCGCACACTCCTTTATCCAAATCCACAGCTCCCCGGTCTGGTCTCAATATAGTGAACAGGAGGATTCTGGGCTTAGACAGGTGGACTGACTAATTAATCCACATGCAAACAGCTCTTTATCAATTCCCGAATGCCCCTCTTTTGAGGGAATAGGCTCGATTCCTGCCCTCCTCTTGGATCCCTTAGGGGCCACATCGGTTGATTCTGTGATATCCGATGTGGCCTCTGGGGGGTGCTTAGAAAGCAGGGAAGCAGCTGCAGTTCCCTCCTCCACCCTGAACTCTTCGAGAATTATTCAGTTCTTATCATGGAACATCGCCGGTTTAAAAAGGAACCTTGCCGATCCTGTGTGGAATGATTTTATCAATAAATTTGATATCATCCTTCTCCAGGAAACTTGGAGTTTGGTCCCCCTCCATAGATTTGGGTTCACTACCTATTCCGTTCCGGCAACCAGCTCATCTAGAGGACGTCCATCAGGGGGCCTTTTAATTTGGGTACACATCGACTTGAACTGGATAGTTAAGTGCAATGTAAGTGTGTCTCAAGACATTCTTCACTTATCTATTGGTGAGTCAGAACTTCATCCCCGTTTAGAAATTTTTAATATTTATGTTAGAGGGTCGTCAGGTGTACAAGTAAGCTCTACAATATTAACCCTCGAGTCTGAACTCTCAGTCATCCCCACCGCGTCGGGTGTTGTAGTCGCTGGTGACTTTAACTGCACCTTTGAGCCCCTTAGCGACGACGACATCTTGGGCATGGATGGGGTTGACTCTAAGCGAGGCATTCTCCCGCTTAGTCTCCCACCATTAAAAAAATGGTCAAAAAGGGCCATGCAAATTACTGCCTTGACCCTAGAGTTTAACCTAAGGGCGGCAAATGGTAGAACTCGCTCAGACATCAGGGGAGCACCTACATTTACCAGAACCAGGGCTCCATCGTGCATAGATTACATCTTGCTGGATGTCGAGCTGTGGCCGGATCTCATCGATATGGAAGTCATCTCCAGGTATGAGAGCGACCACAACCCGCTAATGTGGTACTGAAAATTCTGGACCCGTGTTATAAACATCGTCGTATCATGACGATTTTGGTATCAGCAGACCGAGAATGACTAGAATACTATGCACAAGCATTTTTGTCATATTCGGGTGACGAAATCACCCTGAAATCAGAGTTTCCGTCCTGTTTCCTCAGTCTCCATTGAACGGCAGCCATTTTGTGATTGCCCTCACATAGGCCAATGACTAAGGCCAAAAACGAGTCTGAAGGACACATACACCTTTAGTGACTCCTCTGTGACCTGGGCAAGCTGACTCCACTGCCTGAAGCCAAACCTGTTCGGCCAGTTCCTTTCCCAGTGGCTGAATGTGATTAGTATCAAGGCACAACATATCAAAAAACCTTTCATCACACACAAACCATGCCTAATCTTACACACACCTGTCCCTGTTTCTTACTTTATGACTTGCTTTACGAGGAGGAGGTGCCCGTTTTTATTGGGGGTCCGTCGATATCTGATGAAAGTACTGAGCCTTGCCGGGTAATTGATTGAGGGCTGGACAAACTGAAATATGGGCTTGTCATCATGACTCCGCTTTTTCTTTGTAGTGAAAATATGTGAATAGTCAACTGTAAAATAAGGAATGTTTGCCTAAAGCATATTATTTTGTATAAAAGAGAAGGCTGGCTTTGTAAGTTTGAGCAGTCTCCTGAGAATACTGTACTTCTAGGATACCTGTTACTGGTTGCAGCCAATAAATACGATCTTTGACTTCACCAAGAAGACTCTGTGTTTCTGTAGTCTGAAACAGGAAGAACTCGAAGTCTTAGGGTGTGTGCCCTGGCACCGCTGGGTTCTTAAAAACACAGTACTTCAGTTGGCGCCCAACGTGCGGCGATTTCAGCGGTACCGGTCCAAGCCAGAGGTTAGTGAGGAGCTTCGTGTGAAAATTCTGGAGGAAGGCCGCCACTTCATCGACCCCTGTATGTCGACGTGGTCCGAAAGTCTTTGCTGCGAGGTTCCCCGCTTCCCGACGGCTACGAAGGACTGCTGCCCTGACTATCGCCCTGTTTTGGACCCTTGATGATTGGTAGAGCGAAACGATAGACGAGTCTTCTGGTGACATCATCGATACCTCAGTTAAGTATAAGTGGAGCGTCTCCCAGTCCTTAGTTTGGTTCTTAGTTTGGTATCCCCTTGGGATCTTTGATTTGGAACTTGCAAGTACCAAAGCCGAGGGACTCGTGTATTCACGAGACTATCGTATTCGATAATCCTTTGAAGTTTGAAGCTAGACTAGAGAGCGAAGATGCCTGGTCTTAGCAGACTTGGAAATTTGTTTTGTCTTGGTTGTAATAGGGATTCCCGATTGGAGGACTCGTGTCTGGTTCCTCCGATTGGAACTCCAACCTATGAACTATATGTGAAACATGGCGTAGGCCCCATCACATATAATGAAGTATGGATCCGATACACCAGGAAAGATGGTGTTTTAAAATGGCCCCAATATGGTAGTTTTGACACGGAGATTCTGGATAATCTGGAGGTTAAACTTTTTAAGAAGAAAGCCTGGCCGGCGATGTTTGACTCTTTCCGCCTATGGCGTAAGGAAGGCAAACAGAAGGAAATTAAATTAGCAAAGAGAAATAAGAGAGACAAGGGTATCTCGATAATGCAAGCTGCTATGCAGTTTAAAGATAATGAAGAAGAACAGATGAGTGAGCAGTTGCACAGGCAATGTAAAATGGTGATCGATAAATGTTATCCAGTTTTGCCGCTTCTTCAGCAAGATGCAGCAAAAGAAATTGAAAAAGATCCTTTAATGTCACACTTGTTGAGTTCGCTACCCCCTTATGCGCAGAGTGCTACAGCACCTCCGCAACCTTTAGGTGTGCAACCTCCGGTAATTGTGCCTCAGGTTCTTCCACAGCCGCCAGCTCCTCTTCAGTTGGCTCCTACTTCTATGGCGCAGCCCCCTCAAGGGCCGCCGACTTTGCTACCTGCTTCATCTGTACTTCCTACGACTTTGTCTGCTACTTCGACTGCCTCTTCTAGTGTTCTTTCTGATACTGCCTCTGCGTCTGCATCTGCGTCTGCCTTGTCTGCCTCTGTTTTTCCTCCTGTCCTTTTGTCAACTTCTCCTTCTATCCGACAGAGAATGACTGATATTGTTGCTAGGATTATATTTCCTCTCTTCGGGTCATCTGGTGTGACCCCTGATTCGGAGCGTAAGCAGTCGCGTAGTCAACTGCCTAATTCTCTCGAGAGATTATTGTTTGACCATATGGCGCGTAAATGGGTTACTTTCCCCTTTAAATATAATGTGGAGTCTGTTATGGATGTCTTCCGTCAATGGGAAGCACCGAAACAAAGATACGTTTTTGAGAAAATGTGTGCTTTCCTTTGTGAGGAATTGGAGGATAATGATTTGAAAACAAATCCGCCTGATTTGTGCCGTGTACGGTTTGAGTTTTCAAAAGGCACGATTGTGGGTTCCGATGTTGAGAAAGCAGTTGCGACGTTGTTGTCCATTAGGAATAAGGATCCTTCTCAGTCACTGTTTGAACATGACTCCTCTGTTAAGAAAAAAGTGAGACAGTACCCAATGAGAGAAGTCCCTCCGGTATGGAAGGACGCCGTTGCAGCTGATGCCGTTAATAACATTGCTGCTGCTCCAGCTCATTTTCAGCCTGTTTGGGTACATGTTCCTTGGAAGCGAGCTGAAGTTTTAGCCCTTAAGCAGACTTTGCCTGACCCCCGTAAAAACCCTGCAGGGTATTATAAGGAATTATCACAGACTGTAGACTCATGCATTATGAATTTAGCCGACATAGACATGTTATGTGGGAATGTTGTTCCACAGCCTTTGTGGAGATTGATTCGCCATGCAGATCAGGCGCAAGAGTTAGGTGACTCATGGGCTAATATTAGTACTGCAAATGATAGACAAGTTGGTGGTGCCAAGCCTGAGCCTTTGGTAGCAGAACTTCCTGCTAGGATCATTACTTACGTGAAGACTTTAATGCCTGCGATGCGTGTGAATTGGGATAAATTGTCTGCGTGTAAGCAGAAGAAAGATGAAACAGTGTCTGATTTCTTCACCAGGTTTGAGGAAACGTTTATCGACCACAGTGGTCAAGATATGAGTACAGAAGGTGGACAACGGTTGTTCGTTGACAAGTTTGTGCACAATTTGCTTCCCGAGCTGTGTAAGAAATTGAAAGATTCAGAGAGTTCTTGGGCCGTTTCCTCTTCAGCACAAATATTGGCTACTGCACAGTACTACAAAAATAGGGATAAAGATGAGAAGGATAGAGCATACAAGAAAACTAAAGAATTAAAGACGAAGGTTCTTTTACAACAGGTGTATCCGACACGTGGTGGTCAGAGTAACTATCAGCAACCTCAACAGTTTCAGAGAAACTCGCAAAGGTTCGAGTATTCTCAACCACGTGTTCCTGTAGGTCCCAATCAGTGTTCATATTGTAAAGAAAAGGGTCATTTCAAGCATAGTTGTCCTATTTTGTTACAGCGTACGAATGGTGCTTCTGGCGCAAGAGGTCGAGGTGTTCAACAAGTTCCTAGAGGTAGAGGACGTGGAAGTTTCGCCCAGAACGCGCGTTCCCTTCCGCCTCAGAATTCAATGAATAGTTTTGACCAGCAAAATCACGCGTCTGGTAGGACGGCTCAGTACTATGCTGACGACTACTATGCGGAAGATGAGAATATCGAAGGTAATGATTGCTAGGACAGCCATAGACAAAGAGAGGGAGTTGTTTCAGTTTCAGTAGATCAGAGTGGACCTTATGTTAAGGTGATTACATCAGGTGTGTCAGAGCCTTTTCTGTTGGATACTGGTGCTACAAAGAGTTCTATTATGCACTCAAAACTCCCTGGCGCACCTTTGTCTGGCAAGATGAATTTTCAGTAGGTTTTTCTGGCGCCCCGGCTAGGAACCAGATTTCTAGTCCTATGTCCCTTTCTGTTGGACCTTGTTAATTGGAAGCACCCCTTATTCTGACGACAGGTTGTGGTGAAAACTTGTTAGGATTGGATTTGTTGAAAAGATTGTATTGACATTATATTGTTCTCCTTCAGGAGTACAACTTACACTGGGTAGGAAAGTGATCTCTCCAATGTATTTGTCGAAGGATAAAGTTCCGACAGAATTGTCGTTTCTTCCTGATATTCTTTAGGCTACTGGTCCTAATGATGTGGGTCTTTTGGAAATACCGCCATATGTTGTGACATTGAAAGCCAAAGTTAAATTGCCACGCATTCCCCAATACAAGATCTCTAGTGAAGGTGAAAAGGCGTTGCTAGCGATCATTTATGATTTGATTGAAAAAGAAGTAATTGTTGAGACAAGAGGCAACGTTTGTAATAGTCCTGTTCTGCCTGTTTTGAAACGTACTGACCCTTCTCAGCCACCTGTTTACAGGTTCGTGATTGATCTTAGAGAGGTCAATAAAATAGTTGTGCCACAGTTCCCAGTTGTTCCTGATATCACTGCCCTATTGACTATGATTCCAGCTTCCGCCACCTGGTTCTCGGTGATTGACTTGAAGAATGCTTTCTTCAGCATTCCGATTGCTGAGGAGAGCAGGGATATTTTTGGCTTCAGTTTAGGAGGACGAAGATTCCGTTTCAAACGTGCTCCTCAAGGCTACTGTGAAAGTCCATCAATATATAGTCCGGCTTTAAAAACACAGCTTGATGCAATTGTTTTACCTGATGGCACTACCCTTATTCAATACGTCGATGATTTGCTAATCGCTGCAGATACTGAAGAGATTTGTAAAGAAGCCACCTTGTCGTTGTTGCGTCATTTGTCTGATTTACATCACAAAGTGTCTCTTTCAAACTGCAATATTGTCAACAAGAAGTGACCTACTTAGGTCATCTCTTATCGAAGGAGGGAAGGAAACTGACCCCAGAAAGAATTCAGGCAATTGCAAAATTGAGTGTGCCAAGGACACAGAGAGAAGTACGTGCTTTCTTGGGCATTACATCATACTGCAGACAGTGAATACCGAATTTTTCCTTGCTGGCCAAACCTTTGGTAGCATTGACTTGTAAAGATACACCGAATCCCGTTCCGTGGTCTGAAGATTGTCAAATTTTTTTTCCGAATTTCGTGATGCATTATGTTCGGCTCCTGTGTTGGGTACCCCCAACTACAGTAAGCCCTTTACACTGTATGTCCATGAGAAAGAGGGTTGTGCATTGTCAGTGCTGACACAGTCTTTTGGAGACAAGCAGCGTCCATGCGCGTATTTTTCGTTGACTTTGGATCCGGTAGCTAAAGCATTGCCGAGTTGCTTGAGAGCCACAGCGGCAGCAGCTGTTTCTATTCGACAGTCTGCTAGGTTAGTGATGAATAATATGTTGATTGTGATGGTTCCACATGCAGTGGACACGTTGTTAAACAGGACCAAGACACAGCACTTAACTAGTGCCCGATTGTCAGGTTACGAGTTAACACTGTTAGCGAGTCATGTGCACATAAAGAGATGCAATAAGTTGAATCCAGCCACGTTATTGCCGATTTCAGTAGAGACAGATGATGTTGAACAGCATGATTGTTTTCTCAGGACAGAAGAAGAAACGAAAGGGAGAGTAGATCTGAAAGATACTCCTCTTGTAAAGTGTGATGGTACCTTATGGGTGGATGGTTCATGCTTCAAGCTTCCGAATGGTGATACGACTGCAGCATATGCTGTCACGACTTTGCATACGATTGTTGAAGCTGCACGTATACCACATAATTCAGCTCAAGCAGCAGAGTTAATTGTACTTACGAGAGCGTGTGTGTTATCGAAAAGAATGAAAGTGACCATATATACCGACAGCCAGTATGCGTTTGGTGTGGCTCATAGTTTTGGACGATTGTGGAAAGAATGTGGGTTCCTGACTTCGCATGGAGCTAAGATTCAGCATGGTCAGTTGGTGAATGAGCTTCTTGAGTCACTGACCTTGCCATTACAAGTTGCGATTGTGAAATGCAGTGCACACAAGAAGGTGACTGATGATGTTGGTCGAGGTAATGCATTTGCTGACGAGATCGCAAAAGAAACAGCAAAAGATGTGATGAATCGAATGTATCTTGCAGGCCCTGCAAGATGGGTTGGTGACGTTGGAATGTGTGAAGATACGATAGAGAGTGTGAAGTCTCTTCAAGCTGAAGCTTCAGAGAAAGAGTTGAGTGTGTGGGTAAATTGGATGAAAACGGTTGTTGGGTTGACTTGTCAGAACATCAGCGATGTTTGTTACCCGATGCGTATGTGCTTGCAGTGGTGACAATGGCTCATGGAATGGCCCATATCAGTGTGAAAGGGATTTGTAAGTTGTTGGCTCCAGTATGGCAAAATGCTGGAATTCCTAAATGTGCAGAGAATGTGGTCAAGAATTGCATGGTGTGTCTGAAATACAATCCTGGTAGGGGAACCCCAACTCCAGCTGGTCATTTTGCGCCTCCAACGTATCCGTTTGAAGTTTTGCAGCTAGATTTCATCCACATGGAAAGGTGCAACAATTTGAAATACGTACTCGTTGTTGTTTGTGCCTTTTCAAGATGGGTAGAAGCATATCCCTTAAAAGACAACACTGCCTTATCCACAGCTAAAGCCCTTGCCAAAGAATTCTTCCCTAGGTTTGGAATGCCTAGAATGGTCTGGAGTGATAATGGGAGTGAATGTGTGGGTCGAGTGATGAAAAAAGTATGTGAGGAGCTAGGTATTCAGCAGAAATTCCACGCTGCAAATCACCCCCAATCAGCTGGACTAGTAGAGTGCTATAATGGCACGCTCAAATTGAAGTTGGCAAAGATACAAGCGAGCTCTGGTCTTAAATGGCCTGACGCTCTGCCTTTGGCATGCCTATCAACAAGAATGACTGTGCATTCGCGAGTGGGACTTAGTCCCTATGAAATTGTGTTCGGCCGCCCGGCCAACATATGGGGAGTGCCAAGGCCGACAAAATTCAGTGAGATCGAACACCCTGTACTGCTTGATTATCTATATGAATTGATGGCTAAATTGCGTGTTTTACACCAACAGGTTCACGATACTCTGCCTCAGGTCTCTGAAGCTCCAGGACATCTTATCGATCCTGGATCATGGGTGCTGGTCAAAAACTTCCAGCGGACAAACAATAACCAGCCCCGTTGGAACGGCCCCCATCTCGTCCTTCTCTCAACAAGATCAGCTGTTCGAGTGGAAGGGAAAAAGAACTGGATCCACGGCGTACACTGCAAGAGGGTCCCTTTGCCTCTACCGTACGACCGGTGGGTCCAGGAGGGGATCGCCGACTCTGAGACTGAGACTGTGCCTCGTTTTCTGCCTTTTAGTGATGCACGTGTAAAAGGAACACTTTCTGAACAAGAAAGTGACAATATTTTGCAAGAAGCTGTGCCACCGTATATTCGATTGAACACTACAGAGCCTGAACTCTTGTTCCAGAACCAGACAGTACCTGGAAAAAGCCGTTACAATTTGAGGCCGAGAACTATGGACAAATAAAAAATATTTTTTTTTTGCTATTTTTGAAAGTGCAGCTCTCTCATCCGAGAAACTTTCTTATTTTTGTTTATCAAACCGCCATCCGGGTTCAGCTGTAGGGTCGTGGTTGCCCAAGTCTTTGGAGTGCAGCTGAAGACGTTAGGTCGACAGTTCTGGTCGGTCTAAGGGAGTTGCCCTGGACTGACAGAAGCATTCCTTAGCATAGAACACCCTACCACCACGAGCAGCAATTAGAGAGGATGGAGTTTTTCGAGAATGAGAGACCTGCCAAACAGATGAATTTTAAAGCCAGAATGTGTATAATGATGACAAAGAAACGATTTTTGATATTATGTATTTTCATGTTGCTTAGTGTAATGACGTTTTTAATAGGATATGTTTTATTCTCTTTTCAAGTGACATTTGCACCCACTACACAGCCCATACCTCCTTCTACTGTTTCCTTGCATTCTTTTCACCCTCTGCCTGAACACGAGTCCGCTAGAAGATTAGAATTTGTCAATAATTCATTCGTTCAGCTTCTACACCAACACCAATTAGTAGTGAACGTAACTAACTGTTGGGTGTGCGGTCTTATGCCGCATACTACTGATAAAGGTATCCCTTATCTGGTCCTGCCTTTCAGCCATAATGGTTCTGTGTGGGCATATAGAACGATATTCATATACGCTCATGAAGCCAACCCCCTACGTTCTGTGAAAGATAATGCTACGAATAGTGCTCTAGTTAAAGGTATAGTAGATATGATTAGGGAAGATATTTCATATGAGACTATCCCGAGAGATGAGACACTAGCATATATTGGATGGAACATAACAGGATATGGAGTTACTCTGAGTGAGAACCAGCAAGCAAAGAGATCCTCCCCGATTTGGATTGTACCCCATTATGTCTGCAAGGTAATGGCAAGAATCCCAGATCTCAGTTAGGGAAAAGTATCTGCACTGAAACATATGTTTTTGCGTCTCAGACTTCCCCTTCCTTCCTAGCAGCTAAGGGTACCTATTTCATCTGCCATAATAGAGCCTATACATGGTTGCCCCCTGACTTCTCAGGCACATGCTTTGTTTCATTCCTGTTGCCTCCCACCTACACGGCCGTGGCAGATTACCATAAGACAAGGATAGTTAGAGGTGTCATCAGTAAAGAAGACACTACAGGACAAGAACTTGGAGATTTCGTAAAGGGTTTTCTGCCGTTTTGGGGGCCTATGGTTAACAGCAGGAACATAAGGCAATTGACAAGGGTGGTTGAATCCACGGTAGATGAAACAGCCGGTGCCCTTAGTAATTTGACTGCTGAGCTCCAGTCGGATCGCCTTATGACTCTTCAGAACAGGGTCGCATTAGACGTCATACTTGCAGACCGAGGTGGGGTATGTAAAGTGATCCAATCAAGTTGCTGTGTTTTCATTCCAGATAATGCTCCAACAGTTTACCAGGCCATTTCCAAACTGCATAAGATCTCCGAATCTATTCACGTGGATAAAGGAGATTGGTCATTGATGGGGTGGTTCTGGGAACTGATATCCGCCTGGGGATGGAAAATTCTGATAGTCATTGGGATGATCTTAGCCATTCTTTTCCTGTTCTGTCTGTGTGTACAGTGTGCTCCTGCAATATGTGGCCTCTGTGCTACATCGTGTGTAAGGAAACCTGTATCAAGAGACAAGCTAAGTAATAGGATGATGCTACAGCAACATCTCAACGACTTTATGAATATAGACCTGGACTCAGACCTAGACTCAGATTAACGTGAGTATGGGTTATTGCCTATGTAAGGGCAAAAGGAGGGTCTGTGGTACTGAAAATTCTGGACCCGTGTTATAAACATCGTCGTATCATGACGATTTTGGTATCAGCAGACCGAGAATGACTAGAATACTATGCACGAGCATTTTCATCATATTCGGGTGACGAAATCTTCCTGAAATCAGAGTTTCCGTCCTTTTTCCTCGGTCTCCATTGAACGGCAGCCATTTTGTGATTGCCCTCACATAGGCCAATGACTAAGGCCAAAAACGAGTCTGAAGGACACATACACCTTTAGTGACTCCTCTGTGACCTGGGCAAGCTGACTAATCTTACACATACCTGTCCCTGTTTCTTACTTTATGACTTGCTTTACGAGGAGGAGGTGCCCGTTTTTATTGGGGGTCCGTCGATATCTGATGAAAGTACTGAGCCTTGCCGGGAAATTGATTGAGGGCTGGACAAACTGAAATATGGGCTTGTCATCATGACTCCCCTTTTTCTTTGTAGTGAAAATATGTGAATAGTCAACTGTAAAATAAGGAATGTTTGCCTAAAGCATAATATTTTGTATAAAAGAGAAGGCTGGCTTTGTAAGTTTGAGCAGTCTCCTGAGAATATACACCATGTTGTACTTCTAGGATACCTGTTACTGGTTGCAGCCAATAAATACGATCTTTGACTTCACCAAGAAGACTCTGTGTTTCTGTAGTCTGAAACAGGAAGAACTCGAAGTCTTAGGGTGTGTGCCCTGGCACCGCTGGGTTCTGAAAAACCCAGTACTTCACTAACCATGCAATTTAAGCGCGAGCCGCTTACTACATCTATTGAGCCTAGTAGCGCTCAGATACTCTGGTCTAGAGAGGTTGTCCCGTCCAACTGTAATAGACGGCTTAAATGGTCTAGAGTCGTAAAGCGAGAGCTGGACCTGGGTAGGATTAAAAAAATTGCGAACGAAAGCACAAGCTTAATGGAAGACGTCCTGGCTACTGCCCCTAACGCCACGTTAATTAAGGGTTTTAACGAGATATACCTTGAGACCGTGGAAAAGGTGGGGAAGTCCTTTGAACTAAATGATAAAGGGGATCGCAAGCCACTCCGATCAAATATGGAAAACTTGTGGTTTTCGAGCGACTGCAGGGAAAGGAGACAGGAACTTACTAGGGCTTTAAAATTAAGGGACCAGCCCTCTATTGCCTACGCGCGGAAATCCTACTATAGTTCCATAAAGAAAGCGAAGCGTCTTTGGGAAGAAGACCATTGGCAGGACCTGAAGCATGCAGCACGACTGAAAGATTCAACTCCGTTTTGGGACCTTATTAACATCAATGCAAGGGGTGGGGCAGACCCAATTCCAAACCACATAACTGGGCGCCAGTGGTTTGATCATTTTTCTGGTCTATATTCCTCCAGCGAAGAATCTTCTCCGGAGGAACTGGGACCAGCCCCCGAGCCTCTAGTTTCCCTAGGGGGGGGGGGGTTAGTTTAGTCTCAGTGAGATTCAATCAGCAATAAAAATGATAGCGCCAGGCAAGGCAGCTGGACCAGACGGTCTCCCGGGAGACCTTCTTCTTTTTGACAGAGTTCTCTGGGCTGAGTTTATTCTACAAACTTTGAATAATATATCAAGAGGACACCCAGTACCAGATTCCTGGAAGGGGGCAGAGGTGGTGGCCATCTTCAAAAAAGACGATAAAGAGGACCCTGCCAACTACAGACTAATCAGCTTAATCGATGTGATTCAAAAAGTGGTGGGCAGGGTCCTCTTAACCAGGATTAAAGCCTGGATTGACGAAGATGGTATCCTGTCACATTTCCAGGCTTGATTCAGGCAAGGGTTTATCTGGCATTCATCGATCTTAAAACAGCTTTCGACCTGGTACCCCGGTTAAAGTTGTGGCAAGTCCTGGCCGATCTGGGTATTCCCCCCCTAATTTTGGACCTTCTTAAACGTCTTCATGAAGGTAATTTTGCAAGAGTCAGGTGGGGTCATCAGGGCCAGTTAACAGAGAGAATAGCAGTAAGGAGAGGGGTCCGCCAGGGCTGTGTTTTAGCGCCGACCCTGTTCTCTCTCTTTATAAATGGGGTGGCAGACTATATGAGGGATGACAGGGTCGACGCCCCAACCCTGAGCGGGGAAAAATCGCCCACTTTACTCTTTGCAGATGACACGCTGCTGATCTCAAAGAGTCCTATGGGTCTCCAAAAACTTCTGTCCCGCTTCACCGAGTTTTGCAACACCAGGGGCCTGAAGATCAATACATCTAAGATCAAGATTCAGGAACAACATCAGGGTGGACAATTGTAATCTGGAGCTTGTGGCAGCCTTTGATTACCTTGGGGTGAGGATTAATAACAAGCTGAAATGGGCCCCTCACTTGTCCAAAATGCTTCTGAATCACAAACGAGCCGCAGGAGCTATAGCTAGACATCAGAGGCTATCATATAGCCGGCCAATAGCTGCTTCAACCAAGGTTTATCAGGGGAAGGCTCTATCAGCATCCCTCTACGGGGCGGAACTATGGGGATTTGAAAATCTAACAGAGTTGACTAAATCTGAAAATAGGTTCTTTAGAGACATAGTCTCGCTTCCTCCATCCACTCCATTAGTTCCTCTCCGTAGCGACCTTGGTAGACACTCTATAAATGAAGTGGCCAGGTTGCGCCCCTTATTGTACTGGGTAAGGCTCAGAAGGTCCCCGGATCTAAGTCAATATGCCGCCGCTTTGAATGACATATTACATCTTGGAGCATGCCACAAGATACCGTGGGTATCTAATTTACAAAAACTGGTGCTAGTGCTAGGCTTGGGCAAGGCATGGGAGAATCAGCAACCACCACCTAAATCCATCGTGAAAAAAATCTATTGGGACTGGGTCAACGCTGCTACTCTGAGCTCCCAGAGAGGCATCCTTACTGAAAAATCTTTAGACGATAAACCCGCTCCCAGTTTGGAGGCGTTTCTGGATCTCATTGAATCTCCCAGTGATAGGTCACTCTACCTTAAACTAAGGTATGGCACACTACCATTATACGAGTTCCAAACAGGGTGGAGGGGTGGAAGGAGGACGATAAAGGTTGCCCAGGTTGTGCTTCTCCCACGGAGTCTATCGGCCACTTTCTGTTTGCCTGTCGGGCTTATAAAAAAGTGAGATCTAGATGGCTGAAACCCGTTTGTGCCAACCTGTGCTGCAGGTCGCATAGGGTGGCCCTGCGTATCCTAATTTATGAGATGACAGTCCCCAGTGTCATTTACGGGACTGCTACGTTTTGGGGGGGGGGCTTGGAGGATAAGGCAGAGGCTCCTCAAGAAGCACCAATTACTGAGTTGAACATCATCTCTTTTACCTCTGTCCTAGTCCCTAGTCGCCTAGTAATAACATCTATTATCCCACTCTTCCCCCCTTTTGTGGTACCCCTACTACAAAACATGTTTTTCTTTTGAGGGTAATGAACTAGGATGTATTAGATGTTGAAAAAACGCTGTAGTGGGTTCTTTTTTTTTTAAACACTGCTTTTATAATGTTTTATACTTTTATGATATTTTTATATCGAATAAAGTTACTACAACAGCGGCTTAACATGTTTTCGATCTTTTTAGTAATTGGACCTGACCAACAACGAGAAAGATAAAAAATTAAGGAAATCATAAGGAAGTTCATGTCTTTGTTGTTGTTTATTGTTGTTGTTGATAAACTTTGCTAGTGATATAAATATTTGTACCTGGTGTGTGTGCTAGAGCAGAGTTTTCAGTTTGAAAATTAACTGGGTTTTGAAGCTCTGGCATGTCTATTTGTTATATTAATTTATTAATTATTAATTATTAATTATTTGTCTTGTGTAAGTGTTTATACTAATCAACTCGTTTGTTTTAACAAGAGAGAATTACACGTGGGAACGCATAAGTGTGCTGTTTAATAATAATGTGTGTGTTTACATGTTTAAAGATTGCTGTGTGCTGTTTATTTTTAAGCACAAAACGCTTTTCGAATTAATGCTTTTCTATGTTGCAAGAGCTAGATAATTACATACACATAAGGGTATTAGTGGGGTTAACACTGTTCAATCACTATGCTGTGGTAACGTTGTTTTTGTCTCTTTTAATTAAGATGGTCTATTGTGGCCTATTGTGGCCTAAGTAAAGATGGCCGACATGTAGAGCCTGGCCTCGAGTAGAAAACTGTGACGAGAGAGAGCCTTGCTGAATATGGTCCTGAAGTCAGCTGACCACAGTCCTTGCTTTGCCTGGTTAAAACTTTCCGTGAGGACAGCAGCAGTTTTGGGCGATCTCCAAATGAAATGAAATGTCCTTGGCAGCTTTGGGAAACAAAGGAGCTTTAAAGAAAGACTCTGAACTATGATCTCATTGCCGAGGAGATGTGGAAACTACAAGATACAATTGTATTTTTTGGTTCCTGTTCCGTTATGTTTATTTTGTGATTTTTCCTGAGCAGAGATTTTCAAATGTAGCGATGCTACATCCTTTCCTTCTCGCTTTGCTCAGAGGTTCGACGGAAGAAGTCAATACAAAATGTGTCTTTCCTTTGTTTAATTCACTATAAGAATTGTTAGCCAAGAGAGGGTTTTTGCCACTTGCCATTTGCCTTTTGCCGCGTTCCGAATCTGCGTTGGTGAGGATCGTTGCTGAGAGGACTTCGTCTTGAGAGACTTTACCGAGAGACTTGTCCTGACCCGTTCTGACATTTAGCTAGAATAGGTAACTATGAGAAAAATGATTTATTCTGATTGATTTTCTTTGACTAATTTTAGATAAAGCAATATAATTTTGAATATGGTGTTGGTTATTATTTCTTGTCAATTATTGAATATTATATTTTGATTATTATTGTATAGATTGTTTAGATTATGTTTAAGGGCAGTCACAATAACTAGATCTTATCGACCCCGATATAGATGCAGGGTGTTTAGGAGTTTTTCTTTCCACAGGTTATTGCTGGTAGAGTATTTGAGCGTATGTTAGTGAAATGGGCCCTAGTGTATGAAGAATGTATGTGCGTGTAACTGTGAGATTACTCTATCCGTGGAAGTAGGGATATTATATACACCCTGATCTCTATCAATTTCCTGGTAGCAGAGTAGGATGGTTATTGATGATTGTCTTGATCTGATTAGATTACATATTGATTATTGATTATTGATGTTGGTATATGTACTAATATTATATGTTGGAGTTGTCATGTTGAGTTATATGTAGTGCTTCTGGAACTTGGAAGCTGGTAGCAGTTCCGTAGTAGGGCAGAGGGAAGTATATGCTGCTCTCGGGAAATACGGAATTGTAAGGAAAAACGTGTGACAATTGAAGTTGCGCGTCACATTGTCTGAGTTCGGAATCAGTGACATTATTGTATGTTACTATTAGAATATATTTCTGGTATATAAGGAGTGTGTATGGTAGTGAAGGTTATCTGTGAAACTCTGGTCTTAAGTCCCAGGGATCCGTAAGGTTCACCGTTAAAGCTTATCGCGGGAGGAGTAATAGGTATTCTCTGAGCTTGTTTGAGGAACTAGGCAGGGGTAAGCTGCTTGGTTAACGTGTGTTATAATTCTGTAGTGGGACAGATTGTTCGCTGTTCTCGGGAAGCAGGATTCTGTGTGTATGTACTATATTTTCTTGTATGAATGTGCGTGAATGCATATACATTTAATTGATTGTAAGACTCTTTGGATAAGTCCTGGAGGAAACAGTTAAGAGATGTATGAAAGTTTGATGGTTCTTGTGAAATAGATTTCCTTTACTATTCTGTGGTTAGCGAAGCAGACAATGGAGATGTTTATATGTTGTAACTAATAGATTTTGTAGAAATTTTGACACGAAGTCTACTGAAAAGATTTTGTAAAGGAGGGGTAGACGAGTGACAGGAGACAGGAGACAAGCGACTGCAGCGACTGCTGACGTCAGGAAGACCGCGCTCTGATTGGATAGTAGATCAGAATAGTGTTCGCGCTGGGATTGGTGTGTTGGTGTGAGCCGTGCAAGGATTGGAAGAGCTATTCTAGTGACGTAGACGCTCCAGGATTGGTGCGTTAGTGTGAGTCGCGCTGTTATTGGTTGAAAAATTCGTATTGTATATTTGTAATACGGAAAAGAGTAGAAGTTTTGGTAAAAGCTAAAATGTATTACCAAGAAGAGAAAAAGAAGAAAACATTCTTTGGAAAAATTAAAAAGTGGTTTAACAAGGATAAAGATGTTAAGACGAGAGTGGGTGAATTGTTACCTCCACCGAAAACACCTGCATCCTACATGGCTGCAAAATATGGGTATCATACCTGTATATGGTTGGAGAATTGGGTTAGGTATACCAAAGAGGATGGTGTTCTAGCATTTCCAGAACATGGTTCATTTAATCTGGCCGTGTTGAGAAATTTACGGGAAAAGATGTTATGTCTAGACCCGAAACCAAGACCTACACAGTTTGAGGCTTTAGTGGAATGGGAAGAGGAAGTACATGAGCGAGAAAAACAGAGATCTGGAGGACAGTACAGGTACATGTTTGGGAGGAGACATGATCGTGAAACTCATCATGATCGAATGAAAAGGTGGCGAGATGCTAGTATGTCAGAGGGATTATATCCGATGAGAACAGTTGAAGGGGGAGCAGAGAGGGTTCCTGAGTCAGAAATGAGAAGATATGGAGTTAATGAATATGAGGATGAGGTCTTGAATGACATGATTTACAAAAGACCACCTCCATATAGACCAGAACCAGATGAGAGTACACCAGTTGTTTCTCCGATAAGAGGTACAGTTTATATCATTGAGACAGAAAATGTGACACCTGAATCAAGAAGTGGTAATTCTTTCAGGGAGAAAGGGAATCGAAGTGGTGACGAAAATGCAAGAGAACTAGCCAGAACTACTACAGAGCTGACCGAAAAGGTTAGGGAGTTAACGAAGAATCTGGAAGCTGTTACGGTGCCTGTAACCATAGGTCCGGTTATGCCTGTGTTTGACAAGCAGAGGATAGGTGAAAATGGTTTGGTGATTCCATATGTTGGGAATAATTTGATAAGTGCAGTTGGTCCTTCAGGAGATTCAGGAAAAAGGACAGAAAGTAGTGACCTGAGACAATCCAGACATGACACATGTAGTGAAATATTGGATGCTAGTGAAGCTAGTTGTTCAGGGATGTCAATTTTAGAACCGCAAAAGAGAGTGGTTCCAGTGAGAAAAACTACTGGAATAACAGCTGAAGATTTAAATGATTGGATGAAAGTTCTTCAGAAAAAGGATAAAGATTCACAAGCAATTGATGTGGCTAGGTTACGTGTAGAATTAGAAGAGCTTGTTACAGGGACAGTTCCAACAGAAATTCTTAAGAGTCATCATGATGGTGAATTAATGTTCATGTGCAAAAATATTACCTGGAGAGCGAGAAAAAGTGAAAGCTTTGCAAAAAACCTACAGGATGGATTTTACAGAAAAGGATATTGAAAATTTGAATGCAACTGGTAGAACAGGACAGATTAAAGAAATGGTTGCGTTATTGCGAAGATGGGGAGATGTAGAAAAATGGAAGGATAGGTGGTATAAGAAAAGAGAGGAATCTGAATTTAGAACAACTTATTCAGCATTTCCAGTGAGAGAAAAAGAGAAACCAGTGGATAATTATCCTATGAGAGAAATACCTGGAGGAGGATATGTACATGTTCCATGGACCAGACAGGATATTTTATCATTTACGAATGATTTCCCTCGATTGAGAGAAAAGCCCGTCGAGTGGTATAGGCAGGTAGAAAGGTTTGTGAAATTGTCAAAAGTGCTGTGGATTGACCTGAATAGTCTGTTTGATATAATTGTTCCAGCAGACTTGTGGACTGAGTGTAAAATAGTTGTGAGTTGGCCTACTGAGGAATATCCAAGAGATCCAAGAACAGGAGCACCAGATCCAGAGGTAATGAGAAAGTATGATCAGGTGATGGTATACCTGAAGAGTAAAGTACCTGCAAAAGAGACAGACTGGGTAAAAATAGATAGAACACAACAGGAAGCAAAAGAATCAGTTCATGCTTTTTACGAGAGGCTGATACTGGCGTTTAAACAATTCAGTGGAGATGAACACCTGGGTGACAAAGATTTGAGTCATTTTGTATACAGATTTGTATATGGCCTGAGACCTGAAATTGGTGAGAGAATTCGTGAGCACACAGTGGATTGGCAGAGTAAGAAAATAGATGAGATTTTGAGACATGCGAAATACTCCAGTGATGAAATTGAAGCAAAACAAAGAAAGCTGAAAGAGAAAGCAATGTGGGCACAAGTGAAAGTTGCAGAAAGACAGGAAGCACAGTTGATGGAACAGGTAAATAATCCAGGAAATAATGCAGGGAATAGACCTAGATATGCAGGGAAAGGAAAGGGGAATCTTGAGGAAGCAAAGAAGAAGTTCCCATGTCACAACTGTGGCCAACTGGGACATTGGAGATCTGAGTGTACCAATCCACCATTAGCGAGTAATGAGAATAAACCTTTAAATCAACAGGTGCAGAGTGAAGGAAGTAATCAACAGCAGCAACAACAGAAAGTTGTGAGACAGCAGAGTCAAGAGCCAAAACCGCCCTTGCCGCAGAATAGAGGGTCACAAAAGTATAATCAGGATTCAGGATTCTACAATGATGAACAGGTAAACAAACCAAGGCGTTCTAATCAGGTACAACAGTACTTGTTAAAGAATGAAGGGAGTGAATCTGAGGGTGATTATTGACGGTGCCGAAGAGAGGAGGAAGAGTGCATACTTGGTGCAACTCTAGAAATAGACCAGGCAGGACCATTTGTAGATGGGAAAATAAATGAAGAGAGTGTTACTTTTTTGGTAGACACAGGTGCGACGAGATCAACTGTCAGGTCAACAGATGTTAGAAATCTTCCTCTCTCGGATGAAGCAATCCAAGTAGTTGGTGTAGGCAATACACAAATCAGGACACGTCTTACGGAACCAGTAAGAGTACAGATAGGGAAATTTTCAGACATGCACAGATTTATTGTCTGTGACACGAGTCCAGTGAACCTGTTAGGTAGGGACCTGTTGTGCAAGATGAACTGCACAATTTTCTGTACACCGGATGGAATAGCTTTTGAAACACCAGATGAGGATGTTTTGTACCGAGTGACTCTAGAAAATAGGGAAAGTGAGTTAATTGGTGCATTTGCTGTGTTTGATCCAGAGGATTTGCCTCGAGAGCTGAGGGACACAGTGAAAAGGACAGTTTGGGATTTTACTGGAGAGGATGTGGGATTGATGAATAATGTAGATCCAGTGAAAATTGCAGTGAAAGAGGGAATTACATATCCTAACATTCCTCAGTACAAAATGACACCAGAAATAATTGAAGGAATAACTCCTATAATTGAGAAAATGATTCAGCAGGGAGTCCTGAGAGAACTACTGAGTAGTCCGTGTAATTCACCGATAATGGGGCTAAAGAAGCCTAATGGGAAATTTAGGATCGTACAGGATCTGAGAAAAGTTAATCAAATTGTGGTGGCATGTTGTCCTATCGTGCCAAATCCATCAGTGATCCTGTATCAGATTCCACATGATGCTGAGTGGTATACAGTGATTGATTTGTGTCATGCGTTCTTTTCAATTCCATTGCATCATGACAGCCAGCCGATTTTTGCATTTAGGTTTGGCCAGCGTATTTTAGCATGGTGTCGTATCCCACAGGGGTATACAGAGAGTCCTTCGATATTCAATCAGTTGTTGAAAAAATCGTTGGAGAGTTTGATCATGCCTGAAAACTCAGTACTAGTACAATATATTGATGACCTACTTGTGGCATCAAAGACACGTGAAGCTTGTGAAGTAGATACCATAGCTTTACTGAATCATCTGGCAGATGGAGGGTTAAAGGTATCTCCAGCCAAATTGCAATTTTGCCCTGAGCTGATTACGAACATTGGAACCCTGCAGATAGTTACCTGCTCTCCCTGCTTGTCCTGTGGTTGCTGCTGGCTCTCATTTCTCCCGCCGCCGCTTTGCTGACTACGCGGCTGCCGAGAGGAGAAAAACTTCAGCCCCCAGAATCCCCAGCCCCAGGAGCAGGTGACGCTAATCACGCGCCCGGAGGTCCCATAAAAACAAGCACACCTCCCGCGTCGCGGGACGCGCGCGGGCGGACGCCGGGCTAAGCCCGGGCAAAGGGCGGGCCCTCTGTGGCCCTCAGTGGCCGAGGTTGGCCGGGCAGGGCCCCGTTATTTCCATATTGCTGCTCACAGCATGTACATTCTCTACAGCTATTGAAGGCGATAAAACGGTGAGGGTGATACAACTATACAACTATTGACTGGTCGCATATATAAACTATACATTGACAGTTGATTCTTAGTATATCATTGGTTAATTTATTGTGTATTAGTTTTTGCTTTTATCCTTTTACTTGATACAAAATGACAGCCAAAAAACTACGCTCTGGAAGAGTCTTAGGGGGGAGATCATGTATTAAAACTAGGTCCAACCCCCTGAGGAATAATTTTGAACATAGTCTACAATTGAAGGGACAGATGCAGTTGTTTAAACTATGGGAAAAACCAGAGAATAAATATATGGAAGTTCCAGTCACTACTGACAATGAGACAATAACTACGACGGAACAGCAGATAGAAGCAGCCTTCGACACTAACTCTAGGTCAGCTACGGAAAAAGTTTCTCCCACCTTACTCCTGACTAAAGATGTAGACATCCTAGCATGTCCTCCCAAAGGAGATAATTCAGTCTTACTGAAGGCAGATTTGAAAGGTTTTCAGTATAATACTCCTAAGGTTACAGAAGAGAAGGTGGAGGATATAAAAGAAATCTCTATTCCGTCTAGTATTGATCTAGAATTGTGTGGTCGTTATATGGGTGAGAGGGTTGTGAAACAGCCTGATCCTTGTATTTCCTTAAATGGAGCAACGCCTTCAGGATTACGGCTATATAGTAGCACCCCCTCTATGACATCTAATGATATTTTTTCACTGCAGAGCGATTTGAAATCTCCTCAACTTAACCTATCAGGTATCTGCTCTCTTACTGCACCTGAATATATAAAAAATGAAAAACCAATTTCTGATTCTCTGATAGCACTTGAGCATCTGCTGACCTCCATATTAGGTTTATTGAATAAATTCGTTGGGAGCACTGACTGTATTATGGATTCAGTTACTGAAATATTGAAAGTATTAACTGCCAAAAATGCTGTGAACAGGTCTATTTTTCCTATCGAACCTATTGCTCAGAACGTTATTGATAGTAACATTGCATTAAGAAAAAATGTATCTGCGGGGTTGGTATTAAAAGTAGATATTCATGAGCCCTCAACCTCTTCTTTACCAATCTCTGCATCTTTGAGGAAAGAATTAGAACCGATTTTGAAGGAAGAACAATCGGCAGTGGTTAACCCAACCGCTGGAAGCGATTTTTTTCCTATTTTTATTCAGGATAAAAAAGAACCTGAAGGTATTGTGGTGACTACTGGGACAGTAATAGAAAAAAGCAGAAAGATTAAAGGGAAAAATAGGAAACCTGTTCGCAAATATAAGAAGAAAAGACAGAGGAAAATGATCTTTCAAGAGCATGTAAATACAGAAGTAACTGATGTTATAGAAACTCTAGATAGTTTAATACAGGAGACTTCATCTATTGAGGTTGCTGGTGGCCTCACCGATCCTCTAGCTGAAGGCCCCCCCGGTGTCAGCACCTTGGATGGAGGACCCCTTTGTTCTGAGGCTGGTGGGATAGAACCTCTTGAACCAAAGGATGAAGTTACAAGTAATAGGCCTATTGAAAAAATAGTACTTAATCCATCGGCATCTACTTTTTGGCCTTTAGCGCATGTGACCACTAATTCATCTACTGTAACACTAAAAACTTCCAACCCATGTGTGGATACTTTGTCACTGGATTTTCTCCCCTTATTCGATTTAGACCTTAATATGAATAGATCATGGTTGCTGAATTCCTTCAAGGACATTGAATGCTTAAAACTTATTTTGTCAAGCGACATTGATTTGGTTTCAATAATGGGGTTTGAAAATGGTCCGCGCGTAAGGGTAAAATTCTGTTAAAAAATAATTGCGAATCTTGTCCTCCAACAAGCGGAATCATTTCAACGTAGAGGGATTGATGTGCTGCCCTTTATTAATAATGGAAATCATATGTTCTTTAGAAAAGGAGCTTCTGAGCTGGGACTTGGGCAAGAAGACCCAATTATTCAAAATAAAGATCTAAAGATACGGGTTTCTAGAGGAAAGCGTATGGTCTCTCAGGTACCTTCTCCCCCTGAAAATCTTCTTATTTCCATGACAGAAGATAATCAACACTGGAATTGGCTTCCTGGAGTTTTATCCAGTAACACATCGAACAACTTAAGACCGTTTCTACATCTTTAACAGTCAATTAAAAATCATATCCTGGAATGCTGCAGGATTACATAATTGTCCTCAGAAGTTTGATTATCTGTTCTCTCTGAATGCAGATGTGCTATGTAATCAGGAAACATGGTGCAAAGATTCTCTTTATGGGGGGAAAAATTATTTTGTATTCGAGGCCCCAGCCACACCCTCAAGAAAAGGGCACGCGAAAGGAGGAATAGCCTGTTTTTTATCAAACTCATTACAATGGCAATTTTCCCATTATAAGGACACTAGTAATCTTTTTCAATCAATTACTATTAATAATTTAGTGTCCACAGGTAGACGGTCCTCTCTTGTAATTCTTAATGCATATATCCCACCTGAAGAGATTTTTAATACCGTTCTGAAGCGAATGTTTTCTTATGTCAAACAACTACTGGAGCTCGATCACCCCCCATATATATTACTTACGGGTGACCTAAATAGTAAAGTGTCCACTTCGAGTATAGACTTGTTTAGAAGTAAATTTAAGGAAGAAGCATACAATATACCCCAAGCAATCTTTCCTAGTAAAATGAAAACTAACAAAAGAGGAAAGATATTACTTGAAGAACTTAGCTATGTAGAGGGGTTAATTGTAAATGGTAGGATGCCCTCTGACACTCCGGCTAAGTTTACACATAATTCCTGTAGGGGTGAATCTATTTTGGACTATGTAATTACGGATTATGATTCATTTTCTTATGTTCAGGACATGATGGTCTCTCAATCTTGTTTGAGCGATCATAATGTGATTAATATAATAGTTTCATTACATACCCCAGATACTGAATCATGGTCTATAATTAATAAAGGTGTTTCAATTCATTGCAAGTCTGGAAGGTGTTTCTGGGACCCTTCAACTATGAAAGACGTACAAAATATTCTTGCCCAAACCTTACTTGATCTAGATGATTGGCAGGGTAGGGAATTTTCATGTTTTGAAACTCTTAAGGAAACCCTTACCATGAGAGCTAGGAAATTAAGTAAACCTAAAAAGCCATATCTCCCTCCTAGTTTATTATTACCCCTAAATAAGGAAATAAATAAACTCGTAAGGCAACAGTTCATTAGTAGAACTAAGGAAAATGAGTATAAGATAGCCTTATTAAGAAGAAGGCGAGCTAGACTTAGAATCAAATTAAAAAGAGAAAAAGAAGATTCTCTCTGGATCAGGTTAAGAGAGGCATCGGCCTTTAATAAATCTAGAGAATTCTGGACCCTAATAGGGAAGGGATGTGGGGTAAGAACTTCCCCTATCCCTATCTCTATTGCCGAAAATGTCTGGATATCATTTATATCCAGTTTGTATGCTTCTAATAATGTAGAGGGGGATAGCTGGGATTTAGCCCTAAATAGTCAGCCTATTATAGAGCTCCCATCTGAGAAAACGATCGCTTCGGTGATAAAGAGTATGAGTGCGTCCGGAGCTATGGGCCCGGATGAGCTGCCCATGTCTATAATAAAGCAAGACGTTACATCCTGGAGTAGGATTCTCCTTCCAGTATTCCGTGCGTGCTTTTTACTGAGATCAGTCCCTAATTCGTGGAGGGGAAGTATATTAATCCCGATATTCAAAAAAGGAGAGCGGGATAGCCCTGGGAACTATCGTTTAATTGCTCTTTTAGATTCGATAGGGAAAATTTTTGCAAAATGTCTTTTGATTTTAATCTCCGAATGGATGGAAGCGAATGACATCCTACCTTTGGAACAAACTGGATTTCGTAAAGAGCATGGTACACTTGATAACTTAACAGCATTACAGGTGATTGTCGATAAATATGTACGTGTTCGCGGTGGTGGAATATATGCGGCATTCATTGATTTCTCCACAGCGTTTGATAAGGTCGACCGACCAACCCTGTGGAGAAAACTCGCTATTCTAGGGATGCCGTTATATTTGCTCGAACTTGTAAAAGCCCTCCACTCGAACACGTGGTGTAAGGTATTACAAGGTGGAGAAAGAGGTTTGTCTCAATCTATCCCCTCACCTAATGGGCTAAAACAAGGGTGCATATTGGCCCCTATATTGTTTTCTCTCTATACGGCAGACCTTCCTTCTTCCATTTCAGTGTGCGGTGGGATAGCCCCGATAATTGGAGGATCTCCTGTATCAATTCTAATGTATGCAGATGATATCCTCATATTAGATTTAACTCCGAAGGGCTTGTCTAACCGCTTATGTGCATTAAATCAATTTGCAGAAGCAAATTTCATGAAGATTAATGCTTCGAAAAGTAAAATCATGTGTATTTTTGGAAAGAAAAAATGTAGGTCTGTAAATTACGGATGGGCCATAGGCGGACATAAGCTAGAGGTGGTAAAAACCTACACCTTTTTGGGTAAAATAATATCAGCAAACTTAAGTGAGAAACTCCATACAGATCATAACTCGCGTAAAGCATTAGCCCATGGTATGGGATTATGCTCCTTGTACAAGGCTACAGGGAAGAGACACCTTACACTATTTATGGAGGTATTTAGGGCAAAGATCCCTGCAACTTTATTGTATGGGTTAGAATTAGTAGAGTTAAAACACTGGGGATTTTTACATAGAATGGAAGGAAAGATATTAAGAAGAATTACTTCCATTAATACAGCTTGTTCTGTATCCTCATGTAGATTGGAGTTCGGACTCAGAAGTTGTTGGGTACAGGGGCTGATAGCTCTGGTAAGGTGGGTAGCTTGCATAGCTAGAGGTAAAAAGGATTCCTTACGGGAAGCCATAAAAAATGAGCTTCTGGGCAATTTCAATGAGTTTTCCCTGTTAGTAAAAAACTTTAGAGAAGCAGTAATTCTGTTAGAGCTGGATGTAAGTACTCTGTTCCTACTTACTCCCTCCGAACTAAAATCTAAATTAAAAAGTGCATCTTGGGAGCTCAGTTATAAATTGGATATGATTGCCCAACAAGGAAAATCGGAAAGGCAACTTCTTTTAAACACATATACATTAAAGCTGCCACAACAATACCTCACATGGAATATCCCCCACAGAGTCCGTAGGTTTTGGTACCTGTTAAGACAAGATTTGCTTCCACTAAATCCACTTTTAGCTAAATGGTATGGTGTATCTCCTATATGTAATCTTTGTCATAATGCTGTACAGGATCGTAATCACGTTCTGTTTATCTGTCCTGTTTTACGCCCATTGCGTTACAAATGGTTGAAACCTATCTGTTTACAATTAGGAATTTTAAATGTAAACACTTTTTTTCATGCACTTTACTGTCCTCCAAATGAAATGTTCTGTTTTAAAGTTTTTAACTTTTTTAAAGGTTTTTTAAATATTTATTGAATGAAATATAGAGAAATATCTGTCAATTGTCAGACCAGTGTATATGATGTATCTTCTTCTCATCTGTTTGTCTGTGATTTTATTGTAAGTATTGTTGTATAATTGTGTCTTTATTTTATGTGGCCCTCTTTGAGAGCCAAAACATAATAAACTTAAACTTGTGAAGAAAGAGGTGCATTATCTTGGACACAATATTGAAAAAGGTCTGAGAAAAGTGACTGATGACAGAATCAGAATCATCAGGGAAATGAAAGCCCCAAAGACCCAGAGGGAAGTGAGAATGTTCCTGGGTATGGTGGGTTATTGTCGTCAGTGGATAATTAATTTTTCGCTGATAGCAAAGCCACTGATTAAGCTGACAAAAAGTGAAATGACAGACCCATTGGAACTAGATGGAGAACAAATGGCAGCATTTGAAGAGCTCAAAAATAGAATGTGTGAGGCTCCAGCTTTGGGTATGCCTGACTACGAGAAGGAGTTTGAATTGTACTGCAGTGAGAGAAATGGATGTGCACTTTCAGTGTTAATTCAGAAGCATGGATTACTGAGAAGGCCTATTGCGTACTTCTCATCGACACTTGACCCTGTAGCTGTGGGTTTACCAGGTTGTCTGAAATCTGTGGCTGCAACATGCAGGAGTCTAGAACAGAGTGAGGGAATCATAATGGGATATCCTGTAAGGGTATTCGTACCTCACAATGTGGCAATTCTTTTGACAAGAAGCAGAACTCAGTACATGTCACATAGTCGGCTGACTAAATATGAGAAAGTGATTCTAGGAGCATCGAATGTGACTCTTGAGAGATGTGTAAATGTGAATCCAGCGACACTTTTGCCGGATATTGAAAATGTGGGTGTGAAGACAGAAGATGATCACGATTGTTTGGATGTGCTTGATTACTGTACAAAACCGAGACCAGACATAAGGGATCTTCCCTTGCATGAGAGTGATCATGTGTTGTTTGTGGATGGTTCATGCCTGAGAAATGATGATGGTGTGCTATGTGCAGCATATGCGGTGTGCAAAGTTTCAGAGGTTATGTAAGCATCACCATTGAAAGGAGTGAAATCTGCACAAGTTGCTGAATTGGTGGCATTGACAAGAGCTTGTGAAATTGGGAAAGATTTGAGGACGACTGTGATGACTGATAGTCAGTATGGATTTGGAGTTGTGCATGATTTTTGCCAGCTTTGGCTACAAAGAGGTTTCTTGACATCGAGTGGAACTCCAATAAAGAATGCTGAAGTGATTGGGAAATTACTTGAGGCGATACAGCTGCCTAAGGAGTTAGCAGTTGTAAAGTGTGCTGCCCATGGACAGGGAGAGGATTTTGTAACGGTTGGAAACCGTTATGCCAATGACATTGCTCAATACTGTGCGAAGTACAATCAGTCTATTAATCGGGAACGAGAGGGTGAAATGTCTTTTTGCTCTGTGATGTTTACTAATGTCTTAGAGACATGGGATGAAGTGAAGCAGTTGCAGGATGAGGCAGGAGAGGAAGAGAAAAAAGATTGGATTAAGGCAGGTTGTGCCCCGAGAGAGACAGACCATGTTTGGGTCTATAGGGATGGCAGACCAGTAATGCCAAACTCCATTTTGTCGTCAATGGCAAGAATGTATCATGGCCAGGGACATTTGGGGAGGGATGCGATGATCAGGTCGTTCAAGCAGACCTGGTACAATGCAAAGTTTAGGACAATTGCAGAGAGCATCTGTCAAAGGTGTTTGATTTGTCAGCAATTTAACACTGGGAAAAAGACAGTGGTGAGTCTGGGAACAATAGGCAGAGAAGGAGGTCCTTTTACAAGAATGCAGATTGATTTCATTGAAATGCCCCAAGTGAACAGACTGAGATATGTTCTAGTGGTAGTCTGTTTGTTTTCAAGATGGGTTGAGGCCTATCCGACTAGGAGAAATGATGGAATAACAGTGGCAAAGTTACTGTTAAGGGAGTTGATTCCTAGGTACGGGTTTCCAGTAACGATTGAGTCTGATAGAGGTGGACACTTCTATAATGAACTCATGAGTTTGATTTGTGAAGCATTAAGCATACAGCAGAAGCTACATTGTGCATACAGACCAGAGGCTTCTGGTGTGGTTGAGCAGATAAACGGCACAATCAAGAACAGGATTGGTAAAATGTGCTTAGCCACTGGAATGAAATGGCCCGACGTCTTGCCTCTAGTGCTAATGACTATTAGATCTACTCCAGATAGAACTACTGGTTTAAGTCCGCACGAAATAATCATGGGACGTGCAATGCGCCATGCATTTGTACCTGTCAATAAGTTGATGACAATAACTGATGACATGATTTTGGATTACTGTAAAGGCCTGGCTGACGCAGTTCATTCTGTGTTTCACCAGGTTGGAGAAGAAGCTACCACACTTGAGAAGAAGCAAGCCCATGATCTGAGTCCAGGAGACTGGGTGAGGATTAAGGTGCACAGAAGAAGAAATTGCTTGGTTCCAAGGTGGGGAAGGCCGAGACAAGTCATTCTGACTACAACAACTGCAGTAAAGTGTGCTGGTGTGAAAAACTGGATACATGCAAGTCATACTCTGAGAGTTCCAAACCCAAAAGAGGGAACTGGTAAAGAGTACTTTGAAGAATCGGATTCCAGTGATGATGAAGATACAGAACAAGTGAGAAAAGAAGCAGAAAAGGCTTCAAGAGAACCATTGGGAGTCTCAGAAAGGAGATCTGATTCTGAAAGAGAGCCTGAAGTTTCAAAAAGCAGTGAAGAAAAAAGAAAAGAAAAGAGCAATTCCACAGAGATTACTCCTGAATCAGAAGAGGAGGAGACTGAAGAACCACTTGAGATTATACCTGAAGAAGCAGGGTCAGAAGAAGATAGAGAGGGACAGATTGCGGAAGACCCCCGAGGAGGTGTAGGGAACCTTCTTGACAAGCTAGGTGAAGGGACAAGTAGACAGCAAGAAGATTGCGTGTCGGAGACCCGAGGAGGGAAAGGAGTAGGGAAGTCTCAAACAGTGGTGAAAGAAACTGTGGAGAAAAAGAAAACTGCTAGAAAACGAAAACAGGAGGCACTTGAAACAGAATTGGATGAGTGTGAGAATGAACAAACAGAGGGTCGAGTTCTAAGAAAGAGAACTTGGATTGGAGAAAGAAATAATAAAGAAATTAGGCCGAAAAAGGTGATAAGAGGAGATCGTTGGCCCAACAACAGAGTAAAGAGATTGAGATACAGAGTAATAAGAGCAAATACATCAAAAGCTGAACAAGTGAATGAAGTATCGAGTCAAAATGAAGTAAAAAGAAAGGAGCAAGAAGAATCAAGAGAACCTGAGGAAATAAAAAGAATAAGAAGACCCAACCAAAAGTACAGATCACCGGAATGGTCTTATGTGGCACTGTCTGAAGAAGGAGAAGAAGAAAAAGTGACTCGAGATAATCCGGAGGGGATCTTGAGAAAAGTGGTTGAGGAAAAGGAAGAATCTATTGGAATCTTAAAAGTTATCCTGACTGACATTGGAGAAGAGTCAGATGATGTACAAGATGTTGTTGATGATCTCTTACAATTTGATGTTACTGAAGAAGAAGGAGTGAAAACTGATGAATATCCAAATTGAGTGAACTGAGAAATCACTTGGAGAAAAGTGAAAGGAGAAAGTCTGAAATTCAGTTGTCTGAAGTAATCCAAAGTTGGGAAATTACAGTAGTGGAGTAGTAGAGGCTAAGTCAAAAGACAAGGTCAAAGTAGTAAAATGGCTAACATAGAGGATAATCAAAGTAGATGTGCCTTCTTTAAAAGATGGTGTAGAATGTGCTGCTGCTGTACTGGATTATTAATGCTACTATGGGGAGTTTTAGTTTTATTAGTTACTTTTAAAGTTACATTTGAAATGCATACAGAAAATATGACAGATATAGAGAAGAATTCGCAAAAAGTAGTTCCGACTAGAATTAATAATACTTACATACACGAAGATAGGTCAATTAATAATTTTTCTAGTAATGTTTTTTCGAAGTTGTTATATGAATATGTGAAAACAATGGAAGTTAGGGATTGCTACGTTTGTATGCAATTACCTGCATCCGTTTCAGAGGGTGTTACTTATCATCATTTGCCAGCTACATATGGTATTTCATGTAGTATATTAAGTAGTGTTTTCTATTTGTTAGGGAAGATAGATTATAAGATGTCTAACAGAGATAGTATTTTTGGGCATTTGCCAATGAACAAAGAGCTGAATCCAGCTAAAGAAGCTAACACTTTTGGTGAATTTTTTATTGAAGAGAAAGGATTAACATTAGATTACATTTTTAAGAATAATTTAACTTGCAGTCTGAAAGAAGAGGAAAAAGCTTTCCTGAATATGGTAGAGGAAAGGAGATTGAACATGCATGAGAAAGCAGGGAAACATGAAGTAAGTGAGACAATTTGGGACATTGAGATGGGAAAAGAATTGAGAAATGGGGCTAGTCCAACTTTAGCTCTAGATGCACCACAGAAGGGTAAGTTATGCATTACAAGGAGGAAATCCCAATATGATACATATTTTGTTGGGACTAGTGAGTGCCATGATACATACTTCATTGCAACAGGTTGGGGTTTCAGAGGTGGAGAAGATACAGTTTTCCCAGGAGTGTACTATGTTTGTGGGAACAAGGCTTATTACAAGTTGCCTGACCATTGGTATGGCACGTGTTATGTGGGCCTGGTCTTTCCAAAGATTTTCCATATAGATAAAATAAGAGATGTAGAATATATTAATTTACTAATGCGTTTCAAGAGAGAAACCTGGTCTGAAATAGTGGGTGATATTTTTGGGGTTTTAATTCCAGCAGTGGGAATTTCTTTAAATGCTTATGGAATTCGGAAACTGTCAACAGTGGTGGATCGCTTATCAACAAATACCGCTGGGGGGTTTCTTTTAGTGAATACGGAATTAAGTGCCGTACGTGCCATGTCAATGCAAAATCGACTTGCCCTTGATATTCTATTGGCCAAGGAGGGTGGAGTTTGTGGAATGCTGAAAGTTCAACATTGTTGCACTTACATTCCAGATGAAAGTAAAGACCTGAAGGTCTATATCAAAAATATTACTGATTTGCATGAAGAATTAGTACCACTTGAAGCTGAAAGTTTATGGACTAAAATAGCTAATAAGGTGATAGCTGTTAAAGATTTTATTGCAAAAATAGGTAGTACTATTATAGGTAGAATATTGTTTCCTTTAACTTGTATAATTGTTGCTTTATTGATACTGAGATTAGTGTGTGTGTGTTGTAAAAACAGGAGAGGGAAAAAGAAATTAAATAAAGAGAAGAAAAACAAAAGGTTGAAAAGAGAACCACAAGAAATTGAATTAGAAGAATTGAGGGAGAGTGTTTATTTAGAAACAAAGAGGGATGATGAAAGAGTGACTGGTGTGTAGTGTTGTGTAAGGAGAAAAAGACATTTCCGATTTCTCCTAAAATGGGACTAAATTTTCACTAATTTTTTTGGGGGTTTATTTGGTGATAAAATCACCAAAGGGGGGATTGCTAGAGCAGAGTTTTCAGTTTGAAAATTAACTGGGTTTTGAAGCTCTGGCATGTCTATTTGTTATATTAATTTATTAATTATTAAATATTAATTATTTGTCTTGTGTAAGTGTTTATACTAATCAACTCGTTTGTTTTAACAAGAGAGAATTACACGTGGGAACGCATAAGTGTGCTGTTTAATAATAATGTGTGTGTTTACATGTTTAAGGATTGCTGTGTGCTGTTTATTTTTAAGCACAAAACGCTTTTCGAATTAATGCTTTTCTATGTTGCAAGAGCTAGATAATTACATACACATAAGGGTATTAGTGGGGTTAACACTGTTCAATCACTATGCTGTGGTAACGTTGTTTTTGTCTCTTTTAATTAAGATGGTCTATTGTGGCCTATTGTGGCCTAAGTAAAGATGGCCGACATATAGAGCCTGGCCTCGAGTAGAAAACTGTGACGAGAGAGAGCCTTGCTGAATATGGTCCTGAAGTCAGCTGACCACCGTCCTTGCTTTGCCTGGTTAAAACTTTCCGTGAGGACAGCAGCAGTTTTGGGCGATCTCCAAATGAAATGAAATGTCCTTGGCAGCTTTGGGAAACAAAGGAGCTTTAAAGAAAGACTCTGAACTATGATCTCATTGCCGAGGAGATGTGGAAACTACAAGATACAATTGTATTTTTTGGTTCCTGTTCCGTTATGTTTATTTTGTGATTTTTCCTGAGCAGAGATTTTCAAATGTAGCGATGCTACATCCTTTCCTTCTCGCTTTGCTCAGAGGTTCGACGGAAGAAGTCAATACAAAATGTGTCTTTCCTTTGTTTAATTCACTATAAGAATTGTTAGCCTAGAGAGGGTTTTTGCCACTTGCCATTTGCCTTTTGCCGCGTTCCGAATCTGCGTTGGTGAGGATCGTTGCTGAGAGGACTTCGTCTTGAGAGACTTTACCGAGAGACTTGTCCTGACCCGTTCTGACATTTAGCTAGAATAGGTAACTATGAGAACAAGCATTGGCATAGCCAATAGGTCTCGCCTTTGGGAACTTATAAGTGTTTAGCCATGCAACAGTTAATGTTGTTGCACCAAGGATATTGTGCTGCATAACTAAATACTTATAAGGTCCCAAAAGCGAGACCTATTGGCTATGCCAATGCTTGTTAGCCTTGTAATGTCATTGCTGCTGATGCCAGGGAAGCCGTAAAGACGCGTTTGCAGCCGGCATGTTAAAACCATTAAACGATATAGTGCTTGGAGGCTGTAATTAAAGCCTTCTGAGCAACAACACACATAACAAGGGGTGTCGACATGGGAGGTTACAAAATGAGACAAGGCGGTACTAAGGTGGGACTACTAAGCCTTTTGACCAATGAACAGCCATAGTTTACAGTGGACAATGACAAAAGCTACTGAAAAATGTGGATGGAGAGTGGTTGGAGCTTCAACTCCATACTCCAACACAGCATGGCTCGCAGGCTCGACCTAAACAACAAAGACAAGAAAGTTGGGCAAGAACAAGGGGATTCGAGGTTGTTGGGGGAGTAAGGGTCAAGATGGAAAAGGGGGATAGTTTGGGCATACCATCCTTCTAAAAAAACCTAAATAAAACAAACCAAGTGAGACCATCAGTGATTTGGTCTTGAGAAGATTTTTGATATCATAGGACAATTTTCAGGTTGGATTTGTCAACTTAATGAATTCTACTAATTTTGGAAATTTCAAACAACCAGCTAGGTAGTACATGGCCATCAAAATCTATGTCTTTTATAACCTGTTTACGTAGGACAGCGGTATACAGCACACAGCAAACAGTGCACCACATCCAACGGGTGCAGCAGGACAGAAAGCAATGAAAGTGCTGAAGGAAGTTTTTCCATTAGTGAATGAAAACCTTTCACAACAATGAGCAGGCCATACATCTAGCCATGTAGGCTAGTGTAAACGAAGTGTGACTGTGTAGTGCCAATTGCACACACCTATGGCGCTTTCTTTGTTTGGGAATCAGACCATGCACAGAATGCACCTTTTCTCAATCTACAGTTGATCCCTGTTTCTACAAACAGAAGTTTGCTTCTGTAAATCTGTCTCTATGAGGCTGAAAGTATGACCAATTTTAAGCATGAGTAAACATGCTGGCACTGACAGTGCCCTATAAATGATTCTACATCATCACGCATGGAATAGTGTACATTCTTAAGGTGTTAGAGCCACTCCACCTTGGTATCTAGTTATACTTCTATTATGTATTCTACTCTACACCCTCAATAAGATGCTTAGTTCTTGGAAAACTAAATTAAAAGTTAATTGTCACCACCCCACATGTCTGTCTTCTCCAATGCAGAAATGCAACTTTTCACATCTGTTGAAAGGTTTTGTCTCCTTTTTGATTGGCAGAGATCCCAGGCAGTATGCACAATATATTTTTCAGAATATGATGCTCTTTCAGGGACATAGACATGAAACTGTGTGGGCAGTGATTAAGGATTTAAGAAAGTGAAGTAGATGAGGAAACCTCTCTGGGCCAAAGCCTAGAGGTGGCCACGAGCGGATTGGTTAATAATATTGATGTATTGAGTAACAGAAGAGCGGACAACTATGGCTCCCAAAACAGCTGTAGTTCATTAAAGAGTCACTTGAAGCATTGAAGGAAGCAGCACCAACAAGTGGCGATGAAAAACACCACTATGAAATTCTGCCGGAAAATGTGTTTACAACCTGTGGAAGATTACAGAGAAACAGAACTACAGCAGCGCCCACCTCTCTGGTCAGTACCTCAAAGGAGAATTAGTAGAATATGTCACTTTCTCATAATGACAACTATCATGACGTAAGCAGGATTTGTTTTCCTTCAGTTTAACCCATGGAGCCTGAATATCAACATTGAAGGGAGTAATGGCCCTGTACCTAATAATGCATCAATTCTCGTGGCACAAGAAGAATGCCAGGAACCCTAATGCCAACTACCAAAATGGAGAGCCTTTCCCTTTGTTAGCCACTGAAATATAGGCATAATTGTGGTGCTTAAGACTGTTCACACCATGGATCTCAGGTGCAAGTACGTATGCTGCGTTACTGATAGCTATTCCCCTAATCAATTCACCTGTAACTAAATTGGTTTCACATTTTTAACTATGGAAATTCCTACGGTTTCTAGTTCGCGCATTGAGCCTGGGTAGGAACGCACAGCTAGCTGTTCTATTGTTCTTAACTCCTTACCTTGTGACGATTTGTCGGAGTCTAATATTTTTGAGACGATATAAGTGCAGGACGATATTTATTTAACTTCGATGTTATGATAGACCAGTTTTGTTCGCAGCAGCGTCGGAAGACGCGGAAAGCAGGGACCATGGGCGGACGGGAACAATAACACGTGGATAAATCGTTCGTTATTATCTGCTCTCGCGCAGATTATGTATATGAAAAATGTTTAGCACGCCCCACTCTCTCAGCTGTCTGACAGCTGAATGCGGTCTCGCAGGAGTGTGGCTGTCAGACATCAGAAGAAAGGGTTCAAGGTTGAAAGGGGTCTGTCAAACACAACTCGAACAGCAGTTACTTTTATTTTTATTAAGAGAAATGACATACACACATGCCAACCTTGGCAGTGGGCACAGAGCGGCTAGCAGTAAAATACACCTTCCTAGGTTTTTAATGGTTACTCGCATTAGACCCTCCTGGAACTGCAATGCGCGCGGCTTGTTTTCCTGCCAAGAAAAATAGCTTCTGGGGCATTTAGGGGCCCGCAAACAGCACGATGAGCCTGGGAGGAAAAGCCACTTCAAGACAGTGTGCTCAGCTTGAGACCGACATCCGGAGATAAGTTATGAAGTGATAGGAAGCAAACATCAGAGGAAAGCTATTTTATCAGCTAGTATAAATTTGAGAAGTTATGCTTGTATGATAAAGTGACACGAAGGTTTTTTTCAATTGGACAAACACCGTACTGAACAGAATAAAATCCAAGGTTCAAAAGCTGAGACATGAAGGCGCAGCTGAACAAATACAGTGCCCATTCGCAGACACCAACTGGTACTGGCCGTCTATTCCAAAAAGGGAGTATGGTATTAGCAAAACAAGCTTTGGCAACGCGGCCGCGAAAGTGAAAGTGATCGCAATCGCGATTACGATCGCGTGCAACGGAGGGCGCGCGTGCACGTTCACGTGCACTGTAGCTTTAGGCCAGGCAGCACTTTGAAAAAGCCTCTTTACAAAATGTCTCGGCCAGATCAGCGCAAGCGCTGAATCAGGCGAGACCTAAAAATGATTTATTCTGATTGATTTTCTTTGACTAATTTTAGATAAAGCAATATAATTTTGAATATGGTGTTGGTTATTATTTCTTGTCAATTGTTGAATATTATATTTTGATTATTATTGTATAGATTGTTTAGATTATGTTTAAGGGCAGTCACAATAACTAGATCTTATCGACCCCGATATAGATGCAGGGTGTTTAGGTGTTTTTCTTTCCACAGGTTATTGCTGGTAGAGTATTTGAGCGTATGTTAGTGAAATGGGCCCTAGGTATGAAGAATGTATGTGCGTGTAACTGTGAGATTACTCTATCCGTGGAAGTAGGGATATTATATACACCCTGATCTCTATCATTTGTATATACGCTGTTAGAGAATTCCTAAGTGCTTAATGACAAAGATTGCATGCACTGTTGTGCTGGTGTTTGATGACGGTGAGCAGGAACACTCATTTTTGGGGACCAGCAATTCTCACTTATTTGCCTCATAAGACTTCGACTCAGAGCAAGAAATACAAAGGTAGAAGAGCGAGAACGAAGGGGCATATTATCAAGCCAGGCGATAAAATTATCGCCGCTTTAGCGGCAGAAAACTGCCTCTAAAACGCCGATAATGGGCTTGATAATATGCTCTATGGAATTCCAATTGAAGCCCATGTTAGATGTCCTTCACATCTAACATGGGCTTCATCTTGCTGATAGGGCGTTGGTTTTATCTCCGCTTTTCTGGCTTTTAAAGCCAGAAAAGCAGAGATAAAGCCCTTGAGGATATGCCCCCAAAATGTGCAATAGAATTGCGCATTTCAACAGATATTTGTCGCATGAATCATTGTCTAAAATTTCTTACCTCTAAAGACTGCCTAAATTCCCTGTTTTTCGTGCTATTTATGCAAAAGATATTTTACAGAGTAGCTCTCCATGCACCCAGGAGGCGAACAATTATATAATATTGTTGTTGCAGTTTCAACTGTTTTAAATCGCTCTGGGAGTTTTGTTTCGCCGTTGTTGTTGCAGTATGCACTGCTTTTTGAGGCACAGGGAGCCGCGCATGGAACGCGAGGCTGTAAACTGCTGCTGAAGTTTCAAGAGAATTCTGTAGGGACCTTGGTAATAAGTGCTGAATGAAGTCGTTGGCAAGCCAGTATTTTTATGAAATAACTTGTCTGGAAAATTGCTCTGTGGTAACAGCAAATATAAAATATTGGGGCATATTATCAAGCCAGGCGATAATGGGCTTGATAATATGCTCTATGGAATTCCAATTGAAGCCCATGTTAAATGTGAAGGACGTCTAACATGGGCTTCGATTGGAATTCCATAGAGCATATTATCAAGCCCATTATCGCCGTTTTAGCGGCAGTTTTCTGCCGCTAAAGCGGCGATAATTGTATCGCCTGGCTTGATAATATGCCCCCTAGTATCTGATGAGGACACCTGCCCATGGCTGACTGTGCCCCCTGCCATCACCGCCTTGTCTCTCTTGCCCCATACTTTTTTTTTCCGTTTAGGTAGTTTCAGTAGGCCCTTATGACAAATGACCCCAAACTGCAAATGTAGTTCTCCTTAGCGACACAGTATATATACGCGGGGACAGGGTAGACCTTAAACTACTTGTCCCACTGTGGTCACCAAGAGACACTCGTATCCTTCACTTTATCACACCCCCAGCTGGCGGCAACTTTGATGTTGGTTTGCGGTGCATTAGCAGAACACGGGCCAATGCCTATTGACAAGTCACAATAATTGGTGACCTATATTAAATAGGGTTGCTTTACATTTCTAAATGGTGGTGTTGACGGGCATTACCTAATTAGTGGTATCAATGTTAACTACTAACGTCAGCATGAGCGAGGGCGGAAGAGGAGATGACTGCACCCACCATCGATGCACCTGTCGCTTATTTATACAGTGCTTATTAACAAGCATGTAACGTCGTTTATACTGTTTGGTTCAAGTAATTGTCTAGTGTTCACAGTCAGTAAGTCATTGAGAACTACATAACACAAAATGTTGTTTGTGTTCTCAAATACTTATGAAGAGCACAATATTTGTAATCAGTTAGTGACTGAAACCAGTATAAATTGTGTGTTATATCACTACCCACGGTTTCTAATATAGGTCTTTTGTGTTTTTTTCTTATATGTGGGATGTCTGTTCTTATTTTTACTCTAGATATAAAAGTGCATTTGAGTTGTTTTTCTTTTCAGCTAAATAACTCTGACTGGGTCTGTGATCTTTATTATATCAATAAGAACTGTACTGTACTGCATCTAGTCTCAGTGCTCGAACAACATCCATTAATCTGGACATTGAAGGCTCAACAAAGCACTGGGAAAATTAAGGTAAATTGGGATAACTTTCCATCAAAAGTGAGTACCTTTTGTCCCCGTTTGTAGGCAATAATGGCAATGTTCTCTTTGATTTTGATGAATTATTCCCAGATCCCAAACGTGTCCCATCTCCGACAACAGAAATGCACTGTATAATGGAAAAACAATTTAGCTGTAACCTGATTTTCTAAACAGAAGGAAACACGTGCTCCCGCAGAGGACAAAGCAAAGGAACACATTCCATAGTTCTTTTAGCAATAATTCCAGTTGATTAGGAAGTGTAGAAAAGTCCTTTTACAAGTCAGAAAAGTCCCTCCAACTCACTATGGGGCATATTAACAAGCCAGGCGATAAAATTATCGCCGCGTTAGCGGCAGAAAACTGCCGCTCAAACGGCGATAATGGGATTGATAATATGCTCTATGGAATTCCAATTGAAGCCCATGTTAGATGTCCTTCACATTTAACATGGGCTTCAATTGGAATTCCATAGAGCATATTATCAAGCCCATTATCGCCGTTTTAGCGGCAGCTTTCTGCCGCTAAAGTGGCGATAATTTTATCGCCAGGCTTGTTAATATGCCCCTAAAAGTTTTTGTTGGCCTTTTTAGCGGGAGATTGAAAGCGATGTCTCCCTCCAATTTACGAGTCACAAAAGTATGTATCAATATTTATTACCACAGTAGCAGTTGCACACCTTTGATCAAGTACTAACCACTAAGTGTTCGTCGCATTTGCTTCACAAAGACAAAGCTGTCCCACAGGATACAGGTTGTGGAGCCAGCTCTAGCAACATAAAAAGCTTGGTTTAGGAACTTGTTCACATTAAGGGATTAATAGGTTTTGTCCAATGCAAGATATAAGGATTGTGCAATAAGCAGATAAGAGAGTGAAGAGAAGCATAAGGTTTAGTGCATACACCGCAGTCAGAGCATACCAACTGCCAGGTCAGGAGCGTGCAAGCTCCACACTCGACATTCTAGAACTTTGTGAGCACAAGGTAGGTTCCACTCTTCTAGTCTCTTCTACAATGTTCTGGTATCTTCTATAGTGCAAGTGACATAGGTGATGGGCAGATACCAAACATCTCCCTTTTTTCACAACATATGTTTTTCCCAGATTCCCACCTCAGAAAGCATACAAAACACACAGCAGTGAATAACACATTTGAAAAAAGACAAGCTAATAAAACAAGTATGTTAAGTAAGGATTTTCATTCATGGCGTCAAAAAGTTTTAAATTATTTTTATTTATTTATTTATTTATTCATAAAGCACACACATAATTTCCCGAGGGATATCCTGGCAGTGGAATCAAACAAGGAGACTCTTCAGAAAATGCCCTTAAAAGGGTACAACCATGTTTTCAAATGCTTATATAACACAAAAAGGTCCTCCATAAGACATATTTCCAGAGGAAGAGAATTCCAGTAAAGTGCTGCCAGATGGTCAAACAAACAAGAGTTAAAATTAGATGAGTATCACATTACACTTCCAAAGATAAGGGGAACTCGCTGTATTACTTGACTAAGAAATCTTTTAGGAAACTCAGGGGGGAACCATCCATCCTCTCTCTGACCCGAACCACAGTGTTTTCACCCTTATGTAACACAGGACTGTCATTTGTATTTTCACTTTCTGACCTTGCCTCACTGTTGTTCTAATGTGTCTCCCCATTCTTTCCAGGCCAGTAATATATCACCACCCTCCCCAGATTCCATATTCTACCATCCTGTGTCTTGACCTCATTGCCAAGTAGCTTTATAATTTTCATGGGTTCAGTAAGTTTTGATCATTGTTTGTTGCCAGTTGAGCTTTCATTCCTACGCAATCACCCACTTTAAATTCAATAACTTTGAACCTTTGTAATTTGTCAAGCATCTCTTTGTGGCTGCCTGCAACTCCACCTCTTTATTTCCCCACTGTTGGCCTACGTTAACCCTCACCCTACCTTTGCGCTACTTCATCCACCAAGGTACCAGTCTAGAATTGGGTTTCCTATACTTTAACAACTCAGAGGGAGTTATACCTGTATGATGAGGAGCTACGTGATAAGCCTCTATTCGCCTCCGAACCTCATTCTACCAGCTCAACTAATTTGATATTGCACCCACTTTGAGTCTTTTGTTAAATCTTTCAATTGTCCCATTGGTTTCTGGGTGATACAGGGCACCAAGTTTGTGTGTTAATCCATTAAATTGCATATATCCCTTCATTTCTCTGGGCCAAACCAGACCACCGTTGTCAATTAAAATGGTGTTGGATAGTCTCTCTCCTATAAAAAAAACCCTACCAGGAAGATTATAACTGAGGTCGAGCTGATGTTAGAGAAAAGTTTTAAATATGGCCATCTTGAATATAAGTCGACCAAAACTAGAATGTATGGGGGAATTCCTTTCTGCCATCAGTGGCTCAATGATATTAATTTCTACATCCATCCAGGGGCCGATAAGTTTGGTGCAACACTGCATGGGTGAAGTGTGCAATTTGCTACCTTATCACTGGTAAGAAAAGTCTATGCAATCCTTATCGCTCTCTCTTGCTTTGTTTTGGTGGTCTCCAGATGGCCCTTGGGTGCTGTGCCATTCAGTTTTTTCCTGAAGGTTTCAGGAGGTATCAATTTTGTGTTTCAAAAAAGGCATCCATCTACTTCTGATAATTCTTCTCTTACCATCCAATATGGCCTCAGTCACTCTTTATTCTTTTCTACAGTATCCCACCCCTGGATTACCAAACCTCGTACTTTAGTTAGAATGGGATCCATGTCTAACTCTTTTTCCAAATTTCCTCCTCAACCACCCATTTGATGATCACACACATATCTCCTTTGTACAATTATATATCCTCACATTGGTTATCACAGACTTTCTCTTCCTTTTCCCTGTCATGAACCAATTGGGACAAGCAGTCTGCTGCAAAGTTAGTTGTACCAGGGATATATTTGACATCAAATATGTACTCTTATTCATTAATGACCCATCTTTTCATTCCAGTGGAATTTGCCTCCAGCCCTTTTCTTGTAATTACCTTATTAAGTGGTTTGTGGCCTGTTTTTAACTTGAACGCAGTCCCCCAAAGAAAGTTCTGGGATTTGTTTATTACCCAGTACACTGCCAATGTCGCAGCCTTGGATCCTCAGGGTCGTATGTCGCTCTTTATGGTCCACCTCTTGATACCACCACGGTCTGGTTTGGATTCACAGACTCCATGGAGTGATCAAGCGGGGGAAGGGAAGGATGGGGACAGCAGGGAGGGAGACCTGTAATCAAGATAACATCCACTAAGTCACCAGGGTTACACGTAAACAGCTGTAACAAATACGCTTTATCTATACACATGCCATTCAGGCCCTTTGTACATAGTGAGTGTACCTGTAACAAAGAAAAAGGTTTCTGCTTGTTCCGTCAGCAGTCAAGTATTAGCAGGCTTCACTCAAAATCTAAGAACAAGAATCACACGATTATCAAGGGCAGGCCCCCCACCCATGTGGCCCTCTCACAATTGTGCCCAAAGAAACACCTACCCCGATATGAATGGAGCTTGGCTTTACAGGGGTACAGGGCTGACAGATAGGCACTTTCCCCTGTAGTAAAACAACATAAACACAGCACCCACTCACGAGCGGCTTATTAGAGTTCGTTTCGTTTCTTACTGAATTGCTTATGGCCAACTTAGAAACTTCAATTGGCGCTTAGCATCATGAAGACAATGTGTGCAGTTCCACTGTCTGATACGTCTCAGACCACAAGAAATATGAAAGCCCAAGGCGTTTCTTTGGAACGTCATAAAAGGTTTCTTGGAGTAGCCTGTCACACACACACTCAAACAAATCCACAATAGGTTATTTCCAATAGTTTGTTCACACTGAACCCGTTCCCGGGACCTGGCACTAACGTCTACCAACTCAATATGGAGCGCAGTTCAGCGCACTTAAACTTTGTCCTTTCGTCCTCACCTGGAAGAAGCCCCCAGCCGGGAGCCCCGCAATGAGTGAATATCTTGCCACTTCCGCTGCAAAGCAAATCATCAAGGATGCATTAGAAAAAGGTTTCGGTGCTGACCGCACCCTTACCAGACCTTCTAGCAACGTGTGCTTCCCAGCGGCTGGAGTAACCGGCATCCGTCTCGTGTGTTCTCCCCGGTAAATACTGTTCTTCCGGGTGCGCGCCGACGGCAGTGACACGCCCCTGCAGGGATTCCTGGGTAGTGTAGTTCCGGGCTTCCCCGAGGCTCGTACTTCCGAATGCCTCGTCAGTGTTCTCTGGCGTGGCTCCTGACAGCCAATGCCTTTTTTTCGATTTCAGTATAGATGACCACAGATTTCCTAAGAGCTCCTGAGGCAAATGCAATGGTTTCCTCACCTTTTCTACTTTCTTATAGAAGTACAGCCCCTAGCTCTTTTGAACTGGCATCTGTAATGATAATCTGTTTTCCTGGAACAAACGCTTTCAAGTCTGGTGAAGTGGTTAGAACATTCTTAACATCTTTAAATTCTCACTCTCAATGCCCAACCCACACAAAGGTTACCTATTTTTCAACAATTTGCACATTAGTCATGTTCGACTGGCCTAATTTGCTGATGGATTTATTACAAAATTCTATAATTCCCAAAAAGGAACTAAGCTTGTCTTTGGTTTTGGGTGCCGCTAATTTCATTATGGCGTTAACCAGATCTGCTTTAGGTTGTACCCCTTCAGAAGAATTTATGCCCAAGATAGTTTATTTCAGTAGATTGCAGTTCACATTTGTCTTTCCTTACTGTAAGTCCATACTCTTTGAATCTGTCCAAAACTTGTCTATGTCTTTCATTGTGCTGTGCCTGAGAGTTCCCAAATATCAGCACATCGACCTAACAAGAGAACAAGCCCGGGATTCCAGACAGTATATTAGACATGGCTCTCTGAAAGACTTACATCTCCGTTACCAGGCCTAGAGACATGCATTTAATTTGTATGCCCCCATGGGCGTGATGAAATCAGTGAGCTCTTGAGACTCTAAGTGTAGGCAGATCTGGTAATAGGCTGCAGTTAGAGCTAATGCTGAGAATAGTTTTGCTCCAGCTACAGTTGTGATCATCTCTGTTATTTTTAGCAAAGGCAACTTATCAACAGCAACTCTTTGTTGAGGACCTAAGGTCAACACACAAGTGAATATTCCTATCTGCTTTTCTTTCCAGTACAATTGTGCTAATCATTCAGTTGCTTCCACAGGTTCCATTTCATCAAGCTTGTACCAGTTTTCTAACTCTTCTCTCATTGTGTTCTATAAACTCAAGGGAATATTACGTACTTTAGCTGACACTGGAACTGTTTTTCTTTCAATTTTATCTTGTGCAAATATTGTTTGAGGCAACCTAACTTTTCTGTGAATACTTCAAAATATTCTTTCTCAAAATCAGATCCCACCTCTACATCCTTGCTAACATTCTGGATCAGTATTTGAGGTTCTTCATTGACAATCAGAAAAACGTGTTTATCTTTTTGTGCTGGCCATCCTAAAAGGTTATCTCATTTACATGAAACATAAACTTTGCATACTTTAAATCTGTTTCTATACTTGGTCTTTACTACAAAGTATCCTATCATCTTTATTGGCTGACCAAGATCCCCTCCTGGGTGAATATCCATTTTGTGTTGCTTCATCTGCTTCATCAACAGTTTACTAAGTACCTCTTCTGAAATTATTGTTAGTAAAGAGCATGAATAAAACATGACCTTCACCACAAGGACTTCTATCCTTGCCACATGTTTGGTGTTACTAGACCCACCATCAGTCAACTTCAGTACATTTTCTTTGCATGCCGCAGATATACCTTGTTTCTCAGGTTTGTTGCTACCAGAGCTACTTCTACAGCATGCCATACAATGTCCTTTCCTCCCACACTTATTACAAATGTTTTTTATTGCTGGACATTCCTTACTGTTCGCCATGTGACCAACCCGCCCACATCTGTACCATTTCCCCTTGAAGGCACTGACACTCCTTGTGTTGTTACTCATAAGAGTACCCTTAACTATATGTACCTCATTTTTATTATCCCCAACTCGTTGTATGTTTTACTTACTATTGGTGTCTTGCTTAATTTCTTTCACACATCTCACCATGTGCTTTACTTGTTTTGCTTCAGGAGATCCTCTTTTAGCCAAAGTTCCTCCCTAATCCTTTCAATTTTGAGATTAAACAAAATCTTGTCCCCGATGCGTTCGTCATTTGTTACTTCAAACTTATATGAGGCTGCTAATTTGTGCAAATCAGACACAAAGGTGCATATTATCAAGGAAACACGATAAATAGCGCATTTCCCGCTTTGCGCGATTCTGTTTAACACCGCGTATTGCTGGATGTAATCGCCGAGATATCGCATTATTATCAATGCAAATCTCCACGGCGATTAAATCCAGCGATAGCGACTTGAAACAGAATTGCGCAAAGCGGGAAATGCGATATTTATCGCATTTCCTTGATAATATGCCCCGTTGCCTCAGCAGTTCAATCCACCTGCCATTAAAAGTATGGCTAGGTCAGTTTCTTAGCAGGTGTTACAAACCTGCGATAACCGCGGTTAGCGCGGTTTATTTTATTTTATCGAGGGTGTGCACGAGGCTTGATAATCTTGCGCTGCAGTGTCAGTGCAGATTTCCATTGAGCAATGGAAAGGAACGCCTACTTTGCATGTCATTAGCGATATTCATCGCTGACATGCAAAGTGGCATTTAAAGGGCTGCTTAAACAAGGAAACACGCGTAAGCGTGCGCTTGTTGATTCTGCGATAGAATTATCGCCGCTTTTCGGCCGAAAACGGCCGCTAAAGCGGCGATAATTCTCTTGATAATATGCCCCAAAGTCCTTTACTGTTTCTCGTTCCTTTTGTGAGTGCTTCCCAAAATGATGACGCTCCATGAATGTATTGATCCTAGGAAGGAAATGGTTATCTAATTTCTTTCTGCTTATTTTGTATTCATTTAACCCCCTGTATTCATCAGCACTCAGATCAACCAGATGCTCTATGATTTCTTTACCCTCTGCTCCTTAACAATGTTATAGTTGAGTTATCTTCCTCTGAAGACCCAAATTAGGCCCAGAAACTATGGAATAATTGTGAATGCCTTTTTTCCATTTGTTCCACTTCAATGGTGGTTCCCCTGGGGATGTTAAAAAGAATGGGGGAAGAGTAACACTGTATGCTAATTATTTCTTTCTGACATCACATAAAATATTTTCCACCGCACGTCCATCAAGCCCTCTACCCCAACCAAATTGGGGCTTAGGTCTTGGAGTATATGGCGAAGGAAAATGTTTTCATACGCTGAATTTCTGTTCTTTATTTATCACTGCCAAGAACAATGTGGTTTTCCTCAATTGCCTCCTGCCTCCAGGTTACGCTTGATCTATTGAGACAGCTAAAAAAATCTGATGCCTTAAATCAATGAGGCGGCTACACCTTGCATGCCTAGGACAAAGCGCGGCAAACATCAAGCAGTAGGTAACGTATCACAGACAGTCTTCCCAAGACTCCATGCAGATGCTCCTCCCTCTAGGCTCCTGCAGAACCCCAAGGGAACAAGGATGCTGCTTGTGCTTGGAAAAAAACCATAGGGTAGGTGAGCAGTTCTACCAGAGTGAGATCTGTATTCAGGTTTTAGGGCACTGAATTCTCATTGTTCTGCAAATCAGGCTTATTAATGGTGGTGAATTCTTGTGCTGAGTGCACAACCCTTACAACAGTTCATAGCTGCTTGTAAGTGGTGTCAATCATGCGCACATCAGTTCGTAGCGGCTTATGTGATGAATTCTCATGCTCAGCGCACAGCCCTGGTGAGCGAGAAATACCAACGGCAATGAATTCTTATGCCTAGAGTGCATCCCTAACATGCACAGTCGTTTGTTGCTGCATGTACATGGCATCAAACATGCTCCCATCAGTTCATAGCCCCTTAAGTTCAGTGGTACAAAAGGCAGAGATTCCTCATGTACTGTACACTCCCTTGTCAGAAAGTCACACAGCCTTCATGCTGACATCAAATTTGGAAAGAGGCGCCAGATAGTATTCTCTCATTCTAATTCTTTATGCACTCGACGGAGGTTGAAATCAACACATCCCTTTGGCACACAGTTTCTTTCCCAAGTCAATATATCAAGTTGTGAATGGGGGTCACGTCAATATGACCATCAAGTCACTGCTTCCAATTACTTGCTGCTCAGTGTCACAAACAGGGACCATTTGTAAAAGTACTCAATGTGTTCCAGAGTCTATTTGACACAATGATACTGGACTTAGTCATGTAACCAGGGTGCATCCCTGAATACCACTCAGTTCCTGAGAGTGGACACACTCCATCTTCCTGCTACATCGCGTGCGTGCTGAGGTGTGCCTGGATGTAAACTGTTCTCATCACCAGTGTCCAAAGCAAGATAAAAGGTGTTCGAAATTGGGTTTCTAGTTGGCAGAGGTTTGCACCCTGTCCAAGTAGGGACCACAATGCTAGTCTGGGTAAGCTAGAGATACTATAAAGTAACCTGTGCTCAAACTCTGGTACCTTGGCACAGATAGGCAGGCTTTACTTAAGAGGCAATGTATAAAGTATTTGTGCAACACACACAGACACACACAAGGTAAAACAATGAATACACCACAAATATTTAGAAAAATAGAGAATACATATCTCAGTAAAACAAAACAAATTGACAAAAATCCAATCAGTAGAAGTCGAGGTGTAGATTTTTAAAGAATAAATGCAAAACCTGTGCTTTGAAGTCAATAACCCTAAAAGTTAACTTGATGTAATGAGGGACCGAGGAAAATCCAAAATTTGGGCCAACTGCAATTGGAAGTTGGTGGTAAATTTTACTCCGGGGGCGGAGTTTGCAGAATTTTGCAAATCCACACTCTGCTGGTATTGTGGATTTCAGCAAAAAACTCCGATGCCACCTGACGGAGTTTGCTCCTACTGCCCACCCAGGAAGCAAGTTCTGAGTTTGTTTTTAACCTGATCTGCTGCGAGCAGTCCAGGTACAAGGCACCATAGTGTCTGCATGCGAGGGTCATGATAGGGCCACCCTAAACATATCTTTATGCAAGAAATTTGTGTAACTCCGCAATGAAATTGTGAACTCGTGACTACCCCCGTAGATGGTGGTGTCTTGACAAGCTCACTTCGTATTGTTTTATAACATAGGGGATTGGTTGGGAATACAGTGCTGTGATTGGGTGGTCAGTTGAGGGGAATGCTCTGATTTGTTGTCATTGCCAAGCAACATGACGAAGGAAGGCAGTAGCAGCTGCCTTAGCTTGAGGCACCTCCTTTTTCTAAGAAGGTTCAACTGAAGCCCCGGGTCCATGATAATCAATCACTATAATCTGTGAATAGGGAACCCAACTCCAGTACATTTTAGACTTGCAGAAAGAACTCCAACGCTCCTGGCATCATTGTGCGAGGATTGTCCCTGTTCCATGTCTACCCCGGGAGGATGAGTTGCCAGGCTCAGGTATTGAGATCGGAAGAAGGCAGAGTGCTGGGGATTTGCCTTTGTAAAGCTATACATATTAATTATGTAGCGCTGCTGTTTACAGGACTTCTAATGTTGCAGGATACTTTGTATACATTGTTAGGAAATGAATTCAGGATTTCATTACCATTAATAAATAAATCCTCTGCTGCTAGAACCCTTAAATGTTAGGTCAGACTTGGAATTGAGTACCCCTCCAGGTTATAGGTCTAGTTTTCCTCGAGTGTCCAATAACCCATTTCCATATCCTCCATCTCCCTTGAGTAAGGCTCTTAATACTAATCAGGGCTGTGGTAAATAATCGTAACCTTGTCTTCGTTCCTGTTACTGTTTGCTACTTTCCAACATAGTTGGTGTATTAGCAGCATCGTGAGACTTTTGTAGCCAAACTGATCAGTCTGTTCAGCACTAGTTCTAGTGGCCAGCAGGCATGGGACTAGAGGGGATGTACTGCAGGTCTAGGGAGGCTCTGGTTGCTGTCAGTTCCGGGTAAGGGGCAGTATCACATCACCCAATGCCTAAGCATTGCTCAATGGTCCAGTCAGACATAGTGCTTGAGCCATCGCCTGAGCCATGGCCAGCAGTCTAGCCAGCTCGGGTGGTAGAGCTCCAAATAGCCTGACAAGTGGTTATGAGAGGCAGGTAGGACTGCAGATGCTGTGGGGCACCCTGCTCCTCCTCAAGGACACTGAATCAGGCAAGGAGGAATCCCCAGAGGATGCAGATGGTCCCAATGAGCAGGAAGAAGAGCCGCAGTTCCTGTAGAGGGGATGAGCGAGGGGGGGTCATCCTGAAGTCAGATTACTGTCGGAGAAGCACAAGTGCACGGGGAATGGGTCTGAGCTGTCATGTCCTCCTCAGAATCTGAGTCTGACTTTGATGGGAGGCAAGGGTAAGACTCCCCAAACACAATCGATCACATTGGCCCGGGCCAAAAGCATCTTTTATATGGAACCTGTAATATTACAGCTCAGCAGACTGATGTATTGGACCAAGTGGCACTGATTATGGTTCAGTCTATATGAGGAGAGTGCAACTCCATGGAATTCTGCTTAGTACAACTCCATGAACTCCACCCATGCCTAAACGCAATGGAGGGCAAGTCGTCTACAGGACCAACGCAGGGTCTGCTGAAAAAGTACCTTTGATGGAGCAAAGCGTCAACGCTGAGGGGAATATGCGCCGATATTTCCATGCGGTCCGATCACTGCTGCATTGATGTGCTCCATTGAGATGCAGGCAAAGCCTCTTTGTCAAGCTGCGCAGAGTGTTGTCATCAGGCCACGCAGGCTGTAGAACTGCTGTCATTGAACAGCCTCTACATTAACGGGCGATGTGTTGATTCCGACCGGCGCAATGGTGACGAGGCATCAGTTTTGTAGCAAATCAGCTGCAGAACCCACTTCTGAGGCCCAGGACCGGAGGGTTACCTCAGGCAAGGGTAAGACTCACACATGACAGAGTCCAGCAGCACCAGCAGGATTGCAGGAAGTCTTTTGTGTTCCTGAGACTTTGGAAAACAGGAGACAAGCTAGCAGGCCCTTGGAGTCATTCTGTGTTCAAGTGAGCTGGGTCCAGTCCTTGTCCTCAGCAGGTCAGAGGTCAGCAGGGCATTTCAGCAAAGTGGAGAAGTGGTTTCTCAGAACAGTCAGTCCAACCAAAATGACACTCCATAGAGCACAGCAGTCTTTACTCCAGAAGAGTTTTTTCCAGGTCCAGTAGTGCATTGTCTTGGTAGGGTCAGAGCTCCAGCACGTATATCCCAAAGGTGCCTTTCAAGTAGGGGGTGACTTCAACGCAACTCATAGAAGTGCACAGGTCCCCTTTCATCCTAGCCCTGTCTGTCTGGCTATCAGTGGGGAGTAATCAGCCCTTTGTGTGGGACTCAGGACACTGCCTTTAACAGATGTGTTAGCTCCCATTCCCCCTTCCTGTCCAGGAAGACTATCAGAATGCAAATTCATGCAGATGAGTCCTCTGTCATCCCCACCCTCCTGTATTGGTGGCTGTCTAAAGGGAATGTACAAAGTGTAGTGGACACCTAGCCCAAACATTTTTTGGAGACAGGCTGCAGGCACACAGAGCAAAGTCAAGAGCACAGAAATGTCAACGTTTTAAAAGTGGCATTTCCAAATTAGTAATGTCAAATCCAACTTTCTCACTAAAGAGGATGTATCATTACCATTACAAAGATATGAAGGAATTCCCAATGCTGCCTATTAGAGGAGTAGGCCTCACTGTAGTGAAAATTGAATGTAGCTGTTTGTCTTCACAAGGACTTGGAAAACACAAGTGGTTTTAAATGACAAGTCAAAGTGTCAGTAAATTGCACACACAAGTCCTGCAGTGGTAGGCCTGGCAGAGGTTTGAAAAGCTACTTGAATGGGTGGCACAATCAGTGCTGCAGGCCCACTAGTAGCATTTAATTTACAGGCCATGGGTATAAGGTGTACCACTTTACAAGGGATTTCCAACTAAATTGTATATGCCAAATAGGTGAAAACCAATCTTGCTATGTTTATAGAGCAGAGCACAGGCACTTGAGCACTGGCTAGCAGTGGTAAAGTGCTCCGAGTACTAAAGCCACCAAAAAGAAGAAAAGAAAGGCAAAAAGTTTGGGGTGACCCTTCAGAGAGGGCCCCTCTCCAACAAAAGGATTACACAAATAAGCAGGCCAGAGAGTGAAGAGAAGCATCAAGTTTATTTCATACACCTCAGCCACAGCATGCCAGCTGCGAGTTCAAGAGCTTGAAGGACCCTACTCTACATTCTAGAACTTTGTGACCACAAGGTTCCATTGTTCTATTCACTTCTACCACTTCTACAATGTTCTGGTGTCTTCTTTAGTGAGAGTGACATAGGTAATAGGCAAATACCACAGGTTTCCTTCATAAAGTTTCCACAGACTATAGAAGGAGTAATATGGTAGCAGATCTCAGAGTTCTGCTTCTCTTACTCAGATCTGTCATCCTTTCTTAATTCAACCTTAACAGAAACCTGCTTATGGATAAAGCAGATATCAGTGTGAGTGGAATGAGGCATTTTGCAATACATAATCTTAAACCTTCAGTCTTGTTAAATTAGTACAGTCAAGTGACCACCCTGACAGAGTTCTGCTCCTCTTACTCAGATCTGTCATCCTTTCTTAATTCAACCTTAACAGAAACCTGCTTATGGATAAAGCAGATATCAGTGTGACTGGAATGAGGCATTTTGCAATACATAATCTTAACCCTTCAGTCTTGTTAAATTAGCACAGTCAAGTGACCACCCTGACAGAGTTCTGCTCCTCTTACTCAGATCTGTCATCCTTTCTTATTTCAACCTTAACAGAAACCTGCTTATGGATAAAGCAGATATCAGTGTGAGTGGAATGAGGCATTTTGCAATACATAATCTTAACCCTTCAGTCTTGTTAAATTATTACAGTCAAGTGACCACCCTGACAGTGTTTAAGGAAAATCCATAAAAAATTAAACATCATTCATGCTCATAGGCCTGACTATTTATGTTAACTTGTGGCAAATAGAATTTCACCATTTCCTGATCAGAAATTAATGGATTTCTGTCCATGTAAAATCTCTTTACTTAGGATAACTTTGTTGTTTTGCTGCCAAAATAAATATTAGTACTGGATCGGCATTAAAACCATATGAAATGCTTAAAGTGAGTTAGCCAACAAGATTTAGCTATTTAAGGCTATGCAACTTATGCTGCCCTAGGTGTAGGTCTAATTTAGTGAACGACCTAAGCTGTAATTCAGTGATTATAAAATTAATGATGAACTGCCAAATATCAATCTCTATCAGCCATATGCCTTAATAAATGCTTTTTATGTTTGATGAGTCCCCCAGGTTCTTCAGCCAGTGCTTGATTGTGTGGTTGTGACTGTCACTCAAGGAGATTCATCATTGCACTGTCATCTGTCCATTTCATTGGTATAGCAGTTATATTAGTATTCATTTAATTGATGTCGCCTTTTTATCAGCATTGTGATGCAGTGTTGCCACACTGCACTTTTTGTTGTCTTATAATGTGCTGCAACCATTGGTGCTTCTACAGTACACAAGGCTGGATGCTCACGCATCCTTAATGAAGTGAAAAGGTGGGGCAGGGCAGGCACTGGGCAGAGCTGGGCAAATGTTTGCAAGTATGGCAAAGCATTAGCCAATGTTATCCATCCAATAGCTGCAACACAAAGAGATAATTTAGTACCCACTTGGTACATAAACAGTCACAAAGCAGATGAGAGCGCTATGGACCACGACTATGCCTCACAAAGTTAGTTACTTTACTCAGTGCAGGCATGATGACACACACAGGAGGAGGAGTGCGAGCATTAGTTTGCTCAGTGTCAGCTGTGTGAGTGGTTGGATATTGAATGAGCCAATATCAGCGGTCGGTAAGAATGAGAACTGGGAAAGTATCTAAGAGCGCAGTGACAGGATGTCCATCCGTGGAACGAGTTTTCTGCTCTTTCATGGCCTATGATGCCAGTGTTGTTACTGATCCTGCTGTGCTCTTTACTGCTCTCACTGACCTGAAAGTATGTAGTTTGCTGGGACACAGCATATTTTCACGGTGCGGCAGTCTACCCCCTGCAGGAGGCTCCTCCACTAGAGGGGAGGAGCGTCACCCACTGCTTTCTCGCAGTGTGAGAAAGCCAAAACATAAAATGGTAATAACTCTAAGTTATTACCATTTTATGTTTGCTTCGTGTATTGCGGGCGGGCGGGCAGCTGGGCGGCCCTCTCAGGCCACCTAAACCAGTCATGCTCACTCTGCCCTTCTCCAAGAGTGGGCAAACCTCTTCTTCCCTGCCCTGCTCTACTCTATAACTAGCCAAGGACATCTGCAAACAACATAGGGGTCATTCAGAAGTCTTACAAGATTATAAACCTGTGACCTGCAGGTCAACATTGTGATCTGCAGGAGGAAAATTAACCTTCTAAGTTATTTTATGAACAGTAAACAAAATCTCTGCAAAACGCCTATTAACCAATGAGCTATCCTGTAATATTTTGGTGAGCATTGTATTGCAAGTCTCTACTTGGCATGTCTTTGTTGTACGTATAACTACATAGGCATGTCATTTTGTGCCAGAATTTCTGAGATCTCCATCATAGACTAGAGTCTCATTCCTCCAGTGATATGTTCTGGGTACCTTGCTTTAGCCTGTGTCTTGTGGGGGTGGCTGTGTCATGTCCAGTGAGGAGTTGTTTTATTATATTGCTATTTCAGAGAGGCAGAGTAAAGGATACAAAAAGGTGATGAATGATATGCTTAAATTAACCTCAGCCACTGGTAATTATTCAGGGTCGCATTCAGTCCATCATAAATTTGCACACCATGCCACCTTACTTTAGACCAGCCATATGCAACTCACTATTCACCCTGCTCCAGTAGGAACAGTTTGGCCTGAACTGACAGGCCAGGTCCTCCTTGAAACAGAACACAAGCAACCCTTGACCTGTTTTGCCCTTGTTAGTGTTCATCAGCCATGTATAATTTGGTTCCAATGACACAGTGTGCACATGACCCACGTCTGGGCATATCCGTCCCACTTAGGGTGACACTAAAGAATACAAAAAGTGATGGATGGAATGATTGAATTCATATGGCCTGGCTTAGCTGAGCCTTGAATTTGGTCGCCCCAGTTAAAGTCAGACATTGCCAAAGGGGAATGCCCTCTTCTCCCTGGTTTTCAGACTGACTTAAATCTCTGAATCAAATTAATGATAGACAAGAACGAGTTTGTCAAAGAGATTATGAACCTTTAGAAAAAATAAATACAGAGCCTTTATTGGAAACTACAAGCATGCCTTTGTCGAGAAAAATTCTAAAGAAAATTATTAACACCCCAAACTCGTCCAGAGAGTTGTTTAAGATTATATATGCTATGTCATCCCAAAAGAACTTAAATAATCTAGAGGTCACTCTGGATTTTTGTCATTACGTGGCACTTTTTTCAGTCACAAATCCTGACTTTACAAACAGAATTTGTGAAAACTAGTGATCAGGAGGAGATATACAACTCGAGAGGACGCGGTTCTCAGGATAATGTCTACAAGGAGGCAAGAGAATTTGGTAAATTAACCCAGGATCCCGTTTTGAACCCTGTCCACCAAAAATTATCCCTCTAGCCGCACAAACAATTGCAGGTCCCCTGACTTCTACCATAAATCAGTCCATCTTGGCTGGATTTATTTATTTATTTGTTTAGACAGTTTTATATAGCGCAAACATGACCCTTGTGGGTACCAGAGCACCTTTCAATAGTTCAGAGACAAATAGAATCAATAGTATCCACAGTTCAAAACAAAAAAGCATAAGGCATCACACCTGATAAGGAAGGGTACAACACAATGTCAGGAACAATAGATCAAACACAATAACATAAAAAAGAGCAATAGTCATGAGTGCAATTGACATGTCGGGAATGATCCGAAGAGTGGAGATCCTAGGATCCAGGGCAAAAATATGTTCATAAGTAGCAATTAACTTCTTTCTGTAAAGCTGCTGTTGAAGGATTCAATCTGATTTCAAGGGAAAGGGGTTCCAAATTCTGGCAACAATACCCGAGAAAGCTTAGTCATACGTTTTATTTTAATGGAATCTCTGTATTTTAAGCAGTAAGGTGCTAGAGCTTCTGGAGGATCTTCAAGTGCCAGACATAACCAGCTTCTGAGCGAGGTATCTCAGGGTATTGTAGTGTAGCGCTTTATGGGCCATACAGGCAACGTTTAACTGAATTCTTGGTTTGGACTGTAGCTAGTTGAGAGATTTCAAATTGGGGGTGATGTGGTTGTTTCTTTTTGATCTAGTGATAAGCCTTATAGAAGAGTTAAGAGAGGCCCTTATAGGAGCCGTTTTAGATCTCGGCAAGCCACAGAGGCCAGTGCTTCCATAGTCCAACCTGGTAATCACTAGGTCTTGCACTGCAGACTTGAAATCGTTAGAGGGAGGAAGGGTTTTAGGATGTTCGTTTGGAGGTTCACTCCTTTGCTGGTAGCACTGATGTGTTTCTCTATGTTGAGGTTTTTGACAAGAGTTATTCCCATTGATTTCTCTGAAACAATACTTGTAGCAAGCAGTTGAAGTATGTTAGTTGTTTCAACCATTCCTCAATGACAGGTGACTGGGTAGGGCGAGTAGGAGGAATTCGGTTTTTAGAGTGTTTAGCTTGAGGTGGTTGCATGGCATCCAATTTTGGATTTTGTGTATAGTTAAGTTGAGGGATATGATGTCTTTGGGGAGAAGACTTTTAGGTATAATTGGGTGTTGTCAGAATGCATGTGGTAGTGAATGTTGGAAGAACTCAGGATTTTCGTTAGAGGTTAGAGCTAAAGAGAGTCAGTGAGAAGGAGTAACCATATGAGAGCCCAAATGTGACTGGAGTGGCCTGAGATAGGGAATGATTATCCTTAATTCTTTGAGTTCTATTTTGGAGAAGTTAGGTAAAGCAGTTTAGAACATACCCAGTTAGCCTTATTCTATGTTCTAATAGGACCCATTGGTTATCATGCTTAACCTTGTTGAATGTGGAATATATGACAATGAGGATTAGAAAGCAAGAGTCGTCCTGGTCCAACATTTTAGCGCATCTTCCACTATGTGTGTAAGATCTGATATGGTACGATGCCCTGGAAGGAAGCCGTATTGGAATTGGTCTAAAAGGTGGAATTGTTCACTATTTTTACAGAGCTGGACATGTACACATTTTTTGAGGAGCTAGGAATGTTGGAGATAGAGCAAAAGTAATTTAGGCCAGTGTGATCTTCTGTTGGTTTTTAAAAGATGGGGAAACATGCCCGGACTTTAGGCAGTCAGGGATATCGCCTTCAAGTAGAGAGGCATCAACAATATTGGCCCAAAGTGGGAAGAATGATAGTTTGATGTCATTGAAGAAATTGTGGGAAGAGGGCCATTTAAGTGGTTTGAAGGTTTCAGCGCTCCTAGAATTTTGAGGATGGCACTTTCCTCAAAAGTTTTGAAAGTATTCCATGAGGTATTGTTTTTTAGGCTGAGCCCCGGTAGATGTGAGGTAACAACAGTCTGGGAAGAGGAAAAGCCAGAACAAGGTAGACGATGAGGATGCCCCAAAGCCATCTGAAAGTAATTTTTCATGTTTTCACTCTTCTCAAGAAAGAAGGAGGTAAATTCCTCATAGTTTAGTAGTAGAATGGATCCGGCTAAGGAAGAGTTGGGTAGGACATTTGATTGTAGTTTAATGAATTCAAATAGATTTTCCGGTTGCTTGCTAGCTTGATCCAGTTAGTATCTGAAGAAATGTGCTTTTGAGCTTCTAATGTTTTGTGGCATCTGTGCCTCGGTGATCTCAAATGTTGGAGGTATTCAAGGGACTGTTATGATCTCCACCGTCATTCCGCAAGTCTCAGGTTGCATCTTTCTGTATTGAGGCTGCAGTTATACTATGGTTTGGAGTCTTTGATGGGCAGTATTTTTGGCTGAAACTGTGAAATTGAGTCTAGAATATTCTCTATGGAATAAGTGTAGTGGTTTCTGAGATCATGAACATCTGACATGTCACTAGGAGGAGGAGGGATGTAAGAAATGTTGTCTCCTGGAGGGTGGAAGATAGTGTGTAGTCTGCATAGAGGCCTGGTGTTGCATGCAATATTGAGGCATAAGTATTCGCACGTGGAATACAACAGGGGATTGTGAATGTTTCACTGATAGGTTGTTACGGTGTATGCGGGCAATACCTCCACCTGGCCTTCTGAGTCAATCCAGTCTACAAATGCCATGGTTAGGATGGACAAGTATCTCAAGGATGGGAGAAGAGGAGTCTTTAGCCAAGTTTTGGTCGGGATTAGAAGGTTGAGATCCTGTGTGAGGATGAGGTCAGCAATATCAACCGCGTGTCTTGCTGCCAATCTGCAACTGAGCAGCATGCTTTTCAGATAGTGTTAGAGGTAAGTCACTTAAGGTTGTGTTTGTTGACTGCTCTGTGGTTGATCCTTGGTGCTCTGTGTGGGTTTGCAGGAATGGATTTGATAGGGCCCTAAATGTCAGAGTTATCAGGGTGTGAGGAGTTATAGCATAGGAGGAGGTCGTGAACATCTTTGTCGGATAGAGGAGCATTCCTTCTAAGTTGCCGCAGGGCACATTCGGATAGGGTAGGGTTCCCCAACCTAGGTGCATGGACATCGCGGATGGTGAAGTCAATTTGGTTGGGTGGTGTGTTGGCGGTATGAAGAGGTGGTTGGAGGATTGGTCATGAATAAGAGTATTCATCCTTGGATTCCTGATAGGAAACTGAATACTGGTCGTCTCTATGGTAATGCAAATGAGTCTTTGTAAGTCTGCTATGAGTACATGTGGGTTTTGTGTAATATCATCAAGTCTGGATTCTAGTGAGGTGTGGGAGTCAAATGTCGGGTATAGGAGCAAGGGGCAAGGAGGAGAGGCAGTGTAGATGTCTGTGGTGTTAGAGTGCTGATGGCCAAAGAGATTGGGAGAAGCGTTGATGTGTGGGGAAGAAACCAAGCGATTGTGGGAATTGGTGTTGGTATAGTTCACCATCGGAGCCTCGGTAGTGGTTGGTTGAGAGCAGGTGATGAGTGAGTAGACCTGTTGATGGGAGTGTAGATGCGGGGGCTCTGAGGAGTGGGGAGTGTTGATGTGAGACTGGTTTGGATGTGGGGGAGTTGGTGTTATCACTGGTGGGGGGGGTGTTGGGCAGCAGTGGTGCCCATGGACAGGTAGGTGATCATCCAGGGAGAGAGGTGCGTGTGGTGGGAATGGTGGACTGGTTGAGTAGTAGAGGAGAGGGAGTTAGCTAAAGGGGAGGGGTCGGTGGGGATAGGCGTGGGAAAAGGTAGGGGAATGGCCATGTCTAGTTTTTGAAGTAGAGCAAAAGATTGCTGAAGAGTTCCAGGTTGTAGTCTGAAGATTGAATGAGTACGGTGTTGTTGTATAGATGAAAATGTTGGTGCTGCAATTGAATAGTGTGGAGGGTGAAAAAGTAAGTTTATTACCAAGTAGGATTTTCTTCTTTATGGGGTTGTTGAGTGTGGCAGAGAGGATATTCCTCCATTGGGCATGCAGGCTGGTTGAGAGGATGAGGTCGTTCAGTAAGGTGCCTTTGTTGTGGCAAAGATAGGGGTTGGTGAAAAGGGTTTCTTTCTTGAGGTTGAGGATTTTATGTTTGAGATTTATCTTGGCATTCTTGAATAGGTTGGGGGAGGTTTATTGCAAACAGGTATTCAGCATCCTGGCTTCGGTTGTGACATGAAGGGAGTGGAACTGGGGAAAGATGGGGGGAGTAGGAAGGGCCCCTAATGGGGGTATATACAAGGAAGTGGGAGTGAAAGCAAATGCTGGGAAAGTAGGGGAGAATATTACTGTGGTTGTTTCTTAGCCTAGTCAAAGAGGTCAGAGGACCCTATGACCGAAAAACAAAGACAAGATTTTGGGGACATTAAATGCATGGACCAAGTAGGGATAGGAAAAAGCATTGGGCAGATACAATCCAGGAGCCAGAGGTAGTCCTCATGACAAGGATGCTTTCCTAAGCCAGGGAAAGAGGCAGCACTTAGGTCTTTCTTAATAAAATGAATTTGGACATGAAAAACCTAGCAGCTCATATAGCTGCTTCCAATTCCTACAATTTATTATGGAGTCACCTTTGAATGGGCGGTGCATGACATTCATATAGAACCATGAGTTCCTGGACCCTTCACAATTTGGGTTTCACTGTGGCCATAGTACAGAAATCACCTTGGTCTCAGTGATAGAGAGCATCAGATAATTGGTTGATGTAGGTCAGGCTGCGGATTGATCTTGTTAGATCCGTCCGCATCCTTCAACATGGTTTCTCTGGTGTTCGTCACGTCCCGTTTAGCTCAGTTGGGTTTGAAAGATACTGCCTTGAATCTTCTAAGGTCATTCACAGACCCAACACAGACAGTTATCTGTGGTCAGCTGAAATCTAAACCTTTTTCCCTTCCCTGTGTGGTACTGCATGGGTCCCCACTAAGTCCAACATTGCGAAATTTGTATGTTTCCCCCATCCTTTGATCTCTGGGTGTTTACTTACGCTGATGATCTGCAGATCATTGTACCGATTACAGATGATGGGCACAGAATATCCATTAATTTTCACAACTGTATCTAGGCAATCTCATTGGGGATGAGGGATAATTGCCTTAAGTTAAGTGCTAATAAAACTGAGGTTATTATCTTTGGAGGTCAGAATTCAGTCTGGAACAGCAACTGGTGGCCAGGGGAGTTGGGAAATGTGCCTTCTCCAGTGAAATCTGAAAAATCTCTTGGGGTCATTTGTGACCATCTACTTTCCTTTGATCAACAGGTGAGCTGGACAGTATCATTCTGTTTTAATATGGTCAGAATATTGCAGAAAGATTGTCCTTACATCCCACAGTCAGCATGCAAAACGGTAGTTCTGACATTGACCTCTTCAAGGATCAATTGCTGCAAAGGCTTTTATCAAAATATCAACAATTATGCGCTGAATAAACTGCAAACCATTCAGAATGCTGTGGATAGGCTTATTCTAGAAATTCCCAAGTATCAGTCAGTTTCTGCTGAGCTTGCTAAGCTGCACTGGCTTCCAGTTAGAAAGCAAATCAGTTTTAAAACCTTATGTATGGCTCATAAAGCTCTGTATAGATCAGGACCTCAGGCTATCAGAGTCAAATTTCATTGGTGCTTGCTGAGAAGGCTACTTCGCTCTGCCAAGCATAACTTGGTGGTGATTTTCAAATTTCAGAAGGTAAGGTGCAGAGGAAGATCCTTCTTTGGGACCACAGTAAGCTCTTCTATGCTATTTAAATGGCTTTGAAAACCATCTGGCCTTTAGAAAGACCCTTAAAACCTGGCATTTTTCCGAAGAGTGTTTCTGTTTCCCCTTGGTCCTATATGGTTTGTGGGCCTGTCATCCTTAGGGTGGTGTACCCTCAACTTGTCACCTGTTTCCCTTCACTTTTTGCTGTGTAATTTTGTGGCGTAAGGACTCTCAGCACTTTACTACTACTTACCAGTGCTAAGGTGCATGTGCTTCTCCCCTAAACATGCTGACATTGATATATACCTGATTGGCATATTTAGTTCAACTGTAAGTCCTTTTTAAAGTGGTAAATCATGCACCCAGCATATGTATGCTAAATGCTACTAGTGGGCCTGCAGCACTGGTTATGCCACCCAATAATGTAGCCTTTCAAACCTGTCTCAGGCCTTCCATTGTTTACTGCCACCTCGGCTTGACATTTAAAACCACTTGCCAATCCTTAAACTTCCTTTTTATTACACATATGTCATCCCTGGGTTAGGCCCCTAAGTGACCCTAAGTGTCAGGAACTATGTGAACGCCATGACTCTAAGTAATCACTCTCTGAAAAGACATCGAGTCATCGTTAAGCCATCTCTTTGCAACTGTTGGTCAGCTGTTCCTTGTAGGTCGACCGTTACAAGATGGCCGCCTAGTTTACCCCAGTATTGAAGGGAGTTGGAAGTCTCGCGGGAAGTGAGATTTCGCGCGCCGTGGAAGAACGCTCCACTGCGCACTTCAATTCGCCTAAGTCTGAGAGAGGTTGTGTTTGCGGAAGACTCTCAGTTATTCCAGTCAGAGCGTCTGTCTTGTACCTTCGTGTGTAACCACGCGGAAGGAACTCTTGTCCCACACCTACACTCAAGAAGTGGGAGGTCGTGAATGAGCACGTCAAAAGAAGAGCGTTTCCAGTCAGAGAAATCCGTTAGCCCTTCTTGAGTCAGAAAGGGTAGCAGAATCCAGATACACAGATTATCGTCGAGCTACTGAGAACAAGATATCTCGTGTCTCCTTTACTCCGGTAGGCTTACCGTCGAGAGAAGGAGACCGAAGTTTGTCAGCCAACCAGTTGTCACAAGAAGCAAGTAAGCACTAGACTGTTGTTGCAGCGCATGCCTCGTTCTTGACTGAAAGTACTTACGCCTGCAGCACGGAATTCCTTGCCTCCCTTGCGCTTTCCCTATTCTTTCCTTACTGTTTTCCTTCCCTGTCCCTTTTTGCGCGATTTCAAGCCGTGAAGCAGAGCTACAGTGGAGCAGGGATAATCCTTCAAAAGCTAAAGCTCTCCTGAACTAAACTTTCATCTTTTGGACTACACCAAGCATTATCAGAAGGAGGTAACGATAGGAAGATCAGAGAATAGGTAAGAGAGAGGGAAGAGAAGGAAGGATACTGTAAGCACTTAACCTGTATTTATCCCTCTGTGCATTAGGTCATCCACTTAATCTAATCAGAACTGGACCTCTGATCATAAGAAGAGAAGCAAAACTCCTGCAGAGACCTGGTAGGCAAAGGGGGGGAAGGAAATAAACTGGAACCGTAGTGATTAGGGGGGGGTAAGTTGAGGCATTAAGTTGAAATGATGTTCCCATCTGTGCATTAGGAATCCTCCGGAAATTGTCACCTGACTGAGGAGGGAGTCCAGGCCAGCACGAGTGTCTCTTCTCTGTCCCATTCCCCTTTCCCCCCATCTGGAGCAGCTGCTCATACGCAGTGTGTTCCGGAGAAGGGGCAAGAGGAGCTAGCATCATTCTGCCTCCGTGAAGATATTGGTGCCGCAGTCTTGACAGATTGAAGTGCCCTAAAAGAGTGTTCTTCACCCGGGTAGAATGGCGGAGGGGTTTAGTTTAAAAGCTTTGGGAGAAATGTTGGAGGGAATTCAGAGAGATCTAGGGGTCCTGAAGGATGAGAATAAGACCTTAAGACAAGATGTAGTAATGTCTAGACAGGAAACAATTCAATTAGCTCAGAGAGTTAGTGAAATTTCTGCCGGGGCGTCACCTGCTCAAAAACTTTCAAGTAGTTCACTCCCACATCAAGACCCTCACACAGTAGCTCAGGTGGTCCATTCGGTTTCTCCCATTATTCCTTTAGCTCCCCCAGAAAGATACAGTGGAGATCCCCAAAAGGCCCAACTTTTCCTCACTCAGTGTTCTTTACACTTCATGTGTCGAGCAAATCTCTTTCCTGATGCTCAGTCACGGGTTGCGTTTATCTTATCCTACCTGGGAGGGGATGCAGCAAATTGGGCCATGCCCTTAGTTGCCCGAGATGACCCCTTTTTGTATAATTTGGACAATTTTAAAGCAGAATTCCTTAGGATTTTTGATAGACGTAGAGTGTCCCAGGCTACAGACAATGAATTATTAGAATTGCGCCAAGGGAATAGGGATTTAATCACCTATCTAACACAATTCAATAAATTATTAGTAGAGACTAATTGGCCTGAGGAGAAAAGAGCAGCCTTATTTTATCGGGGGTTGAGGGATGATATAAAAGACACCTTGGCACAGGTTCCCAATCGACCCACCAACTACTCTGAATTGGTGGATTTGGTTTTAGAGATCGACTTTAGAAGTTCCGAGAGAAGAGGAGAAAAGAAGACCAAGGATTTTCGTTGGAGTTTCCCACGATTCGAGCGAACAAGAGCAGAAGTTGGCAAATCTCCGGGTGGAGGTGCAGAAAGTGAACCAATGCAGATTGGGTCAATTTGTGGGCCCCTCAGCAAAGAAGAGAAAGAACAGAGGAGGTTAAAGAAACTGTGTATGTACTGTGGAGGAGCGGGGCATTTTGTGAGAGAGTGCCCAAAAAGGCCTAAGCTGTCCAATTCGGGAAACTTGTAAAACCATCTGTAGGCGGAGTCGCTCAGGTGGTGAAAGAGGTAGATTCGGCTCCAAAGATTCATCATATCATGAACACCTTGCAGACTCAGACCCCGCATTTGATTTTATCAATGGTTCTTAAGTTTCGAGAAAAGGAGATTACTGATGTGGCCATTATGATTGATTCTGGAGCCACGGGCAACTTCTGTGATATCAAGTATGCAAATGCGATGGGGATTCAAGCAATTCGCAAGGAATGTAAAGAATCAGTTCGAGCAGTCGATGGAACTAATCTCTCTTCTGGCCCAATTACCCATCACACAGAAGAATTGGAATTAATTCAATCCAATGGTCACCGTGAGACCATTCATTTCAACTTGATTGATGCTCCACAATTTCCGATCATTTTGGGGCTTCCTTGGCTCTCCTTGCATAATCCTACAATCAATTGGGAGGATCGCATTGTGGAGATGGACTCGTCATTCTGTACGGAACACTGTTTCGCTGATCCTACTTCTGCCTTGGAGCCTTCTTTATCCACTTTGTTATCGTTTGGTGGAGGAGCTATCGGAGTGGTCAACACCTCGAAGATTCCAATAGAATACCAAGAATTCCAAGAAATTTTCAGTGAGCAAGAGGCAGAGAGGCTCCCACCACACCGTCCCTATGACTGCACCATTGACCTGGAACCAGGGGCCATGCTACCATGTAGTCGGATTTATGCCTTGACTGAAGCCGAGATCAGCTATCTAAAAGAATACCTGGACCGTTACCAGGCTAATGGATTTATCAGACCTTCCCAGTCCCCAGTGTCATCCCCACTTTTTTTCATTCCTAAGAAGGAGGGATCACTGAGGACATGTATTGACTATCGAGCAATCAATCGGGTCACGGTTAAGAACCGTTATCCTCTGCCCTTAATTTCGGACCTTTTAGATCAGCTGAAAGACGCCAAGATCTTCACTAAATTGGACCTTCGTGGTGCTTACCATCTTATTCGCATGAAGGAAGGTCACGAATGGAAGACAGCTTTCAGGACCAAGTATGGGCTCTTTGAGTACCAAGTGATGCCATTTGGTTTATGTAATGCCCCGGCGGCCTTTCAGCACTTCATAAATGACATCATGAATGATTTGGTGGATCGAATTGCTGTAGTGTATTTGGATGACATCTTGATTTATTCTAAGGATCCTCAGGAACATCCTCAGCATGTCAAAACAGTTCTTGAAAGACTACATAAGCACAAACTATATGTAAAACTGGAAAAGTGTGCTTTCAGCGTACAGACTGTGGAATTCTTGGGATTTGTGCTGTCTCCTGGAGGCCTTACAATGGAGAAGAAAAAGGTGCAAGCAGTTGCTGATTGGCCTTCCCCCAAAGATATCAAAGAGATTCAACGATTTCTGGGATTCGCTAATTTCTATCGACGATTTATCCAGGGATTTTCTCAGAAAATCATTCCAATTACCAGACTACTCAAGAAAGGAGTGAAGTTCCAGTGGTTAGAAGAGGCTGAGCAAGCTTTTCGTTTCCTGAAAAACAGCTTTACTACTGCGCCTATTTTACTCCATGCGGATCCCACTGAACCCTTCTTTGTGGAAGCCGATGCTTCAGATCAAGCAGTTGGGGGGGTCTTGTCCCAACGCCACAAATCAACTGGACAGTTACATCCAGTGGCATATCACTCTCGAAAATTAAATTCTGCTGAGATTAACTATACCATTGCCGAAAAAGAACTGTTAGCAGTAAAGGATGCGTTTGGGGAATGGAGGCACCATCTATTGGGGGCGAAACACACTATAACCGTGTATACTGATCATAAAAATCTCCAATTCCTCAAATCTGCAAGAACCTTAACTCCGCGTCAGTTGCGTTGGTCCTTGTACTTCGCAGACTTTGACTTTGTGATTACTTATCGACCTGGAAACAAGAATGGTAAGGCAGATGCCTTGTCCAGGATTCAAACAGAAAGTTCTGAACATTCCGTTACTCCGCAGCCTATTATTCCAGCATCTAAATTTGTGTGCACCTTATCTCTGGCTGAGTTCAAAGAAGAAGTCGGGAAACAGATGTCTGCAGCAGAAATGGCAGAGTGGGTTAGCCAAGAAGAAGGCAGAATCATCAAGGATTCGTTACCGTATCGAAAGGGAGCGCTGTATCTACCAACTACGAAAATTCAAGAACTAGTGTTGAAAGACTGCCATGACCATCCTCTAGCAGGCCATAAGGGAATCTCGAAGACTATTGACCTAATTCAGAGATATTTTTGGTGGCCCATCATGAATTCTCAGATCAAAGAGTATGTGGCAGCCTGTGAACTCTGTGCCAGGGGAAAGTCAGATAGGCAGGCTCCTCAAGGGTATTTGCAACCCCTACCCACACCCAATCAACCTTGGCATACTATTACAATGGATTTGATTACCGACCTTCCTTTGAGTAAGGGGTATAACACAGTATTGGTGGTGGTCGACACCTTTACCAAGATGAGTCATTTCATACCTGTAAAAGGGGTTCCTTCAGCTGCCGAGTTAGCCAGACTCATTCGGGAAAACATAGTGAGGATTCATGGTGTCCCAAAGATTGTTATTTCCGACAGAGGTCCCCAATTTGTGTCCCACTTTTGGAAGGCATTTTTGAAAGGATTGGGAGTGGAAGTCAGACATTCTACCAGTTATCACCCCGAAACAGATGGTCAGACGGAGAGGGTGAATCAAGAGTTAGAACAGTATTTACGTCTGTTCCTTCTGGATCGGGGTGGCCAGTGGTCAGAAATGTTATGGATGGCGGAGTTTGCACATAATAATGCAAAAAATGTTTCCACAGGATATTCTCCCTTCTTCCTAAACTATGGGCAGCACCCAAATCCTTTCTGTAGTCAAGGAGATTTTAGGGTTCCAGCAGTCAACAATTTATTGTCAGATTTAAATTCAGCTCGTAAGTCAGCAGAGTCCAATTTATTGAAGGCTAAGGAGGGATACAAGAGACAGGCAGATAAGCACAGGCGAAAGGCACCCCAGTATCAAGTAGGAGATTCCGTATGGTTGTCCTCACAACATCTTAGACTGAAGGGAAATAGAAAATTTCAGCCTCGTTTCATAGGCCCATTTCCAATTGAACAAATACTGGGTCCAGTCACTGTCAAACTGAAATTACCTACTCAGTTAAAGATCCACCCCGTGTTCCATGTGTCCCTTTTGAAGAAAACAGTTCCTAATCTCCGATTACTGAAACCTCCACCCCCTCTGATGTTGGGCGAACATGTAGAGTATGAAGTAAAAGGGGTTCTGGATTCAAAGAAGAGTAGGGGAAAGTTATGGTACTTGATTGACTGGAAAGGTTATGGACCCGAAGAAAGGTCTTGGGAACTAGCTGAGAATGTTCATGCTCCCAAACTGATAAGACGATTCCATATGCAGCATCCTCTAAAACCGAGACCGATGGATCGGTCCTTGAGAGGGGGTACTGTCAGGAACTATGTGAACGCCAGGACTCTAAGTAATCACTCTCAGAAAAGACATCGAGTCATCGTTAAGCCATCTCTTTGCAACTGTTGGTCAGCTGTTCCTTGTAGGTCGACCGTTACAAGATGGCCGCCTAGTTTACCCCAGTATTGAAGGGAGTTGGAAGTCTCGCGGGAAGTGAGATTTCGCGCGCCGTGGAAGAACGTTCCACTGCGCACTTCAATTCGCCTAAGTCTGAGAGAGGTTGTGTTTGCGGAAGACTCTCAGTTATTCCAGTCAGAGCGTCTGTCTTGTACCTTCGTGTGTAACCACGCGGAAGGAACTCTTGTCCCAGACCTACACTCATGAAGTGGGAGGTCGTGAATGAGCACGTCAAAAGAAGAGCGTTTCCAGTCAGAGAAATCCGTTAGCCCTTCTTGAGTCAGAAAGGGTAGCAGAATCCAGATACACAGATTATCGTCGAGCTACTGAGAACAAGATATCTCGTGTCTCCTTTACTCCGGTAGGCTTACCGTCGAGAGAAGGAGACCGAAGTTTGTCAGCCAACCAGTTGTCACAAGAAGCAAGTAAGCACTAGACTGTTGTTGCAGCGCATGCCTCGTTCTTGACTGAAAGTACTTACGCCTGCAGCACGGAATTCCTTGCCTCCCTTGCGCTTTCCCTATTCTTTCCTTACTGTTTTCCTTCCCTGTCCCTTTTTGCGCGATTTCAAGCCGTGAAGCAGAGCTACAGTGGAGCAGGGATAATCCTTCAAAAGCTAAAGCTCTCCTGAACTAAACTTTCATCTTTTGGACTACACCAAGCATTATCAGAAGGAGGTAACGATAGGAAGATCAGAGAATAGGTAAGAGAGAGGGAAGAGAAGGAAGGATACTGTAAGCAGAGAGCATAGAGAGTTAGAATAGGATCACTTAACCTGTATTTATCCCTCTGTGCATTAGGTCATCCACTTAATCTAATCAGAAGTGGACCTCTGATCATAAGAAGAGAAGCAAAACTCCTTCAGAGACCTGGTAGGCAAAGGGGGGGGAAGGAAATAAACTGGAACCGTAGTGATTGGGGGGGGTAAGTTGAGGCATTAAGTTGAAATGATGTTCCCATCTGTGCATTAGGAATCCTCCGGAAATCGTCACCTGACTGAGGAGGGAGTCCAGGCCAGCACGAGTGTCTCTTCTCTGTCCCATTCCCCTTTCCTCCCATCTGGAGCAGCTGCTCATACGCAGTGTGTTCCGGAGAAGGGGCAAGAGGAGCTAGCATCATTCTGCCTCCGTGAAGATATTGGTGCCGCAGTCTTGACACTAAGGACAAGGTGCTGTGTAACTAAAAGACAGGACAAGTACTTTCAAGATTTACAACCCTGGTAGTGGCAAACTACTTCTTCCATAGGTTAGCGTTGGGAATTCCTTAAAGCACTTTTTGAGCTACAATTCCTTCTTGGGAAATGAGTGGTTAAGTCAAGTTTAATATCTTTGGAATGGTGGTGATTAACCTTCTTTAGTGGTAAAGTTTGATTTGACATTGCCAATTTTAGAAATTTTATTTTTAGAAAATTGACATTTCTCTCCTCTTAACTTTGCTCTGTGTGCCTGCAGCCTGACTCCAACACATTTATGGGCTGGATGTGAGCTTCACTTTGTGCATTCCCTCTAGACAGCCCCAACACAGGAAGGGCTGGATGTGACATGGGATACAGCTGCATTTATATGCATACTGATAGCCTTCTCAGGCAGGAAGGGGAGATGTGTTTCACACTTACATCTGAATAGGCTGTGTCCTAACCTCACGTAAAGGACTGATTTACCTCCTACTGGTAGTATTTAGCCAGGGCTGAGCTGACAGTGATCATTATGCACTTGAGAAAGTTGCTTTGAAGTCATCCCTTATATTAAAGGCACTTTTGGGTATAAATACTAGAGCTCTGGCCCAATCAAACGGTACACTACTGGACCTGGGAAGACCGCTGCTGGTGTAAAGGCTGCTGTGCTGAGAGATTACCACTCTGCTGTGAATGACTGTTCAGAGAAACTTCTTCACTGCTTTGCTGAGCTGTCCTTCTACCTGCTGATCTATGCCCTGCTGCGGCCAAAGACTGAACTCAGAGTGACTATAAGGGATTGCTGACTTGCCTCCTGTTTTCTGAAGTCTCAGGGACACAAAAGACTTCCTTTAATTCAGCTGAAGCTGCGGGACTCTGCCTTCTGTGAGTCCTCCCGTTGCCTGAGGTGCCTTCGACAAGTTCTGGGCCTTTGAAGAGGGTTCATCCTCTACAGCTCCTGAGCCCTTTAAATCTAGCTTTTGGGCAATACATGGGAGCAAACGGGCCTGTTCGCTCCGGAATCTCAATGTTCCCATGAAAGATCAGAGCATTTATCTCTTCGCACAGCCACATCACCACCAGTGACTGTGAGACCCCCGCCTGTCTGCTCACGAAGCCTGGTTGTCTTTCGCGCATCCCGGGCCATCACCAGCAATGCTCACGGTGCTCCCAGCAAACCTCATTACTGCGAACAGGGCCCATGGCTTAACTTGAGAAGGTAAAACTTTGGCTGGACTTGTTTGGAACTGTATTCGACCCTCACTCCATTGTGGTTAGCTTGACTTTTCAGATTTACCCCAGTCTACTGTGACATCAAGTAACCTTCAGCGTTATTGACTTCTAAGCACTGTTTTTATATTTAATCTTGAAAATTCATATCAAGACTTCTACTGATTCGATTTTTGTCATTTTGGTTTTGTTTTAATCAGATAACAAATCTCCATTATTTTAAACATAAGTAGAGTTGTTTTGTAGTGTTTTCATTTAGTTGCTGTTATTTAAGTGTTACACAAATACTTTACACTTTGCCTCCGCAGCTAAGCTTGATTGCTCCGTGACAAGCTACCAGAGGGTGAGCACAGTTTAATTCAGGGTGTGTATCTGACTTACCCTGACTAGGGTGGTGGTCTTTACATGGACAGTGTGCAAAGCTCTGCCAACTAAAGACCACATTTCTAGCATAGTTTTTTTCTGGTCACTAGCTTAGTTGGATCTATTGCCTCTAGCACCTTGACACCATTTAGTATTTGTGTGCTTTATGAACTTGTTTTCATTAAACCTTAGTCACTGTTAAATACTTAGGGCCGCATCCCAGCTCCTCGAACGTTTTACAGCATGCCACCTCAGTTTGGACATTATCATACATACATTTATCAATCACTAGAGATGGGAAAATGTGCAATTTATTTTAAATTGTAATACATGTAATGTTCATGAAAATTAGGCTTTTCGCACAAAACATGCTTAGTTTGGCATTTATGAGAAAATTGGATGTAAGACATACCCGTGCTTTTAAAAGTTACAAAAGATACCTTGTCAATGTATTTTCCATTTAATTTCTCGAGTCAAGTAGTTGCTAGCACAGAACATGCAGTCACAACACAAAAAACAATTTTACAGTTTTCATGAAGCATTTTCAGCATGAGCGTGCTTTCTACAGGAGAAAATTCTGAGAAACATTGAGGGCAGAAGAAAACCAATTTATCTAAGATCACACACATGTTAAAAAATACTTGGACCTCTGGTTACTAATACATATTTTAGATGAAATGCATGCTATTTACCTGGCTAATATAAAAAGTGTAGTCATTGTCTTGCTGTTTGTATGGCTTTGTTGAGCATTGTTAGTGTATGTGAAATATTCTCTCTGGTGTGCTTTACTAAATGTTCTTGAAAGCTGTGCCCTAGGGTATAGAGCAAATCTGAAAAATGTGATAGCTCACCACTGTCTGAATGCGGAATATTCTGCCTACTATGATATCTTTGTTGTGTGTGTCTTTTCATGGTGTTGAGTACTTGTATTTGTAATATTGGGTCTAGTTGCAAAGCACGTTTTGTATATGAGGAAGAATACTGTGCTGACACAAATTCCTAATCTCGAAAATAAAAACGCATTTAACTGAAAAGGGCAAACATGTCTGCAAAGTAATGTGCATATAATGCACATTACGTAGGAGGCATTTATACTTAGGGGTTGCAAGCCTACAAATGGAGTAACATATTGTATTGACTTTAGTTAGTTTAACTGTTGATGCCATATTAACAGCAAAATATACATTGAAATTGAAAGGCCTGTTTTCACTTTGAATTGTTGTTTTGCACAAGATGTTGTTTTTTTTTTCACTGAAGATGCTGCAACTTTCCAGAGCCTTCTGTCAGTTAATGAATAGTCATATTTTTGCATTAGACAATTGATAGTGAGGCTCTCACTGTTAGGACAGGAGATGGCAGAAACCATGACTCATGGGAAGAATTGCTTGAGCCAAAGTATCTTTTTGGGAACTTATTTCTGTGATGCATTGTGAAACGTGAGAAAACTAGAGAGGTTACTGAATTCCAGGATTTGTTGAGATCCTATTGGACATTGAGACCAGGGAATGTAACAGATGTTTTGTTGTGTGTTTTAGTAAAAATATATTCGCCTGTGCTCCAAAAGTAGGTTGACACCTTCTGCAAATCCTTCCCTGGGTTTCTTGAGACCATATCTCTCTTCATGAGAGACTCATCTTTAAATTCTAGTTCTTAGCTGTGGCTGTAAGTGTATGCATTTATTCTCTCATCAGAACTCTTTACTGAGTTTCTGAACTGAGACCTTACCCCATTCTAAATGTAATTTATGTTCGGGAAATTGCTTTAAGGAACCAGCTTGTTGCATTATATCTATTTTGACTATAATTTTTACTAATTTTGTGTTTTACCTTGTTCATAAATATCGACTAATGGCTTATTTTAATTTATATTTATAAAAAATAACCTGGACCTGGAATTATTGATAAAACCCTTTAACTCACACATTTTCACTATTGACTGACAAATGAATTGCTGATACTGAAAGATTGATTTAAACAATTGCTCCTGTTAAACTCTCTTCGTTGATGAACAATGGTCCATAAGACCAATTGTTGGGGTTTTTAATGATTAAATGAGATTTAGATGCAAAAATTCCCATGCCCTCAATTGCTTTTCTCCTATCACTTTTCCCAGAGATGTTCATTTGTATGCATGTTTATGGTATCCCTATAGCACAAATATACCAAAAAAACAGTTGAGCCTTTAGAAGGAAAATGATTTCACTGTCTGTAAAAACAATTACGTTAACAAAAAGCAAGAAAAGTTGTGGTAATTTGGTAAAATTAGCATTTATTTCAGTCTTCCAACATCTGAAAGATTTAATCTGCACCATGCAAATGTGCTATTATGTGTTCAAAGAGCAGCAGGTGGTTGCTTTCCACCCAAGGAACACTAACTAAAATACTTAGGGGCAGATTTACAAGGAAGTGCCGCAGCGCACAATGCAAGCCCTTTGGCTGCGCCACGCTGCGGCACTTCCAAAGCACAGTAATGTGACATATTTACAATAATATGTTGCATTCCTGTGCTCTCCCCTACACTGGTGCACAAACTGCTGCCATGCGCTGGCGCAGGCACCCGTGCACCATGATGCAAGGATGCCTGCGTCATGGGGATATTGTTTTTGTATAGGAAGGGGCACTTTCTTGCACAAAAACACTCACTATAGGCATTTTCCTCATTCAATGCATTCTGTAAAATGCAGCACGCATTGAAAGAGGAAAAAATGAGGAGAAATGAAAACATTTCTCCTCGTTGCACCTCACTACGCCTAGCATACTGACACATTTCCAGATTCACGATTCCTCGTAAATCTGGAAATGTGTCTTGTTCCATGGGTGTTGCGTGGGAACACCCACAGCAACACCCATGGAATGCCCCTTTCACGCAAAGTGCTGCGTACAAAGGGGCCATATTTAAAAGTACAGTTCCAGTCCTTGTAAATATGGAGCTATTACATGCGCCACCAGTACGTCACAAAAGTGACGTACTGGTGGCACCGAGGGCTTGTAAATCTGCCCCTTGGTTTAAATCCTCTCACTCCTCCTCCATCTTCAGACTTCTCACACCCCTAACAAAAATTCTGTAATCCAATCACTAGTAGCCAATTGCTTGCATCAAAATATGCAGCTTCTCTGCTCAGACTTCTCTTGGGCCAGTCTATCAAAAGGCAGACTACAGTCAGCAACGAGAGTTGCCTTAACTCCCCCACGAGTATTAAAGTTTTCTATTCATCTATTTAGGCATCTAATATCGAGCCAGCATTTTGTATTCTTGCTGTTCCAGCAAGCTTTCAGGCACTCTAAACCTACATAGAAGCAGCAAAACAAAAAAGGAATTCAGAAAAATCTTAACAAGGAACCAAGCTCACAAAATTCTCAGTTAAGTAAGGAAATTGCATCATTAGAAATGAAACACAAGGGGCCTGATTCACAAAGGGAAACTTACAATTTTGTGTATGTTTATGATTGTTTAGTATTCAGAAAGCGATTTACGAGTAGTGACTTTTTGAGCATAGGGGTCCTTTCGTTTGGAGACTCCGAACTCTTATATTCTTTAGATTCATAAACATTATGACTATTCAATCCAAATCAGCATTACAATACTGTGTGACTTTTGGTAGACCTAATGGAAACTAGTTATTACAAAGGTGGAACTGTTTGTCGTTGAGTCCATTTTTTTTATTTTATTCAAGCTATCTTAATATGCTTTTTCAACTGTCAATAGTTAATCAGCCTGAGAAGCCACAGCTTTCTTTTCTTTTAGCACAATTTGAGTGCTTTTTGCAGTGTCATTTTTCAAGGCATTTTTTGGGGCCCCTTGTTCTGAACGATTTTGAATTCAAATTTTACGACACGTTTTGTGCTAGCACAATGCTATAAACGTATTAAACTATGTTAAACTTTCAAAATGGGAATCACATGAAAACGGCTAATATATGTCTTGCCCGGGACTCCAAAAATCCTAAAGATTACACTGGAGACGGATAGTAGTTAATACAATATATATATATATATATATATTCATTACGGACCTTGCGGGGTTGGTCTGACAAGACGACGCGCCCTTTGATTTGGAGACGCGGCAGGATTAACCAAGCGGTTTTCGACAAGTTTATATATATATATATATATATATATATATATATGCATAACAATGGTATTCCTTCACGAGCAGCACTCGAAAAACGACGTAGGTTACCAGCCTAAATACAGGGTATGGGCAATGTTCTCCAAGTGGGTTGGTTAAAAGCAGCCCTTCACGTCGCCTGACGCGTTTCGCTGTAGAGCTTCTTCGGAGGTTCCGGTGAAAGGTACGTGCAGCGGTGTATTTACTCTCCCATCAAATAGCCCATTATAACACGCCCCTGCATGGGGTTACCAATCACAATTATTCTAGGCATTATGGGAGATGTAGTATTTTATTTCACCTTTAGTCATCATTAGTGCACACTTCCTGCTAAGATAAAGTCCTCATTGGACCCCCGCTCAGGATTATTGTCCTAAATCCCTCGTCGCTCCTCAGTTCTGCCGGTATATCCGACCTCACGGCCCCCTATGGATATGGGGTGGTGCTTTCTCGACGGCAGGACCGCCGCCCTTAAGATGCATAACAATGATATTCCTTCACGAGCAACACTCGAAAAACGACATAGGTTACCAGCCTAAATACAGGGTATGGGCAATGTTCTCCAAGTGGGTTGGTTAAAAGCAGCCCTTCACGTCGCCTGACGCGTTTCGCTGTAGAGCTTCTTCGGAGGTTCCGGTGAAAGGTACGTGCAGCGGTGTACTTACTCTCCCATCAAATAATATATATATATATTACGAGTATTCCTCCGCTGAAGTTCAACGAGCGGCTCTCCCGAAAGATGGACACAGACCCAGAAATTTGTGCAAAGTTATTCCTTTATTCCTTTGTCGCCATAACGCGTTTCGGCTCGCCTGAGCCTTGATCACATGATATATATATATATTCCCCCGTTATAGTTAGTGCAGGCAACTATAACTCACGCGACCGCAATCCTCTGCTGATGACGTCAGATATTACATCACTGTATTTAGACACCTATTTACCCATGTCTTCTTCCATTAATCTTTAGCTATACATATATTACAAATATGTCATCAGTGATGTAATATCTGATGTCATCAGCAGAGGATTGCGGTCGCGTGAGATATAGTTGCCTGCACTAACTATAACGGGGGAATTTCAATGGTTTTTCACGAGTGAAATGTCCAGCTAACTATAACATGTGTGAAACCTATGGTTTTTTAAGTGAATTTGCAAGGTTTTTTAAATGCTAATTCCTAACTATAACATGTGTGAAACCTATGGTTTTTTCAGTGAATTTGTATGGTTTTTTAAATGCTAAGTTATGTATGTGGGCCCACGTTACGCAGTTTGCGGAATTTTTCCGTTACTACCGTACGCGCACGCTACGCGCACTCCGCGATTTTTTGAAAAAACATTAAAAGAAATTTTGGCCATTGGGGGTCCTTCTGGGACCCCCTGACAAAGGCTAGGGGGTCAGGAACTGTTCACCCTGCCCCCTTTTCACGTTCTCCACCTTTGTTTTTCACCCCCTCAGACTGCGAGAGACAAAATGGCGGCCGCCACTTCCTGGTTTCGACCGATTCGAATGTTTACTAAGATCTAACAACCAATCAGAATCGCGCTCGCGCACAGCAGCGTGCGCGTACGGTACGTTTTACCGTGCGCTCACGGAGCGCGCCTATAGATATATATATGCTTTTAAATGCTATTTTCTCAGGAAATACTGAACAGATTTACACCAGACCTGCAAAAGGCACATCCCTGACCTGAGGACTACCTCTCTGCCAAATTTCAAGTATTTCTGTTCAGCCGTTCGGGCTGTAGCTTGGACTAAAGGTCCTATGGAAAAATGCATGGGGAAACGCGTTTTGGGACCCCTCCTTTTTCTCAGCCCCCGCTTGACGAATCCCCCCGATACTTTCAGGGAAGGAGCGGAGCGGAGCGCCCCACCTATTTTGAAAATTTCGCGAGGATTCGTCAATCGGCGCCAAAGTTATTCCAAATAGAATGTTGCGGATTTCCTATGGAAACACGATCCTAACTATAACTATCTACTGGCGACGCCAGTAGATAATATATATATATATATATATTCACCTAAAAAACCATAGGTTTCACACATGTTATAGTTAGCTGGACATTTCCCTCGTAAAAAACCAATGAAATTCCCCCGTTATAGTTAGTGCAGGCAACTATAACTCACGCGACCGCAATCCTCTGCTGATGACGTCCGATATTACATCACTGTATTTAGACACCTATTTACCCATGTCTTCTTCCATTAATCTTTAGCTATATATATATTACAAATATTTATTTTTCAGAAAGACACATATGTAATCAGTGATGTAATATCTGACGTCATCAGCAGAGGATTGCGGTCGCGTGAGTTATAGTTGCCTGCAATAACTATAACAGGGGAATTTCATTGGTTTTTTACGAGGTAAATGTCCAGCTAACTATAACATGTGTGAAACCTATGGTTTTTTAAGTGAATTTGCAAGGTTTTTTAAATGCTAATTCCTAACTATAACGTGTGTGAAACCTATGGTTTTTGAAGTGAATTTGTACGTTTTTTTAAATGGTAAGTTATGTATTTATTAATATTTTTTTTTTTCAGGTTTTTCACCGTGCGCGCACCGTGCGCGCTCGGTGCGCCTCGCGCACTGTGCGCGTGCTGTGGGCACTCGGTGCGCTTTGCGCACCGAGCACCCACGATGCGTTGTTCGTGCCGTGCACGCACGGTGCGCGCACCCCGTGCTTTTTCGAAAAAAAAAAAATGTTTTTTTCACCCTTGGGGGTTCTTCAGTGACCCCCTGACAAAGGCTAGGGGGTCAGGAACTGTCCACCCTGCCCCCTTTTCACGTTCTCCACCTTTGTTTTTCACTGCCTCAGATTGCGAGAGACAAAATGGCGGCCGACACTTCCTGATTTCGACCGATTTGAATGTTTACTGACATCTAACAACCAATCAGAATTGCGCTCGCGCACGTCACCGTGCACGCATGGTGCGCGCACGGTGCGCGCCTATAGATATATATGTACTTTTAACTGCAATTTTATCAGGAACTACTGAACAGATTGACTCCAGATATGCAAAAGGCACATCCCTGACCTGAGGACTACCTCTCTGCCAAATTTCAAGTAATTCTGTTCAGCCGTTCGGGCTGTACCTTGGACTAAAGGTCCCTATGGAAAAATGCATGGGGAAAACAAGTTTTGGGACCCCCCTTTTTTCTCAGCCCCCGCTTGACTAATCCCCCTGAGACTTTCAGGGTAGGAGCGGAGCGGAGCGCACCACCCATTTTGAAAATTTTGCGAGGATTTGTCAATCGGCATCAAAGTTATTCCAAATAGAATTTTCAGATTTCCTATGGAAACACGGTCCTAACTATAACTATCTACTGGCGACTGCCAGTAGATATATATATATATATATATATATATATATATATATATATATATATATATATATATATATCACACATAGCAGTTGCTCCTGCCATGATCCTTGGCCCGAGGAAGGTGGGCCGGGATGGCGGCTCAGCAAGCCGACAATTTAATACCACACGAAAAAGAAGAGAATGTCCGCTATTGCTGCGAAGGCTCCTACTCCAAACAAAAGACCCTTGAGAGGTGGTGCATATGCAGCAAGAGCGCCCGGCTCGTAAATCACACAAGGTTCCTATGCGGATGTGAAATAATGAACTTTCAGGACACAGATCGAATTTGCAGTTCAGTGAATTTAATCCACTACTTCATTACGCGTTTCGGCTGTGACCAGCCTTGCTCACACATAAGAAACAAAGAACATTACAATGCATATATACAGTGTCCACGACATAAACAAAGGACACATCAACCAAGCCAAAAGGTAGAAAATATGGCCGCCATCTTGCTTTTTTATTTTTTATTTTAAAAGTTTTATATAGCACTGGCTAGACCCAGAGATATCAGAGCGCTTTTCATGATTAGGATAGTATAGGCAAACATGGTATAAAAGCATATAAAAGGTAGTGAAACAAAAATGTGAAATATACAAAGTAAAAGCAACATGGACAGTATACAAATCAAAATAGATAAACAGGGGCTGGAGCTATACATTTCAAGTAATTAGGTAGATGGTGTACAGGAAAAAGGACATATATTACTGAACAAATATAGTATGGTGATAAGAGATCAGATGTAGGACACACTATAGGATCCCTAATAATAATTGAGGAGGTGGGTTTTGTGGTCTTTTTTGAAACTGGAATAGGAGGGATTACAGCGCAGGTCTTTTGGGAGGGCATTCCAGATAATAGGGGCATTGCCAGAGAAGGAGCGAGATTGTGTGGCTTTCTTTTTATGCAGAGGTGGGATTAGGAGGAGGGTGTTGGTGCTTCTCAGAGGTCGAGTGGTGCCCGCAATGAGGAGCTTCTTTGAGAGGTACTGCAGGGTGTTTTGGTGGAGGACTTTATGAGTAATGCAGGCAGTTTTGTAGGCAGATCTGCCTTCGATAGGAAGCCATTTAAGAGATTTGAGAGCCGTGGATATATGATCGAAGCGTTTGCAGTCCGTAATGAGCCTGGCAGCAAGGTTGAGCACAGCTTTGATTTGAGCGAGGTGGACCTTGGGGATTCCATTGAAGATGGCGTTACCATAATTAATACGTGAAAGAACAAGTGACTGAACGACAAGTTTAAAATCATTGGTGGGTATGAATGGTTTGATTGTCTTGAGGTGACGGAGAGTGAAGAGGGCTCCTTTGGCAGAGTTATTGATGTGAACGTTAAGGGTTAGGGTTTTGTCGATAGAAATGCCAAGAGATTTGTCGGAGTTGGACAGGGTGAGTGAGCAGTTGAGTGCATTAAGGTCAGAAATCCATGATTGAACGGGGAGAGGGTTATTTTTAGGGGAGAAGAGAATGATTTCAGTTTTATTAGAGTTAAGTTTGAGATGATTGGAATGGAATCAGGTTTGGATCTTGGTAAGGGTGTTGTTCAGGTGTAAGATGTCAGCATGAGTTTTAATCTTGTAATAGATTTGGGTGTCATCGGCGTAGAGGTGGTAATTGATACCTGCTTGTTTAAGAATGAGAGTGAGGGGTTCCATAAAGAGGTTAAAGAGGGAGGGAGAGAGAATAGATCCTTGGGGACTCCAAGGGAGACGGGAGTGGGGTTAGAGAGACAATTTTGAATTTTGATTTGCTGAGTTCAGTGTAGTTGTAGGAACCATTTGTAGGCGCTACCATTAAGGCCAAAACGGGTCCTAAGCACATTAAGTAGGGTTGAATGGTTGACTGTATCGAACGCTGCAGAGAGATCAAGAAGGATAAGAAGGCAGGTCTCGCCATTATCAAGTGATTGGTGGATGTCATCTATGGGGCCGAGTAGGTTGAAGTTTTCGATGTGTTTGTCTAGTTGTAGTAGGACTCATTTTTCAAGGACCTTTGAGAGAAGGGGGAGGTTAGTGATGGGGCGGAGAATATTTAGGTCATTGGGGTCAGCATTAGGGTTTTTGATAATGGGCGATATTTGTCCAAGTTGAAGGCAGGTGGGGACACAGCCCGTGGAGAGAGAGGTGTTGGTGATTGTGGACCAGAATGGGGTGATGATGTGCTTAAGGGCAGGGACAAGGTTAGAGGGTACGGGGTCTTTTGTGTGGGAGGACGGTTTAAGATTGCCAATTATTTTAAGGACTTCTAGCTCAGTGACGGGGAGGAAGTTGAGCAAGGAGGCATTTTTCTTTAGTTGTGAGTTAGGGGAGTTGGTTACCGGAGATGTGGTAGGTGAGAGGTCAGTGGAGTGGTTGGGGAGGTAGGGAAATGGGTGGGTGAGGAGGGTCGTTAGGGAGCGGTAGGATAGTGGGCAGAGGAGAGAAGGGGTCAGCTGGAAGGGGGGGTGTGGATTAGGCATTAGAGGTGAGGACAAGTTTGCATTGGGAGTTGGAGGGTAGTTGTGTCGAAAGGAAGGATTGATCAATTTTGGCTATTTTTTCCAAGAAGAAGTGGGCAATTTCTTCACATCTGGCTGAGGAGGCTGTCATATTTGGAGGTGCGGGGGAAGTTTGGTTTTGAATGATTTTGAAGAGTTCCCCGGGTCTGTTTTTGGCATGATCAAGTTGAGTGCAAAAGAAGGATGCCTTTTCCTTGAGGATGTGTTTTTTGTACGTGGATCAAGCACGTCTGAGAAGTGCAAGATGGGAGGGTGAGGGATGGTATTTCCAGGTTCTTTCTGACAGTCTGAGTACCCGTCTTTCATTATTTATCTCGGTATTAAACCAAGAGTTTTAGGGGGTGTTCTTTGGTTTTTTAGTTTAGGTGGGCCAGTTGGTCAAGAATACCGGTGACAGTATTGTTAAAGAGTTCAGTGAGCTCATTCGCATTTTGTGAGGGGGGAATGAGAAGAAGTTGAGCTTGGAGTTTAGATTCGAGAACACCTGGGGGATACATTTTAGGTTTCCGGTTGTTGGAGCCGGCCTCGTGGCGTGGTCCTGTTCCCCCTCGCTAAGCCGCACAAGGTCCCATGCACCTCGGGGCTCCTCCATTTTGGATTGTACGTGACTCTACATAACCACCTATGTGACCCCGCTCCACCCGGCCTCGGTCCAAGCGAGGCCCGACATCAGGGCGCCAACCCCTGGCCAGGGGGATACCACGGGAACACCCCCCACTCCCGGCGGAGGGCAGTATCGATGGGACCCCCAACCATCCTTCCACACCTAGGTGCGATCGCCCCACAGCTCTCTTGGGCCTGGCGCCTCTCCTGCTGGGCGTCTGGCCGCTCCCGACCCGGCCTCTCCGCCCCCCCCCGGGCGCAAGGGTCCGGACATCAAAGGGCTCCAGACCTATATCCGGGGCGACCCGGCAACAAGACGCAGTTGTATCCCGGAGTCCAGAGCCCTGCTGATCGGATCGCGGCTGACCCTACGGAGAAAGACTCATCCTGACACTACTCTCTGAGCCCTGCTGACGACGTCGCGGCTCCATCGTGCTTAAAAGACCTCCACGAACCTTTGGGGCCCTGCTGATGCTGTCGCGGCCCGACCTTGTTGAACTTACCATCAGAGCCCAGCTGACCTCGTCGCGGCTCGACCGAAGCGGACCTACCACCGGAGCCCTGCTGACTGTGTCGCGGCTCGACCCAAGCGGAACTACCACCCGAGCCCTGCAGACACCGTCGCGGCTCCCCACGTCCGAGCTGCTTTGAGACCAGCACGCAAGGTCTGGCGCAGAGCCTCCCCATACCAGGCTGGTACTAAGACTGTCCCGCTACCCTACCCCCACAAAGACATTGAGACTCTTCTGGATCACTCGATCCCCCTGTAAATATATTGAATGTGCTACCATTGATAAAGTACCAAGATAAGCAACTGATATGGAGTCCTGTGTAGTGGTGTTACTGGGCCTAGTACGATCACAGGAGAAGGACCTCTCCTAGGAGGCTTCTCGGCGGCGCTCGGCTATAACTTTGCGGTAGGAAGGGGCCCGGGGTAGTCTCCCCGACTCCCCGGTGGTCCTCCCTCCAACACTGGTCAATTTCTTAGGTCTGTTAATTTTAGAGGCGGGGAGGTTTGCTGAGGTAGCAATGGTGAACAGTATAAGGTGATGGTCAGACCAGTCAATGGGGATGATATTGGTCACGGTGGTCAGATCTTCTTTGGACAGAATGACGTCAAGTATGGCTCCTTTAGTGTGTGTTGGGGATAGGCATAGTTGTTTGAGTTCATTGATCTCAAGAAGAGTAGTGAGGAGGGAGATAGTGGGGTCATTGGTATCGTTCCAATGGAGGTTAAGATCCCCAAGAAAGAGATTTTTTGAGTTGGATACTGCAGATTGCGTCAGGAGCTCAGATAAGTCCTCAATGAAGGGCTGGGGAGGTCCCAGGGGATGATAGATGTGTGTAGACGAATTGGGAGGGAGTTTTGAGTTGACAGTTCAGCTTCCAGGTATTTGCAGGAGGAGTAGCCAGGGTTAGTGACAAGGGATATCTGAAGTTCATTTTTAAAGATAATGGCTAGGCCATCCCCAACTCTGTCAGGTCTATCTTTTCCAAGAATAGAGTATCCCGGGGGGGAGCGTAGGCCAAGTATGCTCGTTGAGTGGTCATTGAGCCAGGTTTCTGTGAGGAATGCAATATCAATGGATTCACTCAGGATAGTTTCCGAAATTTCCGTGGCGTGTAGGACAGCGGAGCGACAGTTGACGAGCATGCACTTCAGTGGTGTGGGGTTGTATATGGAGGGTGGGCAAGAGTGGATCAACGTGAGTTGGGGTGGTGGTCTGGGTGAAGCGGGGGAGGAAGGGGTTCTATTTGTCCCTTTGATAACAGGGATGTGGGAGTAGGGGAGTGGAGGGTTAGTGGTTGGTACATTAGGTAGGAGTTGCATAGGTCGGCGAGGTTGGACGGGGAGAGATGGTTTGAGGTGTGGTGAAGTCTATGAGTATGGCAGTGGAGAGGGATCAATCTCCAAAGGTTGTGTTTGGTGTTAAGGATTTTTGAGGGAGTGTGGGTGGGAATTTTATTATGGTGAGGAAGGGTTCTGGAGCTGAGGAAGAAAAATATCTTTCCTGAGTCGGCCTAGTTCAGTAGTTAAATTAGGTAGGTCATGTTCAATGTTGTGTAGGATCTGGGCAATTAAGGTGAGGGGAGGTACTGAGAGGGCGCGGAAGGATGGGGAGGAGAAGAGGGTGTACGGGATGGGTAGGTGTAGGGGGGTGAGGATTTGTGTTAGGTGATTGAAGGAAAAGGATGGTGGAGTACGTGAGTAGTTGGGTCGGGGGAGGGAGGTTGGGGGTCAGGGGGAGGGGGGTCATGGGAGGGGAATAATAAGTGGGTGACAGGGATTGGGGGCTACCATTATTCAAGGAGGGGATAGTGTCTGTCCTAATACATGTATATACATCACAACTCATATGTACTAAATCCAGTATAGATGCAAATAACTTGGTGAGGCAGTTGTGTGCAATCATGAACGAAACATCAGAATAAAGCAAACAAACCTTGGATAAAGACGTTAATCTCAATACATGGTACCGGACGATAAACATGTTAAAAATGGGCGGCATTCTTGCATGCACAGCTATCTCATGAAATAATGCAAGCCCCGACAGTTGTCAACATGACCCAGTGTCACTGATCAAGTAAATCAACACAAATATGTAGTGACAAAGCACTGCCCATGATGTCATAAATGCACATGCCTCTCAGAGTATGAAAGGTGTAACTGCATAGCATCTGTCGTTACATGTGTGCATGATCTGGGTTGTGTGTACATAAGAGCATGTATGCCAAGTTCCGTTGTCTCCACAGTGGATTGGTATAGCGATGTGAAGTGTGTGATCAGTTCATTGTGGATTTCATGCTGCATATATTTTATTTTGCCGCCGCGGGACCTGAGCGCTGTGATGGGACTCACTGGTCTGTCTTGTTTAATCAGCCAGGCAAGGAGGGACCCGAACAGTCAGCGTGTGCATGCGTTTTCACTGAGTACGCTGTGTAATTCAAGCATCTAAGGTGATCCATTAGCACTGAGTGCTTCTTGCGCATTTCTGACAATACTAGGGTGTGTGAGAGACCGTGCTGCTTGTGTTTCGAGTTGTAACAGAGATCGTTCTACTTCTAGTAGATCTGACTCTACTTGTCGTCACATGCCTCCTCCCATTCCCAGGCATTTACCTCGCATTGTGGCTTTTAGTGTGACCCATTCTACTAGTATTGTTGTGGCCATGCCTGAGTTCCTCTCAAAATAGTCCCCTATGGCTACCCTGAGGGAGTCACGAAAGACGGCATCTTCCGCATTGACGGTTGCAGTCGCCATGTGTGGATCAGCAAAACCCTGTGTTCTCATGATAGAGTAACATAGTGTGGGTTGTGATCGGAATGTGTGCTTCCCAGGTAATCTGTGTCCACCACAGTGGGAAGCAGGGAGGGAGTGCACAAAACTCTATCTAACCGGACATGTAATGTGTGCGGTGCTGAGTAAAATGAATATATACGCAATGTATGGTTACAATGCCTCCACACGTCTACCAACTCCCATCTAGGTGCCCAGTTTCTCAGGATGGCAGCATTAGAGGATGCTGCCGTGTTGAGCAGAGGGGAAAGATTCTGTCTAGCTCTACTTTCAAGACACTGTTAAAATCGCCCCCTATCAGCCATGGCAATCTGCACCACTCAAACAGCACCAGTGAGTGTGAGTCCAGAAAGGAGGTCTGGTCTATGTTTGGGGCATAAATGTTTCCCAGCAGAATATGCTGCCTGTCTAACCCGCCCTTTATGAACACATATCTGCCTTTCTTGTCTGTCACCACTTCTTCTGTCTAAAAGGGAGTATTGGGGCAGATGCAAATCAATATGCTGCAGGCGTAAGATGGGAAGCTCGTAGCATACGCTTTGCCCCTCCATTTACGCTGTAGTCTGATTGCTTCTGAGTGCATTAAATGTGTCTCCTGTAGCAGGGCAATGTGTACATTGAGACTCTAAAGATAAGAATATGTTGCGTATCATCGGGAGGGTGTCCGGAGGCCCCTTACATTCCATGTGAGAATCTTCTTGGCTGTCATGTCACTGCCTTAGGGAGGTTAATGGGTACCCCAGGGTCTAGGCCAGTGTGTATATGTGAGTGTGAGTACCATCAGTCATTTAGGTTTGCATCTTTCCCGTAGGCCCATACTATTTGGTGCATAACATATAAGCCAAACTGGCAACATGTGACTAACAAAAGGGCAGTCTCCATGAACAAGTGAAGCTGCCCAAACTCAAGCTGCTAATCAGCTAAGCTAAATGAATCCCAAAGTGATAAAGAGAAGTAAAGGGGGGTGAAGCCTTGCAGAGTCAGCCATGGGTGATATCCCCTAATTTCCCCTGTGTATTAAGACAGCTTGTATAGGCAATGTAATTGTTGGCTAATGGCTGAATTCATGCTGCTTGTCTCGTGCTTCCTATCAATGCAACACATCTAACATGGCAACTATTTAGAGAGTCAGACCAGCTGCCAGGGCTGCGAGCCCCCACTTACAAGATGTGCATCATACTTTATTGTCTGCGGGGTGAGGTCTGGAAAAGTCAGAGAGGTGCTGTCAGAGGAGCTAACCACTGACGAGCATTCATCTTCTGACGAGGCCTGAGCCGCGTCCCTCTCTGAGACTTCAATGCAACAGCTATGCATTCTGCTTTGCTCACTGCTTCCCGGCGTTCTCTTATAATTAGTTCTAGATCTGGTGCCGACAACAGGCCCCGTAGGCATGCCCTGTTTTGGTGCCTAGAGGTGCCGCCCATCGCAGTATTGTTTTGGGTGTTGCTCTCTCCAGATGGTCGGGGTCTTGCAAAGTGACCCGTTGTTTCTATCAAGGACCATGTGTCCTGTGGTGAGTCAAAGAATCTCATCTTTCCTTCTGCTACCACCTGGACTCCTGCCGGATACAATAATGAATATTGGATATTCAACTGGCAACATTTTTGCTTTACTTGTAAAAATGAACCTCTTTGCCATTGTATTCTCAGCGTGTAATCCAGAAAGAACATTACTTGCATATTTTCTATCATGATGTCTTGAATTTGCCTTGTTTCACGTAATATTGCATCTCTATCTCTGTAATGTAAAACCTTGAAAATGAATGGACAGAAAACCATCCCCGGCGCTGATCTTCTGGAGGGGATACAGTGCGCTCGCTCTATCGTGAAGAAAGGAGATAAAGATGCACCGGGCAGTAAGCCCTTGATCCACTGTTCCACAAATGCAGCTGCATCCTGCCCTTCTGTCTTGTTCGGCAGACCAATCAGGTGGATATTGTTCCGCCTAAAACGGCCCTCGGCATCTTCAATCCGGTCCTCCAGGAAGTGAATTCTTGCTTCCTGCATGGTCTGTTGTTTGGCAGTTGAATCCATTACTGGCTGGAGTTCCGAGATAGTGCTTCCCATGGCTTTTTCCTGGTCTGCCATCTTCTTGTGATCTACATGCAGGAGCATGAGATCAGCAGCTACATTGTCTATTTTGGTTTCCAGTGACACTCGTGATCCTTCCATAGCGATAAGTATTGAGTCTAAGTCAGTCGTTTGGAGGGTCCGTGCATGGCATCTGCACTTTGGCCAACATGTCTATAAGTTGTGAAGAGGTGCGGGTTCCAGTGCCCCTCGTGTGGCTCATCCCTTTGGGCTCATCTCCCTACAGTCAGTGTAAGCAACTCCCGGTTGCGGTGCCTCCTGCTGCCTGCTACCTCGTTTTGCTCACAGGAGCTGCCCAGTTAGCTCTAGGGGTCCATATATCTCCTCCCCACAATCCACACAAACTCCCTGCCATGTCTGCCTCAGTCTGAGATAGAGATTTGCTCCAAGCTCCTAGGGCCGCTACTATTCACAAAGCGTGTGTGACAGTATATATTGCTTGGACAGTCCCAGCGTTATTTGGAGCCCCTCTCTACTGTGAGTACCCCATCTCAGGGGTTATCCGTTCAGAGGCTTTGCACGAGCTGTTCATGGCATCTTTGTCTAAATGCGTTTTGTGGGGTGCCGTTGGGGTTCCGCTGCGTCTGGCAGCCAGGAGGTAATACACTCTCGAATGTTTGGGCCCACCTGTGCCAGTCTGCAGGGCGTGTCTAAGGTGAATTTTTGCTTCATTGTTTTTCTTTGTCTGTTGATGGCTCCTCTCCCTGCCGCCCTCCAAGCGCACTGGTCCTCTGCCCAGGGATCGCAAAGTCAGGTACTGGCTTCCTGCACGCTGTGCCCCAGTCACCACTGCCTTGTCTCTGGCTTTGCTTCTTGCTTCCCACTTACTTTGATCTAGGCTCAGCAGAGCTAGGCCTGGGTCTGAGCTGGACACTGTCAGCCTGAGGGCTGGGTCAAACCCCTGTCCCGCATCTTCACCAGGCCACAGATGCTTCTGCTGCATACATCCATGGGTTGGGCCACATTTACTCTGCATGGGTGGCACAGACTTATCCGCTGTTTGGCTCGGACCACTCCCAATCAGCTATTTTCTCCAAGCCCACACCTCCGAATCCCCCGTGCCTCCTCCCACCAGCTGCCCTCCTTACACAGAGGCACGGTGCACTTCCCGGGGTCGGGCAGGCTCTTTTGTTCCCTAGAGGTCCATTACTCCAGGCAGCTGCCGAGTCGCAGTGTCTGCTTACCGTTCCACTCCCCCTTGACTGAGATCATTTGTTTGCCAGCCTCCAATCGGGCAATTTTAGTCAGCCCCCGCCTCTGCTGTTCATATCATCCCTTTTGGCTTCTGCAGTTGCAGCCTCTGTGGTGTGCTAGGCGGTTTCGCCTCTGAGAGTCCGTGGTTGGATTCGGACCCCTCGGGTCCAGTCGCTTTACTGTTCAGGCCGTCTATTTCTCCCCTATTGGAGCTACTATGCTGAACTGCTCATCAGTCCAGTCCAGGCCACTCGGCGAATGTCACTTGCGTGGTCACCACTTCGGGAGTCTGCGCCGTCACTAGGTCGATCTCATGATCAAGCAGACTATCTCGTGATCTCACAGCCTCTGCCTTCACAGGGTAGGCACAATAAAATGAGGGAGGCTGTGCCCTAGCTTTGCCTGCGTGGATGTTTCGCCTACGTGTGTAATTTTAGCGGATAATGGGGATTTGAGACGGAGCAGCTGTAGAACAAATCCCCATATTGCCCCCAGGCCATGCCCCCCTAAGATATAGTATGTTAATATGTAATCATAATTTCACGTAATCATGCATCTGTTTCTACTGTCAGAGTGAGAGGTTTTTGTGGATGAAGATTTCTATACTAGTGTTTTACTTTTTATACTTCAGAAACTTTGGTCACAGACTGTGTTTAAGTTTACGGACATATCATTTAAAGACTTTAAATGCGTTAGTAATGTGTTTCATAACCTGACACATGCATTAGATGACTTCACTTGAAAAAGTTATTTAGAGTGTATTGATCTGGAAGGTTTATTTGAGTATCAAGTAGATAACTGTATCATTTATGTAAGAATTTAACCATGTTTCAATGCAGAACAGACATGAGTTACAATAATTTCTTTTCATAGATAACAAATGTCATTTCACATAATTTGGTAAGGATAACAGGAAGGAATAAAACTAGAAGGATTTACTTGATTCACAATATTAGAACGTAAAACATTCAAATATTTACATATATATAAAAAATAACCAATGTTCATGGAAATTATCTTAAGCAATGTGGTGACTCCCCCCTCCCCTAAATTTCGAATTTTATATATTTGTTTTGATCTAATTATAAATACCCTCATAAATCAAACTACAATATGACGTAAGGGTCAAAAGAATGGAATAAGAACAGGTGTATAATATTTCAAGCATATGTTATTGTTGTTCATATTTCTCCACTTCATTTAATAGACACAAATAAGAATTCCTGCTAGTGGTTTTCATAGTAATGTGGGATTTTATATTTTTTCTGCGTAAGGCAGTGGTGTGATTTTATTTTAATTTTATTTAGTGTTTTATAGAGCCCGAACGTGACCCGTTAGAGTATCAGGGCGCTTTACAGGGATAACACGTTGTATACAAAGACAAAATAGTCAAAGAAAAAGAAAAAAAAAACATAAGTAGGAGTAGAAGGAGGTGAAACATTTGGGAATACTAGGGTGTATACAATGTTCAGATCATAATGCAGAGAAATCCAGGAAATACATTTGTGGGAGTTCAAGGTCAGTGCAAGATGGATAGCAGCCAGTCAGTCCAAACTCTAGCGGCAACAAAAATAAGCAAAGCCACTGAGATGTGTTTGCAATGCATGATTTATGGGAGAAACTTGATAATTTTTCTGATGACATATGACAGCGAGTTCCAGATTCTTGGTGTGGCCCCAGAGAAAGCAGGATTGTACGTTTTTTCCTTTCGGAAGCGGGATGGCTGGAGCACAAAGTCTGTGGCGGACCTCGAGTTTCTGGATCCTCCAGAAACCATGATTTCTGGGCAAGATATGCTGGGGATTTCGTGTGTAGTGCTTTGTGGGTTATACATGCCAGTTTGAGTGGGATTCTGGCTTCAGGAGGAAGCCAGTTCAGCGCCTTCAGATGCTGTGAGATGTGGTCGAATTTTTTTGAGGCTGTTAAGAGTCTAGTGGCGGCACTGAGGCAAGCTTTTAGGGGGGCTGTGGAGAGCTTGGGCAGGCCTGAAATGGGTTGCGCATCCGTATTTGATTCTGGAGATAACTAATGTGTGGACTGCCATTTTGTTGGTCTGAGGCATCAAGGAAAGGTTTTAGTTTCCTAAGGTAGCTCAGGTGAAACCTGGCAGTTTTAGCCATCAAGTTGATGTGGTCCTGTTATTCAGGTTGCTGTCCAGGGTTATGCCGAGAGATTTGACAGATTCCACTATGGTCCGTGTGCAGTTTAGTGCTCTGATCGACTTGGTGCATTCCTGGATGTCATTGTTACTTTTAGGGGGAGAGATTAGAAGGAACTCTGTTTTTTGTGCATTTAGTTTGAGCTGGTTGCAGGCGAGCCATTGAACAGTCAGCTTTATGGCCTCCTTCAGGGAGTAGATCTCCTCTAGAAACTAGATTTTGATATAGATCTCGGTATCATCGGCATACATGTGGAAGGAGATGTAGGCGGTAAGTAGTAATTCAGCTAACGGTTCAAGGTAGAGATTGAAGAGGTTTGGGGAAAGTGTTGATCCTTGGGGGACTCTGATCGTTATCGGCGAAGGAACAGATAGATTACTGTTGACTAAAAATCTCTGGGTGTAGTTCCGGAGGAAGAATCTAAACCATTTGAGAACGGTTTCCCTTACTCCCATTCTGAATTCGAGGCATTCAAGTAGTTTCTCGTGGTTGACTGTGTCGAATGCCGAGGATAAATCCAGTAGAATTAGGAGACATGTTGTGCCTCGGTTAAGGGCTTGGAGAGCATCATTCACAATATGGAGAATAGTAGTTTCCGTGCTGTGCCCAGGCCTGAACCCGGATTGGAATTTGTCTAGCAGATTAAAGTTGATTATATGTTGGCTCAGTTGAAGTTGCACACATCTTTCCAGAACTTTTGCTAGAAGTGGGATATTGGATATTGGTCTGAAATTGTCTGAAGTAGCAGGATTCAATGTGTTTTTTTTTAAGATGGGTACAACTTGACCGGCTTTTAGAGAGTCAGGTATGGACCCTTGTAGTAGGGAAGCATTGATTATTGTAGTCCAAATGGCAATGAATTTGGCAGGTCGCAGTCACGCAGCTGGAGGGTCATTAAAGTGGTTATTCGGATTTAAGGAGGATTTACTTTTCGAGATGGAATGGTCGTCATATAACTTGAAGTTGGATCTGTGCTCTTGGTTCTTGGGTGTTGTCTGGGGGGGGAGAGAGGAGAGATGGGACCCGGCAATAAGAGGTCGGATGTTGGTGGTGGAATTAAGTTCTTTTCCTAGGAAGGTAATTTTGGCTATAAAGAAGGAGGGATTTTGAGGTTTCTTTGGAAGTTTTAGCCAGTTTTTTAGATTGGTGTTTGACCATTTCAAAGAGCTTACGAGGTCTGTTCTGAGCGTTTTCCAGTTCTGATCTAAAGAACTTGAGGATGTTCCTGTTGTAAGCATTTCTGGTCTGTCGGAGAAGTTTTAGTTGGGAGGCTGAGTGGTGCTGTCTCCAGGTTCTTTCTGTTAGCCGGAGGGTTATTCTTTAATTGTTGAGGGATCCGTTGAACCAGGGGTTTTTGTCTTTGTTAGAGCTAGGGGTCTCTAGTTGGCAGATGTAGGTACCTTTGACCAAGTAGGGACCCTTGCTTCTAGTCAGGGTATGGGGGCTACACTCCTAAATAACCCCTGCTCACCCCCTTGGTAACTTGGCATGAGCAGGCAGGCTTATCTCAGAGGCAGTGTGTAAAGCATTTGTGAACACATATAATAATACAGTGAAAACACTACAGATGGACACCACACAGGTTTTATAAAGATACATATTCTTTATATAGACTTAATACAAAACCAAAACAGCAAAAATCCACAATACTGTAATCAAAAATAGACTTAAAGACGGTAGAAGTAGCATAGTTCAAGTTGATGGTAAATGCGACACGTTTCCCACAAAGTACCTTAAATGCATAACGCAAAACAAACAAAAGGTTTGCAGGGAAAACGATGCGTCTGCTCCTTGCATCGGGGTAGGCGATGCGTCTGTCCCTCAGTGCTTGCGCAAAGTAGGCAATGCGTATGTTCCTTACCGGAGAGGAGGCGATCTCATGGTGCATTCCGGTTGCGATGCGATAAGATGGCGCTGCGATGCGACGGTCCGGTGCGATGCGATTAGATGGCGCCCTTGATGCAATGCGACGATGTGAAGATGATGCGTGCACGTCCGACGGACGTGCTGCGAACTCTGTAGCTTTGGAGCCGCGACACGCTTCTCCGGTGATGCGACGACGACCCTTGCGGTGGCGACACACTTCTCCGGTGATTCGACCATCAGCAGATGCGGCAGAGACACGCTTCTCCGGTGATGCGGCGGTGACCCATGGGTAGCTATTGACGGGCACATTTAATACACACGTACACCAAGCCATTCAAAGGGGATTTGACAAAAAGTAGACCAAAACTATGCAAGATACCCCCCTCATGGTTAATAAAACACACATCCACCGCGGGATGTGTAATACTTTTTATTTTACTCTCTGGAAAGGAGACAAACCTTACTTGAGAGTCACAGCACGCTCCTGGCTGAGCCCAATGCTGTGTTACACCCACCAGTGCCCGCCGAGTGCCACACACCTCTGTGTTGTTTTCCACCAGCTAGTGCGTATGCTATGACACTCTCTAGCCCATGTGCACTGTATTACCACCCAGTGAATACGTCATGCCACACTTGCCTTTGCACGGGTTATATTGCCCCATCTAACATGCCTTCCTCAATGTCTATGTTATAACGCACAGCGCTATGCCATACATATTACAATATGGGATCCATATCTTTGTCACAGTGCATATGCAACGTTACACTCCGCAGCACATATTTTAAATTACAACTTTAGAGACTAGTTAGGTTACACAACACTGCCCTGTGCATATTACACTCCAAGGCGCATATCGCATAGCACGTGCTAGTGCCTGTGCTATATCGCGCTCTCCAATGAATCTGTCATTGCGCACAATGTATTGCATATTATATTTCATGCCCAGTTCTTCTTATATCACACATTTTGGTGCATAGTTTACCATACACTATATCTAGTTTTCATTTTCAATCGTGCTCTCAGGACTATGTTCTATGTAACACTGCTTCCACCTACACTTTTCACGGGCATTACCTTTTGCGATGGGGGGTGGAGAGTCAGGGGGTGTTTCTGCCAAGTGAGCCCGGAGTCACAGTCACAAACGTCCTCTTCTTTCTGAATAAAAGTGAGATTATGCTGCTTGCTTGTTCATATTTTAAATAGTTCGCACAGACACACATTTTAAAAACAATAAAGTTCCTAATACCCACCTTCTCTGAACAGTTAGCTTGCTGCCCAATCCCCCTCCTCCCTATCCTCTGTTGTCTGAATCCATGGACTAGCCTCCTCCCTCCTGCCATGCATGGTCTGATGTGCTGCCACTGCCCTACATTTAGCATGATGTACCAGTCCACTCCTCCTGCCCTCCATTGCCCAATTGTATGCCCCATCATTGACCTCCTGATTAGCCTGTGTGCTTAGCTTGCTGCACCTATTCTCCTTCTCCCTGCCCTCTGATGTCTTTGTGCATGCCCCTGCTTCATCCTTTTTGCCCACCATGCTCCATGGACCTGCCACTCCTATCTAGTCTGAGTGTTCTGTTGAGCTTCCACTACCCTCCCACCTGCCTAGCATTGTCAGATGACTGTAACCTGTCTCTGCCACCTCCACCTTGCCTGTCCACATGCCATGCCCCTATCCCCTTCCTCCTGTCCTCCATGGTCCATTTTACTGCCACACCCTTCTGCCCTCCCTGGTCTGTTGTGCTGCAACTGCTCCTCCTGCCTGCCCCACGCGGTCTGTTGTGAGGCCCCTTCGCCTGAACTCTCTTGTCTGTGCCCAGGTCCTGACCCTCCCTTCTATCCTCCATGGTCCTTTGTGCATGCCCCTGCACCCTCCTTCTTGCCCATCATAGCTGTTGTGCTGCCACTAACCCTCCCGCTTGCCATGCATGGTCTTCTGTGCTGCCACGGCCCCTCCCACCTTCCCTGTGTGGTCAGCTAGCTGCCCCTGACCCCCTCACACCTTCCCTCCATGGTCTGTGTGTATGCCATCATAGTCTCACTGTTGCTCTTCATGGTGTGTCTTGCTTCTAGTGCCCATCCTGCCTGACCTCCATGGTCATCTTGCTGCTCCTGCCCTGCCCCCTTGCCCCCAGCCCTCTTTTTCCATGTGCACACCCCTATTCCCTCCCTCCTGGCTTGTCTGTTCCATTGTAATGCCCCTGATCCATCCCTCCTGCCCTTTATGGTCTGTTATGCTGCAGCTTTCTCTCCTGTCTGTCCATTATGGTCAGCTAGCTACCATTGCCTCTTTCCCCTCTGTTCTCTGTTGTCCATGTGCATGGTCCTGTTCCCTCCCTATTGCTTTCTATGGATTGTTGTGCTGCACTCCCGTCCTGCATACCCTGTGTGGTGTATGGTGCTGCTGCACACCCTGATGCCTGCCCTGCAGGGTCAGTTTGGTGCACCTCTCCATGTCCCTCCTGTCCTCTGTTATCCAAGTCCATGTCCCTACCCCAATTCCTCCTGCCTTCCATGATCCGATGTACCATACTTGCGAACATTTTGAACTTGGTAAGAGGCAGATTTTGAAAAAAAAACTGGGGTATTGATTTTCCCCTTTGAGTTACATTAAAAAAAGAGGAGAATGTAGACAGGAGGCAGATCAAATAAAGCCCATTTGAGCTTAAAAACATTGGACGTTTCCTGTCTGAATCGGGTCTGTTGGCATGTATGGTTGTAGTACCACTGCCTATTCCTTCTGCCCACAATGGTCAATTATATTGCCACAGCCACTCTTACCAGTCCTGTATTGTTGGTTTGTTGCCCCTGCCCCCCTTTCCACTGCCCTCCATAGTCTGCTGTGCTGCCACGGCCCTTCCTGCATGCCCAGTGTGGTCAAATTGTTGCCTCTGCACCCTCCTACCTGCCTTCAATTTTCAGAGTCTGTGCCCCTGGACTCTGCCCTCAACAGTATCCTAATGAACAACTAGATTGCTAACATTCTATATTCATTACAAAAGTGTGGAACGCCTGACGTCATCTTGATGTAATCAAAACTGTAATACCTAGAGCATTTCCTTTAGAAATTACATATATGAGAGGGTCTTATTTGCATCAAAATTATGGTTAGTGCTCTAAAAAACAAAATGAGGACATATTTTCTGAGTTTTCAAATAGCGACAAAGCACTTTTAAATTATTTGTAATCTTTATTTTTTTTTTATCCAGTTGACCTCTTGATTAAATGTTGCACTTAGGGGAGAGGATGTGGTGTTACTTCCAGAGCTGCAGACTTTGCAACTGGGGAACCAGATTGGAGTTTCTGCTTCAGCTCGACATTCTGTGATTCTGGTCAAATCACTTAATCTCCCCATGTCTACAACCAAAATGAATTTGTTCTTGTGTGATGTAACCAATGCTCATGTAAAGCACTCCAATACCTGACAAGTCTGCACTATATAAAACTGCAAAAACACAAAAAATAAGTGTTTTGCACATTCTGTCATTGGGCTATACTTGGGCTACATCTGGGTGATATTTGGGCTACATTTGGGCTCTTTTGTCTCTGGTGGCCATCTTGGGAGATTTATTTGTTCTGAAGTTTCCTAATTTCCTCATTTACTGCAGTCTCCTCAGTAGGAAATGCTTTCAGTTTTTTACTTTGATTCCATCAAGAAGGCATTCAGATGTGTCACACATTTGCCATAAATTCTGAATGTTAGCACTATAGTTGCTCATTAGATCACTGTAGTAAAGCTACTGCTCACCAGGGAAGTCTGCTGCTGGTATTCAAAGTGCATGTTTCAGTCTGCATGTCAGAATATTTTTATGAAATAGAAGAGGATTTGAGAAGTCAAAGTGCCCTAATTTTTCTTTCTGCAGCACTAATCATAATTTCTATGGCAAAATGAATAAAGTTCGACCTACAAGTATATCGAGTTGTAAATATCGTAGGTAAAGAATATCGAAGTCAAGAATATCGATGGACAGAATATCGACCCCAAGGTAAGTATTATCGAAGTTAATAATATCGAAGTCATTAATATAGATGTAAGTAATATCGTAATCAAAAATTTCGATGTCAAGAATATCGATATTTTATTAGTGTAATGTATTTTAATATGTATTTTATTTGTATGTTAAAGATTATTGTAATGTATTTTAATACATTTAAAAATAAATGTTTAGAGATTAATAATTATTTAAAATATAATTTAGCGTTTTAGTATCAGAGCGGGTTGTGGGTTTATAGGGGAATAGGGTGGGAAGTAATTTAATTATAATTAATTAATTAATATGTATAATTAATTAATTAATATGTATTATCTTAAAAATTATTGATTGTTTCTTGCCGAATTTGCACTGTGTTTTTAATGTGTTTAGCGAGGGGAATCTGTGTGTCATCACTGCTTAGCGCGTAGCCCATTTCGGAGCAAGCCCTTCCGAATTGAGTCAGCGCTCTAGTTCCCGGGTCGCACACTATAAAACACGCAATGACGCGACCGCGCACCTGATTGAAGGGGGGAGAGAGACTGTTTTAGATTGATGCTCAGACCACCTTTTTAAAATCTTAAAAATTATTGATTGTTTCTTGCCGAATTTGCACTGTGTTTTTAATGTGTTTAGCGAGGGGAATCTGTGTGTCATCACTGCTTAGCGCGTAGCCCATTTCGGAGCAAGCCCTTCCGAATTGAGTCAGCGCTCTAGTTCCCGGGTCGCACACTATAAAACACGCAATGACGCGACCGCGCAGCGGACGCGCGCAGCGGGCGCGCCGGCGGCGCGCCAATGGCAAGCCCGTCTGCGCCCGTCCGCGCCAAGATCGCGGCCAGCGCCATGTGCCGTACGGTCGGTATCAGACTTGGGTATCAGCCGGATGAACTACTAGCCTTAAACACTGGTAAGTGTCAGCGGCCGACTCCTCTGCTCGACCATGATACAATAGGTCCTAACTGCTGCTCAATGTGCGGCCTAAAGACGGCTTTTATTGCGCCTTATGGTATCTCCGCCCCTTTGAACCACTCCGGCTTCAGCCCTCCCACCCAATGTTTTGAACAAAAAGCTCCCTATGATAGGAACGTCAGCTCTGTTAATATCGCAAAATCGTCTAATGAGTTGCACTGTATTCTCCTTAACACTAGGTCAATGGCAAAACATAAGTATGAACTGGAGGATCTCATCTCAGCCACCAGTTCTGACCTGATTTTTCTTACAGAAACCTGGTCATCGGTTACCTCTGCCCCAGATTGGAACAATGCTGTCCCCCTGGGATACTCACTGGCGCAAGTAGACCGGACAGGATCGGTCAGGGGGGGTATTGCGCTTATCTATCGCTCCCACCTCAAAGTTTCTTTTAAACAAGAATCCTCACTAGAGGCCGAAGCCATGTCGTTTATTATAAAACTTAATAATGCAGAACTTCTATCCGGTCTACTGGTCTATCGACCCCCTGGAGCAAGAGCCCCTTTTACAAAATCTCTACAGACCTTTCTTGAATCGTGTTATGATACCACAACACTCACAGTCCTAGGTGACTTTAATTTTCACCTAGAAGACCTTACCAATTCAGACTCCTCCAACCTTATTGACATCATGGCAGGATATGGACTTTGCCAAATTATATCTCAACCCACCCACTTGGCAGGCCACACTTTAGACGGAATTTTCACCAATAACGATAGGATTGCTGTAAAAAATATTCAACGGGTCCCTTGGACGGACCACGCAGTAATCCTTTTTAAGGTGAACCTCCATCTACTTATAACGGGACGGAAATCCCGCCCTCGGCTGGTCAACACCCGCCCTTGGAAGGACATCCAAGGCATCGAACTAGCTGAAGCCTTGCTAGAGGGTACTCCTCACCCTAAGGACAGCAATGGCGGGGCTACTAAATTTGATTCCTGGATCAGCAAGGCAATTGACAAACTAGCCCCAGTGAAACTCACTCAGCCAAAAAAACGACTAGTGACTTCACCCTGGTACACACCAGAGTTGAAACTTGCCAAAATCAAATGTAGACGGCAGGAACGTCTTTGGAGATCAGATTACAGTCCTGCATTAAAGAAGGAATATAATCATACTCTGGATATGTACAAGTCCTTAATAAAACAAGCCAAAGTCACATACTTTACTTACAAAATTCAAGAGGCTAATAGTTCCTCGAAGGAACTTTTCAAAATAGTGACATTGCTATCTAGGAGTCCCAACGATTCTACTTTCTGTCCTGATCAAAAATTCATTGATAATCTCGCCCTTTTCTTTCAACGCAAGATCCAAGATGTCTATAAGGAACTCCAGGAGCTACAATCTGCTCCTGGGAATAACATAGGTCAGCCCTTGGAGTTTCCCACACCGCCCAATAGCCTGTCCCAATTCTCTCCTCTCAGTGAGGAACAGGTCAGTGACATACTACTCCAAATTAAATCTGGCTCTCCCCTAGATCCCTGCCCTCCTCGCATTTATCACTTGGCCCCTACGGTGATAAGCGCATCTCTGACTCCCCTGCTAAACGAGATCATTAGCTCAGGTGTCTTTCCTTCAATCTGGAAAAGGCTTGCATAAGGCCGATTCTTAAGAAGCCTGCACTTGACCCCCAGGTCACCAAACATTATCGCCCTATATCCTGTCTTCCTCTGCCCGCCAAAGTTTTAGAAAAAGTGATCAATCAGGAGCTAATGCAATTCATCGATACTAACAGCGCCTTGGACACCAAACAACACGGTTTCAGACCGCGCCACTCCACTGAATCTGCCTTAATAATGGCTACAGAGGAAATTCGTAGAGCCATGGACAGTGGGGGCAGGGCCACTCTTGTCTTACTCGACCTAACGGCGGCGTTTGACACCGTTAATCATGCAGTTCTACATGATAGATTGATCCAGCTAGGCATAAAGGATTCTGCTCTGGCGCTCCTCCAATCTTTTCTCGAGTCCAGATATCAGCAGATCCACTGGGATGGTCTCCAGTCTGAAGAACTTCTTCTTCCTTGTGGTGTGCCTCAGGGATCAGCATTATCCCCCACATTGTTTAATCTTTATGTTACCCCACTAGCTAAATTAATAAAGGATCATGGGTTAAACCTGGTTTCTTACGCTGACGACACACAATTAGTAGTGTCCCTGTCACAAAGTGTTGAAGTTACAGCGGAGAAATTTAGAACCTGTCTCTCCAGAGTGATGAGCTGGATGAGTCTGAACTTCCTAAAACTTAACACTGAGAAGACGGAGGTGATAGAATTTGGCCACAAGCCGTCCATCTGGAACCATCTTTGGTGGCCATCTGAAGCGGGCATCTGTCCAGTCCCCGCACCCAAAGTAAAGAACCTAGGTTTCCTGATGGACAAAGACCTTTCACTGACGTTCCAAGTCAATCAGGTGACCTCGGCCTGTTTCCTCATGATTAAAATACTCCGCAAGATCCTACCTTTTATCCCGTTTACCTTGCGGAAAACAGTAGTGGGGGCCCTAGTCCTCTCCCGTATAGACTACTGCAATGCATTGTATGCCGGGATAGGGGAGCGTCAGCTTTCTAAGCTTCAATCCCTGCAAAATGCGGCTGTCAGAGTCCTGCTTGATCTCCCGAAGCATCATCCCACATCTTCCTACATGAGGAGACTCCATTGGCTTCCTGTTCGTAACAGGATCCAGTTTAAGACTTTATGTCTAGTGCATAAGGCTGTACACGGAGGAGGGGCTGACGACATGAAATCCCTATTTCCTACCTATGCCCCCTCTCGCACACTCAGATCTTCTACCATGGGCCTAGTCTGCCCATCAAAATTTAAGAGGTCGCGATGGGGAGGCAGGGCCTTCTCGTTCCAAGCAGCAAGACTTTGGAACACTCTACCAACAGCACTTCGACTGGGAACTAACATGATCCCGTTCAGAAAGGCCTTGAAGACCTGGCTGTTCACCAATTCTTAATCTAGCTCCACCTCGTCCCTTCCATCATAGCGCCAAGACGCCTCGGCATAAGTGCGCTTAATAAATAACTCAGTCAGTCAGTCAGTCATGTATTGTTTAATTGGTATTTATCCAGCGTTTTCACTACTGTTGCACTCTCTGGAGTGGGAATAGTAATTTTTACCCCTACGCTATCCAACGCTTTCCCTTCTGTTGGACTCACTGGAGTGGGAATAGTCATTTTTACTCCTACGCTATCCAATGTTTTCCCTACTATTGCACTCTCTGAAGTTGGAATAGTAATTTTTTTCCCTACGCTATCCAACACTTTCCCTACTGTTGCACTCTCTGGAGTGGGAATAGTAATTTTTACCCTTACGCTATCCAACGCTTTCCCTACTATTGCACTCTCTGGAGTTGGAATAGTAATTTTTACCCCTACGCTATCCAACGCTTTCCCTACTGTTGCACTCTTTGGAGTTGGAATAGTAATTTTTACCCCTACGCTATCCAGCGCTTTCCCTACTGTTTCACTTACTGGAGTGGGAATAGTAATTTGTACCCCTACGCTATCCAACGCTTTCCCTACAGTTGCACTCTCTGGAGTTGGAATAGTAATTTTTACCCCTACGCTATCCAGCGCTTTCCCTACTGTTTCACTTACTGGAGTGGGAATAGTAATTTGTACCCCTACGCTATCCAGCGTTTTCACTGCTGTTGCACTCTCTGGTGTGGGAATAGTAATTTTTACCCCTACGCTATCCAACGCTTTCCTACTGTTGGACTCACTGGAGTGGGAATAGTAATTTTTACTCCTACGCTACCCAACGTTTTCACTACTGTTGCACTCTCTGGAGTGGGAATAGTAATTGTTACCCCTACGCTATCCAACGCTTTCCCTACTGTTGGACTCACTGGAGTGGGAATAGTAATTTTTACCACTATGCTATCTAGTGGTTTCCCTACTGTTGCATTCTCTGTAGTTGGAATAGTATTTTTTTCCCTACGCTATCCAACACTTTCCCTACTGTTGCAATCTCTGGAATGGGAATAGTAATTTTTACCCTTACGCTATCCAACGCTTTTCCTTCTATTGCACTCTCTGGAGTTGGAATAGTAATTTTTACCCCTACGCTATCCAACGCTTTCCCTACTGTTGCACTCTTTGGAGTTGGAATAGTAATTTTTACCCCTACGCTATCCAACGTTTTCCCTACTGTTGCACTCTCTGGAGTGGGAATAGTAATTTTTACCTTTACGCTATCCAAAGCTTTCCCTACTATTGCACTCTCTGGAGTTGGAATAGTAATTTTAACCCTATGCTATCCAACGCTTTCCCTACTGTTGCACTCTTTGGAGTTGGAATAGTAATTTTTACCCCTACGGTATCCAACATTTTCCTTACTGTTGTTTTTGTTGGAGTTGGACTAGTAGTTTTATTGTGTCTGATATTTCATATGTTTTGTATTATTTTTGCTATTGTAATATATCATTAATAATAAAAATTATTCACATAAAAAATATTGATTATTATTTGCTATATGTAATTATTAAATATTTATTAATGTTATTATTTTATGTGTATAGATGTATTGGTAATTTTTAAAAACATTTAATAATTTATACGTTACAGAAATTATTATTCAAATTAATTATTAAGTAAGTATATATATTATATATTATATGTATATGTTTAATTAAAGTTTTATTAAATTATATATATTAATTATACATTTTAAATATTATACAATATATTTAATTATGTTTATTTAATTTCTAAGTATAATTTGGTTTATTTTACATATATTTTTAAAGTAAAAGAAAAACGATATTTTTAATAACGATATTTTTGACATCGATATTTAATTTTCGATATTTTTGTACTTACCATGTTGTAGATAGGATGTCGATATTCTTGACATCGATATTTTTGTTGCGATATATTTGTAGGTCGATTTTCTGTCTGCCGAAATTATGTCATACAACCGTTTTAAGTGTTACCACTTTATTTCAGGTGTGCCATACTTTTGTCATAAGTAAGACTTTTAGCGCTCTAGTTGTTCGTTTGGAACACTCTGGGACATTCTGTCATTGGGCTATACTTGGGCTACATCTGGGTGATATTTGGGCTACATTTGGGCACTTTTGTCTCTGGTGGCCATTTTGGGAGACTTATTTGTTATGAAGTTTCCTAATTTTCTCATTTACTACAGTCTCCTCAGTAGGAAATACTTTCAGTTTTGTACTTTGATTCCATCAAGAAGGCATTCAGATGTGTCACACATTTGCCATAAATTCAGAATGTTAGCTCTCTAGTTGCTCATTAGATCACTGTAGTGAAGCTACTGCTCACCAGGGAAGTCTGCTGCTGGTATTCAAAGTGCATGTTTCAGTCTGCATGTCAGAATATTTTTATGAAATAGAAAAGGATTTGAGAAGTCACTCAAAATGTGCCCTCATTTTTCTTTCTGCAGCACTAATCATACTTTCTATGGCAAAATGAACCCCCTCATTTTGTTCCTTTTTAAATTAAATGTTTTAAGAGTTACCACTTTATTCCAATCAAGATGGCTTCAGGTGTGCAATACGTTTGTCATAAGTAGGACTGTTGGTGCTCTAGTTGTTCTTTAGAACACTCTGGGAAGCTGCAGTAGAATACAAAGGAATCAACTGACAGTCTCTGCCCTTGATGGATGTACATGTTTTACTGAGAATGTCAGATATCATTCTCACATGACTGAGAAAGAAAATGTGAATTTACAGAAAATATGCTCTCAGTTTAGCTTATAGATCACCTTTCAAACCTCTGTGGGAAAAGCATGAGAAGATAGTTGTCTCTCAAACATGATTAATGATATCACAACAGAATGCTTTTTCACATGGTAAAATCACCTTAGAACACACCACAATTCTTAAAATGAGTATGGTACCATCAACAAATGATTTATAATGTAACTAAAGTCTTAAAACCTTCTATTAACTGCAATGCTTTTTAATGAGGTGCTATCATGTATATTGGTCCCAAGATGGCTGCCAACACTTCTTGGATGAAGTACTGACAACCAATCAGATCTCACGATGAGATGTGTGGTTAGGCTCCGCCCAGATATATCTATCTTTATTTAATTTCTAAGTATAATTTGGTTTATTTTACATATATTTTTAAAGTAAAAGAAAAACGATATTTTTAATAACGATATTTTTGACATCGATATTTAATTTTCGATATTTTTGTACTTACCATGTTGTAGATAGGATGTCGATATTCTTGACATCGATATTTTTGTTGCGATATATTTGTAGGTCGATTTTCTGTCTGCCGAAATTATGTCATACAACCGTTTTAAGTGTTACCACTTTATTTCAGGTGTGCCATACTTTTGTCATAAGTAAGACTTTTAGCGCTCTAGTTGTTCGTTTGGAACACTCTGGGACATTCTGTCATTGGGGTATACTTGGGCTACATCTGGGTGATATTTGGGCTACATTTGGGCACTTTTGTCTCTGGTGGCCATTTTGGGAGACTTATTTGTTATGAAGTTTCCTAATTTCCTCATTTACTACAGTCTCCTCAGTAGGAAATACTTTCAGTTTTGTACTTTGATTCCATCAAGAAGGCATTCAGATGTGTCACACATTTGCCATAAATTCAGAATGTTAGCTCTCTAGTTGCTCATTAGATCACTGTAGTGAAGCTACTGCTCACCAGGGAAGTCTGCTGCTGGTATTCAAAGTGCATGTTTCAGTCTGAGAATGTCAGATATCATTCTCACATGACTGAGAAAGAAAATGTGAATTTACAGAAAATATGCTCTCAGTTTAGCTTATAGATCACCTTTCAAACCTCTGTGGGAAAAGCATGAGAAAATAGTTGTCTCTCAAACATGATTAATGATATCACAACAGAATGCTTTTTCACATGGTAAAATCACCTTAGAACACACCACAATTCTTAAAATGAGTATGGTACCATCAACAAATGATTTATAATGTAACTAAAGTCTTAAAACCTTCTATTAACTGCAATGCTTTTTAATGAGGTGCTATCATGTATATTGGTCCCAAGATGGCTGCCAACACTTCTTGGATGAAGTACTGACAACCAATCAGATCTCACGATGAGATGTGTGGTTAGGCTCCGCCCAGATATATCTATCTTTTTAACTCTAATTTTCTCAGGAACTACTGAACGGATTTACACCATTTAAGCAAAGGCACGAGTCTGAACTGAGGACTACCTCTTTGCCAAATTTGGTGTAATTCCGTTCAGCAGTTCCGGCTGTAGCTGCGTCAACAGGTCCTATGGGACAATGCATGGGGAAAGTGCGTTTTGGGACCCCCTTTTTTCTCAGCCCCCACTTGAAGAATCATCGTGAAATATTCAGGATAGGAGCGGACCGGAGCTGGCCAAAAGTTTGAAAAATTTCGCGAAGATTCATCAATCGGCGCCAACGTTATTCCAAATAGAATGTTGCGACTGCCAGTAGGTAATATATATATATATATATATATATATATATATATATATATATATATATATATATATATATATATATATATATATATATATATATATATGTAAATATATATATATATATACATATATATATATATATATATATTCACTGAAAAAATCATAGGTTTCAGGGGTGTTATAGTTAGCTGGACATTTCCCTCGTACAAAGCCCTAGAAATTCCCCCGTTATAGTTAGTTCAGCTAACTATAACTCGCGCCCCCACAATGCACTGCTGATGACGTCACATATTATATCACTCATGATATGGTCAGTGACATCACTGATGACATTACTGATGACATCTCAAATGACATCACTGATGACATCACTGATGACATCATCCAGTGACTGTGTGTTTCTGTAAAGTTTAAATATGTTTTATATATACAGAGAAAGGCCTATGGAAGAATGAGTGGGTGTATAAGTGTGTGAATGGATGATTTAGTAGATGCATGACTGACTCTATAAGTGAGTGATTAAATCTATGTAACTGCGGACTAGTGACTAAACTGTGTGAATGTCTGTATCTGTATGTCTGTTGGTGTGTAAGCAGCTGCCTGGGTTTGTGAACAGCTACATGAGTGTCTAAATGGGTTATTGATTGGTTGTCTAAGTATCTGTATGGGTGCCTGAGTGTTTGAGTGGGTGGAGTGTGTGTGACTCTGTGCATAGATGTGTGAGTGGGTGATTCAGTGGGTGCATGGTTTTAAGAGTGCAACTGTGATGAACTGTATGGGTGGGTGAGTGTATTTATGGTTGTGTTAGTGAGTATATATATATTTCATTAGAACATGTGTAATTTACTACATATGTGAACGGCAGTATATATGTATGTTGGAGTACAGAAATAACTATAACTGAGAGTGTGTGATGGTGTGAGTGACTGTATGGATGAATGTATGCTTGTATCATTGATTGTATAAGACCATAAAAATTTGCTAGTATTTGTATGAGTATTTGAGCTTGTGCGTGTATAATTGCATAGGTGAGTAAATGGCAGTGTGATTAATTACTTGGATGACTGAGTAAATGTGTGAGTAACTCTAGGGATGAATAGCGGTGTGGGAGTTTCTATAAAGGTGTATGAGTGCATATGATAGTCCTGTACTGAGTGACCATAAGTATGAGTGACTTTACAGATGAGTGAGTGGATGAGTGTTTACACCTAAGAGTCAGTGATGGGGTATGTACTTATTGGTGTTGGATTGTCTATGGTTGTGAGAGTGGCAGTATGTAATTTAGAGTGGGTGTCTGAAAGGTTATATTAGGGTGTGACAAAAAGCATCAAATGATCACATGAATGACATCATCTGTGATGTCATTAGTGATGTCATTTGAGATGTCATCAGTGATGTCATCAGTGATGTCACTGACCATGTCATGAGTGATGTAATATGTGACGTCATCAGCAGTGCATTGCGGGGGCGCGAGTTATAGTTAGCGGAACTAACTATAATGGGGGAATTTCTAGGGTTTTGTATGAGGGAAATGTCCAGCTAACTATAACACCCCTGAAACCTATGCCAATTCCTAACTATCACGTGCATGAAACCTATGGTTTTTTCAGTGAATTTCAAAGGTTTTTTAAATGCTAATTCCTATTTATAACACATCTCTAAAGCTATGATGTCCAATGATTTTCATTGGATTTCTACATTTTTCTATTTTAGTGTGTCAATTCCTTTAATTATGTTTTTTTAAACCGTTTTTTATCACCATTTTTTTAACTTATTTTTACAATTATTTATTTTTAAAATATTATTTGTTTTTTTTTGTAAATTTATATTTTGTAAAATATTGTTTAAACTATATTTTCAATACTTTATTATAATGTTTTTTCTTTTTTGGGGGATTCAGGGATTCACGCACCCTATGCGCACCTTTCTCGATCCCTGCATGAAAGCATTCGCGTACAGTTTGCGTTGGGTACGTATTTTGGTGCGTGACTGTAATGCAACCGGTACGCGACTCCAAGCCCATACGCGACACGTACGATGCACGTTACGCGACGCTTGCGCGATACGTCATGTACATGTATGACGCAGTGGGTGCGCCAATCCCGCGAAATATATTACATTTATAAAAACATATATACATGTATTTCATGTGAATATTAATTGAAGACAAACTCTAAACTGCTCATAAAAGTAATATATTTTTACTTCTAATCCTATATTCCTTTTAAATTCAATTTCGCGGATGCACGCTCGGTGCGTGCTGCCTATCCGCACGGTGCGCGGATCCCATGTGACCTGAAAAAAAGAGATTTGATTGGTTCATTACACTTCCTATTCTAACTATTGAAAGACCCCACCCATTTCAATCATTCTTCTTTGACCTTCTTTGGAGGAACATCTCTTTGCAGAGAAGAACCTTTTTTGGACTAAGTTTACACTTAGCTTTAACTTTTTTTTTAAAAACAATGGCTTCCGGGCAGCATGCAGCTCCAGGATCTCCTTATTCATCTGAGGATGATTTTTTGGAAAAACCACCACGCCCACCAAGATATTCATCTGTGGTGTGGAAATTGTTCACCTTTCCTGAGGGGCAAACGAAAACCATGCCACCTTAGTAACCTGCAAGATCTGCCAGAGAGCGCTGTCCCGTGGGGATCCGAACAAAAAATATTCTTGCGGAACAGCAAGTATGATGAAGCATCTGAGGACCCTCCATCCGGTGAACCTTGCGCGGGAGGAATGCCGCAGAATGAGAGTTGTTCCTGCTCCATCAGATCCATCGCAGCCAAGCACTTCAAGGGTGGATTCTTCTGTGCAAAATTTGAACATCCGTCCACAGTTTCAAACCCTAAAAATGCTCTGCATAAAATGCATTGCTATATTATGCTATGGAAAGCAGTCAATTGATCTTATCTGCCGAAAGCAAGAGAGTCATCATTGCTAGTTTTTTTTTAATTGAAGTTCATTGTTTTGTTCCTCCAGTTCTGTTTTTTCCTTTTTTTCTTGCAAGAAAAAACAAAGAAATTTAAACATTGTTAAAAAAATCCCAAAAATATAAAAGAAAAAAGAAGAAAAAAAAGTTCTTCTAAGAACTAACTTTCCTGGTTTAAAAAAAGAGCTATATTTGGTTGTTAGTGTGTGAACGTTTAGATGAATGTATGTGTAGTATGTAATTGACTGAATGAATGCATTAGTAGCGTATGGTGAATGTATAAGTTCAGAACTATGAGGAAGTGCTGCAGCATCACATAGTAACCTCTTTAACTGCAGTGTGCTGTAGTACTTCCGAAGCAAAGGGATGCAACATATGTATATAAATATGTTGCAAATCTATGCTTCTCCCTGCACGGCTTCTTAAACTGCAGCCATGTGGTGACACAGGCACCCTTTCACCATGGTGCAAGGATATCTGTGTCATGTGGTGTTTGTTTTTGTGCAGGAAGACACACCTTCCTGCACAAAAACAATCAGACAACGATTTTTCGCCTTCAATGTATGCTGAACATTTTAGCATGCATTGAAAATTAAAAAATGAGGAGAAATGAAAACAATTCTCCTTGTTGTGCTTGCCTACACCAATTGGAGAATGGTGCAGCATTCACACACATATTGAGATTTATGATTTCTGAGAAATCTGGAGATGTGTCTTGTTCTATGAGTATTCAGTGCAATCACGCACAACAACACTTGTAGAACACCCTTTCAACGCAAAGTGGTATGTATGATGAGGTTGTATTTACATGGAGTAGAAAAAGTACACAGAGTGCCTTTTCCTCTCTTTGTAAATATGAAAGAGTGTCTTGCGCTATAACTATGTTACAAAAAGTGACATATTTCAGTTTTTAAAATTGCTTGCGAATGATAGAAGGTAAGCACAGAGTTTTATCTGCAAAGATACTCAAACAAGAATGAAATGATTGCGGTCCTTCAATAGGTACAATGGGAAATATTATGAACCACTCAAATCTGTTTTTTTGGAGGTCACATGATATCCGATAACAAAGAGATTTCAAAACTACGTAGGTATAAACAGAGTGTTTTTAAAAACGTGTTCAAACTTTGTAGCTTCTTACAGATCTGTCCATTCTGCATATTAATACTTAGTTAAACTTACCTTCACAGTAATAGAAATTAAAAATGGCACAGATTTTTTTCAGATGTTTTTTTGTTATGAAAATTGGGGTAAATTGCTTATTTTAGAATTAGCATCTGTGAAAGAAAAGAAAAAATAGTTATAACATGTAATAATAAATTTTTTACAACACAGCATAATTTAAACAAAGTAAGTTGTTTGCCTTTTTTGCTGTTCTCAGAATATATTGAATTTCACTAGAAATAGTGATTTCAATCGTACTCATCACTTAACAGCGGGCAAAAAAAAAAAGAATCAAAAAGATTGTTTAAAAAAACCCAACATGCTATTCTCAGTAAAATACCAGAAAATACAAATCACACATATATGAAATGCTTATGGCTAACAAAATTTTATAACTTTAACTTATAAAAACTGTAAATGTTGTCGCTTTAAAGTATTAACCGAGTCAATGAGCACGAAAAAGTCCATAATTCAAACATATACCTTTCCTTGAGGCTAAATGGTATTTTTGCACTCCTTTTTATGCAAATTGTCCAATGATAATCCTATTAAATTATAATAATAAATTCCTCAGAGAGTGAATTATCTTCCTAAAACTTTGACTTTAAAAAAATTAGGTAGGAATTTGGTAGTTCCCTAGGCAAACGTTGTTTGAAAACCAACTGGGAATCATTACAAAGTGTCCAGCCTTTGTCACATTTTAGATAGGCAGTGTAATGTCCAGATGTTGTGGAAGGACCATCATTGAAAATTACTGCAATTGCTACAAAAATCCTTCCTGATATTGATAGTTGTGTTGCTACAAATTGCTTTATTAAAGTATCCAATTTTCTTCCATCAGTTGTACAACGTTGCATCATTAAAATGATGTATTGTCCATATTTCGTTAAAACTGCGCGTTCGATTCCCTCCTGAGGCGGAAGCCGGGAGGTAGCTGTTACATTTGTAATTTTTGTATGCTCATGTTTTAAATTGCTGTGTGTGTAACGTGTGGCTTGACTGACAAAGCCTTTTACTTTGCACCCTTAAATCCGCTACCCCCCATCCTGCTTGGACCCCCTAGCGCGGTCTCAACACCTACTCACCTCCAGATCCGCACGCTTGCCGGGTCTGTCCCAGCCGACTCAGGCGCTGAGGACACCTTCCATCCCCGGGCGTGATTAAAACCGCGGCGGCCATTTTTGGTTGGGGAAAGCGTCAGATGCTACCCAGTGGACATTATAAAAGAGGCTCCTGTGCTGGGCCCTCCACTGCGCGTTCGATTCCCTCCTGAGGTGGAAGCCGGGAGGTAGCTGTGGCATTTGTAATTTTTGTATGCTCTTGTTTTAAATTGCTGTGTGTGTAACGTGTGGCTTGACTGACAAAGCCTTTTACTTTGCACCCTTAAATCCGCTATCCCCCACCCTGCTTGGACCCCCTAGCGCGGTCTCAACATCTCCTCACCTCCAGATCGGCATGCTTGCCGGGTCTGTCCCAGCCGACTCAGGCGCTGAGGACACCTTCCATCCCCGGGCGTGATTAAAACTGCGGCGGCCATTTTTGATTGGGGAAAGCGTCAGACGCTACCCAGTGGACATTATAAAAGAGGAAGGTCATGCCTCCGCGCAGCGGACGCGAGCAGCGGTCGCGCCGGGTCCGCGCCGGAGTCGTGCCAGAGTCCTGCCTGTCTGCGCCCGTCAGCACCAGGAGGGCGCCAGGGCCCAGGTATACTTCCCACCAACAAACACTTGCAGATTTTTGGGAAAAAAACAACATCTTGCATGCCAACCAATCTGGCTTTAGGGCTAATCATTCAACCGAATCTGCCCTTCTATTTACAGCAGAGACCCTGCGAACGGCTCTGGACCAAGGGAAGAAGGCTGTCCTGATCTTGCTTGATCTGTCGGCAGCCTTCGTAACGGTCTCGCACTCCATCCTGAGTGATCGTCTTTTTAACTAGAAATAGAGGTGGCGTTTCATTGGTTTATGAACTTTCTTGGCCACAGACGTCAAGTTACAGTGCTTGGGGAATTCAGTTCCGAGGAAAAATACATCAGCGCAGGGGTCCCACAGGGCTCTAGCCTTAGCCCTGTACTTTTCAACCTATATATGGTCCCCCTAATCGAGCTGATTTCCTCCTATCAGATCAGCACAATCTCATACGCCGACGATACGCAGCACATTCTGGTGATGGACAGAGAGCTGCCTGTGCTGAAGAGAACCTTAAAAACTGCCTCACTGCCACTTTTGAGTGGATGAAGTGCAACCATCTTAAATGCAACTCGGGGAAAACAGAAATCTTGCCTTTCGGCCCACAAAATGTGTTTTCTCCCAAACAATGGTGGCCTGAAGACGCCGAAGCCCCCCCAAACACCATCTCCTCTGCCCGTAACCTAGGCATCAAGTTCGATGATGCTTTATCATTTAAGCAACAGGCAGTGGCTGTGGCAGGCACTTGCTTCCATATCATTAGAACCCTCAGAAAGTTCTTTGACCTCCTTCCCCTTCCAGCAAGGAAAGTGGTAGCGGTTGCACTCATAACTTCTAGGCTGGACTACTGTAACAGCCTGTATGCAGGAGCTAATAAATCTGTACCCCACCGACTACAGATGGTTCAGCACACAACCGCCCGTCTAGTCCTTGGCTGGCCTCGAAAGTCTTCGGCCTCGGCAGCCCTTACTATTCTCCACTGGCTACCAATACACAAGGGTAATCTCTTCAAAATCCTGGTCATCACTTTCAGAGCCTTTCACTCGCGAGGACCCAGGTACCTGTCGAACAGCTTCAGGCGCTATCATCCTGCCTGCAGCCTAAGGTCCTCTAATCAAAATCTCCTAGTGATCCCCAAATTCAGGCTCTCCGGCAAGGGCGGGAAATACCTCGCTGTAATCGGCTCCAGGGCATGGAATAAACTGCCACCACAGCTTTGGCAAATTTCAACAGAAAAACCCTTCAGGAAAGCCCTGAAGACTTGGGTCTTCTCCCTTACAGACACTGCATACAAATCCTTAGTATAAATTGCACAGGATCCTTCGAACAACAGCAGTAGCCAACTTGTTCCATCTATGTTGACATTTAGCGCTAAGATGCTCCCTGGAGTGATAGCTGCGCTATATAAATGTACATTCCATTCCATTCTAAAAATAATGTGGATAACATTTCTGATTTACATTGACTACACTCCATGTTTTGATTTGCACCTTTAACTAATTTATTGAAAGACACTGATTTACAGTCTGGTAATGTTAAATACAAAAATATTTCAGTGTCTACATTAGTGGTACATGTATACATGCAATTTTCACATTGATGTTCGCATTTGTAAGAAAGGCCAAAAATATTTTCTATTTCTACACCTTCATTTTCAAAAATGATAAGCATATACATTAAAAATTCCTGAGCATCTTGTTGGATATTTTGTGTAAATTGTGTAGAACCAGAACACACATCCAAAAGATTACGAACATCTGAAACAGATTGTATTTTACTTGTATCTGTTGTCAATTTTTCATAAACAGAATGCAACAGAGAACAAAATCTTTTTTGCCGATTCTGCATAATTTGTTCTTGCAAACCTTCAAGATAAAAAACAACATTGACCACTACATTAGCATAGCAGTTGACACGTGAACTATTTTCAAACTGATAACCAACAATCTCTTTAATAGTGTCCTTTTTCTTTTTACTTGCAATCACAACATTAACTTGTTCTTTTCCCTTCTCTACACCTGCAGTACAGATATTCTCAAACCTTCTTTTTTGACCAACCACACACTTTTCAAATACAGGATATTGACCTAATTGAGCATACACCCTTCTTAACCTATTATACTCTTTTACACAGTTTGCATCTGCAGTAACCTTTGTCTCATCAAAATCAATCAAAAAGAAACCAGATAATGTTCTGACTCACGACAAAGCAACATATGGCATACCCTCTTTAAATACGGTAGATCCAATGTTAGCCAATGCACTGTCTACACTTAATCCTTGAGATTTATGAATAGTCACTGCGAATGCCAGAGAAAATGGAAATTGTTTCCTAAAGACATATAAATCTTTAACAAGCAAAAAAAGAACTGAACAACAACCAATTTCTTTAACTTCTTCAATCTGATCAAATTTAATTTTTAAAAATTCAATTTCTTCTTTTTTCTGATAATTAACAAAATCCACCACTTTACCCATTGCTCCATTAACTAAACCTTTTTCTACATCCAAATTACGCCTTAAAATTACCCGACAGTCTACACAGGCATATGGTCTTTTCTAAACCAGCTGTTTTAGATTTTTTTTTTTCTAAAGAATCCAGTTTTGTTTTCAACTTTCCCGTCAAAATAATAGTAATTCCTTCATGCTCTATTTTATCGATGGCTTCCATTTTTATAATTTCTTCATTTTCCAGTTTCAATAGTTCTTCATTGAATATAGAACACTCGCGCAGTGTTGGCATTAAGCAGATCACTGATTTATTTTCTGCAATTTTCATGTACACTTTCTCAGGAACTACATTTTAATTTGGAAACAAATTGCAAAGTAATCAATCAATCAATCAATCATGGAACTTATATCGCGCACTACTCACCCGTAAGGGTCTCAAGGCGCTTGGGGAAGGGGGTCTGCTACTGCTCGAACAGCCAGGTCTTGAGCTGTTTCCTGAAGGCCAGGTGGTCCTGGGTCATCCGCAGGTGGACGGGTAGGGAGTTCCAAGTCTTAGCTGCCAGGTAGGAGAATGACCTTCCTCCAGCGGTGGCTCTCTGGATGCGAGGGACGACGGCGAGGGCGAGGTTAGCGGAACGTAGCCGGCGGGTGGGCGTGTAGAAGGTGAGGCGGCTGTTGAGGTACCCTGGGCCTAGGTCGTGGAGGGACTTGTGTGCGTGGGTGAGGAGTCTGAACGTGATCCTCTTGTTGACAGGGAGCCAGTGCAGGTCTCTCAGGTGGCACGAGATGTGGCTGCGTCGTGGGACGTCCAGGATGAGTCGGGCGGAGGCGTTCTGGATACGCTGAAGTCTTTTCTGAAGCTTGGCTGTAGTACCGGCGTAGAGGGTGTTTCCGTAGTCTAGTCTGCTGGTGACGAGAGCGTGGGTGACCGTCTTCCTGGTCTCGGTCGGGATCCATCGGAAGATCTTTCGGAGCATGCGGAGGTTGTGGAAGCAAGCTGAGGAGACGGCGTTGACTTGTCTGGTCATTGATAGGGAGGAGTCCAGTATGACGCCCAAGTTGCGTGCGTGGTCCGTCGGTTCAGGTGCGGTGCCTAGTGCCGGGGGCCACCAGGAGTCGTCCCATGCGGAGGGTGATGGTCCCAGGATGAGGACTTCTGTCTTGTCCGTGTTCAGTTTCAGGCGGCTGATGTTCATCCATTCAGCGACGTCTGTCATCCCTTCGTGCAGGCTGGCTTTGGCGGTGTCGGGGTCTCTGGAGAGGGAGAGAATTAGCTGGGTGTCATCGGCGTAGGAAATGATGTTGAGGTTGTGTTGGCATGCGATGGCAGCGAGGGGTTTCATGTAGATGTTGAAGAGAGTGGGGCTGAGCGACGATCCTTGCGGGACGCCGCAGATGACTTCGGTGGCCTCGGAGCGGAACGGAGGGAGGCGTACTCTCTGTGTTCTGCCGGAGAGGTATGAGATGATCCATTCCAGAGCCTTCCCTTGGATGCCGGTGTCGTTGAGGCGTTGCACTAGTGTGCGGTGGCAGACAGTGTCAAATGCTGCGGAGAGGTCTAGGAGGATGAGTGCCGCTGTTTCGCCGTTGTCGAGCAGGGCTCGGATGTCGTCGGTGGCTGCGATGAGGGCGGTCTCGGTGCTGTGGTTGGCTCTGAATCCGGACTGTGATGGGTCGAGGGATCCGTTCGTCTCGAGGAAGGCTGCCAGTTGCTTGTTGACGACCTTCTCGATGACTTTGGCGGGGAAAGGAAGGAGCGAGATGGGGCGGAAGTTCTTGAGGTCGGTCGGGTCCGCTGTTGGTTTCTTCAGCAGAGCGCTGAGTTCGGCGTGCTTCCAGCTCTCCGGGAAGGTTGCTGTGTTGAAGGAGGTGTTGATGATGTCTCGGAGGTGGGGTGCGATGGTAGAGGCTGCCTTGTTGAAGACATGATGGGGGCACGGGTCGGTCGGAGATCCGGAGTGGATGGTGTTCATCATGCGTGACGTGTCTTCGGGGGTCACCTCGGTCCATGTCTGGAGGGTGGCGGCTGGGTGCGAAGGTACGACTGATGGGTGCGGGGGTGAAATGTCGAAGCTGTTGTGGATGTTGGCGATCTTGCGGTGGAAGTGCGAGGCGAGGGAGTCGCAGAGGTCCTGTGAGGGAGTGATGTCGTTGTTGCCGGTGCTGGGGTTGGAGAACTCCTTGACGATGTTGAAGAGCTCCTTGCTGTCATGGGCGTTCTTGTCCAGTCGTTCCCGCAGAGATTTCTTCTTGGTGGTGCGGATGAGCTGGTGATGTCTGCGAGTGGCGAGTTTGAGTGCTGTTCTGTTGTCGGCGGTCTTGTTGAGGAGCCAGGCCTTCTAGAGGGTGCGGCAGGCCTTCTTGGAGTCCTTAAGTTCGTCGGTGAACCAGGGGGACTTCTTGCTTCTGGGCCTGGTGAGGGGGTTCTTCAGTGGCGCGAGGTCGTCGGCACAGGAGGTCAGCCACTGCGTGAGGTCGAGGGCAGCTTTGTTAGGGTCCGTGGTCCTGACAGGTGGGCTCTGGCTGAGGGAGGTGGCGAGCTGGTCGGCGGTGATCTTGCTCCAGTTTCTGTGGGGAGCCTGCTTCGGGTGATGGTGGACCGTGTTCTTTCTGAAGCTGAAATGGACGCAGCTGTGGTCGGTCCAGTGAAGTCCGGTGGAGTGGCTGAAGGTGACGTGCTTGCTGGACGAGAAGAGTGGGTCGAGCGTGTGGCCGGCGAAGTGGGTGGGGGTGTTGACCAGTTGCTGAAGTCCGAGGTTGGCGAGGTTATCCAGCAGGGCGGTGGTGTTGCGGTCATTGTTGTTCTCCAGGTGGAAGTTGAGGTCCCCGAGGAGGATGTAGTCGGCGGAGGGGAGGGCGTGAGGGCTGATGAAGTCGGCGATGTCTTCGCAGAACTGTGCGCGTGGTCCCGGGGGTCTGTAGATGAGGGTGCCTCTGAGGGTAGTCTTGGGGTCGGTGTGGATCTGGAAGTGCAGGTATTCGGCGGCGTTGAATACGTCGATGGAGTCAGTCGAGAAGCGAATGGTGCACTTGTGTACGATGGCGATGCCTCCTCCGGTCTGGTTGACGCGATCCTTCCTGATGATCTTGTAGCCGTCCGGGATGGCTATGGAGATGTCGGACTGTCCAAAGCTTGTTTGCCATGTTCTGTCAGAATTGCAATTCTTATATCTTGAAGAATACTTCCATATTCAGCATCATTTGCCTGTCGCATATTAGTTGTCAGTTCTTTGTATTCAAAATTAGTCCAAATGTTCACATTACCAACACTACCAAGAGACTATCTGGTATCTTCATGTGCAAGTGTTTTAAATACCGGTTGTCCTTTTACCGGAGTCAGTTGCAGTAGATCGCCAAAAACTATGACGTGTTTTCCTCCAAATAACACATCATACTCTGTTTTAAGAATTTGCTGCATTCTTAAATGCACAAAGGCAAGCATCAAGTTTGAGACCATGCTTACCTCATCAATAAGGAGAAGTTTCATTTTCTTCAAGAGTCTTGAAACTTCACAACAAGCTTCTCCAGATAGCTTGTGGTATTCCAATTTGTTCTCATGCTCTACTGGCAGCATTAGTAAACAATGTAAAGTAATTCCTTTAATGTTATGTGCTGCCAACCCAGTTAGAGCAGTGACAACACAAGACAAATGCGACTCAGTTGTTGTCTGCAGATAACTGGTCATTACTTTAATTAAGAAACTTTTTGCTGTTCCAGCTTGACCACTCACATACATTCGGATAGGTTGAAATGATGTATATGAGCACCCTTTCTTTTCATGAAGTAATCCATTGTCAATCTGCTCTTTCACTTGTTGATATATTTGTTTCTGTTCAACATTTAGTTGTTCTTCCCAGTTTCCTAACTGTATTACATCTTCTTGAGCTTGATACATTGCTGTTTCCACCTCATTCATGGCAATCGCTGCTTCATTTTCAACAATTGGTTCTCCTAGTGGATCTTGACTCAGTGCAGCAGAACTTTGACTCTCTAGAGAACTGTCTCTAGCAATCTCAGCTGCAATTGTAGCTTCTTGATCAATTTCATCATTCAACATTTTCACATAATTTTCAAAAGCTCTGCATTGTATGCTATCTTTACAAGCATTAAATGAATCTTCATAGCTCTGGAAATCTCCAAGTAATTCCAGTTCTGAACGCCACGGTTTGAACATTTGCAAAAGGGCTAAATAGTAAAATTCCCTTTTGTCAGCAGTGTCGCAACTCAGTTTCCTGTGATTAATTACATTTCCTTTCCTTTGTTTCACCAGACATCCTTCGGAACCAATCAATGCATATTTTCCATCATTGATGTTCTCTGTAGTATTCCGTATAAAAGTGTTGTTTTGCAGCACTTCATAGAGACACATGTTCTCAAGATGATGACTTCTGTTTGGGTAATATGTGTCCAACATATTTGTTTTCAAAATATCTGTACTTTCTGGTTCTTTTTCTGCTAAATATTCAATTTCTTGAACAGATTTCAGTACCCGATTTTGCATTGCTGCAAGACCTAGACTCACCCAAATGATTCTTCTACTTTTGGAATATAGACTTGCAGATGATAACCGATCTGAGCATTCATATGGTCCAATTTCACGATGCGATAACATCTTCAAACTGAAACTGTATAATTTCTTACTTAGATTCTTCTCGTGAGAAATCTCCCACATTTCTTTCAATTCCGTCTTTTCTGATTTAGTAATGTAGGATGCAACAGCAATGGAATTGTCTGCAACATACTGAATATCCATATTAGCGTTCCACATGGATAAAATAACTGGATTGTAGTCATTTATGTATTTTGATTCTTCACTTCTTCTTAAGTTGTAGGTGTTTTTTGGAGACTTTCTTGTGATGGTATGTCGCATAGCTGACATAAAACAGTTCACTCTTCCTTTATATAATACAGGACGTGAAAATCCAAAATGACATTTGGTATAGAACTTATCCTTTAACTTGTACTTTCGTCGACAGTATTTTCCACACCTATGTCTTTGGAATCGTAAGACTTGTTGTTTTAAGTTTTTATCTTCTCTGCTATTTGGTACAGCACATGTGACATAATCTTCAATGAAAGACAAAACAGTTTCATCTGAATCTGTTCCAAATTTGGGGGCGTCCTTGATCCATAAAAACATATGTATATGAGGAGCACTTCTTGCTTGATACTCCTTTCTCGAAAAGAAATCCACAACTTCTCCAAGAGGAGGATTCTTTTTATTGCAGATGAAAGACATCATAGCTTCAAATCTATGATTGAAATATCTGCATACATTAACAGGATCCAAAGAGCACAATTCTCCAGGTGTCTTGTATTCAATATTTTTTATATTGTAATTTGCCTCTCGAAGAAATTCAAGGAAATCATCCCAAGCATACTCAGCACAGCTTAGTGTAACAAACCATGTAGGAGTTCCCAAGTTCCGTAGCATACATTTCAGTTTTCTATGATGACGGTACCAATATTCATTAGTCCCACGCTGACATGCCATCAGATTAATCAACTGAGATTCTAAATGATCATCTCTCTGATGCACTTTATCCATAAAATCCTTTGCAGTTACATTTTGCAGATGCATTCCAGTTTTTCAAATGTGATTTACTGCATATGAAAGTCCAGACAAGTCACTTTCAAACAGAAGATGAAACATATAAGGGATACATTGTCAAAATCTTGGATCTTCTGCATATAATCTTGTTGTCCTATATTCAGATGCAGGAATCTGCACAGGACGTTCATCATATCGTCCACCTTTTCCTGTTGGAAGCAACTGCAGGAAACAACAAGCTTCCAAACTCTCTTCCCATACACTCATGGGACTTCCTCTTGATTTTTTCATTTGGAACAACTCAATCGTATTCCCCATCACCTCTTTGGAATGAAGTGGATGTACACTGTAATGTTCATAGATTTCTTCACATCTGGACATGTCCACTTTTTAAATTTGTCCACTTAATGTTTCAGTACCTTCTGCTAAATCTATTTCTTCTTCTCCTACAAACACATTTCTACAGTACTCATTATTTTTTATCAGATACAATGATGCCTTTTGCACTTTTCTAACATCCACTAACTCTTGCCAGATTTTCTTATTCTTAGTAGGAACACCATTAATTCGAATGACTAGTGGTTCATTTTCTGCATGGTCTAAACCAATAGTTTCAATATTTTTCCTTAAATCTAACGGTAAATACACAACTCTTCCTTTCAATCTTCTTTGTAACTCTGATGGAGGTAATTTACCTGTTTTAGGCTCCATACGAACAATAGCCTGAAACGGGTGCACACACTGAATGAGAGTAGAGTCATACGTATTTAAATCTATCAGCTCTGGAGGAATAGCAACCAACTCTAGATTATTATGAACAGCTCTAGCAGGCATTTTATTCTCATCTAATTTGTTATAACAATATTTGCAAATACGCTGCTCAGATCCCAAATCACAAAAATCCTCTACCAACAAATAAGTTGCAAATTCCTTCCACTTATCATTATCTTCTATTTCACTTTTTAAATACAGATTGACACCCCTAGTCTGATTTTTATAGTGACTTCGCCGACAACAAATACAAGAAACATTTGGTCTTTCACCTGAAATTACCTTAAACTTTGTGATTTCATCCTCAAAAGTTTTTGTAATCACGGGTTCTACATTGTCTTCAACATTTTGTTCTACTAATGTGTCAGTTTCTGCACTCTCTTGCTGAGGACCAAAGTAACAAAACTCAATATCATCACAAACCTTCTTCACATCTGATACTGACCCATGCAAAAGAGCACTGTTCAACTCATTTAACTTTAGTGCTGGACTTTTTGCATAATACAATCTTCTCACTAACTTTTGCATTTGAGTATGATGTACTGCCAACATCCTGAAATGGTGAAAAACACTTTGACACACTTTCCTAGAAAGACAAGCCAGAGAATGACCTTGTAAACCAGTATTTTTTCTCACTCTGCAAGGGTCTAGTCCTTGCAACACCTTAATCTTTTGTTTAACACTTTTTTTACTATATGCTCGTAAAAAACTACATAATTTATCAATAGATTCTAGTCGTACACAACAAATACTACTGCAATCCCAAGTGTACAAAGGTTGTTTAGTATGTCTCCCTAGAACTTCATCAGCTATCACTTCTTATGCATTTCTTTCAACCATTTTCTCTTTGTCAATTGGACAACCATCTCTAACCTCATAACCTCGACCACTGGTGTCAACTGCATACAATAATTTATTGCTCTGTAAATAACTCTCTTCATTAAAGAAAGGCTCTGAACTGGAACTGTGTTTCCATTCTCCCCCCCAAAAAAAAATTACATTTTTTTCTATTAATTACTCTTTTGCTCCTACTTTTGGCCTCCATTGAATGGATTGGTTTATCTAGTGATCGAATTCTGTTTAATGCTAAAATGAAGTTTCCTTTTTACTTCAAAAGCCTTTTCAACAATGGTTTCAATATGCTTCTTCTTTTTATAAAATAGAGCTCTCTTTTAATATTTCTTCACAAATTATGTACTACTCTCTTGTAAAATATTTTTTTGCGTATTTCCTTATACTGATTTTGCCTTCTTTTACCATACTTTGTCTCCTTTGACTGTCCATTTGCTTTTTTGCTTTTCCTCCTATTTTGAATAGTTTTTCTAGTTGAAGCATTCTCAGAGATTTCAGCATTCTGTACATTCTGTTTGGTCTTACAAACATTTTTAATAAATTGCTTTGCGATCTTACCAGAAGATTTTTTCTTTTTAGCCACAATATATTGTTTATTCAATACTTGTGGTTGATGTTTCTTCAAGTAATTCTCCTGTCTCTGTTCTTTTCTTTTTCTTTTTTTTTCTGGTATGATTTCTCTATTTTAACGGTGAAGAACAGTAACTGTAAACAATAATCACAAATAAATGTATATTAATAACTTTCAAATGTATACTATTCTATTACTGTACAAACACATTTTATATAAATACTGACAAAGAAACTATAGCCCTGAAGCACAAGTGTGATGATGGGTAAAACACTACATGCATAGTGCATACTACTTTGAAGCAGTTCATGCCCTAAAGCCTGCCTCACTAAAAGACTACAAGCTAACTGACTGAATGATTACAGTACTATAAGGAGAGACACTGTGTGAGTGACAGGGTGTTTGCTAAAAGTGTATGGATACTGACTGGAATATTGATGGTGTTGAAGACAAGTGTGTAAGTGATTATAGACCTACATGCATAGTGGATACGTGTTTGAATCCATCTATATGTTAAGACCTGTCTCAGTTCAATAGTACTTGGATACTGACTGAATGTTTTGAGTATTGCAAGGAGAGTGCCTGGGTGAATTTATAAGTATTTGTATTTTGGTGCAGTAAATACATTAGTACATGGTGCTGAATAAGTCACTGGAGAAGTATTAAGGGAGTGACAGGGTGTTTGTGGGAACTGTATGAATACTGTCTGGGGTATGGAAGGTGTGAAAGACAAGTGTGTAGGTGGCTACCGAACTACATGCATAGTGGATAGACGTTTGAAACAGTACATAGAGTAACACTTGGATTACTCCAAAACTACCTGAGTACTGACTGAATCATTAGAGTACTACAAACAGAGTGACTGGGTGAATCTTTTTAAGTTTTTGCGTTCTGGTGCAGTGAATAGATTAGTACTTAGTGCCAAATGACAGAGTGTTTATTGGAGTTTATAGATACTGACTGGGAAATTCAAAGTCTGAAAGACAATTGTGTTGGTACTTAGAGACCTCCATGCATAGTGGAAACACATTTGAATCAATCCATGTGCTAAGGCCTGCCTCACTCCATTAGTACTTAGGTACTGACTGAATGATTAGACTATTGCAAGAAGCGTGCCTGGGTGAATTTACAAGTGTTTCAGTTTTGGCGCAGTGAATGCATTACTACATGGTGCTGAATAAGTCACTGGAAGAGTGCAAGGGGAGTGACAGGGTGTTTGCTGGAAGTACATGGATATTGACTGGGGAATTCAAGCTGTTAAAGACAAGTGTATAGTATGTTAGAAGACTGCATGCATACTGCATAGACATTTGAAGCAGTCCATGTGGTAATGCATGGTTCACTACATGAGTACCTGGGAACTGACTGAATCATCAGACTACTGCTAGGAGAGTGCCTGGGTAAAACTTTTAAGTTTTTCAGTTTTGGCGCAGTAAATAGATTAGTACATGGTACTGGATCAGTCACTGGAGGAGTGCAAGATGAGTGACAGGGTGTTTATTGAAGTATATAGATACTGACTAGTTAATTAAAGAAGTGAAAGACAAGTGTGTAGGTGACTAGAGGCCTGCATGCATACTGGATAGACGTTTAAACAGTCCATGAGCTAAGACCTCAGACACTACATGATTACCTGGGTACTGACTGAATCATTACACTACTGCAAGGCGAGTGCCTGGGTTAATCTTTTTAAGTTTTTGTGGTTTGGTGCAGTAAATAGATTACTACATAGTGCCAGATGAGTCAGTAGAGGTGTGGAAGTGGACTGAAAGCGTGTTTACTGCAGTTTATAAATACTGACTAGTTAATTGAAAAAGTGAAAGACAAATGTGTAGGTGACTAGAGGCCTGCATGTATACTGGACAGACGTTTGAAGCACTCCATGTGCTAAGGCCTGGTCACTGAATGAGCACTTGGGTACTGGCTGAATGATTAGAGTACTGCAAGGACACTGCCTGGCTGAATTTATAAGTGTTTGGGTTTTGGCACAGTGAAAGGATTAGTACATGGTGCAAAATCGATCAGTAGAGTAGTACAAAGGCAGGGTGTTTCCTGGAAGTGTATGGATATTGACTGGGGGATTGAAGGTGTGGAAGGCAAGTGTGTAGGTGGTTAGAGGACTACATGCATAGTGGATAGGCGCTTGAAGCAGTCCATGTGCTAAGGCCTGGCTCACTGTATGAGTACTTGGGTACTCACTAAATGATTAGAGTACTGCAAGGAGAGTGCCTGGGTTAATTTATACATGGTTGGGTTTTGGCGCAGTGAATTAATTAGTACATGGTGCTGAATGGGTCACTAGAGGAGTGCAAGGGGAGTAACAGGGTGTTTGCTGGAAGTGTATGGATACTGACTGGGGAATTGAAGGTGTGAAAGAGAACTGTGTAGATGGTTAGAGGACTGCATGCATAGTTGATAAGCGTTTGAATCAATGCATGTGCTAAGGCCTGCCTCACTCCGTTACTACTTGAACATTAACTGAATGTTTACAGAATTGCAAGGACAGTTCCTGGGTGAATACATAAGCAATGACTGCCTTTTAATTCTACCAAAACTTGAGAACAGGAAAGGTTTTTAAGCAGTTATGTGTATGCAAAGATAAGTACCCAGATGCTTCTCTCACAGTGGTTCCCAAATGCACACAGACTCAAAGTGTGATTCTAAACCAACACTATCCCAAGAAGTTTACCAAAACTCATTCACTACTCTGGAAGGGGTAAGGGGACTGCACACAATCTACATATTTCAGTACTGCACTTTAGTGTCAAAGCCTAACTCATGTTATGAATGCATAAGCAATGACTGGCTTCTAATGCTACTAAAACTTGACAACATGACAGGTTTTAAAACAGTTATCTGTCAACAAATACACAATGTTACCAAATGCTTCTCTCACAATGGTTACCCAAATGCACGCAGACTCCCAGTGTGATTCTAGACAACCAACGCTATCCCTTGTACTTTAGCAAAACTCATTCACTACTCTGGAAGGAGTAAGGGGACTGCACACAATCTACATATTTCAGTACTGCACTTCAGTGTCAAAGCCTGACTCATTTTATGAATGCATAAGCAATGACTGGCTTCTAATGCTACTAAAACTTGACAACATGACAGTTTTTAAAACAGTTATCTGTCAGCAAATACATGATGTTACCAAATTCTTCTCTCACAGTGGTTCCCAAATGCACACAGACTCACAGTGTGATTCTAGACAAGCAACACTATCCCTAGGAGTTTACCAAAACTTATTAACTACTATGGAAGGGGTCAGGGTACTGCACACAATCTACATATTTCAGTACTGCACTTTAGTGTCAAAGCCTGACTCATTTTATCAATGCATAAGCAAAGACTGGCTTCTAATGCTACTAAAACTTGACAACATGGCAGGTTTTAAAACAGTTATCTGTCAGCAAATACACGATGTTACGAAATGTTTCTCTCACAATCCTTACCCAAATGCACACAGACTCACAGTGTGATTTTAGACAAGCAACACTATCCTAGGAGTTTACCAAAACGCATTCACTACTCTGGAAGGGATAAGGGTACTACACACAATCTACATATTTCTGTACTGCACTTTAGTGTCAAAGCCTGACTCATTTTATCAATGCATAAGCAAAGACTGGCTTCTAATGCTACTAAAATTTGACAACATGACAGGTTTTAAAACAGTTATCTGTCAGCAAATACACGATGTTACCAAATGCTTCTCTCACAATGGTTACCCAAATGCACACAGACTCACAGTGTGATTCTAGACAAGCAACACTATCCCTAGGGGGTTACCAAAACTCATTCACTACTCTGGAAGGGGTAAGGGTACTGCACAAAATCCACATATTTCAGTACTACACTTTAGTGTCAAAGCCTGACTCCTTTTATCAATGCATAAGCAATGACTGGCATCTAATGCTACTAAAACTTGACAACATGACAGGTTTTAAAACAGTTATCTGTCAACAAATACATGATGTTACCAAATGCTTCTCTCACAGTGATTCCCAAATGCACACAGACTCACAGTGTGCTTCTAGACAAGCAACACTATCCCTAGGGGGTTACCAAAACTAATTCACTACTCTGGAAGGGGTAAGGGTACTGCACAAAATCCGCATACTTCAGTACTACACTTTAGTGTCAAAGCCTGACTCCTTTTATCAATGCATAAGCAATGACTGGCATCTAATGCTTCTAAAACTTGACAACATGACAGGTTTTAAAACAGTTATCTGTCAACAAATACATGATGTTACCAAATGCTTCTCTCACAGTGGTTCCCAAATGCACACAGACTCACAGTGTGCTTCTAGACAAGCAACACTATCCCTAGGGGGTTACCAAAACTAATTCACTACTCTGGAAGGGGTAAGGGTACTGCACAAAATCCGCATACTTCAGTACTACACTTTAGTGTCAAAGCCTGACTTCTTTTATCAATGCATAAGCAATGACTGGCATCTAATGCTACTAAAACTTGACAACATGACAGGTTTTAAAACAGTTATCTGTCAACAAATACATGATGTTACCAAATGCTTCTCTCACAGTGGTTCCCAAATGCACACAGACTCACAGTGTGCTTCTATACAAGCAACACTATCCCTAGGGGGTTACCAAAACTCATTCACTACTCTGGAAGGGGTAAGGGTACTGCACAAAATCCGCATACTTCAGTACCAGACTTTAGTGTCAAAGCCTCACTCATTTTATCAATGCATAAGCAAAGACTGGCTTCTAATGCTACTAAAACATGACAACATGACAGGTTTTAAAATAGTTATCTGTCAGCAAATACATGATGTTACCAAATGCTTCTCTCACAATGGTTACCCAAATGCACACAGACTCACAGTGTGATTCTAGACAAGCAACACTATCCCTAGGAGTTTACCAAAACACATTTCTTAATCTACGAGCACTACATTTTAGTGTAGAAACATGACTCATTTTGCAAATTCATAAACAATGACTGGTTTCTAATTCTACCAAAATATAAAAACAGCACAGTTATCTGTCTGCAAACACATGAAAAACACAAATGCTTATCACAGAATGGTTTCTACATGCACACACACTGTCAATAAGATTGTAGACAACAAAAAGTACTCCCTGCACTTTAGCAGGAGAAATACATTAGTCTGATTAAAATCAAAATAGACCACATACATCCCCTCACAATTAAATAACTCACCTTTCAAGTTGTTGTCACACACCAGATTTTCTTATACAGAACGTTTTTGCACACATATCACCTCAGGCCCCGCCCCCTACCTTCATCACTGTGCAAACGCGCCCCGTGGCGTGTTTTAAGTTGGGGGATTAAGTCCCCTTGAATCCTGAGGTCCCCTGGTGGCCAACTAGCCCACCAGGTACCTCCAGTTTGCACCAGGGAGCTGCATTGCAGAGAGGTGTTCAGAGGCCATGCCCCTTTTTACAACACTCTGCAACACAGCTCCGAGGCGCTAAGTGGAGGTACCTGGTGGGCTAGTCGGCCCCTAGGGGACCTCTGGATTGAAGAGGAATGAATTCCCCAACTTAAAATGCGCCACAGGTCGTGTTTGCACAGATATCACCTCAGGCCCCGCCCCCACCTTCACCACTATGCAAACGCGCCCCGTCGCGCGTTTTTAGTTGGGTGATTAAGTGCCCTTGAATCCTGAGGTCACCTGGCGGCCAACTAGGCCACCAGGTACCTCCAGTAAGCGCCAGGGAGCTGCATTGCAGAGAGGTGTAAAAAGGGGCACGGCCTCATTACACCTCTATGCAACGCAGCCCCCTGGGGCATACTGGAGGTTCCTGGTGGGCTAGTTGGCCCCCGAAGACCCCCAGTATTCAAGGGGAATTAGTTCCCCCTCTGCAAACGCAGCAGGGGGCACGTTTGCAGAGTGGTGTAAGGAGAAGGCATGGCCTCCGGCCCGATCCCATCGTTTTTTTAGTGTTTTTTTTTAGTAGGAGGGCTGAGTAGCCCCCCTTCTTTTTCTAATTTATTGGCCCTGGGGTCCCCATCCCCCAGGGCCTGCCCCCAATTTGTTGTTTTGTTTTTTTTTTAAATCGGGAAGGGGGCCTCGTGGCCCCCCTCCCGAGGCCATAATTTGCCCCGGGGACCGCATCCCCCGGAGCATGGCCCTTTTTTATAAACATTTTATTTAATATTTTTATGGAGGGGGGCTGCGTAGCCCCCCTCCTCTGGCCACTTTAAGGCTCCAGGGACCCCATCCCCCGGGGCCGGCCATTGATTATTTTTTTTTAAGGTAATGGTGGAGGGGGGCCGCGTGGCTCCCCTCCCAGGCCACTTATGGCCCCGGGGACCCCATCCCCCGGGGCCTGGCCTCTCGTTGGGGCCTGTGGGGGGGTCCCCAATCCCCCCACGGTCCCAGCCGGCTCCCCACATCCTGCGGGAGCCGGCATTGCTTTTCCACATGGGGAACAGCTAACATGCTGCTCCCCATGTGGAAAAGCAATCAGCTTTGCTTCATTGAAGCGAGAGCAGGTTTCCCTGCTCTCGCTTCAATGAAGCAAAGCAGTTTGCAATGACAGGGCAGGAGCCGTGAGGCTCCCGCCCTGTCATTGCAAACTACAGGAGCCGGCCCTGGGGGGTGGCGGTCCCCAGGGACTATACAAGGCTCCAGGAGGGGGGCCATGCGGCCCCCCTCCCACATTTACAAGTTGCCCTGGGGGGTGGGAGTCCCCGGGGCTGGGGGGGCCTGAGAGCCCCCCACACCAAATTATTTCAAGCCCCGGGGGGTGGCGATCCCCGTGGCTGGGGGGCTGAGAGCCCCCCACCCATTTTCAAAAAGCCCCGGGGGGTGGCGGTCCCCGTGGCTGTGGGGGGGCCATGAGTCCCCCCTCATATACTATGTTCGAGCTTCGGGGGTGGCGGTCCCTGGGGAAATGTGGGGGGGATTGGGACCCCCCCACACTTTTTTTATTATGCCCCTGGGATTTGGCCCCCCCGGGGGCAAATTAGCATATTCAGCGCGGGCTGAATTTTTTTTTCTATCAGGAGGATCCACGCATCCAGTGCACATCCTCCCGTTTAAAAAAAATATAATAATTTTTTTTCTGCCTTGGGGGTCCTTTTGGGACCCCCTGAGCAGGCCTAGGGGGCAGGGTGTTTCTACCCTGTCCCCTTGTCGCGTTTTGCCTTGTTTTATTTTTGCTTTCTTGTGCCTTGGTTCTACCGAGTAGAAGGATACAATGGTTCTTAATGGCCTACGAAGGTTGGGCTCCCACGAGGCCCTCTTTGAAGTGGTGACACCACCGATGGAACGCAATTTTATTGACTACACCCTCAGTGATTAACCCTTCCATATGCTAAGTAAGTGATTCAACTACCCTCACGCTCCCTCAGGCCCCCGCTTCATAGATGAAAATTAGCATACACCTCTATGCTAGTGGCCTTTAAATCCTAGTTATCGCCTGGTTATTTACTTCCCTTGCGTCGTTAAGGGTCCAATGCGAGTACTTCCATAAATGAACTATGTGTCAATTATTATTGTAGTACACAGTTTATCCTTGTTCATTATTGATTAATTTTTCAATTGTTCCTTATCATAATTAGGCACTCTAAACGTGTATTTGGTTGCATCACTTTTTTGGAGAGTATCATGTACCACACATTTAAATGATTGTGATGCTGTATATAATTCAGGGACTACACTATAAGTTACTTATACTTATTTCTTTGGATTTCTTATATTCAGAATTCATATGCTCACATTTGTCCTGAAGATGAACTCGAATCATTGAGTTCGAAACGTCGTCGACCTTCGCAACCTGAACCCTTTATACTAATTTAACAAAAAAGTGGTTCACAACTGTTGCCAATGCGATGTTCTCTTTTAAAGTTCACCCTCACCCTCACGTCACGCTTGTTGTTACTGAATATGTGAGCACTTGAATTCATCCTATGTATAATAAATAAGTGTTATACTCTGACTTTCTTGTCCCCTTCTCTATATTAATTATCACTCTCCCCTATGAGTCTTTGTACCTATAGTAAATAATCTGCCCTCTTAAGGGCCTTGCTCTGCCCTGGACCTTCGTAGGCCATTAAGAACCATTGTATCCTTCTACATTGTATCACCCCAGGTTCGCATATTGGGGTACCCTTGTTTTCTTAAAACATTGGTTCTACCGAGGCACAAGATGGCTGCTAACACTTCCTGATTCAGAGTGTTGGCAGCCAATTAAAATTCAGCTTGTGATCGGGAGGGTGCGCGGATCCTCCGAGGCCATAGATAGATATGTACTTTTAACTCTAATTTTCTCAGGACCTACTGAACGGATTTACACCATTTAAGCAAAAGGCACGAGTCTGAACTGAGGACTACCTCTTTGCCAAATGTGGTGTAATTCCGTTCAGCAGTTCGGGCTGTAGCTGCGGCTAAAGGTCCTATGGGAAAATGCATTGGGAAAACGTGTTTTGGGACCCCCCTTTTTTCTCGGCCCCCGCGTATCACATCTTTGTGAAACTTTCAGGATAGGAGCGGACCGGAGCTGGCCAAAAGTTTAGAAAATGTCGCGAAGATTCGTCAATCTGCGCCAAAGTTATTCCAAATAGAATGTTGCGGATTTCCTATGGATAATAGGTCCTAACTATATCTACCTACTTGCGACCGCCAGGTAATATATATATATATATAGAGAAAGAGAGAGAGAGAGAGAGACAGACAGATAGACAGACAGACATCCTAGCGGACCCTTTAAAATGAGAGAAGGACCTATGCAATTGCCCATTTTGCCCCTGCCTTGAAATATCTTTGGCTTTTTGCATCTGATCTAAACTCAAAATTACTCATATAGCTGATTTTGAAAAGGATTTGTAGAAAACTCAAGTAAATTTGAATTAGCTAATACCATACTTCAGGTGCATGATATGAACCTGAATCTGTATCTTTCGGAAATAGAAAGATGAATGTGGTTGGAAATGATACAATCAGAATGTGTAAACTGAGTGTTCTTACATTTATCTGTTGTATGAGTAAGTTATCAGTGAAGAATGTCATTCTATATTAGGTGCCTTATTACACAACTGTGAGAAAGGGTCCTTACTGTCTTAATCAACCCCATTTTTCTAGTATGATGCTGCTGGTTTTCGGACCCTTTTAATTGGGGCACGCTAATCAGACCCCAGTGCATGTGCTCTGACCTCTAAAATGTGGTCAAATTGTCCAACTCCTAATTGGTATATTTAACTTGCCTGTGTTTGCTGTGTCATCCACTAGTGTGACAAAGAAAACATGCCCTCAGACCTACCAGTGTCACCTGATAGATGCAGTTTCAACCTGCTGTCCGACGAGTTAAAATTACCTTTTTTGACAGGGAAAAATCTTCTTTTTAACTAGTAATATGGAACCCTATGTAGGCCTTATCGCCTACAAGTTAGGGAAATTCATATTTGAAAATAGGACATCAAGAAATGTAATCTTACAATGCCCCAACAGTGACAGGGCCCCTAAAGTAATTTTCACTGTAGAGGTTACAGGCTGTCCTATAAGGACAGCTAGCATACAGATTAGTGTATTCATTCTGTTGTCTTAGGTTAGAGTACTTATAGAAAAATAGTTTAGCTCCTGTTTTTAACATTGAAGCTGAAGCTCCTGGAGGCTCTCCAGCTACTGGTTAGCTAGTGCTTGGCATTACTAAAGGGTGAAAACTGCTCCCAGATCAGAGGCAATGGCCTTGGTGCTGGAGGTGTTGTTTGTTCCCTTGTTGGAAGGACAGATAGGGTGCACTCAGAAACGTTATTAACGTGTAAAGCAGCGGCTCTTTCACAAGTAAATGTAAGGTACACTGTGTGACTCTTTACAGAAGGACAAAAAGGAACTGTTGCAAAAGTGGGAGGGGTTAACCCTGGAAACATTACCCCATTGATTAGATAGATAGGAGTATTCATTCTCACCCACTCACTGGTGCCAACCATAAATATGGCACCCTAAGGTCCTTTCCTTAGACCACTCTCTGGACCTAGTGAAGCACAAAAGAAAGACTGCACCCGCTGTTTGAGACCTGCGAGGAGATCTGAAGGGCTGGCCCTTCTCCCACATGGAAAAAGAAGGGGAGTCCAGGGGTCAGTTGACTGTCCTCCTGTGTGGCGTCATTGACACTCTGAGCTGAATGAGGCCTTTTTCCTGAAGTGGTTAGCTGACTAATAGCAGCTGGACCTGGAATTGACCCTGCTGTTGGCCTCTGCTAAGGGAGTCTTAGCTCACGGGAGGTGTTCCTGAGGTCAGTGTCTGTGTTCCGATAGACTTCTCCTAACAACTCTCAAAGGTTAGCACTTCTATATCTCCTGTGAAATGGGACCAAGCAGCCAAGCCAATCCACCCAAGGTATAACTTCACATGGCTTCTCCAGAGCAGCAAATCTTTTTAAGCCAGCCCTCAGTGAGAAGTGTCAGGCCTTGTGGAACTCATCATTAGATACAGCCTGCACCCCGTTATAGGATAGTGAACTCTGGAAAAGAAAAAAGTCATACTGTAGAACATTTGAATGGGCAAAGGTACTAAATGTATCTGGCTGATGCAAGGACTTCCCTGGGTGAAAAATGTGAAATTTCCCGCTTTGAGTTTTCCCCCCAAAACCAATGGCTTCAGCAGGACTTTGTCCAACGGTGGTCCAACATTGAAAAATCGTCCTCGGATACAGCCTGCAACCTTGACCCACTGGAGGTTTTCGACTTCCATTTCAGACATAGGCAAAGTTACTGACAAGGGCGAACCTGATTGGTGTATCAAACGTGTGCTCCAGTGAGGTCAACCTCAAAATGTGCCCTGGTCTGCTGTGACATAGACTATCATTGGTGCCTAGTGCTTTTTGGTGCATTATTCATTTAATCTTATAAAATGATATATCTCTACTTCCCCTTACTACCTTTTTGTCATCTTAGTGTCTATTGTTGTAAATTGGAGTGGGGTTTTTACTGTGTTGTGATTTTTTACTCTAACTGTTTTGTTACTTCTAAATGCTTTACACATGTTCTTTAGTTAAGCTTGTCTGCTCTTTGCCATAGTCAGCAAGGGTTTTTGATTTCAAAAGAATTTTATTATTTTAAAAGCGCAAATATGAAACATAAGATACAAGCCAAAGTGATACAATTGATATCGGACAATAAAGTAATAGATACATTAATGTAGAATTAATTAATAGGAGAACAAATCATTGTCATTCATTAATCTGCAGACATCAGATAAATAAATTACTTAAGAAGGGAAGACCCAAAATGATATCTGGCAAAGATATATATCAAAAGTATCACCCACAGATGGCAAATTAGGGAGAAGAGGAAAGAGAAGAAAGGAAAAAAGAAAAGAAGGAAAGAGTAGGAAAGAGAGGAGGAAAGAAAAAGAGAGACAGAGAGAAGAAAAGGAAGAGGAGAGGATTTCCAGAGGAATCACCCAACACACAAGACAACACTAACCAGACAAATCAAAGGGATATTGCTCCACCAACCCTTCAGAGGCCAACTCCATGTATGAATCTAAGGCTTTCCAAACACCAGAGGAAATAGAAGGAGAAAGATGAGCATGGACCACTGACGTATGAGCACTTCGTAGAAAGGAAACCCAAGCCCACCAAGTATGGTAAGAGACGGACGAAAAAGATTTCCACTCCATGAGAATTACTTTGACTGCAATAGTTAATAAGAGGTCCAACAACTGTAACTCCATGGGATCTAAGGGCAAAGGGACTGGGGCCGCCAACGGACCCAAAAGAATTAATGGAAAAGACAGATGGAATTTGATGTTAAAGATGAGCATGAGGTGTTTGTGAACTAAATCCCAGAAGGGTTGGAGAAGGGAACAATCAAGGAACATATGTTGAAAATCGCCTGGTAGAAGCCCACAACTCCAGCACAAATTGTCTTCTTTGAGATTAAGTGAATACAGACGAATGGGAGTCCAGTGAAGAAGATTAATAGAGAAAAATTTAGACTGTGTTAGAGAGGGGGCAATTTTGTTACGAAGAGAAAATTTACCAATATCTTGCCAGGTATCAGAAGAGATATGAGCAGTAACACTGTGATCAAAATGATGTAACCATTTTTGCTGTGTGACAGTTTGGGAAAGGAGTGTAGAGGACGATAAAAATTTGTAAATCCGAGACGCAACATGACCAGTCCTGATCCAAAGCTGAAAAAGCGTAATCATAGGGGAAGAAGGATGAAGGTGGACTTTAGCAAATGCAACCTTAATCTTAAGAAAAGTATAAAAATCTAAATTAGATAAAGAGAATTGTTGAGCAAGGGATGAGAAAGGGGAAGGATCATTGTTGGAATCATAGAGATGTTTAACAAGTGAGATACCTTTCCCAGCCCAGTAAGACATCAACTCAGGGTCAATATTAATTTTGATTTTAGAATTGCGCCAAATAGACGACCATCTAGTTTTATGTAATGGAATTGCTACTCTCTTATCAACCTTACGAACCGCAGCAATAGTGTCTAAAATAATAGAGCGAGAGAATGGAATAGAAAGGGTGTTTGTGGTTAAAAAAGATGCAGTCGGCAGTGGGGAGGCCAATTCCTGTTCTATTGTCAACCATGCTGGAGCATGAATAGATGGAGAAGAAAACCAAAGGGCACCCTGGGACGCCAGAAAAGCAGTTTGATACTTCCCCCAATCAGGAAAATTACAGCCACCCATATCATAAGATTTCCGTAAAAATTTATAAGCAATCCTAGCCCTTCTATCATTCCATAAAAATTTAGAAGTAAGTAAATCAAGTTCATGAAAAAAGGAATCAGAAAGCCTTACTGGAAGCATAGAGGAAACAAAATTAATAATAGGAGTAATCATCATTTTAAGAGTCTGCATACGGCCCCACCAAGAAATATGCTTCGGAGACCAATTTTCTAAAAGACGTCTCACCTTAAGAATAGATTGGGATTCATTATAAGTAGCCGTAGCATATAGGGTGGAACAAAAATAGATACCCAGATATTTTAGCTGTTTAGATTGCCATTTAAAGCCAGCCGAACCCATATGAGAGGAGAAGCAGTAAGCATTTAAAGGAAACATCTCTGTCTTATCTTTGTTCAGAGTGTAACCTGAAACTTTTGAAAAAAGAGCAATCGTATCCGAAATAGCAGGGATGGCCAGTTCAATATCATCAGAAAAAATGAGAACATCATCTGCATATGCAGCTGTTTTTATCTGATGAGACCCAAAAGAGAACCCCTTAATATCTGGATGCAAGTCAATCATTCTGAGGAGAGGATCAATGGACAACAAAAATAAGAGAGGGGACAAAGGACACCCTTGTCTAGTGCCCTGACAAAGGTTAAAAAAGGAAGACGTAGCACCATTCACCCGTATATTAGCCCTAGGTCGGGAGTAAAGAGACATAACCATACGAATAAAGGAATCACCAAGATTATGTGCACATAGAACAGCTCTTAAAAAAGGCCAAGATACCTTATCAAAGGCCTTTTCAGCGTCAAGGGCCAAGGCTGCCGCCGGAAGATTAGATCGTTTAGCGGCACCAAGAATATGACAAAAAGTACGAATATTATCCCGTGCAAGACGCCCCTTTACGAAACCTGTTTGGGAGGGATGAACCAATTGAGGAATAAAGGACTCTAAGCGTTTAGCTAAAATTTTAGCAAAGATCTTGGCTTCCATGTTAAGAAGGGAAATGGGACAAAAATTTTTGGGATCTGCGTGATCCTTCCCTTCTTTGGGGATAACTACAATAGTAGCATCAGCCGCGGAACCAGACACAGAACCATCCTTAATAAAAGCATCAAAAACGGATTGGAGTTTCGGGACAAGCACGGGAATAAAGGTTTTATAAAACGCAATCCATCAGGACCAGGAGCTTTACCAGACCGAGTAGCTTTAATCGCGGAAATGATTTCATCAGAAGTAATCGGGCAATTTAATGATTGATTATCTTCCTCCGAAACAACTTTCAAAGGAACCGACTTCAAGAACTCCTGACATTGTTCAAAAGAAGCTTGAGCCGACGGGGTATATAAATTATTATAAAAATCGCGGAAAACCTCAAGGATTTCTGCAGTTTGAAATTTTTTCATACCAAGCTGGTCAGTAATAGAAGGAATTTGGAAAGTATTACAAGAAGATTCCTGGAACTTTAAAGTGGCTGCAAGAATCTTGCCCGCACGATTTTTTAACAGCAGTCTCTTAGATTTCTGAGCCTGCAGGCCAATATGAGCTCTCTTAGTGACTATAGTATTGTATGAATACTTTAAGTTCTTAATAAACTGGAGGCAGGTCTTGTCCTGAGAATGTCGAAAAAGGGATTCCTGACGTTTGATCTCATCTGCTAAGTCCGTGAGTTCCTTTTTAATGGCTGCGTTTCTCCTTGACATACATTTAATGACCTGGCCACGGAAAGTACATTTAAAAGAGTCCCAGAGAACAACAGGGGAACTGACTGACCCAACATTCTCAGTAAAAAAAGTCTCAATGTCATTGGAAAACTCTCGCACCAAGGACTCATCATGTAAAATTTCTGTGTTGAGTCTCCACGAACGAGCTCGTGCCCTAGGGACAAAGGACGTAAGAGTAAATGTCACTGCGGCGTGATCAGAAACTAAAATAGGGTGAATAAGCGGAGAGGAAGAAGATTAAACCAGAGAAGAGTGAACCAAAAGATAATCAATGCGTGAAAAGGACGAATGAGGGGAAGAAAAAAAGGAGAAGTCACTACCAGTGGGATTATGAAGACGCCAAACATCCTGAAGATGGGTAAGAGAGCACATATTAGTCATTTGTTTGTGTGCTTTAGGGGGACGAAAGTTGAAGGCAGAATTCCTATCCAAGATAGGGTCCATTGGCAAGTTAAAGTCACCACCTACAATAAGATTGCCAGAGTGAGGGGTATCCTCGAGCTTTTTGGTGATAGCATTCCAAAAGGACGGGTCATCCTTGTTGGGGGCATAAATATTCATGACAAATAAGTCAGCATTACCATTGGACACCTTAGATAGTAACCAACGACCCTCTGTATCCTGTTCAGAGGAAACGATAGATAACCCAGAGTGTTTAGAAACTAAGGTAATTACCCCATTCCTTTTACCACAAGCATCTGAACAAGCGACATCAAAGACCCACTCTTTCTTCAGAAACAACGCCTCCTTGGCAGAGAGCTTTGTCTCCTGAAAAAGGACGAGATCCGAAGAAAGAGATTTACAGTAGTCCAAAATCTTTGACCTTTTGACTGGATGATTTAACCCTTTAACATTAAGGGAAAGTATATTTAGTCCAGACATAGAACCATTATCAGGAAAAAAAGATATTCCATATGTGACAAATGAAGCGCAACAACCAGGAGAGCTAACCAGCAGACATCAACAGCCAACACAAAACAGGGTGAGACCAAAGAGGAAATCCGAAGAGAAAAAAGGAAAGAAGAGGAAAAAGAAAGCAAGAGAATACAGAAAAAGAGAGAGAGAAGGGCCCATCCGGCATATCTGAAAAAGACCAAATTCATACAAGGGGGGACATGGGAAAAAGAGCGAGGGGCCAACAGGAGAAATAACAACAGCAGCATAAAAAGCCCGAGAACAGTGCATAGCTGATTATACATTTTAAAAGAAAAACTATCTAAAAGCTAAGAACTGGAATTAATTATAACTTTTTAGAAAACAAAGCGAAATGAGAGACTATAAAGGCAACACGTTTGACCAAATTAATATATAGATAACAACTAAAATGAATCATAGAGAACGGTAAGAGCAGGAAAGAGAGAAAAAGAAAGCACGTTCAGGCAATAAGAGCTGGTGGAAAGTGAACTAAAAGATGACATTACTATTAGGTAGAACCAGACCAAAACGGACTCCATCAAGAGAAAAAGGACCATAATGAAGAGAAAAGAAGAAATACAATCTAAAGCATACTATATGATACAATATGGAAAAATAAGTGAAACATAATAAAAAACGGTATATAGCATCCTATCAATATAACAGTCAGTGAATCCCTATGGCAGCTAAATAAGAGACCTAATACTACATATAAATATGTAAAATCTATATACAAACTTATAGATAACTGGCCATGAGTAAATAAAGCCATATACACCCAAACTGGCAGAATAAATATACTTGCCTAAGTAAGTGAACATGTAGGTAAGAGAGGCATAAATCTATCAAGAACAAAGCATCTATAAAAAACTAACCTACTCGAAAAAGACAATTAATAACACAATGTAATCAAATCACTCAATGAAAAAATCAATAAAGTAGGTATAACTAGCAACTATATGAATGACCCATATTGACTCTAAATATAGTCATAAATAAATACCTAGTAAACAGATATGATTAAAACACCTAGACAAACCATACAACAACACGTTGATAAAGCAAAGGAAAAAAACAATGACCAACTCCATAAAATACGAAATAACAAAAAACAACCATGAAGCAAAAAGACCGACCACAAAAGGAAAAGATAAACCAAATTTCACCACAAAAGTCGACGCACATACCGAAGACAAACAACGGGGAAGGAAAAGGACCATGACCTAATACGTCGAGAGACAAACTGGGGAGGCAAGGAGTAACAGGACGACACGCGAACAGGAGTGAAGTCAAGCCAACATGAGATGCTACCAGAAAAAATTAAAAGGTTTATACAATAAAACTAACAACACTAAAGACCAAAACACCATAACGATAATAGGGGAGCACCAAGAAACGACAGAAATACGTCAAAACCAATGGACAAAAAGACCACCGCGCAGATCTAAAAGCAGCTAGACTTAATAGATCTGACAAAGACAAAAAACAATGGATTATGTATAGCCGCATCAGGTGCCAGGAGAACCAGGAACATGTGAAGCCCCCGTTTGAAGATCCATCTGCAACTCCATTTGATTATCCAAAAACGGGGCCAAATCCGCAGGTTCGTCAAAAATTCTGACACGACCTTTGAAAGTAATGCGGAATTTTGAGGGACCAGCAAAGGAGAAGGGGATATTCATCTCAGACAAACGCTTCCGAAGATTAAGAAAGTCCTTCCTCCTTATCACCGTGTCCCTGGCAAAGTCTTGAGAAATTGAGATACGATGGCCATTCCAAGAGACAGCTCTAACCTTCCGCATATGAGCCAAGATCTGCTCTGTATGTTGATGACGCAGCGGTTTAAAAATTATCGCTCTTGGTTGCGTAGCAGACTTGGGGCGAAAGGAGGGGACACGGTGTGCCCGTTCCAGTTCAAAATCTTTATGGAAAGAAATTTGTAGTGTAGATGGAATCCATTGATAAAGAAACTCAATCATGGAAGATGCATCTTTCTCAACATCCTCTGGAAGACCAAAAATATGCAGATTGGATCTACGATTACGATCCTCTTGTTCAGTGAGGTCTTTCCTCAATGCTGCCATGGAACGCTCTATCTGCGTGAGAGATCTAGAGTGCTTTTGCATGATATCCTCTGCGCCACTAATCCGTGCTCCTGTACCTGAAACACGAAGGGAAAGGGCCTTGAAATCATTCCTGATGGCTAACACCTCCACCTGCAGTAAATCTGTATTAGTCTTAGTAGACTGCGCAATTTCATAGACCTCATTAAGGCGCGTCATGATGGACTCAAGAGTCGAATTAGTGTCTTTAGGAGCAGGCTCAGGTGTTGGGGAAACCTGTTTGGACCTCTTAAGAGATGCTTTAGAGTCCTTAACGTCTTTAGCATTCGGTGAAGGGGCCATATTCTCAGCCATAGGGCAAACCACCTCAATAGGAACAAAATACACCTCCTCAGATAGAGTGAGAGCAAGAAATGCCAGGGGCTGTAAAACACTCAATGTGCGAAATGAAAAATGGGCAGGAAGAAATAATGCACTTGCATCAAAAAAAGCCGAACAGAGAATATGGCAGGCGATCCCAGTCAGAAAAAAACACCTCACAAAAAATATCATGTGCTGCAGGCGCAAGTAGGCACACACCGACTACGAAAATAACCAAAATCAAGCCCAGAGCAAAGAAGCCTCACATAAGGAAGTGGCAGAGCGTCTGACGAATAATATAGTAGCAGAAACCTCAAAAAGTTCACACAGTGGGCAGCACTGCAATAGGCGGCAGGAAAAAACAAAATAAACTCAAGAAAAGTGAAAAAAACGTCACCAGCTCCTGTATGCCTCCATTCCTGACAGGATAGTCCAGTAGCGTCGTCGTGTAGAAGCGAGAGTAAAACTCCCTCACAGAAGAAACAAAATGGCGGCCGCTCGTGAAAACATGAAGCGCCACCTTAAAATGCCGATAAATGGACTCTGGCCACTCTCCACCACCAGAAAACTCCCTCATAGCATACACGGCGGTTTCCCAGGCAATATGTCATCTTCTACGCTGAGCGGGGCATTCCTCAGCGTCAGCAATGTCTCCGTCGGCCCTCGCTCTTTACGGAGCTCAAGCGCGAACCGCCATCTCGCAGCGGCGCGCAAGCCACGCCCCCATAGTCAGCAAGGGTTAAGCTCAAGTTTAAATTATTGAAAAATTTGAGTGGACCTAACAAGTGTAGGTATGCTGTATCCATAAAATCTTACATCTCTAAAGGAACCTCAATAGCATGCCCATGAGTGAATGGATTAAGGACAGTGCAAAACCTCAATTTCATTAGGCATTCAATTTCAGAGTCAAGGTACATAATCAGCACATCAAAAAATACAGTTAAGTAAGAAAAGACTGATCCAGAAAGTGAGTTTTAGGGTGGATTTGAACTTTTATAAAGATTTATTAAAAACACTTAAAAAGCACAACACTGATATCGCAAAATGCAGATCTCATTTAAATTCATAAAGTCCTTGCCACGAAGGCTTTCAATAGTAGGGCAATACAGAATAATAGGCAAAATCATAATAGCCTTAGTCCCAAATGTGCAGAAAAATCTGTAAGAAATCGGAGAGCATCCCGTGTAGCATAGCAAAGGTCCAATGGGTCACCCGCAAGCTAGAGTTTATATAGGACATCTCCACATATAATAAAAAGAAAAGTGCAGATTTATCATGGCGTGAGCAAATAAATACATTTTCAACAATACTGACTACTGAATTTAAGAACGTCATATATCCTTACAACCTAAGCACTATCTCATTACATGAATATTGTCTCAGCCCGCTTTGAACAAATACCACCTGGGGTTGTCTGAACAAGCTAATTACTAAATAATAGTGAACCATTGTGAATAAATGAAATGCTGCATGCAAATGAAAGAACCATGGAAGAAATGATACATTAGGGAGTTCATGCTAGAAAGTCTTCTTTGAGAGCTGTCATTCATAAATAAGCAAATATGACTTACTTGACTACGTGCAGCAGAAATAATAAACAGTATAAGTGACTTTCATTTTAGACAAGATTTCTGGACCTTGTATGAGGTATCAGTTGCGCTCCTCCTGGAAGAAAAGGAGAAATCCTGAATATTTAGGTGCTTCGCAACTGTGAACGGGCCTGTTTGCGCAGAGAATTTGCTGTCCGTGACACCCATCAATGCAAAGCTAAGGCGAACAAGACTCTTTGTGCTGCAGCTTCCACCAGTGACAACTGGCTACGAGACATTTGCACTTTCTACAACAGCACAGACAGCCTGTGGTGACCGCCAATGCAAAGCTCCAGCAAAGACCATCTGCGATGCCTGACAGGATCATCGCACTACAGCGATGACCATCCATGATGCTCGGCCTGATTCTTGTGCTCTCCTCCACCTCAAATGGAACTCTTTGTGCTGGACTTTATAAGATAACTTTTTCAACTGGACGAACCTGGTCCCTGTATCCAGCTTGTGCTCTCTCACAGTCAGCCTGAACTTGTGACTATCACCCAGTCTGGCACAACCAGATAATTGCATGTTGCGATTTGTGCTTTTAGGTTATATTACCTCGTATTTTTCAAATTGTATATCTCCAGTTCTACTGATTGGACTTTTTGTCATTTTGATGTCAAATAATTTATCAAATTGAACTCTGGTTTTTGGTGTGAGATTTTTCTTGTGTTGTGTTTTCACTTTATTACTGTTTGAGAACTGGATAAATACTTTACACAATGCCTCTAAGTTAAGCCTGACTGATTTTGTGCCAAGCTACCAGAGGATGAAGAACAGGTTAATTTGGTTACTTTTGTGGTTCCCCCTGACCGGGATTTTGGCTGTTGTTGGAGAATGGCTCACACCCCCCCAGAACCAACAACCCAATTTCTCACATGAAATTAGCGACATACACTTAACCTGCAAATAGAATAAAGTACACATATGCTGAGGTCAAAATATATTTAAAAAGTAACTGAGGACCCCCAACAGATCCTTTTTTCTGGCTTCTCTATCCTACCACCATGACAATACCAGCTGTATAATATCCACGTCATGACCACAACAAACCCAGCTCCTTTTCTGAAATTTCATATTGGTGCACTAACCCAAACAGACATAGGGGCAGATTTATAATAACTGGCGCATCCCTGCATATCAGCAGGGATGCGCCAGTTATTTTGCGCCCCAGCTCCGCCATCATGAATGCGCCGCATTTATAATGCGGCGCACCATGGGGCAAAAACGGCACAGATGCGTCACGCATCTGTGCCGTAAAAGTGGCGCATTGCTGGAGTTGCGTCGCAAGTGCGACGCAGCTCCAGCAATGCTCTGGGGGGCCCTATCTGCACAATGCTGCGTCAATCCTTACGCCTGCTTCAAGCAGGCGCAGGGTTTTGACGCAGCATGGGCTCAAAAGTGACTGAGTGAAATCTTGTAGATTTCACTCAGCCACTTTTAGGAGGCGTTCCTGCGCTGGAACGCCCCCACTTGCCCTGGAACACCTACATGTGGCGCAGGGCTTTACAACGTGACACATCTCCCAGATGCATCACGTTGTAAATACCCCGCACCATGGCGCAGGATTTGCGCCGCTGCTGCATCACAAAAGTGACGCAACGGCGGCGCAAAAGTGCCGCAAGTGCAACATAAATCTGCCCCATGATGTCTTGGGAGTACTGTGCTACCCCTTCCCGCCCAAAACAGACTCCGATCCATGACCTAATTCTCCCATTCCCACCCTAAGTAACACAGGCCAACCCCTGGCAGATCCAACTTACCCCAGCCCTACCTCAAATAGACTCTATGTCCTGGCCTGAAAGAATACAGAAAAGCCAGACACCTGGGACAACGTCATTTCCTGATTTTTCCGAAATTAAGCTAGGGTTCATACACTTGCTTATAGTTTTCATTTGATTCTTGAGTTTGCCATGTAGTAGTCAGATTCAATGCTCTTAGCCTTTTTGTTGGAGGGAGGACTACCGGGGAGTCGGGGGGACTACTCCGGGGCCCCTTCCTACCGCAAAGTTATAGCCGAGCGCCGCCGAGAAGCCTCCTAGGAGAGGTCCTTCTCCTGTGATCGTACTAGGCCCAGTAACACCACTACACAGGACTCCGTATCAGTTGCTTATCTTGGTACTTTATCAATGGTAGCACATTCAATATATTTACAGGGGGATCGAGTGATCCAGAAGAGTCTCAATGTCTTTGTGGGGGTAGGGTAGCGGGACAGTCTTAGTACCAGCCTGGTACGGGAAGGCTCTGCACCAGACCTTGCGTGCTGGTCTCAAAGCAGCTCGGACGTGGGGAGCCGCGACGGTGTCTGCAGGGCTCGGGTGGTAGTTCCGCTTGGGTCGAGCCGCGACACAGTCAGCAGGGCTCCGGTGGTAGGTCCGCTTCGGTCGAGCCGCGACGAGGTCAGCTGGGCTCTGATGGTAAGTTCAACAAGGTCGGGCCGCGACAGCGTCAGCAGGGCCCCAAAGGTTTGTGAAGGTCTTTTAAATTTAAGCACGATGGAGCTGCGACGTCATCAGCAGGGCTCAGAGTGTAGTTTCAGGATGAGTCTTTCTCCGTAGGGTCAGCCGCGATCCGATCAGCAGGGCTCTGGACTCCGGGATACAACTGTCGTCTTGTTGCCGGGTCGCCCCAGATATAGGTCTGGAGCCCTTTGATGTCCGGACCCTTGCGCCCGGGGGGGGGGCGGAGAGGCCGGGTCGGGAGCGGCCAGACGCCCAGCAGGAGAGGCGCCAGGCCCAAGAGAGCTGTGGGCCGATCGCACCTAGGTGTGGAAGGACGGTTGGGGGTCCCATCGATACTGCCCTCCGCCGGGAGTGGGGAGGTGTTTACGTGGTATCCCCCTGGCCAGGGGTTGGCGCCCCAATGTCGGGCCATGCTGGGACCGAGGCCGGATGGAGCGGGGTCACGCAGGTGGTTACGTAGAGTCACGTACAATCCAAAATGGAGGAGCCCCGAGGTGCATGGGACCTCGTGCGGCTTAGCGAGGGGGAACAGGACCACGCCACGAGGCCGGCTCCAACACTTTTAATGCCCTAACATATCTCTTACCATCCTGGAATACAAGGCAATCGCCACGTCTCTGATGATGTTTCAGATTTCAGTCTGCATTTTCATACATACATGAAGTGACTTGGCAGAGTCTCCTGAACTGATCTTTAAAAACTGTTCACCTGTAGCCATGGTAGTAGGCTCCTCGTGAGATCCTCAAGGGATACTTGGCAGGTGATGCCTAAAGTCAACCTCTAAGAGTCTTTTGTTGAAGGAGCCATTGCTTGCTGGGGTGTTCCATCCCTTCTGCCCCCTCAGTAACAGTACATGGAGGGGGCATGTATCCACATCATACCCTGTGTGTCCTCACAGATAATTGTGAGGATGACTCCAGTGTGTACCTAGGTTATTACTTCCCTGAAACATTTATATCTATTGCCATATGGAGTAAGGGAGGCAGTAGTAACAGTGGGCCTGGTACAGGGAATAGGGGTGGGCGGAATTTACGAAATTCAGTTTTGCAAATTATCGTGAAAATTTTAAAAATCTCCGCAAACACGTGGAAATATCGTGAAGATGCGGACGTTTTTTTCCCGCCCGTTCGCGGTATTGTCTGCGTGGTCGCGGCTTGCCAACTTACCCATGCGGTTGCTCGCGGGCGCGGCCATCTTGTTTTCACTTGTCTTGCGGTGCATGATCGCGAGAAGAAAGACGTGATCGCGCGACGAATGACGTTACTGCTGGCGCGAACTGTCGCGAGACAGCGCAAATGGCTACCAACAATCCAACATCTCTTGGAGAACGCGACCGGATCGGGAAAACTTGTCGGCGAACGCGGGGATTCAGGTAAGGCGATCGCACGCACGCGAGAATGTATTATTTTACAGCGTGAGCAAGCAAAACATTTCCGGTAAAATGCGGATTGCGGAAATTTTGACATTTTCGTGCTCTCCGCGGAACGCGAAAATGTCAAATGATCGCAATTTCCGCGAGCGGAACTGAATTTTAGCCTAGGCCTAATGGGCAATTGCTTCAGTGTTTGCCAGAGTCAGGAGAGGAATAAGAAGGATCGGGAGAAGAAAGACCAGGACACAGCTGGGTGAGTGGGGCTGGGTTTTGGGTGGGTAGTTTTTAGCCTGGTTGCCGGTTTCAGGGCTCAGGGTGAAGGGGTTGGGATCATTTTTAGGGCAGTTTTTAGTGCTCAGGGCAGGAGCAGTTTTCAGGGAGGTGGGTCATATTTAGGGCTCAGGGCAGGGGGACTGGGGTCAGGATAGTTTTTTGGGCAGGGGGCCTGGATGTTAGGGCTAAGGGTGGGAAGTCGGTGTAGTTTTTAGGGCTATGGTGGGGTGGATTTCAGGGCTAGGGTAGTGGGTTTTCAGGTTTCAGGGTGGGGGGCCAGGTGTGTGAAACTTACCACACATATCCCTTTACCAATTATGGCTTTACAAAGAAATTCACTGTAAAGGCATTCATGGCAAAGGCATGCGTCGTAAAGATGCGGTCATGGTTCTGACCACGTTATTTTGGCACATGTTGTTAAGGTATGCGTGGTTGCATCACACAACCATGAGGGGTTCGCTAGAATGTCTAACTCTGTTCAAGATGCTCCACTTGTGTTCCTGGCCTTTGTCTCCAGAGTGGGGAGCACAGTATATGCAATTTTTTGTTATTTGCATCACCGTATGCACAATTTCCTCATGTGCACCTTACATGTTAAAACTGATAGAATAAGTGACTGTGCAAATGTCTCCTAAAATGATTTCTTTGAGGATTATTTGGCATTTGGGTACATAGATTACAGGCAGTTAAGAGTATTGGTGATGGAGATCATTTTTCAGGATTTTTATGTAACACCCATAATGAGTGTGCTTGTAGGTTTGAAAGAAAATGTATTCCACCTTCAGCACCAGGCAACTGGTTATACGTTTTGTAAGTACCTTGTACAAATTAAGACTTTTAGAGGAATATCACTTATCTAATGTGCATTTTGTGCATAATTTGCTGTGCTGAGTGTTTTGTGTACACATGCCAAAGAAAAGCTTGTTTCACTGGTACTTGCACCAAGAGATTTATTTTAGTAGGGTTGAGCAGAATCAAGGGGAGATTTGAAGGGGTTTGGCATAGGGCAGCCTTGCACCATAGTGCAAGGATGCCTGTGTTGTTGGCAGGATTGTTTTTGTGCTGGAAGGGACACCTTCCTGTACAAAAACAATCCTGGGAGGATTTTTCCTCTTACTATGTGTGCTGCAGAATACTACACACATGGAAAGAGGAAACAAGTAGGAGGAATAACGCTATTCATCCTAATTGCGCCTCCCCTGGGGAAGTGTAAGGCTGTGGCACCTGCCCAGGTTCCATGGTCCTGTACTCTGGGGAAGCGTCAAAATCCATGGGTGTTGTATGAGAACACCCAAGGCAACGTCCACTGAACGCCTCCCTAGTGCAGAGTAAGGGAATACAGCAATGCCTTACTCAATATCTATTAAGCCTTCAAAGCTACACAAAGTTTCTTTTCTGTGGCCTCATAAATATGATTTTCTTTGTCCCATCAAAGCGTCACAAAAAGTGATGCTATGGGGGAACAAAGGGCTCATAAATATGCCCCCTAGTTTCTCCACTCTTATTCAGAGACACAGCAGTCTCCTCCCACACTAGCAACCTGCTCAGCTCTGGTAAATAATTAAAAATGGCATGAGAGAGTCCGCCATTTTTAGGTCCATCCTTTCAACGCCATTCCTTTTTTCCCAGAACCTGATCACTTGGAGGTGAAACTACTCTACTACACCACATTTATCCATATTTGGTACCACTAGTGGATTTCATACTTTTCACAATTTAGATTATTTTTTTATTTAGCCTTTTATGTCAACCTATCCAAGCACAATTATGAATGCTCAATTAAGCAGAGGCAAATTGGATTTTGATTGAGCGACAGTTGTGTTGCTGCTATCTGTATGTTTTGCATTTCTTTGTTTGCACTATTTGAAAATTCTTAGCAATTTATCCGAGATGAAAAACGTCAGAACTATACTACACACTCCACGTGCTCCACAGTAAGCAGGAACTGCACTGATGATGCCCACTATACCACAAAGGATATGCTGCAGTTTGTAAGGCAAGGAATTTGGTAGGTTATACTTAAGAGGTAGAGGTGTGATTTAAGTGAGTTTGGTGACAAATCTGTATAGCATTAGTGACCTCTAAATGTAGGGAGTCTCGGTCAGTGTTAATTTTAATATATCATCATAAAGAATGTATGCAGGGTTTAGACAGGGCCAGGCGGTGAGTGTGGTTTGTATCACCTGATTTCTTGTTTCTTAGTTTAGAAGAGTCAGAAGAGGAGGCGCGTCAATCTGTGGGTTGAGGTTTGTCCTATTTGCCTGCTATTGTCTTGCTTGCCCATATATATGGAGGGCAGGTGGTATTTATGTGCATGGGTAGAGGGACATGGCACTGAAGTGGCTAAGTAAGAGTTATGAATGCATCATTGTGACTCTCCTTCCTTAGAATGGAGGTTTGCAGATGCATGAGTGGAATGGTCAGTGGGCTAGGATGGGCCAGTAGTTAGGCACAGTAAGTAGTAGTGCCGGACATTGAGCCAGGGAACATGCAAGGGTGCTGTTCTAAAGTTGTTCCAATGGAGCGATTTGCATGCTCCACTTGCATACCATTTAGACACAGTGGTCCTGATTATTTGATCTGCTCTAAACGCAGGTGCACACAGTGTAGCCGCTAATTACATCTCCTGCAGTTGGCAGTAATTAATGAGTTCATCACCCACCGAAATAGGGTGTTACTGGCAAGCTGAACCACCCAGGTCTGGTGGTGGCGATTTAAGTAGCTTCAAGCAACCGCAAATCATGGCTGCAAACTTCCACCACAAGCACCATTTTTAATTGCCTTGTAGTCCTGTTTCAAATTCAACTGGACGCTTGGGGCTAAGTGGGCTTCATTGTGATTGTAATCAAGGCCTCTGTGTCTCCTTCAACTGGAAGCCTGACATGATATTCAGGAAATCTGCCAAACAACACTTTGTTCTATGCTGTATATATCCTGAAAATAATAAAGAAATCATTCCCATATCACTACAGCTAAGAATTTCTAATGGTCTTTGCAGTTCTTTTTTATTCGGCTGAAACCCCCTTTTTGCATTCATTGTATGTGGAAGGGTTTAATGCGCTTGTAAACAATCATAAACGCTGTTCTTACAATGGTCCGGGTGCTTTATCTACTCTGGGTGTTAGGGGTGTAAGGCAGCTTTAGCAACCAGTGCATGTCCTCCTAGTGCTGCACCTCCGAGGAAGGAAAGACGACGCGCTCAGCATGGAAGGCATCACGCCAAGGCTGTGAGCCACCAATGAAATTATGATTGTTTTCTCTTTGTCCAGGCTAATTTTACAGACCTGTCAAATGGCACTACAAATTACAACTTATCACTGCTTTATCGAGCAAGCTGACAAGGCAAGATCAAAGAGGAAGCGCGGTGTGACTGAAGCGGGCTCTGTAAATTGAATGCCCTGACACTTTGACACAATTACTATGTAAATCACCGCTGGGAACATTTTTTGCCGGTGTTTGCTATTGTGAGCCTGCAACCAGCTATTTTATATCGCAGTTGATGTGCAGGGATAGAAAAGGTCATCATTAGAACCGTGGATAGTCCAGGGGAAACAGCAGCGCTGCAACAATTCACATATGGGGGCTGCTAGCAATTAATGCCACTTCGCTAATGGCATGGCTAGTGAAAAAGCTAACTGCTGCTTAAAGAGCGACTGTATGCTAAGTTGGCACACATCAGTAGGATCATGGGGACACTGTGGCGGGTTTAATGGTACAGAAATATGGATAAATGTGATGAAGCGTGTAGTGTCACCTCCAAGTGACCAGGTTCTGGGAAAACAGGGAATGGCTTGAAAAGACTGCCCTGAAAAGGGCAGAATCTCTTGTGGCATTCTTAATTGTGGACCAGAGCTGAGCACAATGCTGGTGTGGAAGGAGACTGCTGTGTCTCTGAATGAGAGTAGAGAAACTAGAAAAGGAAGAATCCAGCAAATGTTGGCAGACGCACATTACCATCCTACTTCTGCATACACCAAACTCTAAATCCATACCTAAGTCCCAATATGTCTTGACGTGGGGAAAAGTCACTCCTGATTTCTCCCACAGCTCACAGACACGTTTTTATGATGTGGACCTGTCTCTAGCCATGCATAACACAGGTTCTAGTACAGTCCATTCCCAATTGGGCAGCTGATTCTTCCACACTGAATGGATCCATTCTTCAGCCATTTGTGTCACTGAAGCAGAAAATAAAAGGCGAGGCAGCTGACCCCGGGAAAACAATTCCAGCCTCACTGTGCAATTGGGAAGCAGGTGCCCTTGAATATTTTTTTTTTAGATTTTTTAGATTTTTTTGGATTCTTTTTTAGGTGTTTTTATCAGGCCCAGTAATGTCCTGAGGAATTGGAAGTAGACGGAAATTTTTATTCACTGCCTTACCCAGTGATTGGAGACTTCCTTATGTCCAGTCCCTACAATAATCAGACCGTTACTCAACCCTCTTAATAGCTAATCTTGTCTCACTTGACTATAACATTTCCCAGAGTTCTCCATCCAAAACCGCAATCATAATTTTCCCATCTGTGGATCTCTGAGTTTGCTTTTATACCCAGCCTCCAGAAATTAAGAAGTTTTTCTTCTGGTCGGGGAAAAGCTTACCCTTCTGCTGTGGGCAGAGACGAGAGTAAGAGAGAACCCTCCGAATGAAAGATTTCTGGCAATTATGTTTCCTTAAGGGAACTTTATGTAAAAAGAAAAGGCTGTTTCTATGGTCCTTTATGATCATATAAATTCCTATCTGACTTCGACCTCATTGTTCAATTCCTAGTCGTATCCAGACTGGAATATATGAAACCAAGCACAGCACCACTCAGGGGGACCCTGAATGCAGCGGCAAGACTAATAACAGGAAATAGATGGATGCTGCAACCAGAACAGTCCTGCGCTAAAGACTTTCAAGTTGCTATCCATCGAAGCAAGGATCCAGATGAAGAAAGTGTGCTTGTGGCACAAAGCCCTGTACCATGATACACCGTAGTACCTCAAAGACAAGCTCAAGGTATCAGGAGGCATCTGCTCCCTACAAAGTGCCAACTCCCTCTTGCTGAAACCACTGAGATTCAGAAAAAAGAAGCCTATGCCCGCACTATCTGTGGAGCCACACTGAGAATATGGAACTTTCTCCAGCCGGATGTTCAGTCTAACCCTTCCATGATCCGTTTGAAGAAAGAAGTTAAGAGGAATTTGCTAGACAAAGTCTTAACACAGGTTTTTAGCATGGGCTCTAAAGACTACAAAGTCTCTCTTCTGATTATTTTGCTCAATAGTCAGGGGATAGTATATGTTATGTAACAGGTTTTGGGAGCTGCTCTGTACAGCGCTCTAATACCTTTGGGATATGTTTGTGCTTTACAAAACTCTCTAAATAAATAAATAAGAGGTCTAGCATTTTCCTGGGCTACATAATAAAAAGTATCTTCATGTCTGTGTTGATGAAGAATATTAGGCAATATTTGGCACATTGAATTGGATCCCAGCCTGGTTTGGGGATCAAGGGTAATGCTCCCTGTTGAAATCTGGGAGGTGGTGATGGTGATGGTGGTGGTGATCTCTCTAAATAGGTTGCATTACAAACGCACTATCGGCGGTTTGGTAATTTTATAGACTTCAATCAGGAGGCCATCATCTCTGGGACCTCATGGTTGCTATCCCATCAATGGCCTGAGCAATTTCCGCAGCACTGTGTAATATGGCTTGGTCCTGGGACAACGTTGGGAGGGCATATTCCATCAGGAATGCCTGCCACATGGCCGCATGATCTTGCACTGACGAGGAGTAGAGGGTCTCCTAAAAAGTGACAAACTCTCACATTTTGCCAAGTGGATCAGTAAGGAGCACATCGTGGGCAAATCTAATTGCTGTTATCTTGTGCGATTGCTCCTTACGTAACCGCGGAGCAAACATTCATCCAGCTTTTTTCCCCTCTCGTAGTGCCGCAAGTAAAAAAACTGCTGGCTCTGCTTGCTCAGAATAATGAGAGTTCAGATCATATAATGGGCCAGATGTACAACAGATTTTTGTGAGCGCAAATGGGTTTTAGACCTGTTTGCGCATGCAAAAAACCAGTGGGCCATATACCAACCCTATTTTGCGACTCGCTTATTAAATAGCAACTTGCAAAATAGGGTTAGCCCTCGGAATGCCCCTTCCTAATAGCCAGTCTGGATCCTATATAAGAATGTTTTGGGACCGCAATTACGGTCGCAAAACACTCGCTGTTTACCACCCTCTTCAAGAGGGTGGTAAACCATTCACAAACGGGAAGGGGTCACCAGGGGACCCCTTCCCCTTTGTGAATGGGTGCACAAACATTTTTTCAGAGCAGGCAGTGGTCCCAGGGACCCCTACCTGCCCTTAAAAAATGAAACAAAAACGTTTCATTTTTTTTTTTTTAATGCATCCCGCTTTCCTTTAAGAAAAACGAGCTGCATTTAAGAAAATAAAAAACTGCTTTATTGAAAAGCAGTCCCAGACATGGAAGTCTGCTGACCCCAGCAGGCCACCATCCCTGGGCATGCCAGCCATTCCCAATGGTGTCACAAAATGCAACAGCCTCATGAATATGCATGAGTCATGCAATTTGCGACCCCATTGAGTATCGCAAACAGCGTCTCAGACACTGTTGTACATTGGCAATTGCGACTCGCAAATTGCGACTCGCAATTTGCGAGTCACAATTGACAATGGTCGTACAGCTGGCCCTTAGTCCCAAGCATCTCCTTAACATGTGCGGAGGTCAGTGATGTGTTTTATGCTTGAGATGGACAATCCATGATGTCAGTCAACTGAGAGCATTCCGCCTCACAGAGGTATTAATAAGCAGCCAAATCACTCATCAAACTGTTTCTCAGGGTAGGCTTCATGGCTGCCCAGAGCACCTGTGCGGAGGAGACAAAACCACCATTCTCCTCCAAGTACTGGTTTATATATGGGCACAATCTGCGCTTGTCCTTAGGGGCTTTATACCAACTGGTGTTCATGCTCCACCGGGCCTGGGGGGGGGCAATTCATTAGGTCTAGCTCAAGATCCATTAGCACAAGGTCATGATCAGAATTACTGTTCAGTAAAATCACGGTAGCCACTAAGTTACTATGCAGTGTGACGAACACCAAAAAGAAGTCAATACAAGAAGATGTGCCACGGGCACAGGAGGAGAAAGTGTAGTCCCTGTCACCTTGGTTGTGTCAAGGGCCATGGATCCGCCAGGGCATGGTCAGCAATAATGTCAGAGAGGATGAACTCAGGACTGTCTGGTCATATTGTTCCTGGACTTGTTAAGGTATGGATCCAGGGGAATGGTACAGCCCACCATCCATGAGTACCCTGGTGATCCCAAAAAAGAGCAGCAGCTTGTTCAGTATGACAACAAAGTCCATATTCTCACCCACCGAGGCATAGATGGAGCCCATGATCAAAGAATCATAACAGATCCAGACCTTGGCAAAAATATATCAGCCCAGAAGTTATCTAACATCTGCAGTATATGGACAGCTAGGGACTAATGATAAAAAATGGCCACCCCACTCACTTCCTGTGGTCTAAGGGAGTAGCTGGATGTGGAACCTGTGTCCTGCTTGCATGTATTACCGTACTCACCCAATCTTACCTGAGCATATCATGTTCAGTGGGGGATGGGTGTGTTTCCTAAACCAATGCTTATGTGTTATAGGTACAACTGACCCATAACACTTCAGTGCACTTCTTGACGCTCTAAGAAGAAAGGGTAAGTGCAATTACTTACCTTCGCAGGACACACAATAGTGACCTGCCAATCCGGTCCTGAAGAAAGCCCTCAGACCTAACTGGGCAAACAAAGGGCTGAAACATGTCGACCGCTCAACCACCTATTTCCTAACACAGGTGCTATAGATCAGTAGCCCTTCTATTCACGCACCGCAATTCTTTTTAGTCTTGCCCCACCCCTAACTAAATAAATTTAAACCAGGGGCAAGGGGGTAATTTTAAGCTCACTCCACACTCACCCTCACTACTTCTGATCACCATCCGTGATCACTACTGCGAATAACCAGTTGGTCTCCCTCCTGGTGGAGGAAAGCACATATAAGACTCAATGATGATGCTTTTCATGTAAGAAACGAAAGCGGACAACCAAGATATACTGCTACCACAAGTAATACTTGAATGAGGGTTTTGTAGATGGTAAGAACCCCAGAACCTGGTAAAAACAGGACAAGTGATCCATTCTTCCCTGATTACTTCATAACTAATATGGAAGCTGAATGGACCCGAGCTTCTCTCTCCCCTACATGACTCCTAACTGCCAGATTACTTATGTGTTCCGAGAGGAAGACAAAACATTGCTGTCCCCAGCAATCGCAAACGATGTTCCCCCAGTCATCAATTGGATCAGATCCATCAAACAAACATGTTCCCAACCATCCACTTTAACAGCAGCAGAAGGAGGAGCTGCCAGCGCAATATCTGCAGAAGACAAGCAAGATACTGATCACTAGGGGCGGAAGCATTCCAGGCGGGCTCGTAGAATACCTTCAGAAGCAACGACAAATGCAAGGACAACAGTGCAAAAGGGCCATTAACAGGCTCACCAGTAGGTGAATGTATGGTGACCGACCCAGTTGTGTTTCTAGACATATGTCCAGGGCACACTCGAAAGTGCGCAGAAGACAGAAGAATACGGGATGCACGCAGTGTAGTCACATAGGTCGACAGGACAAGAACCAGTATTCATTTAGGTCCTGAAGCAAGAGTGCACCAAAACATTCACTACACAGAAGCACATGTGGAAGTGCCAGTTCAATTTGGCCTCTTGATGGGACATCCATTGTGGAGTAGAAAGAGTAAAAGCAAGCCCCCAACAGTCAGGAACAGGACCAGCAGAAGGCCTCCAAAAATGATTCCCAGCACGAAGTCGGGGCTTCCCGACACCACCGAAACCCGGAGATACAGACTCTGCCAGATTGGGCCTGTCTGCGAAAATCCTGCCGGGGACTGGAGTAAATAGATTGCAGCCACAGTGTGGGGTAGACTCGGCGGCCCGGACCAGAAGTCGCCGGTTGGAACGGAACCACCGCTCATCCCGCTATCTTGCCCCCTGTGGCAGCACATACACAGCGACCGGAGCGGTGGAAGATATCCCCCTGCCCCCCCTTGCGCCCGCTTCCCTCCTGGGACGGGCGTAGAAGAGAATCCAGTGACGCCACATCACCTGTGGGCGCCGCGGCAATCTAGCGGGGCCGGAGCTTTGATGACTCGCCTGCGGAGTGGGGGTGAGTGACTCTCGTTTCCCCCCCTCCCTTGAGTGCAGCGGTGGCAGAGTGCGGCCGAGGCCGGGATCGGGGGCCTCTTTTCCCGCGACGTCCTGCCTTCTTTCCGTTGGCTGTGTGTACCACATCGGCAGAGATGCAGGCCAGCTGCAGTGCATGTGTGCGACTGGGACCCTTCAGGGCCGGTCCATAGCTCCTGCTTCTTACAGGCTCTACTCACAGTAGTGTGCACACATGGTTGTGTTAAAGCGGCTGTCAAAAAAGAAGCATTTAGCATTTTATCCCCGCGATTGTTTTACTTTTCCTGGGGGTTGTGCTGCTGGCCGGGCTTTGCTCCGCCGTTCTCCTGGGCCGGGTTGGACTCCGCCTAGTTTTTACCCGCGATCCCTGGACCCCTGGCTCACCTGCAGCTGCTTCCTGCTCTCTGCTTTCTGCTTGGTGCAGAACTCCGGGCAGGGCTTGGCTCCTCCGCTCTCCTTGGCACTACATTTCCCGTCATCCCCTGGCGAGGACGCCGCAAAAGCCATCTGGTAGCGCCAGGAGGCGCATACAGGACTGGTTGGTGCTGAGTCCTTCGCGATTCTTTTACTTTTCCTGGGGGTTGTGCTGCTGGCCGGGCTTTGCTCCGCCGTTCTCCTGGGCCGGGTTGGACTCCGCCTAGTTTTTACCCGCGATCCCTGGACCCCTGGCTCACCTGCAGCTGCTTCCTGCTCTCTGCTTTCTGCTTGGTGCATAACTCCGGGCCGGGCTTGGCTCCGTCTCTCTCCTTGGCACTACATTTCCCATCAACCCCTGGCGAGGACGCCACAAACGCCATCTGGTAGCGCCAGGGGGCGTATAAAGGACTGGTTGGATCCTCGTCCCGCGGGACGCGCACGGGGCACGCCGGGAGAAGCCCGGGACAAGAGCGGGCCATCTGTGGCTGTCAGGGGCTGTTTGATGCTGGACTGGGCCACACCTCTTTCAAGTGTGCTTTGTGCTTATAATCCGTAGCCGTATACGACCACAGAGAGAGGGACTTTATTGTTGTACGTGAGGGCCATTGTATCCATACAGTCCAGTTACCAGTGCGGTTTTGTGATAGACCCTGTTCTTGGTGGCGGGTGTTGTATTGTCCTTTTTAAGAGTGGTTGTTTATAATGGGAAAAAGGAAAGCGCCAGAGGCATCTGGTGGAGCCCCTAGTAACATCGGTGGGGCTGCCAAAAGGAAAAAGGCAAGGAAGCCTACTAAAAAACAAACTTCTACTGGGACAATGGACCGTATCGAGTCATTGGTTAATGACTGTGAAGTGATTCTTGATTCTGCTCAACACCCGTTGTTGAATAATGTAGCTACTGGCGTATGTTTGAGCAAAAGTCCACTTCGTTCAGTGACAATTCCGCAAATGTTTTGCAAATTGCCATCCCGCTATCCAGCCTCTAGTAATGAAGATATGTGTGAAAATGTGATTTCCCCCCGAGGTAGCTTCTCCTGTCCCTAATACAATTCTAGATGGTAATAATCACATACCCCTTGAACCATTAGTCGTAGTGTGTGCAAACCGCTATGCGGTTCTGGCTGATGCTCTTGATACTCTTGATGTATCAGATGAGTCTGAACAAGTTAAGGCTTTAGATCCACGAGCTACGGCTTTCAGGGGTGTGGTGGGGAAGCTCCCTGATGTGGGTGGAAGGGAAGCATCTGATGTTATGGAAATTATTGCTTCCATTAGGCAAGAAGTTGGCAAGATGAAGTTACTGATCCTAGAATTGCTGACTATTGTAAAAAAAAAAAAACTTGAATACTTCTGATCTCAGTTTAGGGGGCCCTCCTCTACCTCCTCCGACACCTTCTTTACAATCTCACTTCTTACTTCCAAATCACGCTGGCAAAGAGTTCCCCTCTGTTATTTCATCTAGCAATGGGAAGAAAGACTCAAGGCATATAGGTAACTCAAGGGTTTACCCCCCAAACCAATTAGGAAGCCTACTCTGTCTTCTAGCACGACAAATTTGTCCAGACCGCTTAAACTATCTAGTGACACTTCTGAGCCTTCTTCCTCCTTTCCCTTCCTTAAGAACCAGATCCCTATTGTCCACAAGCAGCCTACTGTATTCATGGTTCGTGTTCCTATTTCCACGGGAAGCGAAGATGAAGGTTCTCTTATAAACAAGGTTACACATTGGATTCGCCACGTTAGGGGCTGCCGGTCTTTAATAAGGGAGGATATAGTTAGAGCCCAAAGGTATAGATCTGAAGATAATTCTACTGATACTATCACACTTATCTTGGCCAGTCACCCATTGGCTGAGGGTCTCTTGGCACTGGAATTTAGAACTTCTTCTCCAGGTTCCTCGCCTATTCAGTTCAGGCGTTTTCCTCTTGTTGAACCACTAACATCGAGGGGCTTTGAACCAGATCCATTGAAAGAGGGCCAATCTACTCTTGACAACAATGATTGACTTTCTTCTGTATCCTTAGTTGTGCATTCTAATATTGTTATCCCATTAGCTCAACCCCATAACAACATAGTCATACCCCGCACTATCTGTGAGCACAATGGTGATGGATGTAGTGATTCTTTACCTCGTGAAATGTCTGATCATGTTGATGACATCTGAACGCTCTTCACTTAAAATCTTAAAATAATCTCATGGAATATTGCGGGTTTATGTAATAAATTGTTGTTGCCAGACTGGAATAATTATATAGAGGAACACGATATATGTATTTTTCAGGAGACCTGGAGCCTTGTGCCATTATATAAATCCGGCTTTACTTGTTTTTTCTTACCAGCAACTTCTATTGGTCGTGGGCGACCTTCGGGGGGCCTCATTGTCTGGGTTAGTATTAACCTTAATTGTAGAGTAAAACATCTTGAGAGTACATCTTTGGATTTGATGCGGCTAACATTGACAGGGTCTAGAGGGAGTCCTGTCATCGAGCTTTTTAATGTTTATGTCAGAGGTACGAAGGGTGGTCAGAAGTCGCCACTCGTTACAACTCTGGGTGACGAACTTACCTCCTGTCCGCCTGACTCATTAATTTTGGTGGCGGGGATATGAACTGCACCTTCGAACCTTTGGCATCAGAAGATCTGCTAGAGACAGAGGTTGAGGATACCAGGTGGGGCATACCATCACTCACTTTACCGCCAATCAAGAAGTGGACGCAGCAGGCTATCCAAATGAGCGCTCTAACACTTGAATTTGACCTAAGAGCTGCTAACGGCAGAATGCCTTCTGATACCCCTGGTGCTAACACCTTTAATAGAGTATCATGCCCATCTCGAATCGATTATATCCTAATTGATCGTGGATTATGGAGATATTTAGTGGATCTGGTCATAGTTCCTACCTCTGAAAGTGATCACAATTCTCTATGTTTGTCTATGAAGAATCCATGGTCTTCTGATTTTTCTCATTTTTGTTCTGATCGCATCATGTCTCCAAAAATGTCCTGCTGGCTAAAACCAAGGAACTGCACACAGTATGTAGCGTCGTGGGTGGTCCCCCTAATATTGCAAATATCTATCTGGAGACAGTTGAGTCAATGGGTTCTTTTTTTGTGGCATCACCAACCTCTAGTAACTTCAATAAGTCCATTAAAGTCTCATGTTTATGGTATAACTCGGCGTGTAGACAAAAAAATGTACCCTGATAGCTGCTGTTAAAAAACGAGATTGCCACTTGGTCCAGAGCGCTAGGAAGGATTATAAAAAGACAGTTTTAAGAGCTAAGCGGGCCTGGAAAGAATCCTTTTGGTTAGATTTAAAGGCTGCTAGTTTGGCCAAAGATGGGAATGCCTTTTGGAAATTGTTCAGGAAGACCAAAGGCCAGGACTCCGATATAATTCCCAATCATATTACGAACCAGGAGTGGTACAACCATTTAAAAAAACGTTATTCTGGGGATGTCGCTCATAGCTCAGGAGTCTTCTCTGGTTCTTTTATCTCATCCTCTCTTATGGAGGCATTTGATCCTTTTGTGGATTCTGAAGTTTCGGCTGCTATTAATAAAATAGCTTTAGCCAAGGCTTCCGGACAAGATGGCCTTCCTGGTGATCTGTTTCGAGCTGATCCCCAAGAGTGGGCCAGGTATTTTACCATCTTGCTTAATGCCCTTCTTAAAGGATCCCCCGTCCCAGAATCCAGGAAGGGGGCGGAGGTGATCCCAATATTTAAGAAGGGAATTAGGGGAGACCCTGCCAACTACCGTCCCATCAGTCTTATTGATGTTGACCAGAAGATAGTTGGCAGGGTCTAGTTAGAGAGAATCCTGTCATGGGCCAGCGATAATAATATTCTATCAGACTACCAAGCGGGTTTTAGAGCAAATACGGGTACTACTGACCAGGTTTTTATGCTCCTTCTTTTATATTGGAAGGTGGTCTTGATTGACAAGGGCAGTCTTTATTTGGCATTCATAGATTTAAAGACCGCCTTTGACCTAGTCCCCCGCGATCGCCTGTGGCAGGTCTTGAATGAAATGGGTCTTCCGCAGCCTATCCTAGATCTTTTGATCCGTTTTCATGTGGGCAATTATGCCCGGGTGAGGTGGGGTTCTCAAGAACAGAAAACGGAAAAAATCCCTGTTAATAGGGGAGTCCGCCAGGGCTGTGTTATGGCCCCCAGCCTATTCTCTTTGATTGTGAATGGGGTGGTAAGCTTCCTGCGGGAAACTCCAGCTGATGCCCCGACCCTGGCAGGTGATAAAGTTCCTGCATTACTTTTTGCCGACGACACCCTGTTAATTTCTAAAACACCAGCAGGGTTGCAAAAACTTTTGGATAGGTTTAAGTTGTTCTGTAGTTTGAGAGGCTTGACCATTAATACTTCTCTCGTTAAACCCCCGTAGATCCCTTAAAATAACTTCTACGCTGGCTGGTGTTCCGCTAGAGCTTGTCAATACTTTTGATTATCTAGGAATTAGAATTTCAGATAGACTAAGTTGGAGACCCCACATTGACAAAATGCTTCTTAATCATAAGCGGGTCACGGGAGCAATTGGGAAGGAACATCGCTCTTCGCAGAGCAGGCCCATTGCTCCTGCCCTTGTGATTTATGCTGCCAAAGCTGTTAGTTCGGCACTTTATGGTGCCGAACTTTGGGGCTTCGACAATGTTGACAACATTTCTAGATCTGAAAATAAATTCCTCAGGGACTTGGTCTCGCTCCCAAGGGGTACTCCCCTTAAGCCCCTGATGAGCGATATGGGCAGGTGCTCATTTAGGGATCTTGCTAGACTACGTCCCTTGCTCTTTTGGGCCCGTTGATGCTGTGCCCCTGAGCTATCTAAATATGTTGATGGCCTAAAAGAAGTGATAAGCTTGACGGGCTCTTATAGGATTGGGTGGTTGTCAAATATTAAAAAAGCTTTCTGCTCAATGGGTCTAAGAGAAGTTTGGGAGTTTGAAAAACATTTGAGCAAGGTCGATCTTAAGAAGGCCTATTGGACTTGGATTGACAACGTGGAGTATAGTACTCCCAATTTAGGTAGCTTGACTGGAGACTTCTATTTACATAAACAGGTGGTTAGGCTGGAGCACTATTTTGATTTCATCCAGAAACCTAGAGATAGGACACTCTATACCCAGTTTAGGTTTGGAACACTCCCTACTCGCGAGTTTTCCAGCAAATGGAAACCCCCCATCAACTATCGCAAACTGCCCATGTTGCAATGGGGAGGTTGAAACTATAGCGCACCTTTTGTTCGAGTGCCCTGCCTACAAAAACCCTCATGCAAGATGGCTCAGTTAGGCACTGCAAACTATCGTGTTGCACTTAGAATTTTACAGTCAGATACCAGTCCACTGCTGGCATGTGGCGTAGCCAAATTTCTTGGATGGTCATGGATTATTAGATTTAGGTCTCTACGCTTGCTGATATTAGCACCTGCTGCTGACATCTATAGTCAGTCAGTCAGTCAAAATACTTTTATTTCGATAAATAAATATCATAAAAAGACATGAAGACACTACAACACAATTTCATACAATCATCATTTCCTAAAAAATTCAAATATTAAAATATTTAAAAAGAGGTCAGTAAAATAAAACATTCTATTTACATCACTTATATATTACATTTATATACATCAATTCCGGGTGAGGCCAATTCCTATGGACAATATTTGCAGTTTAACCATTATAAAACCATATTTGTATGATTATTAAACAACATCCTTTTCTTAATCCTAAGAGCCCCCACTAGAAAACAAGCGACATAAAACATAATCCTGGGGGTCTGTAAAAGCTGTAAGTACAGAATTGCAGGTTTAACCTGTATAAACGCTGCCTCTTTTAGAATTGGGATCAAATATTTCTTCCTAGGTGCCGTGTAGTGGTCACAAAACATAAAAAAGTGCATTGTGTTCTGGATCGAAAAATTGTCACATTTACACGGCATAGCATTTTCAGGGGTGCACCAGGTAGGAAAATGTCCCAGGGTTAAATGGATCATGTTAAACCGAAAGCGGGTTAAAAGAAAACGATGAAAAGGTTGGTTTACAATGGTTAAATATAATTCAGGGCCCACACAAGTGTTCAAGATAATACTAAGTCAGACTGATGGTTTTTTGAGTTCTACTTGTTCCCTTTCTGCACTTAGCAACTCTCCCATCATCCCCTTCATCAGACCAATATCTTTAGCAGTTATCAATTCCGGGGAAGAAAAAAGTTCAGGTCTCCCTACCTTAACCAAGCAATTTTTGATATAAGTTAAACACGGAATTTTATTTGCTCTGTCCAACTGCAAACAATCTTTTAAAATAATATGATTAAGGGGGATTTCTTTGTTCAGCCAGATCTTTATCCAGGCCAGAACAGGGGCTACTTTGATCAGATCTGAAATATATCCTACTCCAAGTTCTGTATGAACAATATATGTTGCAGAAGACTGCGGTACAGAGAGTACAGATCTTAAACATTTATTCTCAGTGGTCTGTATACTTTCCGTCTGACAGTTACCCCAAATCGCACTTCCGTTTGTAGCGACAGCAAGACATTTCACCTTGTAGATTTTTATTATTGATACTATTGGCCTAGCTCCTAATTTTTTACTAAATCCCTGGAGGGCAGAGGATGATCTAGCAAGGGCAATATTTCTATTTTTTATCTGGGGACCCCAAGTGCCTCTTTCATCAAATGTGATCCCCTGATAGGGAAACGTGGCTACTCTACACAGCTCTTGCTTCCCACAAGTGAATATCTTAGAGAGCTTGCTATTTTTACTCTTTCCCATTATCATAATTTGAGATTTTTTAGCGTTAATCTTAAGGTCCAAAGAACCCATAGCTTGCTGATATGATATTTCTTCTTTTTAAAATGTATTTATTCATGACTGTTTTTTAGACTGTCGTTTGTCTTTTTGGGGGGTAGTAATGTTTGGTGTAGCAATGTATCCCTCATTTTATGAGTGCTCCCTTTGTAATTATATTGCTTTTATCTTCTTTCCTTTTTAATTCTAGTTACTTTATTTTTTATAGCAAATTTGTATGCTTTTATGATATGTTTTTCATCGAAATAAAGCTTTGATGATGATGATGATTGAATTACTCCGAAGACTGTTCGGAAGGTACTAACCAAGACAGAGCTTATTTTCCTTAAAAAGTGTGCCATTCCCACAGCACTAGCCATGTTAAAAACATGGTGCAGAAGTTCCCCAAAATGTAGCGGGAAATTAGTACGGAGAAAATCTGCATCTCCGAAGAAGACCTTTTAACTTGAAGGTCAAACGTCTCCTTTGCATATGTTAAGGCCACATCCTTCTGGATTTCAGTCTCCTCAAAGCATCAACTTGTACATTCAAAAGCTTTCTCCTTTTCATTCCCTTCTTCTTCCTTCTGACAGCATGGCCCAACTTAAATGTTTTGGTTTTTCAGATGAAGATTTTGCCACACTTATAGGAACTAGCAGCTCCTTTAGTAATAGTTCAAAATCTAGTATCCACACTAATGATGACATTAATAAACTAGTAGATCTCAAAAAGAAATTAAAAAGGATGGAAGCGCATGGCGAATTCATGCTAGAGTATCTCAAAGCCGGTATTATACCTCAAGGCTAACGAGTACGCAATATCCCGGGACTCTTTGTCCAATACAAAGAATTCCTACATAAATGGAGCATGATTGCTAACAGATGCTCAAGGGATCTCATGATATTAATCATAGGAACAGCCAAAGAGCTAGCAGCAGTACTCAAAACAGAATTGAATGAATTAGAAGATCAAATCAAGAAAAACAATAGCGTAGAAGAGGCCATAAAAAACTAGAAGAATCCAATAAAGAACTAGCTTCCTTCTCAGAATATCTACACAAAAGAAAATCTGACAAACTATTAAAAGATAAAAGATACTGTACACCAGAAAGAATGTACCCATATCTTCATGAAGATTTCTATAAACAAAACCAATACATCAATGACCAAACAGCTAGACATCAGAAAGTTATGACCTTTTCTGATACGTCAGATTCAGACAGCGAAAACGGTATAGACCAACAAGAACCTGGTGATACCTACCACTCATTTAATTCCAACAAAAATTCTCACCAGTCTTTTTTAGGTCATCGAGGAGCCCGCAGAGGAAGACAAAGAGTCAGGTTCCAACCACAACCCCAATTCAGAGGAAACTATCAGGGATCCCATTACCAGCCAGATCCCCAATACTTACTAGAGACAAGGAACCAGCAATACTGGAAACAGGGGAAGGTAATACCGATTTTTAATTTATCATCACACCCTCTTGATACCCCCAGCACCAATCTTTTAGCTAAAGGTCTATCTTATGTCCCTCACTCCTTTGTTAATAAATTTGAACTATACCAGGACATATATGCCTTTTTTCTAAAAATTAGACTTACAAAATTCTTCCAAAGCAACCAAGATCCAGATAAGGAAATCCTCACAAATAACACACTTTCCCTTCCCTCCACTTTCACTCCGACATTAGATCAAGTGGGACCTAAAGTGTCCACATTTGAACATGTTGTTCTAAAACAGTTAGAACAAAACCTCAGATTTATACCTAAACCCATCTACAATCTAAATAGAGAAGAATTTCTAGCCATGAAGAATATCACCAATGACAAAAAACTCACAATCAAATGTTGTGACAAGGGCGGTGGCATTGTAGTCTTAAATACTGCTGACTATGAAACAAACATGCTCACTATGCTAGAAAACCAAGAATTTTATCACAAAATCAGAAACAATCCCATTTCCAGAATCGAAAAGAGGATCCTTACTCTCACTAAATTTGCCCTCAGTAAAGGACATATTACCAGTAAAGAATATGACTACCTCAAATATTCCCCCCAAAAAACAGCATGCATATATGGTGTTCCAAAAATCCACAAAAGCCTAGATCAGCCACCTTACAGACCCATAGTTTCTACCATTGGTACCATTACGGAACTACTATCCAAATATACAGACAATATATTGAGACCTCACATCTCAAAAATCATGTCATATATGCAAGACACTAGAGACATGATTAACAAAGTTGAAAATATACCATTCAACCCCATTCAAGATGTCCTTGTAACTCTAGATATAGAGTCTTTATACCGTAACATTCCCCAAAATGAAGCCATTGAATCAACATCATGGTTCACAAACAAATTTGAAATTTCTTGTCCCAAATCATTTATTCTGGAGTGTCTACACATCATCTTAACAGAGAACTTCTTTGGTTTTGGTGACCATATTTTTCATCAAACCAAAGGAGTCAGCATGGGCGCTTCTGTGGCGCCGTCCATAGCTAACATCTACATGGCCCACTGGGAAGAAAAGTTCATCCATAATGAAATTGCCCCATTCTTTGAATCCGTTTCCCACTGGTCCAGATACATTGATGACATCTTTTTTATCTGGACCGGTGGGGAAGATACATTACCTGAATACCTGAAGTGGCTCAATCTCACAGATCCTAATTTACGGTTTACCGCTAATAGCCACACCACCACAGTGGAATTTTTAGACATCTTAATTAGGAATAACTGTGGGCACTTAGAAGTGGACTTACATATCAAACCCACAGCCAGAAACACACTTTTACACTTCAACAGCTTCCATCCCAGAAGTCAAAAAAACAGTATCCCTTTTTCCCAATTTTTACGAGTCAGACGTAACTGTTCCAATCTGGCTGACTTTGATAGGCAAGCGGTTGAAATGAAAAAGAAATTCACAGAGAGAGGATACCCTCATAGACTCATGAGAGAATCCTATAAACGAGCAAGGTATTATGATAGGGATCACCATTTAAGACCTAAAATACAAGACACAAACCAACAACTTGTATGTGTCACCAAACATTCAACGCTTAACACCAAAATAAAACATATAATTAATACCAATTGGCATATCCTCAAATGTGTCGTTACGAATCACAAAAAACTGGAAAAACCACTCTACGCCTATCGTAGAAACAAAAACCTTAAAGATATTCTGGTCCATTCGACATTCACTAGTCCGAACTTACAACCACCATTCATTCAAAAATCCATCAATGGTGAAACACCCATTAAAGGAACTATACGATGCACCAATTGCAAATCGTGTGACTCTATCATATCTGGAGAAACCTTGATCCACAATGGATTCAAAATTCAAGCCACCAATCTATGGAACTGTAAGACACAAAATGTCATCTACTTAATCCTCTGCCCTTGTCAACTGGGGTATGTCGGCGAAACATCGAGAGCCATACATACAAGAATATCAGAACATCGTTCTGCTATTAAAACTAAGAAACTTCTAGCGCCGCTAGTAAAACATTTTGTACAGGCACAACACTACCCAAATGAGCTAAGCTGTCGTATCCTAGAAAAAATCAATACACCTGAGAATCAAGGTGGTACCGCTGTCCGAAAAAAAACAGAAGTGTATTGGATCTTTTCCTTAGACACTTTTCGTAATGGTTTGAACAATGAATTACCATGGGAGAATGCAATCATTTAATCATTCCCCTTGAACAGAATTATGACACTGCACTGAAAACTCGACTGCCACTTTCCCCGTCTCCCCCTTCCCCTTCCCCTTCCTTTCCTCCCTCCCCCCGTATCAAGCTCTTAGTCTTTAAAATGATCTATATAGTACATTATCCCTAATTTTACACTTTCACATAAATCAACCATGTAATTTAACCCACATTGAACTCCCCCTCTGTTCAATGTATCACTCGTGCCAGCTCAGCTACAGCTATATACAGATTTTACCATCTCCATATAGCCTTTATTTTCATCAATAGCTGCCTACATTGTATACGGCTTCATATGATCACATTCGTACATAACAATTGACACGAGCGAAACATTTTATATTGAATATTTATCCTTTTGTATATATATAGACACAGGTCCTTATTTCGATTTAGGCTGAGGCACAGTATCTATGCAGGAATTACTCCACGACACCTCCGTGTTATTTTTTTCACGTATTCAAGGTAAATAAAGCAATAGCTTCACCCATTCGCTGCTGATGCAGCACGTAAAGGTAGTCACATCCAATCCCCCTAATGCAACCTAACTATTTAAACATGCCATTAGCCCATCATTACGGTTTATCCTTCCGGCTCACAGCTGAATCTGTAGTTACGGAGACATAACCGCTACGTTGTATCAGCGTCGATCAGGTAAAGACTTTACAATACTTAAAAACGAAACCTGCAAGCCCCGAAATCCTTCAGATAGAAATAAATTAAATTTTTCACGCAAATCAGACTGTCACCATGACACGTACCCACTCATGATTTCCTGTGCATATTTTTAGTTTGAATTACGTTTTTATTGTTAGCTACCACGCTACCATTCCTTGTTCTATATAAACCATTAACGTAGATTCTAATTAAATAACTCAATCGAGCCTACCCACATTGCATTTATTAGACTATTCCTACAGTTACCCCATATATTTTGCTCGCGATCATTTATATTTTCCTCCTCTCCCTTCATTTCCGGACATTTATCTAACTAATAAGACGTCCGTCATCTCATGGTTTCCTGTGCATATTTTTAGTTTGAATTACGTCTTTATTGTGAGCTGCCACGCTACCATCCCCTGTTCTAAATAAACTATTAACGTAGATTCTAATTAAATACCTCAATCGAGCCTACCCACATTGCATATATTAGACTATTCCTACATTTACCCCATATACTTTGCTCGCGATCATTTATATTTTCCCCCTCTCCCTTCTTTTCAGGACATTTATCCAACTAATAAGACGTCCGTCATCTACACGGTACCTCTTTAAACCTCCTATGTCTCATAATTAAACACAAAGGTAAATACTAAATGATGTTCCATACTGTCAACTGGCATGTATAAATACCTTTCCAGTATAATAACAACTAATCTTGGGTTTCAAATTTCAGAACCATCACCCAGACAGAAAAAAAATCGTCTTCCTTAAACAATTATCGACTCTATACGACTAGAAATATCCAGTTCTGACACCTTTTGTCTAAATACATTACAGAACAGGTACTTATTTGCCGTTTTATACCAGAACAACAATGCACTAATTCCTAGGTACCTTTACTGGGATTCATATAAATGTACTTTATCATTCCTGCAGGCATTTTGACCATCCTCATCCATCTGCTTCATCATTTGTTACAAACTTATTGCGATATCCCAATATCAGTTAGACCATACCTAATATCAGGTCCCTTATTAACATTTCCTAGACTTTTGCCTACCTTTTTTGTCACTATGATTCTCCTCACACTTTGGGCCTGATGTAGGTGGCCTGGCATTTACCACTTCATAAATACCGAATCATACCGATTCGGTATTTATGAAGTGGTAAATGCTATGTAGGTATTCCTGCGGTAAAAATTACCGATTCGTAGAAATTCGGTAATTACCGAATCGGTATTTACCGATTTGGTAATGAGGCATACCTTCCCATTGATTGAATCAATGGGAAGGTATGCCTCATTACCGAATCGGTAAATACCGATTCGGTAATGGGGGGAACATAATCAAGGGTGGCAGGGTGTCACATTGACAGCCTGTTGCACCCCTGATTCCTGCATGTGTGCACATGTGGCACACATACATGCCCTAAGGGCATGTATGTCTGCCACATTGCACACTTCTAAGCGCTTGAAAATGCATTTACAGAGCCATTCTTCATTTACCACCAACTATTAGTTGGTGGTAAATACCGACTCCACACGACACCCACACACTCCCCCTACATATCATTACAGGATTCGGTATTAACCGAATCGGTAAAATTACCGATTCGGTAATTTTACCGATTCGGTAAATTACCGAATCCTGTAATGTGCCCCCTACATTGCAAAAGCCTAAATACCGGTCGGTAACGGTATAATTACCGAAAATCGGCCGTTACCGACCGGTATTGGGCTACCTACATGAGGCCCTTTGTACTTTATCATTATAGGTTATCATTACTCTCGTTTACCACTTGATCTCCCATTTGCCCATTAAGCTGCAATTTTAAGTAAGCCTCATTTATGATTTATTTTTAATTATCCCTCATGTCACTGTTTACAGTGAACTCTCAACTGTTTCTACCCATTACATCTTCATGGTCTTAATCACTCAAATATCCTGGCCATTTTTCTTTTACACTCAGACCTCTATTATCTACTCTTCATACTTTTTCACTCCTTCTCTCTCTTTCTCAGTTATCGACCTAATATAAATGTTGTATCGATGTCCATCAAATAATAGTACATCACGGATATGCACAATTCCAACTCAATTTCATTGTATGTAATGTTATTTTATGTTTTTTAAACCAGTTTTTATCCATGTAATGTGTCCACCCAACTATGTAGCTGAATTTGTATTGTAAAAAATGTATAAAAACAACAATTATACATGTCAATACTATCTTAAGTATTTGCTTTTTAATCCACAGGAACTGTGGCTTTTCCTGATGAAGGCATACTTTTCGCTGAAACGCGCGTAGAAGATAGCCATATGGCCACTATATTGTTTTATTTTGTCTCATTATTGTAATTTGATATATACTATTTCATTGAATGTTTACATTGTGCATAACTTTGTTGTTGATTTGCTTTTTATTTAAAATACATTTTCTCACTTCATGAGAATCATTCCAACAATAAAAATCATTGTGGAATTTTTAAACATTGTTTTGGCTACAGTTTTTGGACACATTACAGATATTACCATATATGCTGACACAATTGCCTAGGAAGTTATTATTGCACTGCATTCAAAAGCTTTATCAAGGGCCAAAGCACCGCCTCCCTACCTGTGTGGGCAGGTGGAAACAGTACTTGGGTGCAACAGGTCATAAATGCAGAAACTGTCAACAAATAGGTGATGCCTGGTTTCATGCCTCAGCAGCTCTGATCGTTCAACATCAAATAATTCCCATTCAAGCGTAATCTTAAAGCCGGACTAATCACTGCAGCTGGAAAACTCTTCAGATAGCAGGACAAATTTTCCATGGACGCATTACATGTATCATCAAGCAAAACCTCCCTACACACTAAGGAATGTCCTAAAGTATTCTTGCAGTTAGTCCCACTGAGAAAAATCTCAGTCTCCCCATTCCTACAGTGATATCTAAAAGGTAAGATCCATTACTAATGCATGTTTCCTTCTCCTAGCACTTTGCATCTGCCTACCTGATTGTATTGCAAACAGTATTGGAAGTGAAATGTCAAAATTGGCAGAGAAATATTTCTGTGGATATTATCCAATCCACAGAAGGTATTTCTGTAACAGTGAATGTTAACTTCTCCAACTTCTCTATGTGTAACATAGTGTATATTGTGTCCGTTCTTACCCTTATGGTCTGCTATTTTGTTAAATTGCAAGGTAAAAACAAGCTTGTGGCATTGAAGGTGTCACAACGGTACTCGACTGGCATGAAGTGTCTGAAGAGTCCAGCTCAATAACATAGTTGACCTAAGCTGTGACTGCCCATGTTGTAAGGAGGACTTGCCATTCTGTATGATGTTTATTGCAGATGACATAATGTTACCCAAAGAGTATGCCCTAGTGGACAATGTAGTCATACCATTATCAACTTCTGCTAGAATCCTTTCTAAATTTGCCCTGTCAATTTCATGCAGTCTCTCAGCAGCCCCAGCTGGGAAACCTTTCACACGTCATTGTTTATTGCATACAAGAATCTCTTTTGATGTGGACCTAATAAGAAAGTCCTGTAGTTCCTTGTCATCAAAAAGAGGGACAAATGTTCTTTTACCTGGGACAGCGTTGAGGTTTTTAACCAAACAAGACACAACTTACCAATACTCTAAGTTGTTTCCACCCCTGAGTGTTAGGTCTGCTGATAATGAGGGTCGGGCCTGCTGATCTTAAACCCTTCAGTGTCACCTAGGAAACATGCATGACATCTGTTAGTATTTAACAGCCACACCAACCATCCCTCCTGGTTGGTCCCTGAAGAATTGTATGAACCGTTGTGAAGCATGGTGTCTAATGTTTCCTCTGTGTAATTTGTTAACTGTTGCCAGTTCACAAAATGTGCATGTGTGTTAATGTTGGGTGTATTTAAATTGTTTATCTTACCAGGCCAAGACATGACATCTATTGTACAGTATTATTCAGGAAAATCATTTGATGTGGTATCTGGCATGTTCTAAATAATGCTTTGTTCCCCTGAATCTGCCAATCTTTAATTCTCGAATTTGAATTTAAATCAACTGTGTCCCTCCAAAGTCAAACCCTTGTGTGGACAGCTCATAAAGAAAAGATTCAGAGCGTATCAGCTTTGTATTAGCAAGCATATATTTCTTTGCAGATAATGGTGTGAGCCTATAACAATAAAACACTAGGTCAGCTTTATTATGACCAGAAAAATTTGCAAACTTCCATTCAAATATTTGTGAACTCTCCAGTGGCGTTGTAGGGCAGTATTTCCATTGTATGTAAGTAAATACTGCATGTGGAGTACTTGATTTATGCAATAAGTGGTAGCCATAATGTTGAAAACAAAACATTTTATCATAATTAGTTGAACAATCATCAGAGTTAAAAGCAGTGGACTACTGTAGGTCTTCTAGCATTTCATGCACTGTATCAACGTCCCAATCATTGGAGACAGTATTAGAGTTAATAATGTCACTTAAAGAAATGCGGAATACAACTGGTATTTGCAAAAGTTCAATAGGACTAAATATATCATACGATACCCTATCACAAACAATTCTATCAGGAACTGGAACAACAGAGATTTTCACCAGGGAAATGTCTCTTCACACTTTGTGCGATGAAGAATGGGATGTTAAAACCAAGGTCACCAATTGCACAGCAGAGCATTCTGGGAGGAAGTGTACATTCAGCAGCAGGAAAATGACTGTCACAAAACCAATGCAAACAATGGGGAAAAGTAATGAAATTGTAGTCCAAAGGTATACCCATGGAGAAACAAAGTACGTCTTCTTCATCCAAAAGTAAAATACCTGCAATGTTCCTCAGAGAGGTGGGAGTGGTGGAGGTGGCTCGGATGAATCTGAAGAGAAATCATCAAAGTCAATAAAGTAGCTGGATGCTGTTCGATCTTTATGTTTGCAGCGCAAGAGTTTGTGTAGAATTTGGAGTAGACTTGAATTGTGGTACATTGACATAGACACCATCCGGGTCAGGTGTCCAAATAGAGATCTGTGTTTCCGTATAAGTTGCTTGTATAGTAGTTGTTGATGTAGCAGGTGGAAAAGATACTTTATTACTAGCCATCCCTAGCTGGGCAATAGAATCTTCATTACTGATCAAAGCTTCCAATGAGGCTTCTTGTATAGTAGTGAAAGGAGACAGGTAACTACTAAGGATTCCATGTGGCCTACTGTGTAGAACCGGTCACATGATGCGGTTTGATGGGATCAATTGACCTAAATCTCTTGTTTTGCAACCAGCAAGGGGCAGTAAAAGTACAGTTCTGGTTCCTTTAACAGCAGTGACAGGTACAGGTGCTCTGTAAGATGGCCTAAATTCTTTCTTGTCCATTATTTTCTGCCAGACCAGTTCACCAATTTTTGGACTATAACCAGGAGCTGCTGGTGCTTCCTTGACTTCTCCAGTGGCGATGCGTTTTACTTTGACATTGCTCTGTGCATCCTAGTGTTAGGAAGTTCATGGTTGCCACAGTAATGCATAAGAATCAGTGCAGTAATTGGAAAAAGGCAAGGGTCATTGTCAAACCCTGTCTGGTAAACCTTTGGGAGGACTTACTTTAGGTTTAAGTTGACGTTACAAGATGGCCGCTGCTTTTGTAGCCGCTATTCAGACTCTCTGTAAGCACCTGTGCAATCTAGTGGTTAAGGGAAGTGCGCGCGATCCATGTTGTGCACTTCAACTGAAGTTTGTTAGCGTTCACACGTTTCCTCCGTTTCTCCTCAGCTTATGTTGAAGGAGAGAATGGAATTCACAGTCGTGTGAGCGTTTATTAGCGCTCGCTGCCAGAGTCTCAGAATATTAGAATTCTTAGTTGCGTGAGCTTCTACTCGAGCTCATTTTCAAAGCCTCAGAGAACTGAATAAGAAGTCGCGTGAGCGTTTACTAGCGCTCGCTGCCTGAGTCTCATAATATTTGAACTAAGTTATTCAATACCTTGGCCTCAGCAGAATTACAGCGCTTCCGCCATTCGAGTGAGCGCACCGGCCAAGGCGCATCTTCTCAGTTTCCTGAATACTCCGAAGGACGTTTGAGCTACAGAGCCAGTGCAACTTTCCTGGGAACTCTCATACCAAGTAAGACTCAACCAAGAAAGTAGCACCTGCTTCTAATTGCGCCATTCTGCAGACTTCTCCCTACCTCACACCAAGGTAGTCCTTCTGTCCCCTCAGTTGCGCTTTCCCTTTTAACTTTCCTCCCTCTTTTCCCTACCTTGTACCTCTTTGCGCATAAAGAACAAGTATGCGAAGCTTGGGCTAAAGTCTGAAGAATTCCAGGAAGAACCATCACCAACAAAAGACGTTAATGGAATGAACTATTAAAACAAAACTGTTTGAAATAGAAGGTATTTAAAAGTTAGAGTTGCACACATACTTAGTAGTAGGTTTGGTTAAGAAAAGCTCATGTAATATCTCTTTAGTTTCAGATATCCAGCACAACCTCAGACAGAACATTTCTCATTGTGCAACACAGAAAATCTAGAAGAGAGGCATTAACTCCTGCTGAAACTGGTAGGGAGAACATAGAATCTAAGTACACGTCAGGTACATAGTACAGAGATTGTAGTTGCATTTATGTTCTCTTTCCCTTTGTGAATTAGGCACCTTCCGAGCATCCAGGAACCTCAACATAGAAGAGTCCAGGGTGAAGTATGAGGGTGGTAGCCGAAGAAGGAGTGTCTCTTCTATTTCCCATTCCCCTTTCCCCCCAATTGGTGACGTTGCTCTGTTGCTCAGTAGAGTGGCGTGACGGCACCGGTGGGTGGGCATTGGGAGCATCATCCATTCTGCTTCTACGAAGACTAGTGGGTCCTGACACCTGGAAGCTATTCAGTTCCTGTAAAACAGCCAAACGTTCATTGATGTCAATGGGTGTTTCTGCCACCAGTGTGCTGGGGCTGTAAGGATTAGGTACCCACATCCTAACAGCAGAAAGGGTCTCGTTGGGTGTTGAACCACTCAGAGACTTTGTAGGAAGATTGTTGAGGGCTGTCTGGACCCCATATAGGTGATGGACCCAACTGCGACCTGAACCTAATAACCTTGATGTTAAAGACTACGTTAAGTCTTTGTTCTTCCCCTACACTACCGAATTTCCGGCAGGATGATAGGGTGAAGGCATCCTATTTTCCCATGGAGTCTTTGTGAGTCTTAGAAGTGAACGCTGGACCCTGGTCCGAAAGGAATGTGCCAACTACAAATTTACTGATGAAGACTTGCAGATCTTTGATAATAGTTTCCTACATCAGACGATTGCTATGGCCAAACCCATAGGAATTGAGAGCAGAAATCCACTGCTACCAAGATGTATTTGTAAGACCCACCTGATTGTAAGGGGCTGCAGTGGTCCAGATGAATGCAAGTGAGTGGCTTGTTTTATCTTAATAGATGTGTCTGTGGTGGGCATGCTACGGAGGAACCCTTCATCTCCTGGCAGATGATGCATTTAAGGACAAAGTCCCTAGTCTGTTTTTAAAGACCTGGCCAATAGTGTTGTCGCAAAGGTCAAGTTATAGCTGCTACCCTGCGTGTGCAGATGCTATGCCCTCATGTGCTGCTAGTATTAAATCCAACAAGGGGTAACCCTGCGCTCAAGCAAGTAAATTATGCATGAGTGGAGCTTACTTATTATCCACAATCACAATATAAAAGGAAAGCACAATAAGTCAAGATATTCCCAATTGAAGAAAACACTGATAGATTTTGATTGTAGGTAAATACATTCTTTATGTTTTTTCCATTGACAAATTCTTAAAATTCGAGTTCGCCGGCGCGTTTCATCCTCATGTGGACGTCTTCAGGGCTAAAATATATACAAACAAACAAAACACTATTTACAACAGATAGACATGTGCTAGACATAAGTACATATGAACCAGACAAAACAGTGAACTAAATTACATTTGATAAGTGATTGAAACATACACAGTTTTATGGTATTAATGGGAAGAGCATATCTCAAAAAGTACATGTCATGACAGCAGGAATGGACATAAATATATGTATACATAAACAACTCCAGAATGCAGATGCTCACAAAGTCAGTATTAATACATTTGATGTTGTTATCAAGAACTTGACGGGCAAAATTGGTCCCATTGATAGAGAAAGACATAGCGGATACATTTGAATGCATCCACTAATTGCCATGGATTCACATACAAACTTTTTAAAACCACAAAGAAAATATATATATGACAAATGATCAGAAATCAGTAATTAGAAACAACTCCAGCATAGAGATGCTCACAGGATCAATATTAATACATTTGATGGTGTTATCAAGAACATGATGGGCAAATTTGATCCCAAAGAGAGAGAAAAACATAACGGATTAATTTAAATGCATCCACTAATTGCCATAGATTCACATACAAACTTTTTAAGAACACCGCAGAAATATATATATATATAACAAATAGTCAGAGAGAGGAGAAAACCCAAAACCCAAAGGTAATACAAATCTAAACATCTACTTTTAAGTTGTGCTGGCGTACCTTTGCAGTAGTCAAAAAATTATTGAAAAGAGATTTCCCAAGTGCGATCAAATCAAATAGCAGAACAAATCAATCTGAAAAAGATAGTGAAGCACACACCATCCTTCAATTGGACACAAAGGATGTCATCTTCTATCATACTACTGTCCCTATATCAATACTAAAGTACCTGTATTGTGATGTTTTGGGACTAATGGTCATGTCCCATAGTTATATCTATTAACATTAAATGATCAACATTCACTAAAGCAGTCAGGTTTTAAAGAACACGGTTGATCGTCGTATAGTCCCCTTTTTTGGATGCTTTAACAATCATTTATCCCACACTAGTTGGTATGTGATGCAAAGATGTAAAAACACAGATGATGCTTTATTGGGATGAATCCACAAAATATCCTCAAAAGCGTGTGGTCAATGTCAACATAAGAATTTTAAACAATGTGAGCTCAAACTGATTAATGCAATCACACACTCCCAAGGTAATAGAATTTGTAGTAAAACTTACATGGAACGATTCACACACATACGTGTGTCGAGGTCACTGCTCCTAATCCAAGGAGATCGTGTTTACTTGAATTTCTCTAGCGGTAGTGCTGTCTGTAAAGAGAAATTGTGAGAGAAAATGGGTTTTAATCACTCCAACCAACAAAATCTCAACAAGTGGATATTGCACCACCTATAATACAAGGGACACACTTTTGCTCCCATAATGTGGATATCCAGACATTGTATCATTACAGAGGTCCGAACACTTGCAATGGACTTGCTACATTGCTTGAAAGATAAATAGCTGTTATAAAAGATCTCAAAGTAAACACACGTCATATTTAGAAGAAAGCCTAAACACTGACTACGGAACAATTTCAATAACCATGAGTCAAAGAAAAAAAAGGCTAACAAGTTTCTCCAGTTTGTAGAAATGTTCAAAGGAGCATCAGTCTCAAATATAGATGATGCCTCAAGCACTATCAAAGGGCAAAAATTACGAAAAATAAAATCGAACACAACATATGTAAATAGGGTCCCAAATAGTGTTCATATCGAAAATTACTTTGTAAATGAAGAATAAAAATCAATACAGCACATTAGTGATCGGTTAGTAAGATCACGGAAAACAAGTGCCATATTTGGATGGACAAACCTTGAATATCCAGCTAACATAAAAATGCTCCCAGCTGCCTGTTTTTAAGTATGCCTCTGTCTTTCATCTATAAAAGATGAAAGTGAGCACAGCATATATAAATAGTGAACAAATAATAACCTTATGACAATTACGGTATAGAAGAATAAACAAACTCAGTAAGAGAAATGCATCGAAAATCAATTACTTGTGATTGCGAAAACAAGCGCCATATTTAAATGGGCTTTTGTAAGTGTCCAGACAAACATAAAGATACAACCAGTTTCACTGTATTAGATTTAGCTCATGTCGATAAAGTCCAAACTGACAAATAACTAAAGGGGAATCTCTATAGGATCCATAGTCCTCAGATGTATAATGTAACCGTAACTCCTTGTTATTGGTGAAAATGAATCCCACTCCATATACTTATGGGATATGTAACTCCCTTGCGTCCAAGACGTCGTCTGGTTCAGGATCGAGCCAGACGCCTCTTGGTCTCTCAATATATATCCCTTAATTAGTTGAAAACTATAGACACCTGAAAGCATTTGAGTCAACCAGTGGTGACAGACACATAGTGAAACACGTCATCACCCGACGGTAACGTCATCTTAGAATAGTGTTTGAAATGCAGAACTTGCAATCGGTAATTGTAGGTTATCGCATTGTAATGCCATGTCTCTACTGTCCCGGGCACACGTAGTGGGGATATGCTAATGGTATCAAAGTCTCGTATAAGATCAAATTGCTGTGGTCGACACCAGTGTATTGTTCAAAGTTATTTAATGAAGCAACAACAAAGAAAAGCAACTAGCCGACACGTGTTTCGTAACAACGGGAATAGTCCCGTGACTCTTCAGGGCTGGAGAGCATACAAAACATGGGGTGAGGCAATTGAAATGATATGCATCGTTGTTGCTGTATCAATAAAAAACACTATAGGGAGAGGGATCACCCTAGGTGTTTGGAAACCCTACGTACTAAAGTGAAAAGGTGACATTAAAAGTGACTTTAGTATATGTGCCGTTCTCATGATGTGATCATCATGGCTAGATCGCGGGGAAAAAAATATGGTACACAAGCAATGTGACACAGTATATTGGTGTCTGCAGACGTGATGAACGGTTGCGTGGTTGGTGTGATGTGCCGGAGGGGAAAGGGACCCGTTCATGACACAAAACTAGGGAACACACTGAGACATTCAAAATATTGTGTGGAAATTAACTAGGCCTACGCCGAGTGACATTGAAAATGACATTGCAAATGAAATAGCCTCTTTCTAGAATCATAACTCTACATAAGACACTGGTTAATAATGACTGTGGAGACAATATGATAAGCATTGTGACTGGACCCTGAGGGACACATAGTTGGTGCCAGACAGTACTGTTAGTAAAAAAAAACCTCAACACATCATGAATACCTGTATTGACAGTGGTGAAGTAAAAGCCTGTATGGCGTGGTGAAAAAAGGAAGGTAGTTCCTAAGGAAAGGAGAGAACAGCGTGAGCACGTGAATGCGCGGGAAATCATGGCAGCTGTATTTGAAAGCACCGCACTCATGGGAAGCAGAGTCAAAAACACAAAGTGAGGCTCACCACAAGGCCGGTGATAATTCCAACCCGGCTGGAGGTTCTACAAGGACAGGTCTGGCCCTCGGTAGAGATGTGACAAATGTGTCAAGTCACTGGTGTAGAGAAGCACGGGCGGGTGCGCCAGACCGTGGGAGAACATTAAGGGCTGAAAATGGAGGGTATGCAAAGTTAAAGGGACGCATGGGTGAGGAGGAGGGAGCGCGAGTGAAAAGATGGCATCTTACTCTGAGTAACGGTGACTGGGGCCATCCAGTGTAATCGGAAACTGGAAGGAAAGGAGCATATTAGAGGACTAGGAAGGAAGCCAATAGTAGGGTAAAGGGACAGGCGTGGTGTGGAGGGATCTTACCCTGAGTATATCACGTAGGTATGACAATCCTGGTTGTAGGAGCGAGGTGGCGGGTGCACCGTGCTGTTGGGTGAGAAGGGACGGGAGAGAGAGAGAGAGAGACGGTCAGTATGGACTGAATCAAGGGATGGCGACTGAGGAACAGTACCAAAGAAAATGTAGTGGCCGTAGCTGCTTGTAGCCTACCCGATATCCGTGTGCTAGAGGCTGAAAGGCACTGGTTCTGTCTAGATTCACAGAAGTGGAAGTCAGTGGAACACAGTGCATGCAAGAAATACCGGCGCATCAGCAAAGACTAGAATGCGCACCGGCCCATGTTGAAAGCAGAGAGTGTCTACCGGAGGGTAGTAGAACGTCATGCGGAAGTGCGCATGTGTAGTGTGGAAGAAAAAACTAGACCGTGCTTGTCAGGTGCGGAGGTAACTGAGGACTTGAAACGAACACACAGAGGGGAAGTGAGCATATGTGGAAAGATGCTGTGTCTAAAATGCACATAGTCAGAAATGGGGTGGGTCAAGTGGGAAATACCACTAGCATAAAAAACAGTGGTCTGTATATGATGAAGGTATGAGACAGTCATGGGGTGGGAGTGGACAAAATGATGTCAGGAGCTAAGTAATATGAGAGAAAGGAGTGTGGAAAATGGTGACCCAAAAATTAAAGGCCAACAATCGTGTTGACAACTACCAGAGAGATTCGGTGTTCCGTGGCGGTCTTGATTAATGGAAGGAGGCAGACAAGAGAAATGTCCTACGGTGTGGCACAAACTCATTAGGGTTTGCGGACAGATTAGGGTTGTATATGAAATGACACAGAAACTGTCATCAACAATGCTGCTGTGTCAGAAAAAGGGCGGCTCCTGGTATGGATGGTTAAGATATATTGGTGGGTGACATGTGTGCCCCATGTAGCAGTCCTGTACCGGAATAGTACCATTGGGTGTAAAGGGTAGGAGACCATCGCGCCTCAGGTTATCGAATACGAGCACAACCCCTGTGTGCCATGATCATCTACGGAAAAAAAACTGTTTACACATACATGCACAACAGTTGACTGTGAATTGGCAAAAGGAAGTTCATCATTGGGCATTCATTCACTCAAAACGTAATGTAGTTCATGATCAGTGTTAAGTCTGTGTTGTGCTGTCCGTAGATGCATTATCCATGTTGCTTCCAGACACCTGAGCCTCAGTTCTCTGTTGCCACCCCTGGCGATGTTCGCTGCAACATCAAATCTGAAGAAAGACAATCGTTTCTTTGAGCCTTCGTTAGGGCAGGTGTCCGCGTATACTGTCATGAGATATCTGGTATCCTGATGTTGTAGAGCTCTGATGTGTTCACCAATGCGTTCCTTTAATGGTCTGATGGTGCTCCCAATGTACCAACATTTGCAGGCACACTCAAGGCTGTATACCATGAATTTAGTATTGTAGTTGATGTTTTACATGATTTGGTATAGTTGCTTGTTCACGGCTGTGAACTTTTTGACTCCGTCATGGGCTAGTCTGCACACCCCACAGCAACCACATTTGAAAAACCCCAGAGTGTGGGGAGTGAGCCACGAGCGGTTGGTGGGGAGACTCGGTACACTAGGGCTGAGTCTGGCCCTGAGTTTTCTGACTCATCTGTAGGTGATCTGTGGTTTGGTAGTAATGACATTTTTGAAAGTTGTATCCGCCCGCAGAATGCCCCTGTGTTTGTTGAGACTTTTCCTCATTGCCAGGTCCATGTCGCTGTAATCAGTGATAAGTCTAACAGGTTGGTCTTGTTCTGTGGCTGGCCTTTGGTTAAGTAACGTACCCTGCCTATCTATGTTATTGATTTATTTTCTGCTTTGCAGATGGTGAGTGCATTATAGCCTCTGGCTTTGAATCTGTGTTTCATGTCGGCCAGGCATTTTTGAAACTCCAGTTCCTCACTGCAGTTCCTCCTAGCTCTTACGAATTCCCCATAGGGGATTGCTTCAATTTGATGGGACGGGTGGGAGCTTTCAGCGTGTTAGATGGCATTGCATGATCTTTCCTTTCTATGTAACCTACTGTAATGTGTCTGGCTTAATGTAGATCTCCACATCCAGAAATGTGATGCTGGAGTTGCTGGAGTCACTCGTGAATCTCCTGTTCATGTCATTGGAGTTCAGATATCTACAAAATTCGTCCAGTTTGTGTTGTGACCCTGACCATAGTAAAAGACAATTGTCTATGTAGCGCCCAGAGTAAATTATGGAATCAACCCATGGTGCACATTTGGGACTCCAGATCGATTTGGATTCCAAGACACCCATGTACAGGTTCGCAAACGACGGTGAGAACTTGGAGCCCATGGCCACACCTTTGTTTTGTTTATTCCAGATGTTGTTGTATATGAAAAGTTATTGTTCAGAATGATGTCCATCATGGCAATAAGAATGTTGTTGTGTTGCCATAGAGTGGCCGGCCTATTGTGTAGCAAGCTGGTGATGGCTTCCAGTCCTAGCCCTGGTTCAATGGTGGTGTAGAGGGAAACCACATCAAGGGTGGCCAATGTCTTACCTGGTTGCCATTGTACATCAGCCAGGATACTCAGGATGTGTTTAGTGTTTTGGATGCGAGAAGGCAGGTTTTTGACCATAGGGCAAAGGAAAAGGTCAACGTATTGTGCGAGTCTCTCCGTGGGACCGCCAATACCCGATACTATGGGTCGCCCAGATGGAGATGGCGCGGACTTATGTACCTTGGGCAGAATATACAACCAAGGGAAAGCAGGCCTGTGTACCTTGATAGCAAGAAGCTCCTGATCGTCAGTGAGACCCAATGCGTGCCAATCTGAAAGGCATTTGTTGATTTTGGTGACAAGTATGCCCGTGGGATTGTAGGTGAGTCGCTCGTAACAAGATGTGTCCTGTTATTGAGACAGGATTTCATGTGGCAGTCAGTCCAGTTCATGACCACCACATTTCCGCCTTTGTCAGCTTCTTTAATTATGATGTCTGTGTTGGATGTTAAGGCTTTCAAAGCTACTCATTCCTCTCTACATAAGTTATCTTTAGTTTTATGTTTCGTGCTTAGTACCTTTTGTTCGTGTCTCGCCATGTCCACCAAAACTAGGTTGTAAAAGGTGTCGACGGAGTTGCCACCTGGGAGTGTAGGCATCCATTTTGACTTAGTCTTGAGGCCACTACTCTGTGTCAGGTCTGTTTCTATATCCAGTTCCTGTAGACGATTTTCCATGTTAATGGGTGTATCATCTGAATCCGTGAGGGATAGAAGTAGATGTGTGTCTTGGATGTCCCTGATACTTTGCACACCAGAAAAGTTGTCTATGTAAATGTTTTTAATATTCGTGGTGGTAGGTGGGGTACCGCTGAAGTGTTTTTTCATTTTTAAGCCTCTGAAACATTTGAAAAAGTCTATTTTATGTCTGCATGTGTCGCCTTATTCATGGGGATTGAAGCTCAAGCCTCTGCTTAATAATGAGACCATCCCACTGTCGAGATTATGAGAGGAGAGGTTGACCACCTGTATACCAAGATCTAACTGGCCTATTTGTTCTTCCCCTCCCAGGATCTCAGTTTCTTTTTGTAATCTGAGTCCTGCCCTTTTCCCTCTGCGGGTTCTCTGTCTTGGAGTCCTTTTCTCTGTTGTGTTCTGTTTTCCCTTCATATGGCTTGAACCTCCCTTAAAAAAGACGATGTCGTTAGGCCTAGTCTGTTTGAATTGTTTGCCTGATTCTCACTTTCACTATCACTGGTTAGGATGGTGTTGAGGGAGGTGGAACTAGATGAGAGAGACGGAGTGTCTGTTCTAGTCTGTCTACCTCCTTGTGGGGCAATCTGGACTACCTTGTCGTATTTCCTGGACAAGGTGAAGACACATCCCTCCCTATAATCAGATTCTTCCCTTTTCCATTGTCTAGTTTTTCTATCTTTGATTTTGTTCTGATGTTTAGTCACGATGTCGTTAAGGATGACGTAGTTCTTTTCTGTCGCTTCCTTTAGGTCTAAGTCAGTTATTTATTTTTCAAGGTAGGCTATTTCGATTTGGAGTTTAGCTACCATTCGTTCAGCGTTCTCTATTAGAATGTTAATGAGTTTGTTCGATTTGGAAGTGAGAGTCTCTTCCCATTTGCCTAATAGATCATCATCTAGATCATCAAATGTGGGGAAGATCTGAAAACGTAGTCCCCTTGGTACTCTGTTGATTCTCAAGTTCCGCTTCACGGTGGCACTATCCCGCCACCTTGAGTTCTCAGTCTTCTTTAGTCTCTCTAGTTTTAAGAATTTTTCTTTAAGACCCTCTTTGCGTTGGGGGTTTCCACTATTGGATGCCGTGCTACTTGTGATCCCTTTTGATAAGTTTTCAAAGAATTCTGATGCAACCCTATCTCTATCCACAACCTAATGTGGTGGCGTGGTCATGTAAGTATTAGTATGCTGTGGCTGACCTTCCTGAGACCTTAGGATGATGTCTGAATGCAGGGTTTTTAGTAAGACAGGAAGATTGGCGATCAGACTAGTACGCGTGGTGTTAATTATGCTTGAAATTATACACGGTGCTGCCAGGTCGGGGGAATTACCCTATAACCCCCGTTGGTGTGTGAGTGAGAGAACCCACACTAGAAATAAGAACACTGTCCCGGGCACACGTAGTGGGGATATGCTAATGGTATAAAAGTCTTGTATAAGATAAAATTGCTGTGGTGACACCAGTGTATTGTTAAAAGTTATTTAATGAAGCAACAGCAAAAGAAAGAAACCAGCAGACACGTGTTTCGTCACAACAGGAATAGTCCTGTGATACTTCAGGGCTGGGGAGGATACAAAACATGGGGTGAAGGAATTAAAATGATATGCATCATTGTTGCTGTATCAATAAAAAACACTATAGAGAGACGTATCACCCAACATTGTTTGGAAACCCTACGTACTAAAGTGAAAAGGTGACATGAAAAGTGACTGTAGTGTATGTGCCACTCTCATGATGTGATCATCATGACTAGATCGCGGGGAAAAAAACATGGTACACAAGCAATGTGACACAGTATATTGGTGTCTTCAGACGTGATGAACGGTTGCGTGGTTGGTTTGATGTGCCGTAGGGGAAAGGGACATACAATTAAAGAACGAACTATATACCCGAAGACGAGAATTATCATAAAAAGCACCATTGGGAATTGTCGGCGAAAAAATAAATCGAATGAAACGCCATCTTGAAACCTTGTGAACATCACAATTCAAGGTTTTACCATCTAGTAATGGTGTAAGATTACGGTATTTCTGTTCAAAGAAGTTTAAATTTATGATAGAATCAAACTACATGCTTAATATTATCAATGCTACAAAGTTCTTACATTGCCGAATTCTGATGAAAGAGCCACTGTAACAGCACATTACTCATGTAGACAAAAACATCAGATCTATAAACTGATGCCATCTTGGATCGTCAAAAATATACCAGATTAGAGTTTTTTTATTTGCCATCTAGAATGATACTGGCAAGACTTATACCAGTCTTGCCATAACATTCACGTATCACATAGTTGCACATTTGATACTACAGAAATATGAAACCTAAAGAATATTTTAGTCAAAATAACAAATTAATTCAAAGGAGCACACATTAAAAGGAAGACCAATAGCAGGATTGGACTAAGTTTCAAGCTTAAAACTAAAGGTACACCCATAGCAATGGAAACAGCAGTCCAGGAATTAAACACTATATTATCACTGACAAGAGAGACACATTCCCAAAGATCAGCCTTTCAAGTGCAATTGAAGTAGGCAAAAGATTAAGAAAGTGCAGACCTCAATCTTAACGAACAACCTTATAGTCTCATAGGAAATGATGAAACTCATTATGGATGTCCAAACCCAGAGTTGCAGCACTTAGACGACAAATCCAACGTGCCTCAGTTTGTCTGAGGTAGTTGACCCTATCGCCACCTCTATCATTCCTACTGACATGATCTATTGCATGGAAGGTAGTGCTCGTGTTTTCAGGATGAGAAACATGAATGTGCTGAGCAACAGGGTAATTATCCCTATTTCTAATACTCCTCACATGTTCCTGAATACGGATTTTTAAGCTTTGTATACTACTACCAACAGACACCTTCTCGCAGGAACATTTGATCAAATAAACAGCGTATGTGGTGTTGCAGTTGATAAAGGAAGTGAACTTAAATTCTCTAGAATTGTTGTACCTGAAACTTGTGAGCTTGTTCACTCCATAATATTGTATTAAGTAATAAAATCAGTATGAGTCTGATGTGTCTTGCTGACTTGGCGAACGTTGGAAACAAGGGTATCTATCGTATTTAGCTTTTTGATTTTAAGTTCAGCTTTTTGGAGGCAGTTTTTGTCATAACCTCTTTCCCCAAAGTCCTCTTTAATTTTGTGGACATTACTTTCAAAATTGTGATCTTGGCCGCAATTACGGCCAGCTCTAACCATTTCACCATATGGTATTGCAGAAATGGTGGATTTTGGGTGACAACTTGCAGCATGTAGTACACTATTGCAGGAGGTGGAATTTCAGAAAATATCACTATGGATGACCCTATTGGTTACAAACAATGTACTTCCAGAGACAGGGAACTGCTATGGGCTCTAGGTCTGCTCTGTCTTATGCTAACCTCTTTATGGGGCTGTATGAGATGGAGCATGCCTGGGGCCCAGGAGCCAGTAATTGGATTGATAATATCCTTTTCTACATCAGGTATATTGACGATTTCTTTCTAATTTGGAAGGGCAGTACTAAAGATCTTGACGGATATTTGACATACCTTAATGATCATACCTGTAATGTCAAGCTCACAATAAACAGCTCCAAGCGTGGGATCACCTACTTGGACCTTAGATTGTATGTAACCGATGAGGTCATCCATAGTGATATTTTCAGAAAGTCCACCTCCTGCAATAGTGTACTACATGCTACAAGTTGTCACCCGAAATCCACCATTTCGGCAAATCCATATTGTGAAATAGTTAGAGCTCGTTGTAATTGCAGCCAAGACCACAATTTTGAAAGTAATGTCCACAGAATTAAACGGGACTACGGGGAAAGATGTTATGACAAAAACTGCCTCCAAAAAGCTGAACATAAAATCCCAAAAACTAAATAGAAGAGATATCCTTGTTTCCAAGGTTCGCCAGGTCACAAGACACCTCAGACTCATACTGCTTTTATGACTAAATACAATATGTATAGTGGACACATTTTCAATATATTGAGGAAAAACTAGCATTTATTTCAATCTGACTCCCTTCCTTCTGACTTTGCAGCACCAAAATCACGAGTAACGTACCGTAATGGCATGCCAATAAAAGATATTCTGTGCCCTAGTTTTGTTAGAGTACCTAAGATCTTATCAACAACATGGTTTCCAGAAAAAAACACATGGCTTTTACACATGTGGCAATTGAGGTGTTTGCAATTATGGAGTCAACAAACTCACAAGTTTCAGGTACAACAACTCTAGAGAATTTAAGGTCACTTCCTTTATCAACTGCAACACCACATACGTTGTTTATTTGATCAAATGTTCCTGCGAGAAGGTGTATGTTGGTAGTAGTATACAGAGCTTAAAAATCCATATTCAGGAACATGTGATGAGTATTAGAAATAGGGATGATAAATACCCTGTTGCACAGCACATTCATGTTTCTTATCCTGAAAACACGAGCATTACCTTCCATGCAATAGATCATGTCAGTAGGATTGATAGAGGTGGCGACAGGATGAACTACCTCAGACAAACTGAGGCACGTTGGATTTGTCATCTAAGAACTGCAACTCTGGGTTTGAACCTCAATAATGATTTTCATCATTACCTATGAGACTATTAGGTCGTGCGTTAAGATTGAGGTCTGCACTTTCTTAATCTTTTGCCTACTTCAATTGGGCTTGAAAGGCTGACCTTTTGGACTGTGTCTCCCTGGTCAGTGATGATATAGTGTTTTCTTCCTGGACTGTTGTTTCCATTGCTATGGTTATACCTTTTTTTTAAGCTTGAAACTTAGTCCACTCCTGCTATTGGCCTTCTTTTTATTGTGTGCTCCTTTGAATGTATTTGTTGTTTTGACTAAAATATACTTTAGGTCTCATTTTTCTGTAATATCAAATGTTTCACATATGTGATACGCGAATGTTATGGCAAGATTGGTATTAGTCTTGCCAGTATCATTCTAGATGACACAAAAAAAAAATCTTATCGGGTATATTTTTGATGATCCATGATGGCGTCAGTCTATAGATCTGATGTTTTTGTCTACATGAGTAATGTGTTGTTACAGTGCCTCTTTCATCAGACTTCGGCAATATAAGAACTTTGATGCATTGATAATATTAGACATGTAGTTTGATTATATCATAAATTTAAACTTCATCGAACAGAAATCTTACACCCTTACTAGATGCTGTAACCTTGAATTGTGATATTCACAAGGTTTCAAGATGGCGTTTCATTAGATTAACTTTTTCGCCGCCAATTCCCAATGGAGCTTTTTATGATAATTCTCTTCTTCAAGTATATGGTTGGTTCTTTAATTGTATGTCCGAACTTATATAAGTCCCGAATCGTTAATATCAGTAGAGACATGGCATTACAATGCAGTGACCCACAATTACCGATTGCAAGTTCTGTATCTCAAACACCATTCTAAGGTGGCATTACCGTCGGGTGGTGACGTGTTTCACAATGCGTTTGTCACCACTGGTCGACTCTCAAATGCTTTTAGGTGTCCATGGATTTGAACTAATTAAGTGATATATATTGAGAGACTGAGAGGCGTCTAGCTCGATCCTGAACTAGACGATGTCTCGGACGCACGGGAGAAGCATCTCCAGTAAGTATATGGAGTGTGTTTCATTTTCGCCAATAACAAGGAGTTAGGGTTACATTATATGTCTGAGGACTATGGCTCCTATAGAGAAATCCCTTAAGTTATTTGTCAGTTGGGACTTCATTGACATGAGCTAAATCTAATATAGTGAAGCTGGTTGTATCTCCATGTTTTTCTGGACACTTACAAAAGCCCATTTAAATATGGCGCTTGTTTTCGTAATTGATTTTCAAAGCATTTCTCTTACTGAGTTTCTTTTTTCTTCTATACCGTAATTGTCATAAGGTTATTATTTGGTCACTATTTATATATGCTGCGATCACTTTCATCTTTTATAGATGACAGACAGAGGCATACTTAAAAACAGGCAGCTGGGAGCATTTTTAAGTTCGCTGGATATTCAAGGTTTGTCCATGTAAATATGGCACTTGTTTTTCATGATCTTAATAACTGATCACTAATGTGCTGTCTTGATTTTTATACTTGATTTACAAAGTAATTTTTGATATGAACACTATTTGGGACACTATTTAAATATGTGGTGTTCGGTTTTATTATTCATAGGTTTTGTCCATTGATAGTGCTTGAGGCATCATCTAAATATGAGACTGATGCTCCGTGGAACATTTTTACAAACTGGAGAAACTTGTTAGCCTTTTCTCTTTGACTCATGGTTATTGAAATTGTTCCGTAGTCAGTATTTAGGCTTTCTTCTAAATATGACGTGTGTTTACTGTGAGATCTTTTAGAACAGCTATTTATCTTTCAAGCAATGAAGCAAGTCCATTGCAAGTGTTCGGACCTCTGTATGGTTGCAATGTCAGTGTATCCACATTATGGGGGCTAAAGTTTGTCCCTTGTATTATAGGTGGTACAATATCCACTTGTTGACATTGTGGTGGTTGGAGTGATAAAAACCCCTTTTCTTTCACCATTTCTCTTTACAGACATCACTACCACTAGAGAAATTCAAGTAAAGCACGATCTCCTGGGATTAGGAGGAGTGTTTCTGACAAACGTATATGTGTGAATCATTCCATGTAAGTTTAACTATAAATTCTATTACCTTGGGAGTGTGTGATTGCATTACTCAGTTTGAGCTCACATTGTTTAACATTCTTATGTTGACATTTGCCACACGCTTTGATATTTGGTGGATTTATCCCAATAAAGTGTCATCTGTCCTTTTACATGTTTACATCACATACCAACTAGTGTTGGCCAAATGATTGTTAAATCATTCAAAAAAGGGGACTATACAGCGATCAACCGTGTTCTTTAAAACCTGACCGTTTTAGTGAATTTAGATCATTTAATGTTAATAGATATAACTACGGGACATGACCATTAGTCCCAAAACATCACGATGCAGGTACTTTAGTATTGATATTGGAACAGTGGTAAAATAGAAGATGACATGCTTTGTCTCCAATTGAAGGATGGTGTGTGTTTCATTATCTTTTTCAGATTGATTTGTTCTGCTATTTGTTTTGATCGCACTTGAGAAATCTGATTTCAAGAAATGTTTGACCACAGCAAATGTATGCCAGCACAACTTAAAGTTAGATGTAGAGATTTGTATTACCTTTGGGTTTTGTGTTTCCTCCTCTCTATTTGTCATATATATATTTTCGCTGTGTTCTTAAAAAGGTTGTATGTGAATCTATCGCAATTAGTGGATGCATTTAAATTTACTCGCAAGTTCTTTCTCCCTCTTTGGGATCAAATTTGCCCGTCATGTTCTTGATAGCAACATCAAATGTATGAATACTGATCCTGTGAGCATCTCTGTTCTGGAGTTGTTTCTAATTACTGATTTCGGATCATTTGTCATATATATATTTTCTTTGTGGTTTTAAAAAGTGTGTATGTGAATCCATGGCAATTAGTGGATGCATTCATATGTATCCGCTATTTGTTTCTGTCTCAATGGGACCAATTTTGCCCATCATGTTCTTGATAACAGCAACAAATGTAATAATACTAACTTTGTGAGCATCTCCATTCTGGAGTTGTTTATGTATACATATATTTATGTCCATTCCTGCTGTCATTACATGTACTTGTTGAGATATGCTCTTCCCATTAATACCATAAAACTGTTTAGGGTTCAATCACTTATCTTATCAAATGTAATTTAGTTCACTGTTTTGTCTGGTTCATATGTACTTATGTCTAGCACATGTCTATCTGTTGTAAATAGTATTTTGTTTGTTTGTATATATTTTAGCCCTGAAGAAGTCCGAATGAGGTCGAAATGCGTCGGCTATCTCGAATTTTAAGAATTTGTCAATGGAAAAAGATTAAAGAATTTATTTACCTACAATCAAAATGTATCGGTGTTTTTTTCAATTGGGATCATCTTGACTCATTGTGCTTTCCTTTACATTGTGATTGTGGATAATAAGTAAGCTTCACTCATACATAATTTACTTGCTTGTGTGCAGGGTCACCCCTTGCTCAATTTGTCCAAGTGGCATGCGTGCCATTTCTTTAGGACATATGGACGTCATGTCCCAGGCCCCTTGCACCAATCCATATACCACAATAAATATTGCCTAGATAAGGTATCTTGACTGGTGCAGGATTTTCAGACTTGATCCTCCTTTTTTTGAGCCTAGTATTAAATCTAACATGCGATCTGAATTTGGTATTACTCTATTCCAAACTCTGGCAATATGAGCAAATGGTATGTTTGCGCACTTAACTGCTAGGAGTACTTAGCTGGAAAGTTTTTGACAAGTGGGTGTCGTCAAGTGTAGTATTGACAGCTGCAGCGATAGTGGCAGTGTGCACTGTTACTCTTGCGGCTTCATCAGTCATTGAATTCCCTGAAATGTGTATTCCCACACATTCAAGACTCAAGGTGTGAATCACATGAGACTGTGGCAAGCAGTATTTTAGCTTAGCCACTTGGCACCAAAGCACTTTGTGCTTTATGGTGTAACCTTTGGAATCTCAGAATCCATTTTGGCTACAGTAGTGTGAGTACTTATTGTAAGACTGGACACAATAATACGAATCACACACTATGAATGTGGGGAATATGTAATCTGTATTCTCTAGTGCCAAAATTAGAGCTCTGCAAGCTGTGCCCTGCAATCACCTAGTGACCGTGTGTGGGTCTTTCAGGGTGAAGTTCACCATCCTGCATTCTAACCTTAACAGCAGCATGCCAGCATCTACTGAACATAAAATCTGTTTATGATCAGTTGCCCACTGTGTGCTTGATAAGTCTGAATTCATCAAGTCGCAGAATGGTTTAATCCATTCTGCGTAATCTAGAATGAAAATTCTGTCAAAATGCAGGAGTCCCAATATGGATTGAAGTTTCTTCAATGTGTTTAGTGGTTGTAATGGCAGACACTTCTCTAAGAAGTGTGTTGCAAGGCTTTTTCCATCACTTTACAGCTCGTATCCCAGAAACAGGACATTGAGGTGGGCAATCTTTGAATTTTTACAGTTGAATTTGTAGTACAAGTGAGCAAATACCAGAACTATGTGATGTACTTTTGTCAAGTGTGTAGAAAGGTCATCATCCATCAAATAAATGTTGTTGACATAGGACAATGCCTGGTCATCAAATTCTTGTAAAAGTTCTGTAGCCTGGGCTGAACACAAATCATGGCTGCTCCTATATCCCTCACATTTGGGGTTTCCACATGGATATAGTCACTCAATGCTCCTGCCACCAGACAATTCATCAGGTTCCGGTGAACTATTGTGATTTCTGCTGTGCTGTCCAGCATGGTCAGAGCCCACTCCCCTTTAAGAAGCAGTGTCCTCAATATCCGTGGCGTGCTTGAGTTTCAGTCCAGCTACATATTTCTTTTTGAATTTAGGCTCTCACTGATAAGGTTTGTCTTCCTTTTTTATTAAGTAGTAAGATGAGCGTTGTGAGTCCCTTTTCAGTTTCACATACTCCTCCGACCAGCGCTATGATCGCCCACATCTATTTGATTATTTATCGGATGTCTCCTGAAAGGAACAAGATGAACGTGTATCAGTATCCTGATACCTGTCAGGCATCATAATATTATCATGGCTACTCAAATTATAGCACTTTTCAGTGGCCTCCTGTTGAGGACATCCACCCCGTGACCTAGTATTTTCTTTATCTTTATAATTTTCACGCTTTTTTGTAGAAGTGTCGGGCACTTGCTTTGAGTTATCCTTTCCAGAATTACTCTTAATTTGAGGTTTTGTAGGTCTGTCTCCCAGATTATTTCTGCCTATGGATGCATAGGTTTCTTTGATAAGTTTAAGTAACACTTGCTCCTATTCTCTTGGAGTTAAGTTAGTGAGTCATTGGCATAATGACAATGATTCTACTTTCCCTTTAATGCTAATGTTAGACCCGGGATCTCTGGTTGGCTGAGGTAGGTACCTTAGGCCAAACAGGGACCCGCGTTTCCACGTAAGGGAAAGGAAGGACACCTTCTAAGATAACTCCCGATGACCCCCTTGGTAGCTTTGCATGAGCAGCCAGGCTTATCTTCAAGGAAAATGTGTAAACTGTTTGCAATCATGCTCACAGTAACCCAATGATGACATCACAAATGGACTCCACCCGAGTTTTATAAAAACAAGTATATATTTTATATAAAAAGATATACAATAAGACCACACAATATAAATCTAACATATGAGTATGTGTAATATTTCTCCTGGCTGGTTGTTTGGCCAGCCATCCCTTGTGAGTTCTGGCGATAATAATGAGCACTTCTAATCATTCCACTGTAGTCCTAATACAATGTTATGCAGTTCGTAATGCTAGAATCAGGCACTTTGCAATGGGAAAGTAATGCACTGAGAAACGCAACAATCAGGCACCCTGCAATGGAAAAATAATGCAAAGCGTAACGCAACAATCATGTACTTCGTTATGCATGAATAATTCAATGTGTAATACACTAATCAGGTAGTTCGTTATGCAGGAATAATGCAATGCATAATACTCTAATCAGGTAGCTGGTTATGCAGAAACAATGCAATGCGTCATACGACCATCAGATAGTTCTTTATGCAGAAATAATGCCATGCGTAGTACACTAATCAGGTAGTTTGTTATGCAGAAATAATGCAATGCGTGATACACTAATCAGGTAGTTTGTTATGCAGAAATGATGCAATGTGTAATAAGACAATCAGCTACTCCATTATGCAGACATAAGGTAATGCGTAATACACTCCAGCACCGATCACGGTGCCTCAGGCGGTCTCTCCGCCACTCGTGCTGACTCGTAGTCAGCCTCTGTCAACCGTTGCCCCCAACACGGGTATGGTATAACAAAAAGTGTACCACCGCATTCCGGCCCCGGTACTGCCACACCCTTGGCCAGTACGAGCTGCGATACGAGCCGAAGTGGAGGCTCACGCTGCCGGAAGGAGAGAGAGGCTGAGAGCGTATTCCTCCGAGCCCACACCCCGCCCCAGGCATCGACACACGTTACCTAGGGGGTGCGACCTCACTCTCCTCTCCTCTTCCAGCAACTTGGGCCTCCGATGCAATCTTTGTGAATTGGTAACGACGGGCTTGGGCCAGCGGCTCAGCTCCTCCGGGGCTGCCGGTCGGGGCCGCTACTGCTACGAAGATCTCAGGCTGCCACAGGGCACATGCACAAAGCGTCGCTGAGACTCCCTTGAGCTTCGGGTGCACGATCACCGGGCACTCCTCACGAAGGTCTCAGGCTGCACTAAGAACACGCACACAGTGTCGCTGAGTCTCACTTTAACTCCGGGTGCACGATAACATGGCAATCCTCACAAAGGTCTCAGCTGCACAAAGCACACGCACACAGCGTCGTTGAGACTCACTTGGACTCTGGGTGCACGATAACAAGGCAATCCTCAGAAAGGTCTCACGCTGCACAAAGCACACACACACAGCATTGTCAAGACTCACTTGGATTCCGGGTGTGCATGATAACAAGGCAATCCTCACGAAGGTCTCACACTGCACAAAGCACATGCTCACAGCGTTGTTGAGACTCACTTGGATTCCGGTACACACGATAACAGGACAATCCTCACGAAGGGCTCAGGCTGCAAAAAGCACACACACACAGTGTCTCTGATCCTCGCTTGGACTCCAGGTGCCCACGATCACAGGGCACTCCTTATGAGGGTCTCAGGCTGCAAAAAGCACACGGACACAGCATCACTGAGACTCTCCTGGAAATGTTTGTGTTCCTGAGTTTCCCCAACAGGGAGCCAGCTCACCTCAGGCCATTGGGGATAAGTTACTTCAGGACACAGCACAGCAAAGTCCTTTCAAGCAGGGGAACACAGCACACAGCAAAGTCCCTTTAGCCTTTCCTTGGTTAAAACAGCAAACTGCAGGCCAGCCCCAGAGCACACAGCAAGGGTCAGTCCTTTCCTTCAGTCTCTTCAGTTGTTTCTTCCTTGGCAAAGGTCCCTATTGACCATGAAGTAGCTCCAGTCTTGTTCAATCTTGATCAAGCCATTCTCCAAAGTTCTGGGGATTCAGCTCTCATAGTTATACCCCTCAATAACTTTGAAGTCTTTGTGTTCAGGGGGCCACTGATCCCTGTTCAAACCAGTTCTGGGTGCCTCCCTGCCAGTGACTTCTTTTTCCTTTGATTATTGGGGGTCTGGATTCTCAATCACTCAGCAGTAGATGGGACACTTTTATTATGGCAGCAACCCAGGCCTCTTCACCTCTAGGGGCTACTCATCCCCCTACACTTCAGATGCAGGTCAGCCTGTTGCTGTCTCATCTCCTCCCCTGGGTCAAGACATTCCCCAGAACCTATCGCTTTCAAATCTTGACAGTCAATCCACAAGCAAGCAGAGACACATAGAAATTGTTAGAGCACAAAAACCCAGCCACTTCTAAAAGAGTGGCTTCTAAACACATAATGCAACAAGCATTGGCATAGCCAATAAGTCTCGCTTTTGAGACCTTGTAAGTATTTAGTTATGCAGCAGAATATCTTTTGTGCAACAACATCAACTGTTGCCTGGCTGAACACTTATAAGGTCCCAAAGGCAAGACCTATTGGCTATGTCAATGATTGTGTGTGTGAACGAAGGGCATGGATGGGAGAGGGAGTGGTGTGTTAATGGAACCTAGGAGAGTGATGGTGTGTTGTGTTGTTTCAGAAGGACATGTTCCCATCATTTCTAGGTCACAACGCACCACCCATCGAATGTCTTACAAAGTGCCATTGCTAGTTTTGGTCACACGTTCCTACCTCTCAAGCCTGGCAGGGCTTGGATGGACCCATCCTAAGGACACATTGGTAGGGAATGCAGGAACACATAGTTTCTGCTGATATGGCTGAGTGGCGTGTGGTGAATTTCAGAATAGGGGTGGAATACTAAAGAATCATGAAGAGGAAACAAATAACAAGGCCCAATGCTCATTGCAAAGTTTAAGGGCACAATCTAATGAACTCATGTGAGTCAGGTGTGCCTGATAACACATCAACTCCACTGAAAAATCTCCCACTCTCTGGTCATAAAAGCCACAATAAGACCAGCGCTGCATGTTTGGAGTGTGTCGTTACAGCGCCTGGAGTACTGGTGGTCTCATGGCAGACGCTTTTAGGTCGATCTTATTTTGAAGGTGGAGTGGTGCATGTGGTTTTCAGTATATATAGTTCAGTTTGCAATTTTGCATAATGCAATTGAGCCTCTGCTTAACTGCCATGCAGCCGTGTAATAAACATGGGATGGTTTAAGAACAATGTTGGCTTGTGTGCTCGAATTATCACGTAACTTTTTTTCTTGAAAATGTGAGCGAGTGGCTGTCTCTCTGAGTCAGCTGTCGGTACTGCACTTGTGTGCTGGGGAGGGGCTGACCCCTACAAAACTGTGAAATCACAAGGATCGGCGTGAAGCAGGTTATGCGCTGCCTCCTCCGAAGATCTGGCCACAGAGGTATAAAGGGATTATGGGGCGACGGCCTGGGCATGGCATGGCTCGAGTGGAGAGGGTATGGATGGCCCAGAGCTCGCATTACTTTAGGAGCCCCAAAAGAAACAGAGTGTCTCAACCCTGATGTTTACGATGCGGAGTAGAAGACGGAAAGGATCGGCTTCGATTCTTGCCGAGTCTTTAAAATGTGAACTAAAAATATTGATTGGAACAAATAAAATTAAAAATTGCATGATTTTAATAAACAATGCATGCAGATTTAAATTAATGAAATTGGGGAGGGGTTGACCACTACTTAACCGTTAAATCACAAGGATCGGGGTGAAACAGGTTATACGCTAAGCAGCAGCTGTTTGCTCTTTTTCAAAGCACACACTAGTGCTTGTGGCGCGCCGCTGCACGCTCCCGCAAGCTGTATGCCGCCACAAGCAAAAGTATGTGCTTGGAAAAAGAGCTGCATGACGGCTAAAGGTCTCCTAAGCAGTGCATGCGCATTGCATAGGCGAGACCTAAAAACCACCTCCATAAAAAGATGTGTTATTACATTGTGAGTTCAGGCCCACTAAACTTCACCTCTCCATCTTCAGCCTTTGGGAAGATAGGCTGGAAAACATATTACACAGCATCCCCTTTCTGCCCTATGGGCAAGATGGCCTTTCAACAGTGAAAAACGAAATGGAGATTATTTCACTGTCAGGACATGGTACACACCTTTGTACAAGTCCTACCTTTCACATGCAGTGCATCCTGCCCAGGGGATACCTTGGACCTACCATAGGGGTGTCTGATGTGCATAGAAAGGAAGGGTAAAGTCTGGCAAGTGGGTGCACTTGTCAGAACAACATGGCAGTTTCACAAACTGCATGCAGGCACTGCAATGGCAGGACTGAGTTCCCTTTTTAAGGCTACTGGTGTGGGTGGCACAATTAGTGCTACAGGCCCACTAGTAGTATTTGCATTACCAGCCCTGGCACACATAGTGCACTTTAAACAACAAAGAAAACAAACAGCTGACTTAGGTCAAGCACTTAAATTCCATTAGTCATCCATATTAGCATACGAGTGCAACAACTTCCAGTATCTGCTGTTTAAAGATACTTGTTTTACACAAAGAATTGAATTGCATGTATTGGCGATGTTGAAAACAAGACTAGACTCTTGAGATATCATTGACTATTTACCTTAATTTGGTTTCTCTGAACATTCTTGATACCTGTAGCAAGCCCTGACGAAGATCCCAAGGCACAAGGGAACGAAACGTGTTGGCTGTGTGCCTGTGTTTTTTAATCAAGACTACAAATATAAGAAGAAAACTATTTCTACTACAAGTGTTGGTTTTGTATGACTCTTAATAGAGTGCACATTCCCTTCTTTTGTGGACATAGTGAACTTTACTAGGGACTTTACTAGTAAGGCAAACATACCAATCATGGACAACCAATTATAATTATACTTTCTACAGGGAGCACTTGCACTTTGACACTGATTAACAGTGGCAAAGAGCCCAAAGCATCTAAGTTGGCAACATCATGTCAGAAAAAAGGTCTGGGGGGAAAGCAAAAGGCTTCTAGAACTTTAGCCAAAAAGGGCCAAGTCCTACACAACCCCCTCCCAGCGAAAATGCCAGGGTAGACCAATCAACTACCTTGATGGACTTCCCTGCTTATGGCAATAGAACATGGACGCAGACCCGCTACCGCAGGGACACCCTCCTGTTCTATGCCTTTCTGACCCCAAGGGATTCTCTTGGTCACTACTCCCTGGGCCAATTATGCTGCTCCATGGGTACTTCCAGGCAGTTGCGGCCTCTCTAGGACTGCTGGTCCCTTGCCAACCCCCACCTAGAGCAGTATCCCTGGAAGACCCATCAGTCAGGATACTGATCCCAGTTATCCTGTCCTCCAGGTTAGAAGTGAGTTTACCCTGGTCACTCTTAGGGGACCCAGTCCTACTGGCTGAACTCGGTCCCACGGGTTTTCGCACTGGGGGACACCTTCAGCCCTTAACCTTCCATTTAGATTTCTGTGCCTGCCATTTAGGAATGGCACCCACAAACTTCAGGACAGCGGGAGCTCTGGTGACAGATGCCCCACGCCCTCCTGACACTAGGTCTTCTTCCTCACACAGCTGGCAAGTAGGCGCTAGGCCTCCACCCTGGTGATCCTCTAAGGAATCCTCCAGTCTCTGGTATGGGGTGGAGTGGTGAGCCCCTGGGGACGCTGCTCACACTCCCTCCCTCTCCTTTGAGATAGGGCACTAGCCTGCATGCCCCCCACTACTCTGGGACCTAACGGTTCTACTTCGCCTCTCTTCCCTCTCTATTGCCTTTTCAGGCCCTTGGACCCATGACCAGGGGTCCGGCTCTTGTGCCAGCTCCAGGGAATCGAAGAGCTTACACCCTGACTTGGGTTGGCGCAATCCTGGAAAACAATTACTGAGCCTAGGCTCCCTAGGGGTAAAGTTGAGCAACCCTTTCAAATCATTTGCCATGCTTACCAACACCCAGTCATCCAGGGCACGCTTGTACTCATCCACACTTGCACTGGCTGTACACTGCCACCATTTGAACTGGACTCTGCCTGTTTAACCTTAATTTCCAGTTCCCTCATGCTGAACTCATGAGCTAAGAGAATCTTTTTCTCTTCCAAGGCGAGAGCATTCCTGATCTCCTCTGCTCACTTTTCACTTTCAATGAGCAGCTTCTTCTCTTCAGCTTGCGTTTTAAGTTTTAAAACCTCCAACTCATGCTCTCGGACTCTTTGGTTTTCCTCCCTGGCGCTGGTGCATGAAAAATTGCCTTGCGCCAGCGTAGGCACCCTGCCACCATGTTCCAAGGGTGCCTGTGCTGCAGAGACAATTGTTTATGTACAGGAAGGGACACCATCCTTCACATAAATATTCAATAATGGCAATTTTCTCCTTCTATTTGTGCTGCAGAATGCAGCACACATGGAAAGATTAAAAAATGAGGAGAAAATTAATAAATTCTCCTCGTTGCCCCATTCTAACAGCTGGTATTCCATGGCGCTAGATTTTTGCACAGCCTCAGCCTTGTAAATCTGGGGCAGTGTCCAAAAGCAATGGGTGTTGTGGCAGAACGCCCACAGCAACACCCATTGCAACGCCCTTTGCTGCAGAGAACTACAGCGGAAAGGGGCATATTTACAAGGTGGCGTCATCCCACGCAAAGTGGCCTAGCGCCACCTTGAAAATATGGATAATGGAATTGTGCCACCGGAGCATCACGAAAAAGTGATGCTCCGGTGGCGCTGAGAGCTTGTAAATATTCCCCTCTACTTCCCACTATATTCTGAAAAGTTGTTTCTAGAGGTAGTGTTGTGTAACAAACATGTCTGTGCATATTTTGTGTGTGTGTTTTTTGCGGATTCAATGTGTTTGGTTGTTTTTTGTGCTGTTGTATATTTGTGCTGAAATCCTGAATTTGGATGAAGTTGTAAAATTGTACAACTATGTTGTACTGTGATTGTACAACATTGTTGAACGGTGATTATTGTGTTGGTTTCTGTTTGACTGTTTGATGTGTTGTGCCCTGTTAAGATTTAATTTTGTTGTTGTGTTGCCTTGTGCCTGTAATTGTCCTGTCCTTTGGTTTACCTTGGATATTTTAACAAATGCTGCTATATTTCTTAGAAAAACAGCACTTCTTTTGAAATTCCAATGACATGCATCCATTATTACTCTCTAAGGAATTAAAAGTTTGCTGCTCCTGCTTTTCAAGTGTCATGTGACCGAGTTAGGCCCATTAGGAATTAGTATAATTCTTGCATGCACATGAATCCTTTTTCTTAAAGCTACCTTATCTCTGCCACATTAACTTTTGACACACATGTTACACTTGTGATGCTTGGATTGGTTTCGCTGAAACACCAACCTTGATGACACAGAACACTTCATGAGAATTCTATCACACTGCCTTGGCATTTGGTGCAAGGCCTCTCATGTCCATAATACAAATGTATTTTATTATTACATCTATATGGTGACACAGCTACTGTAGAACACAAACAATGGTTGCTCGATTACAATCTCGGCCAGAGGCAAGGATGCCATTATGTATATATAGCCTTTTGTTTCCGAAAACATAATCAGAGGAGACACTTGTGCTGATTTCAAGGGGTCCCTGCATGCTGAAGCTTTCGCCTAGCAGCTGACTGACATCTCCGTGAGTGGTGTTCAGTTTGTGCCCAAGACGGGGTCATACACTCTTACCCACTGCCTAAAGGGGTTAGATCATTCAGTCTGGGGTTTTCTTGGCAGACCATACATTCACACACTAGACATATAGGTTACGGTTCACCTCATACAGGTACGCTTGATTGTTATGATCTTTCAAATGCATGCATCTATAACTTGTCTCAACAAGCTGATGGAACTATTTGTTGTATTCTCTGTGTTGACACTCATTATAACTTTTATCTGCGTCTGTCTATTAAACATCGCAAAGCAAACACAAGGAGGTGATGGACAGAGCGTTGAAACCTTTCAGACACTCACCCCTAGTCACAGATCTGGGTTGGATCCATCATTGTTCTTTAGCTCACTTGGTGAAGTGAGCTAAAGATCAGATCTATGACAGGGGGTGAGTCACGTCGTCCATCATAATATTGGAAATGCCACTTTGTGTATTCTTTGTATATTTCTGAGCAAAAGAAAGCACGAGTAAGTGAGGGAAAGTTTAAAGTGTGTCACCACAGTTCCTGAGCAAACAGAGGGGTATATTTACAAGAACTGCTACTAACGTGCGTTAGCGTTAGTTAGCAGCAGTTCTCTTAACGCGGGCCATCACCAAAAACTATTGCCCTGTTAGCGATGTATTTACAATACATCACTACATGGCGATAGTTTCAGGTAGCCGCTGTGAAAACTGCTGCTAAAACTAGCGTGAAAGCAATACAAATTCTGACGTTAGTGGGCGAAAACTGACGAAAGGCCAATGAGTCCAACCCAATGAAAAAAATTAAAGAAAAACAATGGAATGTAAAATGGAGCAGCCAGGGACGAGTGTAGCACAGATCAACAACCTCCCCAAACCCCCCAACAGCCAGGATGACCAGCCAGAGTCCCAGGGGAAGAGAAAATGCAGAATCAGGGCTACATATATGAAAAGAAGAGCATTGCTGGGGAAAACCTGTGCTGCATCACTTTTCATAGCGCCATCCTTGCAACACCATGGCAGCCAAAATCTTGAAAGCGTGTATAGTCCCCGGGGCCCGGAGGCCTCGCTGTGCCTGAGACTGGTACCTGGAGTGGGATGCGGAGGTGGCGTGGAGTTGCTGGTCCGTGGTGTTAGACATTAAGGCGTTGGCAATCACCCTTACCTGGTGGTGAACTCTGCCAGGTCACAATGAGACACGTTGCTGACCTGTGTGAGGAGGCTGCCTGCTGCCCCTTGGAGCTGTGAACGGTAGAGGTACTCCTGCGCACCAATATAGGGAGGTCTGCATCACATACCACAAACCACCGCTTCACCGGGGTGCACAGATGGGATTACCAATGGTGGTTCACGCCTCTCTGCATTACAGGCCGGGGCATGTTGCGCTGGCTGGATGCTGTGGAGGGTGAGGCCCCTGAGCTGCGCCAAACTTGTGTAGTGGGAGCGCTGCAACTTCATGTATAAGGGGGCCCTGTTGCATCATCTGCATTGGGAGGTTCCCCAGTGGACCTGACGGTGACTGCTGCACCCAGGCTTCTGAAATCCTGCCTGGCTCAGACTCCGGCTGGCTGAGTCACAGATTTAAAGAGAGTGCAGCAGATTGTGCCACGGTGTCAATGTTTAGGTGAGCAGGAGGTGGGACGCGTAGCAGAAGAAGCCCGGGGGTCGAGTCCATCCCAGGCCTAGCACCTGTGGGTGACCCACACCCAGTGGCAGCTCCTTCGCTATGGCAGAAGAGTCACGCCCCACTGCTTTCAAGCAGTGCAAAAAGAGGAAACATAACATGATGATAACTTTCTGATATTCCCATGCTATATTTCCTTTGCGGGCGGAACGTTGGGTGAGGCTGCTCTACTCACGGAGCAGGGCAGGGGCAGAGTGGTATGCCCACTCAAGTGCGCAATGACTTTTGGTCGGCCCTCTCAGGTCGCCCAAAGTAGTCATGAACACTTCCCTGTTAACAATGCAGGCTGCATTACAGCCTGCATGGCGATCATGCCCACCCCTCCAGCCCTTGGCTTCATGGCTTGTCACGGCACTCAACAACAATCACAACACCACATTGCAGTGTTGTGATTGGCTTAGGGGAGGGAGCCTTCTGCCTACTTCCTGTTCCTGGAAGCAGACTCAGGAGAGCAGGAGCACAGAAGACATGAGACCCAGCCTTGAGGTAAAATATCTTTTAAATATATTTCCAACCCCCACTCCTCCCCCATCCCCACCCCCTCCGGTGTCCTTTCCTGCGTTCCCCGCCTCCCAGCTGGCCAGTCGCCCCCACAGCACTAATTAATGGCGGCTGCTGTTTGGTCATGCGCAGCGGGCATACTATTGGTGTGCCAAAGTCAAGCCCGTCTGGCCCTGGACTGCGCCCAGCACCAAGGACCCTTCCTCTCAGGCACTCCACCACTATGATGCCAGCCCCCTCCTCGCCATCAGCCCTGGACGCCACACTGCCTGCCATCTAGCATCAATGTAGAATCCCCTTACACCCTGCGCCTGCCAAAACTGCAAACGTACCTTCTGCCATATCAGCACACCAGCACCTCCTGCCGCCCAGCCGACCAACAGCACAGCTGACCGGCTCAATTGCATCCTCCTCAACATGAGGTCCCTCCATAAACACCCAACAGAAATCTGAAACCTCCTCGATGCCACCTCCTCAGACATCACCTTGTTCACAGAAACTTGGTCCAACCTCTGTTCCGGAACGGGAATTGCCATCACCATCCACGACGGCTACAAATTCTCCCGCATGGACTACCCCAAGCGCCCAGGAGTAGGCATTGTCATTGTCTAAAAAGACACACTCAGACTGACCTCGCACTCTAATGACCCGACGGCTACCATGGAACACCTTCACTTCCAGAATCTGACCAACCCCACCATCCACGGCACACTCATCTACAGGCCCCCCAGCCCATGAACCTGCATTCACTGATACCATTGTAGACCTCATCAAACACCAGGCTCTTCCATCCACTGACTACATCCTATTCGGTGACCTCAACTTCCACCTGGAAAACCCCAGTGACCAGAACACCACTACCCTCCTGGGGAACCTCACCAACATCAGACTCAAGCAGCTAGTCACTGCACCAATCCACATTGACAGACACACGCTCAACCCCGTTTTCTCCGCCAGTGGGAACTTTAACTACAGCCACACCACCAAACTCTCCTGGACAAACCAACATAGTATACATCATGCCTTCACCATGCCCACCATACACCACCACCATCATGGCCCCCCCTGCTGCAGCTGGATCAAGGCCATCAAAGAACTTTTCCGCAACTCCCTCAGCACCACCACTCTGCCAACGCTTACAAACGACAGCACCACAGCACGCAAACTCCACCATTGGAGCTCCAACTGCGCCGACACCCTCGCGTGTCAGTGGACCGAGCATCTGGGGGTCGCTGGCCACCGGGAAAGGTGACAGCAGACACCTTGGAGGCCAAACTAGACTCCGTACAAAGGTACATATCTAGGCATATGCATGACCTGGTTAACCCCAATGCCACGTTATACCTGCATCAGGTAGGATGTATTCAGGGTAGAGGTTCCCACGCAACAAAGCCTTGTAGGAGTGGAGCAGTGAAATCTATGAGATTTCACTGCAACATTTCTTGGACACCCCTGCGTGAAAATCTTACACCTGCCTCATGGCGGGCATGATGGTAACACAGTGCCACAGGGATAGGCCTGTCCCATGCATTGCTAGAGTTGTGTCATGCTTGCGACAAAATTGCAGCAATACGTGACTTTAGTGCAGACAGATACATAAGGAATACTGACATATCTGTAAATCTTTGTGACATAGAGTACCGTACAGTAAATACCTGAACCTCGGAGTGTGGTTTGAAGATAATCTCTCTTTTGCAATTCAAGTTAAGAGACTCTCGGGATGCTGGTTTGGCCTCCTTAGAGTCCTGAGATGATTTCTACCACTCCTTCCTCAGGTGGCGAAAGAGTCAGTGGTCCGTGCGCTCATTCTCTCCCACCTGGACTATGCCAATGACCTGTACGTGGGGATCCCAGCATATTCCCTTAATAAACTTCAAGTGGTGCAGAATGCAGCTGCTCGCCTTTTGGGAGAGATTCCCTTAAGGAATAGCGTGCGAGGTTATCTATGCTCTCTCCACTGGCTTCCTATGAAGGCTCGGTGACGTTTAAATCTCTCACTATTGCCCACCGTGCTCTTCATGGACTGGGGCCACTCTATTTGCAGAAACGGTTCTCCTTTTACGTTCCACGGAGGCTACTGCGTTCCTCTGCTCTTAAGTTGGCAAAGGTTCCTCGCTTCCACCGGCACCGACTAGGTGGTGCTTCCCTTGCCGTTCTGGCGGCCCGGGCGTGGAATGCCCTACTGCTGGCGCTACGCAGTGTGGAAGATCCGGTGGCTTTTAAAAAATTGTTAAAAACGTATCTTTTTGTCTGAGTTCTGTTATGCTTTCAGTTTCCCTATGCTCGTGCCGGGACACTCCTTGGAGTAGCTGTGCGCGTTAGAAGACTAATTAACAACATAACAACATAGTGAAAAGTGTGCCAATGCTGTTTTGTTGCAGTGATGCAACCCTTTTTAGGAATGAGGCTTAGGACTGCACCCTATCTTATTATGGGGTGCATTCCTGAGCTTTTGTTTTGGCACAGGGCAGCATAACAATATTCTGTGCTGCACTGTCCAGCACAAAAACCCCTAAAATGAGGGCCCAAGTGTTTGCACCAATTTTAAGACCAGCTATTTTCAGTTCTTGAATTTTAACTGAACTTAGAGGAAGTTTGGGGGTTTTACACCATACAAGGAATTTCTTGTAAATATCGCAAATTGGGGTTAGCTGCAGTTTTTTCACGGGAATGCCCACCTTGCATCTCATTTTCGTTACATCCCGCTAACAGAAGTGGCGGTCTTTAAAATTAACGTTTACGATGGAAAAATGCTGCTAACTGCAGTTAGTAGCAACTTGTAAATAAGGCAATAAAAAAAACTGTCTTAACGTCAAAAAATTTATGCTATGATGTTGCTAAGTTCTTGTAAATATCCCCCAGAGTGTCCAGTGGTTGTCAGAATGGTTCGCTCCCTTTTCAAGTTTAGGGGGGCTAATAGTGGCACTGCGAGCTAGCCAGTAGCGGCCCCTCAAGGGAGGGCTGCGGGGCGGTAGGGCGGGGAGGGGCAAGGTAGGGGATAGTAAACTCCAGCATACGGCCGAACTGAGGTAAGTAAATAAATACATAAATAAAATGAATTACCTTGCGTACGCTGCAACGCCAAGAAAGGTAAAGGATGAAAAAGAGTAGTGCATTTGAGAGTCTCAACAATTTATTTCTTTTTTTCTTAATATTGCTTTTCTATAGTAGGAGTAAAGAAACAAATACGTAGTTAAATAACCACACAGAAATCGTATACATGTATAAGGAAGATAACATATTGAGATTTAAAAATGTATTGCATAAACTCAGACTGTCAAAGTAATTTATTTGTGCATTTTTATAGATAATTTTTATATTTTATTTGCATCTAATAAAATAACATATACTGTAAGTCAGGTGTGCCCAGTGCCTAAACTCTTGACTGTGTCATTATAAACTTCATAAGTATGGCTGGTCAGGCACTAGAGAATTTAGTCTGTGGTGTATGCTTTATAAATTGGTGATGTTTTCTAAGCTCTAAGATACCCACTTGGCAAACGGTGTGGTTACGTAGCTTCCACTAACATAACTTGAACAACAAAATTATGTTAAAATATAGTACTGATTTACCTATAATGCACATTTTCTGCGGGGGCCATAACTCACCTACAGCCATGTGCAGAAGGGTGCATTGCCAAAACGGAGGATAAACAGAGTCAAGGCACTCACAGCATTGAGCGCTCCAGGGAAAAGTAAATGACATGCATGAACACAGGTCTGTACCTCGACAGCTGGCCACAGGGACCAGGGTTTTGTATAAATCGACTGTACTTTTATGGTAAAAGGAAAATTAAAGGGGAGCAAATGTCTTGTGGCAGTGTTTTACAACAGGTTAAACATGTATAATCACTAAAACATGCCTCACTATGTACCAAGATCCCAGCGTAAGCATTAGTACTTTGAGATGATCTAGTTGTAGTGAAATAAAGCTTAGCAAAAGACATGTGCTTTGACCTGCTACTAAATAGTGACTTCATTTGTGTTTTGTTGTTCTGGCAATTGATAAAAGTTCATCAAAGCTGCAGGGATGAAGACATGGGAGTGGGGGATTGCATAGAGGGTATTGATCTGCAGCCCCCAAGTCAATGCCATCCAGTGATATCAAGACAAACTTCATCACGCCACCCTTCTACAATTTACCAACCCTATTAGGGATCGAACAGAAGGGCTATATTGGGAAATACTGGTTTCTGAAGTAAGTGATCAATACGGTGGATTTTCCTCATACACCACTCCATTCTACAACACTTTACTTAACTCTATGACAATCCAAACAACTAACTTTTAGCCATCTTAAACAGCAGCACCACTAGTGTACAACATGGCTAAAAGACATTGTCAAAGCCAGTAACTCTTGCATAGGCGAGACCTATTCGCTTTGCCGATGCTTGTTGAAATGGGCATTATACAGTAACCTTGTAGATCCTTGAGATTGAAGTAGGTCTGTAGGTGGTGATTTTTTAGTTGTGGCTTCTTCTCAAATAATACCAGTAATAATACAATTCATGGCACACGTGAAAGAGTTAATATTTAAAACACATTGCTATTAAAACAGCCACATAAGTGATTTTTTTTTGTCTAAAATGTTTATTGCAATCATGTAGCAGCTACTTTTAGATGGAGGCAATTGTTCTTTTTTTGCCACGTTTGTATTAAAAATAAATAAACATTTTACCAGCTTGCCAGTGCTTGTTGATCAGTGTTGGTGCTTGGATGCAGAGCGTGTGACCTATGTGAAACTGTGGCATAGCTCTCGGGCAGCAGAGAGTGTAGCCTCTCAAAGTAAGAAGATTGATCAACAGCAATTAGCACAATACTGCATAAAACACTCCAAGCTAGTTAGTACATGCCAAATATAAACTATTTACAGAAGTCATTCATTTCAGGTCTCTTTTATATCTGGTAGTATTTGATGTTGCAAATAGCTATGGTCAGAGCACGTTCAGTGGCAATATCTAAGGCAGTGCTGTGATCAAACCTGGGACTAATCAGTACAGATCTCAGGCCAAGCTCTATTGCGCCACTGGAAGCTTACTGGTGAGTTGAGTGTATGCAGAAAATATTTCAATCGTGGACGAAGTGCTAAATTTAGCAGAACGTTCCCCGGCAGAATTGCTTCTACTGCAGTACTATCAATCAATCAATCAGTGGTTTATATAGCGCGCTACTCACCCGTGAGGGTCTCAAGGCGCTGGGGGGGGGGAACAGACTACGAGTGAGTAAATACCGCTGGCAGAGTCCACTGCAGATCTAGTACTTCTTCCATAAACAAGAGCATTTTCGGTTACCACCCCACTCTGAGGTAAGCGCTAAACTTGTGGTAATGGAAGGAAATTTGATATATACAGCATCCAAGGTTGTGTCTCAGCAATATTTGTTTTGACAATATTAACGTTAATGGATGTTACAGTAGAGGATGCATTCATCCATCATCTTTGCCCATCACTATCTTCTTCTTGCACTGTGGACATTGATGGAATAGGCCAGGGTTGTAATGCAGTTTAACCCGCCACATCGGAAAGTAAGTTATAAAGCAGAATCTCCACGAGGCCCAGCATGTTATTTGGAATAGCAGGGCGCATTCAAGGTGTAAAGCTGAAACTGGACTCTGCCATTGAATAAAACTGGTTCAAGAAACAGTGCAGACAAGAATGGCTTTAAATACTGATGTCATGACCACAATTTTTCTCGAAGGAGACAAACTGAATAACCTGAAGGCGTAATGGATTACTTTGGCCAGCTGACATTCTGACATTATTGCATCTCTGCAAATATTTTGGCATACACAGAAATCAAAAAAAATGTATCGCAGGATAAATATCTGAAAAACAAAATGGAATGTTTCTATAAAACAACAGGTCAAATTGCTTATTTCAAATAACAATACAAACAATGTTTTATTGATGCAATATCCCAAATGCTTTTAGGACAGAATTTGTTGACGAAGGCACATTAGGTTAATGCTTTTCTTTTGATAAACATTCATTACATGCTCTCAACTAATCCATTAATATGTATGACTCACACACATATACAGCGATGCTACCTGCTTTTTGCAACATACTGTAGTCCTCACATTGCTCACATATGTATGCATTTACTTGGACATCACTCTTCTCATCAAACGTGTGGGTGGAAAAATCCAAGTAGTCAGTTAGTCAATAAACTTTATTCGGATTAATAGTAATCCATAAAAGCACAAAATACAGTTAGCATTACAAAATACACAATATGATGCTGTTTACAAAATAAATAACAACACTCCATACAAACTTTAAGACATAGTTAATCAGGCACGAACCACAGTTTTTAAGGAGGAGCTCATACGAATAACAAGTTCATGATCGTCCAGGGTCAAAATCATCGAAAATGCAAGGTCCAGGCTGATTGGTTTCAGTTTTTTAAAATACGGGGTTAAAAACCATTTAATATATTTAATATAAAATTTGCAAAAGAATAAAAAGTTTAAAATTGTTTGGTCGCTCCGACAATCACAAGGGCATGGCTCGGTGAATTGATCATTATAGTTCCATAGCGGAAAACTAAGAGCATATTTGATGGTACCTGCCCTAAAACGGAATATAAGGCCTAGCTCCCAGTGACTCATTGGAAGAGTTAGATAACTAGGTGTAGGATAAGTTAAAAGATTGCGAGCTAGATATCTAGAGACACTAGGTTTCATAGACTCTCTCGCGGCCCTTTCGTCACTGAACAACATATAAAGTGCGTGTTTAAGTTCAGACTAAGGTGGTAGCTTAGTGGTGGTAGGTTTTGAAAAAACATTTTGAAAATTCACACTGCGAAGGGCACTCAGCACCCCTGAGAGCCAAGGAATGTCCATGCCTTTATCATGACGTAAACAATCCTCGATAATGTCCCTGGTCAATTTGGCGACAGGGTTTTTCCAGATCGCCAGCCAAAAAAGAGCTGGGCGAGCACGAATAAAGTCCCCTATAAAATGCAACCCCAATTCCTTATGGCATATGTAGTGTGGGGAGGAAATGGGGGCGCAGAGGAGTTTCCTGCAAAATCTATTTTCCTTAGCAAGTATGTATGAGCATCTAGCAGTTCTCCAGACCTCAGCTCCATATGTGGCAACCGGTACGCATTGGGCTTTATATATTTTTAGAGTAGCAGCCAGCGCACCGGTCTTTTTAGGGCGGGGGAGGCTCAAGATTGAGTTAATGGCCTTTGAGAACTTACCCCTGGAGTGGGCAATATGCAGCAAAGACCACTCCCAAATACGGGAAACTACTAGTTGACCCCAGTCTCTCTGTCCCCACTACAATGCTACCAATATGTTGTTTCTTCGGGCCACATGACATAACAAAAGATTTTTTTAAATTAGTCTTTAAGTCTAAGGAGTCCATGTGGTCGACGGAGCCATTCACTAAAGTGCGTAATGCATTAGGGGTGCGGCCCATAAGGACCGCGTCATTTGCATATAGCAGGGCGGGGAGGTGGTTGCCATTTATTTTAGGGACATCGCCAGTTAGGGAAACCAGATGTTTGTGCAGGCCATTAACATAAATAATAAATAGAAGAGGGGCTAGGACACAGCCCTGTCTGACCCCTCTGTGGACTCTTACCATCTCAGTCACCTCACCCCCTTGGCCAAACCTAATACAAGCCTTCAAATCTCTATGCAAATAGGCCAGGAAATGAACCATAGATTCGTCCAGGCCATATTTCAATAAGGCCCTCCAAAGCAGCGACCTATTAACAAGGTCGAAGGCGGTAGATAAATCCATAAAAGCAAGATATAAATTGGGCATTTACGTGCAACGGTATATTTGCCCAAAATAAAGTTGAGGTTAAGGCACTGCTCTGCAGTGTCAACCTTAGTACGAAAACCCAGCTGGCAACTCTCTAAAATATGGTTATCCTCAGCCCAGGTAAAACATTTATTATACAGTACTCTGCCTAAAATTTTTAGGGTGTTGTCGATAAGGGAGATAGGCCTATAACATGATGGTTGGGACCGATCGCCCTTTTTAAAAATAGGCACTATTATGCTCGATGACCAAGTTGGTGATGGAGAGGTGAGAGTTAAATTTTTAAAAACGTTCAACAGAAGAGGGCCCCACAAATCAGGGTAGGCTTTGATAATGTCAATAGGACAAGTGTGGCTCAGTGGAGAAGTGTGGCTCAATGATTAGAGCGGCAGACCCTGATGCAGAGGTCTAGCCCGGGACCAGGGTTCAATTCCCTGCCTCAGTGGGTCTTGGGCTCAAAAATTCCACGGACCTGATAATTCTCACCTCGGTGCCATTACAATCATGGAGTCCCACTCTGCAACTCTGGGCAATAGCTTGCTTAATCTCCACAACGGCCCCCACAATGCTAAGGATGCCTGGCCTCCACCTTGGGGGTGCCCAGGAGTGGACGCCTCACAGGGAAAGCCAGGATGGGTTCCACAGCGGTATTCGTACAAGTGCCTTGAGACCCTTGCCGGTGAGTAGTGCGCTATACAAGTATCAATTTACATTTACATTTACATAGGAAGGCCATCCGAGCCTGGGGCCTTATTCCCCGCGCTCTGGGCGATAGCCTGTTCCACCTCCAATAATGATATATCTACCCACGGAGAGTGGTTAAATATTGGAGTAGCCATCGATGAGGATGGGGCGGCAAAAATCTTAGAGAAACGGTCCACCCAGGCAGCTCCGGGAATAGTACAATCCATTGGAGTCAAGAGCTGACCTGAGCAGCGCAGATCTTTGACCCCCCTTCCGCGATCAGCGGTTTGCGCTAACACATCCCAACGTTCTTCAAGGATCTCCTCCTTCCTTCTACTAATGGCCAGTTTATATCGAGTCCTAGCTTTTTTCACGTCGGTCGAGTTCCTCGGGCAGGAAGATAAAACACGCCGCAGGTCACGGTTGGCCAGAGAACACTCATGGTCGAACCATCCCTGGTCCACCGTGACTGCACGCGGCGGGGTCATAAGCTGGGCTCGAAGAGCTGAGCAAATCTTTACAAAATCCTCAACTGCCACAGGATTCGGATTTAAGTCGGACAGACATGAGAGAAAAAGGGGTAGGTTATCTCTAACCAGAGTCTGAAAGGTCCCCATAACGTTAATACCCCTCCATTTTAATCTAAGATTGTTTGAGCAAATGGAGAGGTTCCTAGCTCCACATTCCTTATTATATACTGGGCGGTGGATTGCTTTTAGGCAGACCTTAATGGGGTTGTGATCCCCTTGAGGCATAGGAATTACTATAGCCTTACTGATACGATCGGCCAGCCCAGGAGAAATAAAAATGTAGTCAATTATTGATGAGCAATCTCTACCTCTAAATGTGGGCAAAAGGGGGGCTGTTGGGAAACAGTTAACCATTATGTCCATGGCATTCTCCAGAATATGTGAGCTCAAAAAGGAAGTTAATTCCACACCCCTTTGGCACCCAGGGGCCAAGTTACAATCCCCCATAGGTGGGCAATCAGCATTAAGTCTCGCATTAAAATCACCTCCCAACACAAGGCCGCTAGTATCATCAAAGTCATGCCTAGATTCCAGAGTGGTAATAAAATTAAAAAGGTTTATAAAATTTATATTTGGTGATGAACTAAAATTGTTATTATAAAAATTGACCAGCAAGAAACTTATTTTCTGATTAAATAATACAGCCTGGAAATTCTGGTTGTTCGTTGGTATAACCCTGGTGGTGCCTCCGACAGAAATATTAAACCAGATAGATAAGCCTCCCGAAGGGCGGCCCATTCTGGATTTGTTTGCGAAAATGTTATGACATTTAAACCCATTAACATATAAATCTGTAGTGGCCCACGTCTCCTGTAACATGATTATATCGTGGCTCTGAATAAAACTAACCCACCCAGGGTCACAAAGCCTCTGTTGGAGGCCTGCTACATTCCAACTTAAAACATTTAGGGTGCCTACTCTTGACACTACACTCTCTAGGTGGTTATCTAAACTATTTGGAGTGACGGGTACTAATGCTAGGGGAAGAGCAGAAGCCTCATTCTGTAACGAGACTGGAGATTCAGCACTCATTCTTGGTTGTCAGTCAGGGACGTCTAAATCAGACAGAGCTAAGAAGCGATTCACCAAAGGAAGGGCCGTGGGCGTGGGCACGCTAGCGTTAGTAATGGGTTTAGAAAAATAACCAAGAGTAAACATACATATATTCGTCTTAAAGCGCGGCAATAACTCACGGGTTCGCATTAGAGATTGAACAGTGTGTGGTCTGCAAAAATTTATAACAATACAATCGCCTGTGATATTTTTGACAGATTCACCCACCCATCCCACTCTCCGCACCATTAAGATTTCGTGTAATCTGGCCGGATCAAATCCCTTGTGTTTCCTCAACCAGTCCACGCATTTGTTACGAAGATCCACCCATGACTCCTTCTTCGCACCTGACAAGCAGGGAACTCCAGCCAAAACTATCACATAAGGATGTAATGCAGGGGGGAGATTCAAAGTCTCGGTATTAGGAAAAGTCTTTGGTGGCATTGGGGCTGTGGGGAGTTGTCTTACTTCGTGGTCCGATATTTGGGGGGGAACAATCACAGAGGAATATTGCGATAAACTACTAGGTGGACACTGAGTTCTATTATTAGCATCAGCCATCCCAAGACCTAAGTTAACGGAATCCCCCGGCATACAAGTGGTTGTGATTAGAGAATTACGATTATCAACCGATGGATCAGAAGCTGACTCCCGAGTTAACAATTGCTCCATACGTGTGAGTCTTTCCTGAAAAGAGGCAAAGTTTTTATCAAATAAGGCCTTAGAGAGACTAACTATTGCTTTCAAGCCCGACTCCAGGGCTAACATAATGTCGTCCTTACTTTGGGAACTAATGATATCATCAGTTTGGGTGCCAACGGACACAGTATTAGGAGCAGCTAATATTTTTAGTGGAGCAGTACTGAGGCCTTCGGGACAGCAGTGAAAATTACATTTATTGTTGGGGCCCCTTTTTCGTTTGGCCGGCGGGCCACTGGATTTAGCCTCTACAGTTATTTTAGAGGTGAGTGATCTAGTGTGGAAATATGGATTTTTCTGGTCAGTTATGTCCCCTATCTTGGACCCCAACGGTTCTATGTGCATGTCACAAGTACATGTATGTTCCCTCCAGTTCCAGTTATGAAGACGCAAATACATGTGCGTCCACCGTCAACATGTCCTCTGTCAGATCCGCCATGAATAGGCCGGATATTCCATTCCTAAATATGAAAGGCCACCGGCTTTATATGGTTCACTTATGCCATTTTACAGTCCAGGCAAGTAGGCCCTGATTCTGTCATCAAGCTTTTCTTGCTTTCTGTCTCTGAAGCTCCAGTCCGAGCCTGCATCTGTGACCATGAACTTTGTCTCATCCTCTGCGCGGCTCACGATGCCCGACATCAGCTTGCTGCCTGCCAAGAACTGTATTTCACCTTCGGAAATTATCTGCTCCGTCCCTATCCAATGCATTCCTGTCTAGTAGTTTAAGTAAACATTCTTCCAGCTACCGAGCAAAAGGCCCGGCTTCTCTGTCCTCATGCAAGTAATTCATAGCCCTGTTACCATGGAATATTCCTACCCCCTCGCATTTAGTGTAGACACTTAGACGCTTGTACACGCACTCACAGTCAGTATAGAATAGATTTTGTTCGAGAGACCTTTCTTTTTGGATAACACAGTTCTTTAAACATAGGATATTAGATATGATTTGGGATTAGGTTGACATAACCCCAGACTTTTGTCTCCACATGTAGAGCTAAATGTCAAGTCCCTTTCTCCCTCTAGTTGCACGTCTATCACACGTCATGCGACTGCGCACGCATCTCTGCCTAATATTTCTGCTGACATTGCAGGATTCTCCAGGTATCCACCCACACATGACAAATTACCCATTATCATCAAGTGGACGCCCACATGGACGCCCACCTTCACGCCTACTTACACGCCCACATGCTCTTATCTCATTCTCTCTTGCTCTTTTGCTTACGTACAATTGAGAAATGTATATATACTGTACTCTGTGAATAATGTTTTGAGAATATTGAGAATACTTTTCAGTCCCGTCCAGATCCTTTTTTGGTGATGGAAATATTCTCCCTTTGACTCGAGTTAATGGAATAAATCCCTTTATGAACCTGATACCACAGACTCAGCCTCTTGCTTTATGCATGATCCTATTGATATTATGAAAAATTCTGAGAGCGTAATATTTTATTTACCACATAATGGCGCCCGAACAGTTTAATCTCTTTCCCCACACGCCGGAGATGAAGGTCCAGTTTTGCCCCCTTCCACAGCCGTGATGGACTTCAAGCGCGCACGTCGCGGGTCTTCCCGCCAACTCCCTCAGGCCAACGAAGGGGACAGACTGCGACCAGGCATCCATACGAGGCGGTGAGGAACGCAGATTGTCCTACCCAGAGCCCACCTGCGAGAGAGCTGTGTCCGAGGTATACAGAGGCCCACCAAGTCCCGAAGTTTCAAGTCGAGTCCGAAGTTTCAAGTCGAGTCCAGTCCGGTAGTCCGGTCCAGTTCAAGTTCAAGTTCCGTTCCGAGGCCTTCTGTTCCGAGCTACCCGGTGAGTACCATTACCGGGGAGGCGTTTCTGACGTGCACATAGGTTGTGCCGGTCAAGACGGGTTTGGGTACACAAATCCGGTCTGCACTGTTTCAGCAGTGTATCTGTACTGTTTAGCAGTATATCTAGTATGTCAAGTATGCCAAGTAACTAGTTTCCTAATAGCCATCATTATTGTTCGTTGTTTGTTAAAATGTTAAATGTTAAATGTTAAATGTTTTAGATACGTTCTGCATATTGTGGGATGAATGACTGTTCATTATTGTTCATTATGTTTGTTTAGTTGTATTACGTGTGTTTAAGATTAAGTATCAGATCAGTTCTCAATATGCCGCTCTTTTCAAAGTTAAGACAGATCAAAACTAGAAAAGGGGTACTCGAAGAAGCTGTTCCCATTCCTCCTAGGGACACTGCAGGGTACTTCATGTATCATAAACATGGCCTAGACGCCATATTATTTCTTGATCTATGGGTGAACTACACCAAGGATTTACCAGAAAGTCAGAGGTGGCCCGCAGTTGGGACATGGGATGCAGATTGCATCATGAGAGTAGAAGAAGAATTATGGAAAAAGATAGCCAGACAGTAACAGAAAGACGCCATTGATTTATGGCGAAAAGAATCGTATGGACGTACGGAAAAAGCACGTAGACAGGAAGAGAAGAGTAAGGAGAATTCAAATAAAGTTCGAGAAAATATGTTAGTTGAGGAAGGTATCCGAGTAAAAGCAGAACAAGTAGATGGACAACGAAACACTCTTATGAAAGAGTAATTTTTGAAAAGTTTAGCTTGAAAAAAAAAAAAAAAAAAAAAAAAAAGAATTGTGGGTATTTCGAATTTGCAAATTGTTCAAGAATACAGGTTTGTGTTCGTGATGGTCCAGTGAGCCAATGTGCTGGGTCAAGTCGGTAAGATTATGACCCCCTGAGTGCAAATTGTATATAAAAATAATTTTTCAATTGGGCGAATTATTGCAGTTTTTCTGGAATTGAGTAGTCTTTTTGTCTTTGACAGCTTCAGAGTGAGGAGAAGGTGGGGGCTGTGTAGAGCAGTATGTGATACAGAAATCGGAGACAGATTCTGACCTTGTAGCCAGTGTAGGTGGGGGCCGGTGAGAGGAGCAGAACAGAGGCACTGCTTAGAAAGCTTCTCTGACATCGCATCTGTGTAATGCCTGCAGCCGGAACAACGAAAAAAAGTTGGCTGGCAGCCCAGGCTCAGGCCGCGCTGAGGGGCTATTTTTAACTTCTCTGATAAGACAGGGCAGCTGAGAAATGTAAGTCGAGAAAGATTCCCTTGTTCTATTCTGTGCAAAACGAGTGCCCCGAGGAAATGTCTATGGAGACGATTTGTTTTATTTTTTAGCAATTGTTATATTGCTTCTGGCCAGAAAGTAAAATGTTGCTCTTGTTTGGAATTTTAAGGGCTATGTGCCTATATAAAAACGATTTTCAAATTCAGACATTTTTGAATTGTGGCCACAAGCTGCCACCAGTTGCATTGGATAAATGATCCAGTGGTTAAAAGTCTGTGAGGAGAGATGAGAGGTGCGTCTTCGTCTGGGACATTAGGGTACATTGTGTTGACGAAGATGCATAGCTCATTTTTATAAAAGAAAACAAACAGGTTCGTGTGTTCTTCGTTTTTGATTATTATTGCTGATTCTGTTTTTATAAAAGAAAACAAACAGGTTCGTGTGTTCTTCGTTTTTGATTATTATTGCTGATTCTGTGTGTCAGACTTGACACGGTGATTTCAGATGGGGGTGTATAGGGCAGGTAAATCAATTATTGATTAAAAGCCTGACAAATTAAGCAGGCCAGAATGTTCGCCTCTGAGCTGTAGGTACTGTAATTGCGCATCGCTGCTCATTTATATATGTTAGTGCAACTGTCTATGCTTTCTGTGCTTGGTATACTGATGGCTTGGCATATGTATTTTATATATGTTTTGTTTTTGTGTTGTATTGACCAGTCTGTTTAGCGTTTAATACCAAGTTCTCCTGTGCAAGTACGGAGATAGTCGTGACGACGGCGATCTTTGCACAGCGCTTGGCTGGAACTTGTTCACAATTACTAAATTTCACAGACGTGATATTACCTTTATCATGCTGTCAAAATGGCAGACAACACGTTATCAGTGTATGTCTAATTGGTGTTGGAGATGAATGAAATAAAAGGAAAAATTATGCAAGACTAAAATATTTTTCACATGACTGCCTTTCTCTTATAGACAGGCAGCCTCGGTCATATGTTTCCAGATTGGACATTAAGGAACAATTATGATCTGTACACTCGCATCTTAACTCTTGAAAGGCCTGTTTTAAATAAGGACTGCCACCACAGAGTGACAAATGAGGCTCGGTATTTAGGGTAATGAGAAAATATCTGACAGGATTTCCTTTTTAATGTTTGCTTTAGTAAGCTCATTCTTGTAAGTGGTGGCCCCAAAAGTTGACTCGTTTTTAAATTAGGCTCTTTATTGTATAGGTGGAAATTATTGCAAAATGACTGATTTCTTTAGCAGGTAAATTATTAATTATCAACATTAACAACTGTTCTTAAACTTGGTTTTCCGAATATTTAGGTAATTTAGCATTCCTATTAGGGCCTACTAGCATTAATATTGACTTCAGGTTGGTGTAGGTTCATGTAATAGGGACATTTGCATATGAGATGTCATTTGGCCAGCTTATGAGCTAACACAATGAGGTTTGTACATTAATTTGAAGGATTTCTCGCCGTTTCAAATACGCTGTGTATCTCCTATAGTTTTGCTTACGCCCAGTAGCTACACACAGGGATTAATAGTGTTGACAAGACACAGGGTTTGATAGTGTTTGACAGCAGTGAAATCTGTTTCAGATTTCCTCCTGTCAAAAAGGGGGGGAGGGAGGAGAATATTGGCTTTCTGCTGGCCCCTGAGGAGGTTCGCTTCCCGCTAGCCCCTTAAGAAATTAAGCCCCTTAGAAATTAGCCCCCTTAGAAATTAAGCCAAGGAAATAGGTATGGTGTTTTCCCCTTTTTCTCATGTTTTATTGTGATCTTTCAGGGGAATTAGTCCAAGCCCCTAATACAGCTTCTACTAAAGTCCTCCCTTGGACACAAGAACACACTGTGGCATTTGAAGAATTAAAGAGAGCTTTATGTCAAGCACCAGTTTTAGCAAACCCTGATTACAACAAATCGTTTATGTTTTTTGTGACAGAGCGGGATGGAACAGCACTATCTGTCCTAACACAAGATCATGCAGGAAAACACGAGCCCTGTGCTTATTTTTCTAGTACATTAGACCCAGTAGCACAGGCTTTGCCTGCGTGCCTAAAATCAGTTGCAGCAACGGCCTTAGCCATAAGACAAAGTGACTTGATAGTGCTGGGCCACCCTCTGACAGTACAAGTACCACACGCAGTAGAGGTTCTCTTGAACCGGACACAAACACAACACCTGACTGTAGCTAGACTGACAGGCTATGAGCCAACGTTATTTCAACCACACATAGAGATCAGACGATGCAACATACTGAATCCTGCTACCCTTTTGCCCTCCAGTACAGAAAGCGTTTCACCACACGACTGTGTTGAAGTAATACATACCGTGACTAAACCAAGACAAGACTTGACAGACGTTGCACTCCCAGACCCCGACCTAACACTATAAGTTGACGGCTCATGCATGAGGACAGGGGCGGGAGAATTAGTGGCAGCATATGCAGTGACTACTGATACTGTAATAATAGAGACTAAAAGAATAGACATATTGTCAGCACAAGCAGCAGAGCTCATCGCCCTGACACAAGCGTGCATAAGAGCTAAGCACCTGAGAGTAAACATTTACACCGATTCTCTGGCGAGAAAGAGGTTTCTTGACCTCTCATGGGGTCAAGATACAGCATGGCCCCATATTCAAGCCCTACTGGAAGCAATACATTTACCAACAGCCATAGCTATCCTAAAATGTAAAGCACATACTAGAGCCACAGATACCATTTCCCAAGGCAATGATCTGGCAGACCGAACAGCTAAACAGACAGCTCAGACCCCACTAGACATGACAAAGTTACAGGTTCAATAAGTGTCCAAAGCCATGACAGTTAGGGATCCTTCCAAGGATGTACAAGACATACAGACACATGCTACGATGGACGAATTAAAGAAATGGTCGGAACAAGGAGGGGTACTGACTGATCAGGGTTTCTTTCTGATTCAATGGTACAAATAATCATAAATACCGCACATAGTCCTGCACACTTAGGAGAGAAAGCAATGATAGATAGCTTACAGAATATATGGTTCAACAAGCACCTGCGTGCAGCAGCGAAACAAAAGGTCAGAACATGTATGATCTGTTGCCAATTCAATGCAGGTAAAGGCATTCCGATGGAACAAGGTGGATTCCATCCACCTGACCACCCTTTTGAAGTGCTCCAAATGGATTATATCCAAATAAACAGATGTAGAGGTTACAAATATGTCCTGGTACTAATGAAGCAGGTGTCCCTTCTGTTAGGGTATACCTGGAAATTCCATTGTGTGCGACATCCTGAAGCAGCAGGCCTTGTAGAAAGACATAATCAGACATTAAAAATTTGCGCAGACAAAGGTATAGACTGGATGGTAGCCCTGCCGGTTGCCCTCTTTTACATGCGAATTGTAGCTCATTCTAGAACAGGCTTATCTCCCTATGAAGTGGTCTTTGGTAGACCACCAAATATGTGGGGCACTCCAATGCCTAAAAGATAATAACATGCTGACAGATTACCTGGCTTCCTTGATGTCTGCACTACTCTCTTGTTGTTCGCAGGTTGCTGCCGCCTTCCCTGACAACACCCAGGTCAAAGAATACTCCATCGCTCCTGGATGGAAGGCGCCAAAGTCAGTGCTCTGGACCACGGGGACGGCCGTTAAAGTCAAAGTGCACCTTCACCACTCTTTTACAAAGGAAAAAGACTTTGAACTTGAATTTTGGATTTTGAACACCATTTTCTAGAGGAGACTCCCCAGCAGTTTCCACAAAGCTAAACTTAGATCTAAAAAAGGTCAGAACCCGTTTGATCAATTAAGTCCACTAGGTGGTGAAGCGGTTGAACATGTATTCTGGCTCGCATAAGATCTTGGACAATAACATTGATATAAAAAAAAAAAAGAGCAAGATGTGCATCACGATAATATGTATCAGCTTAATACTACATGCTATTTTTCCTCCTATTGCCTCACTTTTACACTCCTCCACTAATGATACCATAAAGCACACATTTAGTGATCTGCCATCCTATGAGCTATCATATCGACTTGCCTTACGCAACAATACCTTTATTCAGATGCTGCACCATTCACATCAGACTAGCAATGCTACAGACTGCTGGGTCTGTGGCCGACTCCCCCCCTATCAGAACTATAAGGGAGTTTTGCCCCTCTTTCTCTATCCGTTCACACACAATGGCTCCTGTGGAGCATGGTTTAGTTTGATTAATTCCCTAGATTCGAATTCCGCAGTTTATCAAGACAACTGGGTATGAGGAAACCTGAATTTAGTTTTTGCTTAAAGTCTGCTACCCTAACAAGGAGGGACTTCCCAAAAGAACAGGAACTGATCTAAGAAATGAAGTATCTGGATTAGGTAATTTTACACTTAACCTCATGATCCTGAACGTTGAATCTGAAGCTACACCAATCTTGCCCGCCATGTCCGTATTCCCAGTAAAAGGGGAATTATGTATAAGAAAGAATGGCTCCATACACATGGGCCATAGTAAATGCACCACTGTAATAAAATTCAGTGATCAAGGCAAGTCTACATTTAGAGCTTCTCGTCATTCCTACTTTATATGTGGCCAGACCGCATATATACGCCTACCTCTAGATTGGGATGGTACCTGTTACATAGCATTCCTCCTACCACCTGTTTTCCTAGCTCCTCCTGATTATCATAGAAATACTCATTTAGTACACAATAGACAGCAGAGAGATCTCCCAATTGTCGATTACACTGAAACAGCATGGGAAAAATACACAGATTTCAATAAAGGTTTCTTTCCCTATATAGGTACAGTTACCAATAGTAAGCTGATACGTAGATTAACCAGAACCCTTGAAGCAGTAGTGAACGAAACTATTTCCGCCTTAGGCAATTTAACAGAAGAGCAGTCTGCTATGCGGATTGTTGTGCTTCAAAATAGTCTTGTCCTTGACGTTATCCTGGCCGATAGGGGCGGAGCTTGTAGGGTCATCAAATCAAGCTGTTGCATTTTTCATACCAGAAAATTCGCCATCTGTATATAAAGCCATAACTCGCCTTCATAAGATTGTAAGCCAGATACACCAGAATCCAGGCACCTGGACTTGGTCCGGTTGGTTTTGGAGTGTATTATCTACCTTTGGATGGAGGGTCCTATCCTTCCTAGGTATTGGCCTTCTCATACTATTCAGTTGCTGCTTATGCCTGCAATGTGGACCAGCGATTTGTGGTCTGTGTGCCACATCGTGCATTCCACATCAAGATTTTCATTCAAGATCCCGGAAGAAGAAAGAAGAACAAATGATGCTATATGAACAGATCAATGGATTAATGAAGATTGATATCTCTTGACGGGCAAGTAGGGGACAAGGAGGGAATGTGGAAATATGGATTTTTCTGGTCAGTTATGTCCCCTATCTTGGACCCCAACGGTTCTATGTGCATGTCACAAGTACATGTATGTTCCCTCCAGTACCAGTTATGAAGACGCAAATACATGTGCGTCCACCGTCAACATGTCCTCTGTCAGATCCGCCATGAATAGGCCGGATATTCCATTCCTAAATATGAAAGGCCACCGGCTTTATATGGTTCACTTATGCCATTTTACAGTCCAGGCAAGTAGGCCCTGATTCTGTCATCAAGCTTTTCTTGCTTTCTGTCTCTGAAGCTCCAGTCCGAGCCTGCATCTGTGACCATGAACTTTGTCTCATCCTCTGCGCGGCTCACGATGCCCGACATCAGCTTGCTGCCTGCCAAGAACTGTATTTCACCTTCGGAAATTATCTGCTCCGTCCCTATCCAATGCATTCCTGTCTAGTAGTTTAAGTAAACATTCTTCCAGCTACCGAGCAAAAGGCCCGGCTTCTCTGTCCTCATGCAAGTAATTCATAGCCCTGTTACCATGGAATATTCCTACCCCCTCGCATTTAGTGTAGACACTTAGACGCTTGTACACGCACTCACAGTCAGTATAGAATAGATTTTGTTCGAGAGACCTTTCTTTTTGGATAACACAGTTCTTTAAACATAGGATATTAGATATGATTTGGGATTAGGTTGACATAACCCCAGACTTTTGTCTCCACATGTAGAGCTAAATGTCAAGTCCCTTTCTCCCTCTAGTTGCACGTCTATCACACGTCATGCGACTGCGCACGCATCTCTGCCAAATATTTCTGCTGACATTGCAGGATTCTCCAGGTATCCACCCACACATGACAAATTACCCATTATCATCAAGTGGACGCCCACATGGACGCCCACCTTCACGCCTACTTACACGCCCACATGCTCTTATCTCATTCTCTCTTGCTCTTTTGCTTACGTACAATTGAGAAATGTATATATACTGTACTCTGTGAATAATGTTTTGAGAATATTGAGAATACTTTTCAGTCCCGTCCAGATCCTTTTTTGGTGATGGAAATATTCTCCCTTTGACTCGAGTTAATGGAATAAATCCCTTTATGAACCTGATACCACAGACTCAGCCTCTTGCTTTATGCATGATCCTATTGATATTATGAAAAATTCTGAGAGCGTAATATTTTATTTACCACACTAGTGCGAGCTTTTTGGCCACTTGGAATAGTACCGGCGGGTAAATCCGAAATAACTAAGGGGGAGGGTTGGGGAGAAGATGCCACAGACATAGGAGGTAGGGTAGGTGACACAGAGAGGCGATGATGTAGAATGTCTCCCAGTGTAAAGGCTTCCAGAGAAGAGCGCCGCTGAGCCGTTATTAAATCTAAAGATAAACGCCGCTCAGTTAGCTCAATCTCGTGTGTAAGTAAGCTCTCTGCCCTAATCAGAAATGCATCAAGTGTCCCCGCCGCCACGCCCTTACGTCTATTCATATTGCGCAATTTAAAACACCCCCAGAGGCAACAGTACAAAGCAAATCAAACAGCCGGGAGTTTGAAGGTCACCTGGGCACATAGGTAGTCGAGAACAGCAAAACCAAGGGGGGTGTCCCGGCCCGGCCTCCTCTGGCCCCGGACAGCCACAGACGGCCCACCCTTTGCCCGGGCTTCGCCCGGCACGTCCCGCACGCGTCCCGCGAAGCGGGCCTCAGCGATTCTTGAATGTGCCTCCGGGCGCTGCCGTGACGTCAACAGAGCGCGCCGCCGCAAAGGACCTCGGGAATTGTAGGCGGCGCTATTGGCAGAGGCAGGGGCTCCTGGTGCGGTTTGCGGAAGGCAGGGACTCCTGGCAGTGTCGGCAGTGAGCAGGTACTCCAGCTGGTGTAAATTTTCAATGCGCTAATGGTTCCCCCCGCTCCGCCGGCCTCAGCGATTCTTGAATGCGCCTCCGGGCGCTGCCGTGACGTCAACAGAGCGCGCCGCCGCAAAGGACCTCGGGAATTGTAGTCCCGTGGCGGCGGCGCTATTGGCAGAGGCAGGGGCTCCTGGTGCGGTTTGCGGAAGGCAGGGACTCCTGGCAGTGTCGGCGGTGAGCAGGTACTCCAGCTGGTGTAAATTTTCAATGCGCTAATGGTTCCCCAAGTATCCAAGTATAGATATCACTAAAACCACCCAACCAAACCCTTAAATACTGATATCGCCAGCATCAGTAATTCTGGGGTCGAGTGTTTGCAGAAATAACCTCTATAATGAGATTTTTGGAAATAACATTTGGGAATCGGTGTTTGTGCATCGGTTCCTGCATGTTTCTAGGGGGATTTTGTCTGCTTTCAAAAGCTGATGTTTCTGGATGATCCACTCATTCTTGTAACCTTCATTAAATTCATTCCGGATTAATGGGTGCGTTGGTAATAAAGTTCTCAGGGCGATATTTTTTTTTGCAGACTCATCACCTGTTAGGTACGATAGTACCACTTTCTCTATTTTCACAGTATTTGCTTTGGGAGGGGAGATCTGTCGCGCTGGTGGTCAAACACACCTGCACATCAAACATGTTCGCACCTTCCCCATATCTCAATATTATTCACTCAGGTAATCCTGTGTTTCTTACTCCTCAAAACAGAGATTGAGCACACAGTTGAATGAAGCATTGTATTTAGATCATCTCCCCTTTAGATATTTTTAAGACATGCATGTGGGAGATAAGTTCCTACATACAGTCGAAGATGGTGGGGTTGTCAACTGCAACTGAGTGAAATCTCTTACACTAAAGTGATACTTGACAATGGATACCAGCCTTATAGATTGGGTGTGTGCATGCTGGGGACTTTGCAGATGAAATGTATGTACTTGAGTTTTTAGTCAAACCACTCTTCAAACTGAAGGGAGGAAAACGCTATCTTCTCTGATCTTCAGGAGCTTACCAATGAGATTCCTATGTGCCTTTCCTTTGTCTGAATGACTACCTGATGGTCTATTTTCATGTGAAAAAGAAAATTGTGATCCACTCGAGAACATTTAAAGTTGGATATTGCTCAGAATTCAGGTCCATGGCCGAAACATTCTTCTTTTGTTGATAGTTTTTTACCTGGCAAGTATGCACAACGTCAAAGGTACATCAGGTCAGCCTGAAGTGTATGTACATCCTCTGACAATCATTCTCTGCAGCCCCTAGAGTTCTGTAAGATGGCCTATCTTTATCAATCAAATATCATGAGTGTTGCACACCGTGATTTATACTGACACTTAAACAGAATTTTAGTTGTGTTTGATCAGAGAGTTGTGTGCTGCGCAGGATTAGGGTACTGCCTGTCTCACTTGTGTATGATCAGCAAGAAATTACCTGAAAAACCTACGTGCACTGCTGGATGTATTTAACATACGAAATATCTCCATGTACACCCACAAAATGTTTACAATTTTATCACAATTTTTTCAAATAAAGGTTTATATTTTTCATATATTACATATTTGTATGACATAATCCAAGCACAAACAACATATTCACATTTGTGACATAAATGTTTCAAAGGAACATAACATGACAACATCAAATTAAATTTGAATTTTCTTCATTTGTGAATTCCACATGGTTGTTTGCGCTCCCCTATGCATTTCGGGATTCATGATCCCTCCCTAAGGGGCCTCTACATTAAAATAAATCCCCAAAACAAAATATTTCAAAACCATCCTTCACCTTACAACGTCCTCAAGGTGACAAAAACACAACACAGTGCTACTATTAAGTTCTTTTTTTACATTTGTAAAATGTTATTTTTACTGAGGAGAACAGAGAACAAAAAATAACATAGCATTGGTCATCAGGAAACAACAACCCTCATACATCCAAATTTGACACACATATATAATATATACATTTAACAACTGAAACCCTTCAAACCAAGATGGACACATCCTCAAAGTGGAGATTTCGGCCATGACCAAATCTCCGCCACCGGCCGTAATCCCCACCTCCGGGCCGGAATCCCCACCTCCGGGCCGGAAAACCCACCTCCGGGCCGGAAGTCCCATCTCCGGGCCGGCATCTCCGCCTATGGGCCGGAATCTCCGGCCTGAGTGCGGACGTAAAGTTAGTAGTCGTACATCCATTCTGTGAATACCAAAAGTAGTAAGTGCATTCTGTGAATACCAAAAGTAGTAAGTTTAGGATTTTGTCTTAAGTCAGTTCTGTGAATCGGGCCCTGTATTTCCAATGAAAAAATGGCCCAAATTCTCGAAGCCAATATCCTTCCATCGCCTAACATGACTGGAATGAATAGGCAGGCCGAACCCCCTACATTCCTCCTATTTCAAAAAGGCAAACCCGGACGAGTTTGCCTGTGTAAAAAACAACTGGAGTCGGTTGGACTAGTCACAAACAGTCTTTTAACTGGACTTTTTTGTTAGTTTAGATGTTTTTAAGAAAACTGGAATTTGTGTGCCAGCCTCATCGATCATTTAAAAAAAAAAAATATGTGTCCATCTGGTCATTTGGTTACAATAGGCGTGCCGTAAGATCTAATAAAGCAGCCTCGTAGTAGGTGCGGATATTTGGTAAGGCTCAACCCCTTTGATTTATCTCTAATTGTACTATGGGCAGTTTAACCCTTGACACCTTTTTATTCCAAACAAATTCCCTGAACATTGAGTCGATTTCCTTGAAATATTTAGCATTAATTTTAAGGGTACATTAACAAACAAAAATATTAATAGTGGAAGAATTGACATTTTTAAGAGTGCTACACGACCGATCAAAGTCAATGGCAGAAGGGACCATTTGTCCAATAGGGTTTTATTTTAATTCGCCCAGCTATAAAGAATGAATAATTGATCTATGTGTTACGAGACATTAATACACAAATATCTGATTGGCTCTTCTTATAAGGACTGGGTTCTTAAAATCATGGGTAAACAGTTACAATTCGTGTTGAGCGCTAGAATCTCTGCTTATTTTGGTTTATTTTATAGCCTCCTATTAGTTCAAATTTGCTAAATTCTAAAAGAGCTTCTTCCACGATCTGTTTATCGAGGCAAAGGTACATAATTATATCGTCTATAAATAATTTTAACTTTGACATCCCTTCGCAAGGGGTTCGATGAAAAAAGTGAAGAGTAGAGGTGACATCGGACACCCTTGTCTAGTACCGCCGTTTATTTCCACAGTCCCTATTGAGTCTCCATTAACTATCACCCTGGCTTGAGCACCTTGGTAGATATTTTTCAACATATTTAAAACTTGACCTGGAATACCGAATTTACCTAAACCGAAAAAAAGTGTGTCCCAATTTACCAGGTCGAATGCTTTTTCTGCATCGACAAAAATCCAGTATTTGTGCACATGGACCTTCCAGCTACAAACCCAGTTTGGTCACAGTGAATAAGCTCCTGGGCGATAGGAGTAAAACGTTGTGCCCAAATTTTCATTAATATTTTAAAATCCGCATTAAGAAGACTGATAGGCCTATACGAATTAACATCTTTGCTATTTTTCCCCTTTTTAACGAAACAAACCAATATGGATTCCTTAAAACTTGGGGGAACACAGCCTCCCTGAGTGATGTTGTTAAAAAGGTTTACCAAAAAAGGCTCAGCTCTTTTGAAAAAGTTTTATAAAACTCAATTGGAAGGCCATCAGCTCCGCAGGCTTTTGCTCCTGAAATAGACTTTATAACACCTATAATTTCTTCTTCAGAAATGTCAAGCAGGAGCTGTTCCACCATTGGCCCTGAAAGAGTAGAAAGCTTCACCCTATCATAATAGTTGCTGATTTGACTTGCTCCAGCTTCATATCTAGTGGTGTATAACTGGAAGTAATGATCTAGAAAGACTTGAGCTATCTCCTCTTTACTCATTAAAGACAATCTAGTTTTGGGGTCTATAATTTCCGTGATGGTGGCTGCCTCCTATTTGGTTTCAGTGTTACCAGTGAGCATCTTGCCAACCATCTGACTCTCCTCATAAACACGCTGTAAAAAACTCCTTTAACTCGTATTTGGCCCTGTCTAGCTTTGCTTTAGCGGCTCCCATACCTTCAGACTGTGCATATATGAATTGTGTTGCTTCTACTATGGCCTGCTGGAGTTTAAAAATGTTATATTTCCTCAATTTAACTAAAGAGGCGGCTAGTGCAATAATCTGCCCACAAAGGGCAGCCTTAAACCCCCCCAAACTGAGAAAGTTTCTGCCATATTCCCATTGATCTTAACAAATTCAACAATCCAATCTTTTGTATCAGCCACCCATTGAAGGTCCTGCAGAAGGAGCCGATCCATCTGCCACCTGGATCTTGGCCTCCTGTTTACCCCAATTTCTATACTAAGTTTAATAAGAGAATTGTCGGAAAATGGATTAATATCTATATCTGAGGAAGTACAACCCTGCGATTGTGATATTTAAAAAAAATCAATTCGAGAAGCCGTATGGAATTGATTCGAGTAACAAGAAAATTCCAATTTCGATGGATTGGCAACACGCCAGGGATCCATCAAAATATGCTCCTGTTTTAAAACCTCGATCACCTTTTTAGTTTTAGGTTTGAGCTCTTTTTTATTTTTATTTGAGGTATCTTTCTTTATATCCTGAATGAAATTAAATTCACCTCCCATAATTATTTTCCCGGGTACCCCCCTTAATAATTCACAAATTTTACACAGGGCAGTAGTGTCATCCACAATCAGACCGTAGTAGTTGATGAAATGCAATTCCGTACCATTTAATTTAGCCTCAACCCATACCCATCTCCCCTGAGGATCTCTCTTCACTTGGCCAAACTCCCGTGGTAGACCCCTGCAGAAATATATCGCTACTCCTCTCTTAGCCAATACTGCAGAGGCAAAAAAGGCATGCAAATTGCATCTTGGGAGGAATATTGTAGGAGAATTAGTTTTTAAATGTGTGTCCTGTAAAAATAGTACTTGAGGTAAACAGGAGGCTAGCCATCTAATTAAAGCTCCATATTTTTGTTTGTTCCAAATCCCATTTACATTGAGCAAAAGAATACTACACTTACCCATCATTTACAAGCCATACTACACTTACCCATCATTTACAATCCTATGTCTATAAGCCTTACCAACTACATCAATACTTCGGATACTTCTGACTCTTTTTCCAATCACGGCCCTGTTACTGCTCATTTTACAAATGCTTTCACTCCCCTCCTCAGACCCTTCCCTCCTCCCTAATGTGGTCTCCTCTGATCCCGTAAACCACATTTCCCCCTTTCAACTATTGAGGGGTGCCCTGGTCCTGCACCCTACTTGAGCAACCCCACCCCCCCAAGCCGAGAAAAGACTTGTGGATAAGAACCCAGCCATTATTCATTTTCGTAAATCAAATCAAAACCATTTCATCTCACAGTGGAAATATCTCTCAGCACCCGTGAGAAAATATGAAATTTGCCTTTAACCAACACCCTTAACTTTGATTGTTGAGCAATGGAAGCCTGGGGTCCTTGTGCTTTAAATAAAAACAGGAGCTTAACAAATTCTTTGCGTCTACGGGCTGCCGTTGCTGACATGTCTGAGAAAATCCGACATTTGGTGCCCTCCTCGATATCAAATTGTTTCTGCTGAATGCTTTAGTTAACACATCTTCTTTAATTCTGTAATCAGCAAAATTAATTAGAATTGTATGAGGGTATTTGGAATTCGGGCTAGGATGTGCCGGGACCCAATGTGCCCTGGTTATTGTAAGATCCCCCGAGAAGTCAGGAAGTACTTTTTGCTTAATAAATGTTTCAACCCAGCGAAGGGTGTTGGTGCCATCTTTCCCTTCCGGCACTCCCACGATGCGAAGATTTGAACGGCGTGAGTGATTTTCCAACTCTTCTACTTTGGTCTCTAAGGCGATCTTTTCCGCCGTCACCTCATTGATTTTCTGTATTGTAGAGCTCACCTGATCTTCCAATTGAGCTATTCTTGACTCTGCCTCCTCAAGCATTGCGGAGTGCCTGAGATTGATTCCTCGATTTTTTTCGAGCCTGAGATGGAGAACGGCTATCTCATGTGCCTGGGACTTTTTCATTTCCCTGATCTCCTCCAATATAAGATTGAGCAAATCTTTCACTTCCATCTGCTGTGAATTCACCCTAGAGGATGGCAATTCCGGATTTTCTTGTGGATTTTCTTGTGAATTTTTTTTCCCATTTTTGATCAAATGATTTAGTGAAACCTGGCCCTTCTCCAGGGATAAACCAAAATGTTCCTGTACTCGCTGAGAGCTTTCTCGCTGTTGTTCTGAGATATTTATTGCCAAGGAAGGTTGAAGTGGCAGATCTACTCCGGCAGGTTTATTTACTGGGGGAAGTGGTGTACTCTCTTCTATTCGATTAGATGAAACAGAGAGAGTCGGGGCTAGATGTGAAACCTCAGCAGGTGGAGAGATATGCAACCTTGCAAAGGAATCAATTGTTACAACCTCATCTGGTGTAGCAGGAGGGATTGCGGTTGCCAGTGAAGGAGATGGAATTGCGGGGGACTGTATAGGCTGAGAACTTTTTTGGGTGAATAGCGGAAAGTCTTTACAATTTCTTGACTCAACCTTATTGATAACTGGCATGAGAGGTTCGATTGGCCCCTCGTCTACTCCATCTGTTCCTAGGATGGCATCCTCCTCCCCTTGTAATCCTTGTGACTCCGTCAGCTCTTCCGTGGTGCTCTCAGAGCTTGAGATTAATCCGGAGCGATTTAAGGCACCTGGGGCTTTCGCCGGGGCTGATGTCCCTTTAGCCAGCGTGTTACGTTTTTTCGCTTTCATTCCTGTCGCAGCTTCCACCCTTGCCACGGCATTCATTTGTCTTAAATGTCTTCCCATCCTGCTTTGGGTTCTTTAACTTTCCCAACTGCTCACCCGTATACCCAATGTCAAATGTCAAATGTCAAAAGAAAGTCCAAAACACCACCCCTCTGCTGTAGCTCGGTGGTGCAATAAGTAAGTAAATGATGTATTTGCCAGCCTCTAAATAGTGCTGCTCTATTAATCTCCTTCTATATGGTGGAGAGCATGAGAAAAAAATTCAATAGCGCCAAACTAAAACTATTGCAGCTCTATTAATGTATGATACGTATGGTCCTACTGAACTTTTGCAAATTCCATATTTGTTGAAAAAGAAATTAAATTATATTATCACCTGCAGTAATATTTCTGATGATTATGACATTAATACAGTGCATAGTATGCTAGAAGATCTAGAGCAATCAACTGTATTTTCTTCTAATGAATTGTATGATAGTACATCTAATTACGGTGATATGTTCTGTTATCAAAGTTATAGTCACCACTTTCTGCATAAAGCAAGTCTCCCATGTGCTGTTTATAATTACACCCAATGGTAACAGTACTCAACACCACCAAAAGATAGTTCGAAAACATATGCACAGAAGTTTGCCTATTTTTCTGATTTTGACACATCAGACGCAGCCTATTATAAGCTTGAACCTACACCTGCAGAGAAAAATACCAAGCTGATATACTCTGCTTCCTGTATTTCTCAACTGTCTGTACAGGGATTTGGCTTTTGGAAACACAATAGATACAAAATCTGGTTGAGGGAAAAAGGACTGGCAGGTTCAGGGAACTGTGGATTGTTTAGAGCATGCCTAATTCCATACCAAATGTTTTTCCTGAACAAAGCTGTGCAGCAACATTGATGTCTTGGAATAGCAAGATGAAGGACTTGAACATACCACATATTTCCACATTCGCACATTTTGAGAATTGGCAACATTTCGCATGATACAATGAGGATCCATTAGATGCCATGATATGCAACAGCTCTTATAATTGATCAGACCCCAAATGGACGGGATGATTGGTTTGGGCATTAGACACTAATGAGTGTCAGTTCAGATTTCTAGGTAATCCCAAAGGATTTAAGTTCAATAGACCTGATCAAAGGTATGTACAATCTGAACAATCTGGGGTGGTGACATCACACAGTGTTGGGAAGTTGTGTCTTGATTTGTTAAAAGCATCAACACTGTCGCAGGTGAAACAACACTTGTCCATTCTGTCAGATGACCTGGATCTCAGGGATTTCGTGCTAGGTCCCTGGAACCCACGTCAAAAGATTTTTTTGTATGCCATATACAATAAAAAGTGGAAAGTCTCTCAACAGGAAGCGGCTAAAAGGCTGCATGAGATTGTTAGGGTCAATCTAGAAAAAGCTTTGGCAGTGGTTGACAATGGCACAACCATGTTGTCATCTAGGATATATTCATTGGGCAACATAGTATCATCTGCAATTGACATAATGTGGCAGGATATGTCTATTCTACAACACGGACCGTCACAATTCCAGTCCATTGTGTTATTAAGCTGGCCACATCAAACATTACATTCTGGCCACGTGCCTTGGTGCTATATTATCACCACTAATCTGTTTTCTTCATATGATCTAACTGAAAGACAGGTATTAATGGCATGAAAAAATGCAAAGTCTAACATGTTGCACAGTGAAAAATTAGACCAATTAAGTTTCACCATTGCCAAAACACCTTCCACTGATTGGATACATTACCTTTCCAGTCAAAACATTCCAATTCCAATATTGTCTACAACTTCACTAGGTAGGCAGGTATGAAGCATTAGGGGAAGGATTTTTGCATGAATACTAGTTATTATCTTTAAATTTCAGATGCAGGAATGGGGAAACAGAAGCTTTTCTCAGTGGTTCCGACTGTGAGAACGCCTTAAGTGGGTTCTTAGTATCCAAGGACATTTCATTTTACAGGGCTTTTAATGCGCTGGTTATGAATTTGTCCTGTTAGCTGAAGGGTTCGCCGGCTGCCGTAATTTGTCTGGTTTTAAAGCTGCTCTTGCATGAGAGTTATTTGATCTGAACGATCAAGGCTGCTGTGGAATGGAACCAGGCAGCACCATTGGACATTGGAGAACTGATGGACCCTTTAAAAGCACATGGGTATGGTTGTCCCCAGCTTATTCCTTTCCTGTTGAACACGTTCTTCGAGCCACCCTGGGATGTTTTGGCTCCTGGTAAACTGGATACCAACTCTGCAGACCGCATACAGGATGAAGTCCCTCCCTCAGTGGCTGCTGTGGGAGCTAGATGAAATCCTGTTTGCTCTATAAACCTGCTTGGATGTGCACCACTGGGAACGTCGTCTGCAGTTGCTGGCAAACGCGATATTACTACAACCATATGGGAACTATTTGGCCTGTTAGATGATTTTTAAAAAGGTTTTATATGGGAGACGTTGGCCTGGTATATGCTGTCCACTAATTGAAGTGGGCACCTTGCACCAATCCAAATGACCCTTATGATGTATGAGATCAAAGATAACCTTTAGAAAGCTATCCTAAGGTAGCTGTGGAGAGCAGCCTTCAGGCTTAATCTTGAAGGTATGTAAAGCAGCTTGTTTTACCAGAACATCACCTCCTATATTAACTAAATGAAAGGACAATCACACAGTAGTTATATAAAAATATGTATTAATTAATATACCACTCTCTAGTATCCTCTACACGAGGATAGAACACAAAGCACACAATACAAGAACAATAGAACAGTTGTAAGTAGCACAATACACAGTGGGCTCCTGGGAGAGACCAAACCATATACTAAAATAGTGGTATAACAATCACGACTTGAGTCAAGACAAGGTCTAGAGCACGTAGAATCGCTGGGACTCCAAGGAACTACCCAAGGTGAGTAGATAGAGACCCCACGGTCCCTATCTACTCACGGTGTGCTAAAATGACCGCGGGCTCCGTACAATTGTATGGGGAAGTCTCGGTTTCACTTTTAAAGTTTAAGGACCCTTCTTTTTTTTTTTTTATATAAATTTTTATTAGGCAACTTCATTACGTACAACATATACAAACCAAGGCTTCAATAAGAATCATATGCAATAATACAATACTACAAATAATAGTCTAAGTTTTTAGGTACCTCCCAAAGATAATGGTAAAAGAAAAAAGATGCAAAAGAATATATTTCAAGTAAGATCAGCAACAGAGACAACCCAAAATAATATATACAAACTAAAATAAACTAAAATCTGTTTTTCCAAGTGGTAATTGGCATCCAAATCAGAGCGCCCAGTTGTCTAGCCTTTTTGCCTTTAACTGTATATATTGCCATTTCTTGGTTTGCTATACCCAAAAAGCGAGTCATCCAAACTTGGAAATTAGGAGGATCTATGTCTTTCCATCTAGTGGCTAATATCAGTCTATATACTGCCATACCCAGAAAAAGACACATCTCTTCCTCCTTAGTATGATTCAAAGTATTGTCATGCCCGATCACAAATAAAGTAGGAGACATCTGTACTTTATGGCAAAAAACCTCTTCCCAAAAATCTGACATTTTAGTTTTAAGTATTGTCAATTTACTACACTCGGAAAACATGTGTATTAAATGTGCCGGGCCCATCCCACACCGCGGGCATTTATCGTCTGTTCGTTTGCCCCATGTGTACAGTTTTGCGGGTGTAAAATATAAATTATATACAGTCTTATAGAATTGTGCTTTAAGAGTTGTTGTAAGGAAAATCTTATCAGCGAGGGAAAGAATCTTATCTAAATCTACATTTGGATTATTCAATTTAGAAGCCCAGCATGTTTCAGTTCTTTCCATGTCATCTTGACATTGTTCCATCAATAGCCTATATATTGTACTTATACTGGAATTTTTCCCCCCTCTGTCAATATTTTCAAGAAGAGGAACAGACTTCAGCGAGATTTGTGCGGCCTTTGCGGATAGAATAGAGTTTATTTGGATATATTTAAAGAGATCAGAGGTCGGAATATTAAATTTAAGTTGAAGATTGAGGAATCTCGAGCTAGATGAGTCATCTAAGAAATCCCCCACTGATAATACCCCAAGAGCCTCCCATCTTTTAGCTATATCGTCATTGATTTGTGCAGAGAAAAGGGAAGAGTGCCATAAGGGTGTATATCTATTTAGTTTTGTAATACCACAATGTTTACAGATTTTTTTCCAAACAGTCCAAGCACTAACTATAATTTTAAATTTCACCTTCTTAAAGTAAGATGGTTCAATTTGTCGTAATAATAATCCTTTTGCATTCTCGCCAACAGCCAACTCATATATAGGTGGGATAAATATAGTTGCTGTACTATAGGGCCGAGGGCTAGCACTGAGTAGCGAGAACATCCCTTGGAGAAGGGATGTCCAGAGGTATAGAGTTATATTAGGGAGTCCTAGGCCCCCTCTTTGCTGTGGGAGAGATATAAATTTTGAGGATCTTCTGATCTTGCCATATCCCCAGATAAATTTAGAAATTAGGGTTTCAAAGATTTTAATGGTTTTATCCTCAGCTAAGATGGGTATCGCCCGAAATAAGTACAAGATCTTTGGAAAAATGTTCATTTTAACAAAATTAGTTCTTCCTATAATTGAAAGGTTAAGACTATTAACCCTCAGTAGCTCCTTTTTAATATTGGCTAACAAGGGGTCATAGTTGAGTTTGTTGATATTCTCCATCTGTGGGGATATGCAAACACCCAAGTATGTAGCGCTAGGTGTCTTTCGAGGGTCATTAAAAATTGTGTTTTTTGTGCATATAACAGCAGTTTTCCCAGTATTCAGAGAATATCCTGACATATCTCCAAAAGACCGAGTTGTTTTCTCGATTTCTACTAAAGCCTCATAGGGATCAGGTGTCACAATCGCCACATCATCAGCATAGGCCAATACCTTGGTTTCATAAATGCCTGTTTTGATTGGTGTTATAGCCACATTTGCAAGTAGTTTCTCAATCAAGGGGTTTATATATAGGGCAAATAGTATTGGGGAACAAGGACAACCCTGTCTTGTGCCCCTTTGAATTTTAAATTGTCTCGATTCTAAGCCCATCGTCTGAACTTTTGCTACCGGATCTCGATACATGGCTTGTATTGCTTTGATAAGCCCTGGCCCAAAATTATTAGAATCCATTATTGCCCAAAGATATCTCCAAGATACTCGATCAAAGGCCTTCTCGGCATCGAGGAGGATCATGGACATCTGGCCCCCCGTCACTGTCATGATATCAAATAATGAAATCACCCTGCGGGTATGATCCGTGGTTCCCTTATGAGGGATAAATCCATGTTGCCACGGGGAGACCAGATGTTCAACCACCCCCCTAAGCCGATTGGCCAAGACTTTTGCATAGATTTTTGTATCTGAGTTTATTAGCGAAATAGGACGATATGATGTAGGATGTATTGGCGCCTTGCCCTTCTTAAGAAATATCAATATATTAGTCTCTCTCCAAGACTCCGGGGTGGTTCCATTCGTCTGTATCCCTATACAGAGATCCAGAATATAAGGTAGAATTATTGATCCCAAGCTTTTATACAGATCTATAGGGATCTTATCGGGGCCCGCTGCCTTGCCGGGTGCAAGATCTTTTATCGCCATTTGTACCTCCTCCTGGGTAATGTCCTTTTCTAATTCTGCTCTGCTATTTGCATCGAGAATGTTGCTCGGGCCCCAATCACCTAGTCCCCCTTGTAATTTATCTGTCTCAAGAGAATCTTCATTTTTTATACAGATCTTGGTAATATCTCTTGAAGACATCTAATATTTTATCAGATTCCGTATAGGACGTGCCATTTGCGTGAATAATGTTAATTTTGTTAGATGAATGGTTTTGGCGGGTGCGAAGGGCCAGTTGTTTTCCAACCCTCTCCCCGTCTTCGTATAGTTTATTTCGATTAGATTGAAAAATTTCAGCGGCTTTTTGATTAAGTTTGCTATTAATCTCTGTTTTTAGAATTATTAGCTTACGCAGTGATTCTTGACTATTGTCTCCATTATTTATAGTATTATTTGTTCCTGCTCTGCTTTTGCTAAGTCCGACATTAGTTGCTGATCAACCAGGGCTGCCTTTTTCCTCAATTTGGCGACGTAACTCATAGTTTCGCCCCTGAGAGATGCCTTAAAGCCGTCCCAAACCATATTCCTTGTTGTACTGTATCGGTTACAATCGAAATATCCCTGTACCCAAATCTTGATATGTTCAATATATTCTTTACTTAGCAAGAGTTTTCTATCAAAGGTCCAATTAAATGGGGGTCTATAAATTTTATTCGAGTTAATAGTTAAAATGAGCATACTATGATCAGACAGTAGTTTAGGGCTTTTGTCAATTTCTACTCCAAGTGACAGCTCGCTGGCTAACCACATATAATCAATCCGCACATATTTGTTATGAGGACATGAAAAATAGGTGTAACCGGGATCTAGTTGATGTTTTAGAGCCCAAATATCTATTAAACCAAAACTTCCTTTGAGTTGAGAAAGCGCCCTGAAGACATTAGGTTTCCTACCTGTATAGGTTGTCATGTATTGATTATATGGTATTCCTTGATGATTAAAAGAAATATTAAAATCCCCACAAAATATCAACATCTTGGGCCATGTGGCCAGCTCAAGCTCTAACTCTTCAAATATTCGTGAATCGTCTAAATTAGGAGCATAGATCGAGCAAATTGTTATTCCCAAATCTAATTCAATTATAGCCCACCTCCCGAAATCGTCCACTAATTTACGTTTAGCCTGACCCAAAAACCCTCTAGCAAAAATCGCCACCCCGCCAGTTTTAGTAGTCTGAGTAGTATTTGCAAGCAGATTATATCCAGGTATTCTTAATAGATCCCTATCTTTCCATGTAATACGAGTCTCCTGAAAGCATAAGATATCGTAGGGTTTTTGTCTAACAAATTGGTATATGGTGGCTCTTTTACCCCTATCATTCAGCCCTGCCACATTCCAGGTACATATCCTTAACTTCCCCATAATGAACAAAGCTTATTTACAGAGGTACATTCTTCATAGCAATAAAAAAATATCAAGACCTTTATAACTTTGACAAAACATTGTACGTATGAGGTTGTCTTTTTTCTCCCTGCATATTCCCCCTTGACAGGCCCCATGCCGGCTCCCACCCCAAGAGCCGAACCCCACCCCCCCACCTCCCACCCCACACCCACAGATAGGCAATTAGACTCCATGAGAGTCTGTATGATGAAGTGCATTGTAAGACCAGTGCTGAAGTTTTGCCTTCGTATAAACCTTAGTATAAGCCATTGGCCAGTATAGAATTAAACATTTCTATTCTTAGTATTCAATATGACCAATTACACAACAATTTACTCAGATTATTATGAGAATCTTGAATAGTGAATAGTGAACAAGGACCAAAATCATAACTACTTTGATCATATACCATCCAAATATTCCTTGGCCTTGATTTCGGATGTGAAAAATTTAACTTCCCCCTTATTAATTATTTTGAGACGAGCAGGGTTGTTTAAGTAGGCCATCGCTTTTTTGTCCTGAAACGGTTTAATCATTTGACGTAGGCGCCACCTCCTTTCCACCGTAGCATGGCAGAAGTCTGGGCGCACAAAGTAGGAGAAATTACCACTAGTGCGTTTTGCCTCTGGTCTTACTTTATCAGAGATAGCCTGTCTCAGGAGGAAATTACCAAAATAGACCAAGATTGCTCGAGGATAACCCCCTGGACGTACAGGTTCCTTTTGGTACATGGGGACCCTATGTGCCCGCTGTATTTCGATATCCCAGCTCCAAGAAGAGAGTTCTGGCAGGGAGTCGCGAAATAGTCTAATGATAAAGGAGCGTACATCTTCTCCTTCTGACTTTTCCGGAACCCCCAGCACGCGGAGGTTGTTTCTGCGTAAGCGATTTTCGAAATCCTCTAGCTTCCATCTGACGTCAGAGAGCTCTGCTTCATGTGCCATCGTTATTTCATGATTACTAGCAATCGCTGTTTCATTTGCTACAGTGCGAGACTCTAACTCAGTTAAGCGGTTCCCAAATGTGGTTACTGTTTTGTTTAGTCTCCGTACAACCCCTTGCACTTTACGGAGAGTATTCTGTACCTTACGCCCATCGTTTGCTGTCTCTTCTCTGTGTGCTGCGATGGCTTGCAGAACAGTCTCCATTACTGTGTTTAGTGTCGCCGTTGATCCTGGAGGGATTTCCGTAGAGCTTGAGGGAGCCATTTGGAAAGGAGAGGGAGAGGGCACTGCGCCATCTGAAATATGCTCTGTCCGTTGCAGGGTAGGGTCCGTGGTAGGGGTATAATCCCATGCCAGATCGGCCGCCCCATGATGGCCTTTTTTTTTTCTTACAGTTTTCTGGGCTCCGTAGTCATCCTCGATGTCACTGCCAGTAGATATAGTACTTGTCGCAGATGAAGTTTGATAGTCGTCGGAGAATGAAAAAAAATCGCTGGGCTCCCTTTCTGCGTCCGTTTCAATAGCTCTTTTGTTAACCACCCCTGCAGTAGGGCCCATTTTATCCTTTAGGTTTCCGATAATATGGCCAGAGCTACCCGCCAGGGTGAGTGCACAAACTTGGGCTTGTTCCGTCGCAGTACTTCCTTCCACAAACAAATCTGTGTCTGATGACGCTAGCCCACCTTCCCCACTTTCCCCCTTACTCTTGATTACTACAGAGCTCAGGTATTGCAGGGTAGGTACAACAGAAACCTTTTGTGCCTGTTTTGTAGTGCTTGGGTTCAAATTAGTGAGTGATTCTGGAGCTATAATAATGGGGGGATCCTGAGAGAGTATATTTGTTTTAGGTAGATCCGTGGCGCCAGTATCAGCCTTTTTAGTAAGAACAGTAAGGGCAAGGCTGTCTGCACACGGGTCATTACCTGTATCTTGAAGCGCTTCACTAGCGTTCTGAGATGCTGCCTGGACGCTTCCAGCTATGCTCTGCCTCAGTTGACCTGGAAGCGGACCCGAAGCCCGGCGAAGGAGGAGGTCAGCCACGGACGGGACGCTCGTGATTCCTTTCCCCATCGGAGCTGCTCGTGATTGCTTCGTTTGAGCTTTCCCGGGAGCGCTGGGGTCCACCTCTGTCTCTCTTACGGATCGTCTTGCAGTCGAAGCTTCCTCGCGCTGTGTGCGTCTCGCAGCAGCCACCGCAGCGGCCCTGGCCCTGGCTGTAGCGGACGCGGCATTCTTGGGAGGCATAGTTGGATTCACTCGTCCGTCGGTGTCACTACCCACGAAGCGCTGCGAAGGCTGTCCCACGGCTGCTACGACTGCTACGGTTGCTCCGCTCTCCTCCTTCAGCGTCTTACCCTTCAAGAGCCAGCCGCGACAGAAGAGACGTACCACACACAGACCGATGAGTGTAGCATACGGCCTTAGGTAAGCTCCTGTACTCTTGGTTAGGCTGTGGTCTTGTAACGCATCTGATTCTGGTACCATTGGGGAATACTCGTCAGTGTACCGCCAATTCTGTAGTGGTTTAATTCAGTCGATCGCCTCTTGTTTAGGCAATAATGTTTCCATGTAACATCGCGCCTTCCTCCATACAGGGACTTTCTTTAGCAGATCTCGAAGATCGAAATCTGAGTCCAAGTCGGTAGAATTCGGCTCCGCTCCAGCACCGGTACTGATCTCTGCACTGCGGTCAGTCAACCGCCATCTTGCCGTTTAAGGACCCTTCTAGGAGGACTTTGAGCAAACCCTTTGGAACTTAAGAGGTTGGAGAGCCACCCCACCCATGGATACCATAGTACCTGAGTTATCATTCCCAGAGGAGCTGGGTCTATAGGCCTGGAGTGGTGTCGGAAACCGCCGTCGTTCTCAATGGAGGGCTGTGAAGAACTACTGCTGCCGTGAAGGTGAAAAGGGTCCGGTGGAATCCATGTCTTGATTCTGGAACGCAGAGGGTGCAGAGTCTGGGTCACTTCAGAGTGACCAGGGGCTCGGTAGACGAATGCCCACCGATGTCGGGTGCTTTATGTACGAAGAAGGGATGCTTGACTCTGCAGCCACAAGGACAAGGAGACATCAATGACAACCAGGAGTCAGATGTGAGCTGTGCCACAAAGGATGTCGAGCGCTGAGGGGCAGTGTCTGGCTGGAGCATCAAAAAACCTTGGCAAAAGCACACAGGAAGATCAAGCAGGTTACAGTGTGGACCAGTAAGGTATAGGGGACTCACTAAGCAATGGGGCATCAGGGTGTATCTGGAGCAACCAGGAAAGCCCAACAGAAATCAAGATGACCCTCAGGAGGGCCCACAGGACAAATGACCTGGAGTCACGAGGGGACCTTGAGCCAGATTGCAAAGTACCAGCCCATGGAGTACTCGGTGTGAGGAGGCTGGAGTTCTTTGGTGTAAATACTGCTCAGGGTCAGGACTACAAGGACTCCAATGCACAAGGTCAAGAATCACCTATAAGCATATGCACTTGCAAATGGACGCAGTGCACAGGGGTTTGGGTTATGTAGTCCCCACGAGGGACTGCATAACCCGAGCTGAGAGGGCAGATTCGCCTCAGGGACCTTCGAAAACCCACCTCCTGTGTTGCTGAAATCTTCAGAGTCTGCAGGAGCTCAGGTGCAGCAGACCAGTCAGTTGCATTACAGTGCCTGCAAACGCAGGGGAGTGACCCCTTCACTCCAAGGGACTTTTATCAGTTGTCCTTAGTGCACCACAGGTCCTGCACGGAGCCAGTATGGAGCAAGGGCACAGACAAAGCTTTGGATGGATGAGGGAGACAAAGTCGGGCCCAGTTGAAGTCCAGCAAAGTCCAGAGTGTCCAGACGGTCGAAGGTCAGTGATTTCTTCTTGTAGAATCTTGTCCACGTAAAATCTAAAGTCTTACAGCCAGGTAAGCCCTTTGGTACCCACTGGACGAGGTTGGACGGAGGGGTGGTTACACCCATGTCCTTTGTCCAGTTTTGTACCAGAGCAGGAGCCAATGGCTCCCAGAGCTGGTTTGAGCTGGACTATGCACAGGGACACCAAATGTGCACCCAGTGCAGAATTTCAGGCACTCTCAGAGTGCACCCACCCAGCCCCAATACGCTAAACCCTGTCTGGGAGGTGGTAACACCTCCCTATGACAGGATGCCTATTGTGCTGCCTTTCTCTGGTCGGGCTTGGCTCAGCAGCAGGAGGGCAGAAATGTGTCTCTGGTCGGCAGCATCCATTTTGTGCTGACCGTGTCGAGAAGGCTGGCACCAGATAGACTAGTGACCCCATGAAGCTCGCTTCAGAAGGGTGGAAACATACCTCCCACACCGGTTACCGGTGTGGAGGTATGATTCCAAATTGTTTGATACCAATCACAATATATTCCTATGCCGCTGTTTATAGTAAGTACAATGACCTCTGCCTTTAAATTGTGGCCTTGCACGCTTGTGCCTTGCCTTAATCAGATTCATTGGCTCTGAGTGCCGCATGTGAACAACACAGCTGTTCTTCGAGGATCTGACGATTGATCTCAGCTCCCATAGTAAGTTTCCCTTTACTCCCACGCTGCCCACTATTTAATCTCGCTATCAGAGAACCCACGCACCTGGGTAACATATATATATTTAAAATTATTCACCATTTATTTCCCAGTCTCTACCACGCAAAACGTGATGACTATTGCAGCGTCCAGCCGGCGCTTGCCTCTTTTGATGCTGATTTACAGCGTTAATAAAGCCATAGCAAGTCCGTCTTAATTTTGACTTGCGTTACGATCACGCTCTTCACCTGTGGGCTCTTAGTATTCCTTCCCACATCCGACCGCACCTGTTCACCACTGCCAAGCAGGTGCAACTCCTCCATCTCTCCCCGTTTTAACACAAACAATTGCACTCCCTTTCTGCACAACTAATAATTCAATAGCGCTTAGTTCTATATTCCTTTTTAGCTGGACTTAGATCCTTGTGCCACTGAACAGTCCCTGCCCTCACTTCTGGTACTCCTACCATTAATTTTGACTATGTGGCACCAACCTAAGGGTGGGCGTAGTTCGCGAAGTAGCACTTCGCGAAGCTACGCAAAGTGAAGTTCGCACTACGCGAGCTACGCGTAGCACTTCGCGAACTGCGAAGTAACATGTTCGCACTGTGCAAGATGTTGTTTTCAATGATTGCACAGTGCGGACAAGCAACCGGCACTGTGCAATCATTGAAAATGGCATCTTGCACAGTGCGAGCTGTAGTTTTCTGCTGCTCGAGTAGATTTTTCCTCGAGCTGCAGCTTTCTCAACGCGAACTGGTAGTTTCTCATCGCGAGCGGTCGCGAGCATACGCGACCCCTCGCAATGAGAAACCTGACCTTCTCGCGTTGGGAATCTCGCCGGGAGGTTTATTTTCCATGCTCGCGATCGCGAACAAGGAAAAAGTCTCGCCAGGATGTCATTTTGCTTGCTCGCGGTCGCCAACTTGACGTTGAGGACCGCGAGCAAGCAAAAAATGACCGCAGCACTACGCAACACTACGCTACGCGTGTTCGCACTGTGCTACGTGCAGTTCGCGTAGTGCAAAGTAGCGCGAACTTCGCAAACTACGCGAGCGTAGCGTAGTGCTTCGCCCAGGCCTACACCAACCTATCTTTCCCTTTTGTACTCCTTTGTAAATTAATTCATTCCCTCGGTTCCTTTTATTCCTGAATAAATCTGAAATAGGAACTATGCAGTAATAACCTAATGGAAGCCCCATATAACTATAATGTATGTACTATACTCTGGGATCCAACTATGTTGTATTCATTACGTCTCCTTTTTTTCTCTCCTCTCCCTTACCAATGTTTAGATTCAGCTTGCTCACCTATTTGTCCTGAAGATGATCTTGAATAGTTGAGATCGAAATGCCCTCGACCCCCTACAACATGAACTCCTCCCACTCTGTAAAAGTTTTCTGAGGAGCTTCTAATATTGCTGTCAATGTGATGTCTTTATTGTAATATCACCATCACTTTTTCATGTCACGCTTATTGTCACTTATTGTGTGAACACCTGAATACTATTGTTTTGGAAATAAATAAATATCGGTGATATATTGATCTAAATGTCCCTCAGTATATTACTCATCGCTCCCTTAAATAATTAACTTCCTACTCGCAAACGTAGTGGCCCCCACAGGTTCACTTTCTGAATGGACCGTCTGGCCATACCAGAACCATTGTTCTTCTAAAATACGTTACCACCCCAGGTTCACATATTGGGGTACCCTTGTTTTTCTATATTAGCTGTTTTAGAGATAGCATTTACAGTGAGGTTATAATGCACCTCTACCTATATGTCTGGCTGAGTCACAGACAAACCGGGAAAATGGTATCCGAAGGCTGCAGAGAGGCTCTGCTCATGCAGGGGCACCATCTCACTAAAAACCCAGCACCCTGCCTTCAGGATTGATAAGGCCTGCTATAGTGTAGTGACATATAGATATAGTGAACCTATGTCTAAAATAGGTGGTGCAAGCACCAGCTTACACAGGTTACAGTAGCAGACCTGTAGTTCCATTTTGCAGGGCCTCTCATGGGTGGCATATTACATGCTTCAGCCCATGGGAGGCCTCTGAGGTACCTATGCCCTGGGTACATGGGTACCATATACTAGGGACTTACAAGGGTACCCCAATATCCAATCTGGAGTGTACCAAAGTATATGAATAAGAATTTAAAGAGGAAAGCAGATAGACTGGGGCCCTGATTAGCGGGATCCCAGTCAGACTTGTCAAAAACAGTGCAACATCAAGCAAGAAGTGGGGCTAGCCATAAGAAGCAGATCCTACTTTCCTATACAACCCCCCCAAACAAAAGAAAGGACATGAGACTACACTTGACCAGTTGAGTCTTCTTTCTTTAAGTGGAATTATCTGGAGAGTCCATCTGAATTGACATGGTTACTTCCAGGTCTAAGTTCCACTGTATAGTCCATCCCCTGTAGAGAAATGGGCCATCTCAAATCTTTGGGGTTTTTCATCCTTCATCGGTTATAGGCATAAGAGGGGCTTATGGTGTGTATGAAAAATGAAGTGAGTGCCAAACATGTATGGCCTGAGCTTTTTCAGAGCCCAAACCACAGCACAGGCTTCCCTCTCACTAGCTGACCAACATTTCTCTCTGGGGGTCAGCCTTCTGTTTATAAAAGCTACTGGATGATCCTGACCCTCTTTATTCAGTTGTGATAACTCAACCCCTACCCCCAACTCAGATGCATCAGTTGGAACAATGAATTCTTTGGAATAGCCAGGACTTTGCAGAATGGAAGCAGTGCACATAGCCTGCTTTAGGTCATCAAATGCCTTTTGACAGCTAACTGTCCACTGAACCTTCTTAGGCATGCTCTTAGAGGTCAGATCATTCAAGGGGGTCACTATATATCCATATCCCTTGACAAACCTCATCTAATACCCAGTCAGGCCCAAGAAAGCTCTGACCTGAGTCTGCGTAGTTGGAGCAACTCAGTCCATGATGGTCTGGATTTTGCTCTGCAATGGTTGAACCTGGCCCCCACCCACAAGGTGGCCCAGGTACACAACCTTACTCTGCCCTATCTGGCCCTTGGTGGCCTTGATAGTGAGGCCTGCCTTTTGCAGGGCCTCAAGAACATTTCTTATGTAAACCAGGTAATACTCCCAGGTGAAACTAAAGACAGCAATATCATCAAGATAAGCTGCACTGTAGTCTTCCAGGCCTGCGAGAACTTTATTCACCAACCTTTGAAATGTGGCAGGTGCATTCTTCGAGCCAAAGAGCATCACAATAAATGGGTTATGCCCACTAGGGGTTGAAAATGCTGTTTTGGGTTTGGCATCCTCAGCTAGTCTGATTTGCCAATATCCCGCAGTGAGGTCAAATGTACTCAAGAACTTGGCTGAGGCCATGACTGCCCTAGGAATAGGGTGAGCATCAGTCCTAGTGGCTGCATTGAGTACCCTGTAGTCTACACAAAACCTAATTTCTCTTTTACCACCCTGGGTATGAAGTTTGGGTACCAGGACTGCTGGAATAGCCCAAGGGCTATCTGAGGGTTCATTACACCCATTTCCAGCATCTTTTGGACATCAGTCCTGATGCAGTCCTTGACATGGTCAGGTTGCCTGTAAATCCTATTTTTAACAGGCAGACTTTCACCTGTGTCCACTTCATGGGTACACCAAGTGGTCTCACTAGGAGTTAATCAATCAATCAATCAATCAATCAATCAATCAGTGGTTTGTAGAGCGCTCTACTCACCCGTGAGGGTCTCAAGGCACTGGGGGGTGAAGGAGCTCCGGGTCAGTCGAAGAGCCAGGTCTTGAGGTCCTTCCTGAACATGTGGAGGGTTGGGGAGCGTCTGATGTTGACCGGGAGCTCGTTCCAGGTTTTGGCTGCGATGTAGGAGAAAGCTCTCCCGCCCTTTCTGCTTCTGTGGATGCGGGGGATCTCTGCCAGGGCTCAGTCGGCGGAGCGGAGGTTCCTCTTGGGTGCGCCGAAACATACTCGGTCGTTGAGGTATTGGGTGATGAAGGTTCTTTTGGTGTCCCTTATACGCTGGTGGTAGTCCTTCATGGTGATCCTGTGGTTGTTTCATGCTTCCGTGGTCTTCTGGTTCCGCCAGGTTTTCTCCAGACATCTGCAGGTGTGTCTGGCTTCTTGGAGTTCGGTGGTGAACCAGGAGGCCTTTGGCGGGCGTTGCTTGGTGGTGGGTTGGAGGGGTGCCAGCTTGTCGGCGCAGCAGGAGACCCAGTGTTGGAATTCCCTGGCCACGGAGTTGGTGTCAGTGATGGCCTTGGGGGGGTTTTGGAGGAGGGTGGAGTTCAGGTGTTCCTCTTTGACCTTACTTCAGTTCCGTCGAGGCGGTCGCGGGGCGGGTTTGGGTACGGTGGTGGTGTTGAAAGTGAAATGGATGCAGTGGTGGTCTGTCCAGATAGGCTGGGTGGTGTGGCTGAAACGGATGTTTGATCCTTCTGCGAAGATGGAGTCGAGGGTGTGCCCTGCCTTGTGGGTGGGAGTGCTGACGAGCTGTTTCAGTCCTAGGTTGGCAAGGTTCTCGAGGAGAGCAGTGGAATCGGGATCCTGGCTGTTCTCGAGGTGGAAGTTCAGGTCCCCGAGCAGGATGTATTCAGTGAAGGTGAGGGCGTGGGAAGCGGCGAGCTAGGCGATGGTGGTTGCCAGTTGGGGGCGGGGTCCTGGCAGTCTGTCAATGAGTATATCGCATAGCATGTTCCTGGGGCTGGTCTGGATCTGGAAATGGAGGTGTTCCGTGTTGGAGTGTGGGTCACTCGTGCTGGATGTGGAGAGTCGGAAGGGGGTCTTGGGTGCGATGGCGAGTCCTCCTCCGGGCTGTGTGGGCGGTCCTTTCTCTGGATCTTGTAGCCGTCGGGGATAGCTGTGGCGATGTCAGGGCCGGAGGTGGCCTTGGTCCTGGTTTCTGTGAAGAAGGCGACATTGGGCGAGAGGGTGTCGATCAGGTCCCAGATCTCTACGGCGGGTCGAAGTAGGGAGTGCACGTTGAGAAGGATGCAGTTCAGGGTTTCCGTGCAGTAGGTGGTCCTTCAGTGGCAGTGGGCGTCGTGTCAACGGTGAAAGAACTGAGGCAGTGTCCGCACGAGAACTGCCTGTGAGTCGTGCTGGGTGTTGATCTTACGCAGTCTGCGAGGCCTCCGGGGTTGAGGGCGATGAGTCGTAGCGTATCGTTCCTGGCACTGGTCACGGTCAGGTCGCGAACGGGCACCGAAGGGCTTGCCTTAGGCTCGCCAGCGGCATGACCGCACAGCGGTTGCCATTATGTAGGGAAGGGGGGGTGGGAGTAGAGGAGGAGGCGGGAGTGGGGCTGGGTCAGGGGGTGGGGTTAGAGTTAGAGGAGGACCGGCAGAAGCAGGAAGCGCTGAGGCACTATCAAGTCTTATAACCTGTAGTGCCCCTTAGAAGGCACACGAATACCGTGAATATGGTGATGCCCCTGAAATAGAAAACAGTCAAAATACATACCCAATAATGCTAAAGGAATCACAAGACCTAAGGCAGAGTCGGGCACGAGGCTTGAACCCTGCTTGAGAAGGACTGCGGGCGAGAATCGGCTGGCAGAGCTGCCGGGGAGAGTGCTGCTTGGACCGGAGGAGTCAGGGAAAACATATGTCTGTACTGATTGAGGACCATCCTGCAATCAGTCTGTTTCTGCTCAGCGAGGCTGCCTGCCAAGACTACACCATCAACTGAGCCATCATCAGGGTTCTGTGAGAGGAGGTCAGGGAGTGGGTCACTCTCTTCTTCCTGTCCCTTATCAGTAGCCATAAGCAAGCTCATGTCTGCCCTGTCAACATTTGACTTGAGCCTGTTCACATGGAGCACCCTCTGGGGGCTCCTGGGAGTTCCAAGGTCCACCAGGTAGGTGACCTCTCCCTTTTGCTCATGAATGGTATGGGGTCCACTCCATTTCTCCTGGAGAGCTGCTGGGGCCACAAGCTCCAACACCCATACCTTCTGTTCTGGCTGGTAGACAGTCATTACAGCCTTTTGGTCATGCCAAGCTTTCGGCAATTCTTGGTTAGCCTCAAGGTTTTTACTTGCCTTCTTCATATACTCAGCCATCATAGAGCGGAGACCAGGTAGTTTGAGAGGTAACTCCCAACCCTCCTTCACTAAACAGAAGGGACCCCTAACGGGATGTCCAAACAGAAGTTCAAAAGGGCTGTAGCCAATCCCCTTCTGAGGAACCTCTCTGTAGGCAAAGAGAAGGCAGGGCAACAGGACATCCCATTTTCACATAGGCTTTTCTGGGAGGCCCATGATCATGCCCCTAAGGGTTTTGTTGAACCTTTCAACTAACCCATTGCATTGTGGGTGATAAGATGTGGTAAATTTGTAATTTACTCCACACTCCTTCCACATAGCAGTGATATAACTAGACATGACGTTTGCAACTCTGTCAGTTAAGAGCTCCTTAGGAAAACCCACTCCGGAAAGAATTCCAAGGGGGGCCCTGGCCACCACAGGAGCTGTGGTGGTTCTAAGGGGTATTGCTTCTGGGTACCTAGTGGCATGGTCCACCACCACTAGAATATATCTGTGCCCAGATGCTGTTGGAGGATCCATGGGACCAATTATGTCATTCCCAACCCTCTCAAAGGAAGTGGTATCAGGGGGGCCTTTGTGGTACCACCAGCCTTACCACTGGCTTGACAGGTGGTACAGGAGCGACAAAACTCCTTTGTGCCCTCTGACATATGAGGCCAGTGAAAGTGAGGGACAGGCCTGTCCCAAGTCTTACTTTGGCCTAGGTGTCCAGCTAAATGGTGCCAGTGTCAGTAGGAAACCCCTAAACCTCAGAGGTATGACCAACCTCCTGGTGGCACCAGGCTTGGGGTCTCTACCCTCTGAATAAAGGAGTCCTTCATCCCAGTAGATCTTGTGGGACACACTGGCACTCCCAGCAGCCTCAGCAGCAGCTTGCTGTCTGAGGCGGTCAAGAGAGGGGCAGCTGTGCTGTTCCTGACTCAGATAAGCCCTGGTAGGGCCCTCTGACCCAAATAACTCAACCTGATCAGGTTCAGGTTCCTCTGAGACAGTTCCCTCACAAGGACTGGGATCATCTTCCTCAGGAGACTGATCCTCACTCTGAGTCTGAGGGGAAGACACTGCCTTACCCCTGCCACTCCTTCTCTTGGAAGGCACCTGGCCCATTTTTCCAGGATCCAGGGCCTGTTCAGTTGAAGACAGTTTGGCATGTGACCTAGTCACAGCAAACACATCTGCAGAGATGCCCAACATTGCTGCATGTGTCCTGATTACCACTTCAGCCCAGGCTGAAGTTTCCAAATCATTGCCCAACAAGCATTCCACAGGGAGTTCTGAGCTAACTACAACCTTCTTAGGGTCAGTTACCCCTCCCCAGCTGAAATTAACAACTGCTAAGAAATGATCTGTCCTGACATCGTTAGCATTTGTCAATTGGTACATTTTGCCGAGTATGATCTGGTTAGGGTCCACAAGATCTTTTGTCACCATTGTGACACTTGCTCCTGTGTCCCTATATGCCATGGCCTCCTTACCATTGATTAAAGGCTGTTGTCTGTATTTGCCCAGATTACTGAGGCTCACAAATAGGGAGGCAATATCTATGTCTCTATCACATACAAGGACAGCCTGAGCTGGAGTTAGGCCAGAACCCATCTCAGATCCCAGGGTTAGCCCTACTATACCCTTCTTCCCTGTACCGCTGCCTTGAGCTGAACTAGGGGGAACAGTTGCCTTAGGGGCAGTGATGGTGGTAGGAGGATCCTTGGCTCCACTAAACAATTGGCATCCCTTGTCCAATGGATTTTCTCCTTACACAGGAAGCACCAAGGTTTATTTTTGCCTTTACCTTTGTTAGACTGTGAATCCCCTCCAGATGCAGGTTTTTGGGGCCCTGATGAAGACTTCTGGTCTTTACTATTTTCCCCACCCTTATCTGAAGGTTTAGCATCTTGCTTTTTCTGGTAACCACCTGAGGTCTGGTTTTTCTACTTCACCCTGGTTCCGAACCAACTATCTGCCTTCTTTCCTGATTCTTGGGGAGAAGTCAGATCAGAGTCAACCAGGTACTGATGCAACAACTGATTTTGGGAATTATTAAGGATCTGCTCCCTCATAATCAAATTAGACAATCCCTTGAAATCATTCACTTTGCTGCTAAGTAACCAGCCTTCCAGAGCCTTAGTAGCACAATCTACAAAGTCTACCCAGTCTTGAGTCTGTGTCTTCTGGGTGTCTCTGAACTTAATCCTGTACAGTTCAGTGGTTAAGCCAAACCCATCAATGAGAGCACTCTTCAGGACTGAATATTTGTCAGCATCCTCTTCTCTAACCGTGAGGAGCATATCTCTACCTTTGTCAACAAAGGAGAGCCACAAGATAGCTACCCACTGCTCTTGAGGGACCCTCTGTACCTTACAGGCTCTCTCTAAAGCAATTATCCATTTGTGTATGTCATCCCTACCATGGTAGAGAGGAACTATTTTGCTCTGGTTTATATGGTCATAAGTATACTCCTTAACCCTAGGGACACTTTTGCTGCCACCATGGGACTTGAGTCCCAATTTCTTTCTAGCCTTCTGGAGTTCTAAGGATTCCCTATCTAGAGCCAATTGTTCTTACCTGAGTCTAAGCTTGACTTTCTCAAGCTCTAGAAATTGGGACTGTTTTTCATAAGAATTCTCTCTCTTATGAGATATGGAGGCCCCTATAGAATGTCCTGAATTGTCAGATTCTGCAGAGGGAGATCTAGATCTCCTTGGTAAACTCTGCACTCTCCCAGGAGGAGTAAAGAGAGGGCCACTGGGGCCACTGGGGCCTTCTAAACCCTCTTCCTGAACATCTAAATTGTCGAGGGGGAATCATTTTGATCCTCCTGGCCAGGGTTTGAGTCTAGGTCAAAAAATGTTTCATAGTCAACCAATCAATCAGGGGTTTAAAAAGCGCGCTCTCGTGAGGGTCTCACTGTGCCCGGAGGGGGGGGGGGTTGGGGATGAGGTCAGGGTGGGTAGGATTCTGAGGGCAGGGGGCTACCAGGAGCTGTCCCATGCAGTGGGTGAGGGTCCGAGGACAAGGACCTCTGTCTTCTCTGAGTTCAGTATTGGGCAGCTGTCGCTCATCCAAGCTGCATCGTCTTTCATTCCTTCTTTGAAGCTTAGTCTGGTGTCTTCGGGGTTCTTCGTGAGAGAGAGGATGAGCTGAGTATTGTCGGTGTAAGATACTATGCGGAGCCTATGCTGTCTGACGATGGCAGTGAGGGGGGCGATGTAGACTTTGAAGAGCGTGTAGCTGAGCGAGGATCCATGGGGTGCTCCACAGTTGATCTCTGTAGGTTCGTAGAGGAGGAGGGGAGTCTGATCCTTTGGGTTCTGCCTGAGAGAAAGGAGCCAATCCAGTCAAGGGGGTTCCTTGTATACCGGCGTCGTGGAGTCTGGCAGTGAGAGTGCGGTGTAAGATGGTGTTTAAGGCTGCAGAGGGGTCTAGTAGGATAAGGGCCGCAGTGTGGCCCTGGTCGAGTAGCATGTGGATGTCATCGGTAGCAGCGAGGAGGGCAGTCTTGGTGCTGTAGTTGCTGCGGAATCCGGACTGGGAGGAGTCGAGGATGTCGTTCTCTTTGATGAAGGTGGTCAGCTGGGCATTGATGAATCTCTTGATGGCTTTGGCAGCAATGGGAAGGAGAAAGATAGGCCAGTCATTTTTCAGGTCTGTCAGGTCGGCCGATGGTTTTTGAGGAGGGGCTTGACCTCTGCCCGCTTCCAGTCATAGGGGAACATTCCAGATTCGAGGGAGGCGTTGATGGTCCAGCCTAGTTTGGGTGCTATGGCAGTGGTGGCTCTGTGGTTGATGTGCAGTGGGCAGGGGGCAGTGGGGGTTCCTGAGTGGGTGTTCTTCATGGTCATGGTGGTGTCTTCAGTGGTGGTGGGTTTCCAGGCAATGATGGTCGGCTGGTTGTCAGTGCTGGAGAGGGGGGTGGTATCTGGAGTCTGTTTGCTGAAGTTGTCATTAAGGGCCTTGATTTTCAGGTGGAAGTAGGAGCTGAACTTGTTGCAGAGGTCTTGAGATGGTGAGACATCTGTGGCTTCGCTGGGGGGTTTGGTGAACTGCTGTATGACATTGAAGAGTTCTTTTGCGTTACTTGCGCTGGTGTGGATTTTGTTCTTGATAAAGGTCCGCTTTGTGGCACTTATGCACAGGTGGTATTCATTCATGACATTCCTGTACTTGCTCTGGTCTTCAGAGGTTTTCCTGTTCTGCCAGAGTTTCTCGAGGCGTCTTCAGGAGCGCCTGGCTTCTTGGAGGTCGGTGGTGAACCAGGCAGCCTTCAGGGTGCGTTGTTTTACTCGGTGTTTGAGGGGTACAAGCTTGTCAGCGCAGACGGCGATACAGTGGTATAGTTCTTTGCGGTGGAGTTGACGTTGGTCGTGGTGGAGGGGGGTCGAGGAGGAGGGTGGGGTTGAGGTGTTCTTCAGTAATCTTGCTCCAGTTCCTTCATGGTAGATGGCAGGCGAATTTGGGTGCGGTGGTGGTGGTGAAATGTATGCAGTGGTGATCTGTCCAGAGGGGCTGTGTGGTGTGGCTGAAGTGGATGTTTGTCCCTCCTGCAAAGATGGGGTCGAGGGTGTGTCCGGCTTTGTGGGTGGGGGTGGTGACAAGCTGCTTCAGTCCGAGGTTGGCGAGGTTGTCGAAGAGGATGGTGGAGTCGGGGTCACTCCAGTTGTCGAGGTGGAGGTTCAGGTCTCTGATGAGAATATAGTTTGTGGAGGCAATGGCATGGGGTGCGACAAGATCGGCAATGGTGGTGGTGGAAGAGGAGCCAGGGTCAGGGGTCTGTAGATGAGGGTTCTGTGCAGTGTAGTTCCTGGGCTGGTTTGGATCTAGAAGTGGAGGTGCTCTGTGTTGAAGAGGGGGTCGCTTGTGTTGGAGGTGGAGAGTCAGAGGGAGCTCTTGTGTATCCATTGGGGATGACGGTGGCGATGTTAGGGGCGGAGGTGGTGTTGGTCCATGTTTCTATGCAGAAGGCGACATCTGGCGAGAGGGTGCCGCGCAGGTCCCAGATCTCTGTGGCATGTATGTGGAGGGAGCGCACGTTGAGGAGGATACACGTTAGTGCTTCAGTGGTGCTGGAGTCCTGGGTGGGTTCAGCGGTGGGGAAAGTTGATGGTGAAGGATTGTCAGCAGTGTAGGCAGAAGAACTGGCCATGGGTTGTGATGGGCATCAATCTCTGGCAGTTGTTGTTCCTTCTGGGGTTGAGTACGAGGAGGGTGGCATAGTTGTAGCGGTGGGTGGTCGTAGATACAGGTTTCCTGGTGCAGACTGTCGTCGGGTCGCAGACGGGCTTGTCTTTGGTACGCCAGTGGCACACCAGCGGCGCAGCCGTGCAGTGGCCACCATTAAGTGGGGGAGAGGGGAGGGAAGCTCAGCTAGGAGGCGGAAATCGAGAACCTGCAGGGGGGGAGGAGCTGCAGGGGCAGCAGGAAGGTCACAATGGCAGAAAACTGGCACAATGGAGACAGAAGAAGAGAAAAAGGCACAAAGGCAGACACGGGCACAAGTAAGACAGAAAGCACAGAAAGGGGCACAAAGACAGACACGGTTGCAAGAGAGACAGAAAAGAAATACTATAAAACAGCAAAGTGGCACAAAGACAGACATGGACACACAGACAGACAGCAAAGTGGCACAAAGAAAGACAGTGCCCAGAGCACAGAACACACTTAGGAGTGGAGCTGCGGGTGGAGAGCAGGTCCCTGACCAGGAGGTCAGAGGTCTTGCTCACACTCCCTTGTAGTGGCCGCCATTAAGTAGGGGCGAGGGGCGGGAAGCACAGCTGGGAGGCGGAGGCAGGAACCGGCAGGGGGGAGGGGCCGCAGGGGCAGCAGCATCGGGAAGGCCACAGGGGCAGAAAACAGGCACAACTGAGACAGAACACAAAAAAGCACAAGGCAGACACAGGCACAAAAGAGACAGAAAACACAGAAAGGGGCACAAAAATACAGACATGGGCACAAGAGAGACAGAAAGAAATGCAAATAAATGGCAAAGTGGCACAAAGATAGACACAAGCACACAGAGAGCAAAGTGGCACAAAGACAGACAGAGACAACAGCGGCCAGCAGAAGGCTAAGGCTCTCCCACTGGACCACCAGGGATGAGGCACAGGCAGGAGCCTGCGGGTGGCAGAGGGCCTCAACACCTACCTGGGCAGCAGTGCGCAGAGCACTCAGCACACTTAGGAGCGGAGCTGCGTGGGGAGAGCAGGTCCCTGACCAGGAGGTCAGAGCTCTTGCTCACACACCCTTGCAGTGGCAGCCATTAAGTAGGGGAGGGGGAGGGAAGCACACCTGGTAGGCAGGAAGCAGGAACCAGCAGGGGAGGAGGGGCCGTGGGGCAGCAGCAGCGGGAAGGGCACAGGGGCAGAAAACAGGCACAGCTGAGACAGAACACAAAAAAGCACAAGGCAGACACAGGCACAAAAGAGACAGAAAACAAAGAAAGAGGTACATAGACAGACAGGGGCGCAAGAGAGACAGAATTAAATATAATAAAACGGCAAAGTGGAGCAAAGACAGACACAGGCACACAAACAGACAGCAAAGTTGCAGAAAGACAGACAGAGAGAACAGCGGCCAGCATAGGAGCAGGGCTTTCCCACTGAAATTCCAGGGACGAGGCACAGGCAGGAGCCTGCGGGTGGCGGAGGGCCTCAACACCTACCTGAGCAGCAGCGCCAGGAGCACAGAGCACACAAAGGAGCAGAGCTGCGGGTGGAGAGCAGTGTGGTATATGCTGTCCACTAGTCATAGTGGGCACCTTGCACCGGTCCAAACAGCCCCTTATTGATGATAGGTTGAAGACAACCTTATTTGAAAGCTATCCTAGTGGTAGCTATGGAGAGCAGCCTTCAAGCTAAGTCTTGAAGGAATGTAAAGCAGCATGTTTTATCAGTGTATAATCTCTTGAGTGGCTAAATGAAAGGAGACCATACCAGGTATATATATACAATATATGTATTTATTCCTAAACACACCCTACTAGTCTCTTTATGAGGCTAGAGGTAAAACCACATATGTTACCCTTGAAATATATCACAGTAAATCAGCACAATATACGATAGGCCCTAGGGGTGAACCAAACCATATATTAAGACAGTGGTATAAGAACCACGACTTGACTGTACACAAGGCCTAGAGCCTGTAGAATCGCTAGGGACCCCAAGGAACCAACCACGGTAGTGATACAGGGGACCAACGGGGGCCGTGTGCAGTGTGAGAACACAGCCGAGAGCTCCCGTTAGCTTCTATGGGGAAAGTCGCAGTTAGAATTTTAGAGTTTAAGAACACTTAGGAGTGGACTAGGAACAAACCCTTTTGGACTTAGATGGGTCTAGGGCCAACACCCACAGGAGCACCGGAGTACTCATGTTACCTCACCCAGGGAAGCCGGGTGCATAGGTGTCAAATGGTGTCGGGTCTCTTTGTTGTTTTCAATGGCAGGAGACTGAAAAGTGCTGATGCCGTGAAGGGGAGAAGTGTCTGAAGACATCCAAGCCTGGATCGAAGATGTGAAGAACCTGAAAGCAGAGGAGACAGAGTCTGGGTCACTTGCCTGTGACCAGGGGAACAATAGACGAATGCCCATCGATGTTGGGTGCTTCAGGTGCGAACTGGGGAAGCTTGACTCTTCAGGCATGAGGACCAGGAAGTGTCGAGGACGAAGAGGAGCTGGATTCGAGGTGTCCCACAAAGGATGTCGAGTGCTGCAGCATCGGTGCCTGGATTGGACACAACAAGCATTGGCAACAGCAACCTACGCAGGAAGAGAAAAGATGCTTAGGTGTGGACCAGCAAGGTCCTGGGGACTCCCCAAGTGATGGAGAGTCAGGGCACGTCTAGAGCAACGAGGGAAGCCCAATTGAAGTAAGGGTTTCCTTCACAGGGACCCACCAGTCAACGGACCAGGGATCGCAAAGGTACCTCGAGCAAAAGCACAAAAATCGGGCTCAGAGCACACTCATGAAGTGTAGGCCAGCAATCTTCGGTGCAAAAGGTGCTCGGGGTCTGGGCTACAAGTAACCCAATGCCCAGCCTCAAAGGATGTCGAGAAGCTGATGCACTTGCAAATGTGCACGGTGTCCAGGGGTTCTGGTTCCACGGCACCCACGAGAGCTACGGGTCTCAGCTTTGCTGGGGCTCGGGTTAGCCTCTGGGAAGTCTGGAAACCCACCTCCTGTGTTGCAAATTCTTCGGCGTCCGGCGGGAGCTTCGGAGATGCAGACCGGACAGATGTGTCAGAGGAGTAACTCCTTTACTCCAAGGGAGATTCTTGAGTCGTCTAGTTGTGTAGATCGTCAAAGTTCTGGGATTTCTGTAGCAGAGTTTTGTCCAGGTGTAATCTAAAGTCTTCTAGCCAGGGGTTCCTTTCTTATACCCAAGGAAGGGGTTGAACATACTCTGGGGACCCACTTATGGGAGGGTCAGGAAAGAGGGGTGGCTACACCCATTTCCTTTGTCCAGTTTCGTGCCAGAGCAGGGGCTGGTAGCCCCTGCAACTGGTTTGAGCTGGACTATGCACAGTGACACCAAATGGACCCCCCAGTGCAGACTTCCAAGCACTCCCATCCAGCCCTAATCCACTAAGGCCTGTCTGGGGGGTGGTAACACCTCCCTGTGACAGGAAACCTATTGTTCGGGCCTCCCCTGCTGGAGTTTCGGTCAGAAGCAGGAGGCCAGACCCGTGTCTGTGGCTGGCAGCATCCATTTTGTGATGCTAGGGCTCTGTTAGCTGGTACCAGGTATACCGGTGCTGTCATGTCTCTCCCTCTAGAAGGGTGAAATCATGCTCCCACACCAGTTACTGGTGTGAGGGAATGATTCCAAGGTGTTTGACACCAAACACAACATGTTTCCGTGCAGCCAGTCCAAAGTTAGCATTTACCGTTTGGTTTTATTGCACTTATATGGTCAAGCTGCATCACAGACAACCCTGGAGAAGAAATTCCAAAGGCTGCAGAGGGGCTCTGCTCATGCATGGGCACCCTCTCACACAAAACCAAGCACCCTGTCTTCAGGATTGATAAGGCCTGCCATAGGGGTGTCTGATAGGTTTATCTTTGCAGTGATAGGTGAGATATAGTGAACCTATATCTCAGTAAGGGGTGCATGCACCACCTTACCCAGGCTGCAGTAGCAGACCTGTGGTGTAATTTTGGAGGGCTTCCCAGGGGTGGCATAGTATATGCTGCAGCCCCTGGTAGGCCTCTGGGGTGCCTATGCCCTAGGTACATAGTATACCATATACTAGGGACTTGTAAAGGTACCCCATAATCCAATCTGTGGAGTACCTAAGGTACATGGAATCATTTTGTAAGAGAAAGCAGTTAGGCTGGGGACCTGGATAGCAGGTTCCCAGACAAACAAAGTCAAAAACCATCAAAACACCAGAAAAAAGTGGGGGCAACCATATAGTCAGATTTTACCTTCCTACATACCCCCCAAACGAAAGGAGATAAGGCTAACCTTGGCCAGTTGAGCCTTTATTGACTAAGTGGCCATATAAGGAAGTACCTGCACTTGCATGGTTACCCCCTGTCTTATGGTCCACTAATCTATCCCTCACCCTAAGGGTATGAGAGGGTCTCCACCACGGGGAATTACTACCTGTGGTGTGTTTTGGTAAAGACAAAGGCTGGTGAGGTGTCTGAATAGGGAAGTGAGGCCCTAATAAAGTTAGTCTCAGCTTACTCAGATCACTGGTCACCATGTATGCCTCTCTTTGCATGACTGAGTTGTAGTTTTCTCTAAAGGTCAACCTTTGGCTGCCTACAGCTGGGGGTTGGGTCCCTTTGGTTGGAACACTGGAGGGACATGGCAGGTTTAGAACCTTTTGGTCTCAGGTTTCTCCTTGCCCAACAGAGTCCTTCTGGGGCAGTTCCTTCACTAGGGGGAGGGTCAGTTCACTGAGGAGGCTGACCCTTACCTATAGTCTAGGGGAAAAATAAATGTATTCAACCCTTGTGCTCTCGTGTGGAGGAGATTGGGCCATTCTTTCATGCTCCATCACTCCAGAATTTCCCTGGGGTTGGGCTGTGGCCATCACCGCCCCACCAACTCTCTCAGGGAGGCCTAACATTCTTAAATGGGCCTGGTACTCAACTTCAGCCCAGGCTTAAATCTCCAGGTCATTGCCCAACAGGCAATCTACATGCAAGTTTGGGGACACTGCCACTCTCTTTGGGCCAGTGACCCCTACCCAGCTGAGATTGACTTTGGCCATGGGATGATCTGTCCTGATACCATCTATGTTGGTAACCTGGTACTTAAACTCAGGTAAATGCTGCTGAGGGGGGACTAGTTTCCCTGTCACCATGGTGACACTAGCCTCTGTGTCCCTGAATGCCAAAGCTTTTTGACTATTGATTAAGGGTTCCTGTCTGTACCTGCCCAAAGTATTGGGACCCATGGTAAAAGTGGTAAATCCCATGCCACCATCACAGACTAAGAAGGCTTGAGAGGGAGACCTATCTGAACTAGGGCCCACCTCTGTTCCCCATGAGAATGCACCTACCTTTTTGGGTGCAATACTACCGCCTGGAGGATTACTACTAGTAGTAACAGGAGGAGTGGTAGTATTAGTTGGAGGAACATTTTCTTTATTGCCAATCCTGGGGCAACTGGGATCAGTTTTCCAGTGGCCAGGCTTTTTACGAACATGGCAATATGGTTTCTTTTCAGGAGAGGAAAGTTTGGGACCCACCCCCAGAGGAGGACTTTTGGGGCCCTGTAGTGGACTTGTCTTTAGATTTATCCCCACCTTTCTCTTGGGACTTGGTAGAAGCTTTCTTCTGGTCACCACCCTGATTTTTAGGCCTTACCCTGGTTCTGACCCATTTGTCTGCCTTCGTTCCCAATTTTTGGGGAGAGGTCAGATCAGAGTCCACCAGGTACTGGTGTAAAAGCTAGTTTTGACAATTATTAAGGATCTGCTCCCTCATAATCAAATTGTACAATCCTATAAAGTCATGCACCTTGCTGCCATCTATCCAACCTTCCAGAGCCTTAGTAGCACAATCTACAAAGTCAACCCAGTCTTGATTCTGAGCCTTTTGGGTGTCTCTGAACTTCAACCTATTCTATTCAGTGGTTAGGCCAAACCCATCAAACAGAGCACTCATCAAGTCCTTGTATTTGTCAGCATCCTCTTCTCTAACAGTGAGGAGCTTATCTCTACCTTTGTCTGCAAAGGAGAGCCACAAGATTGCTGCCCACTGCTCCTGGGGGACCCTCTGAACTTTACAGGTCCTTTCCAGTGCAGTAATCCATTTGTGGATGTCATACCCACCCTGGTAGGGAGGGACAATCTTGTTTAGGTTTCTATGGTCATGAGACCTCTACCTAACAATAGGGAAGTTGCTGCCACCATGGGACTCTATTTCCAATTTTGTTCTATCTCTATGAAGCTCTAGGGACTCCCTTTCTAGGGCTATCTGATCTCTTCTGATCCTAAGCTGAGCTTCCTCATACTTGAGCAGTCTCTCTTTCCTCTCATGAGAGGATTCCCTCCTATGAGAGGAAACAGAGGTCCCTATGGAGGTGTCAGAATGGTTAGACTCCTGAGAGGGAGATCTGGACCTTCTAGGCACACTCCCAACTCTTCCTGGTGGAGTAAAGAGAGGGCCATCATGGCCATCTTCCTCATCTTCAGGAGGAGTTGCATTGTCCAGGTTAAGATCATTGTCATCTTTCTGGCCAGCTCCAGAGGTCAGGTCAGGGGTGTCTGTACCCCTAGGCCCTTCCTCATCAGCTGATCCACCCACTCTGCCTACCCCTTCAGACCCTGAAGTCTTTCTGAGATTATCCAACAGCAGTACCTCTATGAGGCGTTGGGTGTTTGCACTTTTTCCTGTCTTCAACTTACTAGCACTACACAATGCTCTCAATTCCAAGAATGGGAGTTTGTCATACTTGGATGCTAGAAGCCCACTGGCTTCTGGCAGCGACCCACTGGTTCCTGGCCTTGAAGACATCACTTGTTAGGTGTGTTGGATGCACTACCTACTCTAGTGTGGCCTACTAAACTCCTTTGAGTTGTAGAAAGGTTGTGCTAAGCCCTTGGCACACAAGTCTAAGTTCAGTAGAACTTACTGTAGTTTAAGCTTGTATTATATGTTTCTCAGGTACCTTTAGTGGTTTTCAGTTAGTCACTCACTTAAGATTATCTGGGAAAACAAAGGCAAGCTTGAAGACCAACCGCTGCACACCAATGTGAGAAGTTGGCCTGCTATATGCTGTCCACTAGTTATAGTGGGCACCCTGCACCAGTCCAAACAGCCCCTTATTGATGATATGCTAAAGACAACCTTATTTGAAAGCTATCCTAGTGGTAGCTATGGCGAGCAGCCTTCAGGCTAAGTCTTGAAGGAATGTAAGGCAGCTTGTTTTAGCAGTCTATAATCTCTTGAGTGGCTAAATGAAAGGAGACCACAACAGGTATATATATAAAATATATGTATTTATTCCTAAACACACCCTACTAGTTTCTTTATGAGGCTAGAGGTAAAAGCACATATGTTACACTTCAAATATCACAGTAAATTAGCACAATATACGATAGGCCCTGGGGGTGAACCGAACCATATATTAAGAACGTGGTATAAGAACCACAACTTGACTAGACACAAGGTCTGGAGCCTGTAGAATCGCTGGGACCTCAAAGAACCACCCAAGATAGTGATACAGGGGACCCACGGGGGCCATGTGCAGTGTGAGAACACAGCCGCGAGCTCCCGTTACCTTCTATGGGGAAAGTCGCGGTTAGAATTTTAATGTCTAAGGACACTTAGGAGTGGACTAGGAACAAACCCTTTTGGACTTAGATGGTTCTAAGGCCAACACCCACGGGAGCACCGGAGTACTTGTGTTACCTCACCCAGAGAAGCTGGGTGGATAGGTGTCAAATAATGCCGGGTTGCGTCGTCGTTGTCAATGGTAGTAGACTGAAAAATGCTGATGCAGTGAAGAGAAGTTTCCAAAGAGATCCAAACCTGAAAGCAGAGGGGACAGAGTCTGGGTCACTTGCCAGTGACCAGGGGCATGATGGACGAATGTCCACCGATGTCGGGTGCTTCAGGTGCAAAGAGTGGAAGCTTGACTCTTCAGCCACGAGGACCAGGAGGTGTCGAGGACAATCAGGAGCTGGATTCGTGCTGTCCCATGAAGGATGTCGAATGCTGCAGTGTTGGTGCTCGGATTGGACACAACAAGCCTTGGCAACAGCAACCCACGCAGGAAGAGAAAAGATACTTCGGCGTGGACCAGCAGGATCCTGGAGACTCCCCAAGCAATGGAGAGCCAGGGCACATCTGGAGCAACCAGGGAAGCCCAATTGAAGTAAGAGTTGCCTTGACAGGGACCCACCAGTCAACGGACCAGAGATCGTGAAGGTACCTTAAGCGAAAGCACAAAGAGTGGGCTCACGGAACACTCGTGGAGTGTAGGACAGCAATCTTCGGTGCAAAAGGTGGTCGGGGTCTGGGCTACAAGCAATCCAATGCACTGCCTCAAAGGACGTCAAGAAGCTGATGCAAATGTGCATGGTGTCCAGGGGTTCCGGTTCCACAGCACCCACAAGGGCTACGGGTCTCAGCTTTGCTGGGGACTCCGGTCAGCCGCTGGGAAGTCTGGAAACCCACCTCCTGTTTTGCAAATTCTTCAGCGTTCGGCGAGAGCTTCGGAGATGCAGACCGGACAGATGTGTCTTTGGTGCCTGCCAAGCAGGCGCATAACTCCTTTACTCCAAGGGAGATTCTTAAGTCATCTAGTCGTGTAGATCATCGAAGTTCCAGGATTTCTGTAGCAGAGTTTCGTCCAGGTGTAATCTAAAGTCCTGTATCCAGGGGTTCCTTTCTTATACCCAAGGAAGGGGTTAGGCATACTCTGGGGCCCCACCTATGGGAGGGTCAGGAAAGAGGGGTGGCTACACCCATTTCCTTTGTCCAGTTTTGTGCCACAGCAGGGGCTGGTAGCCCCTGCAACTGGTTTGAGCTGCACCATGCACAGTGACACCAAATGTGTCCCCAGTGCAGACTTCAAAGCACTCCTGGAGTGCTCCCACCCAGCTCTAATCCACTAAGGCCTGTTTGGGAGGTGGTGACACCTCCCTGTGACAGGAAACCAATTGTCCAGGCCTCGTCTGCCGGAGTTTCGGTCAGCAGCAGGAGGCCAGACCCGTTTCTATGGCTGGTAGCATCCATTTGGTGATGCCAGGACTCTGTTAGCTGGTACCGGGTATACCGGTGAAGTCATGTCTCTCCCTCTAGAAGGGTGGGATCATATTCCCATACCAGTTACTGGTGTGGGGGTATGCTTCCAAGGTGTTTGACACCAAACACAACATGTTTCCGTGCAGCCAGTCCAAAGTTAACATTTACCATTTGGTTATAATGCGCTTAAGATTATCTGGGAAAACAAAGGCAAGCTTGAAGCCCAACCGCTGCACACCAATGTGAGAAGTTGGCCTGCTATATGCTGTCCACTGGTTATAGTGGGCACTCTGCACCAGTCCAAACAGCCCCTTATTGATGATAGGTTAAAGACAACCTTATTTGAAAGCTATCCTAGTGGTAGCTATGGCGAGCAGACTTCAGGCTAAGTCTTGAAGGAATGTAAGGCAGCTTGTTTTAGCAGTCTATAATCTCTTGAGTGGCTAAATGAAAGGAGACCACAACAGGTATATATATAAAATATATGTATTTATTCCTAAACACACCCTACTAGTTTCTTTATGAGGCTAGAGGTAAAAGCACATATGTTACACTTCAAATATCACAGTAAATTAGCACAATATACGATAGGCCCTGGGGGTGAACCAAACCATATATTTAGAACGTTGTATAAGAACCACAACTTGACTAGACACAAGGTCTGGAGCCTGTAGAATTGCTGGGACCTCAAAGAACCACCCAAGATAGTGATACAGGGGACCCACGGGGGCCATGTGCAGTGTGAGAACACAGCCGCGAGCTCCCGTTACTTTCTATGGGGAAAGTCGCGGTTAGAATTGTAATGTCTAAGGACACTTAGGAGTGGACTAGGAACAAACCCTTTGGGACTTAGATGGTTCTAAGGCCAACACCCACGGGAGCACCGGAGTACTTGTGTTACCTCACCCAGAGAAGCTGGGTGCATAGGTGTCAAATAATGTCGGGTCGCGTCGTCGTTGTCAATGGTAGTAGACTGAAAAGTGCTGATGCAGTGAAGAGAAGTTTCCAAAGAGATCCAAACCTGAAAGCAGAGGGGACAGAGTCTGGGTCACTTGCCAGTGACCAGGGGCACGATGGACGAATGTCCACCAATGTCGGGTGCTTCAGGTGCAAAGAGTGGAAGCTTGACTCTTCAGGCACGAGGACCAGGAGGTGTCGAGGACAATCAGGAGCTGGATTCGTGCTGTCCCATGAAGGATTTCGAATGCTGCAGTGTTGGTGCTCGGATTGGACACAACAAGCCTTGGCAACAGCAACCCACGCAGGAAGAGAAAAGATACTTCGGCGTGGACCAGCAGGATCCTGGAGACTCCCCAAGCAATGGAGAGCCAGGGCACATCTGGAGCAACCAGGGAAGCCCAATTGAAGTAAGAGTTGCCTTGACAGGGACCCACCAGTCAACGGACCAGGGATCGTGAAGGTACCTCAAGCGAAAGCACAAAGAGTGGGCTCACGGAACACTCGTGGAGTGTAGGACAGCAATCTTCGGTGCAAAAGGTGGTCGGGGTCTGGGCTACAAGCAATCCAATGCACAGCCTCAAAGGACGTCAAGAAGCTGATGCAAATGTGCATGGTGTCCAGGGGTTCCGGTTCCACAGCACCCACAAGGGCTACGGGTCTCAGCTTTGCTGGGGACTCCGGTCAGCCGCTGGGAAGTCTGGAAACCCACCTCCTGTTTTGCAAATTCTTCAGCGTTCGGCGAGAGCTTCGGAGATGCAGACCGGACAGATGTGTCTTTGGTGCCTGCCAAGCAGGCGCATAACTCCTTTACTCCAAGGGAGATTCTTCAGTCATCTAGTCGTGTAGATCATCGAAGTTCCAGGATTTCTGTAGCAGAGTTTCGTCCAGGTGTAATCTAAAGTCCTGTATCCAGGGGTTCCTTTCTTATACCCAAGGAAGGGGTTAGGCATACTCTGGGGCCCCACCTATGGGAGGGTCAGGAAAGAGGGGTGGCTACACCCATTTCCTTTGTCCAGTTTTGTGCCACAGCAGGGGCTGGTAGCCCCTGCAACTGGTTTGAGCTGCACCATGCACAGTGACACCAAATGTGCCCCCAGTGCAGACTTCAAAGCACTCCTGGAGTGCTCCCACCCAGCTCTAATCCACTAAGGCCTGTCTGGGAGGTGGTGACACCTCCCTGTGACAGGAAACCAATTGTCCAGGCCTCGTCTGCCGGAGTTTCGGTCAGCAGCAGGAGGCCAGACCCGTTTCTATGGCTGGTAGCATCCATTTGGTGATGCCAGGACTCTGTTAGCTGGTACCGGGTATATCGGTGAAGTCCTGTCTCTCCCTCTAGAAGGGTGGGATCATATTCCCATACCAGTTACTGGTGTGGGGGTATGCTTCCAAGGTGTTTGACACCAAACACAACATGTTTCCGTGCAGCCAGTCCAAAGTTAACATTTACCATTTGGTTATAATGCGCTTAAGATTATCTGGGAAAACAAAGGCAAGCTTGAAGCCCAACCGCTGCACACCAATGTGAGAAGTTGGCCTGCTATATGCTGTCCACTGGTTATAGTGGGCACCCTGCACCAGTCCAAACAGCCCCTTATTGATGATAGGTTAAAGACAACCTTATTTGAAAGCTATCCTAGTGGTAGCTATGGCGAGCAGCCTTCAGGCTAAGTCTTGAAGGAATGTAAGGCAGCTTGTTTTAGCAGTCTATAATCTCTTGAGTGGCTAAATGAAAGGAGACCTCAACAGGTATATATATAAAATATATGTATTTATTCCTAAACACACCCTACTAGTTTCTTTATGAGGCTAGAGGTAAAAGCACATATGTTACACTTCAAATATCACAGTAAATTAGCACAATATACGATAGGCCCTGGGGGTGAACCAAACCATATATTAAGAACGTGGTATAAGAACCACAACTTGACTAGACACAAGGTCTGGAGCCTGTAGAATCGCTGGGACCTCAAAGAACCACCCAAGATAGTGATACAGGGGACCCACGGGGGCCATGTGCAGTGTGAGAACACAGCCGCGAGCTCCCGTTACTTTCTATGGGGAAAGTCGCGGTTAGAATTTTAATGTCTAAGGACACTTAGGAGTGGACTAGGAACAAACCCTTTGGGACTTAGATGGTTCTAAGGCCAACACCCACGGGAGCACCGGAGTACTTGTGTTACCTCACCCAGAGAAGCTGGGTGCATAGGTGTCAAATAATGTCGGGTCGCGTCGTCGTTGTCAATGGTAGTAGACTGAAAAGTGCTGATGCAGTGAAGAGAAGTTTCCAAAGAGATCCAAACCTGAAAGCAGAGGGGACAGAGTCTGGGTCACTTGCCAGTGACCAGGGGCACGATGGACGAATGTCCACCAATGTCGGGTGCTTCAGGTGCAAAGAGTGGAAGCTTGACTCTTCAGGCACGAGGACCAGGAGGTGTCGAGGACAATCAGGAGCTGGATTCGTGCTGTCCCATGAAGGATTTCGAATGCTGCAGTGTTGGTGCTCGGATTGGACACAACAAGCCTTGGCAACAGCAACCCACGCAGGAAGAGAAAAGATACTTCGGCGTGGACCAGCAGGATCCTGGAGACTCCCCAAGCAATGGAGAGCCAGGGCACATCTGGAGCAACCAGGGAAGCCCAATTGAAGTAAGAGTTGCCTTGACAGGGACCCACCAGTCAACGGACCAGGGATCGTGAAAGTACCTCAAGCGAAAGCACAAAGAGTGGGCTCACAGAACACTCGTGGAGTGTAGGACAGCAATCTTCGGTGCAAAAGGTGGTCGGGGTCTGGGCTACAAGCAATCCAATGCACAGCCTCAAAGGACGTCAAGAAGCTGATGTAAATGTGCATGGTGTCCAGGGGTTCCGGTTCCACAGCACCCACAAGGGCTACGGGTCTCAGCTTTGCTGGGGACTCCGGTCAGCCGCTGGGAAGTCTGGAAACCCACCTCCTGTTTTGCAAATTCTTCAGCGTTCGGCGAGAGCTTCGGAGATGCAGACCGGACAGATGTGTCTTTGGTGCCTGCCAAGCAGGCGCATAACTCCTTTACTCCAAGGGAGATTCTTCAGTCATCTAGTCGTGTAGATCATCGAAGTTCCAGGATTTCTGTAGCAGAGTTTCGTCCAGATGGAATCTAAAGTCCTGTATCCAGGGGTTCCTTTCTTATACCCAAGGAAGGGGTTAGGCATACTCTGGGGCCCCACCTATGGGAGGGTCAGGAAAGAGGGGTGGCTACACCCATTTCCTTTGTCCAGTTTTGTGCCACAGCAAGGGGCTGGTAGCCCCTGCAACTGGTTTGAGCTGCACCATGCACAGTGACACCAAATGTGCCCCCAGTGCAGACTTCAAAGCACTCCTGGAGTGCTCCCACCCAGCTCTAATCCACTAAGGCCTGTCTGGGAGGCGGTGACACCTTCCTGTGACAGGAAACCAATTGTCCAGGCCTCGTCTGCCGGAGTTTCGGTCAGCAGCAGGAGGCCAGACCCGTTTCTGTGGCTGGTAGCATCCATTTGGTGATGCCAGGACTCTGTTAGCTGGTACCGGGTATACCGGTGCAGTCATGTCTCTCCCTCTAGAAGGGTGGGATCATATTCCCATACCAGTTACTGGTGTGGGGGTATGCTTCCAAGGTGTTTGACACCAAACACAACATGTTTCCGTGCAGCCAGTCCAAAGTTAACATTTACCATTTGGTTATAATGCACTTAAGAGTATATGGTCAGGCTGCATCACAGACAACCCCGGAGAAGAGATTCCGAAGGCTGCAGAGGGGCTCTGCTCATGCATGGGCACCCTCTCACTCAAAACCAAGCACCCCGCCTTCAGGATTGATAAGGCCTGCCATAGGGGTGTCTGATAGGTTTATATGTGCAGTGATAGGTGGGATATAGTGAACCTACATCTCAATAAGGGGTGCATGCACCACCTTACCCAGGCTGCAGTAGCAGACCTGTGGTGTCATTTTGGAGGGCTTCTCAGGGGTGGCATAATAAATGCTGCAGACCCTGCTAGGCCTCTGGGGTACCTATGCCCTGGGTACATAGTATACCATATACTAGGGACTCACAAGGGTACCCCAGAATCCAATCTGGAGTGTATCTAAAGTACATGCAATCAATTTAGAGAGGAAGCAGCTAGGCTGGGGCCCTGAATAGCAGGGTCCCAGCTGCACTAAAGTCGAAAAACAGTGAAACACCTGCAAAAGGTGGGGATAAACATGTGAAGCAGATCCTACTCTCCTACACAACCCCCCCCCCCCCCCCAAAAAAAAACACAGGGACATTAAACTAACCTTGACCAGTTGAGTCTTCATGTTCTAAGTGGAAATATCTGGAGAGTCCATCTGCATTGGCATGGTTACTCCCAGGTCTATGTTCCAATGTATAGTCCATCCCCTATAGGGAAATGGACCACCTGAGAAGTTTGGGGTTTTCACCCTTCATCTGTTTTAGCCATAAGAGGGGCTTATGGTCTGTCTGAACAATGAAGTGTGTACCAAACAAGTATGGCCTCATCTTCTTCAGAGCCCAAACCACAGCAAAGGCCTCCCTCTCAATGGCTGACCAACATTTCTCTCTGGGGGTCAACCTTCTGCTTATGAAAGCTACTGGTTCATCCTGACCTTCATCATCCAACTGTGACAGTACAGCCCCTACCCCCAACTCAGATACATCTGTTTGGACAATGAACTTTTTGGAGTAGTCAGGACTTTGCAGAATGGGAGCAGTGCACATGACCTGCTTCAGGTCATCAAATGCCTTTTGACAGCTAACTGCCCACTGAACCTTTTTGGGCATTTTCTTAGAGGTTAAGTCATTCAGGGGTGTCACTATTGATCCATACCCCTTGACAAATCTTCTGTAATACCCAGTCAGGCCTAAGAAGGGTCTCACCTGAGTCTGGCTAGTGGGAGCAAACCAGTCCATTATGGTCTGGATTTTGCTCTGCAATGGTTGAATCTGGCCTCCACCTACAAGGTGGCCTCTGTACACAACCTGACTCTGTCCTATCTGGCACTTAGTAGCCTTGACAGTTAGGCCTGCTTTTTGCAGGGCCTCTAAAATATTGAATCTTTCAACTAAACCATTGCATTGTGGGTGAAAGGGTGTGGTGAACTTGTAGGTCACTCCACACTCCTTCCACATTGCAGTTAAGTAACTTGACATAAAGTTTGCATCCCTGTCAGACACTTCCTCCTTAGGAAAGCCCACTCATGAGAATACACCCAAGAGGGCTCTTGCAACCACAGGTGCTGTAGTGGTCCTAAGTGGGATTGCCTCTGGGTACCTAGTGGCATGGTCCAGCACCACCAGGATAAATCTGTGTCCTGATGCAGTTTGAGGATCCATGGGACCAACAATGTCAATCCAAACTCTCGCAAAGGGAACCCCCACCACAGGTAGTGGTATCAGGGGGGCCTTTGTGGTTCCACCTGTCTTGCCACTGGCTTGGCAGGTCACGCAGGAGCGACACAACTCCTTAGTGTCTTCAGATATGTGGGGCCAGTGAAAGTGAGGGACAATTCTGTCCCAAGTCTTATTCTGGCTCAGGTGTCCTGCTAAAGGAATATCATGGGCTAGTGTCAATAGGAAGCTCCTAAACTTCAGACGTATATCCAACCTCCTGGATGCACCAGGCTTGAGGTCTCTACTCTCTGAGTAAAGGAGTCCATCATCCCAATACATTTTATGGGTGCCACTAGCATTCCCAGCACCTTATCAGCAGCTTGCTTTCTGAGGGGTTCAAGGGAGGGGCAGGTTTTCTGCTCCTGACTCAGATCTGACCTGAAGGGCCCCCTGTCCCCAAGAACTCAACCTGGTCAGGTTCAAGCTCCTCTGGGACAGTTCCTTCTTCAGGCTTAGGATCATCTCACTCAGGAAGCTGATCTGTATTCTGAGTCAGATGGGAAGGCACTGTCTTAACTCTACTGCTCCCCTCTTAGGAGGCACCTGGTCCATTCTTCCAGAATCCAGGGCCTGTCCACTGTTTGATATTTTGGCCTGTGACCTAGTCACAGCAAAGACATGAGCAGGGATCCCTAACATTTCTGCATGTATCCTGAGCTCCTCTTCAGCCCAAGCTGAAATTTCCAGATCATTGCCAAGCACGCATTCAACTGGTAGGTCTGCAATTACCACAACCTTCTTAAGGCCAGTTACCCCTCCCCAGGAGAAGTTAACAACTCTCAAAGAATGGTCTGTTCTGACAGTGCTAGCATTTGTCACTTGGTACATTTCACCAAGTATAATCTGCCCAGGATCCACAAGATCTTTTGTCACCATTGTGACACTTGCTCCTGTGTCCCTGAATGCCAAAGCCTCTCTTCCATTTATTAAAGGTTGTTGTTTGTATTTGCCCAAGTTACTGGGACTCACAAAGGAGGACATATCCACACCTCCATCACAGACTAGCACAGCCTGAGTTGGAACTCTGACTTGGCCAGAGTCCATCTCAGAACCCAGGGTCAACCCTACTACACCCTTATTCTGAACATTACCACCACCAATTGTAGCTGTACTAGAGGGAACAGTTGCCTTAGGGGCAATGGTGGCTGGAGTAGATTCTTTGGACTTGGTGCAGTCACTTGTCCAGTGAGTTTTCTGCTTATAGATTTTGCACCATGGTTTCTTTTGACCTTTTCCCTTGTTAGACTGTGAAGCCCCACCTGAAGAAGATTTTTGGGGGCCTTGTGAAGACTTCTGGTCTTTACCCTTCTCTCCACCCTTGCCAGAATTTTTAGGATCTTGCTTCTTGGGTTCACCACCTTGGTTCTGTTCCTTCTGCCTCACCCTGGTTCTGACCCACGTGTCTGCCTTCTTTCCCAATTCTTGGGGAGAGGTCAGATCTGAGTCACCAGGTACTGGTCGACAGCTGGTTCTGACAATTATTAAGGATCTGCTCCCTCATAATCAAATTGTAGAATCTTTGAAAGTCATACACTTTGCTGCCAAGTAACCAACCCTCCAGAGCCTTAGTAGCACAATCTACAAAGTGTACCCAGTCTTGATTCTGTGCCTTTTGGGTATCTCTGAACTTTAACCTGTATTGCTCAGTGGTTAGGCCAAACCCTTCAATCAAGGCACTCTTCAGACTTTTGTAATCATCTGCATCCTCCTCTCTAACAGTGAGGAGTTTATCTCTACCTTTGTATGCAAAGGAGAGCCATAAGATTGCTGCCCACTGCTCCTGGGGGACCCTTTGAACTTTACAGGCCCTTTCCAGTGCAGTTATCCATTTGTGGATGTCATCCCCACTCTGGTAGGGAGGTACAATCGTATTCAGGTTTCTATGGTCATGAGACCTCTCCCTATCTCTAGGGATGTTGCTGCCACCATGGGACTCTAGTCCCAACTTTTTTCTAGCTCTGTAGAGCTCTAGGGCCTCCTGATCTAGGGCTACCTGCTTTCTTCTGATTTCAAGCTGAGCTTCCTCATACTTAAGCAGGCTCTCCCTCCTCTCCTGAAGAGTTTCCCTCTTATGAGAAGATAGAGGTCCCTATAGATAAACAAGAATGGTTAGACTCCACTGAGGGAGATCTAGACCTTCTAGGCCCACCACCAACTCTTCCTCTAAGGACAAAGAGGGGGTCATTGTGGCCCTCCCCCTCATCTTCCAGGGGAGCTGGATTTTCCAGGTCAGGATCATTGTCATCTTCCTGGTCAGCATAAGAGATCAGGTCATGGGGAATGTCATCCCTGGGCCCTTCCTCGTGTGCTGTCCCACCCACTCTGCCTGTTCCTTCAGACCCTATAGGTCTTCTGAGATCATCCAGCCTGAGTACCTCTAAGAGATGCTGGGTGGTTGGACTTTTGCATGTCCTCAGTTCCCTAGTAGTGAATAATGTTCTCAGTTCCATAAATGGGAGGTTATCTTACTTGAACACAAGAAGCCCATTGGCTTCTGGCAGGGACCCACTGGTTCCTGGCCTTGAAGACATTACTAGTGAGGTGTGGTGTATTGCACGACCTACACTAGTGTGGCCTACTACACTCTCTTGAGTTGTAGAAGGGGTGTGCTAAGCCCTTAACACACAACTCTAAGTTTAGTAGAACTTACTGTAATCTAAAGCTTGTATTATATGTACCTAGGGTACCTTTAGTGGTTTTCAGTTAGTCACTCAATTGAGATTATCTGGTAAAACAATAGCAAGCTGGAATCCCACAAGCTGCACACCAATGTGAGAAGTTGGCCTGGCATATGCTGTCCACTAATTATAGTGGGCACCCTGTACCAGTCCAAACAACCCCTTATTGATGATAGGTTAAAGACAACCTTTATTGAAAGCTATTCTAGTGGTAGCTATGGAGAGCAGCCTTCAGGCTAAGTCTTGAAGGAATGTAAAGCAGCTTGTTTTACCAGTCTATAATCTCTTGAATGGCTAAATGAAAGACAAGCACAGCAGGTATATATATAAAATATATGTATTTATTTCTACACACCCTCCTAGTCTCTTTATGAGGCTTGACGTCAAAACACATAAGTTACACTTCAAATACGACAGTAAAATAGCACAAATAGACGTCAGGCCCTAGGGGCGAGCCAAACCATATACTAAAATAGTGGTATAAGAACCACAACTTAACTAGACACAAGGCCTAGAGCCTGTAGGATTTCTGGGACTCCAAGGAACCACCCAAGGAAGTGACACAGGGGACCCACGGGGACCGTGTGCAGTGTGAGAACAAAGCCGCGAGCTCCCGTTAGCTTCTTTGGGGAAATTTGTGGTTAGATTTTTAAAGATTAGGGACACTTAGAAATGAGTCAGGACCAAACCCTTTGGGACTTAGGAAGTTCTAGGGCCAACACCCATGGGAGCACCAGAGTACTCATTTTACCTCACCCAGGGAAGCCGGGTGCATAGGTGTCAAATGGTGTCGGGTCGCGTCATCGATTTCAATGTGAGCTGGCAAAGAAGTGCTGCTGCCGGGAAGAAGCGAAGTGTCCGAAGAGAGCCAAGCCTGGATTGAAGTCAAGAAGAACCTAAAAGCAGAGGGGACAGAGTCTGGGTCACTTGCCAGTGACCAGGAGGACAATAGGCGGATGCCCACCGATGTCGGGTGATTTTAGCTGAAGGAGGTGAAGCTTGACTCTTCAGCCATGAGGGCCAGGAGGCGTCAAGGACAACCAGGAGCTGGATTCGAGCTGTTCCATGAAGGATATCAAGTGCTGCAGCATCAGTGCCCGGATTGGACACAACAAGCCTTGGTAACAGCAACCGATGCAGAAGGGAGAAAGATGCTTCGGTGCAGACCAGCAAGGTCTGAGGGACTCACCACTTGGTTGGGAGTCAGGGCACGTCAGGAGCAACCAGGGAAGCCCAAGGAAAATCAAAGTTACCCCCTCAGGGACCCACCAGTTGACGGACCATGGACGCGAAGTGACCTCAGGAGGAAACACAAAATGGTGGCCCACGGGTCACTCGGGGTGACTAGGTCAATAATCTTCTGTGGATTCTCAGCCCAAGGTGAGGGCTACAAGTAACCCCAAGTGCAACTTCAAGAGACGTTGAGAAGTCAATGCACTTGCAAAAGTGTACGGTGACCAGGAGTTTTGATTCCATGCTACTCACGAAGGTTGCGGGTTTCAGCTTTGCTGGGGACTTGGGTTGGCCTCAGAGATGTCTGTAAATCCTCTTCCTGGGCTGCAAATACTTTGGAGTCCGGCGGGAGCTTCAGAAATGCAGACCAGCAAATTGCTTCGTTGGTGCCTGCCAAGCAGGGGAGTCACTCCTGGACCCCAAGTGAGATTTCTTCAGTCCTCTAGTCTTTAGGAGAGGGTCGAAGTTCCAGTATTCAGCTTCAGAGTTTCGTCCAGGGATATCTAAAGTTCTGGTTACAGAGTTTCCTCACTTATACCTAAGGAAGGGGTTGGACTAACTCTAGGGACCCACCTATGGGAGGGTTTGGAAAGAGGGGTGGCTACACCCATTTCTTTTGTCTAGTTTTGTGCCAGAGCAGGGACTGGAAACCCCTGAACTGGTTTGAGCTGGACTATGCACAGGGACGCCAAATGTGCCCCCAGTGCAGGACTTCAAAGCACTCAGAGAGTGCTCCCACCCAGCCCCAATACACATAAGCCTGTCTGGGAGGTGGTTACACCTCCCTGTGGCAGGAAACCTATTGTTCAGGCCTCACCTGCCGGAATTTTGGTCAGCAGCAGGAGGCCATCCATTTTGTGATGCCAGGGCTCTATTAGATTTCTACCGGGTATACCAGTACTGCCATTTCTCTCCCTCTAGAAGGCTGGGATCATATCCTCACATCAAAAACTGATGTGGGGGTATGATTCCAAGGTGTTTGACACCAAACACGACATGTTTCCGTGCATCCAGTCCAAAGTTAGCATTAACCGTTTTAGATATAATTCACTTAAGAGTATATGGTCAGGCTGCACCACCGACTACCCTGGAGAAGAGATTCCGAAGGCTTCAGAGGGGCTCAGCTTATGCCTGGGCACCCTCTCACATATAACCAAGCACCCTGGCTTCAGGATTGATAAGGCCTGCCATAGGGGTGATTGATAGGTTACTATGTGCAGTGATAGGTGTGGTATAGTGAACCTATACCTCAGTAAGCGGTGCATGCACCACCTTACCCAAGCTGCAGTAGCAGACCTGTGGTGTTATTTTGGACGGCTTTCCAGGGGTGGCACAATACATGCTTCAGCCCCTGGTAGGCCTCTGGGGTACCTATGCCCTGGGTACATAATATATCATATACTAGGGACTCACAAGGGTACCCCGGAATCCAATCTGGAGGGTACCTAAAGTACATGCAATCAATTTAGAGAGGAAGCAGCTAGGCTGGGGCCCTGAATAGCAGGGTCCGAGCCAGACTAAAGTCGAAAAACAGTGAAACACCAGCAAAAAGTGGGGGTAAACGTGAATCAGATTCTACTCTCCTACATCGCCAACAAGCATATGCACTTGCAAATGGAAGCTTTCCACAGGGGTTCGGGTTATGCAGCCCCCACAAGGCATACTAGCCTCAAACTTGCTAAGAGGACAGATCGACCTCAGGGACCTTCAAAAACCCACCGTCTGTGTAGCTGAAATCTTCGGAGTCTGCAGGAGCTCAGGAGCAGCAGACCGGTCAGTTGCGTTACGGTGCCTACAAACGCAGGGGAGTGACGCCTTCACTCTAAGGGAGATTTTTCAGTTGTCCTTGGTGCACCACAGGTCCTGCACGGAGCCAGTATGGAGCAAGGACACAGACAAAGCTTTGGACGGAGAGGGAGACGAAGTTGGGCCCAGTTGAAGTCCAGCGAAGTCCAGAGTGTCCAGACGGTCGAAGGTCAGTTGTTTCTTCTTGTAGAATCGTGTCCACATAAAATCTAAAATCTTACAGTCAGGTAAGCCCTTTTGGACAGATTCAGGGGACCCTCCTAGGGGAGGGTCAGGACAGAGGGGTGGTTACACCCATGTCCTTTGTCCAGTTTCGTGCCAGAGCAGAAGCCAATGGCTCCCAGTACTGGTTTGAACTGGACTATGCACAGGGACACCAAATGTGCCCCCAGTGCAGACTGTCAGGCACTCTCAGAGTGCACCCACCCAGCCCCAATACTCTATCCCAGTCTGAGAGGTGGTCACAATCTCTGTGACAGTATTCCCAATTGTGCTGCCTTCCTCTGCTCAAGCTTGGCTCAGCAGCAGGAGGGCAGGAATCTGTCTCTGGTCAGCAGCATTCATTTTGTGTTGAGCGGGTCGAGAAGGCTGGCACCGGATAGATGAGTAACCCCATGAAGCTCACTTCAGAAGGGTGGAAGGATACCTCCCACACCAGTTACCAGTGTGGAGGTATGATTCCAAGGTGTTTGATACCAAACACAATATGTTTCTATGCAGCCGTTTTCGAGATAGCATTTACCGCGAGGTAATAATGCACCTCTACCTCTATGTCCGGCTGAGTCACAGACAACCCAGGAGAATGGTCTCCGAAGGCTGCAGAAATACTCTGCTCATGCAGGGGCACCCTCTCACTAAAAAAACCCAGCACCCTGCCTTCAGAATTGATAAGGCCTGCTGTAGGGGTGACCTATAGACATAGTGAGCCTATATCTGTGCAAACACCAGCTTACACAGGTTGCAGTAGCAGACGTGTAGTTCCATTTTGCATGGCCTCTCATGGGTGGCATAATACATGCTTCAGCCCATGGGAGGCCTCTGTGGTACCTATACATGACAATGTTGAATTAGTTTCACTGAGACTGCTTTGCTTACAGATTGGGCTTCGTACAACATTATCATGATCCCTCAAATACTGAGTACAAGGCCTTTACGCACGCAATACAAATGTTGTTCTGTCTTCATCCATGGAGCTACAGGTCTATCTGAATATCCATAACAAGGCTAATCTGCATATACATCAAAAGGATGCTTTTTATTACAAAGAAAGAATCATTTCCAGGAGTTAGCAGTGGAGACATGTTAGCTCATATTGAGGGTTCCCTGCATGCCAAGGCTTCACTAAGCAGCTACCTAGCATCTCTGTGAGGGGTGTCCAGTTCCTGACCATGACAGGGTCCTACATTCTTTCCCGCCAGTTAAGTGGTTGGATCAACCTGTGGAGGGAGTCTTGGCTATATATCTACATACACTCTAGATACACATAGAGTATGCATTGCGTAGTAAGAGTACATCTGATTATTACCTTGCATTTTATTGCCTGCATGTATACACTGTTTCAGCACCATGGTGTAACTGTATCTGTTATTCACTATTTTGGTGCTTGTAATCACTTTCATATGCTTCTGTCTACTGATTATCGCAGCATATGTATTCTATACAAGAAACAGGTTCGTTCAATAAATGTAAGCTCCTCACCCAAAGTTTGTGTTGTCCAGAAACGTGCATATCCTATGGATTAGTGTGAACTACACAACAGCACTACATGGCAGACGTTGTGTCCCCCTCTGAACTACAGCTAATTGATGTTTGGAGATTCGAATGTCTTGCTATGAAACTAGCAGAGACTTTACATTCTATTCTCATGAACATAAGTCCCATTCTCGGAGTGATTATATATTCGCTACTCAGTCACTTTGACCTAGGGTGAAATCCTCTGAGATAGGGATTCGATTGCTGTCCGACCATCCCCCAGTCTACGTTACACTGTCATTTCCTCTGTCTGGCCCACTTCCCACTCGGATGTGGAAAATTAATTAAATAGTATTTCAAGACCTAGTCCTTCGGGACAATGTTAAGGAAGGCCTGAACAATTATTTCAAGGAGAATGGCGAGGATGGAGTGCATCAGCGACTCTTTAGGTTGCTCCGAAAGCGGTGATCCAAGGGAAATTCATAAGCCACAAGACTATGGGCCTGATATACGACCCTTTTAAGCGGTCGCGATTCCCAATGGGGTCGCAAATTGCGCTTGCCTCATGACTATTGATGAGGCATGCAATATGTGACCCCATTGGGAATCGCAAACAGTTTCTGAGACACTGTTGTACATTCACTTTAGGGAATCACAAATTGCGAGTCGTAATTTTGCACTATTTGAAATTCGCTAAAGTGGATGCTTGTACATCTGGCCCTACGTTTCTTAGACTTACTTGGGATAAGCACCTAGAACTGGAGGACACTTTACAAAATCTAGGGCGTGAATTTAAGCATTCCGGCAGTAGGGAGAGCAATAGTGCTCTACGAGTAGCAATGACAGAGTTAGAGGCCATTCTATCCAAGTATGCAACACGTAAACTTTTAGCGACAAAGCCGTTGTAATATAAATGGATAGATAAAGTCAATAGACTACTTGCCCACAAGCTGCACATCCAAAATTCTTGGAACTATACATCCTTGATACAGGATGGAGAGGGGTGTGGTCACACAGAAGCGCCGAACATTGTATAAGTCTTTACAGACTTTTACTCTATGTTATATAGAGGCAAGGCTAGATATACCACTGTTCAGGATGCCTTCCTGACTGCGCTGCACTTCCCAGACATTGATGCCTCTCTTTTGTGAAGACCTCAACAGCCCTATAACAGAGGTGGAGGATTTGCAAGCTGTAAAAATGCTTCCCAACAAAAATGCGCAGAGGCCAGATGGCTTTCCAGATTCGATTTACAAACCTTTGCAGGGCTACTGGTGCCGTATCTTACAAGGATCGTTAAGTCTTTAAAGGGAGGTACATATTTCTCATTCCTGGTCCCAAAGTTGTGTAATTCCATGACCAGGGAACTGATACTGTTGGGTAATGAACTCAATTTCAGGAAAAAACTGAAGACTTGGCTGTTCCCATGATGATTACTCTCATGTTCCTTCGCCAACACCTCTCTTCACAGCGCTCGGAAGCCTTTGGGCAGCTATGCGCTTTATAAAATCGCCAATCATAAACATAAGTCCTATTTGACTACTCACGAAGGTACCCCATCCGTGACAGATTCAATTTTAACCTTACTTGAGAAACCTGGTAAGGATCCAAAGGGCTGTGGGTCTTATCGCCCTACAGCTCTCCTTAATAGTGACGTTAAAATCTATGTCAAGGCTTGTCCCAGAGATTGAAGGGGATATGGTGGGAATTGATCTCTCCATTCCAATTGGGTTTTATTCATATCCACCAGACTGGGGAAAATACAAGCTTGGTGATCAATCTGATAGATAAAAAGCAGAGGCTACGGTGACCCAGATCCTCCTTCTCTCGCTTGACATGGAGAAGGCATTTGGCCAGGTCAACTGGTCCTGCTTCTCAAAAACTTTGGATATAATATTGTTGGGCCCCCAGATAAAAACTTACATTTTAGCTAATTACATGAGACCTTCTACGAAGATATGGATACACTCCACAATTTCCCAGTCAATGCCATTGACCTGAGCAACCAGTTAGGGTTGCCCTCTCCTGCCAATGGTCTTTGTTTTGATGCTGGAACCTTTGTTTCAATATATCCAGGCCAACCCAAATATTACAGCCCTGAATACTAAAATTGGTCAGGTAAAGATGCCCTTACTTGAGGATGACTTTTTAGACTACTCCACCAACCTCTCTTTCAGAATTGTTTGAGGAGTTCGAACATTTCCACTGGGTCTCTGACTTCAAGGTTAATCATCTCATATCTGCAGCAATGGTGGTGGCACAGAATCAAAGCGATTGTGAAACAGTTGCCTTGAGCTACCATTTGAAGGCTTCTCAGAATGGGATTGAATACCTAGGGTAGCTATTCACCAATAATTATGGACCTTTATCAATGTAATGTGCCCCACCTCCTAATACCTTGTTTAAGGATCTCTATCAGTGGGGCCGTCTAGCGATCTCTTAGATGGGACAGATCAACAGCGTCAAGATAAATTTCCTGCCACGGTTTACTCTATCTCTGCCATTGCCTTCCTTTGGAGATCCCATTTTGAGACCTAGTAAAGTCCAAAATGTGGGATTTTATATGGAATATTAAAATGCCTTGGATTGCTAGAGCCCTTGTGATACGATATCCATTGGATGGGGATTGTCAGCCCTAGACTTGGAATGTTATTTCATAGCAGCTAAACTTACACTTGCCTGGTGTTCCCAAGAGGGGGATAAACCCTGGGGTTGCCTGGAGTAGGATTGAACTCAGCTCCCCTTACATCATTTACATAATTTGTTGTGGTTGTTCCCTTAGGCGTGCCAATTTCTGGGGTGCAGAGCCTGGACAACAGAGCTGACTGTTCACCACTGGAACAAGGCAGTCAAGACACAACAGGTTACTACATATCCCCCTTCTGACACTGGTGCTGGGGAATCCTGACCATCTGACAGATAGGGAATATCAGACTAGGAGTGGAATGACAAGCTATGCCTTGGTCAGCTGTTTTTTAATGGAAGCCCTAAGGTGAGAGACCATTGCACCAAAAGATTTTAAGCTCTCGCCTGTGATCCTCTATCATATTAAACAATTGTTGCACCGGGGACCTAGCCATCGAGGGAGGGAAGTAGGGACATTGAGATAATTGGGGTTGAAGCTATGATGGCAGATATTTACACGTACAAGGCTCTCTCTCAAATGTACCAAATCTTAGACAGGCCCATTGATCTAAAGGATATGTCTTATATCGGACATTGGTCCCAAGACTGGATATTGATTTGGGGGTGGGCGTCTAAGTCCTCTCTCTGCTTTCAATATAAGGTCAACACCTTTCAGTTTAATATGGTGGTATCTGACCCCATTCCATCCACAAGTGATGTATTCTACATCTTATAAATGTTGAAGGAGGTGTAGTGCAAGAGGGGCATACATACACATGTGGTGGGAGTGATGGCAGGTGCAGTCATTCTGGTTACAAGTGTTTATTTGCATACAGAGAATCACTAACATCAGCTTACCTTGATCACCCGAGGCTGCACTTTTGGGCACATGGATACAGAGGACCCGCCTTCCCCTTCCTAGGTGGAAGAAAAGTTGATAATGCCTCTCCTCATGGGGGCTCACCTTCTGTTTGCCCAGAGATGGTGGGCACTGTACCACTGACTATATACCAGTGGTGAGTGAAGGTCTGGTCTATCTATTTTGATGTAACGGTTGACAGCCATCGTGAGGGATACAGTCTGTTAGTAAAATAAATTGGCACCATTCCTAATGTATGCAAAACAAAACAGAGATGAAGCACAGTCACCTCCTTTGATTTGGCAGGCTAGAGATGCAGCTGTGGGTGGTGGTGCTGATCAGGAAGCCGATGACTGTCTGAACTGAATGTCATTGTTATTATAGAGTCATGACATATTGTATCACTCATCCTAGTGTGAATGCTCAGGTGTATCTTGACATGTTCTCTTGACATTTTGCTGTGGGCAGTTTAAGGTTGGGCCAAAGGTTGAGGTCTAATAGAACATAGTCAATTGTGCTTTTTTGTTTCCCTCTAGAGAATGTGAAAGGGTTGTTTATATGAACTTTTGAGTGACCATTGCAGGCATGCAATACATTAAAGAGGGTTAATGAAACTAACTGTGTTGCTGCTGATGACCACAATTTTAGCGGGCTGGCATTGAGAGTTGGCATCCCTCTAACAACATCTTCAGTGTCCATAACTAGATTCATCCAGGCCAATGGTTCAAATATCACATTGAAATCCCCAGCTATAATAATGCGATAATTAACTTTAGCACTGGGTAAATAACTACATAATAGTTGATGGTCAGGGACTCTTCTTCCGCTTTGTAGAATGGTTATAGATGTGATATAATTTCACTTATATGCCCTTCTACACTAAGGCTTAGGCCCATTGTATAGGGATGATCAATGAGAGTTTTCTTTTTTTTCTTTTTTTAAGAACTAAGGATGTTTTAACCCTAATTAATAGTGCCCTCTCCCCCTCAGGACCATCCTATTCTCTAGGGTTATACTACATGGCTATATGAGGCAGGATGTAGACCCTGACCTAAATACTGGGGCAGTCGCCCAGGATTCTTAAAAAATTAATGTATGATGTGAATCTCTGAAAGACTCCACACTGGATCTCCGAATTTATTGGATAGGCCTACCACATTTCAAGATAGCCTCTGGAATTGGTTTAAAGACTCAATGTCCAAATACTCTGCCTTGGAATACGGACTTCAGGTGCCCCGTAATCCTTAACTAGTAGTGAAGACATTAAATTAGAGTCTGCGGGCAGCAGCTCCTCCCCTGGACAGGTTTACTTGGTTTAGAAATTAGCCCCGATCCTCCCACCCCTCCCCGGTCCCTTCCATGGGGTATATTCACAAGAACGTGTGATAACTACCACAAGAGTAGCGTAACGCAACTTTCAATATCGCAGCCCATCGCAGGAAAATAACCCTGTGTCAATGTGGAATTCAAAACAAGGTGGAACCATGCGATAGCAATCAGATAACGCGGACAATGTCAGCGTTAAAATCAATGCCACACCGCAAAAATGCGAAACGCTAACGCGAAAAAACATGCGATGAGGCCAATCGCGGTACTGAAATCAGAGAAGACCAGCCACAGGCCTGAAAATCCCATGCTTCTGGTGGTACAATGCACTATAAATGCAAGAAAAAAAAAGCCACAAAACAATTCAAACTGCATAGCAACATGGATGCACCCGGACCGAGTGCAGAGGACAAGCCGAACACCACAAGCCCCATGGTGGACCAGCCAGGAACCCCGCGTCCGGGGAAGGGGAAGGACAAGAGTAAGAGGAAGACAGGTTTCAGTCCACAGGAAGACCGGATCATCGTCACAGAGGAGACCCAACACCATCAACAACTGTTCGGCACCACCACTGCGGCACTGGCAACCCAAACAGATATATGGCAGGCCACCGTCACCAACATCAATGCAGTCGGAGTGTCGAGGAGGTCACTGGAGGACGTCAAGAGGCTCTGGCATGACCTGAAAAGCCAGACCAAACATAAGCTCACCGCCAACAGGGAGGCAGCAACTGCGACTGGAGGTGGGCCTCCTGCAACACAGGAGGAGCTGGATGGGCAGGAGCAAATAGTGGCTACAGTCAGCAGTGAGGAGACGGTGGCAGGATTGGGGGGCCTGGACACAGCACGATATGACCTGACACAACAGCAACAGGGTGAGTAACAGCCAGCGATGGGGGGAGATGGGCACAATGGCACACGTGCACAATCAAGGCTAGCACACTGCACACCCACAATGACCGTGGAACATGTCCCTGATTGGCTTGTCACACTGCAATACACCGAGAAATTCCAAGTAGGCCCCCACCCACAATGTGCACAGAGGGTCCCCCCTATCACCAACATCACAACCGACACATGCACCTGTGCTGAATCCAGCAAAGCAGCGACTCTGTGACCTGCACTGACAATGCAAGTAACACTGCATGTCCGATAGCATGGCAGAAGCCAGAAAAATAACATGGCCCATGAATCGACATGAAGATAGCCCAGTGTGGATCACATCCATAAAGGAGCAGGTCACACTCTGACATGTCCACCTGCACCCACAACCCATGCCCTACAAAACACGCAGCAGACAAACAATGCACCAGGCCACAAAATCTGTCAGAGAGCACATATGACCCAAGTCAAAACCAAATCACGCCCCGATAAGCACACAATTCTAAGGCACTCCGCCTCTAAGGGAGAAGGCCACACGAAATTAGAGCTACAAGGGCAACTCCCCCACAATGCAGCACACACACACAGCAATCACAGGACATCAGCAACTACTTCAATGTGGTACAATGTGCAACACCAGCATCACAGGACGGAGCTCACAACAGGTTCCGCTCATGCGTAGTAACTGTCCACTCACATCTGACATTGCCTGACACAGTGTGATGATAATGAACGGGTACTACCACACATCTGTCATGTATTCAGAAAACACACTGACTGCCATCAAATAGCCAGCTCCTCCCAAATAGTCACAATGTACATTGGCATGCAGTTTTAATGTAAACATCTGAAAATCAACAACATACATATGAAACTCTGTTAACCTGCATCTCCCCTTAACATTTCAGAGGGACAATCACCACCTACTGCAGAGCAGAACACAAACCCCATCATTGATGATGTAGACGACAACCTACACATATGTCAACATACCCTCCAACGGATACTGGACAGCCTCTGCACCCCACCCCCAGGAGCAGGGCAGGCCAGCTGCCTAGAGGTGACCCCACCACCTGCACAGACCACCCAGCAGGAAACACACACCACCACGGCTGTCTCCCAGGACCCCCGAACAATACATGGAGCACATACAACATGTGTGGTCTTCCCAAGTGGAGTTGGCTGAACAACTGCGGGTGGGTTTCGAGCTCATGGCAGTCAAACTCAATGCCATACGTGGTTGTCTGAGTCCCATCAGGGACCACGTACAGTCCCTATCGGACACCCCCTGTCCGCACCATGCTCAGCCACAGATGACTGCACCGGAAATATTGACACACACAGCTCCGACCCCTGATGTGTCGGCGGCACACAGTGATGCTGCCCCATCACCTTCGCAGTCTGATGTGCCAGTGGCACACAGTGATTCAGCCATCACCCCTCCACACACACAGGACACAGAACCCGTATCAGGGGAGTAAGAAGGGGATGTGAACTACTGTGTGAGGAAGGAGGCAGTTTCAGCCATCACCACCGTATGGCTTGCCCCTGCCTGGTTATGACCTATGCATCATGGCCTGGGAAACCCCTCCTAGTGACCCCCGGAATACTATGCGGCTTTCACCTGGACCCCGACACAGACTGCCATTTTGTCACCGCAGGCAAATTACACAGCTATCCTGCTGCAGACTGCACTCTCCCTCTTCCCAATCACTGTGCAATCCCAAAAGGACTCTGGTTGGCCCACCACTGTGCTTCCATGTGATGTGGGCTTGGATGGCCATGTACAGCCCAAGCTCCGTCAATCACCTGAATGTGACTAAAACATTCTAAATCACACAGATGTGTCATCACTATGTTCACTCACGTATGGAGTTGTGGCTGGATTTAGGAACAATGATTGCACATGAAGGTACACCCTGGTAACTGGCATCTATGCACATGTGTATCCCTGAGACACATGGCCAATTGGCTGACTGCGAAGGTGAGTACTAGCTGTGTCCCCATTGCACCTCAACAATAATCTCACAACCCCCAACGTAGGCACACGTCCATGTACTGAATAGGGCTGTGTGTAGGACTGACCCAAACGAAAGCAGGCCAGGAGTGGTGTCCTACACCACATGTGACACCAGAAGTTCAAATTGCATACATACTCACACACAGCTGTGTGGACACATTCTGTTGTGATATATGACATTGCTCCACAAGGTCAGAGTTTGGACACCATACTCACATTGCTGTAGTCACGTAAGTGCACATGGCGTCCAGCACCAATCCAAAAATATTGTCTGGCTCACAGAGGTGGAGCTTGCCAAAGGGACACCCCCCATTGCACAAGAGTCAGTCAGTTCCTTCCTGGTAGGGACGATGCTCATTGTGGCACACGAGTGGACAATCCAAACAACACACCTCACAGTTAGACACCAGTGGAGTTGCATTGACTTTATTGGCATGTGTGTGTCAGTACGGACGAGGCAACAGCCACAACAGGCAGGGACATGCTTGAGACACTTACACGCAGCATGGGTACATGTCGAGATTCAGGAAATGTTGGGGATAAAATGGGCAACATTCATCATGGATGGCAACGCTCTCAGTCCACCTTGCCATGCTGGATGAATCATGTTTTGTTTGGCATATGCATATTGCCCCGTGTGAAGGGGCACGACTCACTGCCCAGGGGATTTGCATGGTGCGCTGCCTTCGGAGTGCGCCGATTGCCTGCTCTGCTGACGGTGATCAGGTGTGAGGGTCCGACAGGTTCACATGTCGTGCTACGTTGCCATATGTGTGCTCTCCCCAGCAGTGTGTCCGAATTGGCAACTTTGCCAAATTACGCTGTGTTGCACCGGGCATGGACCTGCAGCACCTTGCACAGGTGTGTGTACACAGGCATTGTACCACGCACATGAATCCAGAGCCCGGAAAAAGGCAGACATTTTCCATGTTTTGGTGGGATATGTGAGCAATCCCCACGATGCAACAAGTTGTTGGGACATGTGCTGTGGGTGACAATCGGATGTGGCTACAGGAACGTAGTTACTCGTCCATGAATGCCCGTGCAGCTTCATGTGCAACGTTTTCCAATAGTATGTTGTTGTCGTGTTCAAGGAACACTAGGGTGAGCCAATCCATTAAGTGTTCCAGGCAGGTGTGCTCGGCTCATGCCGTTTCACCAATCCGCATCACAGCACAATAGGGGAGTGCCGCGATGTGGTCACTGCACACGAGGAATTGTGCAATCTCCCATGCACAACTACCAATACATATGCAGTATGTCAGGGCATCCCATGCACGGCTGTCTCGGTTACACTCCTGTTCGTGATCCAACAGGGGGCGCAGACACAGGTCATAGTCCAATTCATCAACAGTTGTGATGGATAGGCAGACATCCAAGGGACACTCGAATGTGCATGTTCGGCAGTGGAACCAGGGCTGGATGCAGGTGACGTAGGCAATGCCGGAGCTGAGTCAGTAACTGATCCGCAGCACTGCCAAAAGCACTGCACCCAGTAAATGCAGCATACGTGCACGGTACTGTTCCACGTGATGTGGGTTGTGCATGTGCCCGGTGTGGCCTGCCATTGCGTTGGTGCGTCTTGTGGAACCGGCACACTTCTGAACTGCGGCAGTTGTGTGGAGGATATGCCACAGCTCCAAGCAATGATACGAATGTGTGTGCGACGTTGGGGAGAGTGGCTTTCTGATTCCGTGTGTGTCAAGGGCATCCCATATGTGGGTACCACAGGCAGGGGCTTCTGTGTGTGGGGTGTGGGTGAGTCAGATAGTTCATTTGCAGAATGTGTGGTGTGGGTGTCGTACCCGTATGCCATGGCATCTCTCTCGGGGTGTTCCAGGCGTGTTCTGGACCAAGGTCAGAGGTGCAGGTGTCCTCCCGCCTTCTGCATTGGAACAATGGAGCTTTCATCCCTGATGTTTGTCTGACTACTACTTGCATTTTAGGGATGTGATGTGGCTTTGGCGCTGACATTGGGACACAGCCTTGGGCTCAAGGTGAACGGATGGTGATACACACACACACACATGTTGGCATGTGGAGCTAGGTGGCCGAGAGGCCTTGCGCTGCTTGTGCAATCTCACTCCATCTCTCTCCCTCGCTCTCTCCCTCTCTTTCCTTTGGTAGGCGCATGGCATACCTTCTTCTCTTGGATTTGGTCTTCCAGGCTGTGTGCTACGGATTGTCCGTGAGGAGCCGCTAGGACTCATCTTAAGGGTTGTCACAGCTTTTATTTGTATGGTGTTTTGTGTTGGTGATTGCATTGCTGTTTGACTGAGTCTCCATTTTCTGGCCACGCAAGTTTGTTGAATTTCCTGCTTGTGCGACATCAGGCATAATGTTTGTATTGGGATTCGTGGTGTTGGTGTGCAGTTTCTTTGTCCCGGGTTGGGGTTGCGGGCCTGGGTGTGGTGTCGGTGGATGTTGTGGCCCTCTTGCGTGTCCGGCCCGCATGATGGGTGGCTCCATGGCATCTGTTGCCCTTCCGATGTGGCCCTGGGCTGGTTTCCCTTTTGTGGTGCTGGCTGCCATCGGACTTAACACCAGGTCAGAGCAGGTGCAGATTTCCTGGTGCTAACGCACCTTATCGCCGGGTTTGTGGTCTTATTGCCGATCTGGCTGGTCATTAAGAATGTTGTGGAGTGGTGTTGTCGCGGCTTTTGGCATGAGAACGTCTACTCTGCATCTCATTACCGATAGTTGCGGGAATCCTCTGTGGCGATGTTTTTTGTGGCTGCTATTGCGGGTAAACTGGTTCTGTGGGCTGTGAGCCCCAGCTTGTGAATGGGGAGCTAAATTTATCACGACTTTGGCTGCGATAAAGTGCCGGCGATAGCTCCTTGTGAATATGGCCCCATATGTACTACAAAATTGTACATACGTGTGTGGCGATCTCCTTTGCCATAGTGGAAATGTTTGTGTAAAAAGACTGGAGAGGCAGAGGAGATCTGTGGTAGGGATTTTCATTGCATTGTGTAGGATCTGAGGAGTCCTACAGGAATTCTCTTTCACATACTACAAAATGCAGTTTGTGAATTTGGTCCTTAGTCTTAAAATACACTGAACACACAACATTGATTTTTGCTCAGAAGTATAAGTTGAAGGTATAGGGACTGCACAGTGCGGCATCACATTATCGCAGGAAACGGTGTGGAACCTGAAAATGCTGAATAGGAAAACAGTGGTGAATTACACCTAGATATTAGAGTGGACTACGCATGAGTCAATATATCTGCGTATATTTACATTTGTGAATCAGCCCTGAGCTGTGACGGTAATGTCACGTTAATGAATTCCTACTGGGCCTGTTCTGTTTGAAAACATATGAAACATTGTCTAGTAAGACATTATAACTGTCTTTTGACTAATATATTTATGCTTGAAGTGATCTACTTAAAATCTGACTTTCGCAATGAGCTATGCTGTTTATTAAGAACAGAGAGACACATCAAACAAATATGAATGTGCTTCGATTCCCGCATATTGTTCTTCCTAGGATGAATTCTTGATGTGCATGCACTACAAAGCACTTTCATAACATGACATCTTAAATGTTCAAAGAAATACCACACAGAATCTGCTTAGAACATTATTTGTGTGGATTCACCCAATTTGTTTTGATTATTTCAGCTCGACCAAATGCTTATGAAAGCACTCGTTCGCCCATGCATCTCATTAGTAAAGCATATACTGCAGATACAGACGGATCCCCCCAATTCAACTCTGGGAGCAGCTCATTTTGAGAACATTATCAAAAGGAAGGAAAGATGCAAACCGCTATAAAAGCATCACAATGGCACGCATTATTTATTCATGAGGTCATTCTATGTGAAATTATCGCTATGATTGGGAAGGAACATAAGGACATAAACATACTCATGGCATTATTTGAGTTGTACAAAAGCGTTGCGGTGGTTAGGAGGGGACGTGGCTTGTCGATTGTAACTGGAACATTTCTGTGAAGACGCTCCTCGCAGATGTTTTAATGAACCAAGGCTGGTAGTCTCTGAAAGCCCAAGTATTGTGAAAAGAAATAAATTTACAATGAGATGAAAAAGCTCTTTTGCTTTGTCCATTTAAATATTGAGAAAAACATCTTTGCTATCTTTTTGAGATTTAAAAATCTTTTCTGGATATGTACCAAGCAAATAGATGTTGTCCTTTTTCCCAGTGGCGCAGCAAGGGGTGGCCAGGGGAGGCGGTCAGCCCCAGGCGGCACACATTTTTGGGGCTTGCTTTTGCCTGCGGCCATGCAGGGCAACCGTCGCAGGACTCGCCACCAGCAACACCACTATCCCCCCTACTCTTCATGCGGCTGCCGGGCAGCAAACGCAGTGACCGCCATGGGTGGCACAACAGCTAGCTACGCCACTCTTTTTCCAATGAAGAAAACTTTCACAGGAATGTATATGTATATGAGTATTTCTATAGCCCAAACCTAGCCAAAAGGCATCTGAGCGCTCCACATAGTCAAAGACAAGCATACATTTAAAACAAGCATTTTCAATGCAATAGGTTTCGCAATTGTTAAAGTTAGAGCTGTTGGCGTTGAAAAAGACAATGTTTTTACTTTTACTTTTTTATACCAATGGCAATAGCACTATGCAAATATGATTAATTAACTGCTAATAGAAACACACAAGTAAAAAACATTGTCATTTTCACACTGGGAGACTGTGGGGGGAGAGCAGCAGTACGCGTGGGAGGAGTGAGATTGTTTTTCTTATAGTTGCATGCCCTATATTGCATACAAACATGATCTGCAGTCACATGCCCCAAGCTGGATTGTAATGCAGATCTTGAAATTGTTCATAAAGACACACTCAAACTTAATTAAGTATGCACTTTACTAATAAACTTGAATGAATGTCATCCATGCTTCCACGTATTTATTATTATTTTTACGTTGATGTCTATTTTCCCCACTGATTCCTAGGACGGGGGTGGGGGTGGGTATGGGCAACCAGATGACCTTTTTCGTTTGCTTAGAAGGCCAGGTGGGGTCTAATGCAGCAGCGAAATACTTTAGGACGAATAGTGTCTTGGCTGGAACTGGCACTTGAAAGGCAAGAGTGTCTGTATAGGAGGAGGGGTTGGGGACACAGGTGGCACTTCCTCCATGACTAGCAGTGCACCAGAAAAAACGATTAATCACCATGCCACCCCCAAACAAAACGTGAAAAACAGACGCGTTTAGCATCCCTAGTAGCAATGACGTCAGATCATAGGGTACCTCAGACTAATGTAGTAAGGCACTTATTCCACACCTTTAGCTATCCTTTTAAGGCACTTATGCTTATAAAGTTCTTCCTAACGAACAGTATTAAAACAGGGAAGCAAGAGTGTGACACTTATAGAAGTTCTATTCTACAAGGTGAAATGCCCATTTAGTGTTTCAACGGGGAGGCATTTTTCTTTTTAATTGCATGCATTTTGCAGCTGTCAAAAGACAATGCTGCCAAAAGTGGAAGTGTGGGAATGTAGCGTACATTCCATTTCATGTAGGCATGTTAGATCTCTGCATCTCTAGCAAACATTAGTAATGTTGCACTGCAAAATGCACAATAGCGCTCACATAATTATATAGTGCAATACTAGCAGCCACAATTAGTATCGCCTTTGACGAAGAAGAAATGGAGGTTTGCATAATTAACTTGTATGTCCATCCTACACGTAAAGCGAAAGACTCGACTAAACTTACCAACCAATTGGCAGAGTATGCCACAGAGATGGAAAACCCGATGTTTATCTTGACAGGGGACCTAAACCATTATCTCATTGGCTCAGCAGAAGGGGAGGAGGTACTGGCTCTAATTAAAATCCACAACTTTCCCACACAAAGCGTCCCACTACACGGAAAGAAAAAATGCTGCAATAGCTGCTTCCTCGACGACCTAGAACATCTAAATCTTTGTGCACTAAACGGAAGAGTTCCGGAAGAGTTCCGGAAGACTTTCCTCCGGTCGAATCATTTTATTCTACGACAACAAGCTCCATATTGGATTACACCTTAGCAAGCCTTGCGCTGTTCCCATATATTCTTGGGTTCAGAATGGGGGACAAAGGCGATAGTGATCATCGCCCCCAGGAAATTCAACAAACAGCTACTGCAGCAAGCTCAATCAGGTCAGACATATCCCTGGGGTCTATCCACACTTTAAATCTAAAAAAGATCAAATGCACGACAAACAACTCAAACTTGCAGGCCGAAGCTCCGATACAACTCTTTAATTCACAAGGTTCCAGCACAGATGATCAATCACTTACTGGGGACATTTTACTGCCATACTGCTAGGAAAGCTTGCAGAAACTCTCCCCACAAAAGACAACTTTCGGAAAGAATATGGAAAAATTAAAAGAAAGAAAGAGCATAGAGTACAGCTCAAGTCACTCAAAAGATCAATAAACTCGACTATGCGTAAGTTGAGAAGATCCCCAGGGAACACTAGTGCACGAGCATCCCTGAATCACCAAAAGGCAGCGCTAAAAAGATTGAAATGGAACATCAAGAGAGATGGCGAGAACAAAATCCTGGCAAAACTCCTACACGATACGAATAGCAACAACTGTGCCCGCTTCTGGAAAACTGTGAACGGGATCATGCACCCACAATTGAAGGGCATAGGGTCTCACATTTCAGAAGCAAATTGGATAAAATATCTTACTAGTCACTTTAGTAACCATACAGAAAATGCAGGAGCACAAACGGTCATCAGCTGGTTTCCAGAGGGACAAGCTGAAGTAAACATATCCGAGATAAGGGAGCAGGAGTACCCAGCCACAGGAATCAAACCATCAGCCACCCGCTGTCACTCTTAATTAACAAGCATATGCATAGCCAATAGGTCTCACTTTTGGGGCCTTATAAGTGTTTAACCATGCAAGAGTTAATGTTGTTGCACTAAGGATATTGTGCTGCATAACTAAATACTTATAAGGTCCCAAAAGTGAGACCTATTGGCTATGCCAATGCTTGTTGTATAGGCCACAATCCTATTTTGCAAAGCGCTGGGCTCGGGGTCACATCTGCTAGAAAGGATGCATGCAGTGGTAACCTGGAATCCTGCCAAAACCTTCTTAAAGGGACCTCACTGCTCCATACGTGCCATCGAAACATCCCAACCCATTCACATAAAAACAAACTAAACACCACAGAAATAACAATTAAAAATAACATAGTCCACGGTGCTCAGGTTTCAATCAAGTAGTCGCTTATCTGTCATAAAACAGATGTAGACCTCAGAAATTATCGGAAGTCCAGTTTCCTGATGACACTAAACTGGTGGGGGGCACCTTCAGGGAAGTGATACTTGTGGGGGTGTAAACCTGGGCTCATGATTCATTGTTCCGATTTGTAGAAAATGCCATGTCACCTTTCAGAACAGCTCCCTTCCCCTCATCTGAATTAGACAGAGCTCGCGACCGGTAAACACAGTTGTCAGAATGGATGCCATCTGCTGGAACCGCAATGTGAAACTTCCCGCGAGGGGGCCGGTCTCTTGTCAGTTTACAGTCTGGCTGGCTGCCTGGCCACCGAAGCACTTGGGCGGCGAGGCCTCATAACATTACATAAATACCCAGGAGGAACACGGGAGGGGCCCTGGCACCAACAACAAGCACAAGCACGCACATGCCTCGCACAGGAGCAGGGGTAGGCGTGCACGCGCCTCGCGCGGCAGCAGGGGGGAGGAGGGGGGAGGAGGGGGCCTGCGCGATTCACTTGCCGGAGTGATAATTGCTATCATATGGCAGCACTCGCTCCCGCAAGTTAATCGCCACACGTGCACGCGTTGCCATTGACGGCAATGGAACGCGTACGCGGTTTTGGCTAAAAGCCAAAGCGATTGTTAAAGGTCTTTTGCCTAAGCAGCACATGTGCGCTGCGTAGGCGAGACTTAAAAAGCAGATCGCTAAAGGGAGGAAAGAAGGAGCCCCGGGAGCGAATGGCATTCCACCTGCCCTGTTCAAAGCAAAGAGTGAAGATTGGGAGGATATCCTACAACCTCTCTTTCTGGAAGTTAGGCTGCTAAACAAAATACCAGAATCCTGGAGGGCCTCGACAATAGTACCAATTCACAAAAAAGGGGACAAGGCCGAGCCCAACAACTACCGCCTAGTAGCTCTGATTGAAAATGAAGCAAAATATTTTGCGGGCATCATATTAGAGGAGCTCACGCTCTGGGCTGAGACGAACCAGATAATACCGCTGAATGACTAGTACATGTACAAATATCCTCGCAATCGCTCTAATAATTGACGCAACAAAATCGTCCAAGTTACCTCTACACTTGTGTTATATTGACTTCAGTGCTGCCTTTGATAATGTAGAGAGAGGTAGACTGTGGTGGAAACTGGCACGATGGGGCATTACACAGACTACATTAAATATGCTGATGCTTCTACACATGGACACCTGGGTGCAGGTAAAACTTGGTGGTGGTACTCACCTTTCCTCAAAAGTGCCCACAACATAAGGATGAAACAGGGTTGCGTGCTTGCATCAACCCTGTTCAACCTATTGATGTCGGACCTCACAAAGGTGCTTGACGCCTGTAACTCCCTCTCTCCAAGGGTAGGAAGGAGAACTTTAACCAATCTCATGTACGCAGACGACATTGTTCTGCTCAGTCACACTTACGTCGGTCTTCAACACCTACTGACGGAAATACAGAAATATGCAACAGAAAACAACTTAAAAATAAACCTGAGCAAGACAAGGACAATGTCAATAAATAACAAAAAGAACCCACAGAGGAACTGGTTCCTCGGCGGCAGTAAAATTGATCCAGCTTGTGAGTACAAGTATTTAGGAGTCATATTCGACAAGGAAGGGTCGCTTTGGCGCCAGAAAGAGGAAATAAGAAGGAAAGGTCTGTTGACCGCCCTGACGATGAAAAACCTTGCAAACCAATTGTTGGGACCGACACTGACCCCGCTATTGAAGGAAGTCCAGGCCAAATTTCTCCCCTCGATCACTTATGGCAGTGAGGCGTTTCGGGGAAGAGACGCTAAGGAGCTGGATAGCACACAGGTTAAAGCTTATAGAACTATGTTCTGCCTTCCGCTCTATACATCACCCGCTCAAATAAGGGTTTGAGTTTGGCCTTCAACAACAAGTCTTAGCCAGGTATTGCGCTTACATCATCTGCTGGCATAAGATAAGAAGTGCCACTATAAACACGCTAAACTATCTGTTGTGGCACGACATAAAACATAGGGAGTTCTCTCAGGCGAGAAACCATCTTCAGTTAGCCTTGGAATCTACCAATCTGTCTGGACTTTGGGATGCGCAACTCGGCTATCTCAAATTCAAAAAACTAGTCTGGAAAAACATAAAATTAATCTCCTTATTGGAGGACAAGGCGAGCTTCTCAAAAAGATCTTGTGCCTGGATGACCCTTAACTCCTATAAATCACTCACCCCACAACCATGCTTCAATCAGGGCTATCCTAGGGCCATAAAAATGAACTTCCTAAGGTACAGACTGGGGATCCTTCCATGCACCCAGCATCTACCACCATGGCTGAGGATAAAAGGACAAAATACTTGCAGGTTGTGCAACATCAACAATGGCGACATTCTTCATTTAATTTTTCTATGCGAAGAACTGCATCAGGCGCGGCAACAGTTCCTAAAAGAACCTCTTAAACAGAAAGGTATCCGCACTAGAAGGCAAGCAGTGCTGGCCTGCTTAAACCCCACAAATGCCCAACTAAACTGCAGATTGGTAAAATTCCTGATGGTGGCTGAACAAAAAATGCCAAAAATACCAAAAAATGCTCCACAAAGCCCACCGCTGCAAGCTGACTAGCAGACGGGTAAAAGGAATTAGCGGAACCTTAATAAGGATGCCTACCAGCAGCATAGGGACAAATCCTGCAATAAGCAGATTCAATTTGGATGATGCGACAAACAGGCAAGCAGCGCTGGAGTAAAGAAAATTTGAGACAAGCACATTACAGCATTCAGCGACCCAATGACTTTCCTTTACTAACACAGCCTAACTGTGATTTTAAACTGTAATTAATTTTCCTTTTTTGGCTTTTAATTGGTTTTAACAACGATGTTTTAGAAATGTTCTACTGTCACTATTGCAACAGTTTTAATTAACTATGCAAAAAATAAATAAACTTGAAACTTGAAACTCACATATTTTGTGGTGGGAAAGATGCTCTAAAGTACTATACTCCCATTTCCTTTGTTGTCACTAGGTTGCTTACTGTTTCACAGCCCTCCTTATCCCACCTATGTTATTGTTGCCACCCTGAGGGGAAATAAGCCGGACTGACACTTTCACTTCTTGGAATGTCACAAGGCACCCTCAGGATGGGAGTGCTTGTCTCCTATCACTATTTTGATTGTGGCAAGCATGGAAAGAGAAGGCAAACTATTGCCGGCTTTCGCAAAAAAGAACTGCAGCTGAAGTCTATCCCACTTTAACATGTCTCACGACCGCTCTGCTCTCAGCCCTCGGTGCTTTCTCCACTTTGGAATAGGGTGCCTGCTGGCAGACACTCCGGGCTCCCAGACACACACAGACATAGACAATGGACAAAAACATAAGAGCCGGAGCGTCGTAGATACTAAAGAAAGCAAGTTTGTTGTCCACGGTAGGGTTCCACATAGTTCAGATTTTGCAGTCAACACACGAGAAAAAATGTACACTACATTTGGGACCACGGCCTTTAGGCGTACGTTCACAAGTGTATGCTTAGTATGTAGGAGGCGCGCTGACATTAAGTAAATGTTTTTATTTAGCAAAGAAGGAGGCCTTCCAGTGACCCCATGCTTGAGAAACTTCACCAGAGCGCATACCTCATTCTCTACTCGCTCAAAGACAGGGTACCTTGCACTCTGTATATCGTGCAGTGACAGGGCGGGCGCTGCCACTACCCGAGTCCTGCAGGGTTACACAACGCTACAGCCTGTGTTTCACTTTCATCTACATCGTGGAAGTGCCGATGTCGCACAACAATCACTCGGCATCCCAGAGGCAGCGTAAACCGCCTGCTCTCTCTATTGTGCCATTCGCTCGAGGAGCCACACTGCGACCCGCCCACAGCATGATCCACAACACTCCCCCTCTGCGCCGTGCCCTCCAGCGCAGGGTTGTGCACAAAGAAGAATGCTTACAGCTAGAATTCCTCGATTCGAGTTAAACAAGCACCCACCTTTAAAATGAAGCGCGGTGTGTAGTGCACCCACATGACGATCCTCCAGATGCTGCTGGTGGGGGTGAACGCGGATGCACGGGAGAGAGGGGCAAGAGAGCATGGAAAGCGGGAGGAGGAAAGCCTTGCGAGCGGTGCAGACAGGGCATTAACAGAGGGCCTTGGGGCTGTGGCTCAGATGTGGTGGGGACTGCAGGCGCTCAGCGCATTCGGGGCAGCAGATGTCCACGTGGCTCTTGGTGATCCCTATGCAAGACCTACAAAACAACAAAGTAGTCCCTACATCAAAAGATATCGCCCTGCAGTGCACGTCTACTGTAGTTGGTCGATGCTGCTTCCTTCAGAAATTAAAGAAAACGTAAGTGACAGATGGGACCACTAGCCAACAATGAGTGAGGTAAAAAAAGCAATGCCAGATTGGACCAATGGCAAGCCAAAAAACAAAAAGAAATGCAATGGGTGGAGTTTCTCTGGTATTACTAATTACTTAATGCCTCGGAGAGGCAGCGCATGCGCTGCCAGTGCGAGACCTAAAAAAAGAGGAGAGGAAGCTGGTTTGTGGATGATTAACGCACTGTGGTGTACTGTTCTTGAAAGAGGTGAGTCCTAACTCTTTCTTATATTGTAGCAGCATTGGTCTGGATGCTACAGTTGTTAAAGAGCCTGGGTGCATAGAAAAGGCCTGCTATCTTGCGGATTCTCTTTTTTTCAGTTCTTTATCTGTAGTCCATGGTGTCCTTGCTGCATGTGTACCGAAATCCACCAGAGGGGGGGGCTTATTTCAAGATAATTGGAGGTACTGGTGTGATAGCTTTGTCAATGATGCAGCTGATTTTGAAGATGACATGGACTGAAAAAGGAACAAATGGAGTTTAAGCAGGATGGGGTTTATTGCTCCTCTTTCCTCAAGTCCTGGTTGAGATGTTCTGCAACATGTAGGATGCACCTGTCACAGCAAAAATAATATTTATTTGATAAAGACAAAATCACTGAAACAATAATGAAATTTAAATGTGCACCTTGCATGTGTGTAGATAAACAATATTGTAAATTACTAAAGTTGAACTATCCAACACAGTGAAAGTGTGCTTGGTTAGTTAGAGAATGGTGGAATCAATAAACCTAGTAGTGTTGAGATGATTCAGCAACAATAATAAAGCTGTGTGTTCACAGACCTGTAAGGATGCAATGCACTGTTCTTTCTCATGAATCGCATGGGAAATTATCCTGGAGTATTCATTTGTACCTGTGAAACGGAAGAAGGGATCAAATGAGATCACTCCTTAGTGCATTGAAAACAACGTTATGGTGACAAATATGCACTTTAAAGACTATTGGATTTAGGAGGAGTGGGGTCCTGTTGTCAGCACGCTCTCTCCCTTACCTGTTTTGGCTTCCCGAGGACTCTAGTGGCTATGCACTTGAGAACTGTGGCCGTTGCCATCATTACATCACTTTATTGACTCTATCCTGCCTGCTGACCTATCTCATATTTGCCATTTCCTCATGCTAATGGACTAATCTGCTGGACAATTTGAGCTGTCTGGTGAGAATCCAGATTTCAACTTTCTGATTAAATGCTCTGTTCCCCTTTGCCTATACTTGTGAGCTTTCCCCTAGGAGACTTTAACTTAAATCCAGTGTCCCTTTCAGAGATTTTAATCGTTCCAGCCTGTTAACTTGAAAAACATTGTTTCATTTAATTTGACTTAATATTAGGATTGTTGCTGCATGCATTAGTATGCATGACAGAATTGCTAAATATTTTACTTAGTTGTATTAATTTTGAATCTCTAATTCAATAATCCATTTATTTTAACCCCTTCGGTGCCATGCCCTTTCCCCCTCCTGTGCCGGGCGTTTCCCACGCGGGTGGGTTTCATGACGAGATAGTCTCGTCATGGGCACAGCGCGACCGTGCTCCATGACGAGACTATCTCGTCATGGGCACAGAAGAGGTTAAGATTTGTTGTTATTCATTTATCTGAGATTAAGCGTTCTTTTTCTAAAACCTTGCTTGGGTGTTGGCTACCAATAATGGTCTTCATTGGGTAGACCAGCAGTGGGTTATCTTAGATTTTCAACCCTCATTGACAACCACTTACATACCCATTCACACATCCATACACGCACTCACACATCTGCATACTTACCCACACACCCATTCACTCAGACACTCACTCTCTAATAATGCCATTCACACTACAACTCACTTAACCAAACACCCACCCAAATAGCCACTTTCTTACCCATACAGCCACCTATGCATCCAGTCTCTCACTCATACAGCCATCCAGACACCCAATCACTCACCCATACAGTCACTACACACCCACTTATCCACCCATAGAGCCACTCGCATCTCCACTCACCCACCAATGAAGCCAATAATACACCCACTCATTCACTAATACCGTCACCCACACAGCATCTCACTCACCCACACAACTACATAAAAAACATACTTATACACTCATCAGACACTCACATATTAACATGCGCAAGAATACATACAGTCACACAGCCAGTCACATAATCTATATTTGAAGTAGTATCACTCATTAGTGACACACCTAGTATACTAATTTAACTCTTGTAGTACCTTAGTATAAATGTTTAAAAATCATAAACTCTTACAAAATACTTGCACTCGCTGGATGATGTCGAAATACCCATTTACAGACCCACAGGTTTGGCGGTCCGCTCTGGCTCCCTGCCTCCTATGGGAGCCGGCATTGCTTTGACAGAGAGAAAGCTGCTAAACATGCAGCTCCCTCTCTGTCAAAGTGATTTTGCTGCGCTTCTAGCAAGGGAGAGCATTTTTTATGCTCTTGCTTGCTAGAAGTGGAGTATAGTTTGACTTGATGGGAGCAAACGCACTTCTTGGCACACTCCTGGTTGGTGGTTGAAGTCCCTTTGGCTCCAAATGTCCTTGGGGACCAAAAGCCCTGCTGGTACCTCCATTAAGTCCCACACAGCGGAATTGCTGAGAGGTCTTTGGAGGTCATGTCCCCTTTCTCCATCACTGTGCAAAACGTGGCTCCTTGGGCATTGCTGGTGGGGGAATTAAGTCCTCTTGGATGCTAAAGGTTCCTTGGGGCCAAGAAGCCCTCCTGGTACCTCCTGTAAGTCCTGTAAGTCCTACACACTGGAATTCCTGAGAGCTGGTCAGAGGCCCAGCCCCCTTCCTCCCCCACTCTGCAAACGTGGCTGCTAGTTGAAAAAATCCAAAGGTTACAGGGATGTTATAGCTAGGTATTATCATTTGAAAAACCTTAAAAATTCACTGATGAAAACAAAGGTTATTGGGCTGTTATAGTTAAGGTCAGATTTTAATCATACAAAACCAGAGAAATTCAGCCATTAAAGTTACCTGAGTTAACTATAACTTGTGTTCCCGCAATGCACTGCTTATGACCTCACATATTCATGACATGGTCAGTGACATCGATGATGACATCACTCATGACATCAGTGATGACATTATCCACAGCATCTCCTGACGCACTCACTCATGCCCCTATATCCCTATAGAATCATTTACACACCCACTCCTCTTCCACATAACCATTCACAAACCCATTCACAGAGCCCTACCAGTACTTCCACACCCACTCACTGATTCATAGATCCGCACACACATCCACTCGCTCACCCATCCTACCACTCATACACCTACTCCCTCACTAATACAGCCATTGACATATCCACTCAAAAACCCATATAGGCACTCACATACTGAGTTAGCCAGCCATAGAGCTACTCACACACATAGACACTCACCCATACAGTCAATCACACAGCCACTTACTCACCCAGTTACACACACACACACACACACTTACTTACTCATACAAATAGCAATACATCCTCACTCACCTGTAAAGTTAGTGATAGGAGCACGCACTCATCCATATAGCCACTGTCATATTCACTCACTCATGCATACAGTCACTCATATACCCCATCACTACCCTATAATGCCTTTCACATACCCAATTACTCACCCATACTGACGCATGCGCTCGAACACCGACACAGCCATACAGACACTCACTCGCCCATACAGTTTCTCAGGCACACGCAGAGTACCCCATACAGCCACTGACTCACCCACTCACTCACTCATTCATACAGGCAGTCACACACCTCCTCGCCCACACACACAGACACCCAGACAACCACAGAGGCAGTCAACCAATCAATCACCCATATAGCCATTCATGTACCCACTAAAACACTTAAACACACACTTAGACATCAACTGACAGACAGATACACTCATTTACACAACTGGTCATTCACCGATATATTCACTGAGACACCTAATCACTCACTTATACAGTCAGTCATGCACCCACTGAGTCATCCATACATACACTCATACACTCACTGATTCACCTATACACCTTAGTATATATATTTAACACTCATCAACATTTTAAAACAGTCTCTGGATGATGTCATCACTGATGTCATCAGTGATGTAAATTGAGTTGTCATCAGTGATGTCACTGACCAGGTAATGACAAGCACCTAGCTATGCACACATTCATAAATGTGACCCCTGTGGGTGAATTAGTGATTCAATTGATACATTTTTTCTTTGGGGAATTGAATATGGGAACGTATTTATACCATTATTGGATTTTCTTAAAATAGATCAAACATTTGTTCATTTGGTGAAATATGTTACACACACAGCTTTGGTGATACATTTGTGGTGCTTTCCCACACCTGATTATCGTTTCAACCATTCTCCTATGTTGACTTTGTTTTTGGCATGCTTGCTTTGAAATAGAGCTTCGCATGGGTTTTCCACAGATTCGTTTGTGCTGTATTCCTGACTCTGTACAGCCTGGAAGCAAGTGGCTTAATCTTCGCTCTAATGCTGATCTGAGCCAGAGGACGCCAGTGGGCCACCGTTTCACGCGCCATACGACAGCATGCATGACCGCCTTTGCTCTGTCAAATCTGTCAGTGCTTAATTGCTGCCTGCTGCAAAGATGCTAGGAAATCCAATTGTAGAGAACAATTAGCACTTGTTTAGCTTCCATTTTCAAACAGACAATATACTTATTTGAAAAGAGAACATCGATAGCCTCACACTATCATATAATAATCAAAAGAACCCATGGGAGCAAAATATCTCTCATGCAAACTGCTATGCCGCTCAAAGTGTCATGTTTTCAAAAGCTGCATGTCAATATTTTGTAAACAGTAGGATGATTTAGCAGACATCTGTCGTATGGCTGGGTAAATTATTATTATGATGGTTTTTTTTGCTTGAGGGAAATCTCCATTTTTGAGTTTTGTGTATTTTTTTGTTTGCTTATAGTTTTTTCTGCTTATACTTTATCTTGTCATTTTTACACACAGGAGACTAGCTGGAGCAGAACATGTCTTGAGGGAACTGAGAAATTATGAGCGTCCGACGACCCATTCACTGCACTGGTAACGTCACCTCTTGGATTTATCAAGTGTATAGCAAGTACATTGATCATTTATGTCCTGTAGCCTTAGTAAGCAACCGTATAATTTTTTACACTTTGCATACAGTCTAGACTCAGGTGCCTATTGCGTACTACAATGAACTTTCTCGAAAATTATATGTATTGAGAACGAAAAAATACACTTTTGCCGATCCCTAATCTTTGCACATATACATAATTTAATTATATAATTTAGGTTTGCTGAATCGAGAAGTTATTGTAATTTTTTAAATAGAGAGAAAAAACTTCATTCATTTTGAACATTAGTACAGTTACTTTTCTCTCATCCTGCAAATCAGTCATTTGAAACAAAAAAAAAGTCATCATTACAGTTTAAATTCTTTCAAATATTGTGCAAAATCGCAAAATTTAAGCAGCCAATCAAACACACCTAGAATTTTTGGATCTAAGTGCTGCGTTTAGGAAATTCGTGACTGCAAAGAGCATGTAGTCTTTTGGAAAAAGCTGCAGATGCATTAAGGCAACACAGACTTGTCTAAATCTCAAAACTTTTAAAAGGGGCTTCAGATACAGTCTCTGGTGAGTAAAATCTTTACATAGGATGACATCATTTAGAGTATCCTGTGGAGACCTAATATTGCAGCCACAGGAGCCTCTCTCCTCTACCTAAAATACAAAGCCAGACGAGGAAGCCAAAAGCAGATGGAGCTGATTAAATCTAAAACGAGTCATTAAAAACTCTCAGAGGGGGCGTGGCTAAGCCACGAAAGGAGTAGGATGTGAATCACCCCGTCTCCGCTCTGCCGTGGCCTATTCACATGCATGCGCTGCTTCTCGGGCACCCACTCCAACCTACAAACACTTGTCTACCTACCAGGGTGAGGCGGGGGAAGCCGGGTGTTTCTGGGAGGATAGAAGTCCTGGCTGTGTGCCCGTTGCAGTCCCTGGAGCCGCCATTTTGACTTTTTGGCCTGGGGATGCCGTGCCAGAGTCGCCTCCCCCTTCCCTCTGGGAATAAACCTGCTGTCCTGGACTCCATCTCCACCCCTGAGCAGGCGGTTGCCCTGGGCTCAGGCCCTGCATCTCGTGCCTCCCATCCCGAAGAAGATCAGAGAGCTAGGTGAGGCCTTCCCAGGGTGGGCCTCCTGTGGAGACTGGTGTGGCCTGCCCCTGAACTTCATCACCTTTGGGCCTGAAGGGAGCTGACACAGATGCCAGCCTTGGCAGGAGACCGTGGCTGAGTCCCCCCATACTTGCCCGCAGTGAGGATCAGAGGCTGTTGGGCGTGGCCTCCACGGCAACCTGAAGGGATGAGACCGACTGGTCTCCTGCAGGTCCGGATCTTCACGTCTGCTTTGAGCCCTGACCGGGACTGCGACCCCAGGTGACCGCTGGTGTCTCTCTCCTCTGTGTGAGCCTGACAGTCTGCAGCGGTGAAGGAGGTAAGAGGGATCGGCTGCAGGAACCAAGTAAGGGGGCCTCTCTCCCCCCTGCCTCCTCCCCCCATTACAGTCTACCGGCCCTGAGCCTCACCCACTTTATTGGGGCCCAACTTGCTGACTTGAGCCTGTGGTGTCCCAGTGCTCTGGGCTTTGCTCCTGTGCTCTGCCTCTCCACCTGGTCTATGCGTCATTTTATTGGGATCCCTCTACCCATCCCATTCTGTAAGGCCCCAATGTTGGTTTAGACACCGCCTGAATCTGCGAGGTGCCCACTGATTTGTTCGCTGTACCCTCTGAAATCAGCGAGGAAATACACACACCTCTGATTCTCCTTTGGAGACAGATATACCCAATCTCCATGATACCAGTTGAGAACTCCCTGACCCTCCCTCAAACAGGCTGTTACCTCCTCCTGTGAGACACTTAGATTGCCTCGCACCCGCAGGCCATCGCTATCATGACCACTGCTGGACTCCTTTTCTTCTTCTGCCTGCCTACGGTGCGGCTGGTCTGCTGCCCTGCCACACGGCCATTTTATAACTAACAGTATTGATACGGCCATGCCACAAGCTAAGCTGGTAAAGATTCCCTCCCCACCCCAGCTAAAGTTAATCCAGTGGCCTCTCTTTTGATGAAACCCAACGCCACGCTGACACCTGTCCCTGAACCTCCCAAAACTATGGCTGATGAGACTTCCACAGCAGTCCCAGTCATGCAGGCTTTTACGACCAAATTAAAACTGAAATTGGCTCCATCGAAACAGAGCTCAAGACCTGCCTCAGAGAGATACAATGGGACATCACGGTGATCCGGTGGAGATTAGTAACCTCAAACGCATGATGGATGCCCGGTCAGAAGACCACGAGTACTTATGGCGCAGAATTGCAATGCTTGAAGACCAGCATATTGACCTTCAATTAAAGCAGGAGGACTTAGTGAACAGGAGTCAGCACAATAATTTCTGCATTAGAGGCGTTACAAGCAGATGGGAGGAGCAGGATATCATGGCCATCACAGTAGAACTTCTACACACCATCAGAGCTGAGGACAACTGAAGAACCAGAACCTTTTGGACCTGGCGGCGCAGGGTACGCCCTCCGTCTTCTGGGTTCACCTGCTTCGTTACACAGAGACACGGGACACTCTGTTGGCGTTAGAAGATTGGATTTATTTAGCTGCAGCTAGTACAGTTATCCTAGAAGTACACAAAGTAGGTTCTCAGGAGACTGCCACTTCACTCTGTGGCGCATCAGATTAAATACTATACAATACAGAATTATTAACAAAACACACGCCCCAAGCAAAGAAGAAAAGAGCCAATAGGGTAAGTGGAAAACAAAGCGGAACCAGTAAGAAGGGTTCGAAAACAAAAAGATCAGATAACTCGAAGAGACCTCTCCTCCAACTGTGTTTGTTATCCCACCCCCGAACTAATTTATTAACAGATTACAACTGACTTGAGATACGTTTGAGTGTATTGGAGGACAGGCATGACACAAGAGAATGCTAGCAGGAGACAGTGAAGGTCAGTCGATAAGATATGATAAGGAAAGAATGGTGTGAGCCTACAGATAGTTGGAACAGGGATTAGGAAAGCCAGACACGGATTAGTGTACTCGGCTAGTCCAAACATCAGCTTCACAAACAAGGCTGAGGACGGATTTCGACACCAAGCTACGGGAAAAGCAGAATAGACTTCGTTCGCCGTGCTGCCTGAGTGATGGCAACACAAAATGGCGGCGGGTTACAAAATGGTGGGTCGATTCGATCGTGATCGAAAATCGAAGTTCCTCAGACCCTCCTTTTGCCAGAACTCAGGCAAGATAGACTCACGTTAATCTGAGTCCACATCAATAGCCATGAGATCATCAAGCTGTTGTTGTAACATCATCCTTATGTTTTCTGTTACTTGAGGTTTGGGTCTTGAAATGCACATAGTAGCACAAAGATCACAGATAGTGGGACCACAGTGCATACAAAGGCAACAGGAAAATATGATTGTCAAGATTACTCCAAGGAATGTCAATACTTTCCAACCCCATTTGGACAGTAGTCCCCAAAACCATTCCATTAAGGACCAATCTCCTTCGTCCTGATGAATAGACTCGGAGATTATATGCAACTTGGAAATAGCTTGGTATACTGTCGGATCGTCATTAGGAATGAAAATACAACAGCTTGACCCGATCAATTTACACACTCCACCATGATCGGCAAGAATAAAGTCTAAGGCAACTCGATTTTGCAAGGTCATAAGGCGATCCGCCTGTAGTTCCGCCGTGATATTACTCAAGGCTCCTACAGTGATGTCTAGTGTAGTCTCTACAACACGGACCAGTTGCCTTATATTTCTGCTGTTGGCCATTGGACCCCAGAAGGGAAGAAAACCTTTAAGGAAATCTCCTCCTTCTTGTCCCGTGGTGTCTTTGGAGTCAATAATTCCTCGGCTGAGACGGGTTCGGTGATAATTGGCAGAAGCAGTGTAAGTAGGAGGAAGAAGGAAATCTATGTAGCACGTACCAGAGAAACCCGTTGGCAACCAGGTATAAGCTCTATCATAACAAATGAAATAGGTGCCTTGGGACGGTACTAGAGGAGGTGAGTTGAGAGAGGAATAAATGTATGTGTAGGAACAGTTACTCTTTGGTGCAGTGTCAGAAGAGCGATCGTTTATTTTTAAACAGAAGTTACCTTGATGCGGTATAGTCCAGATTGATGAGGATTTCTCCTTTCCCATTTTATTATTAAGACTCGGCATGTATTGGGTGATGTTCCAATTGGTGTAGGCTTTTCTTTCATCAATAGAAATCTTGCTATTCTCCATGATTTTAGCCATAACTACCATACCCTTAATCAAAGAACTATGACTAAAATCCGGATAATTAATTTGTGAAGCAACAGATCGTCTGAATTTACTTTGATATGCATTTGAGAAAATAACAAAGAATGCCCAAGCAGAACCCTCATAGGAGAAAGGGAGAACTAAATATGGTATTCCTTTCTCAGTAGTATGAGGCATAAGACCACATACCCAACAATCAGTTGTGTTAACCACTAATTGATGCTGGTGTAATAGCTGGACAAAGGAATTGTTGTAATACTCGGTTCTTCTGACAAGTTCATGTGAAGGGAAAGTATGAAAGAGGTGTGGAGAGATAGTAGAAGAAGGCAAAGAGGAGGAAGGGGAGGTGTTTCTTGGCTACAAAACATAAACTATCCAACCAATAATCGCCGAAGCAATACATAAGGATACTAAAACACATATAGTTATACTGTAACGACTGTACATTATTTTACAAGATGCTTTCTTCATTTCATTTCTTCTCTCTTTATTACTTGGTGTAGTTTCCATTTTCACTAGTGGATGCTCACGGCAATCTTCCTCAATCACTGAAGTCACGATGCTCAACCGTTCTATGACACTGAAAATCCTGCAGACCTATGGTCACTACTCAGGTCGTGACCTAGACTCCTACCGTGACCCTGCAACCTAAACAGAACACTACACAAGGGAGAAGAAGAGAGTTCAATTGTTCTTTTGTCTGGACCTAAGATTGTAGTGCTCCTTCCCTAGAACACTCTGATCTTGAAACAATGTTCTTGGTTCAGTCGTATTCAAGCGATGATGCAATGGAATTGCTTCCTGTAAAATGTCGTCGTCCTCTTTTTCAGACAATGTCCCATTCAGGTGTGCATCGCTAAAGGGTACAAATCGTGGAACTGTTTCGCCTTCACTGTCACCAACCCCTCTACGAACCCACTGATCAAAAGGCAAGGGCAAAGGTACTTTCTTGCAGTGCACACCGTGAATCCAATTTTTCTTTCCTTCAACTTTAACTGCTGTCCTTGTCGTTAGTAGGACCATTCGGGGCTCCCGCCATCTGGGCTCCAAATTCTTCTTCTTCTGAAAATTTCGGGTGCAGACCCAGTCACCTGGACGGATGGAGTGACCTGGATCTGTGGAAGCCTCCGGCAAAGCACTCTGAACCTGTCGATGAAGGACATGCAATTTAGTTGTAAGGTCATGCAAATAGTCAATCAACATTGGGTAGGGCAAATCTGAGAACTTTTTAGGACAAGGTATTCCCCATATGTTGGCCGGACGGCCAAACACCACTTCGTAAGGGCTAAGTCCCAGACGAGAGTGTACTGCAGTTCTGGTGGATAGCAAAGCTAACGGCAAAGCATCGGGCCAATTAAGAGTCCCGTACTGGCTTGAATCTTCGCTAACTTTAACTTCAAGGTCCCATTTTAACATTCTACTAAACCTGCTGATTGGGGATGATTTTACGCATGGAACTTTTGCTTGATTTCAAGACCTGCACAAACTTTTTGCATGACTTGGCCAACAAATTCGCTCCCATTGTCACTCCAGACAATGCGCGGCAATCCAAACCTGGGAAAGAATTCTTTTAGAAGGATTTTGGCTGTGGATAAAGCTGTGTTGTCTTTCAAAGGGTATGCTTCTATCCATCTCGAAAAGGCACATACTACCACCAGAACATATTTGAGGTTGTTGCATCGATCCATGTGAATGTAATCGATTTGCAATACTTCAAATGGGTATGTTGGAGGATCAAAGTGACCTGCTGGAGTGGGGGTTCCCTTTCCTGGATTATACATCAGACAAACAATACAATGCTTTACTACGTTGTCTGCACATTTCGGGATATTTTCATTCTGCCAAACTGGAGCTAGAAGTTTACAAATGCCTTTTGCACTAAGGTGAGCTGGACCATGAGCCATAGTAACCACTGGGAGTACATAAGCATCCGGCAACAACCAACGTTGATGTTCCGATAATTCTACCCAACAACCCATCTCATCTAACATTCCCGTACTTTCTCTCCACTTGCTTAACTCTCTTTCTGTAGCCTCTTTCTGAATCGTTTTCACGCTTTCCACTGTATTCTCACACATTCCTCTATCTCTGACCCAATTCGCAGGACCTGCCATATACATTCGACTCATTGAATCTTTCGCTGTTTTCTTTGCTGTTTCATCAGCAAATACATTTCCTCGTCCAACATCATCCGTAATCTTCTTGTGAGCACTACACTTCACTATAGCTATTTGAACAGGTAAAGCAAGTGGCTCAAGGAGATCAGTCACTAACTGACCATGCTGTATCTTAGTGCCATGTGAAGTTAGGTAACCCCTCTCTCTCCAGAGACGCCCAAAATTGAACGCGACACCAAAGGCATACTGACTGTCAGTGTACACGTTCACTCTTTTCCCTTTTGATAATGCACAAGCTCTCGTCAGTGCTATCAACTCTGCTGCTTGCACTGAATTGTGTCTAACACGCGCAGTTTCCACAATCGTATGTAAGGTAGTTACAGCATAGGCTGAAACCGTATCCCCATTAGGAATCTTAAAACAAGAACCATCCACCCATAGAGTCCCATCTGGATTCTCTAACGGTGTGTCTCTCAAATCAATTCTACCTTTTGTCTCTTCCTCAGTACGGAAGAAACAGTCATGTTGATCCTCAACACTCTCCTCATTTGGAAGGGGCAACAAAGTAGCTGGATTCAGAGTGTTGCATCGTTTGATGTGTATGTGACTAGCCAATAGCGTCAGCTCGTAACCAGTTAAACGTGCACTCATGAGATGCTGTGTCTTCGTTCTGTTCAGTAAGGTATCCACTGCATGTGGTACCATGACAATGAGAGTGTTATCTAACACTATCCCAGCGGAGTGTCGGATAGAAATCGCTGCGGCTGTTGTGGCTTTGAGACAACTAGGCAATGCTTTAGCTACGGGATCTAACGTAGCCGAAAAATAAGCACATGGCCGCTGTCTATCTCCAAATTGCTGTGCCAAGACTGATAATGCACAACCTTCTTTCTCATGAACATACAGCGTAAAAGGCTTAGTGTAATCTGGGGTACCTAGTACAGGAGCAGAACATAGAGCAGTGCGTAAATCAGTGAAACTCTTTTGGCACTCTTCAGTCCAAGGAAGTGGCTGAGGCGTATCTTTTAAAGTTAGTGCCAACAAAGGTTTGGCGATCAAAGAGAAGTTAGGGATCCACTGTCTACAATAAGAAGTGATTCCCAGAAAAGCACGTACTTCCCTTTGTGTGGATGGCACAGACATTCGAGCAATAGTCTGAATTCGTTCTTGTGTCAATCGTCGTCCCTCCTTTGATAGGAGATGACCCAAGTAAGTAACCTCTCGACAAACATACTGTAGTTTGGAAGGTGAAACCTTGTGATTCAGCTTAAACAAGTGACGCAACAGTGCTTCAGTGACATCCTTGCAGATATCTTCTGAATCGGCGGCGACTAACAAGTCGTCCATATATTGGATAAGGGCGGCACCAGACGGCAAATGGAAAGTATCAAGATGACATTTCAAAGCTTGGCTGTAAATGGAGGGACTTTCACAGTACCCTTGGGGTGCACGCTTAAATCGGAAGCTTCGGCCTCCAAGAGAAAAACCAAAAATGGCCCTACTCTCTTCTGCAATTGGAATACTGAAGAAGGCATTCTTTAGATCAATAACAGAAAACCAAGTCGCTGTGGAAGGTATCATAGTCAACAAAGCAGTGATATCTGGAACAACAGGAAATTGTGGAATCACAATGTTGTTTACTTCTCGCAGATCAATTACAAACCGGTACACAGGAGGCTGAGAAGGATCAGTACGTTTAAGAACAGGAAGAATAGGACTATTGAATGTGTTGCCTCTCGTTTCTTCGACCACACCCTTCCGAATAAGATCATGAATGATTTCCAAAAGCGCTTTTTCACCCTCTGCAGAGATTCGGTATTGTGGGATGCGTGGTAATTCAACATTGGGCTTAAGAGTAACAACATAAGACGGTATCTCAAGACAACCCACATCATTCGGACCCGTGGCCCAAAGTGCTGTCGGAAGAGAAGGCAACTCAGGAGGAAACTGATCTTTAGACAGATACATTGGGGAAATCAACTTCTGACCCAGGGTGAGATGTACGCCTGAAGGAGAACAATATATTGTAGCATGCATTCTTTTCAATAGGTCTAGACCCAACAGATTCTCACCACAACCATTCGCTAACAAAAGTGAAGCTTCCAAGTCATAAGGACCAACTGAAATAGGCAAAGGACAAGAAACCGGATTACGAACAGGGGCGCTAGAAAATCCTACAGAAACATTCGATAAGCCAGACAAAGGTGCCCCAGGGAGTTTAGAATGAATAATAGAACTTCTCATTGCTCCAGTATCTAGACGAAATGGCTCTGATACACCCACTGTAGTGACGTTGACATAAGGGCCATTTTGATCTACTGGGATTGGCACAACTCCTCTACTTTGTCCATGGCTGTCCTAGTTGGCATGAAGACTCTCATTCTCGCCTTCAACATAATGGTCCTCATTATAATATTGAGTGGATCTCACTTTCTGCTGGTCAAAGTAGTTCATGGGATTAGGAGAAGGAAGGGCACGCTTTTCTTGAGTTAACATACCTCGACCTCTACCTCTGTTTGCTGACTGGAGGCCAGCACGACCTCGTGGAGCAGATGATGCTCCATTGCGCTGCAATAAAATCGGACAACTGCTCTTAAAATAACCTTCCTCTCTACAATAAGCACATTGATTAGGACCTAACAAAGGTTGCGGAATGTATGGCTCAGGTTTCTGATACAATCTCTGAAACTGCGGTGGCTGTTGAGTTTGAGGCTAAACATAACGTGGCGGATAAGCTTGCTGCAAGAGAACCTTAGTTTTTAAATCTTTCATCTTCTTCTCTTGCTTTTCTTTTTCTTCTTTGTCTCTATTCCCGTAATATTGTGCAGTAGCCAATATCTGGGCAGAAGAAGAAACAGCCCAAGAACTTTCTGAATCCTTTAATTTGTGTGACAGCTCGGGAAGCAAATTGAATACAAATTTGTCCACGAATAGTCGCTGTCCACCTTCGGTAGCCATGTCTTGACCACTATGATCAATAAATGTCTCCTCGAAGCGAGTAAAGAAATCAGAGACACTTTCATCTTTCTTTTGTTTACATGCTGCTAGCTTATCCCAATTCACTCTCAATGCAGGCATCATAGTTTTCATTAACGTAATGATTCTACCAGGAAGCTCCGAGATCAAAGCGTCAGGCTTTGCACCACCCACTTGGTCTCTATCTGTATCAGATATGACATCCCAAGTAGCACCCAGTTCCTGTGCGTGATCCTCTCTACGAATCTTAGCCCATATTGTCTGTGGGACTACATTACCCATTAGCATATCAATATCTGACAGATTCAATACAAGCATCGATTGTCTGCGATAATTCTTTGTAATAACCTGCAGGGTTCTTACGAGGATCTGGTAGAGTCTGCTTAAGGGCCAAAACTTCAGATCTCTTCCATGGTACATGTACCCATATACGCTGAAAGTGAGCTGGAATAGCTGGATTAACACCTACTCCCGCAACCTCTTCCTTCCATACTGGAGGAACCTCTCTCATAGGGTAATTTTTCGATGTCAGTTTAACCGACAGATCAGAATCAAGAAAAATCTGAGAGAACAATAAGGTTCTATAATAGATGAGTGTCCTTACAGCTTCCTCAACTTTGGAACATACAATAAGTCCTTTTTCAAAATCAGCTTGGACATCTAATAAATCTTGTGAGATCGGACTCGAACTCACATCTTCCCATTCTTTAATGAGAATATTGCACATTACATTAAAAACATACCTTTGTGTAGGTGCATTCCATTGCAAAAAGGTAGGCATAATATCAGACATACTATATTGTGGACCCTTCTTGATCCATCTTCGTGCAAGAGAATCTAGCTTCTCTCGTTCCTCGAAATCTGGGACCTGACTACGAGAGTATCTTCGAGCAAAAAGCCGGAGACGCATTAAGAGCTCCAAAGAAAGGAGATAGAATACTAGTGACGGAATCTGTGAGACGCTTACGCATAGACGGTGAATTAGACATCAGAACTGGAGACAGAAAATTAGGAGAATTATCAAGAGGAGAACTAGAAATTACAGGAGGAGCAGAAGGCAAAAGAGAGCTAAGATCAGGAGATGAAGGTTGAGAAGTTGAGACTAATGGTGAAACCGACAAGGGCGGTAGTACTGGAGGAGGCAAATGCTGAAGAGCCGGAACCGGCGGAGGTACTATCAGCAACTGAGCAGGCTGTAACGGCTGAGGCACAAAGGCATTTTGCACATAAGGCGGAGGCAACCTCAATAAATGAGACATTAGGGGATCTTCTTCTATATCTTTCTTGTTATCAGAAGGAGAAACAGGCAACACCGGATAGCATTTATCTATCGCCATACGATGTTGTCTTTCTGAAATTTCAGTCGCATTGTCAATTTCATCATTCTTGAACTGTTGGGCAGCCTGTATAATCGTCATACACTGTCCTTTCCTAGCTCGTTTTGCTTGTTTCATTTCCTTCTGTTTGGCTTCCTTACGCCAAAGGCGGAAAGAGTCAAACATTGCCGGCCGGGCTTTTCTTTTGAACAAAACTGTTTCTAAATTATCTAGCACATCAGGATCAAAACTACCGTTTTCTGGCCATTTAAGAACACCATCCTTCTTCGTGTATCGAGTCCATGTCTCGTTAAAGGCAATGGGGCCGATACCATGTTTCGAGTAGAGCTCATATGTGGGAGTTCCAACCGAAGGAATTGGACAAGAGTCCTCAAGTCGGGAGTCCCTATTACAACCAAGACAACAAATTCTTCCAAACTTAGTCAGACCAGGCATTTCACAATGTCTCTGGACTGTTCACAAACTTCAAGGGAGTAAAACTCAGTTTACCCAGCACATATGCACTTACCCTCGGCTTTAGTCTTTGCAAAAACGAAATCTAAGTAACCTAAGGACATCAAACAAAGAACCAAAATTTGTGGGCGCGACCCACGAAAATACTTAACTTAACTAAGGACGTCTTCTTCCACCAACAGAGGCCCGTCTATCGTCTCGCTTTACCATACATCACCAAAGGAATGGGCCAAAGCAGGGCAGCAGTCAGGTCAGCAGTCGCCAGTAGCCGACGGGAAGGAGTAACCGCGCTGAAAAAGACCTTCAGACCACTTTCGACATACAGGGGTCGCTTAGTGCGGTTCGCGAACCCTCCGGAATTTTCTTGCGAGGTTCCTCACGACCTTCGAGCAGAACCGGTACCACTGAAGCCGCCCTACATTAGGCGCCAATTGAAGAACCAGAACATTTTGGACCTGGCGGCGCAGGGTACGCCCTCCGTCTTCTGGGTTCACCTGCTTCGTTACACAGAGACACGGGACACTCAGTCGGCGTTAGAAGATTGGATTTATTTAGCTGCAGCTAGTACAGTTATCCTAGAAGTACACAAAGTAGGTTCTCAGGAGACTGCCACTTCACTCTGTGGCGCATCAGATTAAATACTATACAATACAGAATTATTAACAAAACACATGCCCCAAGCAAAGAAGAAAAGAGCCAATAGGGTAAGTGGAAAACAAAGCGGAACCAGTAAGAAGGGTTCGAAAACAAAAAGATCAGATAACTCGAAGAGACCTCTCCTCCAACTGTGTTTGTCATCCCACCCCCGAACTAATTTATTAACAGATTACAACTGACTTGCAGGTGGTGAGATACGTTTGTGTGTATTGGAGGACAGGCATGACACGAGAATGCTAGCAGGAGACAGTGAAAGCCAGTCGATAAGATATGATCAGGAAAGAATGGTGTGAGCCTACAGATAGTTGGAACAGGGATTAGGAAAGCCAGACACGGATTAGTGTACTCGGCTAGTCCAAACATCAGCTTCACAAACAAGGCTGAGGACGGATTTCGACACCAAGCTACGGGAAAAGCAGAATAGACTTTGTTCGCCGTGCCGCCTGAGTGATGGCAACACGAAATGGCGGCGGGTTACAAAATGGCGGGTCGATTCGATCGTGATCGAAAATCAAAGTTCCTCACAACACGTCTCCCCCACTCTAGATAGAGACCTCCGGGTGGCTGGCCCTCAAGGGGGCTCAGACGTCTTTCCAGATATCCTCACACAAGTCCCCTTTTTTGTCAAAAAAGAAGCCATCTTGCAGAAAGCTCGAGAAACTCCCAACTTATCGGATAACAAATATTCAAACCAGATTTTCCAAGATATCGCACCTGTAACCTTGCGAAGACTTCAAACCTGTCACCGACAAACTGCGTGATCTCAACACCAAATACCACTAGGGCCATCCTTTCGCCCTGATCTTTTCCTGGGATGGCAAATGACGGGCTCTTCAGTCGCTGCGTGAGGCAAAGCAATTTCTCCAGCTCCCGTTGTACCTCACAGATGCTAGCCCTTCCTCTCCTCGGTCCTCTCGCAGGGTACCAACCACGATTTTTCCCCCTCAGCTCCGGTCTGACCCTGAGGCACAGGAATCCTCACAAACAAAACAGGACATCATCCAGCACATCCTTGCCCTGAGTGAATCCCACTCACCGGCTTGCTCATCAGCAACTTCAGAATAGTAACTATTTAACTTTGCGAAGGACGAGTTTGGATTGCCCTACACATCACCCATAGACTTGGGAACACTAAAGACCTTATTACATTGTCAATAAATCAGACCCAATTGGGCTAGGATGCTTTTTATGCTCTGCCTGCCCCCACTCCTATAGGGGTCACCTGAGAGTTTATTCCAACACTCCACAGATAGGCACCTATTGTTACTCTCCTACCTTTTAGACATAGGTGGATCAATAGCTTGCTTACCGCTTCCACTCCTGCACCAGCCACGGTTGGCAGAGACTGATTCATCAGAGCTTGCATTATGGTGCCCCCATACCTATTACGGCCTTCAGAACAGTGACATCTTCAGAATGGCTCCTGTTTTGACTTCTGGGCATTCCAGAATGGCAGTACACCCCACAGGCCCTGTTGGCTGCTCTTTGTTACAACTGTTGTTCCTTTTCCACCTTCCCTCCATCCCCTCACCGGAGACCACTTTGCAACCTGCCTCATATACCCTGTCCATTGGGGACACTCAACACACTCCCTTCACTTTCCTGCCTTGGGTCAATACAGCCCTTCCATACATAGACCCAGCACCTCTCCTGCCACCATGGCCACGGTACCACTTATTAAATTCCTCTCCCTCAATGACAAAGGGCTCAATTCACCCAACATAAGGCACCATATTTGGCAATATACAAACAAAGAGGATGACAATGGTAAAGCAAGGGTCCAAGCACATACACAAGTTTGGGAAAGTACAATACACACTTGTAGAGTAGGTGTGCTCAATGGAAGCAAGGACATTATGTCATCCCTATAGTGTCAAGTACAGAGGGAGTAGTTTGTTCTACTTGATCATGTTTGTGAGACAGGATTGTCAATACTTATGAGTTTTATCTAAATTTACAGCCTTGAAAAAGTTGTCGAGTGCGACAAAACACATATTGGCTGTCTTTACCCGGCCATTTGGAATAAAATGAACTGAACCAACCATCTGTCTATGCATACCTTTTGCTGAATGCTTTTGAACTTATCTGAACAGACCCGTTAGGGTGACGGACCTTCATATTGTCATCTTTGGTGGTTACTTTGGACATTTATTTTAACCATATTTGGCAACATTTGATTATTCAGGACCTTGATATCATTTTCTTACAAGAAACACACTTGTTACTCACAGACACACACCTCATGTCTCATCCCAAATATCCCTGGGCGTCAGGAGTAGCAATACTAATTAAAGCCAAGCTGAGGAAAACATCCCCTCGGGGATTAGAGATGTGGAATGCTGATACTCAAAAATTCAAACACACCTAGGCACGCAACCCTTAACTGTCTTCACTGTCTACGCACCCAATCAGGCATAAAACGCCTTCCTGTGGTCCCTGCTAAGGGACCAACTGCATTCCCTAGAGGGATCAGTAATACTTGGGGGTGATTTTAACACGGTTTGAGATCCGGATTTGGATCGCAGTACCACTAACTATCAAGGCACAGGGACAATGTCAGCTGCCCTTAAGAGGGAGCTCACGGACCTGGGCCTGGTGGACGCCTGGAGATATTAATCACAAGAGTCCCGGGACTACTCCTTCTACTCACACTTCCACCGCTCCTATTTGCATATTGACTATTGATTTCTTTCCCATTCTCTGGTAAGGTCCCTGCTGGAAACGGCCACTAAATCTGACATTTCTATAATGGATCACGCTCATGTAGCTGTAACCTTCCATATACCATATACCCGATCGTCGGCACTATACCCCCCTGAGTGGCGCCTTGTTCCCCACACCTTATGAGACCCATTAAACATAGCTCAAATTCGCCAAGAGATTCTAACCTTCTTCCATACAAATACCCCCCGGCACCCGCCTGAATCCACATGTTGTGACGCCTTTAAAGCAACAATACAGGGGGTCATATCCTCCATTGCCATGGTCGAAACAAATCTAGCCAAAGATATTAACGCTTTAGAACGCGCAGATCAGACGTCACCCTTGACTCAGCACTAGAAACGCCTCGCCATGCTACAGGGACAGCTAAGACTACATCAAACTAATAGAGCTGAACAGGCACTCATGACATTTAAACAGAAATTCTTTGCAGGAGGAGACAAGGTGAGGACATTGTTGGCACACCGCCTCCGGGCCCAGTCAGCCAAAGAACAGATTTCTAAAATTAAGCATCAGGATAATTCATTGACAATGGCAGAGCAAGACAAAGGGCAAGCTTTTTCTGCCTTTTATAAAGAGCTTTATACCACCTCTCCCCACGTGCCACAAGAGATTACTTCTTTTCTCAGCAAATGCCCTTCGGAACCTATTAATCCTTTGAACAAACTCCTTGATGATCCTATTACTCTGGATGTATTACACCAGGCTCTAAAACAACTCCCAACAGGTAAAACTCCAGGACCAGACAGCCTAATTATTGGCTTCTACCCACTTTCCAGTCCCAGATTCAAGACCACAGCCTCCGTCTTTTTTATACTTTCTCCTAAATGTCTGGCCTTACCCCTACGATGTCAGAAGCTGAAGTGGTTCTCATCCCTAAACCAGGTAAATATCTTTCCCTCTGTACCTCCTATCGCCCCATTGTCTTACTCAACACAGATGCCAATATAAACACTAAAATCCTGGCATACCGACTGGAGCCTTACCTCCCTGGCCTGATTGACGTGGATCAGGCAGACATTATTCGGCACCGCCAGGGCTCAGACAACATACGTTGTGCTGCACACCTCATCGAAAAAGTCCAAAGGCAAGACATCCCAGCTTGCCTGGTGTCTCTTGATGCAGATAAAGCTTTTGGCCGAATCGACTGGCAGTTCCTATGATAGTATACGGCAATCCTACAGCGTCAACTCGTATCAACAGTCAGCTTACACCTTCAGTCTCTGTGCACAGGGGCACCAGACAGGGATGCCCACTCTCTTCCCTCCTCTTCACTCTGGGGGTGGAACCCTTAGCTATTGCTATACGCAGGTCTCCAGATATAACAGTATTCCTTTTGAAGGTCAGGACCACAAAGTGTCACTCTTTGAAGATAACCTTCTACTCACCCGCACGCAACTACCAATTCTCTTCCGGCACTAGCTTCTCTGCTACACACTGACGAAGTAGCCTCAAGATTCAAGATTAACATGACCAAGTCCCATGTCTTAAACCTCACCCTAATAAATGTGACAATTCAGCGACTCCAGTCTCTTACGGACCCTCCGGAATTTTCTTGCGAGGTTCCTCACGACCTTCGAGCAGAACCGGTACCACTGAAGCCGCCCTACATTAGGCGCCAATTGAAGAACCAGAACATTTTGGACCTGGCGGCGCAGGGTACGCCCTCCGTCTTCTGGGTTCACCTGCTTCGTTACACAGAGACACGGGACACTCAGTCGGCGTTAGAAGATTGGATTTATTTAGCTGCAGCTAGTACAGTTATCCTAGAAGTACACAAAGTAGGTTCTCAGGAGACTGCCACTTCACTCTGTGGCGCATCAGATTAAATACTATACAATACAGAATTATTAACAAAACACATGCCCCAAGCAAAGAAGAAAAGAGCCAATAGGGTAAGTGGAAAACAAAGCGGAACCAGTAAGAAGGGTTCGAAAACAAAAAGATCAGATAACTCGAAGAGACCTCTCCTCCAACTGTGTTTGTCATCCCACCCCCGAACTAATTTATTAACAGATTACAACTGACTTGCAGGTGGTGAGATACGTTTGTGTGTATTGGAGGACAGGCATGACACGAGAATGCTAGCAGGAGACAGTGAAAGCCAGTCGATAAGATATGATCAGGAAAGAATGGTGTGAGCCTACAGATAGTTGGAACAGGGATTAGGAAAGCCAGACACGGATTAGTGTACTCGGCTAGTCCAAACATCAGCTTCACAAACAAGGCTGAGGACGGATTTCGACACCAAGCTACGGGAAAAGCAGAATAGACTTTGTTCGCCGTGCCGCCTGAGTGATGGCAACACGAAATGGCGGCGGGTTACAAAATGGCGGGTCGATTCGATCGTGATCGAAAATCGAAGTTCCTCACAACACGTCTCCCCCACTCTAGATAGAGACCTCCGGGTGGCTGGCCCTCAAGGGGGCTCAGACGTCTTTCCAGATATCCTCACACAAGTCCCCTTTTTTGTCAAAAAAGAAGCCATCTTGCAGAAAGCTCGAGAAACTCCCAACTTATCGGATAACAAATATTCAAACCAGATTTTCCAAGATATCGCACCTGTAACCTTGCGAAGACTTCAAACCTGTCACCGACAAACTGCGTGATCTCAACACCAAATACCACTAGGGCCATCCTTTCGCCCTGATCTTTTCCTGGGATGGCAAATGACGGGCTCTTCAGTCGCTGCGTGAGGCAAAGCAATTTCTCCAGCTCCCGTTGTACCTCACAGATGCTAGCCCTTCCTCTCCTCGGTCCTCTCGCAGGGTACCAACCACGATTTTTCCCCCTCAGCTCCGGTCTGACCCTGAGGCACAGGAATCCTCACAAACCAAACAGGACATCATCCAGCACATCCTTGCCATGAGTGAATCCCACTCACCGGCTTGCTCATCAGCAACTTCAGAATAGTAACTATTTAACTTTGCGAAGGACGAGTTTGGATTGCCCTACACATCACCCATAGACTTGGGAACACTAAAGACCTTATTACATTGTCAATAAATCAGACCCAATTGGGCTAGGATGCTTTTTATGCTCTGCCTGCCCCCACTCCTATAGGGGTCACCTGAGAGTTTATTCCAACACTCCACAGATAGGCACCTATTGTTACTCTCCTACCTTTTAGACATAGGTGGATCAATAGCTTGCTTACCGCCTCCACTCCTGCACCAGCCACGGTTGGCAGAGACTGATTCATCAGAGCTTGCATTATGGTGCCCCCATACCTATTACGGCCTTCAGAACAGTGACATCTTCAGAATGGCTCCTGTTTTGACTTCTGGGCATTCCAGAATGGCAGTACACCCCACAGGCCCTGTTGGCTGCTCTTTGTTACAACTGTTGTTCCTTTTCCACCTTCCCTCCATCCCCTCACCGGAGACCACTTTGCAACCTGCCTCATATACCCTGTCCATTGGGGACACTCAACACACTCCCTTCACTTTCCTGCCTTGGGTCAATACAGCCCTTCCATACATAGACCCAGCACCTCTCCTGCCACCATGGCCACGGTACCACTTATTAAATTCCTCTCCCTCAATGACAAAGGGCTCAATTCACCCAACATAAGGCACCATATTTGGCAATATACAAACAAAGAGGATGACAATGGTAAAGCAAGGGTCCAAGCACATACACAAGTTTGGGAAAGTACAATACACACTTGTAGAGTAGGTGTGCTCAATGGAAGCAAGGACATTATGTCATCCCTATAGTGTCAAGTACAGAGGGAGTAGTTTGTTCTACTTGATCATGTTTGTGAGACAGGATTGTCAATACTTATGAGTTTTATCAAAATTTACAGCCTTGAAAAAGTTGTCGAGTGCGACAAAACACATATTGGCTGTCTTTACCCGGCCATTTGGAATAAAATGAACTGAACCAACCATCTGTCTATGCATACCTTTTGCTGAATGCTTTTGAACTTATCTGAACAGACCCGTTAGGGTGACGGACCTTCATATTGTCATCTTTGGTGGTTACTTTGGACATTTATTTTAACCATATTTGGCAACATTTGATTATTCAGGACCTTGATATCATTTTCTTACAAGAAACACACTAGTTACTCACAGACACACACCTCATGTCTCATCCCAAATATCCCTGGGCGTCAGGAGTAGCAATACTAATTAAAGCCAAGCTGAGGAAAACATCCCCTCGGGGATTAGAGATGTGGAATGCTGATACTCAAAAATTCAAACACACCTAGGCACGCAACCCTTAACTGTCTTCAATGTCTACGCACCCAATCAGGCATAAAACGCCTTCCTGAGGTCCCTGCTAAGGGACCAACTGCATTCCCTAGAGGGATCAGTAATACTTGGGGGTGATTTTAACACGGTTTGAGATCCGGATTTGGATCGCAGTACCACTAACTATCAAGGCACAGGGACAATGTCAGCTGCCCTTAAGAGGGAGCTCACGGACCTGGGCCTGGTGGACGCCTGGAGATATTAATCACAAGAGTCCCGGGACTACTCCTTCTACTCACACTTCCACCGCTCCTATTTGCATATTGACTATTGATTTCTTTCCCATTCTCTGGTAAGGTCCCTGCTGGAAACAGCCACTAAATCTGACATTTCTATAATGGATCACGCTCATGTAGCTGTAACCTTCCATATACCATATACCCGATCGTCGGCACTATACCCCCCTGAGTGGCGCCTTGTTCCCCACACCTTATGAGACCCATTAAACATAGCTCAAATTCGCCAAGAGATTCTAACCTTCTTCCATACAAATACCCCCCGGCACCCGCCTGAATCCACATGTTGTGACGCCTTTAAAGCAACAATACAGGGGGTCATATCCTCCATTGCCATGGTCGAAACAAATCTAGCCAAAGATATTAACGCTTTAGAACGCGCAGATCAGACGTCACCCTTGACTCAGCACTAGAAACGCCTCGCCATGCTACAGGGACAGCTAAGACTACATCAAACTAATAGAGCTGAACAGGCACTCATGACATTTAAACAGAAATTCTTTGCAGGAGGAGACAAGGTGAGGACATTGTTGGCACACCGCCTCCGGGCCCAGTCAGCCAAAGAACAGATTTCTAAAATTAAGCATCAGAATAATTCATTGACAATGACAGAGCAAGACAAAGGGCAAGCTTTTTCTGCCTTTTATAAAGAGCTTTATACCACCTCTCCCCACGTGCCACAAGAGATTACTTCTTTTCTCAGCAAATGCCCTTCGGAACCTATTAATCCTTTGAACAAACTCCTTGATGATCCTATTACTCTGGATGTATTACACCAGGCTCTAAAACAACTCCCAACAGGTAAAACTCCAGGACCAGACAGCCTAATTATTGGCTTCTACCCACTTTCCAGTCCCAGATTCAAGACCACAGCCTCCGTCTTTTTTATACTTTCTCCTAAATGTCTGGCCTTACCCCTACGATGTCAGAAGCTGAAGTGGTTCTCATCCCTAAACCAGGTAAATATCTTTCCCTCTGTACCTCCTATCGCCCCATTGTCTTACTCAACACAGATGCCAATATAAACACTAAAATCCTGGCATACCGACTGGAGCCTTACCTCCCTGGCCTGATTGACGCGGATCAGGCAGACATTATTCGGCACCGCCAGGGCTCAGACAACATACGTTGTGCTGCACACCTCATCGAAAAAGTCCAAAGGCAAGACATCCCAACTTGCCTGGTGTCTCTTGATGCAGATTAAGCTTTTGGCCGAATCGACTGGCAGTTCCTATGATAGTATACGGCAATCCTACAGCGTCAACTCGTATCAACAGTCAGCTTACACCTTCAGTCTCTGTGCACAGGGGCACCAGACAGGGATGCCCACTCTCTTCCCTCCTCTTCACTCTGGGGGTGGAACCCTTAGCTATTGCTATACGCAGGTCTCCAGATATAACAGTATTCCTTTTGAAGGTCAGGACCACAAAGTGTCACTCTTTGAAGATAACCTTCTACTCACCCGCACGCAACTACCAATTCTCTTCTGGCACTAGCTTCTCTGCTACACACTGACGAAGTAGCCTCAAGATTCAAGATTAACATGACCAAGTCCCATGTCTTAAACCTCACCCTAATAAATGTGACAATTCAGCGACTCCAGTCTCTTACCCCCTTACATTGGTCTGACAGCTCAATCTGATACCTGGGCCTTAACTTAACAGTGTCGCTCTCCTCCTGGACCCAGGCCAATTGGCCATCATTTTGATGGGAAATCCAAGAACACATACATTGCTTGAAATAACTCCCAATTTCTTGGATGGGTCGCCTCAACACGGTTAAAATTACGCTTTGACCCAAAATCTTATATCTATTTCAAACCCTGCCCACACCCATTCTGCAGATAGCTATCCAAAATCTCCAACGAAACCTAACTACTTTCGTAGTCATCCCTGTTTCTCCAAAAAATTGCTTATGATGACCCGAGATCGTGGTGGCCTCGCCTTCCCTGACTTCCTAGATTATTATTGGGCATCTCATCTTCGATATATCTCAGAGTGAGTAGTCCAGGAAAGTGAGAAACACTGGTTTCACATGGTCCTGACAGTTGCATGCAGGCCCCTTTGGGATCTGCCCTGCCTCCCAAGAATGGCACGAGCAAATACATAGCAACCCCATGAAAACAGTGCTTGATAGTTGGGATAAAATCACGATTCTCAGAGGTTTCACATCCTTTCCCTCCCCTAACACGCATATAGCTCCCAACCCCATGTTTCCTCCGGCCCTACAACCACACACTTTTCCCTCATGGACTCAGGGAGAATGCCACTTAATCCAAAACCTATTTGAAGGGGACAATTTCAAAACCTTCGAACATTGCAAAAGATCCTTTCATGTCATGGAAGCTGATATATTACAGTACTATCAGCTACGTCACTGGTTGCTCACCCCTAACTACTCCCAGGGAGCCACCAGACCGCTTACCATCTTTGAAGCTCAGGTTCGAACCTTTGACAGTACCCGTGGCTTAATCTCTCGCATGTACAAGACACTACAACACTCACAACTCAATCAACCTCACACCTATCAGAAGCAGTGGGAGGCAGACATGGGGGAGGAGATTTCACCAAAAAGCTAGGATCAACAATGGCGTGGACATTCCCAGATTGTATTGGAGCATCCTCCAATGCGAGTCAGAATGCAAACTAATGACGCATTGGTACTATACCCCTGCAAGACTACATAAAATACTACCCACACTCTCCCCCCTTTGCTGGAGATGCCAGACAGAGGTGGGAGACTTTATACACATCTGGTGGGCTTGCCCACTTTTAGACATGTTTTGGAAGTCCTAAGCCACATCAATGATACAATGGGTTTACCCATACCAAACTTCCCCATAGTGATCCTCCTGGGTATCAGACCAACTCAACTTGCAGCCATGACACACTCAGATTGGCGCATCATTGGGCAGATTTTAGGATCAGCTAGACAAACTATTGCTCTCCATTGGATGAACCCCCCCCCCCCCTGAGCACTGCATGGTTCCTACGCCTCTGGCAGGTCATGGCAATGGATCTATTGACAGCCCGCCTCACGCATATGGATACCAAATTCAATCGCACTAGAATACCCTTAATCCACCGCCTTTCTCTGGTAGAAAACACTTGTCATGCACCCCCAGACTATGAGCCCTCCAGCTCTTTGAGGACCCCCTTCTGCCATACTCCCAAGATCTCCCACAGACCGCTTCTCATGACAGTCGGACTAGACAGTTCGGCCCCATGTCTTTCAACACTAGCTCTTGACAAAACAACACCTTCTCATCTGCACTTCCTGTTACCACCCTTACTTGCAATGTCTCCCTTTCCTCTCCCACCTTCTCTTACTTCAAGAGTTTTATTGTTTAGTAATCACTGCAGAATGCCAAGATAGGCATCCAGGATCATCCCAATGTTCTCGGGGCTGACCAGTGCCCCCTATTCAATTGTATTTTACAATGTATCGGATATATTTAATGACTGTTTGACATCTCCAAATCGAAATGTTTTTGGCGTAGCTTCTGTGTACTCCATGATGGCTATTGGGTATATGATGCCCAGCCTGCACCTACAGCGGGAAGATATGTAAGCTCAGAATGCGAGGCACGGCATGTTTAAAAAATAACTCCTTAACTGTGGACAGATCCGGCGGCTTCACCGAGTCATGTTTGAGGTAAATATCGGCCCTACTTAGGGCAGTGAAAGACACTTTAACGTATTGTAACCAAGGGATTTTGAGTGCATGGTCTAATGAGCGGCAATCTGAAATGATCAAACGGTTACATTTTGTCTCATTGTTAGATCATGTCTTCACCCAACACTTTGCTGTAGCCAGGTCGGCTATATAGTTAACTCCCAATGCTTCGTGTACGGAAAATGAGGGGGTGCCCTGGGGAAACCTTCAAGAGTCATTTCAGAAACTTATTTTCTGCAATCTGCAGTATATTAGTCGCAGTATAACCCCAGACCTCGATTCCGTACAAGACCTTAGAAATGCAAAAGGAGTAATAAAACTTTAAAATCACACCCGGAGACCAGGGGCTACGTGTACCAAAATTGTAATTTGTGAATACCTAATTTTGAATTTCTGAGAATCGCAATTAGGTAATCGAAATTTGCAATGTATGAAACTCAAAGAGTTTCATATAGCGATTCCTTGGGTGTCACACATTGCTCTATCTCATTATTATTAATGAGTTAGATCACAATTTGCGACCCCTTAGGAATCGCTAAAATCCCGGGATTGCTTTTAAAAAAAGCAATTTTTGTTTTGAAATGCAGCCCGTTTTCCTTAAAGGAAAATGGGATGCGCTACAAAAACAAAATAAAATGTTTTCTTTTCATTTTTTAAGGGTAGGCAGTGGTCCCCATAATGAATCGAGGGTGCCACTTAAGGGTAAGAAGTTTGAGAACCCATACTTTCCCCTTTTAGCATTATAAAAAATAATTAGAGTCAAGAGGAGCGATCTCCCACAACTAATTTTAGGCCCTGTATCACTTTGGAGACCCACTTCAATGGCTTCATGGACCCACAACGATTAAGGGCTACATATATAATTAGGCCACCACTCACTCTGCTCTACCTACTCGATAGCCCAGCAGGAATAAGGTCTTAAAACCATCAAGAAATAATTTTTTCTTGACTTCCCATGTTTCCTGAGGGGGTGTAGGGGGTGTAGTGGTTAGATGATGCGTGCAACCCACCCATGGCACAATTTTCCCCACCACAGGCAAAAAGAAGGTCACTATTTATAATGTTATAGGAAGGTTTATAAGAAAGCCCAGTGGTAATGGTTTAATACCAGATTGAAGAAAATAGGGCTTGGAGGAGTGCCACAAGAAGTTACATACCATTTCTGGGTATCTAAAAGTAATGATCACACAGTCTCCCTCAAATGACTTCCTGGAGGGCCCTATCCAGGAAATCCTCCTCGCCATCAAGATGTACCTATAATCTGTCTTGTTATATCTAGTGTGTCTGCCTAACAAGTGAGAGACTTTATTAATTAGTTGGCTCGTAGTCTCCTGTTTTAGGGGGTCGAACCCTGGAACCCCAGCTAAAAACAAAGTATAAGGACAGCAATCTGGGGGAAGGTTAATGACAGACAAAAGAGGGGTATTAACAGAGGCTTGTGATTCCATCGCTACTACAGGGGTACATGACAGGGGATATTGGGTAGTAATTACCTGCTGCTCACAATCGACTTGGGAAACGGTAGGCCGGGAGTCAATATTCAGGCTCGTAGCTCCCCCTCCTATGGAATTATAGATATGAGACTGTCCTCTACTCGAGTGATCGGGGAGGGGCATCTCGATGCATGTAGCTTGGGCCTGTGAGGTGAGGGGAGGGGAAACTTTATTGATAATGGACAGAATGCTCTCAACTTTATCAAGTATATCTCTAAAGTCTGTCATAAGTTTTGTGATTTTATCTCAGAGTGGAGTCATCAAACCAGTCAATGTATCTATGATTTTTTATGTTAAAAGGTCCCCTAACTCCTCAATGTACTTCAGTGTACATCTTGCATGTTCAATCCCAGGCCCCTTCTGGGTAATTTGCATTTCTTCGTACTTTTTTGCCTTGCGTTTCTGCTTCGGGGCTGGGGGCATCACCAAATCCTTACCAACAGGTGAATCTAGAGTAACCATACTGTTGTTGGGGCCAGAAATGGAGATACTGGAACTGAGGCCATCTAGGTCTATCAGAGTGTCCCCTCTATCAAGCTCCTGCTTGCACAGACCAACCGGATTTAGAGCTTCCCTAGGCAGTAATAGGAGTGAGTCTCCAGGTCCTACCGATCCTACCAATCCTACCGAGAGCTCCGCCCGATCAATTTCTTCAGAGATGGCCCCCACCGCTTAGGCTAGGAAGGAGTCAATAGTTGATCTCTTTCAGTCGGTGGGTGTCGTTGCAGGCACAGTTTTCCTTTTCCCCATTTTCCCCAATTTTACTAAAAAGCTAAGGGAGAACAGAAGCAAGCAGCCGTGGCCGTTGGACTTTTACGGTGCTAAATAGATGGTTACTCACTGCAGAATCTTCTTCTTGGTCCTGTTGCTGGATCGATGTGTAGTAACGATCCAGCCCCTCAAGTTTGGAGAAACAAATAACTTGCCCGCAGAACCAAGAGAGTACGCCCAGCCCAGCCTCCTTCAGCCGCTGTCGGGCACACAGGGGCTCCTCTCTTGGCCCATGTCTTCACCTGGGCACTTGCCCGGGCATGCCCCACACGCACCCTGTGCAGCGGGGCCCCAGGCACACGAAACACGTGCATCCGGGCGTGAGAATGCAGTCGTGAGTGATGGCTGCTGCAGGCAACACTGGGACTTGAAGCCTTGCCCTTTACTCTTACATGAACGGGTCCGCACACAGCAGGAGCCCCAAGCAGCTGAAATACATGCCTCCGGGCACAGGAATTAAGGCGTGGGAGGCTGCTGCCGCAAGCAACATTGGGATTTGAAGTCCTGCCCCTTACTACTGCGTGAAAAGGGTCCCTCACAGCGGGGGCCCCAAGCAGCTGAAATATGTGCCTCTGGGCACAAGAACAAAAACAACAGTTGATGGACAGAATGCAGAACAATGTCATACATTCACCCCAGTACAGAGATCTGGGCCTAAATCCATTGTTTATATGCTCACCATGCCATTCTACTTTGAACCCAGCCATATGCAAATCAGTCTTGACCCTGTGCCTCATGGGAATAGTCCAGCCCAAACTGCCAAGCCAGGTCCTCCCTGGACTGGAAACAAGCATCCTAGGACCAGTTTCGGGGTTTCACCCCTCTTCAGCCAGGATAGCTTGATTCCAGTGGCATGGAGAGCACGGGACCCATGTCTGGGCATATCCGTCCCACTCGGGGTGACAAATGCAAAAACAACAGTTGATAGACAGAATGCAGACCAATGTCATACATTCACCTCAGAACAGAGATCTGGGCCTAAATCCATCGTTTTTTTGCTCACCATGCTATTCCAGTTTGAACCCAGCCATATGCAAATCAGTCTTGACCCTGTGCCTCATGGGAACAGTCCAGCCCAAACTGCCAAGCCAGGTCCTTCCTGGACTGGAAACAAGCATCCTAGGACCGGTTTCATGGTTTCACCCCTCTTCAGCCAGGATAGCTTGATTCAAGTGGCATGGAGAGCACGGGACCTACGTCTGGGCATACCCGTCCCACTCGGGGTGACAAATGCAAAAACAACAGTTGATGGACAGAATGCAGAACAATGTCATACATTCACCCCAGTACAGAGATCTGGGCCTAAATACATCGTTTTTTTGCTCACCATGCCATTCAGGTTTGAACCCAGCCATATGCAAATCAGTCTTGACCCTGTGCCTCATGGGAACAGTCCAGCCCGAACTGCCAAGCCAGTCAATCAATTGTGTGTCTTTTGCTTTCTGGGCACACAAATGCAGACGTGGGCGGCGGCTGCATCAGGCAGCACTGGGGCTTGAAGTCCAGCCCCTTACTCCTCCGTGAACAGGCTCTGTGTGCAGTTGCAATATTGTAGCCAATGAGATCTACCGAGGCGTGCTTATTGCTTATTGAAGTATGATAATAGCAGTGTAATTTTTAAATACAAAATAAATGTAATTATTCTGTCTATCTAAATCTGAGATGCACACTAATTTTTGCACTACGTCTCTGTTACTCTCTGTCTCGTTTTCACTATCTTCTCTCCACGTCCTATTTCTGTCTCATGCTCTTTCCGTCTCTTCACCTATCTCTCTTCCTCGTTATCTCCATATACATATATGCATAGATATGAATAACAATGTACAGTAGGGAGCATTAAAAATAGCAATACTGGGATTTGTAGAGCACGGCTAATCACCAGTGAGGGTATCCAGGCGCTGTCCATAGGCACAGGGAGATTAAGTGATTTGCCCTGAATTAGAGGTTGTTGAGCTTAGGCCAAGACTTGAACTAGGATCCCCAGCTCTAACGTCACCAGCTCTAGCCGTTATGCCACATCTTCTCCCATTAAGCTCAAAACCTCAAATTTGCCAGAAAAGATCATGAGAGTTATTGAGGAGGGCATAATTGATACATGGCTATTTCAAAATTATTTTTTCAAAACTTCAAAATGATTATAAAACTACATCTTCTCAAACATAATATGATATAAAAATGCACAGTAGATAACAATATTTTATATTAATGCACATTTTCCAACATTAATTAAAATTAGCCTAAACTGACAGCTAGCCTAAAAGGTGCCATTCAGCCTATTAAATTGATTGTTTCTGCACTAGTAAAATCATTGTCATTTTAAACAGTGGATCGTAAATATCTTAGTTGCAAGGCTAAAAGATGGAGGGGCATATTCTCAAGGACTCATCGCCGAGTTATCAGCACTTTATCGCAGCCAAATTTGCGATAAATTTATCTCCCTATTCATAAGCTGGTGCTAACAGCCCACATCACCAGTTTTCCTGTGATAGCAGCCGCAGAAAATATTGCCACGGATGACACCTGCAACTAATGCTACTGAGATACAGAGTAGGTGTTCTCGTGCAAACACCTCCAACAACACCACTTTGCAACATTCTCAACAACTACTAGCCAGATCAGCAATAAGATCACAAAATAGGCGATAAGGCGCGTTAGCAGCAGGGATTCAACACCTGCTCTTACCTGGTGTAAAGACAGACAACAACCTGCACCAGAAAAGGGAGCCCAGCCTAGAGCCACACCTGAAGATCAACAGATGCCATGGAGCTACTGATCATGCAGCTCGGAGCCCCAACAGGGCCACAACACCCACCGCCACCACCCCATGCCCGCCACCCCCCTTGGACCGCCCACCCCCCTGGACCACCACAGAGGCAGCGCAGGCAAAGACAGCGGACCTTCAGAAAATGCACCAGCCTCACAGACTTAACACCAGAGAATGTCATTGCCCACTACAGGCTCAAAAGGACAACCATCCTCTGCATCCTGACAATCATTGCTCACAGGCTGACGGTGTCAAAACAGCGGGCAACCAACATCCCACCTCAGACAAAGCTGCTCGCTGTGCTGCACCTGTTGTCGAGTGCGACAAAACACATATTGGCTGTCTTTACCCGGCCATTTGGAATAAAATGAACTGAACCAACCATCTGTCTATGCATACCTTTTGCTGAATGCTTTTGAACTTATCTGAACAGACCCGTTAGGGTGACGGACCTTCATATTGTCATCTTTGGTGGTTACTTTGGACATTTATTTTAACCATATTTGGCAACATTTGATTATTCAGGACCTTGATATCATTTTCTTACAAGAAACACACTAGTTACTCACAGACACACACCTCATGTCTCATCCCAAATATCCCTGGGCGTCAGGAGTAGCAATACTAATTAAAGCCAAGCTGAGGAAAACATCCCCTCGGGGATTAGAGATGTGGAATGCTGATACTCAAAAATTCAAACACACCTAGGCACGCAACCCTTAACTGTCTTCAATGTCTACGCACCCAATCAGGCATAAAACGCCTTCCTGAGGTCCCTGCTAAGGGACCAACTGCATTCCCTAGAGGGATCAGTAATACTTGGGGGTGATTTTAACACGGTTTGAGATCCGGATTTGGATCGCAGTACCACTAACTATCAAGGCACAGGGACAATGTCAGCTGCCCTTAAGAGGGAGCTCACGGACCTGGGCCTGGTGGACGCCTGGAGATATTAATCACAAGAGTCCCGGGACTACTCCTTCTACTCACACTTCCACCGCTCCTATTTGCATATTGACTATTGATTTCTTTCCCATTCTCTGGTAAGGTCCCTGCTGGAAACAGCCACTAAATCTGACATTTCTATAATGGATCACGCTCATGTAGCTGTAACCTTCCATATACCATATACCCGATCGTCGGCACTATACCCCCCTGAGTGGCGCCTTGTTCCCCACACCTTATGAGACCCATTAAACATAGCTCAAATTCGCCAAGAGATTCTAACCTTCTTCCATACAAATACCCCCCGGCACCCGCCTGAATCCACATGTTGTGACGCCTTTAAAGCAACAATACAGGGGGTCATATCCTCCATTGCCATGGTCGAAACAAATCTAGCCAAAGATATTAACGCTTTAGAACGCGCAGATCAGACGTCACCCTTGACTCAGCACTAGAAACGCCTCGCCATGCTACAGGGACAGCTAAGACTACATCAAACTAATAGAGCTGAACAGGCACTCATGACATTTAAACAGAAATTCTTTGCAGGAGGAGACAAGGTGAGGACATTGTTGGCACACCGCCTCCGGGCCCAGTCAGCCAAAGAACAGATTTCTAAAATTAAGCATCAGGATAATTCATTGACAATGACAGAGCAAGACAAAGGGCAAGCTTTTTCTGCCTTTTATAAAGAGCTTTATACCACCTCTCCCCACGTGCCACAAGAGATTACTTCTTTTCTCAGCAAATGCCCTTCGGAACCTATTAATCCTTTGAACAAACTCCTTGATGATCCTATTACTCTGGATGTATTACACCAGGCTCTAAAACAACTCCCAACAGGTAAAACTCCAGGACCAGACAGCCTAATTATTGGCTTCTACCCACTTTCCAGTCCCAGATTCAAGACCACAGCCTCCGTCTTTTTTATACTTTCTCCTAAATGTCTGGCCTTACCCCTACGATGTCAGAAGCTGAAGTGGTTCTCATCCCTAAACCAGGTAAATATCTTTCCCTCTGTACCTCCTATCGCCCCATTGTCTTACTCAACACAGATGCCAATATAAACACTAAAATCCTGGCATACCGACTGGAGCCTTACCTCCCTGGCCTGATTGACGCGGATCAGGCAGACATTATTCGGCACCGCCAGGGCTCAGACAACATACGTTGTGCTGCACACCTCATCGAAAAAGTCCAAAGGCAAGACATCCCAACTTGCCTGGTGTCTCTTGATGCAGATAAAGCTTTTGGCCGAATCGACTGGCAGTTCCTATGATAGTATACGGCAATCCTACAGCGTCAACTCGTATCAACAGTCAGCTTACACCTTCAGTCTCTGTGCACAGGGGCACCAGACAGGGATGCCCACTCTCTTCCCTCCTCTTCACTCTGGGGGTGGAACCCTTAGCTATTGCTATACGCAGGTCTCCAGATATAACAGTATTCCTTTTGAAGGTCAGGACCACAAAGTGTCACTCTTTGAAGATAACCTTCTACTCACCCGCACGCAACTACCAATTCTCTTCTGGCACTAGCTTCTCTGCTACACACTGACGAAGTAGCCTCAAGATTCAAGATTAACATGACCAAGTCCCATGTCTTAAACCTCACCCTAATAAATGTGACAATTCAGCGACTCCAGTCTCTTACCCCCTTACATTGGTCTGACAGCTCAATCTGATACCTGGGCCTTAACTTAACAGTGTCGCTCTCCTCCTGGACCCAGGCCAATTGGCCATCATTTTGATGGGAAATCCAAGAACACATACATTGCTTGAAATAACTCCCAATTTCTTGGATGGGTCGCCTCAACACGGTTAAAATTACGCTTTGACCCAAAATCTTATATCTATTTCAAACCCTGCCCACACCCATTCTGCAGATAGCTATCCAAAATCTCCAACGAAACCTAACTACTTTCGTAGTCATCCCTGTTTCTCCAAAAAATTGCTTATGATGACCCGAGATCGTGGTGGCCTCGCCTTCCCTGACTTCCTAGATTATTATTGGGCATCTCATCTTCGATATATCTCAGAGTGAGTAGTCCAGGAAAGTGAGAAACACTGGTTTCACATGGTCCTGACAGTTGCATGCAGGCCCCTTTGGGATCTGCCCTGCCTCCCAAGAATGGCACGAGCAAATACATAGCAACCCCATGAAAACAGTGCTTGATAGTTGGGATAAAATCACGATTCTCAGAGGTTTCACATCCTTTCCCTCCCCTAACACGCATATAGCTCCCAACCCCATGTTTCCTCCGGCCCTACAACCACACACTTTTCCCTCATGGACTCAGGGAGAATGCCACTTAATCCAAAACCTATTTGAAGGGGACAATTTCAAAACCTTCGAACATTGCAAAAGATCCTTTCATGTCATGGAAGCTGATATATTACAGTACTATCAGCTACGTCACTGGTTGCTCACCCCTAACTACTCCCAGGGAGCCACCAGACCGCTTACCATCTTTGAAGCTCAGGTTCGAACCTTTGGCAGTACCCGTGGCTTAATCTCTCGCATGTACAAGACACTACAACACTCACAACTCAATCAACCTCACACCTATCAGAAGCAGTGGGAGGCAGACATGGGGGAGGAGATTTCACCAAAAAGCTAGGATCAACAATGGCGTGGACATTCCCAGATTGTATTGGAGCATCCTCCAATGCGAGTCAGAATGCAAACTAATGACGCATTGGTACTATACCCCTGCAAGACTACATAAAATACTACCCACACTCTCCCCCCTTTGCTGGAGATGCCAGACAGAGGTGGGAGACTTTATACACATCTGGTGGGCTTGCCCACTTTTAGACATGTTTTGGAAGTCCTAAGCCACATCAATGATACAATGGGTTTACCCATACCAAACTTCCCCATAGTGATCCTCCTGGGTATCAGACCAACTCAACTTGCAGCCATGACACACTCAGATTGGCGCATCATTGGGCAGATTTTAGGATCAGCTAGACAAACTATTGCTCTCCATTGGATGAACCCCCCCCCCCCCTGAGCACTGCATGGTTCCTACGCCTCTGGCAGGTCATGGCAATGGATCTATTGACAGCCCGCCTCACGCATATGGATACCAAATTCAATCGCACTAGAATACCCTTAATCCACCGCCTTTCTCTGGTAGAAAACACTTGTCATGCACCCCCAGACTATGAGCCCTCCAGCTCTTTGAGGACCCCCTTCTGCCATACTCCCAAGATCTCCCACAGACCGCTTCTCATGACAGTCGGACTAGACAGTTCGGCCCCATGTCTTTCAACACTAGCTCTTGACAAAACAACACCTTCTCATCTGCACTTCCTGTTACCACCCTTACTTGCAATGTCTCCCTTTCCTCTCCCACCTTCTCTTACTTCAAGAGTTTTATTGTTTAGTAATCACTGCAGAATGCCAAGATAGGCATCCAGGATCATCCCAATGTTCTCGGGGCTGACCAGTGCCCCCTATTCAATTGTATTTTACAATGTATCGGATATATTTAATGACTGTTTGACATCTCCAAATCGAAATGTTTTTGGCGTAGCTTCTGTGTACTCCATGATGGCTATTGGGTATATGATGCCCAGCCTGCACCTACAGCGGGAAGATATGTAAGCTCAGAATGCGAGGCACGGCATGTTTAAAAAATAACTCCTTAACTGTGGACAGATCCGGCGGCTTCACCGAGTCATGTTTGAGGTAAATATCGGCCCTACTTAGGGCAGTGAAAGACACTTTAACGTATTGTAACCAAGGGATTTTGAGTGCATGGTCTAATGAGCGGCAATCTGAAATGATCAAACGGTTACATTTTGTCTCATTGTTAGATCATGTCTTCACCCAACACTTTGCTGTAGCCAGGTCGGCTATATAGTTAACTCCCAATGCTTCGTGTACGGAAAATGAGGGGGTGCCCTGGGGAAACCTTCAAGAGTCATTTCAGAAACTTATTTTCTGCAATCTGCAGTATATTAGTCGCAGTATAACCCCAGACCTCGATTCCGTACAAGACCTTAGAAATGCAAAAGGAGTAATAAAACTTTAAAATCACACCCGGAGACCAGGGGCTACGTGTACCAAAATTGTAATTTGTGAATACCTAATTTTGAATTTCTGAGAATCGCAATTAGGTAATCGAAATTTGCAATGTATGAAACTCAAAGAGTTTCATATAGCGATTCCTTGGGTGTCACACATTGCTCTATCTCATTATTATTAATGAGTTAGATCACAATTTGCGACCCCTTAGGAATCGCTAAAATCCCGGGATTGCTTTTAAAAAAAGCAATTTTTGTTTTGAAATGCAGCCCGTTTTCCTTAACCCCTTCAGCGCTGCGCGGATTCCCCCGCGGTGCTGAAGGGTTCTAGCGCGGGCGTGGTCATGACGGAACGGTTCCGTCATGAGCACAGCTCAACCGATGCTCATGACGGAACCGTTCCGTCATGAGCATCGAAGGGGTTAAAGGAAAATGGGATGCGCTACAAAAACAAAATAAAATGTTTTCTTTTCATTTTTTAAGGGTAGGCAGTGGTCCCCATAATGAATCGAGGGTGCCACTTAAGGGTAAGAAGTTTGAGAACCCATACTTTCCCCTTTTAGCATTATAAAAAATAATTAGAGTCAAGAGGAGCGATCTCCCACAACTAATTTTAGGCCCTGTATCACTTTGGAGACCCACTTCAATGGCTTCATGGACCCACAACGATTAAGGGCTACATATATAATTAGGCCACCACTCACTCTGCTCTACCTACTCGATAGCCCAGCAGGAATAAGGTCTTAAAACCATCAAGAAATAATTTTTTCTTGACTTCCCATGTTTCCTGAGGGGGTGTAGGGGGTGTAGTGGTTAGATGATGCGTGCAACCCACCCATGGCACAATTTTCCCCACCACAGGCAAAAAGAAGGTCACTATTTATAATGTTATAGGAAGGTTTATAAGAAAGCCCAGTGGTAATGGTTTAATACCAGATTGAAGAAAATAGGGCTTGGAGGAGTGCCACAAGAAGTTACATACCATTTCTGGGTATCTAAAAGTAATGATCACACAGTCTCCCTCAAATGACTTCCTGGAGGGCCCTATCCAGGAAATCCTCCTCGCCATCAAGATGTACCTATAATCTGTCTTGTTATATCTAGTGTGTCTGCCTAACAAGTGAGAGACTTTATTAATTAGTTGGCTCGTAGTCTCCTGTTTTAGGGGGTCGAACCCTGGAACCCCAGCTAAAAACAAAGTATAAGGACAGCAATCTGGGGGAAGGTTAATGACAGACAAAAGAGGGGTATTAACAGAGGCTTGTGATTCCATCGCTACTACAGGGGTACATGACAGGGGATATTGGGTAGTAATTACCTGCTGCTCACAATCGACTTGGGAAACGGTAGGCCGGGAGTCAATATTCAGGCTCGTAGCTCCCCCTCCTATGGAATTATAGATATGAGACTGTCCTCTACTCGAGTGATCGGGGAGGGGCATCTCGATGCATGTAGCTTGGGCCTGTGAGGTGAGGGGAGGGGAAACTTTATTGATAATGGACAGAATGCTCTCAACTTTATCAAGTATATCTCTAAAGTCTGTCATAAGTTTTGTGATTTTATCTCAGAGTGGAGTCATCAAACCAGTCAATGTATCTATGATTTTTTATGTTAAAAGGTCCCCTAACTCCTCAATGTACTTCAGTGTACATCTTGCATGTTCAATCCCAGGCCCCTTCTGGGTAATTTGCATTTCTTCGTACTTTTTTGCCTTGCGTTTCTGCTTCGGGGCTGGGGGCATCACCAAATCCTTACCAACAGGTGAATCTAGAGTAACCATACTGTTGTTGGGGCCAGAAATGGAGATACTGGAACTGAGGCCATCTAGGTCTATCAGAGTGTCCCCTCTATCAAGCTCCTGCTTGCACAGACCAACCGGATTTAGAGCTTCCCTAGGCAGTAATAGGAGTGAGTCTCCAGGTCCTACCGATCCTACCAATCCTACCGAGAGCTCCGCCCGATCAATTTCTTCAGAGATGGCCCCCACCGCTTAGGCTAGGAAGGAGTCAATAGTTGATCTCTTTCAGTCGGTGGGTGTCGTTGCAGGCACAGTTTTCCTTTTCCCCATTTTCCCCAATTTTACTAAAAAGCTAAGGGAGAACAGAAGCAAGCAGCCGTGGCCGTTGGACTTTTACGGTGCTAAATAGATGGTTACTCACTGCAGAATCTTCTTCTTGGTCCTGTTGCTGGATCGATGTGTAGTAACGATCCAGCCCCTCAAGTTTGGAGAAACAAATAACTTGCCCGCAGAACCAAGAGAGTACGCCCAGCCCAGCCTCCTTCAGCCGCTGTCGGGCACACAGGGGCTCCTCTCTTGGCCCATGTCTTCACCTGGGCACTTGCCCGGGCATGCCCCACACGCACCCTGTGCAGCGGGGCCCCAGGCACACGAAACACGTGCATCCGGGCGTGAGAATGCAGTCGTGAGTGATGGCTGCTGCAGGCAACACTGGGACTTGAAGCCTTGCCCTTTACTCTTACATGAACGGGTCCGCACACAGCAGGAGCCCCAAGCAGCTGAAATACATGCCTCCGGGCACAGGAATTAAGGCGTGGGAGGCTGCTGCCGCAAGCAACATTGGGATTTGAAGTCCTGCCCCTTACTACTGCGTGAAAAGGGTCCCTCACAGCGGGGGCCCCAAGCAGCTGAAATATGTGCCTCTGGGCACAAGAACAAAAACAACAGTTGATGGACAGAATGCAGAACAATGTCATACATTCACCCCAGTACAGAGATCTGGGCCTAAATCCATTGTTTATATGCTCACCATGCCATTCTACTTTGAACCCAGCCATATGCAAATCAGTCTTGACCCTGTGCCTCATGGGAATAGTCCAGCCCAAACTGCCAAGCCAGGTCCTCCCTGGACTGGAAACAAGCATCCTAGGACCAGTTTCGGGGTTTCACCCCTCTTCAGCCAGGATAGCTTGATTCCAGTGGCATGGAGAGCACGGGACCCATGTCTGGGCATATCCGTCCCACTCGGGGTGACAAATGCAAAAACAACAGTTGATAGACAGAATGCAGACCAATGTCATACATTCACCTCAGAACAGAGATCTGGGCCTAAATCCATCGTTTTTTTGCTCACCATGCTATTCCAGTTTGAACCCAGCCATATGCAAATCAGTCTTGACCCTGTGCCTCATGGGAACAGTCCAGCCCAAACTGCCAAGCCAGGTCCTTCCTGGACTGGAAACAAGCATCCTAGGACCGGTTTCATGGTTTCACCCCTCTTCAGCCAGGATAGCTTGATTCAAGTGGCATGGAGAGCACGGGACCTACGTCTGGGCATACCCGTCCCACTCGGGGTGACAAATGCAAAAACAACAGTTGATGGACAGAATGCAGAACAATGTCATACATTCACCCCAGTACAGAGATCTGGGCCTAAATACATCGTTTTTTTGCTCACCATGCCATTCAGGTTTGAACCCAGCCATATGCAAATCAGTCTTGACCCTGTGCCTCATGGGAACAGTCCAGCCCGAACTGCCAAGCCAGTCAATCAATTGTGTGTCTTTTGCTTTCTGGGCACACAAATGCAGACGTGGGCGGCGGCTGCATCAGGCAGCACTGGGGCTTGAAGTCCAGCCCCTTACTCCTCCGTGAACAGGCTCTGTGTGCAGTTGCAATATTGTAGCCAATGAGATCTACCGAGGCGTGCTTATTGCTTATTGAAGTATGATAATAGCAGTGTAATTTTTAAATACAAAATAAATGTAATTATTCTGTCTATCTAAATCTGAGATGCACACTAATTTTTGCACTACGTCTCTGTTACTCTCTGTCTCGTTTTCACTATCTTCTCTCCACGTCCTATTTCTGTCTCATGCTCTTTCCGTCTCTTCACCTATCTCTCTTCCTCGTTATCTCCATATACATATATGCATAGATATGAATAACAATGTACAGTAGGGAGCATTAAAAATAGCAATACTGGGATTTGTAGAGCACGGCTAATCACCAGTGAGGGTATCCAGGCGCTGTCCATAGGCACAGGGAGATTAAGTGATTTGCCCTGAATTAGAGGTTGTTGAGCTTAGGCCAAGACTTGAACTAGGATCCCCAGCTCTAACGTCACCAGCTCTAGCCGTTATGCCACATCTTCTCCCATTAAGCTCAAAACCTCAAATTTGCCAGAAAAGATCATGAGAGTTATTGAGGAGGGCATAATTGATACATGGCTATTTCAAAATTATTTTTTCAAAACTTCAAAATGATTATAAAACTACATCTTCTCAAACATAATATGATATAAAAATGCACAGTAGATAACAATATTTTATATTAATGCACATTTTCCAACATTAATTAAAATTAGCCTAAACTGACAGCTAGCCTAAAAGGTGCCATTCAGCCTATTAAATTGATTGTTTCTGCACTAGTAAAATCATTGTCATTTTAAACAGTGGATCGTAAATATCTTAGTTGCAAGGCTAAAAGATGGAGGGGCATATTCTCAAGGACTCATCGCCGAGTTATCAGCACTTTATCGCAGCCAAATTTGCGATAAATTTATCTCCCTATTCATAAGCTGGTGCTAACAGCCCACATCACCAGTTTTCCTGTGATAGCAGCCGCAGAAAATATTGCCACGGATGACACCTGCAACTAATGCTACTGAGATACAGAGTAGGTGTTCTCGTGCAAACACCTCCAACAACACCACTTTGCAACATTCTCAACAACTACTAGCCAGATCAGCAATAAGATCACAAAATAGGCGATAAGGCGCGTTAGCAGCAGGGATTCAACACCTGCTCTTACCTGGTGTAAAGACAGACAACAACCTGCACCAGAAAAGGGAGCCCAGCCTAGAGCCACACCTGAAGATCAACAGATGCCATGGAGCTACTGATCATGCAGCTCGGAGCCCCAACAGGGCCACAACACCCACCGCCACCACCCCATGCCCGCCACCCCCCTTGGACCGCCCACCCCCCTGGACCACCACAGAGGCAGCGCAGGCAAAGACAGCGGACCTTCAGAAAATGCACCAGCCTCACAGACTTAACACCAGAGAATGTCATTGCCCACTACAGGCTCAAAAGGACAACCATCCTCTGCATCCTGACAATCATTGCTCACAGGCTGACGGTGTCAAAACAGCGGGCAACCAACATCCCACCTCAGACAAAGCTGCTCGCTGTGCTGCACCTGTTGGCCTCTGGTACCTTCCAACCAACAACCGCCAGAGTCGGAGGAGTCTCACAGCCAGACTTATCCAACTTCCTCACTCCTGTCCTGGATGCCATCATCAGCTTGGTACCCCAGTATAATTTCTTCCACACTGTACACAAACAGTTGGCGACCAAGCAAGGCTTCTACGGCATAGCTGGCTTCCCGCACGTGTTGGGGGCAATTGACTGCACACATGTCCTACTTGTGCCCCCAGCTGACACTGCACACAATTACAGAAAGCACACACATTCCATCAATGTGCAGGTAATAGTGGACCACCGGGGACTCTTCACCAATGTCGTCGCCAACTACCCAGGCAGTGTGCATGATTCCTTCATCTTCCAACAGTCCATCATCAACCAGTGCTTTGAGGCTGGCACCTACGGAAATGCATTGCTCATTGGTAATTACCAAATGAACACACCACACACCTCATCTCCACTATCATAAAACTTACAACTTGGTTAATGCACACGTTACAAACTCACATGTAACATGCCAAACAACATGCCCACCCACCATACACAACAGCACAACATACTGTGGTAACCTGGGCTAGCCATGTACATGAGCCGTCAACGGCATGGCACCTCAACCACACATTAGCAGAATGTGGGGAGAGGTGAGAACCAGGCATGTGTGAAGGAGGCAAGTGAACCATGAATGAGAATGTACACAATGCCAAGTGTTGCTGGATGTGCTGGCCAGACTGCAGTATGCAGATCACAGACATATCCATGTCGACATACATCTCTGGTGGTTGGAGTGTAGTGGACAGTGGATGCAACCATGTTATCCCAGCCAGTGGGGAAGATCGCGGAAATGTAGTTTGTTACGTCCCCCTGTAAGCTTGTGTGGAGTGGGCTGGCCCGGCGTCCGCCAGACTAGCGTAGGGGTGTGAATAAAAAGCACGTAGCTCTGGGCATGGTTCTCTTCTGGAATGGCCAACGTGTCTGCCAGGGCGGCACCTCTCACCCCGCCATGAGGCCGACACCGTGAGCGATGGTGCCTGTGATCCTGTGCGCCTGCTGCAGCCCGGGGCGCTGGTCCCTGAACCAGTCTTACCCGCCCCTGCGCATCCAAGCCTCACTGCTCACCTGCCGACACCGGCGTGTGTCATGGAGGGCCCACCACGTGGTGGTGCAAGCTCCAACCCTAAGGCCCGTGACCATGGCAGCCTTCTCAGACCATCACGGCCTCTGTGAGCAAGGCCCGCAGTACTCCTTTCTCGTTGACGTACTCCACCGGTATACACAGCAGTCAAGTAGGTCATACATTTGGAATTGAGTCTTAATTACACAATGGCAGAGTACATATTTTGTGGCAGAGTTTATATCACTATACTCCCTTCCATGTGGTGCCACCAACTCTGTGCATAGCATTCCAACCACATGTGTCTGTGGACCCTTGCTTACTTCTGCCTTCGGCCTACACTGTGGTCCAGCAGGCCTCACACCAATCGAATCCAGTCCGTACCAGGCAGGACACGGCCTCATCGCGGGCTGCACACCCGCTCAGCTGTGGTGCCTCTACCTCCGTCAACCACAAATCATCTCCACATGCCATTTCAACGTTGTGTGTTAGAGTTCCAGGAAGAGCTGGGTGAACAGCGGTTGGCCCGCAGTGACCGTTACCTCTGACCTACACTGCTGTCAAGTAGGTCACACATTTGGAACTGAGTCTTGATTCCTTCATGGCAGTGTTCATATTACTGTTGAGGAAATGTGATTTTCGATTTCGCTTGTATTCAGCCACCATTTTGTGTTCCACCGCCATTTTGCGTTGCCCTCACTTAGGCAGCACAATGAACGAAGCTGATCTTACTGCAACGTGACAAATAACCTTCTGCCTCTGTTTACGAGACTGATGTCAGGGACTGGCTGAGTCCACTAATCCTCGTCTGGTTTGACTAAACCCTGTCTCAACTGTCTGTCGGTTCACACCATTCTTTCCTGACTTTATCTTATCTTCTGGCCTTCGCTATTCTCTACTTGTATTCTCTCATTTCACAACTGTCCTCCAAAGCATACAAATATGTCCTGCCACCTGCAAGTTGAGTTGTAGACACTACCACTGATTAACTTGTGGGGAGGGGTGACAAAACAGTTGGAAGAGAGGTTTATTTGGGTTACTTGATATCTTGTTTTCAAACTTTTCTCATTGGTTATATCTTGTTTTCAAACTCTTCTCATTGGATAACCATGTATGCATTGGGAGTGTTCTTGGTGAATCTATGTGCTATAATAGATTGTGCACCACGGAGTAAAGTGGCAGTCTCCTAAGAACATACTGAGTGTACTTCTGGGACAACTGTACTTAGCTGCAGCTAATAAACCTGATCTTCTATGCTCAACAGAATGTCCTGTGTCTCTGTTCAACAAAGCAGGTGAACTCAGGAGATTAAGGCGTGCCCTGCGCCGCCAGGCCCATAAGGCCCTGGTTCTTCAATTAGTGCCCTCTGTGAGGCGGCTTCAGAGGTAGCGATTTTGCCTGAGGGTCGTGAGGTACCCCGCAAGAAAATTCTGAAGGAATCGCGAACCACGTCAAGCGACCCCTGTATGTCGAAGTGGTCCGAAGGTCTTTTTCAGTGCGGTTTCTCCTTCCTGACGGCTGCTGAGGACTGCTGCCCTGACTGCCGCCTTGCTTTTGCCCTTTTTTGGTGATGTATGGTATCGCGAGACGTTAGACGGGCCTCTGTTGGCGTAAGAAGACACTTAGTTAAGTATTGGTGGGTAGCTCCCACTATTTCGTTTTTTTTTGTTTTGGGCCTTTGATTCGGCTATTGCAAAAGCCGAAGCCGAGGGGTGTGTACAGATTGTGCTGTGTTATTTGATTTAACCCCTTGATGTTTGTAAACAGTCCAGTGAAATAACGATGCCTGGTCTGAGTAAGTTTAGAAAGTTTTGTTGTTTTGGTTGTGATAGGGATTCCCGGCTGGAGGACTCTTGTCCAATTCCTCTGGTTGGAACTCCCACTTATGAGCTCTATTCTAAACATGGTGTTGGCCCCATTGCCTTTAATGAGGCATGGATCCGATACACAAAGAACAATGGTGTTCTACAGTGGCCACAGAATGGTAGCTTTAAGCCTGACATATTAGATAATTGGGAAGCAATATTGTTTAAAAGAAAAGCCCTGCCGGCAATGTTTGACTCTTTCCGCCCCTGGCGTAAGGAAGCCAAACAGAGAGAAATTAAACAGGCAAAACGAGATAAGAAAACACAAAGTATGACGATTATACAGGCTGCCCAGCAGTTTAAAGATAATGAGATTAATCATGAAATGGAAATTTCAGAGAGACAGCATCATATGGCGATAGATAAATGCTATCCGGTGTTGCCTATTTCCCCTTCTGATAAAAGTAAGGATCCGGAGGAAGACCTATTGATTTCTCACTTATTGAGATTGCCTCCTCCCTATGTACAAGGTGCTAATGCACCCCCATTGTTACAACCAGTTCAGTCATTAGTTGTGACTCCGCCTGCTCCGGCTCTTGCGCACTTGTCCCTTCCGGTAGTTCCACCCCCACCTCTTCCGCCACCGACTTCTTTGCCTACGTTTCCTGAACATCAATCTCCTTTGCCTTCGGCTCCCCTTATAACTGTTAATTCTTCTGTTAGTTCACCTAATACCTTGTCCCCTGTTCTTATGTCTAATTCTCCTACTGTGTGCAAACGAATCACAGATACTGTCTCTGGGTTTCTGTCTCCTTTCTTTGAGACTTTGAATATGTCTCCGGCTTTTTCTCGAAGACAGTCTCGTAGTCAACTCCCAGGTTCCGACGAACGGGTGGTATTGGACTCTCTCGCTCGCAAATGGATCGAGAAGGGTCCCCAGTATAGTGTGAAAGATATCATGACCACCTTTCATCAGTGGGAGGCGCCCACGCAGAGATATGTTTTTGATGTTATGTGTGACACTCTCGCTAAAGAATGGGAGGATATGGATTTGGGTTTACTTCCTCAGGGTTTGTTAGATGTTCAGGCTAATTTCGATAAGGGACACATTGTGGGTTCTAAGGTTGAGGATGCCGTAAGGACACTTGTCACTTTTAGGTCCTTATTTTCCTCACAGACTTTTTTTGATTCCGATCCTGCTGTTATGCTGACATCCAAACATTATCCCATGAGAGAGGTTCCTCCAGTGTGGAGAGAAGCGGTTGCACAAGCAGGTGCTAATCCAGCTGTTCCCGTGCACTTCCAGCATATATGGGTACATGTCCCCTGGAAGAGATCTGAAGTTTTGGCTCTTAAACAGTCTCTACCGGATCCCCGTAAAAACCCTGCTGGCTATTATAAGGAGTTGTCCCAGACTGTTGATGCCTGTATTATGAATTTAGCCGATATTGATATGTTGATGGGAAATGTAGTCCCACAAGCATTATGGGCTTGGATTCGTAGAGAGGATCACGCCCAAGCATTGGGTGGCGATTGGGCTGCTATAACTGCCGTGGATGCAGCCCAAGTGGGTGGTGCTAAGCCTAATGTTTTGATTTCAGAACACCCTGGTAGGATTATTACTTTAATGAAAACGATGATGCCCGCCTTGCGAGTTAATTGGGATAAATTAGCTGCGTGTAAGCAGGAGAAAGATGAGAGTGTCTCTGATTTCTTTACTCATTTTGAGGAGACGTTTATTGATCACAGTGGTCAGGATATGACTACGGAGGGTGGACAGCGATTATTTGTAGATAAATTCGTATTTAATTTGCTTCCCGAACTGTCACATAAGTTGAAAGACTCCGAGGGGTCATGGGCTGTTTCTTTTTCTGCCCAGATATTGGCTACTGCTCAATATTATGAGAACAGGGATAAAGAGGAGAAAGATAAGCAAGAGAAGAAGACGAAAGAATTAAAAACGAAGGTTCTTCTGCAACAAGCTTATCCTCCTCGTTATACTCAGCGCCAGTTTCAACAGCCTCCACAGTTTCAGAGGGTGTATCAAAAGCCTGAGCCCTTTATTCTGTGACCTTTATTAGGTCCTAACCAATGTTCCTATTGTAGAGAGGAAGGTCATTTTAAGAATAGCTGCCCGGTTTTATTGCATTGTAAGGGAGAACTATCTGCTCCACGAGGCCGTGGTGGTTTCCAGATAATATATAGGGGTAGAGGTCGAGGTGTGATGCCTCAAGAACAGCGTTACTTACCCCCTCCAAATTCTACGAACTACTTAGATCAGCAGAATACTCAGTCTACACAGTATTACAATGATGATTATCATGTTGAAGGTGAAAATGAAAGCCTTCACACTATCTAGGACAGCCATAGACAAAGTGAGGGATTTGTATCGATTCCAGTAAATCAGGATGGGCCTTATGTCAATGTCACTACAATGGGTGTTTCAGAGCCATTTCTTTTAGCTACTGGTGCGATGAGAAGTTCTATCATTCATTCTAAACTCCCTGGGGCACCTTTGTCTGGCTTAACAAATGTATCGGTAGGATTTTCTGGCGCCCCAGTTCGTAACCCGGTCTCCTGTCCTTTGTCAATTTCAATTGGCCCTTATGATATGGAAGCTCCTCTTCTTTTAATGACTGGTTGCGGCGAGAATCTGTTGGGTTTGGATCTATTGAAAAGAATGCATGCAACGATATATTGTTCTCCTTCTGGTGTGCATCTTACTTTAGGGCAGAAATTGACTTTTTCAATGTATTTGTCTAAAGATCAATTCCCACCTGAATTGCTCTCTCTTCCTGCAACGCTCTGGGCTACGGGTCCAAATGATGTTGGTTGTCTTGAGATCCCACCTTATGTTGTTACTCTCAAGCCCAATGCTAAATTGCCACTTATTCCTCAATACAGAATTTCCAATGAAGGTGAAAGAGCGCTTTTGGATATCATTTATGATTTGGTTCAGAAGGGTGTGATTGAGGAAACGAGAGGAAATGTATGTAATAGTCCTATTCTTCCTGTTCTTAAACGCACTGATCCTTCTAAGTCTCCTGTTTATCGTTTTGTTATTGATCTTCGGGAGGTCAATAAAATTGTTGTACCACAGTTTCCTGTTGTTCCAGATATCACTGCCCTGTTAACTATGATACCTGCCTCAGCGGCTTGGTTTTCTGTTATTGATCTGAAAAATGCTTACTTCAGCATTCCCATTGCCAAAGAGAGTAGGGATATTTTTGGTTTCTCTCTAGGAGGCCGAAGTTTCCGGTTCAAGCGCGCACCCCAAGGCTATTGTGAAAGCCCCTCCATTTATAGTCAAGCTCTGAAATGTCAGCTCGATGTTTTTCCTTTGCCGCCAGGTGCTACTCTTATTCAGTATATGGATGATTTGTTGATTGCTGCTGATTCAGAGGATGTCTGCAAGAATGTGACTGTTGCACTGTTACATCACTTGTCTGATCTTAATCATAAGGTTTCGCCTTCTAAACTACAATATGTCTGTCGAGAGGTTACCTATTTGGGTCATCTCTTATCAAAGGAGGGAAGGCGATTAACCCCAGAACGAATTCAAGCAATTGCGCAAATGTTTGTGCCATCTACACAAAGAGCGGTGCGTGCCTTTCTGGGCATCACTTCTTATTGTAGACAGTGGATTCCGAATTTTTCTTTGTTGGCCAAACCTTTGTTAGCACTCACTTTGAAAGACACACCCCAACCCCTTCCTTGGACTGACGAATGTCAGAAGAGTTTTTCTGATTTACGTACTGCTCTGTGTTCTGCTCCTGTGTTGGGTACTCCAGATTACAGTAAGCCCTTCACGCTCTATGTCCATGAAAGAGAGGGTTGTGCGTTGTCAGTCTTAACACAACGATTTGGAGACAAACAGCGGTCATGTGCCCATTTTTCAGCTACGCTAGACCCAGTAGCCAAGGCATTGCCTTGTTGTCTTAAAGCTACAGCAGCAGCAGCGATTTCTATTCGTCAGTCTGCTGGAGTGGTGCTAGATAATACTCTCATTGTTATGGTACCACATGCAGTGGATACCTTGCTAAATAGGATGAAAAAACAACATCTTACAAGTGCTCGATTGTCTGGATATGAGCTGACGCTCTTGGCTAGTCATGTGCACATCAAACGATGTAATATTTTAAATCCAGCCACACTGTTACCTCTTCCAGAAGAGAAAGATATTCGGACACAACATGATTGTTTTCTCCATACTGAGGAGGAGACAAAAGGCAGGATTTATTTTGAAAGATACGCCGTTAGTGGATCCAGATGGGATCCTATGGGTGGATGGGTGAGACAACTTCAGCTTATGCTGTTACCACCTTGTATACAATCGTGGAGACAGCACGCATCAGAAATAATTCAGCTCAGGCAGCTGAACTGATAGCTTTGACCAGAGCGTGTGTGTTATCTAAAGGAAAGAGAGTGAATGTGTATACCGACAGCCAGTATGCGTTCAGTATGGCGCATAGCTTCGGACATTTGTGGAAGGAAAGAGGATTCCTTACCTCCCACGGTACTAAAATACAGCATGGTCAATTGGTAACTGATCTTCTTGAGTCACTTGTTTTGCCTACCCAGATAGCAATTGTAAAATGTAGTGCGCATAAGAAGATTACTGATGATGTTGGTCGCGGAAATGCTTTTGCGGATGAGGTAGCAAAAAGGACAGCCAGAGATGCTACAAGTCGCATGTATGTTGCAGGCCCTGCGAATTGGGTCAGGGAAAGAGGGATGTGTAAGGACATAATAGAAAGTGTGAGATCGATTCAGGGAGATGCTACAGAGAAGGAGTTGAGAAAGTGGAAAGAGAGTACAGGAATGTTAGACGCAACAGGATGTTGGATAGAATTGTCAGAACACCAGCGTTGGCTGTTACCGGACGCCTACGTACTGCCTGTAGTTACTATGGCGCATGGTCCAGCCCACATCAGTGCAAAAGGAATATGTAAACTTCTGGCTCCAGTGTGGCTGAACGAAGGGATTCCAAAATGTGCAGATAATGTGGTGAAGCATTGTATCATTTGCTTGATGTACAATCCAGGAAAGGGAACCCCAACTCCGGCAGGTCATTTTGCTCCCCCAACATATCCTTTTGAGGTGTTGCAAATCGACTAGATTCACATGGATCGATGTAACAATCTTAAATATGTTTTGGTAGTGGTATATGCCTTTTCCAGATGGATAGAGGCTTACCCCCTGAAAGACAACACTGCTTTGTCCACTGCCAAGGTTCTTCTAAAAGAGTTCTTCCCTAGGTTTGGTTTGCCGCGCATTGTCTGGAGTGACAATGGAAGTGAATTTGTAGGCCAAATTATGTAAAAGGTGTGTACCGGTCTTGGTATAAGGCAGAAGTTTCATGTGGCAAATCATCCTCAGTCCGCGGGTTTGGTAGAGTGCTATAACGGCACTCTCAAACTTAAGCTTGCAAGAGTACAAGCCAGCACAGGTCTTAATTGGCCCGATGCTTTACCTTTGGCTCTCCTGTCCACTAGAACAGCTGTACATTCTCGTTTGGGACTCAGCCCATACGAGATTGTTTTCGGGCGCCCAGCTAATATATGGGGAGTCCCTCGCCCTAGAAAGTATTCTGATATACAGTATCCAATGCTGATTGACTATTTACATGACCTCACCACTAAATTACGTGTTCTTCACCAACAGGTTCAAAACGCTTTACCAGAAGCCTCCACAGACCCAGGTCATTCTATCCAACCTGGAGACTGGGTCTGTGTGAAAAATTTTCAGAGGACAAAGAATTTGGAACCTCGCTGGAAGACGCCTCAACAAGTTCTCCTGACAACTCGCACAGCAGTAAAAGTCCAAGGGAAAAAGATCTGGATCCACGGCGTGCACTGCAAGAAAGTGCCCTTGCCTTTCGATCAGTGGGTTCGTAAGGGTATAGGTGATTCTGAAGGAGAAAAAGTCCCCCGATTCATACCTTTCAGTAGTGCACACCTGGATGGAACTCGATCAGAGAAAGAAGATGACGACATTCTACAAGAAGCCGTACCTTCCCATCTCCGATTAAACACTACAGAGCCACAGACCCTATTTCAAGACCAAACTGTACCAACAGGGACTAGATACAATTTAAGACCTAGATTGGTCAAGGACACCTGAGATTTCCATCTCTTCTGCTACATTTATCATCTGTCCAGGTTGCAGGGTCACGGCAGGAGTCTTGGTTTGTGACCTGCACAAGGGCTAGGCCCCCAGGACTTGCAGTGTCATAGGACGGCTAATTATCATAAGGAAGATTGCCGTGAGCAACAATTTTAGAGGATGGATGTTAAATTAGGAAAGAAAGATAATAAGGAAGAGATGAGAAAGAAATATTGTAAAATATTGTACAGTCGATGTGGCGTAACATTGTGTGTTTCTATATTTTTGTGTATCCCATTGGCTTGTGTAGGTTGGGTTATTCATGCTACCCTAATTCTATCTCCTTGCCTCTTCATTCTACTATCTCCCCACATCAATTATATACACTTCCCCAACATGAACTAATCAGGAGAGCAGAAAATTTTAATAATTCATTTATCCAATTGTTGCACCAACACCAATTGGTAGTCAACACAACCGACTGTTGGGTGTGTGGACTTATGCCTCATACCACAGATAAAGGGATGCCATATTTAGTCCTTCCATTTTCTTATGAAGGTCTATTTTGTAATATTTTCAAATGCATATCAGAGCCGATTTAGACGTCCAGTTGGTTCATATGGTAGTAAGCCAGATTTTAGTCATAATTATCTGAAAGGGAATGGTGGCTATGACTAAAATTGTGGAGAATAATAAGGTTCCTGTTGACGAGAGACAAACATATACTAATTGGAACATGACTAGTTACATTACTAGCCTTACAGATAAAACTAAACAGGGAGAATCTCCACCAATTTGGACTGTCCCTCATCAAGGTAATTTCTGTTTACAAATGAATGGCCAGACTACTGACACTGGACAAAGAAAAAGCTTTTGTTACCATACATACATCTACACGTCTTAGAATTCACCGCCGTTAGTGCCATCCCAGGGCACATATTTTGTCTGCCACGATAGAGCTTACACGTGGCTACCAACGAATTTTTCAGGAACATGCTATATAGCTTTTCTTCTCCCTCCTACATACACTGCTCCTTCAGGCCATCATAGAAACAGATATGGCAGAGAGATTATTGATTCTAAAGACACGGCAGGACAAGAGGGAAGTGATTTCCTCAAAGGATTTCTTTCTTTTTGGGGCCCAATGGCCAACAGCAGAAACATGAGACAGCTGGTTCGTGTTGTTGAGACTACCATAGATGTCACTGTGGGAGCCTTGAGTAATCTCACAGCTGAACTTCAGGCAGATCGTCTCATGACTTTGCAGAACCGGATTGCACTAGATGTTATTCTTGCAGATCGTGTTGGAATCTGTAAATTGATCGGATCTAGCTGTTGTATTTATATACCTGACGACGCCCTTACGGTATACCAAGCCATCTCCAAATTACACATGATCTCCGAAGCGATTCATCAAGACGAAGGAGAATGGTCTTTATTAGGATGGTTTTGGGCATTACTATCTAAATGGGGATGGAAGGTACTAACCTTCCTTGGAGTGGTTTTGGCCATCATTTTTTCCTGTTGTCTCTGTATGCGGTGTGGCCCCGCCATCTGCGGTCTTTGTACTACTCTGTGTGTCCCAAGACCTGAGTCACAGAAAACAGAGAACATTAAAATGATGTTGCAGCAACAGTTTAATGACCTCATGGCTATTGACATTGATTCAGATTAACGTGAATCTGTGTGTTTTGCCTGAGTTATGGCAAAAGGAGGGTTGAGGTTCCGTATGACACGGGACCGCAGTTTTGAGTGGTAACGAATATGGATGAGTTTGGTATCTACGAACCGCAAATGACGAGTATAATGGGTGTACGCAGTTTCGCTATGCAGCCACGTATGGTTCGTCTCATTTTTGGGTTCGTTCATTTGGACCCTCGGGTTCCATTTTAGATACAGCATCCATTTTGTTTCTTGCCCTCAGGTAGCCAGCGAACGGGCTTCTTGTCCGCTCCGTGACCCTGGGACTCTCAAGCTTACACGAAGGACACGTGTTTCTTTGAGGTGACTTTTACGATTAGGGAAACGACACGACTAAGGCAGATGGCCCCGCTCGAGGCTCATCTTGCCGCGCCGGTCTATTGTTTCAGCCATGCATACATTAGACATGAGGTCTTTGACCCCTCTATCAAGTTTCCTTTATTGCCCCCAACACTCTTTTCTAACCTGTTGTGCATCCTCGTCCTTTCCTTGCATCTGTTTTTCGTCCTTCCTCTTAATGTGTTTATGGTTAGGATGGAATGTGTTTATTGCGGAGGAAATATGTTTTTACAGTTGGGAACCGGCAAGACTGTCGTAATTATGTTCCGGCCTCCTGAGACATGAACGCGACCCTTTTGAAGTTTATTGTGGGAACTGAGTTGTAACCTTTGTTCGCCATACTGCGCTATGGCAAAAACCTGTATAAAAGGACCGACCCACTTCTACGAATTTGAAGCAGTCTCCGAGAACCTACACGTTGTGTACTTCTTGTGACCTCTGTATCCCTGCAGTAAATAAACACTGATCTCTGACGTCGCTGGAAGTGTTCCGTGTCTCTGTGTTTAGTACGCCAGAACAGGTAACCCACGAAGGTTTCAGGTGTTGTTCCCTGGCACCGCTGGGTCTTAAGAATAACCCAGTCCTTCAGTTGGCGCCCAACGTGGGGCGACATCAACGGTACCGGTCCAAAGCCCGACGATCGTGAGGAACTTCGTGTGAAATCTCCGAGGGAAGGTGCACCCCGCTTCATCGATCCAGTTGTCGAAATAAGTGGCCCGACGTCTTTTCCCGCGAAGATCCCCGCCTCCTGACGGCTGCGACGGACCGATGCCCTGACTGTCGACCTGTTTTGGCGCCTGGCGTAGTCCTTTGTACGGCGAGACGATTGACGGGCCTTCCTGGTGACGCCATTGTTCTCTCAGTTAAGTATTTGTGGGTCGCTCCCAGTGTTGCTTTGTTGTTTGCATGGTTCCATAGCATTCGTGGTTCTTAGTAGTTGGGTTTTATTTGACGATTGCAATTGCCAAAACCGAGGGTCTTGCATTTTTGTGAGGACATCGTAATTCGATAACCCTTGAAGTTTGTAAACTCGGTTAGTGTGCACGATGCCTGGCCGTAGTACTTTGTTTGGGTTTCTCAAATGTTGCAGCATGGATTCCCGGCAGGAGGATTCATGTCCGATACCTCCGGTTGGAACTCCGATTTACGAGCTCTATAGTCGTCATGGCGTGGGTCCTATCGTATATAATGAATATTGGGTCCGCTACACTAAAAAGGATGGCGTCCTCAGTTGGCCATCTCATGGTAGTTTCGAGACTGCCGTTTTAGATAATTTGGAAGCTAAATTGTTTAAAAAGAAAGCTAGGCCGGCCATGTTTGATTCCTTCCGGTTGTGGCGGAAAGAGGCCAAGCAGAAAGAAATCAAACAGAATAAGAAACATAAAAGAGAAGGTGTTATTGCAGTGATGCGAAATGCAGAACAATATCAATTAGACAAAGATGAGAAAGAGCAGGAAGTTAGTGCTCGGCTACACCATATGGCAGTGAATAAGTGTTATCCGGTGCTACCTTCTAATATCGATAAGACAGGAGAAGAAGCGATGGAGGATCCGCTCTTGTCTTATCTGATGAAATCGCCACCTCCCTATGCTCCCGATGTTATGGGTCCCGTGTGTCCACCTCTTCTTCAACCCGCTGTTTTGGCGGCTGCTGGTCAGCCCGCCGTTCCTCTCGTACTCCCGAATCCCCTTGGGCCCCAGATCGTACATCCTCTTGTTCCGGCTTCTCTCCCTACTGCGCCTTTCCAAGTCCCTCCTCAGCCTGTTGTTCCCGCTGCTCCTGCTGCTGCGTCTACTTCTACTGTTTCCACCCCTATTGTTGCTGCGCCCGCATCTTCTTCCTCTTCTCCTTCTGTTCGTAGTCGTCTTTTGACTGCTGTTGCTTCTCTTTATTCTCCGCTTTTTGGGCCGATACTTGGCTCGACTCTTTCAGATGTCGCTCAAAGGCGCAGTCAGCTTCCTGATGGTAGGGAACGTGAATCGTTGGTGAAAACGGCACGTAGATGGATTCGTAACCCTGTTAAATACACCTCACGTGTAGTGTTTGAAACGTTCTCCCAGTTTAATGTGCCTACGCAACGATTTGTGTTTGAAGAACTGTGTAACTCGTTGAAGGAGGAGTGGGACGATGATGTGACAGATAATGTACCGTCAGAGGTTTCTGAGCTGCAGCATCGGTTTGCCTCGGGTGTAATCGTAGGCGACAAAGTTCGAGAGGCTTTAGAGCGCTTGTTATCCTTTCGATGTACAGTGCAACCTCGTGCGTTGTTTAAGGACGAGACTGCAGAATGGATGGCACAACCTGGTCAATATCCTATGCGAGAAGTTCCTCCGGTATGGATGCCAGGTGATCCTGCTGCTAACCCTCCTGTTCCAGGCCGTTTCCAGAGAGTGTGGATACACCTCCCTTGGAAACGATCGGAAGTTTTACAAGTGAAGCAATCTTTGCCCGATCCCCGTAAGAATCCTGCAGGTTATTATAAGGAGCTGTCCCAATTGGTGGATGCTACTGTTATGAACCTAGCCGATATTGATATGTTGTTTGGCAATGTGGTGCCTCAGCCGATTTGGGCAAAAATTCGTCACGAGAATCACGCAGCCGAGTTAGGCGGTGACTGGGCTGCCCTTACGGCGGCAGATGCCCAGCAGGTCGGTGGGGCTAAACCTGAACAGCTTATTGTGGCTTTGCCTCAGAGGATAATTACCCTCATGAAAACGCTTATGCCAGCGATGCGCGTCAATTGGGACAAATTATCAGCATGCAAGCAAAAGAGGGATGAAAGCGTTTCTGATTTCTTTACGAGATTCGAGGAAGCGTTTGTTGATCATAGTGGTCAGGACATGGGATCTGAGGGTGGTCAGCGGCTGTTTGTTGATAAGTTTGTATCGAACTTGCTGCCCGACCTTAGCAACAAGTTGAAGAATTCTGAGAGTTCGTGGGCTGTTTCTACCACTGCCCAAATATTGGCTACGGCCCAATATTACGAAAACAGAGAAAAAGAGGAAAGTGAGCGTGCAGATAAGAAAACGAAGGATCTTAAAACTAAGGTCTTATTGCAGCAAGCCTATCCTCCGCGTTCGCATTTCAGTGATACACAACAGCAAAATAGATCACAATCACAGTTCTCCAGATCGCAGACGCGAAATGCTTCCCCCGCACCTCGTTTTGTGCTGGGATATAATCAATGCGCATATTGTCGTGGGGAGGGCCATCTGAAGTTTGATTGTCCAGTTCTCCGTGATAGGAACAATGGTGTGTCGGCTCGAGGAGGACGTAGTGGCCCTCAACAGGCTTCCCGTGGTAGAGGTCGTGGAGTTACCCAGAATCAGGCCGAACGCTTTGCAACGTCTTCGGACTCGCAAAATTGTTTCGATAGGCGCGAACCATCGTCCGGTCGGTCTGCACAGTATCATGTGGATGACTGTTATGTTGAGTGTGATGTTGATACGGATGGTATCTACTAGGACAGCCATAGACAAAGGAAGGGAGAAGTATCAGTTCCGGTTGATCAGAGAGGGCCTTATGTTGCAGTAGCCACTTTGGGCGTCGTTGAGCCTTTTCTGTTGGACACTGGTGCAGCAAAAAGTTCCATCATGCATTCGAAACTCCCTGGCGCGCCTTTGTCTGGCTTAACGAATGTTTCCGTTGGATTTTCTGGCGCCCCCGTTAGCAATCCAGTTTCTAGCCCTTTGCCCCTTACAATTGGGTCTCATGAGCTAGAAGCTCCTTTGATTTTGACTACTGGTTGTGGTGAGAATCTTTTGGGTCTGGATTTGTTGAAAAGGTTACATGCGACTTTGTACTGTTCTCCTACGGGTGTGGAGCTTACGTTGGGTAAGAGCGTGATTTCCCCTATGTATTTATCGATCGACAAGCTCCCACCAGAATTGAGATCTCTTCCGGACTCCTTGTGGGCGACAGGTCCCAATGACGTGGGCCTGTTGGATATACCACCTTATGTTGTCCAACTGAAAGTTGGTGCGCGTTTGCCACGCATACCCCAGTATCGTATTTCCCTTGATGGTGAAAGGGCACTATTAGCGATCATTTACGACTTGATCGGTAAAGATGTTATCGAGGAGACACGGGGTAATGTGTGCAATAGTCCCGTGTTGCCTATTCTGAAACGAACGGATCCCTCCAAGCCTCCTGTGTACCGTCTAGTTATCGACTTACGGGAGGTGAATAAAGTCGTTGTTCCGCAGTTTCCTGTGGTGCCAGACATTACAGCTTTACTGACTCTGATTCCAGCCACTGCGTCATGGTTCTCGGTCATCGATCTGAAGAATGCGTTCTTTAGCATTCCGATTGCTGAGGAAAGCAGAGACTTGTTCGGTTTCTCATTAGGTGGTCGCAGCTTCAGATTCAAACGCGCACCACAGGGCTACTGTGAGAGTCCATCAATCTACAGCCAAGCTCTTAAGAGCCAACTTGATGCGTTTGTGTTACCGGCTGGTGCAGCCTTGATTCAGTACGTTGACGATCTGTTGATCGCTGCTGACACCGAACAGCTTTGTAGGACTGCTACAGTGTCACTGTTACAGCATCTTTGTGACTTACATCATAAAGTGTCACCTTCCAAACTGCAATATTGTTGTCAAGAAGTAACCTATCTAGGTCACTTATTGTCAAAGGCGGGAAGAAGGTTGACCCCTGAAAGAATTGCAGCAATTGCTCGAATGTCTGTGCCAACAACTCAGAGAGATGTGCGTGCCTTTCTAGGTATCACGTCATACTGCAGACAGTGGATCCCGAACTTTTCACTGTTAGCGAAGCCATTGGTAGCTCTCACGTGCAAGGACGCTTCGACTCCTTTGCCTTGGACGGAGGAATGTCAGAAAAGTTTTTCTGACTTACGTGATTCATTGTGTTCGGCTCCTGTGTTAGGTACTCCTGATTACAGTAAGCCTTTCACATTATACGTCCATGAGAGGGACGGTTGTGCGTTGAGTGTTTTAACGCAACAATTTGGTGATAAACAGCGTCCGTGTGCATATTTTTCCTCGACCTTAGACCCGGTAGCTAGAGCGTTGCCGAGTTGCTTGAGGGCGACAGCGGCAGCGGCGGCGTCTATTCGACAGTCCGCAGGCCTGGTCATGGATAATATGCTCATAGTAATGGTTCCGCATGCAGTTGATACGCTCTTGAATCGGACAAAGACTCAACATTTGACGAGTGCAAGGTTGTCTGGGTACGAGCTGACCCTTTTGGCAAGTCATATACAGATTAAACGTTGTAATGTACTGAATCCGGCGACATTGTTGCCGATTAATATGGAATCAGATGATGTGCTGCCACATGATTGTTATTTACGGACTGAGGAAGAAACAAAAGGTCGTGTGGACCTGAAAAACACTCCCTTGGCAGATCCCGATGGTACTTTGTATGTGGATGGTTCTTGCGTCAAATTGCCGAATGGCGATGTGACGACTGCGTATGCTGTAGTGACGTTGAGCACGGTTGTGGAAACTGCGAGATTGAATCAGAATTCCGCACAAGCGGCAGAGTTAATTGCATTGACAAGAGCGTGTGTTTTGTCGAAGGGAAAGCGAGTGAATGTGTTTACTGACAGTCAGTACGCGTTTGGTGTTGCGCATAATTTTGGAAGGTTGTGGAGAGAAAGAGGATTTATGACATCGCATGGTACGAAGATCCAACACGGGCAGCTGGTGAATGATCTTTTGGATGCACTTACATTGCCTAAACAAGTGGCGATCGTTAAATGTAGTGCACATCGGAAAGTGACGGATGATGTTGGTCGTGGTAATGCGTTTGCGGATGAGATTGCTAAGGAAACGGCTAAGAATCTTGCGACTCGAATGTATGCCACGAGTTCAGTGAGGTGGCCGACGGAGACTGGTATGTGTGAGAATACTGTTGAGAGTGTGAAAGCAATTCAGAACGAAGCTACTGAAGCTGAAAAGACCAAGTGGGAAGAAAGTACAGGAAAATTGGATATGCATGGATGTTGGGTTGACCTGACGGAATGTCAGAGGTGGATGTTACCAGATGCGTATGTATTAGCTGTTGTGACGATGGCTCATGGGTTGTCACATATTAGTGCGAAAGGAATATGTAAGTTCTTGTCCCCTGTATGGAGGAATGAGGGTATTGCTAAGTGTGCCGAAAGAGTGGTTAAGAATTGTATGGTGTGTTTGATGCACAATCCCGGAAAAGGTACCCCCACTCCGCCTGGTCATTTCGCTCCTCCTGCTTGTCCCTTTGAGGTTATCCAGTTGGATTTTATCCATATGGAGAGATGCAATAACCTGAAGTATGTTTTGGTTGTGGTTTGCGCGTTCTCCAGATGGATTGAGGCCTATCCTCTTAAGGATAATACTGCCCTGTCCACAGCAAAAATCCTGCTGAAGGAGTACTTTCCTAGGTACGGAATGCCACGGATTGTGTGGTCGGATAATGGAAGCGAGTTTGTGGGAAGTGTGATGCAGAATGTGTGTAAGGGCCTTGGAATTCGGCAGAAATTCCACAGTGCTAATCATCCTCAGGCAGCGGGTTTGGTTGAAGGGTACAATGGTACCCTGAAGCTGAAACTCGCTAAGATTCAAGCTACGACTGGTCTGTCATGGCCTGATGCCTTGCCTCTGGCTCTCCTATCGACCAGAGCAACCGTACACTCTCGAGTAGGGCTTAGCCCATATGAGATTGTGTTCGGTCGCCCTGCGAATATTTGGGGAGTCCCGAGGCCTAGGGCTTTTAATAGTCTTGAGTATCCAATGTTGATTGATTATCTGCATGATTTGACCACTAAACTACGGTTAATCCATCAACAGGTCTTTGAAGCTCTACCGGCGCAGACAGAGGGTTCTGGACACCAGCTCCGGCCAGGGGACTGGGTGGTTACCCGAAATTTTGGTCGGAAACGTAACTTGGAGCCAAGATTCGTTGGACCCTTTCAAGTTTTGTTGACGACGAGGACAGCGGTTCGACTGGAGGGCCGGAAAAACTGGGTCCATGCCAGCCACACAAAGAAGGTACCGATCCCTTTACCAACTGACGGTTGGGTGAGGACTGGGATTTCGGCCACAGAAACTGAGACTCCTTTGCACTTTGTGCCGTTTAGTGACGCTCAACTTGTGGATGAGGATTCGTCACTGCCAAACCCATATGTGGAGTCATCAGTAGCAGAAAACCCAAGGTCTGACTCGTTGTCCACTTCATCGAATCCTGTTGCGCAAGCTGAACAATTGTTTGTAGAGCAAACTCGACCTGGAAGAAATCGATACTTTCTTCGTTCAAGGACTAATAAAAATTAATAGTACGGTGGTTTTTGACGTTACGAATATTATGGACAATTACATCCTTTCTTTTTGAGTTTTTATGTGCCTTTCCACTGCTAAGAGATTTGTAATAAATTTGAAAGTTTCGAGGAAACCTCTCCATCCGGGTTACCGTAGGGCCGTGCGGGTACTTCTTTCTGTTTAGCAGGTTTCTGACGCTAGGTCGGTTACTTTTGTCGATCTCTGGGAACTCCTGGGGATTGATAATCGCTATTCAGAACGAAGTGCGTCAAGTACGTCACGGACGGTTTGTAGAGGATGGCATTCTCTAAGCTGTTGGAAGAAGAAAGGGTGTCGGCACAGAGATTAGAGTTATGGAGGGTTGTACGAACAAAATGTTTTTTGTTTCAGGTGTTTCTACTGTTTCTGACTTTATCTATGCTATTGGTGGGTGGAGTGTATTTTGGAGTATCGTTGTTCTTGCCTTCTGTTTCGCCTACCTTTTCTCCTAACCTAAGTTCCCTCACCACTGTCTCCCCACATTCCTTTCATCCTTTGCCTCAGCATGAGCAGGTTAGACGTGCGGAATTCATGAATAATTCCTTTGTTCAACTTCTACATCAGCATCAGTTGGTGGTGAATACTACCAATTGTTGGGTATGTGGTTTAATGCCACACACTATGGATAGGGGTATTCCGTATTTGGTCCTTCCTTACAGCTCCCAGGGTTCAGCTCGAGCATTCCAAACTATGTTCCGTAGTGCACTAGATTCCTACCCTAGTCGAGAGCCACGGTCTGTCAATTTTGGTCCTGGGCCGTACCACAAGCCTTTGGCGATAGCCATAGCAGATCTGGATAGAGATGTTTTTGATGCATCACTCATTCCAGATGAAGAAGTGCAGGCCTATAAGGATCTGAGTGAGACTGAGTATAGTACGTCAGTGGGTGATAGACAGCTTAAGAGCTCGTCCCCGATATGGATTGTACCGCACCTTGGTAATTTCTGCTTGAAAGGTTTGGGTCGAAATCCGAGAGCACAACTTGGGAACAGTGCTTGCACTGATACGTATGTTCTACCCATGCTCTCCTCCCCTGTTTTTCTGACTGCTAAGGGCACCTATTTTGTATGTTATGAACGCGCATATACATGGTTACCCCGCGACTTTTCGGGTACCTGTTATATTGCGAATCTTTTACCTCCGACTTTCACAGTTGCTTCAGACTACCACAGAACTAGAGTCGTGAGAGGCGTTATTAGCAAAGAGGACACTGCTGGTCAAGAAGCGGGAGACTTCTTTAAAGGTTTCTTGCCGTTTTGGGGACCTATGGTTAATAGTAGGAACCTAAGACAGTTGACCCGTGTAGTTGAGTCGACTGCTAATATTACTGCAAATGCCCTTGGTAATCTAACAGCTGAACTACAGGCGGATAGACTCATGACGTTGCAGAACCGTATGGTTCTAGACGTTGTTCTTGCAGATAGAGGGGGTGTGTGTAAAATTATCCATTCGAGTTGTTGCATTTTTATTCCTGACAATGCTCCAACTGTATACCAAGCCATCTCGAAGTTGCACAAGATTTCCGAGTCCATACACGTGGACGAAGGTAATTGGACGCTCCTAGGATGGTTGTGGGGCCTAATGTCAACCTGGGGTTGGAAGATTCTAATGATCGTAGGGGCTGTTGTAACGTTTCTGTTCACGTGTTGTCTTTGTGTACAGTGTGGTCCTGCCTTATGTGGCCTATGTGCTGCGACGTGTATAAGGCGGCCATCTGTTACCAAGGAGACATTGATGAATAGGATGATGTTCCAGCAGCAGCTGAACGATCTGATGAATATTGACATAGATTCAGATCTTGACTAGTGCTTGCCTACATGAGGGCAAAAGGAGGGTTTGAGGTTCCGTATGACACGGGACCGCAGTTTTGAGTGGTAACGAATATGGATGAGTTTGGTATCTACGAACCGCAAATGACGAGTATAATGAGTGTACGCAGTTTCGCTATGCAGCCACGTATGGTTCGTCTCATTTTTGGGTTCGTTCATTTGGACCCTCGGGTTCCATTTTAGATACAGCATCCATTTTGTTTCTTGCCCTCAGGTAGCCAGCGAACGGGCTTCTTGTCCGCTCCGTGACCCTGGGACTCTCAAGCTTACACGAAGGACACGTGTTTCTTTGAGGTGACTTTTACGATGAGGGAAACGACACGACTAAGGCAGATGGCCCCGCTCGAGGCTCATCTTGCCGCGCCGGTCTATTGTTTCAGCCATGCATACATTAGACATGAGGTCTTTGACCCCTCTATCAAGTTTCCTTTATTGCCCCCAACACTCTTTTCTAACCTGTTGTGCATCCTCGTCCTTTCCTTGCATCTGTTTTTCGTCCTTCCTCTTAATGTGTTTATGGTTAGGATGGAATGTGTTTATTGCGGAGGAAATATGTTTTTACAGTTGGGAACCGGCAAGACTGTCGTAATTATGTTCCGGCCTCCTGAGACATGAACGCGACCCTTTTGAAGTTTATTGTGGGAACTGAGTTGTAACCTTTGTTCGCCATACTGCGCTATGGCAAAAACCTGTATAAAAGGACCGACCCACTTCTACGAATTTGAAGCAGTCTCCGAGAACCTACACGTTGTGTACTTCTTGTGACCTCTGTATCCCTGCAGTAAATAAACGCTGATCTCTGACGTCGCTGGAAGTGTTCCGTGTCTCTGTGTTTAGTACGCCAGAACAGGTAACCCACGAAGGTTTCAGGTGTTGTTCCCTGGCACCGCTGGGTCTTAAGAATAACCCAGTCCTTCAGGGTCTGAGGAAATTTGATTTTCGATCTCGCTTGTATTCAGCCACCATTATGTGTTCTACCGCCATTTTGTGTTGCCCTCACTCAGGCAGCACAATGAACAAAGTTTTTCTGCTGATCTTACTGCAACGTGACAAATAACCTTCTGCCTCTGTTTACAAGACTGATATCAGGGACTTGCTGAGTCCACTAATCCTCGCCTGGTTTGACTAAACCCTGTCTCAACTGTCTGTCGGTTCACACCATTCTTTCCTGACTTTATCGTATCTTCTGGCCTTCGCTATTCTCTACTTGCATTCTCTCATTTCACAACTGACCTCCAAAGCATACAAATATGTCCTGCCACCTGCAAGTTGAGTTGTAGAGTCTACCACTGATTAACTTGTGAGGAGGGGTGACAAAACAGTTGGAAGAGAGGTTTATTTGGGTTACTTGATATCTTGTTTTCAAACTTTTCTCATTGGTTATATCTTGTTTTCAAACTCTTCTGTGCTATAAAAGATTGTGCGCCACGGAGTAAAGTGGCAGTCTCCTAAGAACATACTGAGTGTACTTCCGGGACAACTGTACTTAGCTGCAGCTAATAAACCTGATCTTCTACGCTCAACAGAATGTCCTATGTCTCTGTTCAACAAAGCAGGTGAACTCAGGAGATTAAGGCGTGCCCTGCGCCGCCAGGCCCATAAGGCCCTGGTTCTTCAATGTACGCAAGGAGAGGAGTAAGAGGAAGACGCGGTTCAGTCCAGAGGAAAAAAGGATCTTTGTTACGAAGGTGATCGAACACTACCAACAACTGCCCTGGTGCCACTAACTCTGTGCTTCGTAAGCTGACGACACAAGGCTGTAGGTCCCTGCTGACCACTGCCTCCGGCACACACTGCGGTCGAGTAGTTCACACAATTGGAACTAAGTCTTGATGTCTTCATGGCAGAGTTTATATCATTGTACAGGCCTCATAGCAGACTCTATCCCCTTCCAGCTCTGGTGCCACTGACTCTGTGCCCCGAAAGTCATGGGCACTCTCTGGTTGAACTTTGGTGGTGTCTGAGTCTATGGCCTGGGGGTTGTCTTCATCATCATGTAGCTGGTATCTATATGCTGGTAAAAGCAGTCTGTAGCATTCTACTCCTCATATGCCTGTTTCTGCTTGCTTCAGCCCTCTGCATCATGCCCTGGAAGGACACCTTCCACTGTCCCCCGTAACACTCCGCAACATTATCCTTGGACATCAAAAAGGACCCGCTCAACTCGCGTGGCCCTACCTCAGTGCACCGCAGTCCTGTGGCGGTGTGCCTATGCCGGCATCAGTTCATCCGGGGCCACTAACTCTGTGTTTGAACTTTGAACTTCTGATTGTCTGATCACTGTTGAAGTTGTTTCCAGCACCAACCAACCCTTGAGGGGTGGCTTACACTACCCAACACCCATCCAGCACAGGCATCACTGGACATGTGACCCTGGTAATAAAAGGTGCTGGGTGCACATGCCCGAAGCCAGTTCCACAAACTATCTCAGTGTGTCTGTGTGGTGATTATGTATGCATGAGGGCCCCGGGCCCTACCACATTATATTGTGCTGTGTACAGCAGACGCAACCTTGTCACCTCAGGTAGAGGGGTAGACCTGGGACATGTAGCTGTGTCGTACCCCCCTGTGAGCATAAGCAGAGTGGACCGGCGTACAACAGTACAGCTTAGGGGTGTGGTCAATCAACACAAGGCTCTGGGTGCGGTTACGTTTAGGCCTTGCCAAGGAAGTAACTAATGTGTGTGTCTCTGTTGTAGTGTCTGCGCCACCCATCCCTCAATGGACAGTGTTGCTAAGTAGCATGCCCCCAGAGTGCGGGCTCGGCCAATTGGGTAAATGAGGGAGCGCAAGCCCGCTCGGGGTCAGGGATCACACATGCCAACTGTTGTGTGTGGCGCTATTACCGCAGCATAAGCTACCTTCAACCACATGGTGAGTTCAGCCAGCCATGAACTCTATATCTGTGTCCGTCCTGTCCTTACCATAGGCCTACACACTTGGCCGCCCACCTTCTGCGCACAACATCACTGTGTCGTTGTCAGGCTTGTGGACATGCGCAGACAGGCATGACAATGGTGTGCAAGTGATGCACCTGCACTGCACACACTAGTGAATCGGCTCGGGGGACGGAGGAGCAGCAGTGAGGCTACGTAATACACATTGATGCCCCTCATTTGCTACAAGCAGTACATGTCAAACAGGAATCACTAAGTCACACATATCACATACCAATGAACCAGTGAGCCTGCCAACACATCATGCAGTACGAAGTATTAACTCATGTCTCTGCACTGTCACAGGTGATCAAGGATATGTACTCTGCGCTTGGATGATGACACCCCTCCGAGCCCCGAACAAACAGGCCCAGAGGCAGTACAATGCGGCCCACAAACACACCAGGGGCATCGTGGAACACACATTTGGTGTGTTGAAGTCACGTTTCAGGTGCCTGGACATCACAGGTGGAAGGCTCCTGTACAGCCCAGACATCATGTGCAAGATGATCGTTGCATGTTGTGTGTTGCACAACATATGTGTACACACCAATGTCCCATGGATACAAGAGCCAGATGCACCGGACGATGATGAGGAAGATGAGGCAGATGGACCACAACCCACAGCAGCCGCAGCAGGAATAGCCCGTAGAAACACCATCATTGACAATTTCTTCACATAAGCACGTCACATTGTGACAGTCCTTAGCAATCATGGGACAGTACAAAATGACCACAGGCACAGCATGTGCAAATAAATGCATTCCAAGACACATTCCCTGAGTGCATGTAACTCATCTGTACATGCACATCACTCAGACAAATGTGAGTGCGACATATAGTGCTAACAATCTTAGAATTTGTTAATAGATGGTGGGTGTGTCACCTCTGTACAGAGAGGCTATTTAGGATGTCACATATTCAAACTGCCAGTTCTGTATGTCACAGATAGTACTGAATCTCACTCTTTGGTATTTCACATGTGTCCCAAATCATTACATATTGGCTGATATTTGTGACCTACAAGTGACAACAGGGCTTCTTTTGGGGTCAAATATGTACCACTATGATGCAGGGATGCACCCTGTGACTCAAGTCCCACCACATGAGCAACATGTATGTATGGGGGAGTCACTGCCCCTACATTCGCCCATGCTTTCATAATTGATTGATCATGGACATGACACGTCTGTTTGCAGGAGGTGTTGATTGTCTCTCTGCAATGTGAAGGGGAGATGCGGTTTCACAGTGTGTTTCATGTATGTTCCGCATTGGCGCATTTTACATGCAGACTGCATGTCAATGTACATTGTGACTGTTTGTGAGGAGAGAGGAGATGCCTATTTCATGCGGGACAATGATCATTTGTTCTACGTCACGGATGTGGGGTTGTACTCGTACATTGTCATCTCACCATTTCTTTACTCTGCTTTTATGGTGCATTTTCCTACATGACGCGTGGGAATTGCAAGCCTGTCGCTGCTTATCGCTGATGTTTGTATCGCGGTTTGAGACATCGCTGCTTTTTTCGTGCTTGTTTTCCACATTTTTGCGGTATTGTGTTGATTTTAACAAGGTTATTTGACGTGTTATCGTGGGAATATGGCATGGTACTGCCATGTTGAGAATTCCACATTAAGACTGTGATGCTAAAAGTTCTGAATGAAAGCTGATTTTGCAATGATTATCGCACGTTCTTGAGAATATCCCCCGGAGATTGTCAAATATTACATTACAAATATCTGCTTTAACAGACAACTAACAAGAATAGATTTCACCATTTGCCGTGATAGAAGTTGTCTTTTGCCGAAAATGCCAGATTGGGTCCAATCTCACCTTAGTTTGAAGTTCTGCAGGTTGAACTTTCCACATGTTTTTTTCCACAAGTAGGGACATGTCTCGAGGTGACCTAGCCAATCCCTAATGAATGCAATTGATGATTGTTAGAACCGGCGGTCTCTATTTGGCAGAGGTATACACTTCTGACAAATAGGGACCTACCAACTCTAGTCAGGGAAAGGGGATTACACACTCAGATAACCCCTGCTACCCCCTTGGTAGCTTGGCAGAGCAGACAGGCTTATCTCAGAGGCAGTGTGTTAAGCATTTATGACCACATACAGTAATAAAGTGAATACACTACAGATGGACACGACACAGAAGTTATTATAAAAATAGGATCTTTATATAAGGTTTAGCACAAGACCAAATAACGACAAAAATATACCACAGTCTTAATAAATACTCTTTGGAAGGAAAAATAATAGTTCAAGTAAGGTTTCTTCTTGGCAAATAGTTCTTTAGCAAAGTATTCTTCTGAGCACAGTTCTTTGGCAACAATGTAACCCCCACAGGAGTCACACGACGTCGAGTCTACAAGATTCCCAAGGTTCGGCGTCGACCGCGAGGAGCGCTACGTCGAGCCTGGAGTCGCAACAGACCCCACAAGTACAGTACCTTGAGAAACGAAGAAAACGATGATCCACGGCGTCGAGATGTCGGCGTCGAGGTCGGCGTCGATCGTGCCTCGGAGTCGGGTCAATCCGCAGCGGTGTCGAGGGATGTCGGGCCGGAGCAGCGCTCACGGCGTCGAGAAGGGCGTCGAGTCGATGCGATCAGCAGCGGCGTCGGGACGGGGTCGCTTGGAGGTAGAGCCGATACTCACTCCTCACTGGCGTCGATACCGGCGTCGAGACGGGGTCGCTTGGAGCCGGGGCCGATACCCACTGCTCACTGGCGTTGCTGCTGGCGTTGAGACTGCAGATTTTCCCTTGTGTACTGGAAACACCACTTTCCAGCAATTCAGCAAATGGTGAAGTCCTTTGGCCCTGTGACTTCAGCAGGAGACTGGCACTCTTCCAGCCCTTGGAGATTTCCTAGCAAGTGTTCAGAGAGTACACACCAAGTTCCTCTCTCCTTGTTCCTTGGCAAAAATAAAGAAGCAGCTTTCAGGTTCCTCCACAGCAAAACAGCACTCTGGCAGAAAGGGGAGGCAAGTCCTTAGATCAGCAGGCTTCTTGTCCTTGGTACAGGTTTCCTTGTCAGAAGTGATCTGAGTTCTTGGTTCAGGGGTCCTTCTCTTATACCCCTTTTTCCCTTTGTTCCCTTTGTCCAAGCAGGGCGATTCCCACCATCTCAGGTTTGTTGTGGGTGTTGCCAGGCAGAGGCACCTGGCCTATTCACTGAGCAGGGCAGAGTCCTCAGCCGCCCAGCAGGAGGCGGAGCCAGTATTGTCACTGGCAGGAGCAGGGCTATCAGTCGCCCAGCAGGAGGCGGAGCCAGTATTGTGTCAGGCAGGGCAGGCTACTCTTCCCTCACTCTATGTGTAAACGCCCCATTCACCCCACACTGACTCACTCAGACCTCTGGAGCCACCCAGCCCCTGACACACACACCAAACCAGCAGAGACCGGTAGATAGTTGGACAAGAAAATAGCCACTTTCTAAAAGTGCTATTTTCAAACATAGAATTTAAAAACCATCCATCCTAAAGGGTGTGTTATTAAATTCTGAGTTCAGGGATACTAAACTCGACTTGCTACCATGCTCCCTGAGTCAGATAGATTATAATGGAGTTAATAATCAGTCTGCCCAGTCTGGCCTATTGGAGGCAGGTAGCCCTTCAATAGTGAAAAACGAAAATGGCTGTAATTCACTATTAGGTCATGCCACACACATCAGGGCATGACCTACCTTTTACCAACAATGCACCCTGCCCTAGGGCCTACCATAGAGGTGTCTGAAATGTGGCAAAGTGAAGGTTCAGAGACTGGTAAGTGGGTTTCCTTACCAAGTCGACATGGCAGTCAGGGACTGCACGCAGGCGCCGCGGTGGCAGGCCTGAGACACATTTTGTACGCTGCTTCTGTGGGTGGCACAACCAGTGCTGCAAGCCCACCAGCAGCAGTTAACTTACACGCCCTTGGCACACTCAGTGCACTAGACTAGGGTCTGAACAGTAAGTCAACCAAGCCAATCATGGTAACACCAATCAATGTAACAATTTAACATAGGGAGCACTTGCACTGTGGCACTGATCAGCAGTGGCACAGTGCCCAAAGCAATGATCCAGCAAAAACATCGTAAACGGAGGAGGCAAACAGAAAGAAATGGAGGAGAGACTCATGTCAATGATGCCAGGTCTAACAATGATATTCCTATTAGTTAGAGCATCTTTTAGCTAGGGTATCTAATCAGGCATTCCTACTGAGAAACATCTTTATAATAAATAGATACAGTTTTATAACCAGTCAGTTATTGATTGTGCAGGATTTTAAACTGTTGCCAAACACAAAGTTCCTGCAATAAATTAAATACATTTCAGACAAGGCTCCAGATATGCGCGAATGTGTCATAAACATTTAGATGTGTCTAGGTAGTCCCCGAAGGTCAGCCTAGCAGAAGCCTTAGAGAATAAAGCATGATGGTCAGTGTGAGACATAAGATATTTTTTAGATCTAGACCCTCAAGAGTATACCATTTGAACCTGGGATCTACTGCTAACATTTCAGTCCCAGAACGATCTTGACGAAAAGGTTTCACTAATAGTGCTTCTAATAAATGAGCAAAGTCATGTGCACCAAAATAAACCGAAAGGACTGAGACTTAACACATTTAATTTGTTCTGAAATTATATGTTACAAGCGAACACCTATCCCAAATACATACAGTAGAACATCTGTTCTAGCTTTGACCTGTCAGACAGTCACAAAACGATGCAGATTTACTAGAAACTGACAACATGCTGTCATGACAAAGGGAGAAACCAGAAAAGCACCATATCTATCAAGATATGGTGCTGTTTCTCTCTCCTCATGTGTTGGCATAATATTGGCTTGCTTGTGGCTTGAATAACTCTGTACACAATAGTACAAGGGTGCATGTATAATGTCTAGTACAAGTGTTGCAGTGGAATGGTACCCTTCAAGTACAAAATACTATGCTGAGACACAGATTGTTTTCTAACTTTGAGTGTTTGCTGTACATTACAGCTCACCTACAAACTTGAAAAGGTGTTTGAGAACTTTACTCAAACTTTTCCCTTCCTCAAGGCGACAATTATTTTTTCAATCAAATCCCTCTCTATTTTGTTTAGTAGTTATGGCTTTGAGTCAAAATCCATAGGTGTTTTCATGAGAATTCCTATGTACTACCCATGGTATGCCTCTGATGCACAGTACTGTGGAATTGCATTTGAAAGTAAATGTCTATGACAACAATTTGTGCAGGTTGTATCAGTTAACGCAAAGTGAAGTCTGCCTCAAGGCTTTGTTCTTTTTGAGGAAATATTAGGGTTACAATTTTTTCAACACTTGCGGCTAATTTATTTGCCCTCCAGTATTGCCCTAATTAGAGAATGTTGAGGATTTGTAATGGAATATTTTTTTATGAGTGGCCCTCTCATTTATTTTATTAGGTAGGTTATGCTAACATTTTTGACACTGAAAACAGGGACACTGCTATGATGACTTAGTGTTTGAGCCCTCACATTGTAAAAATAGATCAACTAAATTTTCATATTGTACTTTGAACTGAGATTGCTGTTCCATATGGCAGGAAGTACACCTCTAGCATAAAAGTTACATGACATACTTAAGCTGCTGACTACAGGCCTGATTCTCAAGGGCAAACTTACACTTTTGTGTAAGGTTACTATTTTGCTATATTCTCAAACTATGATTTAATAGGAACTTTACAACTGTGGAGACTGTGCAGTTGGGAAAGAGAACTCTTCACATTAAAAAATAGAACTGTCCTCGACACAAGTTCAGACTGACCGTGATTGAGCACAGTTCGGTATAAAGGGACCAGGTCCATCCCCTTGAAGAGTTCCCTTCTCAAGCCCATGCGAGGAGTTGCTGTTCGTGTTAGTGGTGGTTCTAAGGAGGTCGATGTTAGTGCAAGGAGCAGGTAGGGCATCATGAATATGTATGGGTGTTCAGCTCCGCTCCGCTGATGGAGTTTGTGGAATTTTGTGACTTCGCTCGGAGTGCAGAGTTCAGCAAAAAACTCTGATTCCGCCATATAGCATATAGCAGAGTTTGCACCTACCGCCCACAGCATTAGTCAAAGAAGGCTCTGATTAACAGATTTCTGAGAAGGAGGTGGGGCTGCTAGAAAGTCCATGCCTCAGAGGAACTTTACTGGGCATGAGTTATTGTCGTTGATGCCTCCCCCTCCTTTGCACCCCCTGCCCTCCGACAGTGTCTGCCATGGAAGCCGCTATCTTGGGAGAAGCAGAGAGAGGGGACAAAAAGAAACGGTGTAACGGGCAACCTGGTTCTCTCTGCTTTGGCTGCCAGCATATTGAAGCGCAGTTCATAGGAGAAGGAGGAATGGACCTGCAGCGGAAGAGGCTTATGCTGGAGCAGCTGTTTGCATTCAATAAGGAGAGTGTTGCTAACTGCTACCTCAGTTAATGTAGCCTCATTCCGTATTCCAGACCCAGTGCTGTCTCAGTTGGAAAGTACCCTGCAGCATCCACAACCAAGTAAGGAAGGAGACCAAATCCTCAAGTGTTTGACTAAACAAAAAAAGAAGGAGTTGTGAGCTCTCTTCAGTAGCATGCCCCTAATCAACTTGGCCGCGCACTGCGGTGCTATGAATGGACGCTGCAACAACTCCATGCAGCAAAGTGGAGTCAAATTTAATTACCTGCTTTTTATCCTGAGTATGCAATGCAGAAACAAACAGTGTGTACCCGACTGTCCCTCTGCTCATTTCAGCACTTGCAGCCTCCTCTTGTGCACTTAGCGTCTACAATCTGCGTTCCAGATGGCTCTGGTGCAGGGATTATCATAACTACAGGTAAAATTACATTTTGCCATTTCGGTATGCCCTTTCCCCTTAAGACATGGCAATTTAGTCTATTGTGGAACTCTAAGGATGCATTAAGCTGTTTATTGTGGCCGCAATATGGTAGGAAATCTCCCTGCTATCTAATATCACTTAGGGGTGGGTGAGTGGAGCCCACTTGCAAAACTCTGCGGATTGCTAGTGTGTGTCTGTGTGAGGTCCTGAGGCGGAAGCCGGGACTTGAAGCTTTGTGAGTCTACTGTGTGTATGCTGCTTCATCTACTGTTTGGTATGCTGTTCTATTTACCTCAGTGAAACCGCAGTTGATTTTAAATTACTCAACCTGTTATTTTTTACTCTTTTAATACTTGCACTGATTTGCACTGATTGCACATACCCCGGGTTTGAACCTGTGATTAGCTGACCGTTGTCCCGCCCCTTTAGTGACGAGCTGGGCGAACAGACCAGTGCTCCGCCCCTCACGAGCCGATCAACATAAACTTCCCGCCCAAACACATCACCACTGATTGCTAGTGTGTGTCTGTGTGAGGTCCTGAGGCGGAAGCCGGGACTTGAAGCTCCGTGAGTCTACTGTGTGTATGCTGCTTCATCTACTGTTTGGTATGCTGTTCTATTTACCTCAGTGAAACCGCAGTTGATTTTAAATTACTCAACCTGTTATTTTTGACTCTTTTAATACTTGCACTGATTTGCACTGATTGCACATACCCCGGGTTTGAACCCGTGATTAGCTGACCGTTGTCTCGTCCCTTTAGTGACGAGCTGGGCGAACAGACCAGTGCTCCGCCCCTCACGAGCAGATCAGCATAATATGCCCTCCTTCCCCAGGAAGCGCAGCGGACGAGCGCAGCGGGCGCGCCGCCAAAGGCAAGCCCGTCTGCGCCCGTCCGCGCCAGTTCCGCGCCTAGAGCCAGGACCCCTGGTCTGGGATCAAGGAGAAACCGGAGTCATCACTCTTACAGTCGTGATACACTCCTGGCCCTCAGGTACATATCCAAGAGCCCGGGCTGCGTCATCTGGGATATGCAGGAGGATGTGCTGCCCTCCCCCTTGCCCTATACAAGTTGCAGGCAGGTTCCCCCAAGCTATACTGGCAAACTAGCAATGCCCTCACGACTTCACCTAAGCCTAAGGAGAGGAAGGAATCTGCGGTAGTTAATTGCCTGCTACTTAACGCCAGATCTCTGGTAAGGCATAGTATAGAGTTAGCGGACCTCATTTTGGTAACCAAAGCTTTGATAACATTTGTAACGGAATCCTGGACAGATTCTGCCTCAGGTCCTGATATCGTCAAAGCCACCCCTCCTGAGTACGAGTGTTCGGTCCAGAACAGAGTAAATAAGAGGGGAGGAGGTCTGGCCATTTTCTACCACAACTCGATCAGAGGTTCCTTTCAGTTGGGGACCACCGACCTTTTCGAAGCGCTCATTTACAACTTCACCCTATCTAATCATCAAACCCTTAAGGGCGCCCTTATCTATAGGCCCCCTGGACCTAAAGCACCCTTTCTCCCAGAACTCAGCTGCCTACTAGAGGAAGCGCTCTGCATTAAGATGTTTACATTGCTGGGAGATTCTAACTTTCATCTAGAGAATGACTCTGACCCAGACACTCGGGATCTCACAGAGCTGATGCACGGGGTAGAGCTAAACCAAAGGGTCAAAGGCCCGACCCACAGAGCAGGACACACGCTTGATGGGATTTTTTCCAGCCTCCCTAATTTAGAAGTTACTGCAGTTCGGCCGGTCTCCTGGTCCGACCACGCGGCAGTTCTATTTGATATTAGGCTGGATCCGCCTCCTAGACTAAAGAAGGTCAAGAATCCTCCCAGAACGATCAGAAAGTGGAAAAATATTGAAGGAGAGGCTCTAGAGAACCTGCTTAGATCCTCCATGGGGCCTTGCCCAGTTAATGTGGAAGACGCAGCCACCTCATATACGAACTGGCTAGAGGCTGCTTGCTTCAACCTAGCCCCCCCAAAACATATCATTCCACACGCTCTAGCCCCTCCGCTCCCTGGTTCTCAGAACAAATCAGGGACCATAAAGTGCTCTGCAAAAAGCTGGAAAGACTCTGGCGAAAAAACTACAAAGAGGAGGACAGAAAGCGTCTCAACGCAGAGTTGAAAAGGTATAAACTCGCGATTCAAGAGGCCAAACAGGAGCATTATACGCAATGCATCAAGGATGCCAGTAATTCCTCCAAGGAATTATTTCGCACAGTATCATCCCTGGCTGCCCCTAAACCAGCAGAGATACCACCCAGTCTCAAATTATGCGAAGATCTGGCGAAATTCTTCCAGGAAAAGGTAGAAAACATCTTTCTTGCACTTGACTCCCAAGTCAAGGTTGCCGCTCCGGAATCTAACCTGGAGGCAGATAGGAACCTTGCGAGGCTACTTAATTTCCCTCCCATTAGAGAAGAGGAGGTCGAGAACAGATAACGATGGATAAAATCTGGCTCCCCTAATGACCCTTGTCCGGCTAGCGTAGCCAAACTAGCCGCGTCGGCCATGGCCGCAGGACTCACCCCGCTGTTCAATGCGATGCTGGACTGCGGGGAGTTTCCTCTGCGCTGGAAACAAACCTCCATTCTACCACCATTGAAGAAACCAAATCTAGATGTAACGGACCTGTGCAATTTTCGGCCCATCGCCAGGCTGCCCCTGCCGGCAAAAGTCTTCGAAGGCATCCTGAACACACAATTGAGGGCCTTCTTGGGGGCAGGCCATAGCCTGGATACATCTCAACATGGATTCAGGGCAGGGCACACCACGGAATCGGCTTTGATTAGATCAACAGAAGATGTAAGAACTGTGATGGATACAGGGGGCAGAGCCGCCTTGATTCTGCTGGATTTGTCAGCGGCCTTTGATACGGTCCACCATAAGATACTTGTGGACCGGCTAAGGGCTTGCGGGATTCAAGGAAAGGCGCTTAAAATCCTTCACGCCTTCCTTTCCGGCAGGACGCAGAAGGTGGCACTAGGTGATTTTGAATCAGACCCATTTGTGCTCCCCTGTGGAGTCCCTCAGGGGTCCTCCTTGAGCCCTACTCTTTTCAACGTATATGTCTCTACCCTGGCACCAATTATTAGATCCTTTGGTTTCAACTTAACATCGTACGCAGATGACACTCAGATAGTGGTATCACTGCTACCGGGGGAAACAGACAGCACGGCAGAAAGGTTCAGAGGCTGCATGCGGGAAGTCAGTAACTGGATGGCGTAAAATTGTCTGAAATTAAATACAGCTAAAACAGAGGTGCTACTCTTTGGATCCAGAGACAACTTCTGGTCTCCACGCTGGTGGCCGGAGGAAATGGGCCCCCCCCCCAGCTCCGGTCTCGAAGGTTAGAAACCTGGGCGTACTAATGGACGATTCACTGTCCTTTAAGCCTCATGTCAATGTACTCACCTCAGCTACCCATTTCGTCCTAAAAACCATCCGGAAAGTGCTGCCGTTTCTTGCCAACGAGCACAAGAAGACAGTGGTGACAGGACTGGTGATGTCCCGTCTGGACTGTTGCAACAGCCTACTGCTGAATGCCCAAAAGGGGCTCCTCAACAGGCTCCAAATTCTGCAAAATGCAGCAGCTCGTCTGCTTACACGCACACCCAAATTTGCCTCGGTATCGCGGGATTTGGCGAAGCTGCATTGGCTACCTGTTCACAAAAAAATTACTTTCAAATCTCTATGCGTAACATTTAAAGCTTTGCATGTCTTAGGGCCCCATTGCATGACCCAACTTTTCCAATGGCACAGACCGACTAGATTGTTGAGGTCAGCTGAACAGAGCCTGGTAGTTGTCCCCAGAGTCAGGAAGGCTCGGTGGGGAGGTAGGAGTTTCTCCCTGGGTGCAGCAAAGGCATGGAACGCACTGCCACTGAACCTCAGACAACTCCCCGACCTCCTGTCTTTCAGGAGAGCACTTAAGACGTGGCTCTTCACACAGTAATCTTTCGGCCCTCTCACCTTGGCAATCAGCGCCAGGACACCTCCGGGTAACAGTGCGCACTATAAATGTGAAAAATAAATAAATAAATAAATTTAGATGGAGCTTTTATTCAGCTCCACGCAGTGCAACTCTGCGAACTTCGCCCACCCTTAATCATGAACAGTCACTGTTTTGGCAAGAAGAGTCAGTCATCACTTGGGGCCATATGTAGGTAACATACTATTTACCGATTCATAAATACCGAATTTTACCGATTCGGTATTTATGAATCGGTAAATAGTATGTAGGTAAATAATCGGTAATTATTACCGATTCGGTAAATATCGGTATTTATGAATCGGTATTTACCGAATCGGTAATAATGCATCCCTTCCCATTCATTCCTATGGGCCTGTAGGCCCATAGGAATGAATGGGAAGCCAGTTACTATTGCCGATTCGGTAAATACCGAAACGGTAATAGGGGAGGCATTATCATGGGTGGCAGGGTGTCACATTGACACCCTGTTGCACCCCTGATTCGTGCATGTGTGCACATGTGGTGCACATACATGCCCTAAGGGCATGTATGTCTGCCACATGGCACTTTACAAATAGCAAAAAAATGCTTTTTGAAAGGTATTCGTCATTTACCATCAACTTGTAGTTGGTGGTAAATAACGAATCCAGACACCAATAATGCACTCACTTGAGTGCCCCCTACATAGCATTTCTGGATTCGGTAATTTACCGAATCAGTATTTTACCGATTTCTTAAAATTCCGATTAGGTAAATACCAAATCCAGAAATCAGCCACCTACATCTCAAGTGCCTCAATACCGGTCGGTAACGGGATATTTACCGAATTTCAGCCGTTACCGACCGTTATTTGGCTACCTACATGAGGCCCTGGATCTTTGTGTTGCATGTGAGCTGTCAGTATTGGCCCAAAGTGCAGTTCATGCTGGAGATTTACATTGGCATATAATCATAGGAGGGAGGAAGAAGCTGAGATCCATTCGGCTTTCAGTCCAGTCAGTTACTCTGTGGTGATGGCCATCCGTGGGTGTGCAATTAAATAACATTTTAGTGGCGCTATGAGACCTTCGGGTGATATACGCGCCTTACAAAAACCAATACATAGACATAAACAAGGGTAAAATGGATCACTTGTACATGTATTACCAGGGTCAGGTGTGGTAACCAACTTAAAAACCCTCATTCACCTACAGGAGTGGTAAAGCGGTATATCTTGGTTCTCCGCCTTTCTTAGAATGTAAAAGCATCATCATTGGGTCTTTTTTTGAGAATAGACTTTCCTCCACCTGTGCTTCCCACTCCTTCATAAACAAACTTTATTTGGCAGGAAAGGCGGCAAGATTAAAAAGGTAGGGGACTGCGTGTATAGAAATGTTACTGTTCTATAGCACCTTGTTGTCCATGTGAAAGGTCGACATGTTTTAGCATTTGCTCGCCCAAAAAGGGTCGGGGGGCTTTCTTCAGGACCTAGATAGAGTGTTAGGATGCCAATTTTAAGCACCCTGTTAGGGCTGGTAATTCACTCACCCTTCTTCTTTGTGACAGGTCAATAGTACCTATAACTTTTTTTTAAAAAATTCTGCTTAATAGTTTCCAAACAAACCAAACAATGATGTCAAATACATTAACGACAGCTTGGCACAGTACTACCACATTTATGGCACAGTTCCATCTCGTCCTGTAGGAGAAAAACAATGAGGCATTTACACTGACAGCTAAAAGTACCTTGCAGTTGTTGAAAACATGACACAAAGCCACATTGAATCGAATTATACCTTCTGTACTGAACACAGTGTCACCTTAGAGAGTTTTTTCAATCCAACCCCCCTGGTGGGGATCATTCTTGGGCACCCCTGGCCAGCCCAAACCCGACGTAGTACATTCCAATCAGTATAACCCCATGACATTTCATCTCTTTAGTGGAGCCAACCCCACTGATATTTTTTTGGGGAGCCCAGAACCACTCCAGAAAGCATGTTCCTCTTTCTCTGTGGTGATGGCCATCCGTGGGTGTGCAATTAAATAACATTTTAGTGGCGCTATGAGACCTTCGGGTGATATACGCGCCTTACAAAAACCAATACATAGACATAGACAAGGGTAAAATGGATCACTTGTACATGTATTACCAGGGTCAGGTGTGGTAACCAACTTAAAAACCCTCATTCACCTACAGGAGTGGTAAAGCGGTATATCTTGGTTCTCCGCCTTTCTTAGAATGTAAAAGCATCATCATTGGGTCTTTTTTTGAGAATAGACTTTCCTCCACCTGGAGGTAGACCAACTGGTGATAGCAGTAGTGATCAGTGATAATGTCAACTAGAGATAAGTGAGTTAAAATTGCTTCCCACTCCTTCATAAACAAACTTTATTTGGCAGGAAAGGCGGCAAGATTAAAAAGGTAGGGGACTGCGTGTATAGAAATGTTACTGTTCTATAGCACCTTGTTGTCCATGTGAAAGGTCGACATGTTTTAGCATTTGCTCGCCCAAAAAGGGTCGGGGGGCTTTCTTCAGGACCTAGATAGAGTGTTAGGATGCCAATTTTAAGCACCCTGTTAGGGCTGGTAATTCACTCACCCTTCTTCTTTGTGACAGGTCAATAGTACCTATAACTTTTTTTTAAAAAATTCTGCTTAATAGTTTCCAAACAAACCAAACAATGATGTCAAATACATTAACGACAGCTTGGCACAGTACTACCACATTTAAGGCACAGTTCCATCTCGTCCTGTAGGAGAAAAACAATGAGGCATTTACACTGACAGCTAAAAGTACCTTGCAGTTGTTGAAAACATGACACAGAGCCACATTGAATCGAATTATACCTTCTGTACTGAACACAGTGTCACCTTAGAGAGTTTTTTCAATCCAACCCCCCTGGTGGGGATCATTCTTGGGCACCCCTGGCCAGCCCAAACCCGACGTAGTACATTCCAATCAGTATAACCCCATGACATTTCATCTCTTTAGTGGAGCCAACCCCACTGATGTTTTTTTGGGGAGCCTAGAAACACTCCAGAAAGCATGTTCCTCTTACTCTGTGGTGATGGCCATCCGTGGGTGTGCAATTAAATAACATTTTAGTGGCCTCCAAATATCTGTGGGCTTGGAGGTACTCGGCAACAATTCCGCATATGTAGTAAGTTGCTCCTGACAATATATTAAATCGTCCTTTCAGACCTTAAATTTGGGCGCCCTCCCTCTGCCCCAGTGGCACGCCACGCACCTCTTCGCCAGCAGGAGCGCCAGTGCCCAATATTTGCGATGCACCGCTTTTAATGGCTTAACATGTCCTAGCAGGGCCAGTAGGGGTGTGGGTTCAATGTGCTCATTTACCATCAAAACTAAAGCTTCAAATATCTTCTTCCAATAATGATGTACTACCGGGCATTCCCGGGCTAAGTGTAAAAAATCCGCACCCGGCGCCCAACACCTGTCACAATTGTCTGCAACCCTCAGTTTATACCTATACATCCTAGCCGGTGTGTAATACAGTCTATGTAAGAATTTGTAGTGCATTAAACGCAGCCTACTGCTGGCCGAGACCTGCGCTGTCTGCGAAGAGCAGAACTCCCATTGCTCATCCGTCAACTCAAAACCCAATTCAGCATTCCAGCGTGTCCTAGCTTGTGCCGATGGCTCCTTTCTCTGTGTGTGTACGGTATGATATATTATTGATACTAGTCGTTTGGCAGTCACACTTTTAAGAGTCAGCTGCAGTCGAGCAAATTTGAGGGGCTCAGCCGGGAAGCTCGGAGTTAGGGAGCGGATGCCCTGACGAAGACGAATATATAAAAACATAGCAAGCGGAGTATACCGCAAGCCCTGAAGTATATTCTCTAATTTCCGAAATTGACCGTCCTGATACAGATCTCCCCAAGTTTTAATGTGCCACGTTCTGCAAATTTATGAAACACCGTTTCTTGAAGCAGGGGCATGCTGGGGTGGTAGACGAGAGGCAGCAGCGGGGAATAAAGCATAGGAGCATCTAACCGGCCACGTATGCGCTGCCACAGTGCAAGCAACTGTTGTCGTCGGCTGCTCCCTGCCAGTAGGCACATCATACAGTGCTCCGTCTATCGGGATGGGATGAGCAAGCCAGTGTTCCGCTGCCACTTGTGGCATATATCGCGGTTGACCCACCCAGAAATAAGCTTAATAAGCCTGCGCACTGAGATAATATAATTCAAAATTGGGTACACCAAAACCTCCCTGCGAGTATGGCCTAATGAGTACACTCCACTGTAGCCGCCGGTGTTTGCCCCCCCACACCAAGCGTATCAGTTCAGATGTCAGTGTTTTAAAAAAATAATTTCCTGGATAGAATGGTATGTTTAAAAAAAGGTACAGCAATTGGGGCAATATCACCATTTTAATCAAGGATGCCCGTCCCGCCATTGAAAGAGGGAGGGCAATCCAGCGGGTCAAGCATTCCTTTATATGCGTCAGGGCTGTTCCATAATTGAGGCGCATTAATGCATCCCTATCCCTCGTGGCGCTAATGCCCAAATACCGCACTTCGTCCTCGCACCACTCCAGGGGATAATCTAGCGGGAAGCGGACTGCTGCAGCCATCAGAGGGAAGATGCAGGAATTGCTCCAATTAATTTGGATCCCGGAGAGCCTCCCGAACACGATGAACTCTCTAAGGAGTGGATTCAAATTGGTTTGCGGGTCACGAATATAAAGAGTAATGTCATCCGCATACAAGGATATTAATATATGCCTCATGTTGCACCGTAGCGCTTTGTCTCTATGATGCTGCCGCAGTTTCGCTGCTAGAGGTTCGACCGCGAGCGCAAAAAGTAACGGGGATAGGGGGCAACCCTGCCGGGTACTCCTTGTGACCGGGAACGCCCGGGATGTGCGACCATTGATGAGCACCTTAGCAACTGGCGAGCAGTACAATAGCTTGATCCATGAGTGAAAAAGAGGAGGAAAGCCCATGCGCAACATCACCCCAAATATATAGTCCCATTCAATTGAATCAAAAGCCTTTGTGGCATCAAGAAACACTGCCGCCAAAGGCAATTCAGGAGCTACATTATTCAGTACCGTGAAAAGAGTGTGCAAGTTATGAGAAGTAGCGCAGCCGGGCTCAAAACCAGACTGATCAGGCAATATTAAGGTCTCCAGCAATAAGGTAAGTCAGTTGGCTATTAGCTTGGCCAGTATTTTAATGTCACAATTAAGGAGCGACAGCCGTCGGTATGAATCACATTGATGGGGCGCTTTCCCAGGCTTTAATAATGAAAAGATTAGGGCCTCTCGCATAGAAGGGGGAAGGTGCCCGACTTCCAGGGCATCTTCATAGACTTCACAAAGTATGGGGGCCATCTGATCTATATACATTTTATAGAATTCTACCGGTATGCCATCTGTGCCAGTAGCCTCCCCCGACTGTAGTTGCATAATTGCATCCCTGACTTCATCAAGCTCAAACGGAGCGCATAGAAACTCTCGTTGCTTGTCACTCAGCCATCCCAATGCCACATCATTCAAATAACTACCCAGATCCAATTCATCAACCCTATGCGTGGCATATAATTGAGCATAATGCATGGTAAAGGCATTGAGGATACTGGCCATATCTCCCCTGGACCCACGAGTTCCAGCACATAGGTGGAATAACGCGGTTTCCGAATTGTGTCCGCCACTGCCTTGCCTGACCGTTCACCATATCGCCTAGCTGTCCAATATCTACCCCGAAAGCGCGCCTCTCGCCGCGCTGAGTCCATATATTCTGTAAGCACCTCTCTACATTTTAGCTGGGTGGCACCATCCGGACGCGAGGTCAACTTCGTCTCCAGGAACTTAAGTTCGCTATCCAGTTTCCGCAGTGTGCCCATAATGTCTTTGAGTACTCCTGATCCCTTAGAAATGCACTAGCCCCTGAGCGTCACCTTGAATGCCTCCCAAATGGTCTCAACCTTCTCAACTGAGTCTTTGTTCCTTACGAAAAAATCACGCACCTCCTCCCCCAACCCCTCCTGAAAAACCGGGTCTAACAGAATGGGAGCGTGAAGTCTCCAGCTATTGCGTGGGGGGCCATAATCTGCCGACATTAGTGTAAATTTGACTGGAGCGTGGTCCGAATAAGTTTGGGCCAAATGCTGTACCTGTGTTATAGCTGGGCCCAGGCCATGGGTCACGAATATATAATCCAGTCTCGCCCAGGACGCCGCCTGCGCCGTGAAGTGTGTGCCCTCTAGCTTGTGTGGGTGATAGTGCCGCCATACATAAATTAAATGATAAGTACTGAGTGTGCCTTGTAGGAGAGCTCGGGCTTTTCTGTAATGATGAGGGGCAGGGTGGGACCTATCAACCTCTGGGTTACATGCGACATTGAAATCCCCTCCCCAAATGATATGGTTTGAGCCTACATCAAAGATCCGAGCCTACAATTCGGAATAAAAGTCTGGGGCGTCCACATTCGGCCCATAGCAGCAAGACGGAGTCAGAACCCAGCCTACCCCAAGCCAGGCAATACCTCCCCTGTGCGTCCCAGGTAGCCCCTGCCACCTGAAAGGGCATGCATTTCTTTATAAGTATAGCTGTGCCCCGTGCATAGGAAGAATAAGAGGAAAAAATTTGATGTTCTGCCCATTTACTTGCAAAAGTGTTAAGGCTCCGGGGATTCAAATGTGTCTCTTGCAGCATGGCTACATGCACCTGATGCCGGTCTAGGTAGGCCAGTATGTGTCGCTTTTTACGTGCATCTCCCAACCCCCTGACGTTCCAAGAGATAACATTCAACTTTTCATACTCCTTGTCAATCAGGGGTATACGTATTTAATAATGACAAAAAAGGGCGTGCCCAAAGCCCACAATTCAAAATTGAAAAGTGTATTAAGTGCAGTACTACATCTTGTGCCACACGCTCAACACTGACAGCTCCTGTCATTTTCAGCACATGTAAAACCAAGCCATCCTGTAGTGTGAAAAACAAATAGTAACGTAAACAACCCCCTCGAGATCCCTCCCGTCCCCCACTGAAGCAACCCCAACTTGCCAGAGGTAATCGCCCGCCCCCCACCCTCCACAAAAAACAAAACAAAAGGAAAAAGAAAAAAAAAATGAAAAAAACATTTAATAGAACAAAGACCAACACCCATGGGATGTGCCGGCAGTATGCAACCTTGGGGGAATTCCCATGGGGAATCGCCGTAGGTGGCAGCACTATTACTTCCCCGCTCCAGTGGTCCGCCACATATGGTGAGGGCCGGACCCACTCTGCAGCTCAGAGCGAGCCTGATCAGAAACAGGTAAATATCAGTGAGAAGCATCACAATAGTTACTGTGGGTCGTCGTCCGCTCCCGATGCCGAAGATCGCTGCGATGCAGCTGGCGCTCCAACATTGCGGCCTGTCCGGTTCAGAAAGTCCTCCACTTGCTGTGGTTTAGTAAAAAATCGCTGCTGGTCCTGATGGGTCACACGATGGCGCGTGGGATACAGCAGCACGTAATCAATTTGAGCTAGTCGCAGTTTGTCCTTGACCACCGTGAACTTGCTTCGTTCCTCCTGAACCAAGGGAGTAAAATCCTGGTAGATGAAGAATGTGTTGCCCTTATATGTCAGCTGCTTTTTACTTCTTGCAATTCGTAAAGCGACATCCCGGTCCCTATAGTTTAGTAGTCGCGCTATAATGGTGCGCGGTGTGCCCCCAGGGGGTGGGCGCGGCCCCAATGTGCGATGCATGTGCTCAACTATAAACTGACTGGAGAAAGCATCCGCTCCGATAGAGGTCAACAGCATCTTTTCCACATATTCCTCCATCCTCCCCATATTGGTGGACTCAGGAATACCTAAAACGTGAATGTTGTTGCGCCGACTGCGTGCTTCCAAGTCCTCATTCTTTGAGGCTATGAGTTTCAGCAGTTTATCCATGTGAGCGACCTGCATGGTGACCTGAGTAGTAGCATCCTCAGTGTCCGAAATGCGTCTCTCCGTCTCTTTTATGCGGTCTTCGTGGCCATCTAATTTATGCGCAATAGCGTCGATACATGATGACATCCTGTCAACCTTGTCCACGATGGTGGCGAACCCCTGCCGGACCTCCTGAAGAATGCTCTGCACATCAGTGGCAGCCATAGCTGCCCCGCTCTGGGCCTCCTCGCTAGTGTCGATCCCCTGGTTGTCCTGCGGGGCCCGAGCATTTCGCTTCACCATCTCGAAACTCAATTTGGATTGCCGGTTATCTGACTTGCCCATGGCCTGATTTCCCACCCCCCTATCAGTGCTGCAATAGGGAGACGAGATAGGGCCCCCAAAAACCAGCAAGGGCCAGGTCGAGGCGAGACAGTAGAACAGAAGGAAGAATATGACACCCCTCCTCCAACACGCAGCACCCCAGGCCAACCTGGGTCTCCCAGTTCACCAGTAGCTAGCAATCCAACTCAAGCGGGCCGTGGCGGCAACACAATAATGTCCCAATGATCTCAGCACACTGCTTCTCCGGGGGCCAGTATGCAAAACACTCCTCCTCTTGCCACCAGCATCTTTGAGAACAAATTCGGGATGCCCTGTGCCCATCCTCAGATAGCAGCCCACGCCAGCCACCAGCCATGTAGCATGCGTGACATGTGCAGCCCTGCTCCCCAGCACCGGTGCCTGCCTGCACACCACGCGCACTGCTCCACCAGTCTAACCTGAGGCGGGGGGCCATACGCAAATAGCACTCCACTGCTGCAGAAGGACCCACCTGGAAGCCCAGACAGGGCCGGTCAGCTCGTCTTGCCCACAATCTGCCTCCAAGGCCCCTCGACACAGCAGCAGCAAGCAGGCCTGGGCAGTGGGCGGCAGCAGGCATGAAACGTCCAGACCTTCTGCAATGCACTAGGGGTGAAACCCCATACCCTTCGCCGTCCTGTCTCTGGGCCGGCAGCGGCCGCTCCGCCTCTACGATGCTCTTAGGGCACCATGACACTACGTAGTCTTCCTTGTCGCCTTCTCTCCAAACCACCGCAATATCCACCGCAGTCACCAGCCGGGAAGCAGGCAGGCTTACGCTCCGCAGGCGTTACTCACATGGGCTGGGGACGTCCGCTGCGGCTGCTCCCTCGCAGATGCGTCCCAGGGCCCAGTCACCTCGTGGGCAGCACCGGCCTTGCGTGCTCTTTTAGACCGAGGCAGGGCACCGGGCCGCTCCGTCCTCTACTCCGGCCAAAGCTTCTCAGCAATGCTACAAGCGTAGTAATGCCACAAAACTGCAGTAGTTTGCATCGAAGCCTCACAAGTGTCTGCGCTCCATGCAGCTACCGCCCTCGACCTCCACCGATGCCTCCAAGCAGGATAAATTAACGGATATGTACGCTGGTCTGCAGGAGTCTCACAGCAGTGTGGCCATTCTGCGTGTGCGCCACCTAGCCCCCCCCAATAGTACCTATAACTTGGATGAGAAATTGATTATAATAATTTCAATTGCATATGTTATATATACAGTTATTAGAGTATATGGTTGTGTAACTCCAGGGGAAACATTAAAAGTTAGCACAACAGTATAGATTCCATCAATACCATGGATAAAGTATCCATTAAAATTCTCAAGAGTTGCCATATAGCGATCTATTGATAAGGACTTGCAAGCACGTATTGACCTCGTTAATCTAGCTGTGATCGGAGAGGTTTACACAATTTACAAAAAAACGTTCTAGTATATGAGTGGTGTAGCTCAATATTAACATGCTAGTTGGAGCGCTGTGCAAACTTTGTGGCAATTTAGGCTCTCTCATTAACATGATGTAGGCATTTGATCGTCATTTAATTGAGCCATGAACATGTTAATTACGTGGTGGTTAATGTCTAATGTCTAGTGTTAACGCATATGTGCGCCTGTCTGTATCATGTTTAGATATAGGCTGTAGTTGTGTTTAAGGCTCGAAGATGACCTCAGCACAGATTCAGCATTAAAGCAGCTGACTGTTAATATTTGTGGTAAAGCAGGGCGCCATTGGGTGTCTTGCGCTTGCGTACCTTATTAATCCCAGATTGGGCTACCTCGGAGGACCAGCAAGCTCTTTAACCTGCTTGCCGAGGGAAAAGAAGGGGGGGAGGTTTCGTGAAAGAAAGAAACTGGCGCCTGCTGAAGCACCAATTATGTCGCTCTATCGAAAGAGTGGTTACCTGAAGTTTCAGGTTATCTTGCTTGTGAGGTGTAGTCTCAAGGAGGCTCTCTCTAGGTTAATTCCTTGCTCTTTTTTGGCATTTACGTATTGTACCTGGAGGGTAATTTCTAGCCGTCAGTTTTTGACAAACGTCGCTAGCCTATGATCTGTAACCCTCAAGTTTGCTGCAGTTTCTCCTTATCCTCAGAAATTTACTGTATGGTAGATTCTCTCTTAAAGGTCGCGGGTGGAAACTGCTGTAGGAGAGCAAACTGTTCTTTGACCTGGGTTTGTAAAAAGGTTTGGTGTTGACGATGTTATTCTCCACGTAGATTGTGATATCTAGAAAGTCCACTTTGCGCTTGTCAGCTGCATAAGTAAACTTCAAGGATTCATCCCAGGTATTAATCCACTTGTGGAAGTCTGGTAAGCTGTCTGTCGTGCCTTTCCAGATCATGATTATATCGTTTATGTAGCGTCTCCAGAGCAAGATCTTGGGGCTGAATGGATTTTCATCCTTCAGAATGTACATTTTTTCAAAATTATTTACATATAGCCCTGCCACACTTGGGGCAAATGTACTGCCCATTGAAGTACCGTGGCATTGTATGTACAGTTTTCCACTATACTCAATTGTCTCCAAGGTTTTTTTCTTGTGGAAGGCTAGTATATAGGCTTTCCACATCGAGGCCTACCAGGCACATAGTGTCTTCATGATAAGGTTGGTCTTTTAGTAAGTTCAATAGATCTTGTGTGTCCTTTAGGTACATGGGAATTCCTTGTAGCAGAGGCTTGAGAAAGTAGTCTGCAAACTGGGAACGGGGTTCAAGTACTGATCCGATCCCGGAGACTATTGGGTGTCCTGGTGCTGGTGTTCTGTTCTTATGTATCTTCGGTAAGGAGTAGAAATGTGGTACTCATGATGATTTTGTCTTCAGGAAGTCGACTTCATTTTTGGAGATCCAGGAGTTAATTTCTGCCTCTTCTGCCACTAGTTCTATGGTGCGTCGTAATCTCTCCGTAGGATCTGCAGATAATATCCTAAAGAACTTGGTATCTGATAATAGATCCAAACATTGTTTATCATAGCCTTCCTTGTTGAGTATGATGACTCCTCCCTTGTCCACCGGTCTAATGATAAGGTGTTCATGTTGGCGGAGTTCTTTAAGAGCTTTCTGTGCCTGTTCTGTTAGGCTGATGAATTGTTTGTTTACCGTTTGTTTCACTCTTTCTGCTTCCTTTAGGATGGCTTGTTCAAATGCTTGTATCTCGACTGGTACCAGATGGTTAGGAGGGTTAAAGGTGGATTTTCGTGGTAAGTTAGTCTCATTGTCATTTGAGCGGTCCTCTATGTTCGCGAAAAATGCCTTCAATTTGACCTTTCTACAGAATTCTGACAATTTGCACTGTAGATTGAAAATAACAAGTGGTGGAGTAGGTACAAACCCTAGGCCTTTATTCAAGTCCTTTTCTTGATCTTCCACCAGAATCCAGTCTGTTAAGTTTACTACTAGCGAGTTGTCGTGCTGAGTTCTGGTCTCTCTTTGGACATGCTGCGGGTCAGGACCTGTGATTCCTCTTCTGTCCAGGAGACTCCTTTTTTTCTTACGCTGTAGTTGTTCAGGCCTCTCCCTAAAAAATGGGGCCTCTGTGTGGGATGTGGTCCCCTCATTTGTCCCATCTACAACTACATTTATATATATATATATAACTATTTAAATCAGGTGTGCCAGTAGTAATGCAAACTTTTCAAGCAAAGCCTATGATTAAGGAATGAAGATTCCGAAACGCGTCAGGCGGAGTGAAGATTGACAAGGTGCGCGTTGTTGTTTGATGGATAATAAAGACCTTCTTTGAAGTCTGCTGCAGCTGAGTGCGCCCTTATTTGCCATCAAATTGTTCATGATATATATATACATGTCTATATATATATATATATATATATATATATATATATATATATATATATATATATATATATATATATACACACATATATATCAACGCTCCCAATTCTTGCCGGTGGCTCGTGCACTCGGTAGCGGGTGTTGGAGACGCGACGGCAAGATCGCGTATAATAGCGGCGCTCCAATGAATAAATACCAGCACTCGCAGGGAGATCATCCTGATGCGGATTTAATGGCACACAAGATAGAAAAACAAACGCGTTTCACCGGTACGCCTTCGTCAGTGTTTGGCGGCCACCGCACACAAACCTCGTAATTATTCGTCATCATTAGGTAACAGGATGGGTGCATGGGCGTCATGATTACTCCAGGCAACATAATCTAATATAATGATTAATACATTTGCCGATACAGACTAATTTCGCCACCAAATGTTAACACAGTTAATTGTGGCAGTCAACAATAGATTGGCACTTTCGTCATCGCGCATGTTACAGATCTCATACATAAACCTGTTTAGTATATTTGATCAATTCCTAAATCCATAGGTGCCATATTTGATTCAGGCAGCGCGACATGGTTTAGAAGATTATAAACATCTGCCACAACTTATAAGTCAGACAAATCATATACGGCATCCTAGTACCATAAGGCGATGTGCTGTGTCGTGATAAAGCCCTGTATGGGCATAAACGGTGACCCTACATAGTTCACCTTATATTATCGTGAGTACATATAATTTTCATCAAACCTAATCATTCAAATGCTTCACTGGCCGACAAAAATAAGCAAATCAAATCAAAGTCAATAATACTGTCACAATTAATTCAACAAACCAGATACATAGGGCTCCCAACCTTTCCTGTATTTTCCTAATTGTTACATACCCAGCTGTATTTACATATTTACAAGTGAACTCCCAGTTCCACCCCCATATTAAGTCCTGTTGGGACTTTAGTTACCACATCAATAATGTAACGGGACTCCAGTCTCCTAAGACGTTTCTCTCTGTCTCCTCCTCTAGAGTCACGTGCTACATAATCCAAACAGAAGTATTTCACTAGTTTCCGGTTGCTGTTATGATGTAACTGGAAATCTCTAGCAACCGTATAGTTGCTATCATTATTTTGGATTGCTCGCTGGTGTTCTAGGATGTGAATCTTGGCTGCATGTATGGTACTGCCCACGTACCTGAGGCCACATGGGCAGACCAGACAATACACTGCAAAAGCTGTGTTGCAATTCATGAACTTAGAGATACGTATAGGATCCCTACGTCCTGGAATCACATATGATGTTACCTTACTGCTGTTAGCACAAGCTTTACATTTTCTGCAGGGATAGAAACCTGCTATACATAGAATCCCTTTTGGAGTAGATGGCAAATGACGTTTGACCAGATGGTCTCTGAGCGATCGTGTTTTCCTAAAAGTGAGAGATGGATGTACAGGAATGTTGCGACCGATGATTACATCTGATTGAAGTATATTCCAGTTAGCCTGTATGATTTTTCTAACATTGGTCGCTACATTGGAATAGTTAGTAATCAGCCTGAAGTTTGGTGCATTCTCACTTTCCTTCTTTTTATTTTTAGGAACATCTCTCAGTAACTCTGTTCTATTTTTTGTCTCAGTTTTCTTCCATGCTTTTTCAAGAATTTTCCTTTTGTAGCCTCTCGCTTGAAACCTTTCTATGCTCTCTACAGCCGATTGTTGGAAATCCTCCAGTCTAGTGCTATTGCGTTTAATACGCAATAGTTTCCCATAGGGGATACTATTTTTCAAACTCACCGGATGGCTACTCCTTGCGTGTAGCACTGAGTTACCTGCGGTAGATTTTCGAAATAGTGATGTTTCAATCTTTCCCTCAGCCACAAATACCTTCACATCCAAATACGTGACCTCACTAGAACTGATGTTGCTGGTGAACCTTAGATTTAAATTATTGATGTTCAAGTGATCAATGTATTCTGTAGCTGACTCCCTGCTACCTCGCCAAATCAGAAAGAGGTCATCAATATATCGCCTCCAGCTGAAAGTTCTCTCCACCCAATGGTCACATGAGTCGGCCCATGCGGCCTGCTTCTCCCACCAACCTACGAAAAGGTTCGCATAGCTGGGGGCGAAGCAGGCCCCCATGGCAGTCCCACGTCTCTGTCTGTACAGATGATCCTGAAAAGTAAAAATATTGTTATGCAGACAGAAGTTCACAAATTCAACCAACATTTCACTATGCTCAGTGAAATTATAGGGGCGGTTTTTTAGCAAATATATGATGGCAGCAATACCATCCTCATGAGCAATGCTAGTATATAAACTAGCTATGTCGAGGGTGATCATCAAGAAGTCAGGTTCCCACACTGTCACTTCAATGTATCTCAAGAAATCCTTTGTGTCCCTAGTGTAAGAGGGTAATTCAAGTACAAAGGGGGACAGATGATAGTCAATGAATTTAGACATGTTCTCTAGAAGGCCACCAATTGAAGAAATGATCGGTCGCCCCGGCGGGTTCACCATGTCTTTATGAACCTTTGGCAAATGGTAGAAGGTAGGTAATCTAGGATGAGGTGTCTGTAGAAAGTTAAATTCTTCAACTGAAAGCATGCCCTTAGTTTGCCATTTCTGAATCAACTGTTCATACTGTGAAATAATCTCCATGTATTCATTCATAGTTATGGGTGAATAATTTTCAAGATTACTGAGCTGTGAGAGAGCTTCATTACAGTAATTGGTGCGAGTTTGTAATACCACGTTCCCACCTTTGTCCGAAGGTTTAATCACAATGTTGGCATCCATTGCTAAATCCTTCACTGCCTGTCTTTGGGCTCGTGTGAGATTCCATGGTAGTACTCCTTGATTGATCTCTTGCTCTCGTAATTTTTGGAGATCATGGTTCACTTTCTCATGAAAGACGTCAATGGTATCTGTGGGGGTTTGAGGAAAGAATTTCGAGGAAGGTCTAAATGTGCTCACTGCTCTTTCCTGGTTAATGAATGCACTTGGCATAGTGATGGCTCCTGCCGGGGTGCCTGTCTCTATGGTGTTTCCCTCACTCCCCAATTCCTCTAAGATTGCAAGTAATTCCACCTCTTGTTCATCTTGAGGGTTGATGATTTCACTTTGGGGGGATGTCGCTTTGGTTTTAGAATCAAGTCCCTTCATTTTGAAAAATTTAAAGAGTTTGATCTTTCTTATAAATTTAACCCTTTCGATGCTTGTGACGGAGCGGTTCCGTCATGCGCGTCGGTCGCGCTGTGCGCATGACGGAACCGCTCCATCATGGCCCCGCCCGCGCAAGAACCCTTCAGCACAGCGCGGTGATCCGCGCCGCGCTGAAGGGGTTAAAGACATCTATCCTTGATTGAGCATATTCATATTTGCTAGTCGGGCAAAATGTCAATCCTAATTTAAGGACAGATTGCTCAACTGCTGTTAATGTCTTTGGTGTGAGATTGATGATGGTAAGATTGTCACTCAGAGGTGCATTTTCTATTGTCTGAATTTCGGATTTCTTCTCGGTCGGGTGTAGGTATTTGCTCCGCTTTTGTGGCGGGTGCCCTCCACCTCTCCTTGTGCGTCTGTGGTTGATGGCTCCGGAGGTCTTCCTTTCCCCCCGTAACTACGTCTGCCGGATAAGGTTGAACTCCTCGTGAAAATGGGGAGGTGCTGCTCCACTCGATGTTGCTCCCCCACTTTCCTCCTCTGATTGCTCTGCAGTTGAAATTTCTGATTCTGAAGTATCTTTGGTTGCAACAATTCTTTTAGGTTTACTGTTCCTCAAATCCCTTCTGGGTGCATCATATTTACGGGCGAAGGTCAGGATTCTACCTTGCTTGGATAAAAAAACATAAAGATTACAAATAATTTAAAAGTTCTTTGTCGCTATTTGAAAACTCAGAAAATATGTCCTCATTTTAGTTTTTTAGAGCACTAACCATAATTTTGATGCAAATAAGACTCTCTCATATATGTAATTTCTAAAGGAAATACTCTAGGTATTACAGTTTTGATTACATCAAGATGACGTCAGGCGTTCCACACTTTTGTAATAAATATAGAATGTTAGCAATCTAGTTGTTCATTGGGATACTGTTGAGAGGCAGAGGTCAGGGGCACGGACTCTGAAAATTGAAGGAAGGTAGGAGAGTGCAGAGGCAACAATTTGACCATACTGGGCAGGCAGGAAGGGCAGTGGCAGCACAACAGATTATGGAGGGCAGTGGAAAGGGGGGCAGGGGCAACAAACCAACAATACAGGACTGGCAAGAGAGGCTGTGGCAATATAATAGACCATTGTGGGCAGAAGGAAGAGGCAGTGGTAGTACAACCATACATGCCAACAGACCCGTTTCAGCCAGGAAACGTCCAATGTTTTTAAGCTCAAATGGGCTTTATTTGATCTGTCTCCTGTCTACAATCTCCTCTTTTTCAATGTAACTCAAAGGGGAAAATCAATACCCCAGTTTTTTTTCAAAATCTCCCTCTTACCAAGTTCAAAATGTTCGCAAGTATGGTACGTTGAATCATGGTAGGCAGGAGGAATTGGGGTAGGGACATGGACTCGGATAACAGAGGACAGGAGGGACAAGGAGAGGTGCACCAAACTGACCCTACAGGGCAGGCATCAGGGTTTGCAGCAGCACAATACACCACACAGCGCATGCGGGACGGGAGTGCAGCATAACAATCCATAGAAAGCAATAGGGAGGGGACAGGACCATGCACATGGACAACAGAGAACAGATGGGAAAGAGGCAATGGTAGCTAGCTGACCATAATGGACAGTCAGGAGAGAAAGCTGCAGCATAACAGACCATAAAGGGCAGGAGGGACGGATCAGGGGCATTACAATGGAACAGACAAGCCAGAAGGGAGGGAATAGGGGGTCTGCACATGGAAACAGAGGGCTGGGGGCAAGGTGGCAGGGCAGGAGCAGCAAGATGACCATGGAGGTCAGGCAGGATGGGCACTAGAAACAAGACACACCATGGAGAACAACAATGAGACTATGGTGGCATATACACAGACCATGGAGGGAAGGTGGGAGGGGGTCAGGGGCAGCTAGCTGACCACACAGGGAAGGTGGGAGGGGCCATGGCAGCACAGAAGACCATGCATGGCAAGCGGGAGGGTTAGTGGCAGCACAATGGCTATGATGGGCAAGAAGGAGTGTGCAGGGGCATGCACAAAGGACCATGGAGGATAGAAGGGAGGGTCAGGACCTGGGCACAGACAAGAGAGTTCAGGGGAAGGGGCCTCACAACAGACCGCGCGGGGCAGGCAGGAGGAGCAGTTGCAGCACAACAGATCAGGGAGGGCAGAAGGGTGTGGCAGTAAAATGGACCATGGAGGACAGGAGGAAGGGGATAGGGGCATGGCATGTGGACAGGCAGGGTGGAGGTGGCAGGGACAGGTTACAGTCATCTGACAATACTAGGCAGGTGGGAGGGGAGTGGCAGTTCAACAGAACACACAGAGTAGATAGGAGTGGCAGGTCCATGGAACATAGTGGGCAAAAAGGATGGAGCAGGGGCATGCACAAAGACATCGGAGGGCAGTGGGAAGGAGAATAGGGGCAGCAAGCTAAGCGCAGAGACTAAGCAGGAGGTCAATGATGGGCCATAGAACTGGGCAATGGAGGGCAGGAGGAGTGGACTGGTACATCATGCTAAATGGAGGGCAGTGGCAGCACATCAGACCATGCATGGCAGCAGGGAGGAGGCTAGTCCATGGATTCAGACAACAGAGGATAGGGAGGAGGTGGATGGGGCAGCAAGCTAACTGTTCAGAGAAGGTGGGTATTAGGAACTTTATTGTTTTTAAAATGTGTGTCTGTGCGAACTACTTAAAATATGAACAAGTATGCAGCATAATCTCACTTTTATTCAGGAAGAAGAGGATGTTTGTCACTGTGACTCCGGGCTCCCTTGGCAGAAACAACCCCTGACCCTCCACCCCCATCGCAAAATGTAATGCCTGTGAAAAGGGTAGGTGGACGCAGTGTTATATAGAACATAGTCCTGAGAGCACGATTAAAAATGAAAACTAGATGTAGTATATGGTATAAACTATGCACCAAAAAGTGTGATATAAGATGAACCGGGGCGTGAAATATAATATGCAATACATGTGTGAAATGACAGATTCATTGGAGAGCGCGAGATAGCACAGGCACTAGCGCGTGCTATGCAATATGCGCCTTGGAGTGTAATATGCACAGGGCAGTGTTGTGTAACATAACTAGTCTCTAAAGTTGTAATATAAAACATGTGCTGGGGAGTGTAACCTTGCATATGCACTGTGACAAAGATATGGATCCCAGATTGTAATATGTATGGCATAGCGCTGTGCGTTATAACATACACATCGAGGAAGGCACGTTAGATGGGGCAATATAACCCGTGCGAAGGCAAGTGTGGCATGACATATTCACGGGGTGGGGTTACAGTGCACATGGGCTAGAGAGTGCCATAGCATACGCACTAGCTGGTGGAATACAACACAGAGGTGTGAGGCAATCGGCGGGCACTGGTGGGTGTAACACAGCATTGGGCTCAGCCAGGAGCACGCTGTGACTCTCAAGTGAGGTTTGTCTCCTTTCCAGAGAGTAAAATAAAAAGTATTACACATCCGGCGGTGGATGTGTTTTTTATTAACCAAGAAGGGGGTTTCTTGCATAGTTTGGTCGAATTTTTGTCAAATCCCCTTTGAATGGCTTGGTGTGCGTGAATATTAAATGTGCCCGTCAATAGCTACCCATGTTTGTATAAATAAACGACAAGGGTGTCTACTTGGAGAGTACCCACCGGCGGGGGCGCAGGGATTAGGCACGGTAGGGCGTCAGACACGTCAGAGCTTCACTAGCGGTGTAAATACATTCCATGTGGATTCATTCTATGCATAGTCGCCTTTTAATGAATATCACGCAGATCGTCATGGTGATAGGTACATACGGGTTGTCCAGCATGTCCTAGGTGTTTCTATAAATATATATATTTTTAAAATAATAAAAAACAAAGGCCGGCCCCGGGGGATGGAGTCCCCGGAGCCATAAGTGGCCTGAGGAGGGGGCCACGCAGCCCCCTCCTAAAGAATTTAAATTAAAAAAAGGCCATGACCCGGGGGTTGGGGTCCCCGGGGCTGATTAAGGCCTTGGGAGGGCCACATTTATTTTTTTCAACAAAAAAAATTAGGGTGCAGGCCCTGGGGGATGGGGTGCCCAGGGCCAGTAAATTAGAAAAAGAAGGGGGGCCACACAGCCCTCCTTCTTAAAAAAATAAAATAAATAAAAGACCGGCATCGTGCTGGAGGCCACGCCCCCTCCTTGCAACACTCTGCAAACGCGCCCCCTGGCCAGTTGTAAGTTGGGTAATTAATTCCCCTTCAATACTGAGGGTCCCTGAGGGCCAACTAGCCCAACAGGTATCTCCTGTGTGCGCCAGGGAGCTGCGTTGCAGACAGGTGTTCTGAGGACACGCCCCTTTTTACACCTCTATGCAACGCAGCCCTGTGGCGCTTACTGGAGGTACCTAGTGGGCTAGTTTAACCCTAGGTACCCTTAGGATTCAAGGGGACTTAATCTCGCAACTTAGAACGGCCACAGGGCGCGTTTACACAGTGGTGAAGGGAGGGGACGGGGCCTGAGGTGAAGTGTGCAAACACGCCCTGTGGCGCATTTTAATTTGGGGAAATAATTCCGTTTCAATCCTGAGGGCCCCTGGGGCCAACTAGCCCACCAGGTGCTTCCAGTAAGTGCCACTGCTCTGCGTTACAGAGAGGTGGTGCAGGCCGTGCCCCTTTTTACACCTCTCTGCAATGGCGCTTACTGGACGTACCTAGTGGGCTATTTTGCCCTTAGGCATCCTCAGGATTCAAGGGGTCTTAATCTCCCAACTTAAAAAACGGCCACAGGGCATGTTTACACAGTGGGGAAGAAAGAGGACGGGCCTGAGGTGATGTGTGCAAACAAGCCCTGTGGCGCGTTTTAAGTTGGGGAAATAATTCCCCTTCAATCCTGAGGGCCCCTGGGGGCTAACTATCCCACCAGGTGCTTCCAGTAAGCGCCACAGAACTGTGTTGCAGAGAGGTGATCCAGGCCGTGCCACTTTTTACACCTCTCTGCAACGCAGCTCTGTGGCGCATACTGGAGGTACCTAGTGGGCTAGTTGGACCCTAGGGACCCTCAGGATTCAAATGAACTTAATCTCCCAACTAAAAACGGCCACAGGGCGTGTTTACACAGTGGTGAAGGGAGGGGACGGGGCCTGAGTTAACGTGTGCAAACAAGCCCTGTGGCGCATTTTAAGTTGGGGAAATAATTCCCCTTCAATCCTGAGGGCCCTTGGGGGCTAACTAGCCCACCAGGTGCTTCCAGTAAGCGCCACAGAGCTGCGTTGCAGAGAGGTGGTCCAGGCCGTGCCACTTTTTACACCTCTCTGCAACGCAGCTCTGTGGCGCATACTGGAGGTACCTGGTGGGCTAGTTGGACCCTAGGGACCCTCAGGATTCAAATGAACTTAATCTCCCAACTAAAAACGGCCACAGGGCGTCTTTACACAGTGGTGAAGGGAGGGGACGGGGCCTGAGTTAACGTGTGCAAACAAGCCCTGTGGCGCGTTTTAAGTTGGGGAAATAATTCCCCTTCAATCCTGTGGGACCCTGGGGGCCAACTAGCCCACTAGGTGCTTCCAGTAAGCACCACTCCGCTGCTTTGCAGAGAGGTGGTCTAGGCCGTGCCCCTTTTTACATCTCTCTGCAACGCAGCTTTGTGGCGCTTACTGGAGGTACCTAGTGGTCTAGTTGGACCCTAGGGACCCTCAGGATTCAAGGGGACTTAATCCCTCAACTTAAAACAGCCACAGGGCGGGTTTACACAGTGTGGAAGTGAGGGGACGGGGCCTGAGGTGACGTGTGCAAACACGCCCTGTGGCGCGTTTTAAGAGGTAGTTTTAATCCCCTGCCCTATTATATACTAGGGGCTTACAGAGGAGGTCATGCTGATCACAGGGGGACCCCAACGCATAGTGTTCCCTAGTGTATGTAGGTGTTTTCACTGTATTCCGAGTGTCTTTTATCATAGCACTGGCTCTAGGACTGGTTAGTCAGACTCAGTTACCACCAGTATCCGTCTGAAAAAGTTGAGGGTACAGGATGATTTTGCAACAAGGCTTCTTTCTGCTCTTCTGTTTGTTCTTTCTGCACGTTATCCTTCTTCTTGCTCTTTTCTTCGTCTTTGAGGACTTCTGTTGCTTCTTTCTGCATTTCTTTTTTTTCTTTCTGTGCGTTTTTTCTTCTTTCTTCACATGTCCTATCTCTGTAGGCATAGTTAGAAATTAGCATTTAAAAAACCTTTGAAATTCACTGAAAAAACCATAGGTTTCAGGCACGTTATAGTTAGGAATTAGCATTTAAAAAATCTTAGAAATTCACTGAAAAAATCATAGGTTTCAGGGGCGTTATAGTTAGCTGGACTTTTCACTCGTACAAAACCATTGAAATTCCCCCGTTATAGTTAGTTCAGCTAACTATAACTCGCGCGCCCGCAATGCACTGCTGATGACGTCACATATTACATCACTCATGACGTGGTCAGTGACATCACTCATGACATCACTGATGACATCTCAAATGACATCACTAATGACATCACTGATGACATCATCCTTGTGATAGAGTGGCAGACCTCCTCTTCCCCTAATATAACCTTTGATACACACATTCAAAAATAGAAACTACAATGTTCAAAACAATGAACATACCAATACCAGTTACAACAACCTATTCAGTAATTCTAAGATCCACATACACATCCACTCATTCACCAACAGTCCTATACAGTCACTCATACATGTACTCACTCATCATATGTACTCACACACCTATACATCCTGTTACACAACGCCACTCATCCATAGAGTTACTCACACACATAGTCACTCATGCTAATAAAGAATCAAACATCCATTTACTTGCATATACAGTTTTACACACACCACCACACTTACTTCTACAGAAACTTACACATACTTAGTCTTTTAAACAATCACTTATAGAAACACATACGTATTCATACAGGAACTCTTTCAATCTCTCACTCTCACATATACTCACTTATATACACCAATAGTCACATATACTAGTTTAAAACATATGCAGTTACTCATAAAGACACTATTGAGACAGTCTATCACTCACTAACACACCCATGCACACACTCATCCACCCATACAGTCCTGCACACATGCTGTCTTCAACACATACAAACAGTGAGTCACTCATTCATGCACCTATGCACTACGTAATACCCCCCACTGAACCATACAGATACTCAGACACTCATACTGATACTCAAAAAACCAACTAATAACCTATATAGACACTCATGTAGCTACTCACCAACCCATGCAGCCACTTATACACAAAGTGAGAGACTGATACAGATATTTACACATTTAAACATTACTCACTAAGCCATGTATTCACTAAGATACACTTAGTCAGTTATACAATCAATTTTTCAAAAACAAATCATCCATTTAGACACTTATATACCTATTTATTCTTCCATCGACCTTGAGATATACATATATAAAACATATTTAATTTTCAGAAAAATACACATTCACTGGATGATGTCATCAGTGATGTCATTTGAGATGTCATCAGTGATGTCATGAGTGATGTCACTGACCATGTCATGAGTGATGTAATATGTGACGTCATCAGCAGTGCATTGCGGGTGCGCGAGTTATAGTTAGCTGAACTAACTATAACGGGGGAATTTCAATGGTTTTGTACAAGTGAAAAGTCCAGCTAACTATAACGCCCCTGAAACCTATGGTTTATTCAGTGAATTTCTAAGGTTTTTTAAATGCTAATTCCTAACTATAACGTGCCTGAAACCTATGGTTTTTCCAGTGAATATATAGATATATACACACAATACTCTATCCCTGATTGGCTACCAACACTTCGACCGGAAGATCTGGCAGCTATCTTGAGATTCGGCTTCAGCAGAGTCCCAAGAAAATTGTAAAAAAACAAAAGGAGGGGCAGGGTGGGAATACCCTGATCCCCACCCAAGCCTTGGTCTTGGGGTACCCTGGGACCCCACCACAACCTAAAATCATTTTTTTTAAAAAGGAATTGCAGTGACTTTGCAATATTTGTGAATAGGGGTCCCTCTCCTGAAGCTTATTAAAGCTCTAGGTACCCCCACCGCCTGGGGCATTGCTTTTTATGTATGCAGGCATGCCCATGCAGCCCTGGGGCTGCTACCTCCCTAGGGCAATTCATTCAAATTAAGGGGGGACGAGTGCCCCCTGCGGCCCAGGGACCTCTACCTCCCAGGTGCTAGGAACTGCAATGGAAGAGGCCACAGGGCCTCCCTCTGGAGGCAATGATGGCCCTGGGTACAATCACGCTCCAGGTCTGGCACCTACTATGTCCTGGAGTGCTGTCTCTCACAGGAGGTGGGTAGGCAACCAGAACAATGGGGGCCTTCAGGCTCCCCCCACTGTCCCATTGCACACTGGGTGTCCTAGGGTCATAAGGGGAAACATGGCCGGGCCTCAAGGGCATGGAGTACCCCGGCCATATTTAACCTGGGGAGTAAGACTGCATGGCCCTCATTGGAAAATGGCCAGGCCTTGCTGTGTGGCAGCCCCCTTCCCTTTTGAAAATATATTTTTAAAGGCCGGGCCTTGGGGGTCCCTGGGCCAAAATCAGATTGGATTGATAGAGGACTATGCAGCCCCCCCCATTGGAAATGAACCAGTCTCAACATTTACCCAGAGATGGGTGCGCTGTCCACCTCCCTTATTAAAGATATGTATATTTAAATGCCGGGCCAGGGAGATTGGGTCCTCAGGACTGATATCGGCCTGGGGAGAAGGGCCCCCTCCCTCATTTGTATATTGCTATGCCCCAGGGGATAGGGTCCCTGGGGCCAAAATCCACTTGTGTAGGGGGTCACATGGCCCACTCCCACATTTGTTTATTATCAGGCCCCAGGGGATGGGGTCCCTGGGATCAAAAACAGCCCAGGGAGGGGACTGTGTGGTCCCCCATCCCTAATGAATGATGACCTGACCCCGGGGGATTGGGTCCCCAGAGCAAAGATCAGGCTGGGAAAGTAGGCTGTACAGTCCCCACCCCCATTCAAATGTGGCATGGCCACTCACACACCTACTCACAGACCTACTCACAGACCCACACAGACACTCACACACCCACTCACACATGCATTCATGACAAACACAACTCACAGACCCACACAGACACTCAAACACTCAATCACAGACCTACGTAGATTTTCACGCATTCACTGACAGACCCACTCAGAGACTCATGCACCCACTCACAGACCCATGCAGACAATTATGCACTCACTCACAGAACCAGTCAGATGCTCATGCACCCACTCACACAACCATTGAGACACTTGTGCAGGTACACTCAGACCCACTCAGACATTCTCACACCCAGTCACCCAACCATTGAGATACCCAAGCACTCACACACCTACTGAGAGACTCATGCGCTCACTCACACACTCACTTTCAAAGTTTTGAAGTCTTAGTTACAAAATAAAAATAAAAGCCTTAGAAATTCACTTAAAAAAAACAAATGTCACAGAGACGTTATAGTAAGGAAATAGAATTTAAACAAGTATTTGTAAATGCATTAGGTTTTCCTATCTGATTAATATTATCTTTTAATTTGTTGTAAGATATAGCTTGGTTAATAGTTGTGCAGTGTGATAGTGGAATGTGCAGCACTAGAGGTGGGACTGCAATGTGAGAGCAAAAAGTGCAGCATTTGAGGTAGGGGTCAAGTGTGCGCTGAACCTGGCGGGAGCAAGTAAATGCTATTGATGTGCACATTGTTGAGTTGGAAATCATTGGTAGGGTTTTTTATTTAAAAAAAATAATGGAGGGGTGGAAGACCAACCTGGAAAGCACATGGGCATGGGAGTGTTAAGTGGGAAGAACCATACAGTAGAGAGAGGGCAAGTAAACACTATCACTCTCATAGAGTGCTAAAGCAAACTAAAGTAGATTACACTTTTAAAGGTGCTTATAGAATGGCACAGGTCAGAGGAACATCAGCGAATCTCAACCTGAAGGTATTGGAGTGCTATACATGAGCACCAGTTACATTACACAAGTATGCAAACATTATACGATGTGTCCAGAATCACAGGATGTTAAGCTGACGATGAGACTAATAGCAGTGAAAGCTTTTAAAAGGGATTAAGCATTGAAAATCTATGGATGTATGAAGGATGGCTGGAGCAGGGCACTGCGGAGGCACAGCCTAGTTGTGCGGATAGGATACTCTCACACTTTTGGGCAGATCAGACTTCTTGAGAAATGTGCCTATTATGAGTGAATTAAAGCTGTTGCATTTGCAATGAACGGTTCTTTATCACGACCAAGGTGAGCCAGAATGCTATTATAATCACTAACTTTTGTGATTTTGAAATACTGTCAGAAAAATGTTGAACACTGTTGGACACTGGGGAGCCAAATGTTTATATTAGGAGCAGAAGGCGATGATTAAGGGCAGTGGAAGTCTCTAGGGAATAGCCTTGTGGTTGCCTTTATGTTTAAAATGTGAAATTGTCTGCGTTGCAGCCACAGACAGTTTACAGAGATGCAACATGATTTAAAGCCCTCATGCTGTATTGCCAAAATGGATTGTTTATAACAGCACATGTGTAGAAATTGTAATGTGATCTCACTCTGAAGCAGCTAATTTATTTAAAGACTGCTAGGATCTAAAATACACACTGCTGTTGCACATTTGGAAAATGAAATGTGATGTTATTTAAAAGCAGATTCTAATACATCTAAATGTTTACTATGACTACAAACTGACTACAACTGAAGGGAAAAAACACAAGCCGACAGTCCAGGCTATTTTAAACGCCTGGCCACACTCACCATTGTAGCAGAGAATCCTGATGTTGTTCATCTTGTCCGCATACTGGTAGCGGTATTACAGGTCTTTCTTCATAAACAGCATTGATCAGATGAGCAGAGAAGACCAGCTTGTGTGCTTTCACCCGGAGGCAGAGTGGTATGCGGCCAGCAATGAGCTCCAGACTCAGTTCAACACCCCAGTAAAGAGAGGCCCAGCCTCCAACTGCAGACGCAAAAGTAATGTGTAAATAAACTTCAGCCAACCGAGGCGATAAAACGCCCTTCAAGGGTTTCAGGTTAAGGGGTCCATGAACCAAATTTTGTTTAAGGCTATGAAGCAGAAAATAGCACTTTAATAATAAAAACAAGCTAGCATGTCATCCCCTGCCTCTCTTTCACCTCCCTTCCCCCAGCACTGCTACCAGTGCATTGCTGCTCTGCTGAACTGACTTGCAGAGGAGAGCCATCCTGAAAATGTACTATATAATATCCCCTTGGTAGCGTCTAGTGCCCAACATCTTGTGGACCTTTGGGCATCCCTAGCAACAAGCTTACATCACGTGACAAGCATATTTACATCAACATAGAAACAAGCACTGAAAGGAGGGAAAAGGAGGGACAGTTCCAAAATGTACCAATAAAAAGCAAGCATAGCATAGCAATAGACAGGAGTGTTTAAAGCCCATATTGAGGATGCATGTGCTGCCTAGGCTTGACCTAAAAAGGCAATGTCCTGCGAGGTGGCCATATTAAAGTCAGGCTCTCAGCACATGGAAGCTAAAAATAAGAGAAGAAACTGATGAGAAACATGCAGTTTGTATGAGACAAGGGCACATTGAGAGCTTGAACTGCATGCAGCCAGATGCTGTAAATGGACACTATAAATTCGTGCAGTGTAAGTTAAAAAGAAGGAAACAGTACTTCGGGAAAAGGAAACTGATGAAAGAAGCACAAGCGAGCCACAACATGGAGACACAGCCCATAAAAAAACGAGGAAAAGTAAGTGGCAAGCACCGGAACCAATGTAAAGCAATGAAAGCAAGAGGGCAGGATGTAAGCACCTTTTAAGATATATTCAATAAAAAAAGATGTCAAAAGTAGGGGTGGGTGGAATTGCTTGTTCGCGATGCTTTCTTCCTGTTCACAATTGCTGTTTGCGTGCTCGGGTAGAAATATCTCGCGAACACGCATTTTGAGAACGCAAACAAGCAAAAAATTTCGCGAAATCGCGGAAAGCAGAATTTTGGGCAATTTCGCGTTCTCCGCGGAACGCGAAATTACCGAAATTCCGCAAATTCCGCGAACGGAACGGAATTTACCGCCCAGGCCTAGTCAAAAGCACAGTGCAAGTGCTGTGCAGGTAAAACCTAAAAAACTGAAATTCTCTGAAACAACAAAGGTTACACGGACGTTATAGTTAGGAAATTGAATTTTTAAAAAAACCTTAGAAATTCACTGAAAAAACAAAGATTACAGGGGCATTATAGTAAGGCTCAGATTTCACTCGTACAAAACCAGAGAAATTCAGCAGTTATTGTTATCTGAGCTAACTATATGTTATAGCCCCGCAACGCAATTGGGGAGAGGAGTTAGCCTAACGGCTTGGGCGGCCGACCTTAAATCTGGGGAACTGGATTCGAATCTCGGCAATGACGCTAAACATCCTGTGATTCTGGGCAAATCACTTAATCTCCCTGTGCCGAGCAAAAATGAATGCGACCTCATGTAATGCAACTGGTGCTATGTAAAGCACTCTGATACCCAATTTGGGTCATGTTTGCACTATATAAAACTCTGTTTAAAAAAAATGCACTGCTTATGACTAAGGGTGGGCGGTATTTGCAAAAGTGCCCTTCGCACAATGTCGCGAACGGCAAAAAATCTCCGCGAACACGTGAAATTTCGCATGCTCACGGAGATTTTGTGCTGATTAATGTGTTACTGAATTTGACCTTCAACTCAGGCACCTGCTTTATTTATATCTGTAAGTGCTTCCTGTCGAGGTTTAATTTTTGTGCCAGAAGGAATCCTGCTCTGCATATTTATCCAAGAAGATGCTCCTGTTTTTTGCAATACCTTTACTCAACTGGAGTACTTTCTAGTGGCTAATCAGTAAGTGCTACCTAGGTGGGTGAATGTATAGTGCTTTTCCTACACTACAGCTGCGTAAAGGGCCAGAAGAGTTGTCTCCAGCGACCATGTGTGTCTGTAACTTTTGACACCAGGCCGATGGGCGCCGGGGTCCCTCGAGTGAGCTGTCCATCATAGTGGGGAAAGGGCGGGAAGATGTTGCACACCACTGGTGTGTGGGCTGGGGCCAAACGGCGGGGCTTCTATGCAGTTCACATGCCTCTTGTTTATAAAGGGTCAGAGACAGACCAGCGCAGCAGATGAGGAGACAGAACCTCCTGGTGTTAGGAACTACACAGGGATTGCGCTCGAGAAACTCATGGATGCACAGACCTCCATCAAGGATTACAGAAAATTGTTGACGGTAGATATGGGAAGAAAGCACACCTGCCTAGCCTCCACCGTGCTCAAGAATCTTTTGTGCTGATTAATAAGTTACTGAATTTGACCTTCAACTCGGGCACCTGCTTTATTTATATCGGTAAGTGCTTCCTGTTGAGGTTTAATTTTTGTGACAGGAGCATTGTGCCAGAAGGAATCCTGCCCTGCATATTTTACAAGAAGATGCCATTGTTTTGTGCAATACTCAACTGGAGTACTTTCTATTGGCTAATCAGTAAGTGCTACCTCAGTGGGTAAATGTATAGTGCTTTTGCTACACTACAGCTGCGTAAAGGGCCAGAAGAGTTGTCACGAGCGACCATTTGTGTCTGTAACTTTTGACACCACGCTGATGGGCGCCGGGGTTCCTCGACTGAGCTGTCCATCATAGTGGGGAAAGGGCAGGAAGATGTTGCACACCGCTGGTGTGTGGGCTGGGGACAAACGGCGGGGCTTCTTGTTTATTGTATTGTACTGTATTGTATTGTATTAGGGATTTATAACGCGCCCAGCTACTCGGAGGAGTGTCCCGGCGCGGTACCAGCAAGAGAAATGAAGAGGGAAAAAGGGAAACTAATAGAATAGGAAGGTTTTGAGTAGTTTCCTGAATAGGATGGGATTTTGAAGGCTGCGGAGTTCCAAAGGAAGGGAGTTCCAAGACTTAGCTGCCAGATAAGATAAGGAGCTACTACCTTTTCTTGTCAAACGGATTTTGGGCATAGACATCAAACACACATTCGAGGATCGAAGGTGTCTGCCCGGAACGTAAAATGAAAAACGTTTCCTCAGGTACTGAGGGCCGTGTTAGTAGAGTCCTGCATGGGCTGTCACCAAGGCCTTGAAACGAACTCTAGCTTTTAGTGGCAGCCAATGTAACCCACGAAGATGGTGTCTGACACTGGTGTGCTTGGGTAAATCCAACAGCAACTGCGCTGCGCCATTCTGCACCACATGCAATTCATTAATAAGATAACCAGGGAGACCAACATATAAGGCATTGGCGTAGTCAAGGCGGGAGGTGACCAAGGCCCGGATTACCGTTTCTTTAGTAGCAAGGGGCAGCAAGGGCAAAAATTTCTTGAGCATCTTTAAAATTCCAAAGCAAGTACCAGTCAGTTTACTGATTTGATTATGAAAACTACGTTTTTCATCAAACCAGATCCCCAGATTCTTCACAGGGAGACCTGATGGAAAAGGAGGTGAAACGTCGACTGGCCAACAGGTATGGAGGAACCCAGGAGGGAAGTCCCCGAAAAACAATATCTCTGTTTTATTTTCATTACATTTCAACTGGGCCAAATTGAACCAGTTGAACACCGCAGACAAACAAGATCTAACGTGGTCAGTACAGGACTCATGCTTTTTCCAAGTAAACAAAAGCTGGGTGTCATCAGCGTACGCTACCACTTTAGCACCAAAGTCCTCTGCAAGCTGAATAAGCGGGGTCATGTAAAGATTAAACAACAGCGGACTTAGTGTGGAACCCTGAGGGACCCCCGTGAGAACATCTTGGATAGTAGAAGTAAAAGGGGCGATCCACACTTGCTGAGTTCTACCGGTGAGAAAGGACTTAAACCAATTCCATGCGGTGCCGATGATGCCGAGCTTGTGAAGTCGGGCCAGAAGGAGAGCATGGGGGATGGTATCAAAAGCGGCAGAGAGGTCCAAAAGGACCAACATTGCCCTGCCCCCAGCATCTAATGACTCCCGGATGGCCTCAGAGATTTCAACTAAGGCAGACTCAGTGCTATAAGAGGCACAAAAACCCGATTGCGATGAGTGTAATAGGCCGTGTTGTTCGATATAGGCCGTGAGTTGTTTGTTCACAAGTTTTTCACAAACTTTGGCAACACCAGGCAATAATGAAATGGGACGGTAGCTAGAAAGGGTATGAGGATCAAGCGTAGGTTTTTTCATAAGAGGGACCAGCATGGCCTGCTTCCATGAAGAAGGAACCGTGGCCGACCCTAAAGGGTCAGAGACTGACCAGCGCAGTAGATGAGGAGACAGAACCTCCTGGTGTCAGGAACTACACAGGGATTGCGCTCGAGAAACTCATGGATGCACAGACCTCCATCAAGGAGTACAGCAAATTGTTAACGGTAGTTATGGGGAGAAAGCACACCTGCCTAGCCTCCACCTTGCTCACGAATCTTTTGTGCTGATTAATGCGTTACTGAATTTGACCTTCAACTCGGGCACCTGGTTTATTTAAATCTGTAAGTGCTTCCTGAGGTTTAAAAGGACAGGAGCATCGTGCCAGAATGAATCCTGCCCTGCATATTTCCGTCCCGCTGCAGATCGCAGAAGTTTCGACATTTTTGCATTGCGCACAGAACGCGAAAATGTTGAAATTTCGCAATTTCCGCGAGAGGAACGGAAATTGTTGCCCACCCTCACTCACGAAATCACTGATGACATCGCAAATGATAATACTGATGACATTACTGATGACATCTTTTAGGAAAGTGCCTCCTTTTGCATGGTTAGCTCTCACTTTTTTCCTGATGTGATTTCGAACTGTAAGTGCACTGGGTCCCTTCTAACCAGGTCCCCAGTGCCAGATTTCTCTCCCAAAACACTGCACCATGATTGGTACAACTTCATTTGCCGTATAAGTACCTGGTAAATGGTGCCCCTATTACCTAGGGCATGGGTACTGAAATGGGTCTTCTGGGGCTGCAGCACTGGTTTTGGCCCAACCCGGGCCACTCACCAAGGCTATGATGCAATTGCAGTCTGTGCATCTTGGTGCAGGAAAATATGAAGATTCAACATGGCATGCCTAAGATATAGGTAAATGCAAAAACAACAGTTGATGGAGAGAATGCAGAACAATGTCATACAATCTCCCCAGTACAGAGATCTGGGTCTAAACCATTGTTTTTTTGCTCACCATGCCATTCCAGTTTCAACCCAGCCATATGCAAATCAGTCTTAACCATGTGCCTCATGGGAACAGTCCAGCCCGAACCGCCAAGCCAGGTCCTCCCTGGACTGGAAACAAGCATCCTAGGATCGGTTTCGGGGTTTTACCCCTCTTCAGCAAGGATAGCTTGATTCCAGTGGCATAGAGAGCATGGGACCCACGTCTGGGCATACCCGTACGACTCGGGGTGACAAATGCAAAAACAACAGTTGAGGGACAGAATGCAGAACAATGTCATACATTCACCCCAGACGTGGGTCCCTTGTTCACATGAGGCACAGGGTCAGACTGATTTGCATATGCCCATGTCTGAACTGGGGTGGCGGAGTGAGCTAAAGAAGGATGATGGATTAAACCCAGATCAGTTGACTGGGGGTGAGTGCTTGCAATGTTCAACACTCCGTCCATCATCCCCTTTGGTTTTGCTTTGTTTGCCCTAAGTTGGCAGGGTATGCCCAGATGTGGGTCCCTTGCTCACTTTGCCACTGGATTCAAGCTAGCCTAGCTGATGACGGCTGATTAGCCAGGAACCAGTCCCAGGATGCTTGTTTCCGGTCCAGGGAAGACATGGCTTGGCAGTTCGGGCTGGACTGTTCCCATGATGCACAGGTCAGACTGATTTTCATATGGCCATGTCTGAACTGGGGTGGCAGAGTGAGCTAAAGAATGATGATGGATGAAACCCAGATCAGTCGACTGGGGGTGAGTGCTTGCAATGTTCAACACACCGTCCATCATCCCCTTTGGTTTTGCGTTGTTCGCCCTAAGTTGGCAGGGTATGCCAAGACGTTGGTCCCTTGCTCACTTTGCCACTGGATTCAAGCTAGCCTGGCTTATGACAGCTGATTAGCCAAAAAACGGTCGCATGATGCTTGTTTCCGGTCCAGGGAAGACATGGCTTGGTAGTTCGGGCTGGACTGTTCCCATGAGGCACAGGTTCAGACTGATTTGCATATGTCCATGTCTGAACTGGGGTGGCGGAGTGAGCTAAAGAATGATGATGGATTAAACCCAGATCGAACAACTAGGGGTTAATGCTTGCAATGTTCAACACTCTGTCCATCATCCCCTTTGGTTTTGCTTTGTTCGCCCTAAGTTGGAAGGATATGCCCAGACGTGGGTCCCTTGCTCACTTTGCCACTGGATTCAAGCTAGCCTGGCTGATTAGCCAGAAAACAGTGCCAGGATGCTTGTTTCCGGTCCAGGGAAGACATGGCTTAGTAGTTCGGGCTGGACTGTTCCCATGAGGCACAGGGTCAGACTGATTTGCATATGGCCATGTCTGAACTGGGGTGGCTGAGTGAGCTAAAGAATGATGATGGATTAGACCCAGATAAGTCGACTGGGGGTGAGTGCTTGCAATGTTCAACACTCCGTCCATCATCCCCTTTGGTTTTGCTTTGTTCGTCCTAAGTTGGCAGGGTATGCCCAGGCGTGGGTCCCTTGCTCACTGCCACTGGATTCAAGCTAGCCTGGCTGATGATGGCTGATTAGCCAGAAACCATCCCCAGGATGCTTGTTTCTGGTCCAGGGAAGACATGGCTTGGCAGTTCAGGCTGGACTGTTCCTATGAGGCACAGGGTCAAACTGATTTGCATATGGCCATGTCTGAACTGGGGTGGGGGAGTGAGCTAAAGAATGATGATGGATTAAACCCAGATCAGTTGACTGGGGGTGAGTGCTTGCAATGTTCAACACTCCGTCCATCATCCACTTAGGTTTTGCTTTGTTTGCCCTAAGTTGGCAGGGTATGCCCAGACTTGGGTCCCTTGCTCACTTTGCCAATGGATTCAAGCTAGCCTGGCTGATGATGGCTGATTATCCAGAAACTGGTCCCAGGATGCTTGTTTCCGGTCCAGGGAAGACATGGCTTGGCAATTCAGGCTGGACTGTTCCCATGAGGCACAGGGTCAGACTGATTTGCATATGGCCATGTTGAACTGGGGTGGCGGATTGAGCTAAAGAATGATGATGTACTAAACCTAGATCAGTTGACTGGGGGTGAGTGCTTGCAATGTTCAACACTCCGTCCATCATCCCCTTTGGTTTTGCCTTAAGATATAGGTAAGTCACCCATACTGCAGGGCTTGAGCCCTGAGGCAGGGTGCAGCGATACCCTATGTATGGGGATATTAGCTTGAGCAGATATGCCCCTAAAATGTCCAGTTCATTTTGTGATGTTGTAAGTGAAAAAGAAGCCATAGAGAGTACATGGGCTGGATACTTATCAACACAAGTTTCCTAGCTCCATGATGGCTTCACTGATTTCTAAGATGTTGAGTACCAAGCCTCTTCTCTTAATAAACACTCACTGATGCCAGTGTTGGATATATTACATTCACACAGGAGACTCTTTTAGAGGGTCCCCTGAAACCTAATCACTATTGGGGCCTGTGGTCAGTCTTTACCAAATCACAAAAAGGAGCTAGAGGGGCAGAGAACAGGTCATCCCCCACTCAGAAGTCTGTATACAATAAAGGACCTGTTCCCATAGTGAGCATTCGATTCATGTATCCATTGATGTTGTCATGTAATTTTAGACAAACTATAGAGCACGTGTTTCAATGTCATCAATGCTGCTTCAAGGTATGACTCACTTATTCAAAGAAAAGAAGGAGTATTCAAACGAGATAAGGAAAAGACTGTCTTTTTATCCAACAATAGTAATATCTAAAACCACCCCCATGTGGAAAAAAGTGTAGGAAAGGAGTGATGGCGCCTCACGGTAGCAACACCATAGAGGATAAAGCAGGAAGGTACTCGCCTGCTACCTCAAGATCTCATCATCAGCTGCCACCACTCCGTATACAGTCAGTCTTTACCAGTCTTTACCAGTCTTTACCAGCCTGCCACCACAAGGCATGTTTCTGACCTCGTCGGGTGAGAGCCAGCACTCTCTGAGGACAGAGACAATACCTGCTCTGGGTGGGGGTGTTTCACTCCTCCTCCAGGAAAGGATGTCCTTCCCATGTTGGAAGCTTAAAAGTCAACGCTGCCTTTAAAATACAACCCATGAACCTCCAGATAGTGGACGGGGGCAAGCCCCCTTGCCTGCTCCATGTTTGTTGAGAGGAAAGGTGGGAATTGTAGTTAGATGAGGAGAAGGGCCACCCCTTAACCAGCAGCACCACTAGGACGGGCAGGCAAGGTGAACACCTCTTCTGAAATGTCACCATCTTGAGATGGTGAGAAACCTCCAATCAGAGCTAGGGTAGTGCCTCTTCACACAGTAAGTGGTCATTAGAGGGTATAGACACTCTAAAGGTGAGTAGCCTGTTGGCTACTACCTGTTTCCCCTTGTTGAACCCCTAAATTCAGTATTTAAGTGGCTCCTGAGACCTGAACCTCAGATTCATCGGGCCAAAAAAGACAAGGACAAAAGAAGACTTACTACATGACCTTCTATTTGAGAAGAAGCCCTGCTGTTCAAAGAATAGGCAGCAAACCCTGCCAGCTGCGAGAAGGACTAGAACATTTCTGCTGCTGTGTTGTCCTGACCCCTAAAGGGACTCCAAAAACCTGTGTGCAACTCCAGTCTTTGAGAAATTACAGAGAAGCTCCATTGGAGTGAAGGTATCATTCCCCTGCACACCACAGGCACTGATCCTAAGTCTGGTTTGTCAGCTTGCTTCGCGTCAGTGACCTCAAAGTAGCACCAAAGCAAGAAGAGGAACAACAGCTCTGTAGAGTCATATCTGCCTCTCTCCCAAGTTTCGGGTCACCAGGACCTACCTGAGCTACAGCGTACCAATACCTGGGGTACCAAACTCCCAACAGTAAAAAGCAAGTAGAAGAGTCGACACCAGATTTAAAGCATCAGAAGCAAGCTTTCATCAAGGGACATTTAGACACCTTAGACCCACTTCCTGAGTGGCTCAGTTGTCCCAAGATCACCTCCCCAAGTTGCCTGCTCCTGACTATGAGGGCTGTAAAGATCACTTCGCAAAACTGGCCTGTTTGCTCTGCACCCAGTGCCACTGGCCCAGCATTGGCCAACACGCTCTTCTCTCATGGTCCCCAGGCCTTTGCAACCTCTTCCTTTCAAATAAAGCCTTCGGACTTATCTTAAGTCCACCTGTGCAGTGCATTTTCAAGTGGCCCCCTCTGTCTCTGTGCACCAGTTTCGAAGACCCTCAGCACTCTGCCCCTGCCTGATCCGGGATGCCCCTGAACTTCTCCTGCTGGAACTTTGGACCTAGTCCCGACATCATCCAAACATGAGAAGATGAACTTCATGAAAGCATTGCTTGATTGTGTTTATGCTTTTTGCCTCGTTTTCCCCATTGATGTCTATGGTGCATAATTGTGCACAAAAGTGATATAGTTTCAGAAATTTTAAAAACCATAACTCCGAAAGTACTTACGTTTGAACTGTGTTCTTTGTCTTCAAAAATATATAATAATCAGCTTTATGTTTACAAATTGGTCTCAGTTTTATTCTTGAACGTGTCTCATTTGTTGTCTCTTCGAGTACAACAAATGCTGAGCACTACCCTCTGATAAGCCTAACTGCTCACCCAGAATACCACAAAAGGGCATTGGAATTATTTGCGTTTACCTCTGTGTATCATTTGGGGACTCTCTGGACTCTCTTCACAGTGTACTTCTTTTTGGTAAACAATACTGGGAACCAGCTTCTTATATTTGGTGGTTCCGCGATGGGATAGAAGATTTTGCATTTGCTGGAACCACTTTGTCATTATTTAACCACATGAGTAAATCCATAAAAATTACTTGTGCTAGATACATTTTTGATTGATCTATTTTTCTCAATTTTCTAAAATTAATTCTTGTGGCATCGATTAAATCCCTGAAACAAACTGTTTAAAAGTAAAATAATCTGCTCTTTACTTAGGACAACGTATATAGAATGTAGTTATTTTGTTTTAACTTCATAAAAAGCTCCCAACTTTAGTAAAATAATGCCTGAAACCAGTAACCAGGGTCAAAAGCTCGACCTGATCCCTTACATGGACCTGAGCTAGCTAGCCCGGTGTAAAGGATGTGGCATCAGAATAGGCAAAAGTTCAGTTTGAGAAAAGTAACCCAGACCTGGTAGCCCAGTCTGAGGAAGATGATAATGAAGATAATACTGAGGATGGGCAGGAGTCATTCCTCTTAATACAGCTGAGGCTCCCTTAGATGAGGATCTTGTGCTAAAAAGATTGACCGAGAGACTGAGCTTAGAAGCTCAGCTCCTGGAAATAGAACGACAAAGAATTAAGATGGACCTAGGACCTATCACTGGTGGCAGCCGAGGTCTTTATTTATTAACCACTTTTTTATATCACAAATAGAAACACATTTTATATATACACAAAATCTCTCTTATATTTACAGTGAATGGTGAGCCCCAGTGAAACAAACCATAACCTTATACAATGTGACAGAACAAAAAGGATTGGTGAAAGGTTATTGGAAAAAACATATATAAGGACAGTTTATATACAATATACAGTGATTCAGTCTAGGCTGTCTCTTATTTTGTTGTCGACGGCGTTTCGACCCACTTTGAAATACCGGGTCTCATCAGGACTGTAATTCTAGGGGCTGTCACATTGTATAAGGTTATGGTTTGTTTCACTGGGGCTCACCATTCACTGTAAATATAAGAGAGATTTTGTGTATATATAAAATGTGTTTCTATTTGTGATATAAAAAAGTGGTTAATAAATAAAGACCTCGGCTGAGGCTTAGTAGATTTCAGTAGTGTAAAAGGGTTTTGTGCAGACTTACTGTGTTGATTAATGATTTGTTCTCTTTTGAAATAATTGAGTTTTTCCATTTCCTGACTCCTTGGTATGAGATTAATTTCAAGGCAATCATTGAGATTGTACATTATTGAAAAAATTTGTAAATGAGTTCCTTGTGAACGTTGTTTTACAGTACATTGTACTTACCCGGTTCGCAGGGACACAAGGGTCGCTCTTGTAAACTCTAAATATTGATTGTGCAGTTCTTCTGCAAGAGCTTTATTATATATTGCTTCTACCCAATTGTTGGGTTGTTTGTTTGTAATTGTTTTTTGTGTTTTTTAAAAAAAAATTCTTTGAGATTGTGAATAGTTGATAAACCGAAGTGTTGTATATAAAAGGATGTCAACAGGAGAGGCACCTCTCTACACTGAGGAGTACATTGCAAAGGTCATTAGTGGTCCTTCACTCTTTTCTACTACCACACAACCTACCAGTACCAATCCTAGAGTAGTTCTACTAGATAAATTAGAACGGGCTAAAAAGAAACATGTCCGTACAGAACTACATGCTCGCATGTTAACCGAGTATTTAAGAGCTAATATTATTCCACAGGGTCTAGTAGTGAGGAACGTTCCAGGTATTTTCAGAGACGACAAAAAATTCAAAGGAGGTTTCTCTCATATTTCAATCACGTGCTCAAGACACTGGATGGTCCTGGGCATTGAAACAGCCTTAGAACATAGTAAGCAGGAATTGATTGAAATTGAAAATTTGGACAAAGAGCTGTTCGGCTGCGATAACATTGAAGAGTCGAAAGCAGCGTTAGAGAAATTGAATAAAACTATACAAGAGTTCAACTCCTTTGAATTAAAGAAAAAAGCGGATAAGGTCCAGAAAGATATTAACGCCTACAGTAAAGAGAAAGCGTTTCCTTATCTGGTAGAGGACTTTTACGTCCAACCGCAACAATTCAAAAAGAACGTGACCTGGGGACGTTTCAAAAATAACAATCTGGTTGGTTTTTCAGAGTCATCAGCAGGGTCGGAATCCTCAGACGACGCAGGAGAAGGCACTAGTGCACAAGCAAGGCAACAACAGCAACCTTTTTTAGGACAGGCCCAGAGAGGAAGGGGGTCCAATCGGAATCAAAGAAGGGTCTGGCACCAATTTGCCGGAGAAAGGCAAACGCGCCGCCAATACTACACATGGGGCCCCAACAACTAATAAACTTGGACAGTGGAATAACACAGAACATTGACATCGAACACATGACGGACATCTACACTGGAGATTGTGATCCATATCTGGATCATGAAGTGGAGGCAGGACCAACTAATATTGATATCACCATATCAGCTGAAACAGTAATTTCAGAAAAAGACAAGGAATGTATACCAATCTTTAATCTGACCACAAATGTTATGAACATCCATGAATTATCACTCTTGAACAAGGGTTTGTCTTTTGTTTTGACTGAACCAACCAACTTTTTCCAGCTACAGACAGAATTGCATAAGTTTTTTAGATCCTTACGTCTCAGAGTCTTCTTCAATGACCGTGAAGAAACTCCTACTCCTCCCAGATCTCAGATGCGCCCAAAATCCACCTTTATTCCAACCAACAACATGATGCCACCGGAAATCCTGGCATTTGAAAAGGGTGTTTTGGAAGATATCTCTAAATTGAAAGATCAGAAGAAATTCACCCCTTACAACATCTCCAAATCCGAACGCAATGCCTTGATTTCCTTAAAAAATAATGATGATATCATTCTGAAACCCGCGGATAAGGGGGGTGGGATTGTCATCCAGGAAAGAGCCAAATATGAGGCTGAAATAATGAGACAAATAAACAATGAAGAGCACTACAAAAGACTTCCCCGCGATCCCTTAAAAGATATCCAAAAATTGATCGAATCTATAACAGCGAAGGGATTGGAAGATGGTTTCCTGACGAAACATGAATTTGATTATCTAAATAAATGCTGCCCAAGAACTCCGGTTCTTTATACTTTACCGAAAGTACATAAAGATTTGGAGAATCCTCCGGGACGACCAATCCTTTCTGGCTGTGGATCGGTAATGGAGCCATTGGGACACTATATCGACAGCTTTATTAAAGAATACGTTCCTGTTTTACCAACATATGTCAGAGACAGTACACATATGATCAATTTGATCGAAAACATGGAGTACAACCCAGAAAGAGAGACTCTTGTTACAATGGATATTAATTCATTATATACAAACATCCCTCAACTAGAAAGCATTGAGGTTATCAAAGAGATCTTGGAGAAAAGACCAGCACCGATAGAGGTGCCTACAGAATTCATCATTGACTTACTGAATGTAGCTCTGACCAAAAATTACTTCAGGTTCAACTCTGATTATTACCAGCAATGCTCAGGTACATCTATGGGCGCAATTTTTGCCCCAAATTTGGCAAATCTTTACGTGGGAAACCTAGAAGAAAAATACATCAACAATATCAGTAATCCCTTCCACACTAACATCAAGTGTTGGAAGAGATATATAGACGACATTTTCTTTGTTTGGGTCGGCGAAGAGAAAAACCTGGACTCATTCATAACATATCTCCACACATGTCAGTCTTCTCTCACCTTTACATATTGTAAAAACAAAGAAATGGTACCGTTTCTAGATCTCAAGATTAGATGCCGGGATGATCATTTAAATGTTACATTGTACCGAAAACCTACAGATAGGAATACATTATTGCAGTATAACAGCTTCCACCCCAGGTCCCTCAGAGATGGCCTACCATACGGCCAGTTTCTGAGGTTGAGACGGAACTGCACAGAAAAACATGATTTCTTCCTGGAGGCAAACCTTTTAAGTTCTAGGTTGCGTGAAAGAGGATACCCAAAAAGGTTGGTGAAAACCTCAATGAAGAGAGCCTGGTTTAGCCCACGAGAGGTTCTATTAGAAAAAACAGTGCGAGAACCGATGAAAAAAGCCGTTTGTGTTACTACCTTCTGCCCTTGGAGTACACAGATACAGCGGATAATCAAAAAACATTGGTCCACTTTAAACACCATGGATTGCTGTAAAGAACTGCCCCTGTTTTCTTTTAAAAAAGGAAAAAACATCAGAGATCACCTGGTACATTCAGACACAAGCCTGTATCAGAATGAAAAGACTATACAGGAGCTTTGGTCACTACCGGCTATAACAGGACATTACAAATGCGGTAACTGTGTGGCCTGTAGTTTGACAAAAGAAACTAAATTCTTTGAACATGGCAACATCAAGGTAAAACTGTACGACCATACCAACTGTTCTACATCGCACGTCATCTACTGTATTTGGTGTCCCTGTAATTTAATCTATATAGGACAGACCACACAGCCAGTTAAGGCACGGATCGGCCAACACAGGAGCCGTATCCGTTGCAAAGTGAGGAATGCCCCCCTGGTTGATCATTTTATTGAAAAGGAACATACGTACAATGATTTGACCTGGCAAGTGGTTGAAAAAGCTAGGCTCCCACGTAGGGGTGGCGACATCTCTCTTATTCTCCAATCCCTTGAATGCAAATGGATAGACAAGTGTGGGTCCATTAAGAATGGGTTAAATAGCCTTGAGGAATGGCGGAAATTCATTAGTTTACACTAATCCACATCAGTGCGACTTGCCTGATTATCTTTAGATAGCTATGTATTTGACAGGGCTCTGTTATACAGTAGACTATTGAAAAGGATTGATCTATGGATCACATGCTGAAATATTTCATGTTTCAATTGGAACATTTTTAAATAAAATGACCCTCCCCTCCCCCTTCCATTCACCTCCCTTTTTTTTCCCGCCCTTTTTACCCCCACCCCCCCCCCCCCCTTCCTTGCCATTCACCCGAGGTTTGTGACACTCTCCTGTGTTGAAAACTAGATGTTTCATTTGGTATAATGGTGCCATACAGAGAAATTAATGGTCTATGTATGGATGCGCTATGACTAAAGTCCGCACAATGTAATGAAATGTTCATCAATATATCATGATCATGCCATCAGAAAGGATGTTATGTCATACTATCACGTGTTCCTTGGAAAGATTCTGTATAATTTATTATGTACTGTAGGGGTGTATTTTCCTCCTATACAGTGTTCCCCTTCTCTCTCCCCCCCTTTTTTCCACCCCTCTCTCACCCCCCCCCTTTCCCCCCCCTGTCCCGCATCCCCCCTTTTCCTTTTCCTTTTTCCCCTCCCCAACCCCAATTCCGGGTCAACAGATGTTTTCTTTGTACAGTATGCTCAATGTTTTGTAAAACGAGACAAAGGTGTATGTCTAAGTATAATGTCACCCAATGGCAGTAACTGCACTTATGCCATAAACAGCATTGACCACTTTGCACAACTAGTGGTATCGAAATTATGAGCTTTCCTACCTCAATATTAGATGTCAAGCATGTATATATGTGTGATTTGTCACGTTCAACTATTGTCTTGAATTAATTAAGTGACTGGCCATTTGACCGTAAGTTATAGACTAAACCATGTATGAAGTATATTCGTCCCAATTCAAAATGGCCGCGACGGGGATACAGCAGGGACCTTAAATGTTTGCAATTGAATTTGGACACTAATTTTTATCCAGCCCTTGGCCCTTTTTTCCCCCCCCTTTCCCCCCCCCCTCCCCCTCCCCCCGTTTCTGTCCTGCACTTTATCTGTAGGCTTATAGATCAAGACTATAGACTCGAAGCTGAGTTAAAGGATTTCGCCATTTCAAGATGGCCGCTGCCGGCGCCGTCCCGAAAATACGGCATCTAATGTAAGAGCGAGGGCATTAGCGGATCAAAAACGTAATCTATACCCGCCGCTCGAATGCTCCTCCACACAAATGCCATTAAAACATAAGTAGGCGTATTATTAGATTTAGATTCCCGAACCGTGGTTGAGCTATGTGAATTAGCCACTACAAGATGGCTGCTGCCGGCGCCGTCCCGAAAATACGGCATCTAATGTAAGAGCGAGGGCAATAGCGGATCAATAACGTAATCTACACCCGTCGCTCGAATGCTCCTCCACACTAATGCCATTAAAACATAAGTAGGCGTATTATTAGATTTAGATTCCCGAACCGTGGTTGAGCTATGTGAATTAGCCATTACAAGATGGCTGCTGCTAGCGCCGTCCCGAAAATTCGACATTTATCATAAAAGCGATGGATCACAAATGTGATCTACTCCGCTGCTCAACTGCTCCCCCACCTATATGTATCCATAAAAGAAGTGGACATATTTTTAAGTGAGAGTTATATTTTGACCACTACAACATGGCGGCCGAGAGGTCCTTCTTCCCTTTCTTCGCTGTGGATAGCCAGGTATAAATGAGCTAGATCCTGTCCCATCTGTTGGCTCGATTAACTCAGCTGAGCACACTGCGTGGAGAACACTTATCGACCGTGGTGCTATCAAGTAAGTTGCCCCCCAGGCCTAGAGGGCTTTATATCTATACCTTTGAAGTGAGCATTATGAGGGACATGTTTTAATTCATGAATACCCTCGTCTCTTACAGTGGGAGAGCACTGCCTTATTGATTATACAGAAGAACCGTTATTGAGTATATGAGTTCCTCTGACACTGAATATGTAAGTAGATTGAGTGGTCTTCAATTGGACTATCCCCTTTCCCCACCTCTGTCTGCTCCGTTGCCATATGGATATTGACCATGTATTTTTTTAATTTTTCAATACGTTCCAGAAGTGTCTTACCAACACTCTAAATCTCCCATTATACCTGGAGTAATACTGCCTCTTGTCTTTGGAGGATAGAAAAGAACCTAAGTAAGTGCATTACACTATACACTTGGGTGATAATACAGAATAATCGAGACTGTGTCTTTACTAAATGAGTATCCCTTACTTATAGGTTTGGATACAATTGTCATCCATCTCATCTCTATACATACTGGATCCTACATGGACAACTGTATGTTTTAAACCGGTAAGCCAAGAAATTGTAAGTCTTGTAGGTGACCCTTTTTAAACAAATTAGCATATTACTTGGAGTATAGTTATTTTCTTTCTTCTCTCTTAGCCCCTAGAATTACAGTCCTGATGAGACCCGGTATTTCAAAGTGGGTCGAAACGCCGTCGACAACAAAATAAGAGACAGCCTAGACTGAATCACTGTATATTGTATATAAACTGTCCTTATATATGTTTTTTCCAATAACCTTTCACCAATCCTTTTTGTTCTGTCACATTGTATAAGGTTATGGTTTGTTTCACTGGGGCTCACCATTCACTGTAAATATAAGAGAGATTTTGTGTATATATAAAATGTGTTTCTATTTGTGATATAAAAAAGTGGTTAATAAATAAAGACCTCGGCTGAGGCTTAGTAGATTTCAGTAGTGTAAAAGGGTTTTGTGCAGACTTACTGTGTTGATTAATGATTTGTTCTCTTTTGAAATAATTGAGTTTTTCCATTTCCTGACTCCTTGGTATGAGATTAATTTCAAGGCAATCATTGAGATTGTACATTATTGAAAAAATTTGTAAATGAGTTCCTTGTGAACGTTGTTTTACAGTACATTGTACTTACCCGGTTCGCAGGGACACAAGGGTCGCTCTTGTAAACTCTAAATATCTATCACTGGTGGCAGCATACAAATACATAGGGAGGGTGAATATTTTTATGACTCTAAAGGGATTATTGCCCTACCTGGGACTCAAGAGCTGAACTGAGCCTGCCGTTTTTAGGAGCACCAGAGTGGGGATTTCATCTGCCTTTCACCGTACCTCCTCGCCGGACCCGCTGCGCGGGCCCCGCTTCGTTTTTCCTGTTTGCCTGATTGGCGGTGAGCCTGCCTGCTTTTCCCAAGGTGACTGTGCCGAACTGTTGCTGTGAAGTGTGTGCGTGCGTGCGGGACTACAGGGCTGCGAGCTGACCCGCAGGGACTCAAAGTACCAGGAGTCCCTGCGTGAGGTCGAGACCCACAACACCTGGGTCGCTCTCCCTGCCTGCCCCGCCCCCGCCTCACCACTATCTTTATCACTGGCCTCTGGCCCCGCAGCGCGGGAGCGCGCGGGAGCGCCCGGGGCTAAGCCCGGGCAAAGGGCGGGCCGTCTAAGGCCGTCCAAGGGCGTACAGGGACGGGCCGGGCCCATTCTCTTTCATTGCGGACTTTAGGACTCAAAGTATGTTTTAGCCATAAATGTGATTAGGTTTTTAATTTAGTCATTTCGTGTAAGTTTAGTCTTATTTTCTTGCCTTATTTGTATTTTAAATTGTATATATTTTTTAACGATGTCCTTATTATCAGGGAAGGGTAGGCAGGTCACAGTAAAGTCAAGTAGTGGTAAAGCCACTGGAACCCTAGATGACTTCATTATTCGGGCTACGGGGATACTGGATAAAGAAATTGCCCTCACAGAAAAGCGTTGGTCTCTGGATCTAGTTACGGGGAAACGTTCATCCCTGGGACGGATTGGCTCTGCGGCCACCGCTGAAAAGAGCATAGTTAATGACTTGGAAGCTAGCCCAAATCTAGTAGTAATCCCAGACTTCCAACAATCACCTATGGATGATGTAGTGGATTGCCCAATAGAAGATCGTACCGTACTGAGTATTACTGGGGATGGTACCCAACACTGTAATTTGAGTGTATTGGGGCCTGTTCCCTTACAACCTCAAGTTCTGGATTCTGATCAAGTAGTCACAAAAACTAGTAAACGTAAAAGAGGGGGGAGTCATATTAAGGGAAGGGGAATGCGGTTGGGGGATGTCGGTTATTTGACTCATTGCTGCCAAAATAATAACAACGAAGATCTGTTAGTGCACATCGAGAAGTTGGTAAAAAGCCTCTTGATGCCCCTTATAGAGAGAACACAAATTGTTAACTTAAAATTAGACCAATTAGAGCATCTAATATCAGTTAACACACACTCGCTGGAAACTCTGGCTAATAGTAGTAAACCCCCTGAGTCCTTGGGGAATCGTATTACAACAAAGAAGGGGGCCCAGAAAAACCTAATCCAAAATCAAAGCAAACCACCCCAGCCTACTGCATCTGTTGATTCCCAGGGAATCCCCGTACAGACAGTTTTAAGTAAACCTACATTGGCGGCTGTTGTGGGCTCTCAGTCAATGTCTGCAACAGCCATAGCATCAACTTCAAGCTCAACTGCGTCTATGCTAGTGGCCGCACCTGGAGTTAAATCAACTCCACTGAGCGGATCATTAGTCCCGGGTAAAATAGCTCCTCCAAGTACATCAATTTGTGTGAACATACCCCCTGACTCTGCCCCTTTCATGGTAATCCTGACAGGTGTCCCGGTGGTTGCACCGAACAAATATGAATCAAGTCAGGACCTATCAAATAAAGTAACATTTTGGCTCGACAATAATAGGCCACTTCCCCCAGCTTCTGCTACAAAAATATTAAGCGTACAAAGGGTCCCTTGGGTTGGACCAAGCAAGAAGAACCTAGAGGGGGATTGCATCCTTATCAATTTTAGGGATAGTTCGGTCAAAGACTTGATTTGCAATAAAGCAAGGTTTGCCAGAATGGGGGATATTCAATGTATAGGCCTTGAATACTTCTACCCCAATCTGTACCATGCTCCCCCTAATTTTTGCTACCCTGGGTCAAGATTGCAGGGCAATAGTCATTCTGGGTTAAGACTGCAGGGAAATAGTCACTCTGGGTGGGTACAGAGCAACACTGCACTTCGACCTTCCCAAAATCATCCTGGTATGTGGCACCAGGGTGATGGATGTCTCATGGGGCCGACAAGTATCAATAATTTTATGCAACTGCCCTATAATCAACCAAGAATAAGATTTCAGGGGGAGGAATACCTAGGGTGGATGCCAAATAACAATATTCCCCTAAGAAACCGTTTTGACCCACTGGCGGGAATGGAGGGCTTAGACTGACCGCTAGCCAGGAAAAAGGAAAATGTTTCATTTTTACCAGATCTGGTCATGGGGAAGAATGAGGGGGAAAGGCAGAAGGATAACCCGGCGGTGGATGTTCCCGACCGCAATGTACAGTTTAATATACCTTTGGACACAGAGGTTGTCAGCAACTTAGGCTGCGAGCCGATCCCACTTATTATTGGGCAAGACCCGGTAACTCCAAAAGAGTTTGTGGGTGATAACCTAGGGGAACCCACGCTGTGCCTAATTTCATGGAATATTGCAGGTCTTGCGGGCAGACTGGAGGACGAAGCCTGGCTGGATTATGTGGGCGGCCAGGATATCCTGTGCTTTCAGGAGACATGGAGCAGAACGGGCGGGGAAATTGATGGTTTTCAATCTTTTAATGTCTTGGCGGTGCCATCACCAGCTGGGAGGGCTAGAGGTGGGATAATGACAGCACTCTCTATCAAATTGAAGAATTTGATAACTTCAAAGATAGTGAACACTCCCTGGTACCAGTTCCTCCTGCTGGAAAATTTGTTCCCCGAGCCCTTGTTATTAATCAATTAATATCACAATGTTTTTGATAGGAATGATGTATCCATAATTCAGAGTTTGGAGGAAGCAATATGTAAGGCACGTAGCGAACGACCTCTATTATTTGTTATTTGGGTTGGCGATTTTAATTGTTCATTGTGTAAATTTGGTGGTTCAAATGTGTGTGGTTTAGAGGACTTAAATGAACAGCCCTTGATGCACTTTAAACACACGCCCCAGGGGGACGCTTTAAATAATATCATTGTTTTAAATGATTTATGTATGGTAGAGCCCTGGGTTGCCCCAAATATATCGCCAATACCAACTTTTCAGGGTATAAGAGGTGCGATGAGCACTATTGATTTTGTATTTGTGTCCAGTAACTTTCTCCATTATGTTTATAGGCTTGAGATAATAGCAAATGCTGTAAGTGATCATAACCCTTTAATGCTATCCTTGTGTACTCCTGTTAGTGGAAAACATCCGGTCTGGGAACAGCCCATAAAATATAATAAGAATCAAGGTGTCACTTTGAAGTGGGGGAAAATAGACGCTGTAGGCCTAGAGGCGGAGATCTTTAATGTCTGTAAAATTGAAATTGATTCATGCCTACTGCCAACATCTGATCCGGAAAAGGTCATTGGGAGTTTCGAAAAACTATGCGGGCACGTGGCTGAGCATCTTAAAAAACCAGCGTTGAAAAAGAACTCAAAGTGTTTTAGATGGTTCGATTCCGCGTGCTCCGCTTCACATAAATCCCTAAAAGTGGCCCTCATACAAAAACCAAGGAACAGAGAATTGGTAAGATCGACTAGAAGGGCCTATAAAGAGGCTACCATAAAGAGGAAGCAGGATCTAAAAAACTGTGCCTGGGAAGATCTAGAGAAGGTCTCTGAGTTAAAAGATAGTAGGCTCTTCTGGGAAGTAGTAAATCGCCCTCTGTTTAAAAGTGATGCCAAGGAAAGCATAGTGATGCAGGTCACTGGTGAATCCTGGGAAGCTCATTTTGGTATAATTTTTAATCCCAAGGCACTATTACCTCTGGATTTGTTGGATGATGTAGGGGATTTGGTGGTACCATCCACAGCTTCGTCCCTTAGCTCTTCGTTCACATTGGAAGAGGTCGAGGAAGCCTTGAGGAAAGGTACATTATTAAAAGCCCCGGGTCCTGATGCTGTCCCTTTGGACTTTTTTAAGCACAATATTGAAGTATGGGCACCGTTGTTGTTGAATGTGTTTAGGGCTGTTGTTGTTGGTCGTATCCCTGTATCATGGAAGGAGGTAGTGGTGGTGCCGATTTTTAAGAAGGGCGATAGGTGTGATCCCCGATGCTATCGCCCTATATCCTTAATCAACGCATCGTGTAAATTACTGGGAAGGGTCATTTTGGCCAGATTGGAAACATGGGCAGACTCTGTTGGTCTAATTGTGAATTCCCAGTATGGATTCAGAAGAGGGAAGGGGACGGTCGAACAGTGTCTGAATTTGGCTCTAATTATTGGCAAGTACATGAAGGCAAGGAATTCTGCAATCTACCTTGCCTTCATGGACTTGTCAAGCGCCTTTGACACTGTTTGTAGAAGCAAGTTGTGGCAGATGATGGACGACATGGGTTTTGAAGAACCCTTGGTTACACTACTCCGCAGATTGCATGCAGCAACGACCGTGGCCATAAGGTTTGGACCTGGGGGTGAAACAACAAAATCCATTCCCTCAACCGAGGGGGTGCGTCAAGGCTGCATTTTGGCGCCTTTTTTGTTTCTAGTATACACAAACGGATTGGAGAAGTATTTGTTGGATCACTGTTGTGACTTTCCAAAGGTAAATGGTAAGAGTATTCCCATACTTTCATATGCAGATGATACTGTATTAATGACCCTCACTGGAAATAGTATGCAGGCGTGCCTAGATTCCTTTAATACCTTCATGCTGGACCTTGACCTGAAGGTAAACTTTGCAAAATCCTTTGCAATGAGCTGTGGTCCAAAAGGGTCAAAATCTAGGAAATTCGTGGTGAATAACTTTACCATTGAAAAGGTGGTTAACTTTCATTACCTTGGAAACTTATTTAATAACAAATTAAGTTGGGCCCCATTAATGAAGGCTCAAGTCCAGAGTGCCAGCCGCTCCATAGAAGGTCTTTTCCGTTTTTGTGGTAAGCTGGGTCAAAAACCCGTTGCGCATCTTAAAACCATATATATATCTAAATGCTTATCTGTGGCCACCTACGGGGCGGGGGTATGGGGGACCGAAAATCCCTCACCAATACAGGTGATGGAAAATAAATTCCTAAAACGGGTATTATCGATCCCATCGGGCTCATCAAATAGTTTTTGTCACAATGAAATGGGAATGACCAAAGTGACTGATATCATTCGTTTGTCGCCCCTATTATTATGGGGTAAAATATGGTTATCTGATGACCTGCAGCTCTCCAGAGAAATTCTTCTAGACTGTATGAGCCTGGATAATGCAAAGCAGATCCCTCGATTGCCATATGTCAGTGATATGTTGCAGAAGATAGGTTTGGGTTATGTTTATGAAAATCCTGAAAATATCCAGGGAAACATAAAAACCCAAATTAAAGTAAGTTATTGGAAATTTTTAAATACACCTTGTTTGGGAGGCCCAATAAGTTATGTACATAAGTTACAGCACCAGTTTTATTTAACTTTTACAACTAATGTGCAATGGCGGTTTTATCTTACAAGGTTTAGGCTAAATATCCTTCATTTTCTTTTTGCCTTTCCTAAACAAGGGGGTTGGTGTGAGTGGCTACCCCCTTGCCCTTGCAATGACAGAGTTAGCCAAAGTACCATACATGTTGTCCTCTTTTGTTCTTTATATCAGGAACCAAGGATTAGATTTATTAAGCCTATCCTGAAGGGGCGGCAACCATGTACTTATAAAGAAGGTTACGACTACTTGCTATCGCTATCTTCTGTTGGAGTTTGTTGTGCCATGTTAAATTTCATACGAGTGTCACTCCAGATTAGGAAACGCTATGGATAATTTAGCTGTAGACCTGTATTCTGCCATGGGAATTTGTATCTATGCTGTATGATGGTCTCTCAATTACAATTATTGTGTCACAGATGGTTCATCTTAATTGTGTACTCATGTTTTGTAACTTTGTGCTTTTATGATTCACTGTATGAATCAAATAAAGATTTTGAACTGCACTGACTCTAAACTCCATAAAGGGATTGTCCCTAAATAGTCAGATGGTGATGACATCAGCAAATGGTTCATTGCATTTGAGAGGGCCTGTAAAGGTAGAAAAGTAGCCAGATAACCTTGGTCTTCTTTCTTGTGGGTACTATTCTCAGGGAAATGTAGGGCTAGACTACTGATATTGCCTAAAAAAGATGCTCAGTCTTATGACATCATGAAGAGTACCCTGATTGAGGACTTGGGACTCACCACTGAAGAGTATGGGATAAGATTCAGGGAGACTTGAAAAACCCAGAGTCAGTGTGGGGTGGAATATGTTGACTTTTCAGTGAAAACACTAAGGGCCTGATTACAAATCTGGCGGTCCACAGACTGCCAGACTTGTGGGGGTGAGGCAATGGCGGTCTTCTGGCTGCCCTATTACAAATAGCTAGGTTTTTTTAGACCACCATTGCACCATCAAAACTACCAGAGATCAGATATCCCTGGCTATGGAGTGGCGGTCTTCAGGCCTCAATATACTTGGCAGTACCACCACAGTCCCACCAAGCATATTACGAGTTTCCTCTCCTCCATGGGTTTCATGGATGTTCCTCCATGAAAACCATGGTGGAGAGGAAACAAAGGGAGCCTTACAGGGTCCCCTGTTGCCTCTGGGCAATGGGGTGCATGCAGAGGGCAAATGTTGTGCCCCCCTGTGTGCATGCTATGCTATGCTGGACATTTATAAAGCACCTGGCTACCCAACAGGTTTTCCAGCACTGAAGTTATGTCCTTCCTCCGGCTAACGCAATAGGAGATCTTCAAAAGAGGTGTGTTTTAAGAAGCTTCCTAATTCTGATATTTCTTAATTGGTCAATCTTAGTGATAGAGGCAGGGCATACTGATCTTTAGCTGCCAAATGGGCAAATTAATGTCTCACACTCCTGGATTTCTTAACTGTAGGGACTAAGAAAAGCATTTGATCGCTAAATGCAGAGGTGTTTTGGGGATATAAGGAGTTAGCAGCTCCTGGACTAAGGGGGGGATTTTGTTGTACATAATTTTATGGGCCAAACAGAGGGACTTGAATATAATTCTTTTGCATAACGGTAATCAGTGAAGGGTTACAAAAGCAGAGGAAAACAAATTATGTTTTGGAATCTTAAGCAATGGGCAGGCTGCAGTGTTCTGGGTTAGCTGTAAATGCTTGACCACATACTGAGGACTTCCAAAAAAGACTGAATTACCGTAGTCACGATGTGACAAGATGAGACCTTGAACCATGGTTCATCGCGTAGCAAGGGAGAACCAAATCAAAATTTGCTCATGGCGTGGAGAAGGCCAAAACAAGAGGTGGCAAGTTTCCTAACTTGGATCTCCATGATAAGCTGACAATCTTTCCAAAAGCCCAAATCTTGTATTTCTGTTTTAGGAGGAGGTCTTTATTCTAGGTATTTGGGCCAATGGAGTTGTGACCAAAGGGTAGCGCCATTTCCTACTCCCAATACCTCTGTTTTGTCTCCATTAAGTTCCAAATTGCTGCTTAACATCCAGTGAGTAATGTCCTTTAGACAGGCATTTAATTTGGAGGAAATCCAGTACAGGTACTGCATTTGACGTTCACATTCTGGTGCCTATTTCATAGGCACTGCCATGGGAACACCAAAGAACCACCCACCAGTGACTGAAAATGTCGTAATCTGGCTAGCGGTCCGCACACAGGTTTGGCGGTGCCGAAAATGGGTGGTCCCGCACCACCGAACTCTTAATCAGGCCATAGGTGGTTGGTTAACAGGTAACAATGTGAATGACTTTAAAGGGCTTTACGAATTAATTATGAAGGAGCATCTTTTGAGTAATTGTTACAATGTGAAGATACATCAGCATCTGGTAAACCTAGGTCCACTTTCTCCTGTAGAGATCGAGAAGAAGGCAGACCACTGGGTCAAAACAAGGGTGTCTTGATTGCAAGACAACTGGACACAAAACTGCAGATCCTAATTGTAAAAACAAAAAGAGTGCCTCTAGCACACCTGCAGTAAATTCACTTGTGAGTCTCCAGATGGGATCACAGGTGAGCCCTGACCATGTTAAGGTGCTCACTGAGGCAACCTTAGTCTCGGAAGGAGAGGTGGATATTGCTACCTTGGCTGTCCGGCCCAGTAACTTGGAGGTACAGACAAAAGTCAAATATTAATTAGATTAGAATGGAAGCCATGAGGGTCACTGGTGCCAGCATCACCATAGTGACTGAGCCACTGGTGTCCCCAGATCAATATCATCTGGGACAAACCTATACATAATCAATGCTGACACTCAGGCTAAGAAACATCCAATGGCCTTGGTGACCTTAGATTTGGGAGGGAAACTAGTCTCAAAAGGGTATTGGTGTTTTCTGCTATCCCTGTTCAGTGTCTGTGTGAAAATAATTTAGAACACTCTGCATGGGCTGAGGTAGAAGAGAAATCCCATGCCGCAATGATGGGAATACTTGAATGGGTATGTGTAAAAACAAGGCCACAAAGCAACTCCATGGTGAAAAAGAAGTGTTGGAGCCTGAAATGATGGACCAACCTTCCAAAAGAAATGGCAGGAAGACTGGGGAGCCAGCTTAAAACAATACACCAGACCAAGTCCACCCTCCTCAGGGAGAAGACTTGTCAGCCCCAGGGGAAACTGAGCCTCAGGAGCTTGGGCCTTACACGGCAGGTCTCTTAGAACCAGAGAGACTCTCTAGGGAAGATCTGTGACAGGGGCAGAGAACCTGTCCCACTCTTGAAAGCCTAAGGCAGCAAGCTGCTTTTCAGAGGAAAAGAAAAGTGTCAGCAGTTCCACAGGATCTATTGGGAGTAGGGACTCCTATACACTGAGGTCAGAGATCCCAATACAAGTTCAAATTTAGACAGTTTAGACAATTTCTTCTAAATGTAGCCATTACATTCCAATAGCTGGACATCTTGGCCAGACACTAGCCAGGAGTCTGTGTCAACCACCTTTATTGACCAGGAATGTCCCAGAAGGTGACGGAGTTTTGCAACTCTTGTGCTACCTGTGAGGCCAGTGGCAAGTCAGGTAGCTACCTGAAGGCTCCCTTAATTCCACTTCCAGTGGTTGGAGTGCTCTTTGGAATGGTAGGAATTGACATTGTTAGTTCCCTTGACCCTCCAACAGCATCAGGGACTATATTTATTCAGGTGGTAGTGGATCATGCTACCAGGTACCATGAGGCAATTCCTCTAAGGACCACCACTACACCTGCAGTGTCCAAGTTGAAGGACTGGGTTATTCTTAAGACCCAGCGGTGCCAGGGAACAACACCTGAAACCTTCGCGGGTTACCTGTTCTGGCGTACTAAACACAGAGACACGGGACACTTCCAGCGACGTCAGAGATCAGCGTTTATTTACTGCAGGGATACAGAGGTCACAAGAAGTACACAACGTGTAGGTTCTCGGAGACTGCTTCAAATTCGTAGAAGTGGATCGCTCCTTTTATACAGGTTTCGGCCATAGCACAGTATGGTGAACAAAGGTTACAACTCAGTTCCCACAATAAACTGCAAAAGGGTCGCATTCATGTTTCAAGAGGCCGGAACATAATTACAACAGTCTTGCCGGTTCCCAACTGTAAAAACATATCCCCTCCGCGATAAACACATTCCATCCTAACCATAAACGCATTAAGAGGAAAGACGGAAAACAGATGTAAGGAAAGGACAAGGATGCACAACAGGTTAGAAAAAAGGGTTGGGGCAATAAAGGAAACTCGATAGAGGGGTCAAAGACCTCGTGTCTAATGTATGCGTGGCTAAAACAATAGACCGGAGCGGCAAGATGAGCCTCGAGCGGGGCCATCCGCTTTAGTCGCGTTATTCCCCTCATCATAAAAGTCACCTCAAAGGAACACGTGTCCTTCGCGTAAGCTTGAGAGTTCCAGGGTCACGAAGCGGACAAGAAGCCCGTTCGCTGGCTACCTGAGGGCAAGAAACAAAATGGACGCTGTATCTAAAATGGAACCCAAGGGCTCGGATGAACGAACCCAAAAATGAGGCGAACCATACGTGGCTGCATAGCGAAACTTCGTACACCCACTACACTCGTCATTTGCGGTTCATAGATACCAAACACATCCATATTCGTCACCACTCAGAAAGTGGCGTCCCGTCTCGCACGGAACCTCAGACGCTCCTTTTGCCCTCACGTAGGCAAGCACTAGTCAAGATCGGAATCTATATCAATATTCATCAGATCGTTCAGCTGCTGCTGGAACATCATTCTATCCATCAATGTCTCCTTGGTAACAGATGGCCGCCCTATACACGTCGTAGCACATAGGCCACATAAGGCAGGACCACACTGCACACAAAGACAACACGTGAACAGAAATGCTACAACAGCCCCTACGATCATTAGAATCTTCCAACCCCAGGTTGACATCAAGCCCCAAAACCATCCTAGGAGCGTCCAATTACCTTCGTCCACGTGTATGGACTCGGAAATCTTGTGCAACTTCGAGATGGCTTGATAAACAGTTGGAGCATTGTCAGGAATAAAAATGCAACAACTCGAATGGATAATTTTACACACGCCCCCTCTATCTGCAAGAACAACGTCTAGAACCATACGGTTCTGCAACGTCATGAGTCTATCCGCCTGTAGTTCAGCTGTTAGATTACCAAGGGCATTTGCAGTAATATTAGCAGTCGACTCTACCACACGGGTCAACTGTCTTAGGTTCCTACTATTAACCATAGGTCCCCAAAACGGCAAGAAACCCTTAAAGAAGTCTCCTGCTTCTTGACCAGCAGTATCCTCTTTGCTAATAACGCCTCTCATGACTCTAGTTCTGTGGTAGTCCGAAGCAACTGTGAAGGTTGGAGGCAAAAGATTCGCAATATAACAGGTACTGGAAAAATCGCGGGGTAACCATGTATATGCGCGTTCATAACACACAAAATAGGTGCCCTTAGCAGTCAGAAAAACAGGGGAGGAGAGCATCGGTAGGACGTACGTTTCAGTGCAAGCACTGTTCCCAAGTTGTGCTCTCGGATTTCGACCCAAACCCTGCAAACAGAAATTTCCAAGGTGCGGTACAATCCATATTGGGGACGAGCTCTTAAGTTGTCTATCACCCACTGACGTACTATACTCAGTCTCGCTCAGATCCTTATAGGCCTGCACTTCTTCATCTGGAATGAGTGATGCATCAAAAACATCTCTATCCAGATCTGCTATGGCTATCGCCAAAGGCTTGTGGTACGGCCCAGGACCAAAGTTGACAGACCGTGGCTCTCGACTGGGGTAGGAATCTAGTGCACTGCGAAACATAGTTTGGAATGCTCGAGCTGAACCCTGGGAGCTGTATGGAAGGACCAAATACGGAATACCCCTATCCATAGTGTGTGGCATTAACCCACACACCTAACAATTGGTAGTATTCACCACCAACTGATGCTGATGTAGGAGTTGAATAAAGGAATTATTCATAAATTCCGCACGCCTACCCTGCTCATGTTGAGGCAAAGGATGAAAGGAATGTGGGGAAACAGTGGTGAGGGAACTTAGGTTAAGAGCAGAGGTAGGTGAAACAGAAGGCAAGAACAACGATACTCCGAAATACACTCCACCCACCAATAACATAGATACAGTTAGAAACAATAGAAACACCTGAAACAGAAAACATTTTGTTTGTACAACCCTCCATAACTCTGATCTCTGCGCTGACACCCTTTCTTCGTCCACTAGCTTAGAGAATGCCATCCTCTACAAACCGTCCGTGACGTACTTGACGCACTTCGTTCTGAGTGGCGATTATCAATCCCCAGGAGTTCCCAGAGATCGACAAAAGTAACCAACCTAACGTCAGAAACCTGCTAAACAGAAAGAAGTACCCGCACGGCCCTACGGTGACCCGGATGGCGAGGTTTCCTCGATTTATTACAAGTCTCTTAGCAGTGGAAAGCACAAAAAAACTCAGAAAGAAAGGATGTAATTGTTCATAATATTCGTAACGTTAAAGACCACTATACTGTCAATTTTTATTAGTCCTTGAACGAAGAAAGTATCGACTTCTTCCAGGTCGAGTTTGCTCTACGAACAATTGTTCAGATGGCGCAACAGTGTTCAATGAAACAGATGACGAGTCAGACCTTGGGTTCTCTGCTACTAATGACTCCACCTGTGGATCTGACAATGACGAATCCTCCTCCACAGGGTGAGCGTCGCTAAATGGCACAAAGCGCAAAGGAGTCTCAGTTTCTGCGGTCGAAATCCCAGTTCTCACCCAACAGTCGGTTGGTAAGGGGATCGGTACCTTCTTTGTGTGGCTGGCATGAACCCAATTTTTCCGGCCCGCCAGTCGAACCGCTGTCCTCGTCGTCAACAAGACTTGGTGGGGTCCGACGAATCTTGGCTCCAAATTACGCTTTCGACCAAAGTTTCGGGTAACCACCCAATCTCCTGGCCGAAGCTGGTGTCCAGGACCCTCTGTCTGCGCTGGTAGAGCTTCAAAGACCTGTTGGTGAATTAACCGTAGTTTAGTGGTCAAATCATGCAAGTAATCGATCAACATTGGATATTCAAGACTATCAAAAGCCCTAGGTCTCGGGACTCCCCAAATATTCGCAGGGCGACCGAACACAATCTCATATGGGCTAAGCCCTACTCGAGAGTGTACGGTTGCTCTGGTCGATAGGAGAGCCAGAGGCAAGGCATCAGGCCATGACAGACCAGTCGTAGCTTGAATCTTGGCAAGTTTCAGCTTCAGGGTACCATTGTACCCTTCAACCAAACCCGCTGCCTGAGGATGATTAGCACTGTGGAATTTCTGACGAATTCCAAGGCCCTTACACACACTCTGCATTACACTTCCCACAAACTCACTCCCATTGTCCGACCATACAATCCGGGGCATTCCGTACCGAGGAAAATATTCCTTCAGCAGGATTTTTGCTGTGGACAGGGCAGTATTATCCTTAAGAGGATAGGCCTCAATCCATCTGGAGAACGCGCAAACCACAACCAAAACATACTTCAGATTATTGCATCTCTCCATATGGATGAAGTCCAGCTGGATAACCTCAAAGGGACAGGCAGGAGGAGCGAAATGACCAGGTGGAGTGGGGGTGCCTTTTCCGGGATTATGCATCAAACACACCATACAATTCTTAACCACTCTTTCGGCACACTTAGCGATACCATCATTCCTCCATACAGGAGACAAGAACTTACATATTCCTTTCGCACTAATATGTGACAACCCATGAGCCATCGTCACAACAGCTAATACATATGCGTCTGGTAACATCCACCTCTGGCATTCCGTCAGGTCAACCCAACATCCATGCATATCCAATTTCCCTGTACTTTCTTTCCACTTGGTCTTTTCAGCTTCCGTAGCTTCGTTCTGAATTGCTTTCACACTTTCAACAGTATTTTCACACATACCAGTCTCCGCCGGCCACCTCACTAAACTCGTGACATACATTCGAGTCGCAAGATTCTTAGCCGTTTCTTTAGCAATCTCATCCGCAAATGCATTACCACGACCAACATCATCCGTCACTTTCCGATGTGCACTACATTTGACGATCGCCACTTGTTTAGGCAATGTGAGTGCATCCAAAAGATCATTCACGAGATGCCCGTGCTGGATCTTTGTACCATGCGATGTCATAAATCCTCTTTCTCTCCACAATCTTCCAAAATTGTGCGCAACACCAAACGCGTACTGACTGTCAGTAAACACATTCACTCGCTTTCCCTTCGACAAAACACACGCTCTTGTCAATGCAATTAACTCTGCCGCTTGCGCGGAATTCTGGTTCAATCTTGCAGTTTCCACAACCGTACTCAACGTCACTACAGCATATGCAGTCGTCACATCACCATTCGGCAACTTGAAGCAAGAGCCATCCACATACAAAGTACCATCGGGATCTGACAAAGGAGTGTTTTTCAGGTCCACACGACCTTTTGTTTCTTCCTCAGTCCGTAAATAACAATCATGTGGTAGCACATCATCTGATTCCATATTAATCGGCAACAATGTCGCCGGATTCAGTACATTACAACGCTTGATCTGTACGTGACTTGCCAAAAGGGTCAGCTCGTACCCAGACAACCTTGCACTCGTCAGATGTTGAGTCTTTGTCCGATTCAAGAGAGTATCAACTGCATGCGGAACCATTACTATGAGCATATTGTCCATGACCAGACCTGCGGACTGCCGAATAGACGCCGCAGCTGCCGCTGTCGCCCTCAAGCAACTTGGCAACGCTCTAGCCACCGGGTCTAAGGTCGAGGAAAAATATGCACACGGACGCTGCTTATCACCAAATTGTTGCGTTAGAACACTCAACGCACAACCGTCCCTCTCATGGACGTATAACGTGAAAGGCTTGCTGTAATCAGGAGTACCTAACACAGGAGCCGAACACAATGAATCACGTAATTCAGAAAAACTTTTCTGACATTCCTCCGTCCAAGGCAAAGGAGTCGAAACGTCCTTGCACGTGAGAGCTACCAATGGCTTCGCTAACAGTGAAAAATTCGGGATCCACTGTCTGCAGTATGACGTGATACCTAAAAAGGCACGCACATCTCTCTGAGTTGCTGGCACAGACATTCGAGCAATTGCTGCAATTCGTTCAGGGGTCAACCTTCTTCCCGCCTTTGACAATAAGTGACCGAGATAGGTAACTTCTTGACAACAATATTGTAGTTTGGAAGGTGACACTTTATGATGTAAAGCACAGAGATGCTGTAACAAAGACACTGCAGCGGCTCTACAGAGCTGTTCAGTGTCAGCAGCAACTAACAGATCATCAACGTACTGAATCAAGGCTGCACCAGCCGGTAACACAAACGCATCAAGCTGACTCTTAAGAGCTTGACTGTAGATTGATGGACTCTCACAGTAGCCCTGTGGAGCGCGTTTGAATCTGAAGCTACGACCACCTAATGAGAAACCAAACAAATCTCTGCTTTCCTCAGCAATTGGAATGCTAAAGAACGCATTCTTCAGATCGATGACCGAGAACCATGATGCAGTGGCTGGAATCAGAGTCAGTAAAGCTGTAATATCTGGCACCACAGGAAATTGCGGAACAACTACTTTATTCACCTCCCGTAAGTCGATAACTAGACGATACACGGGAGGTTTGGAGGGATCCGTTCGTTTCAGAATAGGCAACACGGGACTATTGCACACATTACCTCGTGTCTCCTCAATAACATCCTTGCCGATCAAATCATAAATGATCGCTAATAGTGCCCTTTCACCATCAAGGGAAATACGATACTGAGGTATACGTGGCAAACGCGCACCAACTTTCAGTTGGACAACATAAGGTGGTATATCCAACAGGCCCACGTCATTGGGACCTGTCGCCCACAAGGAGTCTGGAAGAGATCTCAATTCCAATGGGAGCTTGTCGATCGATAAATACATAGGGGAAATCACGCTCTTGCCCAACGTAAGCTCAACACCCGTAGGAGAACAGTACAAAGTCGCATGTAACCTTTTCAACAAATCCAAACCCAAAAGATTCTCACCACAACCAGTAGTCAGAATCAAAGGAGCTTCCAGCTCATGAGACCCGATTGTAAGGGGCAAAGGGCTAGAAACTGGATTACTAACGGGGGCGCCAGAAAATCCAACGGAAACATTCGTTAAGCCAGACAAAGGCGCGCCAGGGAGTTTTGAATGCATGATGGAACTTTTTGCCGCACCAGTGTCCAACAGAAAAGGCTCAACAACGCCCATAGTGGCTACTGCAACATATGGCCCTCTCTGATCAACCGGAACTGATACTTCTCCCTTCCTTTGTCTATGGCTGTCCTAGTAGATACCGTCCGCATCAACATCACACTCAACATAACAATCATCTACATGATACTGTGTAGACCGGCCGGACGGCAGGTCGCGGCGATCGAAACAATTTTGCGAATCCGAAGACGTCGCAAAGCGTTCGGCCTGATTCTGGGTAACTCCGCGACCTCTACCACGAGAAACCTGTTGAGGGCCACTACGTCCTCCTCGAGCCGACACACCATTGTTCCTATCACGGAGAACCGGACAGTCAAACTTCAAATGGCCCTCCCCACGGCAATATGCACATTGATTATAGCCCAGCACAAGGCGAGGCGCAGGCGAAACATTTCGCGGCTGTGATCTAGAGAACTGTGATTGCGATCTGTTTGGCTGCTGTGTATCACTGAAATTCGGACGCGGTGGGTAGGCTTGCTGCAACAAGACCTTAGTTTTGAGATCCTTCGTTTTCTTTTCTGCACGCTCACTTTCCTCCTTTTCTCTATTCTCGTAATATTGGGCCGTAGCCAATATTTGGGCAGTGGTAGAAACAGCCCACGCACTCTCAGAATTCTTCAACTTGTTGCTAAGGTCGGGCAACAAATTCGATACAAACTTATCAACGAACAGCCGCTGACCACCCTCGGAACCCATGTCCTGACCGCTATGGTCAATGAACGCTTCCTCAAATCTCGTAAAGAAATCGGAAACACTTTCATCTCTCTTTTGCCTGCACGCCGATAATTTGTCCCAATTGACGCGCATCGCAGGCATAAGCGTTTTCATGAGGGTAATTATCCTCTGGGGCAAAGCCACAATAATCTGTTCGGGTTTAGCCCCACCGACCTGCCGGGCATCTGCCGCTGTAAGGGCAGCCCAGTCACCGCCTAACTCGGCTGCGTGATTCTCGTGACGAATTTTCGCCCAAATCGGCTGAGGCACCACATTGCCAAACAACATATCAACATCGGCTAGGTTCATAACAGTAGCATCCACCAATTGGGACAGTTCTTTATAGTACCCTGCAGGATTCTTACGGGGATCAGGTAGGGATTGCTTCACTTGCAAAACTTCCGATCGCTTCCAAGGGAGGTGTATCCACAACCTCTGGAAATGGCCTGGGACAGGAGGGTTAGCAGCAGCGTCACCTGGCATCCATACCGGGGGAACTTCCCGCATAGGATATTGGCCAGGTTGTGCCATCCATTCCGCGGTCGCGTCCTTAAACAGCGCACGCGGTTGCACTGTACATCGAAAGGATAACAAGCGTTCCAGAGCCTCTCGAACTTTGTCACCTATAATGACACCCGTGGCAAACCGAAGCTGTAGCTCGGAAACCTCAGGTGGTATATCATCAGCTATATCATCGTCCCACTCCTCTTTCAATGACTTACACAATTCTTCGAACACAAACCGTTGCGTGGGCACATTAAACTGAGAAAACGTTTCGAACACTACACGTGGGGTGTATTTAACAGGGTTGCGAATCCATCTACGTGCAGTTTTCACCAACGATTCACGTTCCCTACCATCAGGAAGCTGACTGCGTCTTTGAGCGATATCTGAAAGAGTCGAGCCAAGTATCGGCCCAAAAAGCGGAGAATAAAGAGAAGAAACAGCAGTCAAAAGACGACTACGAACAGAAGGAGAAGAAGACGAAGATGCAGGCGTAGCAGCCATAGGGGTGGAAACGGTAGAAGTAGACGCAGCAGCAAGAGTAGCGGGAACGACAGGCTGAGGAGGAGCTTGGAAAGGCGCAGTAGGGAGAGAAGCCGGGACAAGAGGATGTACGATCTGTGGCCCAAGGGGATTCGGGAGTACGGGAGGAACGGCGGGCTGACCAGCAGCCGCCAAACCAGCGGGTTGAGGAAGAGGTGGACGAACGGGACCCATAACATCAGGAGCATAGGGAGGTGGCGATTTCATCAGATAAGACAAAAGCGAATCTTCCACCGATTCTTCTCCTGCCTTATCGGTCGTAGAAGGTAGCGCCGGATAACATTTGTCCACTGCCATGTGGTGAAGCCGAGCACTAACTTCCTGCTCTTTCTCATCTTTATCTAACTGATATTGTTCTGCATTGCGCATCACCGTAATAACACCTTCTCGTTTATTTTTCTTATTCTGTTTGATTTCTTTCTGTTTGGCCTCTTTCCGCCATAACCGGAAGGAATCAAACATGGCCGGCCTAGCTTTCTTTTTAAATAATTTAGCTTCCAAGTTATCTAAAATGGCAGTCTCGAAACTACCATGAGGTGGCCAACTAAGGACACCATCCTTTTTAGTGTAACGAACCCAATATGCATTATATACGATAGGACCCACGCCATGGCGACTATAGAGCTCGTAAAGCGGAGTTCCAGCCGGAGGTATCGGACATGAATCCTCCAGCCGGGAATCCATGCTGCAACATTTAAGAAACCCAAACAAAGTACTACGGCCAGGCATCGTGCACACTAACCGAGTATACAAACTTCAAGGGCTATCGGATTACGATGTCCTCGCAAAAATGCAAGACCCTCGGTTTTTGGCAATTGCAATCGTCAAATAAAACCCAACAACTAAGAACCACGAATGCTAGGGAACCATGCAAACAACAAAGCAACACTGGGAGCGACCCACAAATACTTAACTGAAAGAACAATGGCGTCACCAGGAAGGCCCGTTGATCGTCTCGCCGTTCAAAGGACTACGCCAGGCGCCAAAACAGGTCGACAGTCAGGGCATCGGTCCGTCGCAGCCGTCAGGAGGCGGGGATCTTCGCGGGAAAAGACGTCGGGCCACTTATTTCGACAACTGGATCGATGAAGCGGGGTGCACCTTCCCTCGGAGATTTCACACGAAGTTCCTCACGATCGTCGGGCTTTGGACCGGTACCGTTGATGTCGCCCCACGTTGGGCGCCAACTGAAGGACTGGGTTATTCTTAAGACCCAGCGGTGCCAGGGAACAACACCTGAAACCTTCGCGGGTTACCTGTTCTGGCGTACTAAACACAGAGACACGGGACACTTCCAGCGACGTCAGAGATCAGCGTTTATTTACTGCAGGGATACAGAGGTCACAAGAAGTACACAACGTGTAGGTTCTCGGAGACTGCTTCAAATTCGTAGAAGTGGATCGCTCCTTTTATACAGGTTTCGGCCATAGCACAGTATGGTGAACAAAGGTTACAACTCAGTTCCCACAATAAACTGCAAAAGAGTCGCATTCATGTTTCAAGAGGCCGGAACATAATTACAACAGTCTTGCCGGTTCCCAACTGTAAAAACATATCCCCTCCGCGATAAACACATTCCATCCTAACCATAAACGCATTAAGAGGAAAGACGGAAAACAGATGTAAGGAAAGGACAAGGATGCACAACAGGTTAGAAAAAAGGGTTGGGGCAATAAAGGAAACTCGATAGAGGGGTCAAAGACCTCGTGTCTAATGTATGCGTGGCTAAAACAATAGACCGGAGCGGCAAGATGAGCCTCGAGCGGGGCCATCTGCTTTAGACGCGTTATTCCCCTCATCATAAAAGTCACCTCAAAGGAACACGTGTCCTTCGCGTAAGCTTGAGAGTTCCAGGGTCTAGAAGCGGACAAGAAGCCCGTTCGCTGGCTACCTGAGGGCAAGAAACAAAATGGACGCTGTATCTAAAATGGAACCCAAGGGCTCGGATGAACGAACCCAAAAATGAGGCGAACCATACGTGGCTGCATAGCGAAACTTCGTACACCCACTATACTCGTCATTTGCGGTTCATAGATACCAAACTCATCCATATTCGTCACCACTCAGAAAGTGGCGTACCGTCTCGCACGGAACCTCAAAGTCCCTTCATGGTATTATTGCTAGGGTTGGCTTTCCTAAGGAGGTAGTATCAGACAGAGGTACAAACCCACATAAGGTACAAGAAGTCCACCTCGGTGTCAATTGGGATAAATCATGCTACATTTTATGTGGGTGAGGGTCTTACATTTCTCAGAGATTGCTCAGTTTGAGTTGCTATGATAATGGTCCTTAAAAAGCATAGATTTTGACGTGTGATGTATAGTTTTGTGTTTTAAAGGGTGAATGACAATACATTTCTTTTCTCCTCTCCGCTCAATGGTGAGGTACTGCAAATACCCACCTTCAAAAGAGTAAGCAAATTGCAGTCCACAAGCTACATTTCAGATGTTACTACAACCCTAAAGGTGAGAGAATAGAACACCATTTCTAAAACCCAACCTTGGAGTAAGTCCAGCACCACACAAGGCCACTCACAGATACTACAAATCTTCTTTGGAAAATAAAAGAGTCAGGTACTTAAAATAACACCAAAAGTATTGATGTGAGCTAAATAAAGTTATTTAACACCTTAACAAAGCATAAATACACATTACATAAAAATAAAGAATGCTCCTCTGTGCGGGATTTTGTAAAAGGTTTCTTTTAGAAATTGTATTCATAAATTAAATAAATATATTCAATGAAATGTTGTGCTGTAACATTTCTTTTCTTAGGTCTATGTTGATAATACCTATTTTTTTTAAGATTAATAAACCTCAACAATTGTTCCTATACCTTCCCATCGAGAGACCTCCACTACAGGAGTCCAGATCTCCACAAGTTTACTCTTGTAAATTCATTCTTAGATGTCTCTAAACCCTGAAGACAGGATGAGGAGACTTATAAGTCAAACCTTAGGTGTAAATTTACATTAGGACATGACAAATGGCACAAACATTTACAGCTATGTCCAAGAGTAAATTTACTAGTGGGTAAATCTACAGATGTGAATTTACATTTGTGAAGAGGGCCGTAACTAAGTACCTTTTTTAAAAGTATGGGCTAAATTCTTCCTTGGATATTTTTGATTCAGCCAGTCTACCAATGACAATATGCTGTGTGTTCAGAAAACATTTTGTCACTGTATACACAAGTAACACAAATGTGGCAGTAGAAGTTGCTCCTAATATTGTTTGATGAGGTAAGTCGTGGAGAATCGTAGATTTCCAAGAACAACAAATACAGCTTACACATGATCCTTTATATATGTGTTTTTCAGGCCTTTAAAGACAAGACGATTTCTACGTTACAATGAGAAAAGAATGGAAATTCACCAGCTTTAGTAGGATAAATAAAATTGTACAATATATAATGAAAGAAAGAGATATGTGATGTCAAAATTAAAAAAAATGGCAAAGTTGAAATACTTGCTCGTGCACAGCAGCTATTCAGGTTGTGTAAAAAACATATGATGGTATGCATCATCATATATAATGTATCATTATTCATTTTTTGGACAAGATGTATTCATAACAATAAAGAGTATTTGCTCTGTTTTGATTAATGATAGACCTGTAAAATAAAAAATGTATATCGTTGGAACAACAGCATATACCATACTAACATGCTTGTTGTCAAGGTACTTGGCATATATGTACAATCAAACAGTTAGCAGGCAACTTGCAGATTGTGATGCAAGTGATTATTTAGTATCAAAAGACGGAGAATTTTTAATTTAAATATGTGTATATCTATTTATATTCTATAGAAGAAATTACTATTTGTCGCTTAAACAAATAACAAGTAAGATTGTAGTACTTTCTATATTATACGGACACAAATTGTGTTCCTGACATTTATTATTATGGCTTATTGGTGATGCTCTTCCAATCACCCATAGAATACTTTCAGTTAGCAAACGTGTAGGAGGTTGTAGCACCAGCTCAATCCTGTTGTTACTTGGTACTATCTTTAAACCAGCCAGTGACATTTAATGATGTGTAGTTAATAGAACCACTGCTATCATTATAATAGTGTTAATGTGAGGTATTCATTATTTTAATGGAACAACCTCTGTAAAAACTTGTTAGAAAGGTTTTAAAGATCAGAAGAGAGAGTAGTATAAACACACTCCTCTGTTGAGCGCACACATGATTGTACTAAAGTCATATTTCTCTTTAATGACAAATAAGTACTAGATAAAGATAACTTTTGCTTTCAGTGGTACAGAAATTCGGATTTGAATCACATTGTATTAATTGGACTGACGTTCCTAAAAGTGCAAGCATTTCCCTTATAGTCAACCATTGGGAGATCTACACCAGATTGACAGAGATCTCTCTATTGAAAGCATATAGAAAAATAATAATATTTATGAAAAATTAAAACCTTTGTAAAAATATTTTTGGGTGTTAAATATTAGTGTAAAATTGTTTCACATGTTTATTCCAAATATGGAACAAAGTAAAAACATGTAGAGCACTAACTTTAATTTAAATTATTAATATATAAGATGAATATACTAAATGTAAATCATTTTTTTTCAAGAGCTATTTAAAAAATCCCAACTAAACTAAAAGGTTTTTACTTACGTATTATGTATTAAACATGGCAAACATTATGCATAGAATTCATTTAATTTAAATTAATTTTATAAGAAAAACACACTTTTTTAATGGAAAAGGTTATTAAAATATTTTCTATGGGAAAGTGTTGCAGTGCAAGTTGTTTTTTCTTTTTGTCCTAATTTTTCATCATACGGGGCCAGGGAACTCTAAGACTATCTTGTGGGCCCCAGTCTCTCATTGGAGGTGGGGGGACTTAGAAGAGCCCATGGACCATATGCACATGACCAAGTTTAGAGCCTAAGCCTCAAATGCAAATAAAGTAGATAGATCAGAGATCTAGCCATAAACGCCAACCCGGCTCCCTTTCCCTTTCAACCAAGGTTGCGTTAATGTTTAATCATTGGATGGGTAGATTTTACATGCAAGACAATAGTTAGAGTTTCCTGCCAGAAGGGCAGGATTTATGCCAGTCTTCCCAAATATCCCAAAATGTTGTTCTTTTAGAAGGGGTACCACTCAGATCTAAGTTGCATACCCTTTGTTCTGTGCTTAGCCATTCCCACATCAAGAGGGGTCTGGGGGGAATCCACTTTTCACGGGGCCCAGAGCGAGGGTAGGACATCGGCAAAGTTGCTCGTCTACCGCCACTCCGGAGCAACTATTGTGCTCTGTTCCTCCCCATCAGCCGGAATTAGGTCATTGGGGGTCTTGGTACATCCCAGTACCAGTTCTCCATTAACTTCCTCCAGCCGTAATCAGCAACTAGTGCGATACGGCGGTGCACTTAATTCACACTTACTTGGTCCTGACGAAGTGCCATTGACCCCTTCTGGGGCAGATGGGGCACGAAACATGTTGACCACACTCACTTAAGACTAGCCCTTAGGGAACATTATTTCCTACACAGGGCTTCTTCACAATTTTAATAAGGTTGGAGCTACCTCAACAATTAAAACTTGAATTTAGTAGGACGCTCAAAACCTTTTTTATCCATCTCACTCCTTGTGCACCACCTGGCCCTCACACCCACACGCACCCATACGGCTTCTTCAAAAGATCCCCGATAAAGAGCCCCGGTTTCGGGAGCCCGTCAGGCATTGCAGCGCCGGCCAGACGAGGGGCAAATGCCCAAATGATGAAGCATGACATCCCTTGGGGTGTGTGAGGGCATTTCGAAGAAAGACCTGTGCTTTCCCTTCCTCCCTTTCCCCCTGTCTTAGACAGCACCCCTAGGAACTGCTCATTCCTTATCTACGGGAATCCACTTTAGGCATATATGTCTTTTTGCAAGCAAGATCATCACAAAGATGAGTGAATTTTCTGTCTTCAGCAGTTTCAGCGAGTCCCCTACTTCACTGACAACCCAGAAAATAACCAATGATAAATAGATGATTCTTCCTGAGAGATGCAGATTTTGTGGATAGCCACAAAGAAGACTTAGATATTTGCCACAGGGATTCAACATCTTGGTTTGGCAGGTCCCTCTTCCAAATCTCAGTTGGCAAGGTAAACTCTTCCTCTCCAGCCTGGACTAACATCCAGTATCACTCTGAGATTTCTTTTAGCTGGAGTAGTCTTTTCTGTACCCTTTCCTCCCAACATTGGTTGCCATTGCCGTCTCTGCATAACCCCATTGCCCAACTTGCTAGTTGGTAATATTTAGATTATGATAGGTTACCCTCAGTGATTTCTATGTGGCACTCCCAGGGTACTAATTGGTTGCCTTCTAAGAATTTACCCCATTTGTGTATAACCTCAGTCAATCAGCGGAGTTGCAACTTTGTCTAAGAGGCAAACTGGCGTACCAGAGCAGTTCTATATTGAAGTGGAGCTACTATAATAGGGAATTCCTAATGACCATCTGATTTGGTACCACTGCTTATAGGCGGTAACAAGAATGTTGAGTCTCACTTTGTTGAAGTAATTTGGGTGGCTGAATTTAAAAAGGAAAAAGTACTCACTCATAAGAAAGTTTTTAGTCAAGGCTCTGAATAACGGGGAGAAAGTAGACCTATCAATGAGTAGCAGACTTATGTTTTTTAAATGGAAGGCACGGTAATATTGGAAAAGATGGGGTTTGCACTGCCACCCTGCTCCTTCTTCCTACGGAGCTTTCTCCATGCAATTCTTACACTTTGACCCTCCAAAACATCATGTATAGAATTATTTTAATTTAAATTAAAAAAAATTTAAATAAACTTTTTGTAATGAAAAAGGTTACGAAAATATTTTCAGTGGGAGAGTGTTGCAGTACAAGTTGTTGCAATGTTTTGCAAAGGGCCTAATTACGAGTTTGGCTGTCCATAGGTCCCCCAAACTTGCTTTGAAGGTGCAGTCGAATACTGCTGCCCCATTGGTCTGACCGCCGTATTAGGAGTGCCATGGTCCCACCACAATCACCAGGGATTCGTCATCCCTGGTGTTGGTGCGGCATTCTGCAGAGGCAATATGCATTTTGGTACAGCAGCGGCACCGTAAGCATATTATGAATTTCCCCACTGCCAGTCTGTTCCAGGCAGTATGGCTGCCATGAAAATGCTAGTGGTGGGGAAACAAAGGATGCCCTACAAGCCCCCCTGTTGCCCCTGTGCATAGGGATGCATGCAGGTGGGCACATTGTGTACCCCCCTGCGTGCATGCACCCCAGATCCTGCACAACATGGACTGCTCAGTCCATGCTTTGCAGGAAAGAGCATTAGCAGAACTACTGCGGGATAGTTTTTAGGCTCACACAGGAGCCTTTAAACTGCACTGTGAGGGTACGTCCATGCCCCCCACCCACCAGACCACAAAATAACTCATAATGTGGCAGGTGGGGGGTGTGGGAGCAGGGCAGTGGCATGGCAGCCCACTCCCACACCTCCAAACTCACAATCAGGCCCTTACTCTTTTGTGAAGGGCAACACCTCTCCGCCAGAATCCCTCCCTGACTCTCACTTAACCACAACTTTCCTCCATTAACAATCCCATTTAGTATTTTTAGTTTTTCAGCCACTCCACTCTGGTTCACCCACACTTATATTTCAAACATTTAATTAAGTGTACCAAGACTCTACATCTGGCAGGTGAGATATCTCCAAAGAAAAATATATGAGAGGTGAAGTTAGAACCTCCGTATATAGCTTTGCAAATATAATTTTGTTTAACGTTAGTAGTGCTATTCTAGTACTACTAAGGTACTACAAAATGCAGCGTTTGAATTGGCCCCACGTAGTTACATGCATGCATCATATAGATACCAGTAGATGTTGTTACATCTATTTTATTTAACTCTGCGTAACATGAATGTACATACTTTTCCATTTTATATTTATTGGAGCAACAAAACATTTCTGTAAGAAATTTACAAAAAAGCATAGCAATTACTTCAATATTACAATGGGGTGCACATAGGGAAATTGTAAATGATTTGGTGACTGAAAAACAATGGTTATATACATATAATACATGCATATTACATAGTAGAACAATGGAGTTTCTATGGTAAGCACACTTCATCTCCCCAGGCCATGCAGCCATTTATTAGGATATTTTACTCCCAAATCAAGATCAAGCACAATCTCTGGCTACTCAATGTAAGCTAATTTTCAAGATATATAGGAAAATCGATATATACTGAATCTGCCTTCTTGCTTGGTGTTCCAGCAATAACAAATTGTACATTACATTTTGTATTTAAGCGAAGACAAGTCTTTTTTATTGTGGATCTGATGAACAGCAGTTTATGTTTTAAAATTGCCTTCTCCGAGTGCTCCTACTGTGAAAGTGTATGGCCATATTTATTTTATCGCACCTGCAGTCTTGAGCCATTGTTCTTAGATGGCCACCTGTGGATTGGTGGCTCTCTCCCTCTGCAGAGTTGAGAAGGAAAGAATTAAGGTCTGGAACAAACCCTTCAAAGCTAATATGTACTGCTTCATGACTGAAAAATTGGAAGAATGAATTCAAGGCAAAATCAAGTGCAGGGCCGGAAAGTAAACCATTGTGGACATCACCAAGAAAAGTGTTAGTAGGAACCTTCAAGGGACACTTTAGAAAGAACTATAAATAAGGTTATACAGAAGATATCAATGCACTCGTTATGCAGTCCGATGAGCAATATTTTGATCTACTGAGTAACAATTCCAATAAATGCCATCCAATTTAGTTTATTGTATACAGCTAAAGTCATAGTTACAGCATAGAAGAGTGACATTGCAATTCACAGCCAACACGTGTTGTCACACAAGTGATTTCTTCAAGGCTACAGAAAAGTTGCAATGTAAATTCAGAACCATTTTCAAATCATAGTACAAATGACTAAGGCCAGATTATGACTTTGGTGGTGTGGTAGCAGGGCTTCCATGCTGCTACTCTGCCACCCCGCTGACACACTGTCAAAGTTGTGAGAGCACAAGTTTTCTCATATCTGTCGGGCATTTTTTTGGTGGTCCCATGGTGGTGCCTCTGAAAATGGCGACCGCAATTGGAGACCCAAAGGCTGTTCTTGACCGGCATGGACTCTGCATTCCAAGCCATGCAGGAACTGGGGTGCATGCACACAGGGGGGCACAACATGTGCCCCCTACATGCACCACTATGCACAGGGCCATGAGCTTTTCTCACAGCCAGCATTTTCATGAAGTAAGAACCGTCATTGGACCGCTGGTGGTGAGAAAAGTTGTAATATGCTTGGCGATGCTGCAGGGTACCACAAAGCATATTGCCGCACTCAGACTGCTGTGCCACCACCAGGGATCTTGTGTAGGTGCCATGGTGGTCTGACCGCCCAAGTTGTAATCCCGTGATCGGACCGCCGGTGAAGCAGTGACCCGCCGCGTACTTGGCGTCATTGGATCGCAAAACTCATAATTAGGCCCTAAGACAGGAACAAAGAAAACCTTAATAAATAGCAGAGGGAATTAGAAGAATGTAAATAATTCCGGTAAGGAGAAAAGCATAAGAAAATGTCACCCAACTGTTTCACTGAAATAGTACAAAAAGATTAGAAAACAGAAAAAAGAAAATACGGGAAAGCCAAGATACCTAGATTGTCTTTCCTATGTAGATCCATATATGCCAACTGATATTGGTGTGCTAATATCATGCTATAATTCACAATGCTTTACGGACCTTTGGACTGTATATATGTACTAACAATCTTAATTTATGTGTATCATACCAATTCGGTCACTGGCCCCATGCAGTTACTGAATATTCTTACTTTCAACATACTGGTTTCCTTCTTTTTCTTTCCACTATCTGGTCTTAACTGCCCCTCTAAGACATAATTGTTTGTCAACTGATATTTTCTTTACCTGCATACTGAATTTATTTATTTTAAGGCTTTTATTTACCAGTCCACAGCTAACAATAAACATTATATGCAGCGCAGCCATCAATCTTAATTATTTACCTTTTTTTATTACTATATGATGGTCATTTACATAGATCTGCCCACAGTGATTTTCTTACATACAAATCTTTGTTATTTTTAGCAACTTTCTCGTTAGCACTCTGATCACTCATACTGTGTGTGCCATTTGTGACATTGTAAGATGGCCACAATAGTTTTTGAAACTTCGTGTTGAGACAATTGTCCACTTATGTCTTAAGGGGAGCACACTCAGAGCGCTACTAGCCACCTAGTTCGGTCCCCTATTATGAAGTATGGATATGCAGTCTATTAAATACTTTTGTTGGATTGACTTTCTAGCACACACCTGTTGATCGTTCTGATATATAGTACATAAATACTACAATTGCAGTTACGTTTTGGTAAACACATCCTGGTTACTCCCATTTGATCTTTGAGACAGTATAAGATGGGCACACTAGTTTCATAACTTTTTGTTAGAATGTAATTCTTCTGTCTATTTGGATTTGGGAACACACTTATATCGTGACTTGCAGCTCAGTCCGACTCCGTCGTATTTTGGACTCAGCATGTGCTGACGGCATTCACATGATTTGTAGGTAGGATTTTTCTATATGAACTCCTCATACCCTAATGTATAATTTGATGACAGTCCATTGAGGACTCCCCATTCTACATACATATTTTTGGTCTTTGCAGGAGCTTGTCAAGCCTACTTCATGAGAGGTACGTTATCTCCATTTACCCTCACTTACTATAAACTACTAACATGGACATTGCTTATTAGTATGACATGCTGGCATGCCTGTTTTATCTCACGTAACAATTTGGAAGAATATTGCGATACCTTCCTTTCTCTGTACAGGCTCTCTTTTTGTTGTTACAGGGGCCTACCTGGTCTCCCACACAGTGGTACAACCTATTTATTGACCCTCTTTAAATTTAAATTGGTGTTACTCTTACTGCATGGATATTCTTACGTGGAAATATGCGACTGTTGCAAATGTTTGGGGATAGGCTGCAAAATTTTAAAAGCTTTACAAGGTTCAAAGTAAACTTGCTGCATTTAGGTGAGCAACTCACTACTGGGCTTGTAGTAATGATATGTACAAATTCATAAGGTGTATATGACCTAATTGTTATTCTCCCATCTCTACAGCGACTGGAGCACAAACGTGGGGCGGTTCTGTCTATACAAGATTGTGGATGTTTGTGTCTTCATTGGCTTTATAAAAAACGACAGGCGGTCTATAAAAGATATTCCATCCCTGTAATCAATTCAGCCACGTTACTATCTGTCATTTTACCATTAGCAGGGATTACACTATCCTCTGAACTCATTTTTAAAATGGGCTTCGGTAGGATACCGTAAAGTCTCAGATTTTTTTGAGAAATGGAAGATGGCTGACTATGACTGAAATGTCGCAATTGATTGTTAATGATTTTATTCTTTTGGGGTCATATAACATCTTCCACAAATTTCTTGCCCAACTAGATGTTTCTCAAATAGCCGATCAACACCAGCTAGTTAATGAACTTTTAGAAGATGCATCCGGCAGGAAACCTGGGGTATGGAAAAAGCATTTAGCTTTAGTTAGGGGCCTGGATCTTGGACAGAAGGCAATCAAAAAATGGATGGATCATGAAGACCATGAAATTTCTGCCAACTCGTGGTCAGTTATTAATAAACTTAATTTCAGCACGCTAAGAGGTGCGAATTGGCGAAGGATGCTGTTTTTTAGTAAATGGCAACTTTATAGAACCCCTTTTTCTATCTCAAAAATATATGCCAATCATTCAGAACAGTGCTTTCGCTGTAATAACCATCTTTCAACGAATTGGTCACATATTATGTTGCATTGCCCTAGGATTCAGAAGTTCTGGGAGGACATTTTCTCTTATTATGAAACTGAATGTTGTATTCAATTAGTAGTGAATGATTTGTTAATTATTATTGGTTTTGATCCAGATCTTCTCCTTCCTGACCAATTGGTTAAAATATTATACATTGCAATGGCTGTAGCTAGGTCACTTTTATTGCAAAGCTGGTGTACCGATTTGATTCCTTCTGTCCTAGAGTGGGCCCATAAGATGAAAGCGGTTAAAAGAAGTGAACGCACTTATGCACTACGTGTGGGGGGTCTTAGGAGGTTCAAACAAATCTGGGCTACTTATTTTGATTAAGATCAGGAGGGGCCACTGTCTTATGTATGTGGTTAAAAAATTATTTTGTCTATTGTTTTGTTTTATATCTGTCCCTGATTTTCTAGTGCGCTATGTATTATTTATTAAGTTTTGGAAACTTAATATTATGCCTAAAGGTATTATCTTTTTATGGATGTATTGGCTTTAATGTATTTAATATATTGCAATTTTCTGGACTTTAATAAAAAACTTACAAAAAAAAAAAAAAGATTGTGGATGTTTTTTTCACTGCTGTCCATCCCTCAAGGTGGGTTCAATGGACTTCACACTGCAGGTACCTTGATGAGGGTCTGACAGCAGTGTCTCATTTTTTACCTTCCAATTTGATTTTCTATCATGTGCAGACTTAAAGGACACTTGCCAAATTTTGTGCATTTGAGTTTTTGTTGGATTCATTTGGTCATTGACCTCGCCTGATTTATTGACAACCATTGACTGGACATCTTTTTTTATCAATGTAAGCCTTACACAACTTCAGGGCTTGGAACTCTTTTTCATATATGATGTGAATGAACACTTTGGTTACTACTGTATTACTTATATATTTTCTCTAGAAACCTCCAGAGACTTTTCTTGGATACTCCATCGTACACAGAACAAAAGGACGTAGGGGCATATTAACAAGCCAAGCGATACAATTATCGCCGCTTTAGCGGCAGAAAACTGCCGCTAAAGCGGCGATAATGGGCTTGATAATATGCTCTATGGAATTCCAATTGAAGCCCATGTTAAATGTGAAGGACGTCTAACATGGGCTTCAAATGGAATTCCATAGAGCATATTATCAATCCCATTATCACCGCTTTAGCGGCAGTTTTCAGCCGCTAAAGCGGCGATAATTTTATCGCCTGGCTTGTTAATATGCCCCCTATAGACCTTAAAAATCTTTTGTTGTCTATACTACATCTTCACATTCAAGAGGTTTGTGTTTTTGTTTATAGGCGGTCACCATACTTAGTTAATGGATGCACAATATATTATCTTTTGTTACCCAATTTAATTGTTATTACTTGGAGGTCAGTCGGCACAACGTCTTAAAGAATATATTAGTGATTTCCAAATACTATTATAAGTTAGCTCGCCCTACAATACATCCATCCTCCTTCCACTGTATACCATTTCTTTGTTACACTAGTGCGTTGAATCATTCAATTTACGTATCTTGACTTTCTTGGATTTTATGTTCCCTATTTTTCTCATCTTTTTTGATCTGTTTCAGGTGCACAGTTGAGTGACATTTGCTTAGGCACCTCTCCTCATTTACTTATTCATTTACTTTCTCATCAGTCCCTCGGCTATTTAATACCGTTTTCTTGGTTTCTGTCTTTAGGGCCTGTATATGAGTTTGGCCGTGTTGCAGCAGGCCGCCAAGCCAGTGCCCCGCTGCAACACCACCAAACCTGTAGTCAGCCTGCCCGCCATGTTCCGACTGGAATACAGGTTGGGTGGTCCTGTGGTCGCATTCCTATGGCAGTGCCTTTCTAAGGCTCATAGGAGAGCCTTAGAAAGGCGCCTCTGTGGGAGTCCTGCAGTCAATTCCAGGACTGACCGAAATGCACAATGTTGTATATTTCGTTCTGTGCAGGAACAGGGGTGCAAACTAACAAGAAGGCACACCCTGTGCTCTCCTGCATGCACCCCCATGCACTTGTCTCCTTAGTTTCCTCAATGCCACCCTTTTTATGGCAGGATCACAGCCATGAAAAAGGTCTCAGTGAGGAAGCTCGTAATATGCTTGGTGGTGCCACAGAGGGCCGGACTGGCTACCGGGAGTTTTGGCATGCTGCCGAGCTGGGGGCTGATGTCACTACGGTGGGGGCTAATTTCGTTGATGGAGACATGCGTGTGCTGCGAAATAAACAAAGCAAAATTAATTTCGATCAGCACACGCAGGTCCCCATCAATGAAATCAGCCCCCTGCTCGGCAGCATGCCAAAACGCCCGGTAGCCAGTCAGGCCCTGGTGCCACAGTGGCATTACCAGCATAATACAGCCACACACCACTGCACCACCACAGCAGGATCAGGGATCCCCGACGGTTGCAGTGCTCCTGTGGCGGTCCCACCATCGTAGTTGTAATATAGTGGGTGACTACCAGTCTGGCGGTCCAGGGACCGCTACCACAGACTCGGTGGTCAAACTCGTAATTTAGCACTTAGTCATTTGTACTATGCTTTGGGAATGTTTCTCATTTTACCATTGTAACTTTTTGCAGCCTTGAAGAAGTCACTTGCATTGTGAAACACATGTTGGCTATGTATCACAACATGACATATTCTTTGCCGTGTTGAAGGTTTTATCTGTATACAATAAACCAAATTGGACTGAATCTATTGGAATCGTTACTCAATGGATCAATATACTGTTCATCGGACTGCATGAGTGCTTTGATATTTTCTGTATAAGGTAAGTATGTGTAGGTAAAGATAGATTTACTATTATTAACTCATGTATATAAAAGCATCGTCAAGTTATATGTAAATACAGTAACCAATGACCAGTGTATTTCCAACGGGCTATAATGTTCCATTGTGTGATATATTAAAGCAATAAATCTGCATTGTATTCTATATTATATCTTCTGCAACAATATCTTAAAAGGTTAGCACAGTATAAGGGAATACAAATAAAGAGCTCCCTAATATCTGGTGAATATAGTGGCACACTGTATCAGGCATGTGGCATTAGTATTTGACAATTGTACATCATGTGTTACTCTTTGGTGCACGATTTTATTAAGATTTGCTTCAATAGATACATTATATTTTTGGGGTAATATGGCACAATCAAAGTGTTATGCCCATATATTTGGGAAATGTGTTGAAAATACAAGATTTATTTCAGTTTCCCTCACAACTCTTTTGGAAAGATAACTTCTAACCCCATTAGAAATACATAATGCAGAAAAGAGAGAAGTCTGCCTCCTGCGTTCTACAAGTCTATGAAACGTTGGTTTCTACCACGTCGCAACATTGAGCCCAGGAAAAGAAACAATTGTGGCCGCTTTAAACTTGTATTAAATCTTCTGTATTCTGTCCTAAGAACATTGACATTTAAAAGTGACACCTGTTCGGCCTTGTTAATATTTATGTATCTAAGTAGGTTACAATATGGGTCCTAGTGTACACAAGTTCTGAAGACCATACTGTAAACTACATACAGAAGTCATTTGTAGGTTTCATATACACGGAGTGGTGTGTTTTCTCATTAATTCACTAGTCCTCACACAATCATTGTAACAGCTTAAGTGCCCTCGCCTTCAGACATGAAAACATAAAAACATAACGCCAGACAATCCTTGCTTCTATTAGAAATTCGTTTTTATAAAAGTCCAATCGTAAAAACAAGGTTTTTCTAAGAAAAAGATCCGATCATGTCCAATAATTTCAACTTTACACCTGTTTGTGAAGAATGTGGAATAATTTGACCGGGTTAATTTCTGACCTTGTTCGCCCCTTTGCTCTGCCGCATATTCACGCTATCTGAACTCCGCAGCTTTAGGGAAGGCCTCACTGGGCTAGAAGAACATGGTGTTGTATTTTTTTAATTAGAGTTTGTTTTTATTTTTTCACTAAGCCGACAATTACACATTTTAGAGGGCACCTTGAACGAATATGACAAATGGGTTTCAACCGCTTGAGTGTGGTCGTTTAAGGAATGTTTAATGTCACCATTACGCATCGGAGAATCGTCGAAGTGGAATATGGGACATTTCTCATGTCATCCTACAACGACAGTAGGTGGCATGGGGCACTGTTCTTATTTATTGTTAATGGTAGGGAAGTCTCCATTGGGTTCTTTCACGAATGGACATAGCTGGAGAGTTACGATGTGTCACACAACGCCATGAAGCTTTATGACCTATGAAGCCATTCACCTTGTTATATGGCAGTCACTGTAATTGCCGCCGCGTAAATGCCACCCGCTGTAGCTGTTAACTAAAACGAATTGCCCTCTTCGTCCACGCTAAAGGGAAATCACGGGATAGACAGGAAGTGACAAGTTGCAATGAGGAAGAGAAACGGGGCTGAACCGACGCAGGTCAATGCCCACGAATCCCGAGTGTAGATAATTGCGTCCCTGTCACTAGTCTGTGTTGACTGACTGAATCTCTGACATCACAGCGACGACCTACATTTCGGAAATGATTTCTTTAAAAAAGGCAATTCTTTCATTTGTCAAGAAGTATTTTATCTAACGCCTCGCATTCGAGGGTACATACTGCTAAACATCTCAGTAGGAAAATTCCGCATGAATTCTGCATTCGAAGACCTTGCTGCAAATTAATAAAAGAAGTACAATGTATACTTTTGAAATGCTCGGACAATGTTTATGGTATTTTTGAACCATTGGTTTCCGGGGCTCGGCACCGGCACTTAATGGTCTACACCAGTGCTTGTGACAGTCTGCCACAAGGTGGTGCTGTCTCAATTATTTACTCCGTATACTTTGAAAAATACTATTACCCGCCGCCCAAGCCATTCTCATAGCTCTGAGGGCCCGGAATAGTACGAAGTTACACTTGTAGGAGTGAGATGGTTAGTAATTGTGTTGTTACCATCATTGGCAGCACTAGCGGAAGCAATGTTTGGTGCAAGCTGCCGTGGCCTCCTGACAAGAGCCCTGGCATTTATTCTTTTACAAATGAAGCACTGGAAAGGAATATAGGGAAATATAACATCCTTTAATGTTATATATTTTAATACAAAGGGCAGGAAAATGTCTCTTTTGAAAGCTCACCCCCATTTATTTTGTGGACTGATACTGCTGGTTTCTTGTCTGTATACTGGGACTCTGGTAAACAACCCTCAGAACAGGTGATCTGACCCCTAAAACATGTCAAAATTCGTTATACTCCTAACTGGCATATTTAAATGACCTATAAGCCCCTATTATATGGTACAAAGTTTACCTAGGGCCTGTAAGTTAAATTTCACTAGTGCACTGCAGCACCTACTGTGTCATCCACTACAGTGACAGTGTAAACATAGCTCAAGTCTTACCTTTGTAGCCTGACTAAGGTAATTTAAAAACTGCAATTTGAATGGTGAAAAGAAACCCTTTTAGCAGGTCGAAACAAGGGTCGAACTTACCGTAGCAGGCCCTGGGCGTTTTCCTAGTGAGCTGCCAAGGTGGGTGCCGGTTTTGGGCCCCTGGGGGCGTTTTTGTTACCAGGGGCCGGCAATATCAGCCCCCGGTAACAAAATTGCCCAAAACCGTCCCTCCCAAACAGCTCAGCCGTAACACCCGTGTCCCACAGGGGGTCCAGCTGAGCAGTTTGCCAGGGCCGGTTTCGGTTCCCATTCCGGCCCTGGTCCAAACCTTACTTTAATATTGATAAGTCACCCCTGAATGTGTAATGTAAATACGGTGCTCAAGTAAAGCGCTCCAATACCTTCTGGTCGAGTTCGTGTTAAAAACTGCAATTTGAATGGTGAAAATAAACCCTTTTAGCAGGTCGAAACAAGGGTCGAACTTGCCGTAGCAGGCCCTGGGCGTTTTCCCGGTGAGCCGCCAGGGTGGGGGACGATTTTGGGCCCCGCTGGGGCGTTTTTGTTATCAGGGGCTGGCAATATCGCCCCCGGTAACAAAATTGCCCAAAACCGGCCCTCCCAAACAGCTCAGCCGTAACACCCCTGCCACACAGGGGGTCCAGCCGAGCAGTTTGCCAGGTCCGGTTTCGGTTCCCAGTCCAGCCCTGGTCCAAACCTTACTTTAATATTGATAAGTCACCCCCGAATGTGTAATGTAAATACGGTGCTCATGTAAAGGGCTCCAATACCTTCTGGTCAAGTTTGTGCTATAGAAATATGCAACAAAAAAAACCAAAAACCCTAAGCAGGCCTTGCTTACTAAATAGCAGAGTGCATGGTATTTAACCCCTTGCCTGCTCATGACGGAACCACTTCGTCATGAGCAACGGGCGCCGTGTGCTCATGACGGAGTGGTTCCGTCATGCTGCGGCCATTGCGGCCGCTCCGCCCACGCAGCGCTGATTCCCCGCCTGTGCGGGCGAACAATGCAAGTGGGCAGAGTCGTGACGGAACCACTCCGTCATGAGCACAGCGCGCCCGTGGCTCATGACGGAGTGGTTCCGACACGAGCATGGCGGTGCCGCGCTCACCCCGAATCCCCCAGCACCGCGGCAAAATTCGTGCCGCGGCGAAGGGGTTAAAAGTAGACATGTGAGTATTTAATGTTACACATGCCCTTATGCTGAAAAAGTCCCAAAACCTATTTTCACTGTAGCAAGGCTGGTTGTTACTTAAGAAACATTGGGCTGCAATATTGCAGCCCAATGTACTATACTATATCCGATAATAAACAACTAGATATTAATTCTTCGAATATTGTTTGTAATATTTATCAAAAGCCCAATTAACTGGTAAAGTGGGATTTTAAATATATTTTAAGGAAAATATACTTTTAGAAGTTAGCCTTTTTCTGACTAAAGACTCTGGGGGTCAATTTGTTTTGAAGGCAGTGAGGGCACTGTTGGAGTGTTTGCAGTAGCACACACAGTTACTGCTGCAACAGTAGCTAGGGAAACCCCAGGGAAATATTCTCCAGGGGCCAGGAGACACTCCACACACAGTCTTGTGCCATCCATAAATGTGGCAACCCTGGGAACCTAGTTCAGAACACTCTGGACCCGTGGAAGAACAGAAACAGGATTACCAGCAGCAGCTCCTGGAGGGAGTAATGCTGGGCGGTGACACAGGGCGGGGGAGGGGGATAGTAAACTCTGGATTATGACAGAACGGAGGTAAGTATACAAATAAATAAATAAAACGAATTTCGTTGAGCGTGCTGCATCGCCCAAAAATCATCCAATGCCTATCTGCCCTTCCTGGATTCTGCTTGCTGCATTGCCCGCTGAAGGACTTTGACTTTCAGAAAAAAGACCAAGTCCCAAGGTAAAACGTTTGACCAGTTCATACCTGGCTAATGTATCCATTCTGTGCTCCATTTTGGTTGGTCTGAATTCATGCCTAGTTCTCGGTCTACTGCGACCAGTTGACGCCATTGGCGCTTTATGTTTTTTGGCACTATTTTCATTGATAATTTTTAAAATTCACATCTCCTGATCCCCGTATTGGATTTTTATTTTGGTGTCATTTTGATCATTAAATTATTCTCTATTTTTATAAATGGAGAGGTATTTTTATTGTGCTGTGTTTCGGTTTTTAACTGTTTTAGTACTTTTAAATGTTTGACATAGTTTGTTAAGTTAGGTTTGTCTGTTCTGTGCCACATCTACCAGGATGAACTCATTTAAATTACTGAATATTTTTCCTAGACGTAACTAGAAGTGTAACCTTATTTCTTATTCTAGACAACAATCCACCCCCAAATAGTAATCCACTTTTTCACAACAGGAAATTGAGATTCCTACAGACCCTTCTTATAAACGATTCTACTTCACAGAACAAAGTCAGTTAAGAACCATACAGGCATTCCAACTATTTGCAGGGAAATTGGTATTACACTCATACATCACAGTAGCAAATTAAGTGATTTTCCAAGTAGATACATTGTCATACTGGTATTTAAGCTAATCTAGAAGGAAAGACATTGCATTCAAATGTACTTACTCCCAGCATGTCACAACATTAGAAAAAATGTGGCAATAGCAGGCATTAGAAAGCATCAAAGGCAAAGCCACTAACATTCTAGATTTGACCCTAGCATAGTTTATAGAATATTGTCCTATTTTTGTGAGATTTTGGAAATGACCATAACCAGAAGATGTGGGATATGAAAGGGTGAATAATTGTGACAGGGAATGAAGGAGGTCCATTCTATAGTTGTTTCCTCCTTCCTGCTTTTGACTGTGTGTCATGCTAAATCGAATGCCTGGGGACGGGTATGCAAAATTCAAGAAAGTTCTGAAAATTCTGTGCACTTATGTAAAATGCAAAACCGTCCGTTTGGTGCAAAATTAATCTTTACATGAAGATGCATTTGGTGCTAAAAAATAGTACAACAAGCACAAGAGTGGGAAGCAGCATCAGCTTGCATGTTAGTTGTTCGCTTTCTTCCTGTGCGCACACACTATATGTTTGAGATGAGTGGTGCGTAATTGTGTAATTTGGCATATTAGCGTCATTTTCTCAATATTAAGTAACAAACCTAACATGAATTTACATGAAAATATGCCTGTATAACACACATTTTGCCCGGGGTCTACTCTTAGTCATTGAAACGAGCAGCTTTAACTGTCTAAATACCTCATGTCATATTTATTTGAAAAAAATAAAATAATGACCAGAGAGAATCTGCTTTTGGGTCAGCCTTGTTCAGCCATCATCTTTCATGTGTTCTCAGGTGCTAATTGGGTGGTCAATCAAGGCTATGCCATTTCATGGATGCTTACATGGTCCATTTATACTAGTTAGCTTTTGGCGATAGGGTGTCAAGTAGTCTTTTTGATATATAGCATGTAATTGAGCTAGTATGTTTTTATGTATTACCATTGCTTACACAACAACATTTTAATTGCTGATTTATGTCATTTCTGTTTAGGAGGAGCATGCTATTTGAAATGTGTAGCCTGACATAAAGATACAGTGATTTTGACTAATCACTCATGCTGTTGGATTTACAGCAAAGACGTGTGTGCAGTATGGCCTTTCCCTAGGGTGCTACAAAATACTCTCCCTGTGCAAGAAATAACTACAATGGATCATTTTTCTGTGTCTGCTTATAAGGTCACCACTTACAATAGAAATGTAATATTCTGACTCCTTTTCATAAACTCTTCCGTGAAGGTACATCATAAGTCTGCTAATGTAGTCTGTTCTGCCATGGGGTCCTATATCAAACTTCCATATTGTTCTAGCCAAAGATGTTGCATAATCATGCAATTTTAATTCCAGGGCAGCTCATGCAACTCAGCAGAAGTAGTGAATCTATTAGCAAACAATACCTCTGAAAAAAATCTAGATGTTCTTGCTTTGCCGTTGCTTGCTTATATCTGGCTAAAGACATCTTGTGCCTATACTGTTTAATAACATTTAGCCTTTGCTGCCAATGTACAGATAAATTGGTCAGCAACTAACCACTTTGTTGTTTACTACTCATGTCAAGGGTGCCCTAGTATGTCCAGGATATACTTCCACAGAGACAGGAATATTGCAGAATTTATGTGCACCTGTTTTATGCTAATACTTGGTACTCGCATTCACCATCTTCTTTTCAATCTTGTCTTTCCCCAAAATCCCTGATAAGATGTCAATCAAGTTACAAAATTGAAGCACATGCCCTCAAAAGGATTTAAAAACAAGCATCTCTAATGAGGGCAATCTTAATGTAATATTAATATTTTTACCTTCACTAAAGAAGATCGGAGATGAGCCATATGGGTGCACTGCGTGGCAAATTTCACTCACCCATCCATAAGAGGGATCTCTGTTGATCATTGTAGACATGAATTTTCAATTATCATCCTGGCACAGCTGAGAAGTACTGAGCATTTATGAAATATCCTGTGAAATGGTTGGCAAAGCGGCATAAAGAGCGATTCACTACTGCAAAGTACTGAAAAGGATCTCTCCAACAAGGTTTTGCATGAAGTATGGTACAAAGTTTTGACAAATGAATGTGAATGATCCCAAAATAAATTGGGATGAGAAAGAATTTAATTTGGGATTTAGTGGGATGAGCACAAGATTTGTAGACCAAAGCAACAATTAATTTCAGAATGATGTTCAGGGTGTAGAAAAAAGCCTCTTGTTGGCAAATATTTCAAGATTTCTACACAAAGAGTTGCACAAATCCAAGTGTTTTATGAAGCAGAAGGCTAAGAAAAACACCATGAAACTTCTCTCTTTTTGACAACAAAGATCTTAGTACGTTCTGGGTAAGTGGTATATAATTTTGTAAAATGAAGGCAAATGCCACTTAGAAGCTGAAGTACTAGGCCTATGCAGTATGCACAAGCATCTACGAGAGCTTCGGAATCTTTCTTTAATGTGCCAAGTGACACGTTAGAGACACACATCCCTTTTTCCGTTGCCTCAAAGGTGATAGGAATTTTTCAGACTGAATTATATCTATACAAGTTAGAATGCCCTTTCGGTAACCTCACTGGACATTTTTAATTTGTTTAACACCATGGGTGGACCCAAAGACAGAATTATAGTAATTTTAGCTTGTTGCCAATTTAACATTCCCTATAGTTAAATCAAACAATGAGAAATGGAAGTGAGACTGCCTGAGGGTCTGCTTTTATTGCACTTTTTGTGCAATGTACCCCTGGGATGGTGTTATAACTGTGCGAGGGTTGTTGATTGAGGGTTGCATGCGCATTTCTCAAGTAACAGCCACAATCCTTGTCAGGGAGAACCACAAAAAGTCACAAAATTAACCCGTGCTTAACCCTCGGGTAGCTTGGCACAAAAGCAGTCAGGCATAACCAAGAGGCAATTTTAAAGTACTTATGCAGCACTCAAACAGTAATAAAGTGCAAACACAACCGAAGAAAAATCTCACACCAATTCAGAAAAACAGAATAAAATGTAATAAACTATTTCACACCTTAATAACAAAAATACAATCACTAGATCCGGAGTTATGAATTTTTAAATATGTCATTGAACTCTAGCACCTAAAAGATCAGAGCTCCAACTGCAGCCATCTAGTTGCGCAAGACAGAGGCAAAGTCGAAAGTCATGGCCAACTGTGAAGGAGCACGATTCAGATACACGAGGAGGATTGGGCCCGGTTTCTGCTTACTGTTAGAACTGGCTTTTCCACTGGCTTTATCCCCAGACATTTTCTTTTTAGCCTTCTGTTTGTGACCCTGTTTTTGTTGGGTTTAAGACTCTGGGCACTTTACCACTGCAGATCAGTGCTAAAGTGCATAAGCTCTCTGTATAAATTGTTATTATAGATTGGTGTTTTCATGATTGGCTTCTTTGATTTACTACTAAGTCCCTAGTACAATGCACTGTGTGGGCCGAGGGCCTGTAAATCAAATGCTGCTAGTGGGCCTGCAGCTCTGATTGTGCCACCCACACAATCAGCCTTGCAAAATGTTCTCAGACTTGCCACTGCAGTGTTTGTGGGCAGTCTCTGCTGCCATATCGACCTGGCAAGTGCACCTACTTGCCAGGCCCCAGCACCTTACCTTTTATGACATATGAGTCACCCCTAAGGTAGACCTGTGGGCAGGGTGCAGTGTATGAGAAATGTAGGACATGTATTGATGTGTAGGACATGTCCTGGTAGTGAAATACAGTGTATTTTGTTTTTCACTATTGGAAGGCTATCTGTCCCATAGGATAGAATGGGAGTTTATTTATAACATCTTATAAGTATAACTTCCCATTGGGACAAGATAGAAAGTTGGAGTTTAGTATGCCTGAACTCAGAATTTCAAAATACACATTTTAGTAGAAACGATTTTCATATTGTGTGTTTGAAAATACCACTTTTAGAAAGTGGGTATTTTCTTGCTTAGCCATCCTGTGTGTCTCTGCTGATTTGACTGTCTGGCTTTGGAGTGACAGAGGCTGGGGATGTGCTTTCTCTCAGACAGCCACTGGGGAGGGGGGTTGATGTGTGTCCTGCCTTTCCTGAATGAGTCAGGGCTGGGCTGAATAGCCCTGGGCTGCATTTAGAGTAGGGGGAGGAGATTTCCTTTCGCCTAAATAGGCCTGGTCTGAATTACACAATGCTGTCTTCACCTTCTGTAGGGAAGCTGGACAAGAGAGGATGGAACTGGTTTTGACTAAGCACAGAGCCTCTATGCCACCAGAGAACATAGGAAAATGCTGTTTAAATATTGGGGCCCAGACTAGGCCTGGGCAAAAATTTCGTTCCGTTCGCGGAAATTGCGATAATTTGACATTTTTGCGTTCCGCGGAGAGCGCGAAAATGTCAAAAATTCCGGTTTCCGCAGCTTGGCGATAATTTGTTTCTTGCTCGCGCTGTAAAATAATACATTCTCGCGCGCGCGCGATCGCCTTACCTGAATCCCTGCGTTCGCCGACAAGTTTTCTTGATCCGGTCGCGTTCTCCATGAGATGTTGTATTGTTTTTAGCCATTTGCGCTGTCTCGCGACAGTTCGCGCCCGCAGTGACGTCATGCGTCGCGCGATCACGTCTTTCTTCTCGCGATCATGCACCGCGAGAACAACTCAAATCAAGATGGCCGCGCCCGCAAGCAACCACATGGGTAAGTTGGCGACCCGCAACCATGCAGAAAATCTCGCGAACATGCCGGAAAAAAACTTCCGCATCTTCGCGATATTTCTGCTTGTTTGCGATAATTTTAAACATTCTCGCGATAATTTGCGAAGGTTAATTCCGCAAATTCCGCCCACCCCTAGCCCAGACCCCAGAACTTTAGATCATTTCTGGAATTCATGAGGAAGCATTACCAAGGAGAAGTAGTGCCCCTTTGCTGTGTGCTATTTGGGGTTGCCTGCAGTGGCTGTTTCTGGTAAGGAAAGGGAATGGACTTTGCTGTGTTCTGTGTACTCTGCTTGAGGAAGGTCTCCAAGGACCTGAAGTAGTGCTTGCCTCCTGTTCTGAAGTATCTGGGACACAAAGACTTCACCCCCAGCTCTCCTGAACTTCCTTGCTGGGAGTTCTGACCTGCCAAGAGGTGCCTGTTGCTGTTCTGGGACTGTGGAGGTTGTTCCTGCTCTTGGGAGCTGGAAAAGAGCCGCAACTAAGAGAAGCACAACACATCTGCACCTGCCATGCGGAAAGAATTTCCACGCATCGTCATCGTGCCGCTGAAGGAAAGACGCATCGCCTGCCCGCAGCTGGAGAAATCGGAGCACACCCCATCGAGTGCACCGATCTATGAAGTCTGCGATCACTGCACCGATTCCAACGCTGTCCCTTCTGTGTGGCTCCAAGAACCAACGTCTTATGGGACCACGGCTGGAGAAATCAACACAGCTCCATTGCCGCATCAAGAACCGACGCATCCCCGATCCCCACACATTGCACCGGGGTACCAAGTCTACATGGACACCTGGGGCTGCAGTAAGAAACTGATGCAACAACTCTCCGCACAGTAAGAAACAGACAAATGACCTCCCCTTCAGTAAGGGACCGACACATCACCTCCCCTGTGTGGCAGTAAGGAACCGACGCATCACCTCCCATGGAGTAAGGAACCAACGCATCTACTTCCCTGCGGCTGTTTTTGTTTATGATTTTGATGCATCCAAGGTACTTTGTGTTAAAAGTGTTGCATCTATTGTTTGCTATGGGCAGAACTGTTTTTACCTTCTAAAAAGTATATTTTGATTAGTGTAGTGTGGATTTTTGTCATTTTCGTCTTGTTTGCTTTAGATAAACGTTACTGATTTTTTAAAACTGGTGTGGTGTCCATTTGTATTACTGTATGTTTGCACAAATGCTTTACACACTATCTCTGAGATAAACTTGTTTGCTCGTGCCAAGCTACCAAGGGGGTGAGCAGGAGTTATTTTAGAAGTGTATCTCCCTTACCCGGACTAGGAGGAAGGGTCCCTACCTGGACAATGGTGCAAACCACTGGCAACTAGAGACCCCTATTTCTAACACTCAGTGAGGCAAGGCAGAAAGCGGTGTCCAATGATGAGGTATCCTCACCAGGGAGCTGCAGCATAAAGTTGCGTTTAAGATTTCTTCATTTAAAAATAGTCTCTTTATTTGAAGTTGAAGATCTCAAGTGAGACAAAGCTGCAGGCTGTATCAAACGAGGGATGCAGGAGGCTGGATAATCTTCCAGAGATGAACTGCTGGACAAGATTTGAGGCTTCGGAGAAGAACATAGTGGGAGCTACTGCAAAGTCTGTCCGACCGTCGATGCAACCTGGGCAGATCAGCAAGCATGTAGGTCTTGGTCCCCTCTTGGTCTCAGAGCACTTTTTAGTAGAACATTTTCAAAGTCCAAAGTTTAGGATTTTGGCTGGTTCAGCACCTGTAGCACCACTTCCGAGAGGCCAGAAAAATGGGGGACACCATTAGGAGGGTCAGGACTCATTCCAGGCTTTTTCAAGGTACACTTTAAAAGTAATTGGAGCTGTTTGTGTCTTTTAGCTCTGAACGGGAGGCCAGAAATATAGCCCTTGCAGTTTCTATGGTGATCCTGGGATCAAGCAGAACAGCAGGTCTCAAGCACCACGCATTACTCTGGGGATGCAGGGCAGTACACTGGGGCACAGTTAAGGCTCCAGGCAGCAGGGCTTTCCTCTGAAGTACACAGAACACCATAGGCAGCAAAGCAGTCCTCTGAGAGTCCTCCTCAGGTCCAGAAGTGAGCTAAAGAGTGAGTGGGTCTGAGGGTCCTTTTATTATGCCAGGTGCCAACTTTGAAGTGGAAGAAACTTCTAAAGTTTGCCCCACAACAGATGCTTATGGAATTTCCTGCCTCCCTGCCAATGCTCTACTGGATCTGGGATCACAAAAGGCAACTGTAAAGTTCTTTGTGTGTGTGCTGATGCTGCTCCTTTGAAATGTAAATGGGGCTGTGCACAGTTCCATTCCTCCTATCACGCCAACAACTAGCCATCCTTTGTGTTACTGTATGGAAGGAATATTCAAAGCCAACAGCCAACCACATCTAGGCTTGTAACCCAAGAAACAGTCTTCAGGCACCAAATGGTTTGGACAAGAAAATGCCAACTTTAAAAAAGTGGCATTTTCAGAACTGTGATTTATAATCCAACCTTTCCATTAAATAGTGTTTTAAATTACAATTCAAACATGATGTTTCTACCTAGTCCCCAACAAATGTTATCACTCATGAACAGTTATAAGGTAGCCCACTGTATGAGAGGTAGTGTTTCACATCCAGGACATGTACATACATAAAAGTATGTGCCCAGCCTTTTAATTGCAATTTATCCCGCCTTAAAGGCTGTTTAGGGACTACCCTGGGGTGAATTATCCGTATTAAAAAGGGAGTTTTTTTTAGCATTGCAAGTGGTATATTTTGCCAGGTTGAATGGCAGTTTAAAAATGAACACATAGGCTACAATGGCGGGCCTGAAACTTGTTTTACGGAGCTCCTTAAGTCAGTGGAACAATAAGTGCTCCAGGCCCACTAGTAGCATTTAATTTGCTGGCTCTGGGTATATGGTATACCACATTACGAGGGACTGATAAGTCCATTAAATATGCAAATTTGGTGTAAGTCAACCTTAGCATGTTTTGGAAGAGAGCCAAGCACTTAAGCACCGGTTAGCAGCGAAACATTTCACACAGTCCTAAGGCCAACAATTTGTTTTAGGCTAAACAGGAGAAGAAAAGGCGAAATGTTTGGGGAAAGACCACCCTATAGATGGCAGGTCCAATAAAAATCCCATCCCAAGGTCCATGCATGGAGAAACCATGTGTTTTCCTGCCTACCAAGCTACAAAACAGAGAATCAGGTCCTGTTTCAATGAGCAATTTTGTATGTGCAGGATATATTTTGACTTAACATGAAATTACTGGTCCACTACAATCTGAAATTGCATACCAAACATGGTTGCACTTGATTTCAGATTCCTTGTGCGTATAGAAATTAGACTGCTTTTCATACAGTAAGGATAAACATTTTGTCAATGTTAAATAAGGATGTTTGCAACTCATGATTTTCACATGGAAATGATAAAGCAAAAAACTTTGCAGCTTTTGTGAATGTTTCCATATGCCTTCACAAACTTTGTTAAAAAAAACTTTTCAACTTTGTTCTTCCCTAGAATGAGCAGGATATATTTACAAGGGGATAGCGCCACCAAAACGTAATTTTAAGCAATGTTCTGGGGGTGCTATGCCCTTCTCCATGTTTACAAAGCAGCGTTAAGATACTTTTTGTGGCTTAACGCTACTGTATAAATACTGCCCCTTTACACGCATCACTTAGCATGAAAAGGGCATGCAATGGGTGTTTCTGTGGGCGTTCCACCGCAGCACCCATTACTTTATGACTCTGTCCCAGATTTACAAGGGTATGTCAAAGACTAATGCCATGCAAGAGCAGGCAATAAAATGGCAAAACTAGGATAAATACTTTTATTTTTCCTCGTTTTTGCTTTTTCTATGTGTGAATCACTTTTTTTGATGCTCCGGTGGCGCAGAGCCATTTTCCATATTTACACTTTGCATGGCTTAATGCCATCTTGTAAATATATCCCTTTTTGCCGCCTTTCTGTTGCAGTCCTCTGCGGCAAAGGGGCGTGCAATGGATGTTGCATGAAATACAAGGAGTTAGAATGGCGCAACGAGAAGAAATTATTAATTTCTACCCGTTTTTTTCTCTATCCATGTGTGCTGCATTCTGCAGCACTCATAGAAGGTGCAAATCACCATTATTAAATGTTTATGTGCAGGAAGGTGTCCATTCCTGTTAATAAATTATCGTCTCTGCAGCACAAGCACTCTGGCAACATTGCGGCAGGGTACCTGCTCTGGTGCTAGGCAGCTTTTCTTGCACCAGCGCTAGGAGAAACACAGGGGTGTGTTGGATTCATGCCCATCTACCTTTTCCCTAAGATCAGCGAGACCCTGCCCCAACTCATCAACCTTCATCATCGCTTCCATCAGTTTCTCCATATGAGAACGCTGATCACCCAGCTTTGCATTACCGGCCATTATCCTTATACAAACTGCAGTAGTTACTGGTAATGTGCTGGCAATTACCCAAAGTACGTACAATGCCCTCCTACACAAAGAAAAGGCAATTGTGTAATAGCCTACTTTAAACACAACCCCACACCTCAATGGCCTGGCACACTGTCCAAGCCCTTACCTTACAACGCTGGAGGTACACAACCGGCCGTAAGCACCCACGCAACCAGAGCCACGCCACACCAGCTAATCCAGTGGGTCCGGTGAGTATCTCAAACCCGCGTGGCTCCAGGAAGTGCTGGAGTGCAGGCCCGTCCCTGTCCCCTTGAAACTGCTGGACCCAATCCAAGAAAAGTCCTCGTTGGCCTCTCTGCGATCGCACAATGTTGAAAACCTGTTGCTTGAATCCTGAAACACAGCAAGAGAAAGATCAAGTGAAGCCTCTAATGAGGCTGAGGAGCTCCTTGTCGAGCAAGGCGGCGTAACTCCCAAATTCGAAAAAAGGTCTGCGCAACACAGTCGGTGGTATCACACCACCACTGGCACCAGTTTGCTTCAAATGCAGCAGCTTTTTAAAAGGGAAATAAGCCGCCCACACTCGCGCTGCCCCCACTGTGCAAACAATGCCTCTTAAAGAAACAGATAAATTGAAACACCAGAAACTGAACACTTAACCGTGAGAGTAAAAGTCTAATCTCCTCATTTAGCTTTGCCCCTCACAAGCACGCTACTCGCGCTCCCAAAATCCGGCGTCAAAACAAACGCGGGAGAAAACGGCTGATCCCCCACCCTCCGGTTACCGTAGTACCTTATTGTGTAATCCCACAAGAAACGAGCGCGCCGGTCGTGCTTTAAAACCCGGGGACAAACCGCTGATCACACGCGGTGAGCGCTCCTTAATTGATGTGCTCCGCACACTCACTCGATACCTCGCAGAAGCGCCGGGGAGAAAACAGGTGATTCTCTTCCCACGTTGCCACAATCGGTACCTCCCAAAAGGGCCGTTCGCGTTTCCGGAAAACACGCGGTCTCGGGGCCCGGTGAGCAGTCCCTGATTACCGCGTCTTCGACAAACCGCAACGACGGTCAGCTGCCTGTCCCTCTCGCTTCGCCAGCCCGCTTCCCGGCCTGCAACAAAAAGGAAAAAAGTGATGAAAAAGCCTCGCCACGAGGCCCCACGAAATTCCAGGACCTCAAGTTCTCGATCTGCGTCCTGGAGACCTGTAATACAAAACAAAAGAAATCAGTTACAGCCTCCTAGCGAGGCTGGTGCAGCGAGCTGGGTGAGCAAAGAGGTAAACTCATCCGCTTCCCAGCCTTTTAAACCCTGTTCCTTGCCAGGCCAGCTCTAACCGGCCTGGCGTTAGCCCAACGCGTGAACCGGAAGTGATTACGATCACTTCCGGGTCCCGCCCAGGACACGACCAATGACTGACGAGGCCCGCCTGTCGCGTCACTGTTGCACGCGACAGGCCCGCCGCTAGGTGATCGCCAGGGGCCGGCACGAACGCCATACTTTTGGCATTCCCCGCCTTTCTCTTCATGTGAATACGGCACATTCCTGCATTTTGAAAATGCGACAGTGTGGTGGTGGCAAATTTGGCGCAGCTCAGCGCTCTGTCATTTCCTTGTAAATATGACCCTGCATTTTGTACTTTACTTCTTTTGTGAATGACAGGATCACAAAAAGGAAATAAACCTGCATATTACCACATTCCTGTCACACTGATTGATGAGCTCATTCGGAATGATGCATTGATGTGCTATTAAGCACCCTATATTTTTGTCCTTTCAGTGCACTGAGAATAAGGTAGTAACATTGCCAGAATAATACATAACAGTTCGGTAATTAAACAAATGACTTCCTTCACAAGACAATACCGGAGACCAATCACAAAAAAAGTGAACTAACAGAGTTAGACTGTTACTGCAAGTTAGCTCCCATTTACTTTCACTGAGTGCACAATCGGGAAGCATTTTGAGCAGTAGTGTTACAACAGCTCTTAGCTATTTATTCTAGATTTTCCACCTACTCTAAAATAAGCCTATGAGGCCACAGGGCTAAGCAGGAAAGAATCAAGTAGTAAATATAATCATTGAATGGTCACTGCTCGCCACAGTTGAGGAGCTCATTAAAAAAGCCTCCAAAGCCATTATTTTTCTTTGTAATACAACAATTATTTTGACTGAAAAATCTATGCTGTTATAGCTTTTACCTAATGTTAGACATCTAATTAATTGAACACACACAGGATTTCATTTAAGCAAGGCGCTTTAGAAGAAATCAATCTCACCATGCTTAAAAATCATTAGTCTCTTACCACCACATAGAAAGGGAGGACACAGCCTTGAAAATCCATCTTTAAATGGTGTTGTTTATTATTATCTTGCCTGATTGTTTTCTTTCACATTTCATAATGAGGAATGTTCCCCGGAGGCTTTGGTGGCAGCACGTTGTCCCTCCGATTGCACCTAATACTAGGATAATGGTCAAGCTAAAAATAGCTGAAATGACTGTGGATGTCTGCAGTGGGAGATAATGGACTAGGGTTGCAGCACTAGATTTTTCCTTTTATAAATTGCCATCAGCGGAATAATTTCTTCTCGAATGACACTTGGATTAATGTTAAAAACAAAAGATTAGCATTTAAAGATGGTTTCCTGGCATAAAACGTGATTGTCAGTATGAGAAACACAATCAGAAATATCTCATCGTGAGTTATTTGGACCCACTGTTATAATTAACATGCATTTATAGCAATGAATACGTTAAATAGATATCCACTATTAAAAAAAGGTTAAAAACATTTTTTCAGGCACTATTCTGTTACACGAATTGGAACAAGAAAGTGATACTGTATAGTAATCTAATTCTAAAACCTGCAAGTACTTTTGCAATTTCCTCTGTAACAAAGAGATACATTCAGAGCGAAGGTTTAACACATAACATTATTGCACAAGGCATTGCCCAAATCTCTTCCCTCTATGACTCTTTTTATGCAGCATCTAAAATTGATACCACTTTTCAACATTGTTATGGCTTCCACACCTTCGATTGGAAATATCATGGCCACTTTATATGTTCTGATATCAGATGCCCTTAGTGTTAGTTCCAACCATTACACGCTCTCTCTATCTCTCTCTATCTCTCTCTCGCTCCTAAAAAGAACAGAAAGATGCTGAAGAGATGATCTAAGGATTCTTTCTTACACTCACACAGTCTACAGGTTTCTAAGAGAAGAAACACAGTTCAGCCAGCTGAACCTGGATTCAGCCAATGGAAATTGCAAGAATCTAAAGGGAATACATTAATGACTGATGTTCTTGGCCAAAGTTCAGGTGAATGTAATGGAAGGTGACCTTGTAAGTACCAGTTAATAGCATAACTGCAGTGCTTCCTAACAGAGACATCCATTACCGCCATCACATATGATTTCAATCTCACTGCTGCTTTAAGATAAGACTTGAAGATGGAATGAGAAGCTAGACACAATAGGATACTTTTACACTATATCATAATATAATTAATTGTACTAAAGCAAACAATTTCATCATGATTACAGTATCCATTGCAACAATAAGGTACATAGAGTCTGTAAAATGATCAGCATGAACCAAAATATGTCTGACTCTGCCACTGAAGTCTTTAATGACACCTTCACCTCTGGCAATACCCATCACTGATGCAATTCAGGAATTACCTCAAGACCTAGCGCTTCAACTGAACCGCAGATCCACCCCCGCCCCATTCAGTGCTTTGAGACCCTCACAGGCGAGTAGTGGTGCTTTTTAAAAATCCTGATTGATTGATATTTTAGGTAACTCTTTGTAACACTAACATTTAGACCCTTATTCCAAGTAGTGCTATAGTAGTGTAACAGCGCATATTGGTAAAGAACCCACATGGAACTCTTCCACGGTATAAACACCAGAAGCGATATTAATCACCTGCTTAAAAGATCAGCATTGCTATTTATCACATGTGGTAATAGATATCTGTTACAAACACTGATATCAATATATACCATAGGGGATTATTTATTTCTTGCATAACTACTGTCAGAACCCAGTTCAGTGGATTTCAGGGCAAGCTGGAGCTACTGGGCCCAAATGTAATGGTTGAGGCCTTGTACTCCTGATGTCTTGAGGTCTGACCTACTATGAATCCTGAGCAATTGAGCAGGTACCAGTTCAGCACTTTTCTCTAAGTGTTAGCGCAGGTCGAGCAGTCCAAGGCTTCTTGGGAGGTATGTAAACACAGGCGAGGGAACACAGACTCACAACTCAAAATACGATCAAAAGTGACAATAAATGATTGTTCAGTCAAATACTTGGTTTTATAAGAAAGGGAGTACTTATATACCAAAATAATGTAAAATATGGCATTCATAAACAATACACACAGTCACCTCAGGTCAGGCTGCAGAATTTAAATAGGCGGTTCCTGAGTGCCACTCCCCTTTTGCTAGTGGTAGTGGTTCTTACACATTCACTGTAGTTGATATTCAGATGAAGCCCCACTAGTAGTACGAGTCTCAGGAGTCCCATTCTGACTCCAAATAGAGTGAAAAGTGTTCCAGCGCTGAAGCACTATATGGCAGGCAAGTTATCATAGGGCCTTCTGATCTCGTGATCAGTCCTACCTGCACCAGCTGGACCTGCACTACTGAAGTCTCTGGACACACCCCTCTTGTAGTTGCTGAAGCTGCGGCAGCTGTCTCCTGTGAGTACCGCACATGGGGTCCTGCAGTGGAATCAGTTGGTTGTGCGTGAGTTCATGCGTGGGCAGTGGCGTGGTATCCTTGATGCTCCTCTAATGCTGGTAAGTTTCCTTGTATTCTCCCTACAAGCGGTGGAGGTGGGGATTCAATGCTTCTGGTGCAGAGACTAAGTTGAGGCTTGGGCTTTCTCTGGCCACCATGGTGGCCTCTTCTTCTCAACAATGGGCTCGACCCTATCACACTCCTTGCCATTTTCCTAGGAGCCCTATCTAGAAATGGGGTCACCATCTTCACTCCGCACACAGCTAAGGACCAATCGGCGCAGAAGCAATCTTCAAGTTAGTCTCACCTGGAATACAGGGTTGCCGACTTCACTCCCCACACAGGCTACAGCGCATTCAGCACAGCAGTAATCTGCAGAGCAGCCCCCCCTGGCACACAGACATGGGATATGGCCTGTGTGTCAGGTTACACCTGGCATACTGGATCACCTACTTCACGCCACACATGGACAAATGACCCGATTGGCACAGAAGTCATCTTAACACCAGCTTCATTCCACACACAGGCTATGTCTTGATTGGCACAGCAGTACGCCGACCCCACCTGGCATACGGGGTCACTGACTTTCCTCTGCACACGAGCTATGAGCCGATCAGTGCAAAAGGCATTTCTTCATACCTCGCTTCAGAGATCAAATTGCCAGTATTGCCCACTTGACCTTGCTCCCAGCACTCTCATCCTCCACACAGGACGCACTAATATTGGCATGCAAGCAGGCACTGGTGCTCCAGGCACCGGGGACAGATGATCTTGGATTCCCTGGGTGATGTCCCCTCACCCAGCTGGGAGACTTGTAGGCCTTAGCCTCTAGTCCTGGTCATAGGCAGAAGTCTTGAAGTGCTTCTCCACCTCACTAAATGGCTGCATGATAGTTGACAATTTTGGGGGTCTCAAGTTCCCCTTCTCATAGTCCATTTCCAGACACCAAATGTGATTTAGGGTCTTAGTCTTTCAAGTTTCTGTTGAGGGTCTGCTTCCTTTTGAAGTGCCCTCTCCTCTGAGCTGTCCTTTATCCAGAAAGCAGTGTGTCACAGCAGGAGTGATTCCAAATTTTTAAGTCCCATGATATAGGCCATGGGAGTGACTAGATGTTCACACTTGGATGTCAACCACAATAGCACATGTATCAAAAGGTTACCCCAGACCCCTAGCCCTACTGTCTTATGATTTCATCAGGCCCATTCTCTTCCTGAGATGTACCCAGGACCTTTTCTAGTAACCTCTCTCTTAATCAAAGAGCATTCTTTGAAGTATATTGAAGAGTCTGCCTCTCCCTTCCTCAACAGTGTCCCACACAGCTTACAGGAATGCGCAAATCCACACATCTGTCTGGGAAGTCCTCTACCTCCTCATGCTCCACCCGTTAGCCCTGGGCCTTCCACAATGAAACCCAGAATGTTCGATGTATTCTACCAATCACAGGCACACATACACCCAGCAAATGCATATAACCTACATTCATTGCACAGCACTACATCTTCCATGTATTGTGCCATTCACAGGCACACATTCACCCAGTACATGCATATAACACACATGCACTGCACAGCACTACATACCAATCCAATTCAAGCCAAGAATGAGATAAGCCTGCAGCAGACACATTTTAAATGAGTGAGCCTATAGATCTCACTCTAGTAACACATAAAAACAGGGCCTGCTCACTTCCACTGATCACTACACAGTATGCTGCCACCACTGCTCTTGTGCTGTTTAACTCCTAGCAAAACCTTTCTCCACTATGAGGGTGAAGTTTTTACTGCCCCTCCAGGTCAAAACAGACAGCAATCTGTAAGACAGTATTTTGTCATGGCACACATGCATGATCCGGGTTCGCTAATGACAATAATAATCAACCTCAGGGAACCAGACATCATTGAAGTTGGGGGCACCCAAGGCAGGGGTACCCATACATCACCATGCAAAGGACTTTTCTGTCCCAACAGATACCAATACAGATATTTACCATACATGATTCATACTGCTAGCAAAAATTGAAAGGTTATTACATACCTGATTTCCATTTGAAAATCAGTGTAAAAAAGCCCTGAAATTTAACATTTGCATATACTAATGAATGAATGTGTACATTAATACACAAATTACAAAAGACGTATTAGAATTCAACATGACAATACAAATGGCTTTAAAATGACCAAACAAGGAACTTTATCACGAAAATAAAACAGTGGATACACTACTGATCGAACATTTTATGAGACAGCTACCCATATTGTAGATGCACCCAGACAACAGTGCTCATAGAGGAATTGAGATTAAAAGGAGCTTGGCTAAATCCACTAAATATGACACAAGCTGAGAAAGTACCTAAAAGGCTTTACATGGACACCATATGTATGACACCTTGGGTCTCTCACTTTGAGATGTGCTTGAGTCCAAAATTAGCATACATACTGTTTATTTCTAAACAAGCTGGGCAAAGCACATTGTCTCACCGGTGCAGGGGATGTCAAAGTTCACCCTCTCAAAAATATTAAAGATACACGATGACATCATTGCTCATCATTAAGGTACAGCACTTTGTGTTTCACCTTGTATCACATACAGCTAGTGCCATCAAATCCAAGCTTCATGATATATCTGGATTTATTAATGTGTGGGGTGCCGTTGACTGTACACATAGTGCACTGGTTACCCCACATAGACATGAAAAGGTGTACTGCAATCGGAAAATGCATCACAGAATCAACACACAGATGGTTGCCTCACACACTGCTGAGTCAGGTACCCTGGCTCAACTCGTGATACCATGATCCTTCATACACCCATCACATGCTGCTTGGCTGCTTAGTAAGTGTAATAATGCAGATGCCAGCAAGTGATTGCGAGTAGAAGACACCTGTTATCATTTATTGACTAAAGGAAACACAGAAAAGCCTTGCTTCAAACACACTTACCAATTAGACTCATCATGGTAACTGCAGTCTTGTATTAGCCTCATTCCATAAATATGGAGAATTGCACAAGCACATCAGTGTCCAGCTCTGTTGAAGGACACGTAGGAAGGTTCTACCTTTCCATCCTCCACAACGTGTGTGCTTGATGAATGGTGAACAGAAACAGCCTGACTATACCTGTAATCATTGCATTAGATACTCAGGCTTAGGCCTCGAATGGCCGTTGTGTGTAACTAGTCGTTGCAAGGCAACACAAGTCCTTAAATGAGATTTACAGTGCCAAGCAAGGGGCTATTTGCGCTGTCTTGTGTGAATTTGCTGCATTGTGTTACATTTCATTGTGGTTGGTGTTGGACCTGGCCCTTATATGTAGGGTCTCTCTTAGAATGTTGCCTTCTTTTGATGAGTCTGTTTTAGTTGACATTAGGACTCCGTGCACTGTACTACCGATAACCAGTGCCAAAGGGCTTGTGCTCTCTCCTGAAAGCATGTTAACATTGACATACACCTGATTGGCACATTTAATTTATTTATGAGTCCCTATTATATGCTACTACATGTACCCAGGGTCTGTGAATTAAATGCTACCTGTGGGCCTGCAGCACGTATTGTGCCACCCATGAAAAAATTAATTGAAAACATGTCCAAGGCTTGCCACTGCAGCTTGTACTGCAGTTTTAAACTGCTATTTCAGCCTGACAAAATAATTATTTTGCAAGGCCTAGATCCTCCTTTTCAATACACATATGTCATCCCTAGGGTAGGCCCTAAAGCCTAGTAGGACAGTTTGAAGTGTATTTGTAAAAATATGACATGCGTTTTCAAGCAGGGAAAATACTCCTAAAATCGTTTTTCATCATTCTAAATCTATCTCTCCGATTTACTAACAATTGGTTAATATATCATAAGTGCTAAGTTTGGATTGGGAGCATATAGAGATTGTTGTTTGGAGCATATAGAGATTGTTGTTTGGACTCAAATTAATTTTGAATTTAAAATCCTCTTTAATGGTAAAGTTGGAAATTAAGTCACAATTCTGAACATGGAATAATTTGAAGCATTTTGAACTGCTCAAGACCTTATCTTGTTCCTGAGCATTGCTCCAATCTAGTCTCATAGGGGTCCTTCTTCTTCATAATAAAGAAAAAGCCCTGAAGATAGTCTCATTGATCTTTGACAACCAAGATTAAAACATCAGCGCAGTTTTACAACTGAGACTGAAGCGTCGTCTGATAATCCCAATTTTCCATTGAAATTAATGTTAAAACTGATTGTGAGCCTTGTACCTTTGTGAGAGACAGTCTCATGTTAGATATTCGAAAGTGGGTTGTTCATACATCAATATTTGTTGGAGAAGATTTTACTTGTATTAGAACTACACAATGGCAATGTATGATTAGATTTTCATTGTGAACCCTTGTAGTTTTGTGAACAATATTGTTTCCTTTTGAAATGTAAGTTTGTTAATACATACACTTGCATTGTCATTTGTGCTCCTTTCTAGTGTGTCCAATAACTATTAAATTCATTTTTGATGGCAAATAAGGACAGGTAGAATTTTCAACAAATTGACTTAATATGTTTGCATTGAAATAAATCCTTGTTGGCACTTTCACTTTTTTCACGTTTGCTACCCAAGCATACAATGGTATTTTGGGTGGTCCTTTTGTATACATACTTTTACAAAGTTGATATTTTCTTGTTCTATCCATTTGTGCTTTCTGTCAAAATCCTGGTTCATATCACTGTGAATAGCTCTACCATTGGGTGGTTGTTTATTCCTTCCAAGACAGTGATACAAAAGGGAATAAGTGTGGGCATAATGGGCCAGCCTGACAGGATGGTTGGGGGCTGAGCTGTGCCCACCTCCACTTATATTTCAACAGACTGGCATCCAGCGCACATACAGGAACCTCACACTATTCTTTTGTCACTCCAAACTTCTTGGAGCCTTGAAAGAGGAAGGGAAGAATTTTCCTGAACCAGAGGTGGGGGTAGTATAGAGAATCCGCCACTTCAACGGCTAGCACCAGGTATAAATGTGGGACCTTCAGAGTCACTCTTCAGTACACTCCTTGACCAGTGTACATTACAGAAGAAGGGCTGCCTTGTCTCCAGAGGACTGTTCTGCTGCTTGAGGCTTGCCTTGTACCATTTGGGAGTACAGTGCTGCTACCAAAGAACTGCTCTGCTGCTTGAGGACGTCCATGACCCACAGAGGTTGCCCTGTTGCCCGTGGACTGTCATATGCCCTGAGCAGGAATAGTGGACCTGCTCCCTTCATCCCAGGCTACCTGAGTGACTCCAAGAGTCAGTTGGATGACCTCCTGTCTGAGCTAGAGGGGCATAACAAGTTCCACAGGCCTCGCTGCTACTGCACAGCTGACCTGCTACAAATTGACTTTCCTGAGTCATACTGGCCTCTGCTGGAGTGGGTTCCGGATGCCCAAGAGGTGCCTTACCAGGTCTTGGAACTTTAGTTGGCATCAGTAGAGCTCCTTCTGTGAAAGAAAGTGAAATCCTGAAGTTTTGAGCTCTTCGCGTCTGCTAATAGGCCCTTTCACACTGAGATTCTGCCACCTGCGATGAACACCAGGGCAAAGCTCCGGTGAAGCCAACTCTTCTTGCAACAGCGACTGCCAGAGATAACCAGACAAATGAGGTCTGCACTTTGTGCTACAGGCACAACAGACCGGTGTGACTGCCAATGCAAAGCTCCAGCAATGGCCTTCCTCAATGCCCAACTAGAATTTCATGCAATAGCAATGACCGCCCGGTAAGCCAGACCTGCTCTTTCAGTGACGAACATCTGCAACACTTTCCTCGCTCCTCAATGCCTTCTCCACTGTGACCAGAACTTTTCACGCCAGATTTTATGAAGGTAATTTTTCAGCAGGACCAACCTGATCACTGTATGCAGTCCATGCTCCATTGTGTTGAGCCTGAATTTGTGACTTTACCCAGTCTAGCACGACCTGATGATCATAAATAGCCTAGTGCTTTTAGGAGCTATATCAAGCTTAGTTTTATTGATTAAAATCTACTCTATTTAATTGATTTTGGATTTTTTTTGTACTGTATTTTCACATTAAAACTGTTTGTGTGCTGCTTAATTACTTTACATTCTCCCTCTAAGTTAAGCCTTACTGCTTTGTGCCAAGCTACCAGATGGTTAAGCATGGGTTAATTCAATGACTTTTGTGGTTCACCCTGACAAGGATTGTTGTTGTTGTGTTGGGCTTCCACCCTCCTCAACTAATAACACTATTTCTTACAGTAGGCATCCATTGGTGGGGTATGGGCGTTCCCCTACATCCACACATGGAGTTTGATGCAATCCCAGATTCACTAAAATTAGCAAACTGGGACTGTTTCAAAATGATCCACCTACCACAGAGAAGAGCAGCAAGGAGAAATGAACATATTTCTCCTCGTTACTACCACTTCTATGCATGACGGATTCTGCATCAACCATATAAAGAGGAAATTTCTTTATGAGAGTCACTTTGTACAGGAAAGTGCCTAAGAAAAATCCTGCATGTAAAGCAGTCACATTTGCATCATGGTGCAAGCGTGCCTGAATCGGCGCAAGGCAGCCACATGTGCGCCAGTGCAGTTAGAAATCTGAAAAGCACCCTATCTTGGTCGATAGGGTGCTGTTTAGCTCTCTTTCATTCACACAATGCAGTGCAGCATCTTTACTTGCTGCCCTGCATTGTGTGAACGTTTAGTTAACATGCCTCCCAGTGTTCTGTGTGCAATGATTTTACAAATTGTGCTACACTGAAAGATGCGTTTGCTTTTGACTGTGGTGGGGGAGAAGATGAGCAGTGCAACACTTAGGGGCCGATTCCGATAGCTGGTCGGACAGCTGTCCGTAGCCTTACAGTGCGACCGACACGTACCCGGAGTCAGTCCGTCCTGTAGAGTAAGTACGATGCGCATAACTGCCAAAAACACGACCGGCACATAGGCTGTGAATCAAGCTCCATTCTCCGTCTGAGCCGTAACTCCTAACGATGAACCGAGTCGCCCGGAAGCAGTATCCATAGCAGTTTCCGGACTGACAAGTACGATGCGTACTTCCTATGCGCCGGACGGGTCGTCACGTACGGCACGTCACAGCATCCGGAAAACAAGCATATCAGCTATGATTCGGGCCAAAAATCAATACATGGCTGCGAGACGGGCAGCTTGCAGCGGGTACGAGACGGAGCAACAAGCAGCGTGTACGACGCGAACACATCATGAATCCCATTGCGCAGGTCATACCAGTACTCTATATCTATGACCAGATCAGGAACCGACGATGACGGCGCAGGCGGTACGTCAGACACCTACCACATAAACAAACGACACATCCCAACAAAATGGCACACACACACAGGGGATCCACATCCTGGCCACTAACAACAGCCCACCATAGGGGTTGCATGGCCAGCCCCACTAACACCCCCACCCATAGGGCTCATGTTGCCCATCACTACTGCCACCCCCACTCACAGGGGACCTGTTGCCCATCACCCCTGCCACCCCCACCCATATGGCTGATGTTGCCCATCACCCCTGCCACCCCCACTCACAGGGGAACTGTTGACCATCACCTCTGCCACCCCCACCCATAGGGCTGATGTTGTCCATCACCCCTGCCACCCCCACATATAGGGCTGATCTTGCCCATCACCCCTGCCACCCCACACATAGGGCTGATGTTGCCCATCACTCCTGACACCCCCACCCATAGGGCTGATGTTGCCCATCACCCCTGCCACCCCCACACATAGGGCTGATGTTGCCCATCACTCCTGACACCCCCACCCATAGGGACTATGTTGCCCATCACCCAGTCCACCCCCACTCATAGGGAACCTGTTGCCCAGCACTCCTGCCACCCCCACCCATAGGGGACCTGTTGCCCATCACTACTGCCACCCCCACTCATAGGGCTTATGTTGCCTATCACCCCTGCCACCCCCACTCACAGGGGACCTGTTGCCCATCACCCCTGCCACCCCCACCCGTATGGCTGATGTTGCCCATCACCCCTGCCACCCCCACCCATATGGCTGATGTTGACCATCACCCCTGCCACCTCCACACATAGGGCTGATGTTGCCCATCACCCCTGCCACCCCCACCCATAGGACTGATGTTGCCCATCACTCCTGACACCCCCACCCATAGGGACTATGTTGCCCATCACCCCTGCCACCCCCACTCATAGGGGACCTGTTGCCCAGCACTCCTGCCACCCCCACCCATAGGGGACCTGCTGTCCATCACTACTGCCACCCCCACTCATAGGGCTTATGTTACGCATCACCCCTGCTAACCCCACTCACACGAGACCTGTTGCCCATCACCCCTGCCTCCCCCACCCATATGGCTGATGTTGCCCATCACCCCTGCCACCCCCACCCATAGGGCTGATGTTGCCCATCACCCCTGCCACCCCCACACATAGGGCTGATGTTGCCCATCACGCCTGACATCCCCACCCATAGGGCTGATGTTGCCCTTCACCCGTGCCACCCCCACACATAGGGCTGATGTTGCCCATCACTCCTGACACCCCCACCCATAGGGACTATGTTGCCCATCACCCCTGCCGCCCCCACCCATAGGGCTTATGTTGCCCATCACTACCGCCACCCCCAGCAATAGGGCTTATGTTGCCCATCATTACAGCCACCCCCACCCATATGGCTGATGTTGCCCATCACCCCGTCACCTCCACTCACAGGGGACCTGTTGCCCATCACCCCTACCACCCCCACCCAAGGGCTTATGTTGCCCATTACTACTGCCACCCCCACCCATAGGGCTGATGTTGCCCATCACCCCTGCCACCCCCACCCATATGCTGATGTTGCCTATCACCCCTGCCACCCCCACCCATAGGGCTGATGTTGCCCATCACCCCTGCCACCCCCACCCATAGGGCTGATGTTGTCCATCACCCCTGACACCCCCACACATAGGGCTGATGTTGCCCATCACCCCTGCCACCCCCACACATAGGGCTGATGTTGCCCAACACTCCTGACACCCCCACCCATAGGGCTGATGTTGCCCATCACCCCTGCCACCCCCACCCATAGGGCTGATGTTGCCCATCACTCCTGAAACCCCCACCCATAGGGACTATGTTGCCCATCACTCCTGACACCCCCACCCATAGGGACTATGTTGCCCATCACCCCTGCCACCCCCACTCATAGGGGACCTGTTGCCCAGCACTCCTGCCACCCCCACCCATAGGGGACCTGCTGTCCATCACTACTGCCACCCCCACTCATAGGGCTTATGTTACGCATCACCCCTGCCAACCCCACTCACACGGGACCTGTTGCCCATCACCCCTGCCTCCCCCACCCATATGGCTGATGTTGCCCATCACCCCTGCCACCCCCACCCATAGGGCTGATGTTGCCCATCACTCCTGACACCCCCACCCAAAGGGCTGATGTTGCCCATCACCCCTGCCACCCCCACACATAGGGCTGATGTTGCCCATCACTCCTGACACCCCCACCCATAGGGACTATGTTGCCCATCACCCAGTCCACCCCCACTCATAGGGAACCTGTTGCCCAGCACTCCTGCCACCCCCACCCATAGGGGACCTGTTGCCCATCACTACTGCCACCCCCACTCATAGGGCTTATGTTGCCTATCACCCCTGCCACCCCCACTCACAGGGGACCTGTTGCCCATCACCCCTGCCACCCCCACCCGTATGGCTGATGTTGCCCATCACCCCTGCCACCCCCACCCATATGGCTGATGTTGACCATCACCCCTGCCACCTCCACACATAGGGCTGATGTTGCCCATCACCCCTGCCACCCCCACCCATAGGACTGATGTTGCCCATCACTCCTGACACCCCCACCGATAGGGACTATGTTGCCCATCACCCCTGCCACCCCCACTCATAGGGGACCTGTTGCCCAGCACTCCTGCCACCCCCACCCATAGGGGACCTGCTGTCCATCACTACTGCCACCTCCACTCATAGGGCGTATGTTACGCATCACCCCTGCCAACCCCACTCACACGGGACCTGTTGCCCATCACCCCTGCCTCCCCCACCCATATGGCTGATGTTGCCCATCACCCCTGCCACCCCCACCCATAGGGCTGATGTTGCCCATCACCCCTGCCAACCCCCACACATAGGGCTGATGTTGCCCATCACGCCTGACATCCCCACCCATAGGGCTGATGTTGCCCTTCACCCGTGCCACCCCCACACATAGGGCTGATGTTGCCCATCACTCCTGACACCCCCACCCATAGGGACTATGTTGCCCATCACCCCTGCCGCCCCCACCCATAGGGCTTATGTTGCCCATCACTACCGCCACCCCCAGCCATAGGGCTTATGTTGCCCATCATTACAGCCACCCCCACCCATATGGCTGATGTTGCCCATCACCCCGTCACCTCCACTCACAGGGGACCTGTTGCCCATCACCCCTACCACCCCCACCCAAGGGCTTATGTTGCCCATTACTACTGCCACCCCCACCCATAGGGCTGATGTTGCATATCACCCCTGCCACCCCCACCCATAGGGCTGATGTTGTCCATCACCCCTGCCACCCCCACACATAGGGCTGATGTTGCCCATCACCCCTGCCACCCCCACACATAGGGCTGATGTTGCCCAACACTCCTGACACCCCCACCCATAGGGCTGATGTTGCCCATCGCCCCTGCCACCCCCACCCATAGGGCTGATGTTGCCCATCACTCCTGACATCCCCACCCATAGGGACTATGTTGCCCATCACTCCTGACACCCCCACCCATAGGGACTATGTTGCCGATCACCCCTGCCACCCCCACTCATAGGGGACCTGTTGCCCAGCACTCCTGCCACCCCCACCCATAGGGGACCTGCTGTCCATCACTACTGCCACCCCCACTCATAGGCCTTATGTTACGCATCACCCCTGCCAACCCCACTCACATGGGACCTGTTGCCCATCACCCCTGCCACCCCCACCCATATGGCTGATGTTGCCCATCACCCCTGCCACCCCCACCCATAGGGCTGATGTTGCCCATCACCCCTGCCACCTCCACACATAGGGCTGATGTTGCCCATCACGCCTGACATCCCCACCCATAGGGCTGATGTTGCCCTTCACCCGTGCCACCCCCACACATAGGGCTGATGTTGCCCATCACTCCTGACACCCCCACCCATAGGGACTATGTTGCCCATCACCCCTGCCGCCCCCACCCATAGGGCTTATGTTGCACATCACTACCGCCACCCCCAGCCATAGGGCTTATGTTGCCCATCATTACAGCCACCCCCACCCATATGGCTGATGTTGCCCATCACCCCGTCACCTCCACTCACAGGGGACCTGTTGCCCATCACCCCTACCACCCCCACCCAAGGGCTTATGTTGCACATTACTACTGCCACCCCCACCCATAGGGCTGATGTTGCCTATCACCCCTGCCACCCCCACCCATAGGGCTGATGTTGCCCATCACCCCTGCCACCCCCATCCATAGGGCTGATGTTGTCCATCACCCCTGCCACCCCCACACATAGGGCTGATGTTGCCCATCACCCCTGCCACCCCCACACATAGGGCTGATGTTGCCCAACACTCCTGACACCCCCACCCATAGGGCTGATGTTGCCCATCACTCCTGACACCCCCACCCATAGGGACTATGTTGCCCATCACCCCTTCCACCCCCACTCATAGGGGACCTGTTGCCCAGCACTCCTGCCACCCCCACCCATAGGGGACCTGTTGCCCATCACTACTGCCACCCCCACTCATAGGGCTTATGTTGCCTATCACCCCTGCCACCCCCACTCACAGGGGACCTGTTGCCCATCACCCCTGCCACACCCACCCATATGGCTGATGTTGCCCATCACCCCTGCCACCCCCACCCATTTGGCTGATGTTGCCCATCACCCCTGCCACCTCCACACATAGGGCTGATGTTGCCCATCACTTCTGACACCCCCACCCATAGGGCTGATGTTGCCCATCACCCCTGCCACCCCCACACATAGGGCTGATGTTGCCCATCACTTCTGACACCCCCACCCATAGGGACTATGTTGCCCATCACCCCTGCCACCCCCACCCATAGGGCTGATGTTGCCCATCACCCCTGCCACCCCCACACATAGGGCTGATGTTGCCCATCACTTCTGACACCCCCACTCATAGGGCTTATGTTGCCCATCACACCTGCCAACCCCACTCACACGGGACCTGTTGCCCATCACCCCTGCCACACCCACCCATATGGCTGATGTTGCCCATCACCCCTGCCACCCCCACCCATAGGGCTGATGTTGCCCATCACCCCTGCCACCCCCACACATAGGGCTGATGTTGACCATCACGCCTGACATTCCCACCAATAGGGATGATGTTGCCCTTCACCCGTGCCACCCCCACACATAGGGCTGATGTTGCCCATCACGCCTGACATCCCCACCCATAGGGCTGATGTTGCCCTTCACCCGTGCCACCCCCACACATAGGGCTGATGTTGCCCATCACTCCTGACACCCCCACCCATAGGGACTATGTTGCCCATCACCCCTGCCACCCCCACCCATAGGGCTTATGTTGCCCATCACTACTGCCACCCCCAGCCATAGGGCTTATGTTGCCCATCATTACAGCCGTCCCCACCCATATGGCTGATGTTGCCCATCACCCCATCACCTCCACTCACAGGGGACCTGTTGCCCATCACCCCTGCCACCCCCACCCATGGGCTTATGTTGCCCATTACTACTGCCACCCCCACCCATAAGGCTGATGTTGCCCATCACCCCTGCCACCCCCACCCATATGCTGATGTTGCCTATCACCCCTGCCACCCCCACACATAGGATGGGTGATGCGCAACACATCCAGCATACTCCAACATCAGATATGTCCGCAAAATACATCCCCCCTAACATCATGTCAACAGTGTGTAGTCTGTGACAAATGCCCACAACAGTGATTATGTCTACGAGCATACAATGTGAGTAACAGCACATGTGTGACCAACACATGAGTGTGACATACACAAGGCAAGCATCACCATAGCACTGTGGCAATGTAAAAAGAACATACCCTCACTGTGTAGAACAGAAGTTAAGTGGCGGCTTCCAAAATGCAGCAGATGTTGAGCATTGTGGTGAAGGGGACTAAATCCCCCTCATCACAGTGACCAAAAGGTAAGTGTCATCATGGTCAAAGCTGCAAATAACAAACAGCATGTATGATCCCTGCTTCCAACACATCAAACACTTCTGGGGCAAAATAGTGGTTGTGTCCCATACACACAGAGATGTGGTGAGGCTAACAGTGCTGTGAAAACATAACACACTCTCGGCCATGTGCAGACAAGCACCACACATGGGGGCTGAAAAAGCATAGAGCGTACAATGACACAACAGCAGAAGTGACCATCACCAAGCATGCACATATCTCAAAAATAGACACACCAATCAAAACAACATGTGTAGACTGTAGGTGTCAGATCACAAACTCACATTCCATGCCAGCAATGGCACCTAACAACCAGGATGAATGTGTACAATGATGTGATATGACTCACAGGGACAGCAGGCAAAATCACAGAAACAGTATCCAGCCAAAGGCCCGCAACAGCAATACCAATGCACTGGTGCAGATCCACAAACACAAACAGGCAACCTCACACTGCACATCTGACACAGCATGTGTGTGTGTCACAATATCCCCAGTCAACTACACAACACATGAGGGGGGCTGAACCACAGTGAAACAGATGTGGACACAGTGCCATAAAAAAGTAAACCATCATTGGGACACCCTCAGTGGGCAATCAGGCATTGGGAGACGAGAGGGAGCACAACAAACACATGTGACACAAGCTGGAATGAACATCAACTAACACAGCAAGAGACTGACACACAACACCACTACCCCCAGGGAACAGACATTGGGGTGACACAAGCATGCATGACACCTCCACTGTGATGACAAAGGCAAATGTCGTACAAACTGGGAAACCCAGACATGTGTCCTGTGCCACAAACGTACATCACACATACACAAACACAAATCACTCAGCATGGCCCTTCATCCATGAACAAATAGGAGCTAGGGGACCACCCATGCAAACATTCACATCAGTCCACCCTCAACACCACACACCCTGAACTGCAACAATGTGTATCTGTGAAGCTCACATGGACAGGTGACATTGCACATGCACCCATGACAAACACAGGAATGTAGGGAGGAACTAAGGTGCACAGACACATAACACAAGGACAGTTCACAACCCTGGGGAATGACAGACATACTGCACAGTATGCGGTACATGGCCAGGACCTCAAAGCTCATGTAACCTTCAGAATCCCTGCCACAGTCCCAGGACAATGCAGATGCCAATGAGAACCACAAGGCACACACGCTGACACCTGCCAGCATCGCAGCCATGAACCTGACAAGTGGGAGCAGTCACACACACATTCAAATGTCTCAATCACTGAAAACTACCACCTAGGGACAACTACATGATTTAGCAAATAAACAGGTGCCTTGAGGAACCCTGACTGTGTCCCATCTGTGTCTGACAATATCATCACCACTCAGAACTGACAAATCCCAATGATGATACACCAATTAACAGTAGTGTGTCATGCACCCACACATCTGGTAGCCCATTGGAAAAGTAGTGGGATGAACCCAGTACCACTCAGCAAGCATCAACAACAGGAACATATCAAGGGAACACTGTCTGTGTATGAACAGGGATGTCGACACACACATGCTCATACAACACACACCATGGACCCAGGCCATGTCACTGGACAACAGACTTACTTGAGGGGACCCAACTCCTGTGGGAGCCCAGCTGTGCCAAAACATATTCACTGCAAGTCCCACTCATGTCTGCAGAACACTTGGTCAGTCAGCCATCAGTTACCACACAATGAAGGCTCTGGTCACAACAGCCTGTGTACGTGAGTCTCCCCTAAGTCATCTGCACATACCCAAAACATATGTCTAGCAAGTTGCACAGAGGACCCAGTTGCTCCTATTACAATGATGCCCACACCTGTAGGTCCAGTGTTGATGAGCACAAAGTATGTGGAAGTGACAAATTGGACAATGGGAAGCACATCATATGTGCAGGGGTGCAAGCCACAGATGTGACCATGCAAATGAAATGCTCACAGAGAGATGTCCACAAATAGTGGATCCTGACACACTCCAGGTAGGATGACATGGATACCCACCAGAATAGGATACATATCTCATGGACCACAGGGAGTACCTCACAGCAACACATCAGAATTCAACATTGTAAACAAAGCATCACAGGTGAAAGGGCATGTTAAACATCATCAACATAATGTACAGCGAAATCTAGTTACCAGGGAGAAATAAAAAAGCTTTATTCAGCATTTTAAAAGCTAAATGTCTGTGCAAACAAAAGGCCAATGGCCAGTCCATGTCCAAATGCCAAGGAGTGAAGTAGAGTGACAACTGTCACACCTTGCTTGCCTGCACTGCTAAGGACTGGGGTCATCCCCTCGGAGGGGCATACATGGGGGCAGGCCAGGCACCGCAGGGACAGGATCAGGGCGCAGCAGAAGGAGGCAGTGAAGAGGTGAGGGATGCAGGTGAGACACTTGCAACTGCAGTGGAACTGACTGAAGTGGTGAGTGCTGTCACAACTGTGGGGCACAAGTCAGATGGTGGGGGTGCCGGCACAACTCCAGTGGGCAGGTCAGATGTAGTGGATTGGCTCACCACTGCAGTGCCAAAGTCAGACGGGGTGGTCGTGGACTCCAAAGCAGTGCCTACATCCATGGGAGCAGAATGGGGGACAGGTGAGGTCGGCAGGGTAGGGGGGGACACGGTCCCCACATCAGTGGCACTAACTGTCTGACCAGGTGTGGAGGAGCAAGTGCTAGGGGGGGATGGCCTTTGCATTTTGGGTATGGTGTATCTGTGGGCGGGGGATCCTGGGGCAGGGAGTGGCAGGGGACCCTCTGGAGTGGTGGCCTGGGGGATGGAGGACGGAGACTTTGCCTTGGAGCTGCGTGGTGGCGGGGGGTCTTGCTCTTCTGGTGCCGGGGTACTTGCGGGTGGGGGTCTCTGTCTGACTGTGCCTGGGGGAGGGTGTCCGGGTGTGAGGGGCACTCCCTTCTGTGTGTGGGGACTTCCTCTTCCCCTTGTAATCAGGATCTGCAGGGTCGGTGGGGAAGAGGCCAAGGTCACAGAGGAAGAGCTTCTGGGGGATGGGGTTGCAGGTGAGGCAAGGGAAGGGGGCTGGGAGAGAGAGGTCTCGTGGACTGCAGAGTGGTTGTGGATGACTGTGTGTGTGTCTGCAAACCAGCCCCTGTGAGTGTGGAGTCAGTCCCCTGCATTTGCTTGTGTGCATGTCTAGACCTTGGTTTGGGGGTTTCTGTGCTTGGGACAGGTAGGGTACTAGGAATCGTGGGTGGTGCAGGGGTAGGAAGGGTGCAGGACTGTTGGAGGAGGGACACTGCTGCCGTCAGGGAGGAGGCCATGGACTGATAGGTCCTCTGTAGGGCAGACATGCCTGAGGAAATGCCCTCCATGAATGACACCAGTTGTGTCAACAGACCTGTGTGTGCATGGAGGACCTTCAGCATCGACGTCTGCCCTACATGGATCTGTCGAAGTAAGTCCACAGACTCCTCACTCAGGGCAGCAGGGGACACAGGGGCAGGGGGTGTGGTGCCTGGCACAAAGGAGACATGCTCACGAACACGGGAGCCAACAGGGACCTCTGGGATGGAAGCCAATGTGAGGGGGGTGGTGGTAGTGGTGGCGGAGGCAGTGGCGGTGGCGGGGGCGGGGACAGCCTCACTAGCTGGGGTTTGGTGGCTGCTGACACCGCCTCCACAAGGGAGTCATCCTCAGAGCTGCTGTGGCCCTCAGCTGGGGGTGATGGTGCTGACGACTCCTCTGTGTGGCTCCACTCGCCTTCCGTGCCACTGGGTCCACCCAACTCCTCTCCTTCTGTCCCTGTAAGGCTCTGTGGCTTCTTCTGGTCCTTGGAGCTGTCCCTCCTGTGGCCGTGGATGTATCTGGATAGTAATAGGAAGTAAGAGAACAACATCAGTAACCTGCACCGACTGCACACACCACAGTGAGTACATCACATCACAGGGCAAGCCCTGGCATCATCAGCTGAACACAGCTCAAAGTGCCAACACTGTTTAGGATAAGACAATTGTCATTCTCAACATCAACCATGGCACACATCCCTCCTTGACTTTCACACATATGTCCATTGCATGTTGGATGCCAACACCCCAATGTGCCAACATGCACCACCCACACATTAGTTGTACAAGCAAGTGAACATGTAGGAGTATGTCACTATACACACAGCACATCTCTTGCTACTGACTCAGTACAGGTGTCCAGATGAAGGGATGGGCAGAGACTCATTTCACATGCTTGGGATGCATGCCAGCAATGCACACTATGATGTACTCATGCCCTGATGCGCAATGCCACAATGGGGTGCATGGTGCACACTTGAACACAATGCAGGCTCACTCATAGCAAGTTGAATGCCATGGCACTGGGATGCCCTGAAAGTCAGTCAACACTGTCTCCTGTCACAGGGGCAGGGCATCCAGACAACAACAATATGCACTGACTCACAATCCTAGCTCAGGGGTAAAGCTAACTCTGCAGATGACCGGTGCACTTGCCCATCCCATGCAAACAACATATCTAGGACCCAGAAGACCCCACATCATGCAAATCATACATATGAGTCTCAGCAAACACAAATCCCTGTACATTAACACATCACAGTCTGCCATGCATGTAACCCAGCTGCATGAAGGACACAGTTGCATACACCATTGTGCGCTGTCACCTATATGTCACACAGGCCTTGTCTCTCACAGTCACATCGCAGATGTCATGCTGACCCTCTGAATCATGGACACCCCAGTTGTACGTAACAACAAGCCACAACCTAATGACACAGAGGCAGACACCTGAGGGCACATGTCACTAAGCACAACCTGCAATTTCATACACAGGAGTGGGATTACAGAGTGTTTCTAAGTGCCCTTGAGGGGGCATGACTGGCCAGGACTACATGAAACAGTGTTTGGCCATGGACAGTAGTCAGGTGGCTAAGCAAGTGTGACATACTTGATATACATACTCCTGAGGCCCAAAAATTGGAGACCCCTGCTGCATGGGTTTGTTTGGAATACCCCAGCCACATGTTGCGAGTCAGACCAGCAATTTGGACACATCTCAGGGGCACACACAGATCACATGTCAGATCTCAGGCATTGTGTAAACAATTGACCCACCCATGAAACACACAACAGATTCAAGGGAACTGGTTCTGACCGGTACCTGAAGCATAGCTGACTGCAGGACACAGTGCCCTAGTGACACAAGCAACAGACTGGAGGGGCCACACCTGTGGAACAGATGAGGAGGGTGCATCACACAATTGAGGGACCTGAGTTTTGTACTACAAGACCTACGTAATGTGGAAGTGTGACCAGGACAAAAGAATGCTATTTGCATGTCAGACATAGTACACAGATCAGACATGGACTCACCCCCTTCCTGCTGCTGTCTGGCCTTCAGCTGCCTATCCAGGTCCGGGAAGATCACCACCAGGATACGGAGCATGTGGGGAGTCAGGGTCTGGTGTCCACCCCTCCTGCGTGGAGGTGACAGCTTCAGATGGACTCTAGCTATCCTCCGGGTCCAGCCCCGAAGGTCCTGCCACCTCTTCTGGCAGTTGCGGATCCGGCGCTTGTAGACCCCCACAGAACGAACAGCCCGGGCGATGGTCAGCCAGCTCTCCTGCTTCTGGTGGGCATCAACCTGTGAGGAGGACAAAGTGAAAAGTACATTAACACACATGCCCCAGATTTGTGCAGCACACATTTTGATATACATGTCATCATCACAAAGGGAAATAAATTACACAGTTAGTGCAACCATGGGCAAGGAAAAATCACCTGCGTGTCTGACATGTTAACAATGCCTGGATAGTTTAAGCTTGCAATAATGCACTTTAGCAGCAGCAAAACTATTCATTACATGTACCTTCACAATTTGTGGGGATGAAAGTAGTCAGTGAGAATGCATGCCACTGGTGTACACACTGCTAGTACTGCTAGTCAGACAACATGCATAATTAGGAAGTCAGTGGACTGCACACTCACCTGCTCCCCTGGTTTCCCATAGAGCTTTCTGTACTCTGGAAGGAGCCCGTCCAGCAGGGCCTGGTTCTCCTCCTCAGTGAAGGCTGAGGCCCTCTCCAGAGTACGTGCCATAGCAGGAGCCATAGGATGCAGAGACAGCAGCAGTGGTAGCAGGGATGTGGTCCAATAGCATGTAGTTCAGGCAAGTGAGCTCCCTGGGGGCCAGCCAGCCTTATATCTGTGCTGCAGAGGCAGACTCTGTGCCATGTGTCCCAAGTGATAGGTCCAACACGGTTGCATTCTATGAATCTGGCCAATCCATTTAAAAGTACGACCCGTACACATCTTTTGCATCATTCAAATCTTCACCTTCATAGAACACTTGAAATTGCAACATTGTTGTAGGCATCCAATTGAATTTCCAGTGCACAACTCGTACAAGTTTTGAATCCACATCCGTCTCCATGACAGTCCTGAGCCAATGGGTGCGCCCGGCTCTTTCAACTGACTGTACAACGCGTATTTTGAATATACACATGCACCCGTCTCCATACGATTCAATGGCCATGGCGTACTCCTGTCTCGGACCATGTCTGTCTGGCGCGTATGCATGATAGTCACCCGCGTCGGACCTCATTGCATTCAATGACAAAGCGTACGCACGGCTCGGACATGACCCATGCAATGCGTACGCATTGTCACCCACATTGGACCTCATTGCATTCAATGACAAAGCGTACACACGGCTCGGACATGATCCGTGCAATGCATACACATTGTCACCCGCGTCGGACCTCATTGCATTCAATGACAAAGCGTACGCACGGCTCGGACATGATCCGTGCAATGCGTACGCATTGTCATTCGCATCGGACCTCATTAATGTGACTATTATACAGATGCAACACACATATACTGGCCAGGGATACCTGTGCACACCTACCACACTACAGCATTGGCCACACAGTGTCCCATGGCATGTAAGGCTGCATTCCCTGGGTGCTTGGGGGGGGGCACATCTGGTTTTTTGGCTGGCACTTTGTGCAGCCACTCCCAGGCTGTGCACGTGTACATGGGGGCAGAATCCTTTGTGTGTTGTGCACATTACCACTGTGATGTGCAATTGGACAGTAATGGGCATGAGTTACGGTCAGAGTGTCAGGTTGGATATGTTTAGGACAGGTCACATACACCCTGAGTCCTGGGGGTGATGGCATGTACGTCACAGTGAGACCTGTGGCCACAATACTGATGTGCACACACAGTCTGTGTGCATGTTGTGTCTCAGATGTGTCTGATCAAATGTTCCCAATGGGTGACAGTCTCCACATCCATGTGGTATATGCATCAACCTTGATGGGGTGTGTGTCTATGAGACGTACATGTAGGGCCGGCAGGAACAACAGTGTCACTACCTGTGGGACTTACGCTTGCCTTGTGGTGTGTACCGGCTACGCCATGTCCATTGCTGTGTTGATGTGGCAATACAGGGAGCCTGGGTTTCTGCATTGCAAAGATCTGTGATGCCTGGGAGACATGAGGCCTCAATTGTCACTGTGGTGTGTTTTTGGAACGTTGCAGCAGCACATAGGTTGGGTGACACAGCCATATGATTGGCCATTGCACTACATGGTTCTCATGTGGACATATGGAATTGAGATGTGAGGTGGTGGTCTTGTAGGTGACATATGTGTCCATGACCAACAGCACACACCTCAGTACATTGTGTAATGTCATGAACTAGCATGTGATAGTGATCATGGTCATGGCCACATGGGTGGATGAACTGACAATCTTCCTTTGTGTATCTCTGTACTGCAGGGCACCAGCTGTCCATCGTCCGTTCCCAGACCTTGCAACCATGCAGGAACGTGACTGCATCAGACAGTGCCGCTTCACCAGGCCACTGATTGCGGAGTTGGCGGAGCAGTTGGCGCCACATCTGCTACCTGGCGGGACATACCCTACAGCACTGACCCCAGAGGTGAAGGTGATGGCAGCCCTGCACTTCTTTGCTACTGGTACCTTCCAGTACACTGTGGCTACTGCTGGTGGGATGTCGCAAACCATGTTTAGTCGGGTGCTACGCGATGTCTTGGAGGGGATGTTGCAATTCCTCGACCTGTATATCAAGTTACCAAGCCCAGCTGAACTCCCTGAAATAAAGGATGCCTTTTATACACTGGGGAGGATGCCGAACGTCATCAGATCTATTGATGGGACACATGTTGCCCTGATACCACCACAGGCACATGAGCAGGCATACCAGAACAGGAAGCACTACCATTCGATCAATGCTCTGGTGGTCTGTCTTGCTGACAGTGTCAATCACACATGTGTGTGCACGGTTCCCTGGTTCTGCGCACAACGCCTACATTATGAGGAGTAGTTGCATTGCAACACTGATGTCACAGATGCCAGCTCAGCATGCCTGGCTTGTCGGTGTGTACTGATTGTTTCTCATTGTGTGTGTTTGTCAACGTTGTATTCCGTGCTTCGACAAAACCCAGCTACTTGTTCATTTTTGTGTGTTTAGGTGACTCCGGATACCCCAACATATCGTGGTTGCTGACACCCCTCAGGAACCCTGTGACACCAGCCGAGCTGTGCTACAATGAGGCACATGGCCGGAGCAGGAGGGTGATTGAGCGGACATTCGGCCTTCTGAAAAGCCGCTTTCGCTGCCTGGACAAGACCGGAGGGGTCCTCCCATATGAGCCTGCAAAGGTGTGCAAAATAATCCTTGTCTGCTGCATGCTACATGGCGGTCCGGAAGGAGGTGCCTTTCATCCGGGATGACGATGATGATGACCAACGTCCGGCACCTGTGGAGGATCCCGGCCTGGGCCAAGATGCCAGTGATGATGAAGATGATGGTGACGTCCGTTCCAAGCTCATCAACAACTTCTTCACCTGAGTGTGAGTTTCCAGGGTTGTTATGTGAATGTATGGAGGTAGCCTGGAATGTGTTGTGCCAACTCTGTTGCTGTCTGAGTGTGTCTGTGTGCCACTTGACTGGATGCGTGCTGTGATGTATCCATTCAGGTGGTGTGTACTCCACAATAGGGTACTACTGCTAACTAGTGTTTGTATAGGTGTCTTGCAACATGTTTTGTGCATGTGTATTGCATTTCTCTCCTGTTCGTCTGTGCTTTTGACTGTATCTTGTCTGTCCTTCCCAGGGTACTTTGCCTGTTGTGTGGTCAACACTGACCCCCAACACCCAGAAGCCAACACCAGTGTGAAAGTTGAGAATTCCCATCAACTGATGTACCACACATCCCTGGACTTCCATTCTCCAACACATTGGGAGCGTGTGTCCACTGTTACGTAGAATTACCGTGCAACCTGTGCTATGCATTGTTATGTGCATTGTCTGTCTTCCCACATCTGAGTGACATCTGCTTACCTCACCTGTGGACTTCTTACCACTGACTGGGCTTGGTGTTGTGTCCGTGCATGCCAATGTGTTTCAGGTCAACATCATTGTGTGGGATGAGTAACATGGCCATGGTGAGTATGTTTTGTGTTGCCATAGTGGTGTGTCTCCCTCACATGTGTCACATCCCCATGACTCACCTTAAGTTGGTCACATTGTTGCAGTATTTGGTATGCACTGTGTTGTGTAGCAGATCGACATATCCCTGAACATGACAAGTTGGAATCACAACAGAGGCAAGTATGATGTACTGGTGAGTTTATTTACAAACATGTATGAGGGAAGTGCACAGGATGGTGGGTGCTGTACAGTGGTTTGGGAATCCAAAGTTCATATTGGAGTTGGAAGTGCTGGTAGATGAAATGTCCAGAGTAAAGTCCACAGTCATCTGATACATTGGCCCAACATGAACCCTCCATGTCATGTGGGCGAGTTGTGTGCGATTGGACAAGGTGAACGGGTTGCGCACAGAAGAACATTGTCTAGAACAAGATTAGAGGCCCTGGGTGATGTGCTGGGACATCTGCCTCTCACATGTCCTTCTTCGGACGACCCCTCTTCTTCCGGGGGAGGGATCCTCATGTGCAGGCCTCTGCGGTGCAGGGGACTCTCCGCCAGAGTCCTCCTCCCTCCCTGTGGCGCTGGCAGATGGTGTTGCGACAGATGTTGTGGGCACACAGGGGGGTGTGGACAGGTTGGTGTTGATCTGGCGGAGGCATTGTAGTATGTCCCGATGCACCGCAGTGATGTCCTCCCACTTGGCCTCCATGCGGGCATGGTGGGCGACCTGCTTGTGTTGAATGTCCTTGAGGATCCCCACTATCTGGCCAAATCCTACGGTGCTATCCTGGTACGCATCTAAGATGCGTGCCAGGTGGTGGTCATCATGCAGTCCAGACCCCTCTGCAAGGCGCGGCCTGTGCCTCCCACCCCTCCCAGCACCCCTCTCCACACGGCAGGACCAGCAGCGGGATGCACAGGTGACACTGGGACCCCTTGGGTAGTGTTGCTGGTGGTGTTGGCTGTAGCTTCCGGGGGGTCCTGTGTCCCTGTGCTGTGGGTGTTGATTGTCCTTGGTCTGTCCGTGTTGGCGGGGGTGCCCTGTCAGTGTCCAGATGCTGGAGGCATGGGTACAGGGGGGCAGATCTTGATGCTGCTGGTGCTGCATGATGGCTCACACCAAAGGGGCCAGGTTGGTCGTCGTCATCCGAAGAGAACAGTGAGAGAGTCAGACCAGAGAGCTCAGTTTCCACCAGAGTCTGAGACTGGGTATCCTCATCATTTGGTGCTGGGTGCCCAGCACCACCTGTGTTTGGAAGAGACACACAATGTGATTTATGTTTCTACATGCATCGTTGGTTCACATACATGACATTTTCTACTTTTCAAACAGATACCTGCCTGTACACTGCTTTTTCCCAGCTTGTCAAGGACAGAGTTTGATATTGTTGTTGGCCTTTTCCCAGCATTGCCTTGCGCTCTCCACAACAGTGCCCAGTGTCTGACATCTTGTCAGTCCCTTCCCACTCCCTGTGAGGCGAGTATGGTTCAGTTTGATCTTTCTGGGCCATGTGGGTGGGTGTAGGTTGTCTGTGACTGTGAGTCCCATCATACTCTTGGCTACACCCCCCTTCCCAGCATGCCCATACTTCCTCCCTCTTGACTCTGCTTCCCTGTGAGGGAGTGTGACAGCAATGGCAAGATGGCTGACTGTGAAGTCCTGATGTTTGTTGATGGCCATTTCCCAGCATGGCCTTGTGCTCCCCACAACAGAGCCCAGTGTCAGACATCTTGTCAATCCCTTCCCACTCCCTGTGAGGCGAGTATGGTTCAGTTTGATCTTTCTGGGCCATGTGGGTGGGAGTAGGTTGTCTGTGACTGCGGATCCCATCATACTCTTGGCTACACCTCCCTTCCCAGCATGCCCATACTTCCTCCCTCTTGACTCTGCTTCCCTGTGAGGGGGTGAGACAGCAATGGCAAGATAGCTGACTGTGAAATCCTGGTGTTTGTTTGGCTACAAGTCCCAAGTGAGCCCCTGGGCTTCACACAGCAGCACCCAGTACGGGGTATCTTTTGCTGATATTTCAATGAGGTGTGTGTCAGTGCATTGTACCCAGTGAGTTGTGTGGAGTTTGTGTTGAAGGGGGTGTCTCCCCATGCTGATAAATATGGTCAGGGCTGTCAGTCCTCCTTCCCATCATGAAACGTGCTTCCATTGTAGGGCGTGCAAGTTGTCTTTCAGGATGTCAGTCAGTGGTGTCCTACTTCTGATTTGCACATAAGCCCTAGCAGGGCCTTGTGCTCCCCACAGCAGGACCCAGTGTCAGCCATCTTGTCAGTCATTTTCCATTCCCTGTGATGTGGGCATGTTTCTGAGAGGTCTGGATGGGCCAATGAGGAGGGGGAGCATTATCTGTTACTACAGGCCCCATCATGCATTTGGCTACACTCACTTCACCTGCCTCCCCACTATTCCTTCCTGACAGTCAGCTGCACTGTGAGGTGGTGTGTTTGTGGTGTCAAACTGTCTGGCAGGGTGTATTTGGCTTAGTGCCACTGGCTTGCTCTATTTGTTTGTAGGTTGGTGCATGTCATGACACAGTTCCCAGTCACTATGAGATGGCAGGTATTGTGTTTGTCTGACTGGCATACACATCTTGCGCTGATTATCTATTGGTTAGTGTAGCTTTGCTTGCGGTGAATGGTTTCACTGTCCCCTTGCCACACAATCTTGGGTATGTTGTTTGTGTACTCACCAGGCTCTGGGATGTCTGTTAGGCCATGGACACTCTCTGGTGGTAGGTTGTCCTGCACCTTCTCCTCCCAGGTCCTGAAGTAGACTGGTTTGGCAGGAGGGCCAACGCCGGTGCACTGACTCAGGGCATGATCTTTTTCGATGAGTTTCTTGACCCTCCTGCGCACGTCATACCACCTGTTCTGGATGTCGTCCTTTGTGCGCCTTGCTGGTGCTTGGGCGTTCACCTTGTCCACAATCCTCACCCATATCTTGGTTTTCTGTGAGATGGGGGTCCTTTGGACCAATGTACCAAACAAATGTGGCTCTACTCTGATGATCTCGTCTACCAGCACTTCTAACTCACTATCTGTGAACTTTGGATTCTTCTTTGGAGGCATGGTGATGGGTGGTGGTGGTGAGGGATGTGTGTGTGAGGGTGCAAGTGATGGTGGGTTGGTGTTGGTTTTGCTGGGTGTATGTGTGTGCTTTTGTATGAGGTGCTGATGGTGTGTGAGATGTGTGATGGGTGAGTTGTGTGTCTGTGGTTGCTGTGTACTGGTGTTTGCTGATGGCTGTGTCTCCTGTTTGCAAGGGATGATGGTAGTGATTGTAGTCCTTTTGTCATTACTTGTTTTGTCCTTTTTTGTCTTTTTTCCTTTGTGTTTGGTAGGCATGAAGGAGACGTTCATGTGAAGGAAACGGATGCTGCAGTTGTCTCGTGTGGGCTTCTCCGCCTCGTTCACGCTGCCTGTCTTCTGTGTTTGGTACACGTCGTTCGTGGCGGTCTCTATTGCTTGTGTGCCGGGTTGTCTGTGCGTGTCAGTCGTGTGGCTTGTTATCCGTGCTAGTCGGTCTGGTTTTGCACGCATTGCATCGTACTGCGCAAATCGTACATCGCGGGTACGGGTCGGTCGGCTTCATTCCGGGTTTGTGTAGGTCGGTGATATTCGCGTCGGTTTTCTGGCCAGATCACTATTTTCCCTACGGCTCGGTCGTACAGCTTGTATTCTGTACGTGTCGGTTGTAATTCACACGTGTTGCATCGTGCTGCACAGGTCGTACGGCACTGGTCCGTGTTGGTCGGTGTTCGGTCCGGATCCTTGTCGGTTGGTTCGTTTTGCGGACGGAATCGGAATCAGCCCCTTAGAGCACAATGCGCTGGGACCAGATGAGCAGCCACACGATTGTGACATAGTGAATTCATCGGTATTGCTGAGAAACAATAACCCGGGGTCAGGTGGAGACGACAATAGCAATCAAAAAAGGAAATACAGAGCATCCAGTGTGTAGGAAGTAACAAATCCACAAATTGGAGAGTTGAGTCTGAGGAGTAGTTTATTGCATGTTATCCAGTCGGAGTCCAAGTCAGAATGCCAAACAATCCCCAACACATAACTCCCCCGAGATTCTGTACATTTAAAAGATGCCACATAAGAGAAACTTGACATGGAGTGAGATAGTCACGAGCTGCAACAGAGATCACACTAGTGACGATCACGCTCCATGCACACAACACACCTCCCCCCTTGAGAGAAAACTAAAAAAAAAACAGAAAAAAACCAGAACTTGCTTAAAATGTACAATTAATATTTAAGCATTAATTCATGACAAAATCTCTGAACCCTAGCAGGAAAACAATGGTCACGTGTCAATAATATCAGAATTAGTGAGAGAAGAATTGCGATCTCTTAGCTCATCGCTTGATTCAAGATCAAGAAACACATTGCTACTGGGATCATCATGTGTAATCATTGTGCCCTTGAACAAAGATATCCGGTTAAGATTCCAAACACTCCCGCTCTCAATTCTGACAGCATTTCTAAAGGTTTTAACAACTCTCCTAGGAGCCGACCAACAGGAAGAACCTTTCCCAACTCCCTCTTTTTTTTATATGTACTGAATCACCAATAACAATTTTTTGTTTACTCAGACTGCCTAATTTGTTTTCCATGACTTCTTTCATTTTCATATTGTAGACATCAAGTCTGTTCCTAACCAGTTCATAATCCACATTAGAGAAATTTGGGTTTTCCCCCATTTTTTTCTTTAACCACCAAGGAACTAATTTGGTGCTTGGTCTACCTACCTTAAACCCTCTTTAACTGACAACTGAATGGCTTCCTTGACAACACGGTTAAAACGCTCAACTTGGCCATTGGCCTCAGGGTGAAAACAGCTATCCTTCTATGAACAATACCACACTTCTAAAAAAACAACTCCATTTCTTTGCTAACAAACTGAGGCCCATTATCTGTAACTGTTTCTTGGGGAATACCTTCCCTACAAAAGACATCATCAAGAAATTCTATAACACTTTGTGAAGTAACATTCCTGACCATCTTGACCTCTGGCCACTTTGAATAGTAGTCTATCAAGACAATATCAAAACTTTCCTGTTTAGGTAGAACATGAAAAGGACCGATAATGTCTAATCCTAATTTTAACCATGGACCAGCAGGAAATTCAACGGGATGAGGTTGAGGTCGTATCAATACAGCTGATTTGTTACTCTTAGAACATTCACCACATGTGCGCACAAAATGCTTCACAGACAAATCGATCCCAGGCCACCAAAAAGTTTCTCTGATGCATCTCCTGATGGTGGATATACCTAAATGACCCTCATGTGCAATACTTACAATTTTGTTTCTTAAAGCAAAGGGGGGTATGACTTTGTCACCTCTCATTACAAGACCATTTTCGATAGCCAATTCATCTTAAATCTTACAATAACTCATCATGTCTCCATACACTTTCCTTTGTTCTGACCATCCATTGACTATATAACTCCTATTTTCTTTTAATTCTGTGTCTTTCACCATTTCTAAAGCCCAAACATCTTCACTCAGGTTAATACTGTTGGGTGTAAAAGGTAATAGCGCTCATATGGTAATCACCTGTTTTACTTCTGCTATATTTTCAACCTTCTGGTGCATCCAAAAAGATTTTGGGGAAGGGAACACCCTACTTCCCTAAACTCAATCCACACGGATTGATTAGACAATTAAACAAACTTTGCGGAGCGCACAGCTTATACAATGCTATTCAGCAATATCAAAAACACCAATCCAAACACAGTTCAATTGAATTCTAATAATCGTCTTCTTTTAATTCAGTTAATTCCAATCCCTTATGCCAACGCGTTTCACCGTGGTCAGGATAAAACCTACGGCTTCTTCAGGGCTGGAAATGATACAAAATACATATTTGTAATCACACAATATGGCATTAAAACAGCTGCCATAATACCCAACTTATGACAACCATGTGCAGAGGACTATTCAAACTTCTATTTGTGCAGAGCAAATTCTATATACAAAATCATTTACAATACTTTTCAAGTATAAGTAATGTTGATAAAATATAAAAGGACATTTGAGTTCATTACATTTGAAGACTTGGGTCACTTGATTCGAAATCCAGTAGTGCATAAACTATTGTGATCCATTCTAAATCATTTGCCTGAACCCAAGTGCATGTTATGCTTATATAACCCATGTGTAAAAAGAAATTCATTTGCGTCATGTTGGCGCCAATACCTTTGGTTTCTCAAATGCTTGTCTGTGTTTCAAATAGAATACAAAAAAAGAACATTGCAAGAGATGATTATTCTGACTTAAAAGGGATACACGAGGCAAGACTACGCTGATTAAGCAATTAAACATCAACCAATAATTTTATCGACAAGAGTCCTACCTCTGAAGGTATCCGTCCATGTAGTATAATTATCAACGCCTCAGCTCTTAAGCAAGAGCAATAATCAGGCATATAATATCCAACCGTGTATTATCCACCATTGAAATTCAGCCAAATATCAGCGACTCTCCCATTCTAGGCAAATCAATAATCATCTTTTTAGTATCAATGAATCACCTATTATTCAAACTCATATTTAAGTACAAACAAATTTTTGACTTATTTACCTTCTCATCAAATCAACCTGGGCTCATCCTTTCCAAGTATTACTATATTTAGTTACTATGGCGTCCCATTTATAGCGCCCCAGTCTAATATTCCAATTCAAGTATCCAGACACCTAAAAATAAACAAAAGAAGTATCAACCATGACTTCGTCTGTTTGTAAGCCCCTTGCTATGAAGCCTACCCCTGATACACTACCCGCATCTTACCTGTTCATGCCTTCACGTAGACGAACCCGAGTACAGGCGAGAACACCGTCTTCCGGGTTAACGGAGCTCTTATCAGCCCAAACACCAAGGAAGGACTAAGCCATTCCATTTCAATCGCCATTTTAGCTTGGTATTACCCGCTCTTCGTTATGTCTTATTATAAACTCATACTTCAATAATGAAGAACACAAATTAGGCTCCACAGATCACTCAACCGTATGTATTCTTTTATCTCAAATATCCAAAGTGCTGATATCAGTAATTGAGTCTTCCGAAATTACGGAGCTCATGTCAGCCTGAACACAAAGAAAGGACTATGCCAATATATTTAGAGCGCCATCTTAGCCTAGTATTATCAGTTCTACACTAAATCACACCGTGTCCGTTGTTGTCTATATTTCAAAGCCCCTATTGCGGTAAAGGCGCATCACATCCTGGTCAGACGAGTATATTTCATATGTAATGTACTCCCAGTATTGACGTCTATAAAACCCTCGAGAAAGGACTAGGTCAGTCCATATCTTGGGCGCCATCTTGCTCCAGTGTTCATCAGAACACCGCAAATAATTCTTGCGTTTATAGTCTATGCTTATCAGCACCTCCTTCATCCCAGTATAATGTATGCTGATTCCACCCATCACGTTTCAAATATACACACTCAGTTCCTGCTAATCGGAGGGTCGGATTGCATAACATTGAATAAAGTAAGACACAAAATCAAACTTTTAATTACCTATTTTAGTCCCTTACGTCAGTCACCAAGAAAATACTGTAACTCACGATCATAATTTAAACCATCCTCTACCGCTCGAAAGCGCATAATCCATCTTGCCTCGTGTTTCCGCAGCATCAGTTCCTGATTTCCTCCCCGTGGGTCCATTTTGATGTGCTCAATCCCCAAAAAATTTGAAACTTTTGTTCTTATCTCGAGCAGAGCATTTGTGTATATGTTCAGCTATGGGGTATCGTATATCATTTTGCTTAATTGCTCGCCAGTGTTCACTAACTCTTTCCTTTAGCATCCTTATAGTGCTACCTATATACACCTTCGAACATTTACATTCAATTACATAGATAACATATTTAGTAGTACATGTTATATGAGTTAGCACATCATACATTTTACCATCATTTATTCGGAATTGCTTTGTCTTATCCTTTGCACATTTGCACATCCCACAGTGACCGCATTTAAAAAAACCTTTGGAATGCTCGTCCAACCATGTCTCTGCCTGCTGCTTATACGGATAGCTTGGGCTCAACATTGAACCCGAAGTTTTGCCCCTACGGAATGTAATTTGAGGTTGCACACCAATATGGTTTTCCAGGGCCTTATCTAACTTCAATATATGCCAATGCTTGTTCATACTCTTTAACAGGATTATCTCGATTGGTGTAAAGTCAGTAACCATCCTAATGCATTGTGTAGTGCCAATGTTCTTTTTAGGAGGTTTCAAGGTAGACATGCGAGTAGTTTTCAATATCCTCTCCTTAGCCATCGATACATCCTTTTCACAATAGCTTCTTTGTAGAAACCTCCTTTCTATAACATTAATACATTCTTCGAACTGAACATTTTCACTGCAGTTCCTCCTGGCCCTCGTCATTTCCCCAAAGGGGATTGCCCTTATTTGGTGCCTTGGATGGGCACTTTTAGCATGTAAAATAGTATTACATGAAGTCGATTTAATATAAAGTCTACTTTGAATGCAGTTATCTTTTGTATACAATTCTACATCAAGAAAAACTATTTTTGTGGTACTATGACTAGTGGTGAACCTGATATTCATTTCATTGTTATTTAAATAGTCAAAAAATTCAAACAACAATGATTCCGTTCCTGTCCATACCATCAAACAATCATCAATAAACCTCCCCCAATAAAGGATATACTCATTCCATCGATTAGCGCCAGGGCCCCCGATAAATACTTCCTCTAACCAGCCCATGAATATATTTGTATATGCTGGCGAAAATCTGGAGCCCATAGCTACGCCTTGAACCTGTTTATACCATTCTTCTTTGAACAAAAAGAAGTTATTCGATAGTATAAGTTCCGTCATAGCCATTACCATTTGTGTATGCTCCCAATGACTTGCAGGTCTTCTGGACATAAAATAATTGAGTGCCTTTAAGCCAAGTTCATTCTTAATGCTTGTGTACAGGGAGACCACATCCAGGATTACTAATGTCATCCCTGAGTCCCAACAGATATCTCCCAAAATGTTCAGAACATGACCCGTATCCTTTATGTAAGAAGGCAAATTAGTCATTATCGGTTGTAGAAAAATGGCTACAAACTGTGACAAGTGTTCTGTAGGTCCCCCAATACCCGATACTATCAGCCTCCCCGGTGGAAAGGGGAGGTTTTAAAATCCATAAATCAATTTTATGTCCTGTGTAACCACTAGGTGACACATCAGGTGTGAGAAGAGTCCTATTTGGCCAATTGTTATGAAAAATGTCGGATGATATAATGGTGTACCATGCACATGAGTGTGGAAGTGTGGATTTTCCTGATCAGTTATGTCCCCTATCTTGGACCCCAACGGTTCTATGTGCATGTCACAAGTACATGTATGTTCCCTCCAGTTCCAGTTTCCAAAACGCAAACATATGTGCGTCCACCGTCAACATGTTCTCTGTCAGATCCGCCATCAATGGGCTGGATATTCGATTCCTAAGTATGAAAGGCCACCGACTTTATATGGCTAAGTTACTCCATTTTTACAGTTCAGGCAAGTAGGCCCGATCCTGTCCTTAAAGCCTTCCCTGCTCTCTGTCTCTGACAGCTTCAGCTTGAGCTCGCATCTGTATCCATGAACTTTGTCCTACTCCCTGTGCAGCTAACGGTGCCTGCCTCGGCCAGTTTTGCCTGCCTGCCAAGAAGCTGTATTTCACCTTCGAATTATCTACTTTGCTCTTCAGCCGATGCATTCCTGTTCGGTGATTTAGGTAAACATTTCCTCTAAGCTCACAAGCAAAGGACTCGGCCTTTCCGTCCTCCTGCAAGTAATTCATAGCCCTGTTGCCATGGAAAGTTTTCTGCCCCTCGCATCTCATATAGACACTTAGACGCTTGTACACGCACACACAGTCAGTATAGAATAGATTCTGTCCGAGAGTCTTTTCTTGTGGATAACATAGTTCTCTAAACATAGGATGTTAGATATGATTTGGGATTAGGTTGACTTGACCCCCCAGACTTCTCGTCTCCACATGTAGAGCTAAATGTCAAGTCCCCTTCACCCCCTAGTTGCACGTCAATCACACGTCATGCTGTTGCGCGCGCATCTATGTTAAGTATTATCTTATAGATCCACCTATGCATGATAATCAGAGCCAATCATGTTTCTTTCTGCTCCTTATTACGCCTAGTTTTGATTACGTACCACTATGTCATTTCTCTTATCAATTGTTACGCCTTTTGCATTCATTTCATTGTAATGTATGAGCTATAAAAGTTACTTCTTGTCAATAAAGTATTGTACTTCACTTCCTGAACCCTCGTGGTGACGGAACCTGAAGGCCGCCACTCGAGTCGGCCATTTTGGAATAAAGCCCATTCAGAAAATCTCTTATACCACGGATTCTGCCTCTTGTTATTCTGAGCTATTTTACTTTATTTTAGATTCCGTATGAAATTCAGTCAAGGTAAAAAAGAATATTTACCACATAATGGCGCCCGAACAGGGACACTTTCTCATCTCACGCGCCGGCGGTGCGTTGCAGGCCCGGTCTCCTGCCACAGCTGGACGGACCATAAACGCGTACCAGCAGGATTTCCTGTAAGCTCCCTCCGGTCAAGCGGGGGCGACTGAGGCTGCGATCAACCCAGACGAGGCAGTGAGAAGTGCGAAGTATCCCGACCAGAGCCGAGCTGAGAGAGCAAGATCCGAGGTATACAGAGGCCCACCAGGTTTTCGAAATCCCGATGTCCAGAGGGTCCGCTGTCCGCAGTCATCGAGTCCCGTTCATTCTCTGAGGCCTTCCGTTTCAAGGAGCTACTCGGTGAGTACCATCGCCGGGGAGGCGTGTTGACAGCACATAGTTTGTGCCGGTCAAGACGGATTTGGGTACACAAATCCGGTCTGCACTGTTTAGCAGTGTATATGTACTGTTTAGCAGTATATCAAGTATTCCGAAGTATTCAGTTATTGTCAAGAATTCAGCTTGGTGATTAGTCATGCAGACTGTCATCATCGTCGGTCATTTTTAAAATGTTTAATGTTTAAATGTTTAAAGTGTTCAAATGTCTTGCATATTGTGGTATGAATGATTGTTCATTGTTCACCGTTCATTATTGTGTTTTCCGTATTAAGTGAATTCAAGAGTAAGTATCAGATCAGTTGTCGAGATGCCGCTCTTCTCGAAGTTAAGACAGATTACTACCAGAAAAGGGGTGCTCGAAGAAGCAGTTCCTATTCCTCCTAGGGACACCCCAGGGCATTTTATGTATCACAAGCATGGCTTAGATGCCATATTGTTTCTTGATCTATGGGTAGATTATACCAAGGGATTGCCGGAAAGTCAAAGGTGGCCCGCAGCGGGAACCTGGGATGCAGAGTGCATCATGAAAGTGGAGGGAGAGTTATGGAAAAGAAAAGTCAGACAGTCACAGAAAGACGCTGTTGAGTTATGGCGTAAAGAATCTCATAGACGTACAGAAAAAGCACGTAGACAGGAAGAGAGGAGTAAAGAGAGTTCAAAGGAAGTTCAAGAAAATATATTAATTGAGGAAGGTATCCGAGTAAAATCAGAACAAGTAGATAGACAAAGAAACGCTCTTATGAGTGGTATGTATCCCCTCCTAGCCGAAGGACTACCTAAGGCTGTTCCAGAGATGCCAAAAGACTTGCCACCCCCATTATTTCCAATTAAGGTACATCCAAAAGGGCATCCCAGAACCGCAGAAGATGTTTTTCTTTCCTCATATCTAGATGACGCAGCTCCCGAGTATGCTAACCCCACACCACATAGACCGTCTGGCGGAGGGGTTCAACGTCAGGATCAGGTATCTGTCCCCGTGCAACAGCAAGTCCCGACGCGAGCTCCGGCAAGCACGTCTGTTTCCGCATCTGTCCCCGCAATCGATTCTACAGTGGTATCGACACCTATAGTTGCTGTGTCACGTTCGACGAATCCATTCACACCCGACGCCCCTGAAGGGGCCACGGGAGGTGCAAGCAATACTTTTACGCCACCTAGAATAAATAAACTTATTTTTCAAGAATCAGCGCATTCACGTACACCCAAATTCGTAAGTGAACGTACGCTTAAGGAACTCCTTATAGATTGTAGATATGACCCGGTGGTCGGTAAAGAGGACGAAATGGTCCTGGCATCATTACGTATCAGACGAGCCGCAGAGTATTTAGCGAGGTTACCAGGAATGACTACGCATCTAGATAACATATATCATTTTGTCCAAACAGGGCGAGACCCAGAATGTATTAACAGAGCTATGGAATTCCAGAAAGTAGAGATACAGGGGGAACTGTTACGTTTCCTCATAAACTGCGTGATCAGAAATCAAGACCGTCCGGGGGTAGACCCGAATACAATGCTTATTCTTACAAGATGGAGCCAGAATATATCAGAAGGGAGACACGATAAGAAAAACTGTATAATAGCCATGTGCCGAAAAATCCGTAGAGAAATAGAACGCATTCACGAAGAAAGATTGGAAACAGACGAGTTCGAGCAAGATGAAGTCTCCGAATCAGGGAATTCCGCAAGACAGTCAGAAACCATAGAATACGTAGGCAGAGGAAGATCCTGTGATAATACTAGATGCTTTTCTGATCCCATACACTCTGTATGTCCAAATAATAGCAGAACGTATCCGACGCCTGTAATAAATTTAAAGTCTCCTGAACATCTGTTCCAAGCCGCAGATAAACTACTACGAGAACGAAGGGGTTACCACCTCCTCGATTCCATGGATGAGCAAGAATTGGCCAGATCAGCCGTTCACTGGATTGACAGTCCTGAAAAATACGGTGATGAGACCGTAGCACACACGTTTTTTAACCTTAGTGCAGATGAACAACGTTTAGCTGGAATCTATATGATTCAGCAACTCCTTATATTATATAAGAGCCAACATGCTGACCCTGGTCCTTTACCTGATATATTAACGGAACTACTCACGAACAGATGGAGAGGTTCTAGTAACAAGTTGATTAAAGAAATATTAGTGTCACGTAAACAGTATGTCCTTTTTGTAAATCCGGATTCTTTCCCGCTGCCCCGCAGAGAAAGAACGCCGTATTATATGGATAGACAAAATCCCTTACGAGAAGTGCACCCAATAAAAGGCGAAGACAATGAGTTTCACCGTGTATTTGTATACACACCCATATCAAAAATTGAATTGTTAGAAATGAAGAAAGTAGTACCAAGTCATGACAAAGACCCAGCGGGTTTCCACCGAGAAATTAAGGACATGTTGCTGATGGGAGAGTATACCTATCCTGATATTATGACGATATTAAAGGTGCTCTTACCTGCTGGTATTTATGAAAAACTGAAAGAAAAAGAGTGGGAAGTGGGAGACCAAAAGATAGATTGGACAGCATTAGAAACGGAAGAAAAGGCCCGAGCTGCAGGTTCAGGGCTCGGGGATAAAGTCAAAGCATTACCAGGTTTACTAGTACAAGTACTGCCACGTTTGTTAACTACGAAAAAGGAAGATTGGGGTGCAATCACGGCCTGTAAACAAAAGCATGATGAAGACACAAGTGACTATTATGCCCGATTTGAAAAATGTTTTGGAATAAATAGTGGTATAAAAACAAGTAGTGAGTCGTATCCACATTTATTTGTGACAAAATTAGTAGAAAATGCATTACCTCCAGTAAAGAACAGAATATTGAAATTCGAGAGTACCTGGCAAAGTAACACTCCGTCACAAATGCTACAAATGTTACAGTATCATCACAATAGAATTAGAGATGAACAAGAACACGAACAAAGACGTATGAAAGATACAAAAATGAAAATGCTAGTGTCTCAGACAGTACCGGCTGAAGGACATAAAAAGGGTATGACACAGTCCGATTCAGCAGGACCGGTAAAAGGGACATGCAATTATTGCAAAAAGCCAGGTCATTACGTACACGATTGTCCAGTTTTAAAACACAATATCGCCATAGGTAAAACACAAGAAAGATCACGGCCACTCAGACAAGATCAGAATGAACAAGGAGCTATGCCACATTCCCAGGCCATGCCAGCCGCACAACAGCCAATACAGTTTGTGCCAGCTGCACCACCGTTGCCTGTTACTGCCACACAAACCACCACACGACAAATGTATCAGACTGCACAGTATGAATATCCTGAGTATCAGCGTTACGCATGAACCAGCCTAGAGAGGGAAGTTGACTTACCGCTTATCGAGATTCCTGTAGATCAAGAAGGACCTTATGTACATAGTGAATTATTAGGTCAAGATAGAAAATTCTTACTCGATACAGGGGCAAGTCGTACAACTATAAAACGTAGTGAAGTTCCAGGGGCACCCCTCTCAGGCTCTCAAAATGTTTCCCTTGGTTTTTCAGGAAAACCTATTGTTAACGAAGTATCACAGCCTCTTCCACTTACGATAGGACCTTTGACACGAACTACAGATTTATTGCTTACTAAATCATGCCCAGAAAATTTGTTAGGAATTAAAACTCTGAAAGCCCTAGGAGCCATAATATGTTGTTCTCCGGGAGGAATAAGGTTGTTTTTACGTGATTTTAAAGGTCACTATGTGTCTAGAGACATGGATCCCCGACTACAGACTTTACCAGCACATCTATGGGCACAAGGCCCTACTGATGTTGGTTGCATGAACATTACACCATACCGAGTTACACTCAAGGCAGGAGTGGTATTACCACGAATGCGACAATACAAGTTACCGCAAGATGCTGTAGTGGCTTTGCTGAAAATCATTGATGAGTTAATTGCCCAAGGAGTAGTTGTAGAAACAGACTCCAATGTATGTAATTCACCGATAATTCCGATTCTTAAACGAACTGACCCTACTGCTCCGCCAGTATACCGATTGGTTATTGATTTGCGGGAACTAAACAAGTGCATTGTGCCACAATTTCCTGTGGTCCCCGATATATCATCATTATTGACAGCAATTGATTCCGAAGCAACATTCTTTACTGTAATTGATCTCAAGAATGCCTTTTTTAGCGTCCCAATAGATCCGGAAAGCCAATATTTGTTCGGATTCAGTTTAAATGGGCGCAGCTTTAAATTCTCACGCGCTCCCCAAGGATTCACAGAAAGCCCCAGCATCTACAGCCAAGCACTGAAACGAGAACTTGACAGTATCCACATGCCAGTCAATACTGCACTGCTTCAATATGTCGATGATCTGCTGATCACCGCGAGAAGCGAACCTGAATGTGAAAAGGCTTCTCTGACAGTTTTACATTTTCTAGCCGACAAGGGGCACAAAGTGTCTCCCTCTAAGCTGCAATTCTGTGCCCAGCGAGTTATTTATCTTGGTCACTCGCTGTCCAAGGAGGGAAGGCAGCTTACACCAGATTGCATCCAGTTAATTGCTAACATGTCAATACCCCAGACACAAAAGGAGGTGCGGGCTTTCATAGGCCTCACTTCATATTGTAGGCAGTGGATCCCTCAGTACGCATTTCTAGCAAAACCACTCATTCAGTTAACCACACAGGAGGCAGCCACATCGACTGTTCTCCCTTGGACTCAGGAACATACACAAGCTTTTGAAAGCTTAAAGGAAGCTTTATGTCAAGCACCTGTTTTAGCAACACCATGTTATAGCAAACATTTTACACTCTTTGTCACAGAACGCGAAGGTACTGCTTTGTCAGTACTCACACAGGAACAAGCAGGATCACGCAAGCCATGTGCTTATTTTTCCAGTACATTAGATCCCGTAGCTCAGGCTTTGCCCGCATGCCTGAAATCAGTGGCAGCAACAGCTTTAGCAATCAGACAAAGCGATGCCATAGTGTTAGGACATCCATTGACAGTACAAGTACCACATGCAGTAGAAGTTCTTGTGAACCGAACACAAACACAACACTTGACCATAGCAAGACTTACCGGTTATGAACTGACATTGTTTCAGCCACACATAGAGATCCGACGGTGTAATACATTGAATCCTGCTACACTATTACCTGTAATTGGAACAGACCCACTAGCTCATGATTGTGTTGAAATTATTGAAATAAAGACGAAACCTAGACAAGACTTGACAGACGTTCCATTGTTAGATCCAGACCTGACGTTGTATGTAGATGGATCGTGCATGAGAGCAAGTACAGGAGACTTAGTGGCCGCGTATGCAGTCACAACAGACACTGAAGTTATTGAGACAAATTGTATAGATACTTTGTCAGCCCAAGCAGCAGAACTTATTGCTCTAACACAAGCCTGTATTCAAGCCACAAATAAGAAAGTTAATGTATACACTGACTCACGTTATGCATTCGGAGTTGTACACGACTTCGGCGTGCTGTGGCGAGAGAGAGGTTATTTAACCTCCCATGGTGCCCACATTCAGCACGGAACCCTCATTCATGCCTTGTTAGACGCAATACATCTACCAACTGCCATATCGATTATGAAATGTAAAGCACACACGAAGGTTACTGATATCATTTCTCAAGGCAATGATTTAGCTGACAGAACAGCTAAACAGACTGCTCAGAATCGCACATTAGACATGACAAAGCCAATAGTTCAGACACCAACACAGTGTATGACAATTAAGGATCCCGCACTTGACGTAATTGACATACAGACACATGCTACTGCAGAGGAATTAAAGAAATGGACTGAACTAGGAGGGATCCAGACAGATCAGGGATGGATGACGAAGGAGAAATCTGTATGGTTTCTTCCTGACTCTATGGTCCAGGCCATTATAGCTACAATTCACAGCCCAGCGCATTTAGGAGAGAAAGCTATGCTAGATAGCATTCAACACATTTGGTTCAACAAACATTTACGAGCAGCAGCTAAACAAAAAGTCCGTACCTGTATGATATGTTGTCAGTTCAACCCAGGAAAAAGTGTTCCCGTAGAACAGGGTGGATTCCAGAGTCCTGATCATCCTTTTGAAGTGCTCCAAATGGATTATATCCAGATGGAACGATGTCGAGGATTCAAATATGTTCTGGTAGTTGTCTGCGCTCTCTCCCGATGGACTGAGGCGTACCCAGTATCAGATTACACGGCCCCGACTACTGCCAAACAGTTAGTTCGAGAATTCTTCCCGCGGTACGGTTTACCACGTGTTGTATATTCAGATAACGGCCAGCCTTTCTCATCCGAATTAATGAAACATGTCTCACTTTTGTTGGGATATCAGTGGAAATTCCACTGTGTCCGACACCCCGAGGCAGCAGGTCTCGTGGAACGACATAATCAAATTTTGAAAATCAGATTGTCTAAAATATGTAAGGAGAAAGGTGTTGACTGGATAGTAGCATTACCAGTTGCACTATTTTACATAAGAATGGTAGCACACTCTCGAACAGGGCTATCCCCGTATGAGGTGATCTTCGGAAGACCACCAAATATGTGGGGGACGCCTATACCACGTAAAATAACTGATGTTAATTGTAATATGCTGACAGATTACTTGGCTTCCTTGATGTCTGCACTACAATCTTGTCGTTCACAGGTAACTGCAGCTTTTCCTGACAACACTGAGGTGAAACCCCATGACGTTGCTCCGGGGGATCTGGTGTTTGTGAGAAATTTTGATCGGAAGACCCAGTTGGAGCCCAGGTGGAAAGCACCGAAGCTAGTCCTGCTGACCACAAGAACAGCCGTGAAAGTTGAGGGCCGCAAGGGCTGGATACATTCCAGCCACATTAAGAAATTTCATGGACTATCCTCGGATATAGACACTGTGCCCTGCACTCCCTCACAGACTGATTCAAAACTTCCTTTTGTTGAACAGAATGACTCTCAGTGCTATAAATTAAAGCTTAGGCCCAAATAGTCGAACAATTTGATTGTTTAAGTCCTCTCCAAGGTGAAGCGGTTGAATTGTCTCCGACATGTATCCCTTGGACCTGAGTAGAGAAAATACCCGAGAAATGTTGAAACGACAGGCGTATTGTAAATCACTGCGTAGCTACTGTATGAGGACATTATTAATTTTGTTTTTATTGAGTGTTTTAGTAATTATTACGAGTGTGATTTTGCACATATATCATCCTATTTCTAGACATGTTTATAATGTTGCTGCTGAACATTCTTTTAGTGACCTACCGCCACATGAATTATCTTATAGACTTGCGCTGCGCAATAACACTTTCATTAGTATGTTACATCATTCCCATCAGACTAGTAATGCCACCAATTGTTGGGTGTGTGGCCGACTCCCTCCCTATCAGAATAACAAAGGAGTTCTGCCTTTCTTTCCACACCCGTTCACACACAATGGCTCCTGTGGAGCATGGTTTAGTTTACTAAATTCCATAGACCCAGACACAGCAGTTTATCAACAACATTGGATATGGGGAAATCTGAATCTAGTTTTATTCAAAGTCTGTCATCCTAATAAGGAGGGTCGCCCCAGTAGAACAGGAACTGATCTAGAAAATGAAGTGTATAAATTAGGTAATTTTACACCTAATCTTATGATTCTGAATGTCAAATCCGAAGTTGAACTAATTCTGCCCACTATGTCAGTATTTTCAGTTAAGGGTGAATTATGTGTAAGAAAAGTTGGTTCCATACATATGGGCCATAGCCAATGCGTTACTACAGTAGAATATAGTGATCAAGGTAAATCTTCATTTAGAGCTTCTCGCCATTCTTACTTTATATGTGGTCAGACGGCATATATGCGTCTGCCTCTAGATTGGGATGGTACCTGTTACATAGCATTCCTTCTGCCACCTGTTTTCCTAGCTCCACCTAATTATTATCGGAATGTTCATTTAGTACACAATAGAGAGCGAAGAGATCTCCCAGTTGTCGATTATACTGAGACGGCATGGGACAAGTATGTAGATTTCAATAAAGGTATCTTTCCCTATATAGGTACAATATCAAATAGTAAGCTGATACGTAAACTAACCAAGACTCTCGAAGCTGTAGTAAACGAGACTATAGCCGCCCTAGGCAATCTGACAGAGGAACAATCAGTAATGAGAATTGTTGTTCTCCAGAATCGTCTTGTCCTTGACGTCATCCTGGCCGATAGGGGCGGAGCTTGCAGGATCATCGGATCCAGCTGCTGCATATTCATACCAGAAAATTCGCCATCTGTATATAAAGCTATAACACGCCTTCATAAGATTGTGAGCCAGATACACGAAAATCCAGGCACTTGGACGTGGTCCGGGTGGTTTTGGAGTGTGATATCAGCCTGGGGATGGAGAGTTCTATCCTTCCTAGGTATTGGCCTTCTTATGCTCTTCAGTTGTTGTTTATGCCTGCAATGTGGACCAGCGATTTGTGGTCTGTGTGCCACATCATGCATTCCATATCAAGGTTCTCGTTCAAAATGCCGGAAGAAGAAGGAAGAAGAAATGATGCTCCATGAGCAAATCGATGGAATGATGAAGATTGATATCTCTTGAAGGGCAAGTAGGGGACAAGGAGGGAATGTGGAAGTGTGGATTTTCCTGATCAGTTATGTCCCCTATCTTGGACCCCAACGGTTCTATGTGCATGTCACAAGTACATGTATGTTCCCTCCAGTTCCAGTTTCCAAAACGCAAACATATGTGCGTCCACCGTCAACATGTTCTCTGTCAGATCCGCCATCAATGGGCTGGATATTCGATTCCTAAGTATGAAAGGCCACCGACTTTATATGGCTAAGTTACTCCATTTTTACAGTTCAGGCAAGTAGGCCCGATCCTGTCCTTAAAGCCTTCCCTGCTCTCTGTCTCTGACAGCTTCAGCTTGAGCTCGCATCTGTATCCATGAACTTTGTCCTACTCCCTGTGCAGCTAACGGTGCCTGCCTCGGCCAGTTTTGCCTGCCTGCCAAGAAGCAGTATTTCACCTTCAAATTATCTACTTTGCTCTTCAGCCGATGCATTCCTGTTCGGTGATTTAGGTAAACATTTCCTCTAAGCTCACAAGCAAAGGACTCGGCCTTTCCGTCCTCCTGCAAGTAATTCATAGCCCTGTTGCCATGGAAAGTTTTCTGCCCCTCGCATCTCATATAGACACTTAGACGCTTGTACACGCACACACAGTCAGTATAGAATAGATTCTGTCCGAGAGTCTTTTCTTGTGGATAACATAGTTCTCTAAACATAGGATGTTAGATATGATTTGGGATTAGGTTGACTTGACCCCCCAGACTTCTCGTCTCCACATGTAGAGCTAAATGTCAAGTCCCCTTCACCCCCTAGTTGCACGTCAATCACACGTCATGCTGTTGCGCGCGCATCTATGTTAAGTATTATCTTATAGATCCACCTATGCATGATAATCAGAGCCAATCATGTTTCTTTCTGCTCCTTATTACGCCTAGTTTTGATTACGTACCACTATGTCATTTCTCTTATCAATTGTTACGCCTTTTGCATTCATTTCATTGTAATGTATGAGCTATAAAAGTTACTTCTTGTCAATAAAGTATTGTACTTCACTTCCTGAACCCTCGTGGTGACGGAACCTGAAGGCCGCCACTCGAGTCGGCCATTTTGGAATAAAGCCCATTCAGAAAATCTCTTATACCACGGATTCTGCCTCTTGTTATTCTGAGCTATTTTACTTTATTTTAGATTCCGTATGAAATTCAGTCAAGGTAAAAAAGAATATTTACCACATGAGTCTACAAAGAATTTTAATTCTACATCATCCACAAATATGGAGCAGGATGGAAATTTGGTAGCACTTCCATTTCCACAAACATTAATGACAGTGTTAATTTCATTCTCGAAAGAATCATATGAGTCATCACCATCTTCTAAGCATTGGTTGTAATTGACATTCTTAGAGATAGATTTGCAAAACTTCAATAAATGCCCTTTCCTATTACATTTAGTGCAAATTTTTCCGATGGCAGGACACGTTTTAGAATTGGCTAGATGTCTATTACTCCCACATCTATAGCAGAGTAACTGGGAATTGTTTCTTTCAAAGTTAGAAGCTTTAGGTCTATTATCAGATTTTACGGCAGGGTCAATTTTGCGAGTAACTATTTTTTTTGTTTGTCAGAATCTCTATTGTCCTTACTAACATTAAATACATCTCCCTTATTGTTTCCCCTTATTTCCTTAACAAATATTTCTGAGTGTTCAATAGATTTGGCAATATCAATAGCCGCATTAAGAGATAAATCAGAAGTAGTCCGTAACCTTTCTTGGACTTTTTTGTTGTTAGTCCTCATTAAGACTTGATCTCTAAGCACTTGCTCGTAAGATATATGTTCAAAATCACAGGAAACAGCAAGGAACCTAAGGGCAGAAACGAAATCTTCAATTGACTCATCTGCATGTTGTTTGCATGAATAAAATATAAATCTTTCCATTTCTACATTTTTCTTTTTTCCAAAACGTATATTAAGTTGTGTGGAAGCATACTGATAAACATCAATAATGCCAGGATTGGGTAACGCAGGTAACGTTGAGAATTCTTTTAATCCTATTCCCCCTAAAAAGTGTTTTAAAAGAGAAAGTTTCCTCTACGGTTAGCAATCATCACCCTCTAACACTTCTACATATGCTAGGAAGGCTGGTTCCCAAATATCCCATGCCATGGGAGGTTCACCTGGAGAAATGATAAAAGAAGGAGGAGGAGACATGCCTGACATGACTGAATAAAATAAAAAATAATGACTAATTGTAATAACAGGTTAAGACAATTAAATTAAATAAAAATTGCTGATAACACACGAAAAGTATATCCTAAAAGTAATCTTGAGTTAATATACAATGTTCCTTAAATGGTGTGTGTATCACCGAAGAATACACGATTTAGAATTCTGGAAAAAAAACCTTCAATAGAGTGGCGTATTACAGTACCTTGAACCAAATTGTGTGCTTGTCGCTGATGTGCAAGCGTCGCCGTATGCATAAACAAACACTTGAGATAATTGGTGTTCTTGTCACCGATGTACAAGCGCCGTCGTAGTGAAGGAGCTCCTCCGATCTGGTTGCTAGGCGATGGAGATAAACAAAATGACTTCCTGTACGTTGCACGCAAAGCGTGTTAATGCGTGATGACTCTACACGTAACGATGTGTAGAATGGTGTGACGTTGCCTAGATACATAGCGAAGAAGAGCGTGACGGCTTCAGATTCCAGAGCTGATCCGAGGTCATCAGTGATGTCATGAGTGATGTCTCTGACCATGTCATAAGTGATGTAATATGTGACGTCATCAGCAGTGCATTGCGGGTGCGCGAGTTATAGTTAGCTGAACTAACTATGACCGGGGAATTTAAATGGTTTTGTACGAGTGAAATGTCCAGCTAACTATAACACCCCGGAAACCTATGTTTTTTTCAGTGAATTTCTAAGGTTTTTTAAATGCTAATTCCTAACTATAACGTGCCTGAAACCTATGGTTTTTTCTGTGAATTTCAAAGGTTTTTTAAATGCTAATTTCTACCTTTAACGTAACTGAAACCTATGTTTTTTAAGTGAATTTCAAAGCTTTTAAATGCTAGTTTCTAACTATGCCTACAGAGTTAGGATATGTGAAGAAAGAAGTAAAAACACACAGAAAGAAGAAAAAGAAATGCAGAAAGAAGCAACAGAAGTCCTCTAAGACGAAGAAAAGTGCAGGAAGACGGAAGACATGCAGAAAGAACAAACAGAGGAGCAGAAAGAGGCCTTTGTTGCAAAATCATTCTGTACCCTCAACTTTTTAAGATGGGTACTGGTGGTAACTGACTCTGACTAACCAGTCCTAGAGCCAGTGCTAAGCTAAAAGACACTTAGAATACGTTGGGGTACCCCTGTTATTTTCATGACCTCCTTTGTAAGCCCCTAGTATATAATAGGGCAGGGGGATTAAAACTACCTCTTAAAACGCGCCACAGGGCACGTTTGCACACTGGTGAAGGGAGGGGTGGAGCTGAGCTGATGTGTGCAAACACGCCCTGTGGCCATTTTAATTTGGAGGATAAAGTCCCCTTGAATCTTGAGTGTCCCTTGGGTACAACTAGCCCATCAGGTATCTCTAGTTAGCACCATAGAGCTGTGTTGCAGAAAAAATGGGCACTACCTGGATCACCTCTCTGCAACGCTGCGCAGTAGCGCTTACTGGAAGCACCTGGTGGACTAGTTGGCCCCCATGGGCCCTCAATATTGAATGGGAATTATTTCCCCAACTTAAAACGCGCCATAGGGTGTGTTTGCACACGTCACCTCAGGCCCCGTCCCTTCCCTTCCCCACTGTGTAAACAAGCCCTGTGGCCGTTTTAAGTTGGGAGATTAACTCCCGTTGATCTCTTCACGCACAAACTCCTAACTTCTCCACCACTTCAGCTCTTGAGCAACAAGTGGCCCACTGCAACACCTTTGTGAATTTCTTTGAGAGAAAAGTTAGAGACATCCATATCTCACCACACACCAGTGAACTTCTGGAAACTGAGATTCTACCCTGCACTGCACTTCATTTGCGGTTCTCTTCCTCCCCCATTTCTTAACGAGACCTACAGCGAACAATCTCCAAGATGAAACCCTCGAAACCACCTTCAAGAGGCCATTTAGGGTCTATCAGCAAATCTCTTGCCGCACACTTATGGACTAACATGGGCAACTCCTCTTTTGAACAGGGCCTATTTCCAGACTAACTAAAAGTGGGTCAAGTATCTCCTCTCTTGAAAATACAATCTCTCAACCCAGAGAACATAAACAACTACCACCGAGTCTCCACACATCCATTTTTAGGCAAAGTCATTTAAAGTTGTGTTGCTTCTCGGCTCACCACACACATCCGAACAAACAACCTCGGAGACTTGCTCCAATCAGTTTTCCGCCACAGTACAGAGACTGCGATCCTACAGATTGTTGATGACTCCCTCAGAATCCTTGACTTCGGGATCTCTTGCCTCCTGGACCTTCTGGACTTGTCTGCTGGATTCGACACTGTCAACCACCGGTACCTCCTTCATACTGCATGGGCTTTGGAGTGACAGTCCTCAATTGGTTCTCCTCTTACCTAACCAACAGCTTCCAAATTGTGCAAATGGGCAGCCAATGTTCATCAAGGGGTTCCTCAAGGCTTGATCCTCTCTTCAACCCTCTTTAACCTTTACCTAGAACCACTATACATGATTCTCAGAAACGCTGGGATTCTCTTTCACCTCTACGATGATGACACTCAAAATTACATGAAAATCTTTTCCCCGGAAGACCTTGCCCTCCTTTCAATCACACTCCAAAAGATTCAAAACTGGATGTCTAACCATAATCTAAAACTCAACCCAACTAAAACAGAATTTCTTTTGGTCCCACTCCTGAAAGCAAAAACCTCAGTACAGGAATGGATGACCTCTGGGCCATCGTTCAGAGTGCTAGATCCCTTGGTATCACCCTGGAAAATCATCTAAAGCTCCACAGCCATATCACAGCCCTGGTCAAAAGTGCACCTCACCAACTCAGGCAGCTCTGGGGCTTCAGACAATTGATCCCAGAACAAGATCTCAAAACAGTGGTGCAGTCTCTCATCCTCTCCAGAATAGATAATGGAATTGCACTTCTCTCAGGCATTCCCAATGTTCATCTAGGCTCACTGAGAGCAACACTAAATGCAGCAGCATGCTTTATGTTAGGTTTTGAGGAATATGAAAATATTTCCCCTGCCCTGCAGGTGCCCCATTGAAGCTCTAGCCCAATTAAAAACCACCTGCATTACCCACAGAGCGCTACAGTCCTCAAAACCCTCTTATCTATATGAGAAACTGAAAGTCTTGGGAGCAAATAGAGGTTCCAGAAATGCCTGATCCCTGCTAATGGAACCCCCCACCTTCAGTCGAGAATGGTACATTAGCGAGTTGCTCTCTGGTAGTGCCACACAAATCTGAAACTCCTTAATTTCCTCCCTTTGCCTGCCAACTAGCATAGCCACCTTCAAAAAGAACGTCAAGCGCCTTCGATTTGACAGACACCTGGATTCACGGCCCACGACCATACCTAAGTACTCTATCCAGGAGATGATCTACCTTTACTCTGTGTCCCCACTATCTTAATCAATGTCTGAACTGTGTACGTCTCTTGTCCAATGGCTGCATTTGTCCTGGTCACAGCTACTGATGCAGATAGCCCTACATTATAATTGTTTGTAACTGTAACTTGCTGTACCCTTGTATCATGCTACTGTTGTAAAGTACTCTGATACCTTCGGGGCCATGTCAGCGCTATATAAAATGGCAAAATTAAATACCATTTTGTATAGTCTTATGCTCTAGTACAACTTATGAATGTTCTTTCTAAGTAATTGATGTCTTCTTTCCTCTTTTCCCAGGTCTGGTGTCAGAATTCCTTCTTCTGGTATCCTCAAGATAAAGAAGACAACACAGGTAAGTCACCTATCACTACCAATGTCATATAATACCTCAACCATTTTCTCCTTAGTGAATAGGCAAGAGGTGTACAGGAGATTTTGGGAAAGCAGTGGCCAAAACGATTTTGTGCTCAATTAGACAGAATTCAGCCCTTTTTCCCTGTGTCCTAGGAGATTAAGTTTTAGGCAGTATGTATTGTATTGTATTGTATTGTAAAATCACTTGTATAGCGCATGGCTACCCGTAAGCATCCCAGCGCTTTTGGTACAGAGTGGGCCTAGGGTGGATTCGCATCACATTGTTATGCTGCATTAAATTCTGGGGAATAGAAACGTTTTAAGTTGCTTCCTAAACTTAAGGAAGGTATGTTCCAGTCTTAAATAATCCGGGAGGGAATTCCACTCTTTTGCTGCTTGCAGAGAGAAGAGTCGGCCGCCTGAGCGGGCTCGTTTTATCCTCGGGATAATTGCCAGATTAAGTTCGCTCGATCTAAGCTTACGTTGGGGCCTATAAGGATGTATCATGTTTTCCAATATGGAAGGACCTTCTCTATGTAGGATCTTATGTGTGATGCAGAGCGATTTAAATCGCACTCGCTCCTTCACCGGGAGCCAATGAAGCGATCTCAAGGCTGGCTTTGCCGACATATATCTATTGGTGCCCGTTAAGATCCTAGCAGCATAGTTTTGGGCCACTTGCAAGGTTTTAAAAGTGGAAGTTGGGGCCCCTAGATATATAGCATTCCCGTAATCGATTCGCGACAAGACCAGCGCCTGGACTACGGTCTTCCTTGCTGTTTCTGGAAGTTGGGGCAAGATTTTACGGAGGGATTTCAGTATCCCATGACAGACTGCAGATGTCTTTCTGGCTTGACTCTCAAAAGATAAACCATTATCAAGCCAAAAGCCTAGGCTCTTTATTTCTGTCTTAGGAGATGGTATAGCACCCATACTGGTAGGCCAGGCGAGATGGTCGGGAATATCCTGTCTGCCTAAGAGCATCAGCTCCGTTTTTCCTCCATTGAGTCTCAGTTGAGACAGATTCATCCAATTTACCACCGTCTCCAGACAATTTGCCAGGTTGTTCGGCGGGGACTCTATTTGTTGCAGAGAAAACACCAGCTGGGTGTCGTCAGCATAACTTATTAGCTGGATGCCAAACGGGGCAACCAGTTCTGCCAGCGGGGCCATGTATACGTTGAACAGTGTGGGGCTAAGGGAAGAACCCTGTGGTACCCCACACTGGGTGGTTCTTCCTCTTCCATAACCCTTGTAGAACTCGATACACTACCCTCCCTTCAACTCCAAGCTCGGATTCTGTAACGCACCTGTGTTAGCTATGCACCTCCATCAACAGGTTCATCAAAGTTCTTCCCTTGCGGGGCGTTGCCGGGTTGTCCTGTTGGAGCAGTCTGGTGCCTTTGTTCACTGGTCCCTGCACATCAGGTGGCTTTTCCTCCTCATTCAGTGATATGGTTTTCTCTGAAGTTTCGTTGTGGTGTCTATCACCTTGGTGTTCCTCTCGCAGTGTGTGCACAGCTTCTGGGTTTGACTGCAGAGACAAATAGGTCTCCGCCCTCCAGGGCCAAAGTTCAAGACCCGCCCCCTCCTGTTCTGTGGTGTAGGGCTTAAAGACATAGGACTCCGTTGTACCCTGTGAACATAAAAAAGAAAGCACTTCTTTTGGTCCTTGAGCAGAAGGTAAGGGCCCGGGCACTGGGCTGTCGAAGCCCTCCACCCTGTCACAAGGAGGTAAGCCACTTTTATTGCTTACTCCAATAATATAAAAAAGTTTATTTTTCAACTCTTTTATCCAAAGTACTTTTCCTGCAATGGGGCATAACAGGACAGTCCGATGATCTGCATCATGTTGCTTATGTTACAATGCACAACTACATATAATATACAGACCCATGTTATTACCTCTCAGCAGAACAATATGGCTATGTTGCACAATCAAGCACATCCAATCCAACCAAAACAAATTCTAGATAATAAGCAGGCCATCATATTGCTGTTACACCAAACCAGATGCAGACAAAGGGGCACATTAATAACCAGTGTGATACCTTATGTTTATCTCTGAGGTACCACCTTTTAAACATCAATGTCCATATGCACACATGTATTGTGAAAGTAACTTAAAAGTATGTCAAACGTACTATGGAAGTGTAAATCTATATACCAAATGGCATACTCACTGCAATGTTTATCACAGCTGAATCTCAACATGACCAAAGAGGTAGGGACAAACCTGCAAATTCTTCCCTTCTGCAAATAAAGTGGGCAGCAGCTTCTGCACTACCAAAGGCAGAAAAGCAAGTGCTATCCCAAAACCAGCAAGGCCACAATGTCCCATTTCCATCACTTATCAACCAGTTAATACCCAGCAAGTAGACTTAGACCCAAATGTCTGTGAAAACACATCCTACTGTGCCATCAAAGAGTCACAGTCAGGGCACAAATTATACCTCTGACCATTCTGGGCAAGCAGCCTTAATATGCTACCACTTTGTGGTATCACAGAGTGAAAAAGCAGTGATTACTGTGCAATAAGAGGCTCACATAGTACATCACAGACCACAGATGCTGAAACCAAAAACACAATGTCTACACTGACCCCACCAACATACACACCTATGCTGCCTATACTAAGAATGAGTTCATCTCCAACTACAGTAATATCATCATTAGAAGGACAAGACAGAACGTTATCCACTCTTGGCCCAATACAAACAACTACAGTTGTTCCTCTAAAAATCAGATAAGAGGACGTTTTTATTGCCTGTTGAATGTGTTAGGTAGTCATTCAGAAAACGCCCGTTAATCAAGTAAGTTGTTCTGTGACACAAGAAAAATGAAGAAACAATTAATTCTATGTACAGCACATCTGATCATGGCCTAGATATGAAAATCAGAAATGATGAGGAAGCACAAAATAAACTAATACAGAATTATTCAACATATCAGAAAATGTGTACCTGTAATTAGAAGTATTGTATGCTCATAAGAGAAAAGAACAAGAGTGCAAGAGAACAACAGATATAGCAAGCATGATCACAGACATATACTGTCAATCGCATAATGGCTGCCTTAATGCCCACCAGCCCACGAATGGTACTGGATTAGACTAGCACCAATGCCTCTTTCAGGAACCTTGGAGAGTTGCTGAAGAGGTAAGAGATGGTACTGTCTCAGATAACACAGTTTGTTTTCAGGGACAGAAAAACGGTATCAAGTGTACCACCAGTTTCATCTATACTACCGTCCATGCAGTCTACACCCAAGCTATATAGACATACATTCACTCATATGGAGCAGCTTGGTCCTTTCTATAGGGAAACTATCAAAGAAGAATAAAAAGTATTTATAGTTCAGACCAAGCACATTTCTCAGTCAGCACATGTTGCTTCATGTACATTAAAATTGACAGCCTACCATATTTTGAAAACGTATTAGTTGGCCTGGTGTAAGTTTTAAATTGAAAACATTCATTAAATTGACATTTGAAAATGGATAATTCTTGGAATTGACCGATTATTTTGCATGGGAGTCCTCCAGATGTTTGCCTTCTTCTCTGAATCTGTTTTTGTTGGCCATTGGACTCAGCTACACACTTTACCCTGCTAACCAGAGATAAAGTGCATCTGTTCTCTCTGTAAAAATTGCAAAATTGACTTACACCTAATTGGGAGACTTGATTTGCTTATAAGACCCAAGAATATGATACCACCTGAACCCAGGGTCTGCAAATTAAATAGTCTGCTGTGTTCCACCTCAAGAGTAGATTTGCAAAACTTGTCTCTAGACTGACCACTGCAGCCTGTGTGTGCACTTGCCACTTTGAACTGCCAAAATAAACATTTACCCAAACCTGAACATCCTTTTTAATGCTTATAGGACACCCTTTAAAGTTGGCTTAAAAGCCCATAAGGCAGTGTGCATGGTCAGCCTCAACGTTTGACTTCGACTTAGGCTAGTGTGACGTCACTTTGTGATACCATTTTTTAAAAATTATTTTTATTAGGAATTATACAACCAGTTGCCTATACTGGCGGGCACTACAGTTTTATACATTCCACGCACGTGTATGCATGCACCATTATTTTTTGCTTTTAAAAAGGTATGAAATAAACAATAACAAACATAATTTGGTACAGTCTATACATCATTGTGCAATTACCATTATTACATTCTTACGATAACATTTTAGAGAGTTCTCCTTCAGCCGTTTCCTTGTGCTCAAAATTATTCAGAAGGTATAAATGAAGGCTGCTTGACACTCGTATCACCCATCTCCCTTTGCACATCTGTTTGTCAGACCAGAGCTTACTCACTGTGGGGCAGCTTTACAAGCCCCTTGCGACCTTATGTACAACGTGATGCATCTAGGCAGATGCGTCACGTTGTAAAACCCTGCGCCACATGAAACCTGCGTTAGGTTTCATGTGGACGTTCCTGCGCAGGGTGGGTGTTCTGTCGCAGGAACGCCTCGTAAAAGTTACGCAGTGAAATGTACAAGATTTCACTGAGTCACATTTCCGTCCATGCTGCGTCAAAACCCTGCGCCTGCTTCAAGCAGACGTAAGGAGTGACGCAGCATGTCAGGAATAGGGCGCCCCGAGCATTGACGGAGTTGCGTTGCGCTCCCCATTGGGATCCTGGGCTGCTTGTGTGTTATTCCCCCATCACTGTGTGTCCTCCACGTATGCCTCTCAACATTGTAGCCCAAGCATCTGTATCATCCTGTAGTTTAACGTCCCTATGACTACTCTTCATATGTACGTCCTTGCCAATGGCCATTTCCACCACATTCCTTCGCCATTATGTGCAAGAGGGAGCCCTAGTGCACAGCTTTTGTTTTTTTTGCTCGAACCAATGCAAGATTCATGAACTTCCACTGAATCCACCCTTTCTTGGGATTTTTAATAAGACTCAGTACGCATACCCAGGCCGTCTCACCCAGCACTATTATTGTGATGTCCCTTAATTGAGATAACATTTGTTGCCAATACTCTCGCACCCTCAGACAGGCCCATGCCATGTGTATAAATGTGGCTCTCTCACTTCCACTTTGGGGGCAAGTCACTCATCTGTCCACATACATCTTACTGAGTTTAACGGTGTTATATATGTGCGGTGGAGGAAATTAAAATTAATTTGTTTATATCTGCCATTAGATGAAACTGTCTTTATCAGTTCACTTGCTGCCAGCCATCAGAGTTGGTGCACAGGTCTGTCAGGGCTCCCACCGACGCCTTCATTGCCACCGGTTTAATCCAGATTCTGTCAGTTTTAAGCGCTCTCTAAAGATGTGTCACTAGGTATCTCACTGGTCCCATATCAGTTGTAGGATTTCTGTCACCCAGGAGTCTCCCAGGAAGGAACTCAATCCAAATGTGTCCTGACGTATGTACCAGTTAGCATACTGCAAGAACTGTCCCCCTCCCACTGCAAATTGTGTCCTTGCTTCTACAAATGTAATACATCCTTCCCCTGGATACAGATCCCCCAAAGTCTCACACCCCTCTCTCTCCGTCCTACCACTGACATAGTCTCAGCCATGCACTGAAACAAAAGCAATGTCCATGTGTCCAGCTCCCTGGCTAAGGGTGACCACTTAAAGACTCACCTAACCGCCCGTTCCTAGATCTCAGCCACTTGTGCAATCAAGTGTGGGGTGCCTCGAGGTGCCTGCATACAGTGCATGAACAGCTCCATCAGTGATAGCACACTGCCATCCTCACAGCCATGGAAAGCGTCAATGTATTGCAAAAACTCACCGATTTAGTCAAACCAGCCAGTAAGGGTTCTATGCAGCTTCACTGCTAGACATCAACGGGGTAGTCCATAAGTGTGCGGCAAGAGATTTGCTGATAGACCTAAATGGAATCTTGAAGGTGGTTTCGAGGGTTTCATCTTGGAGATTGTTCGCTGTAGGTCTCGTTAAGAAATGGGGGAGGAAGAGAACCGCAAATGAAGTGCAGTGCAGGGTAGAATCTCAGTTTCCAGAAGTTCACTGGTGTGTGGTGAGATATGGATGTCTCTAACTTTTCTCTCAAAGAAATTCACAAAGGTGTTGCAGTGGGCCACTTGTTGCTCAAGAGCTGAAGTGGTGGAGAAGTTAGGAGTTTGTGCGTGAAGAGATCCATACATTCCTCGATGAAGGATTTGTTATAACCCATTGGATGGTAAATCACCTTCAGTCTGATGTTGGAGGTCGTGGATGTGGGAATTTCCACCGACATGCATTCAAAATACTGAAACGTAGTCATTTGGAGTATCCTGCATCTCAGTGAGTTTCTGTGAATGAGAGCGAGACCTCTTTTGCATAGCACACCCTGTCTCACCCTGAATCTATTATGCCCTATTCATGGCCAGAATGGGTGGCCCTCCTTCTTCACTTCTTCCTTCAACCTCAATTCCCCCTTTAATGACTGATATTGATGACATGTCCGGGTTATTCAGTACTTTTTCCTTTCATAGTTTTAATTGCATGTTAGGTGGTAGCCCAAACTTGGCATCCATGCTAGCCTTGCTTTCCTACAATATCTCTTAAATTTTTCTTTAAGCCATTATCTATTTTCTTTACATCTAGATTCAGGGGGAACACTTGATACAGTGTTGATTTTCTTAGTGTAGTCTCTTCAAATATGGATATGAATCTCGGTTGGTGTTTTCAGTATTTCATTCACATGAGGCCGTCCTATTTCTAATCTAATTCATCAGCTAAAACCTATAATTCAGGAACACTGAATTTAGGTTTTAATCCTGCTAGTGTCTATGGTGACAGTTTGGCACACTGTTTATCCCTGGAGATGGCTTTTTGACTAAATATGTCATGTCATCCTAGCAGTAACACTTTTAATCAGATGGAGAATGTGGTTGCTTGCTACTCTCCAGGTGCAATGTGGGTTATACATCCTGAACCTCATGTGCTGGTATGCGTGAATGATACTTTACAGGCTTAAAACACACATTTGCCACCTCTTCCTCTTATGCTACCATAAAATATTTTTTTTTATCTTTTAAGTGTTCTGAAAATGCCAGGTGCAGTCAATATTGACCATCGGTATTTATTGCATTCAAGAAAATACAAACCTGTGATTACTTTCAGGTGCAATAATTGGGGATCTCAAGATTTTCCCTATCCAGTAAATATGGATTCTACGGGGCACAGGAAAAAATGCAATTGCATGATTGTTACCTTATTAGAACTGATAAATACTGTGTGCAATACATTTTATACTTTTTCCTTAGTGACACATACTCTAAAAAATAAGATTGCAACTAATACTAACTCTTCATATACCATATTGATTTAACTCATTATTATGTATTGATTTAAATCCCCAAATAACTAATTTGTCTCTGAAATAAAGCTGGGTCTCTACTAAAAAAGATATTTCCTTGAAGATACCTTGACGACCTTCTCCAGTAATAATTTAGTACCAATGAATAACTTTAACCCCTTTACCGCGGCGGAAATTCCGCGGCGGAAATTCCGCGGCGGTGCGGCGGTTTGAAAGAGTGGGCGGGGCCGCGTCGGCCAACGGAACGTGCGCAGCACTGCCGAGGTAGTGCTTGCGACGGCCGTTGGCTGACGGGAGCACTCAACGGGTTAATTATACTGCTTTTTTGATAATTTCTACCAGCTGCCATTATGTCTAAGGTAGGAATGGAGTCCATTGTTAGTTGTGCCTTCTGAACATTGGTAAAATCAAGTATTAGGGGAAATTACGCATTTATGATACATGTCTTCTGTAGATCATTAAAAGTGCATTAGGTTTTGCCTGTGTATAACTGACCATGATTAGTCAATGTAGAACAGGGATCTTCAGCTGTAGCTCACTAGCACCTTAGAAGAAGCTCCCAGAGGATAAGACAGTCCCAGTATCTCATGCAGAGGGTTTGTGCATATTAAAGTAGGCAGCACTGCTCATCCCAAGAACCATACAGTGGCAGGCTGCCACACCAATGTCAGAACCTCTTAATACAACTCAAGCACTCACTTGATGCTGAGGATGTAAAAGTCAATCGATTCGGGTTCAAAGTTTTTGTAGATGGTGGAGATCTTGTGGAAGAAGTCCACCAGGGTATTGTAGAGTTCATGGGGGGGAGGTATTGATGTTTCTGGTTGCTGAGTGTTTGAAGAACTTCTTGACAGTGCTAAGAAGGTCTTTGCTGGGGTTTTAGCTGGCTTCGATGTGGTCAGCCAGGGCAATACTTTATTCTCCTTCAGGTGTATGTGGTAGTGTTTGAGAGCTGCCTTAAAGGTGGTGCAGCCTGTGGGTTCCTTGCTGGTGCACCATTTGCATTCTAGTTGCTTCCAGTTTTGCTTTGTGGTTCTCAATTCTGAGGTGTACCAACTGGCAGGTTTGGCACATCTTTGGATAGTGGTGGGTTTGATGGGGGCAGATTTGTTGGACCTGACCTTGATCCAGGTGGTAAAGCTCTTCACAGCCTATTCCAGGTTGGTTCTATGTCAAGGTGGGAGGTGCTTAGGGGGTCAGTCCTTTGGCGTTCAGATCCTTTGTTCCAGCTGGGATGTGAGGTGCTGTGTGGCTTGGTGGCAGTGCTGGGGGGGCTGTTGTGATGGGGAAGTGGGTAATTGAGTGGTCCATCCAGGTGAGCTAAGTGACATGGCTGTACGTGACTCTGCTGCTGGCTGTGAACTTGGGTGCAAGCGAGTGTCCTACAATGTGTGTGGGGTCAGTGACTAGTTGGGTGAGACCATGCTTGTGAGAAAGTTGGCTGTTTTAGTGTGGTTGGGGGTCGTTGAGGTGAAAATTGAGGTCTCTGAGGAAGATGTAGTGTTTGGTGTCGATGACTTTTGGTGCAATGAATTCTGAGATGGCATCACAGAAGCCTTGCTGTGGTCCAGGGGGTCTGTAGGCGAGGGTGCCTCTGTCTGTGGTTTTGCTACCTTGTATGGTGAGCATCCATGGCTTATGATTATAATACCTAGGCATCTCTCCATCTCATTTGTACTTTTGAGTATTATGCCTTCTCCTTTCTTATGAAAGGTTTTTCTTCTGGAAAATTGAGTTTGTTTTCCCAAATGGAAAGTGATATCTTGATGGCAGCAGAGGAGCTTCATACCACGGTGGATTCAGGTGCAAGGGCCGCCTTGATCCTATTGGATCTATCGGCGGCCTTTGACACCGTGAACCACGACATTCTTATCAAAAAGCTCCAAAAAGTGGGAGTCAAGAATTCAGCCTTAAGCGTGGTTAAATCCTATCTAATTAACAGGCTACAATTTGTTCAGATTGGGGACTCTTGCTCAGAACAGTTTACACTTCCATGTGGGGTGCCGTGGGGCTCATCTTTGAGTCCTACTTTGTTCAATCTATATGTGAACGCCTTATGATGTCATCAAGCAGTTTGGCTTCTCATTGGTCTCCTACGCAGACGATACCCAGATTGTGGTGTCCATCTCAAGCATTCTGGAGGATACCGCTGCTCGCTTTAATCAATGCATCTCTCACGTAGACCATTGGATGAGCCCAAACTGCCTAAAGCATAAAGGAAGTAAAACAGAGGTTCTGTTGATGGGATCCAATACCTCTTTTTGGTCACAAAACTGGAGGCCTCTGGAAATGGGAACTCTTCCTTCCCCAGTGCACAAGGTTAAGAACCTGGGCACCATCTTTGACGACAGACTCACCTTTCATCATCAAATTATAAAGTCGCCTCTCTGGTCCATTTAACACTGAAGCTAATCCGGAGTGGAGACCATTTATTCCCCCAGATACAGTAAAAACACTAGTGACATGTTTAGCATTGTCCAGACTGGACTATGGAAATGCCCTTTATTTGGGCATTCAGAAACAACACTTGCTGAAACTTTAGTGGGTGCAAAATGCTGCTACTGAACATTCCTAAGTACCAGTCCGTTTCTCAAGGCCTAAAAACTCTTCACTGTCTCCCGGTAAAGAGAAGAACGGAGTTTAAATCTCTATGCCGGGCGTATAAAGCTGTACATGGAACAGGACCTGTGTACCTGAAACAGCATTTTTCCAGGTACCATCCTTGCAGAACCTCGAGCCATTAAATACGTCCAACTCTCCTTTCCTTCAGAAAAGCGCTGAAAACTTGGCTCTTTTCAAACAAAATCCCTCTCCTTCTTTTGTTACTGGCAGATCCCTCCGTTGCAGCGCATAGACGCCTTTGGGCATTTGAGCGTTATATGAATCTCAAGATCAATTACTCTAGAGGGCACAATGCTTTGGCTATTATTTTATTGGTGTGAATGAGGCATTTAATACTGTTCAGTTTTTCCTGGTATTTCTGATGGTAACCTCAACAGAAATGCTAGGCTGGTCACCACTGTTAATCTTGCTAAGGGTGGTCATATTGTAAAGCTAGAATTGTTAGAATATGTAATCACTATTTCCGAGGGCTGCTTTATGGGAAAAGCTGAGGAAATGGGGGATCCCTGATAAACTTTTGGAGGCAATCATACAATTTTACTCCAGAACTTGGGTCAGGGTGAAGTTGGGGTCCGGCACGCATCTCTCCCGGAAAATCTTGACATCAAGAGGTGTGAAGCAGGGATGCGTGCTGGCCACCATGCTTTTTAATCTGTTTATAGCGGACTTGTCAACCTCACTGGACGATACTAACAGTCACCCCCCAAAGGTAGGAGGTATGGCATTAAGTAATCTTTTATATGCCGACGACCTGGTTCTCTTTAGATTGATTGATTGATGTACTTATAGAGCGCAGCTATCACCCTACGGGCATCTTGGCGCTTGCATTGGGAACCCGTCCTGGTTTTTCCCTGTAAGATAACCCGTACTGGGCATCCCCAAGGTGAAAGCCAGGCATCCCGCCGCGGGGGGCCGTTGTGGAGATTAAGCAGGCTTGTTGCCCAGAGCTGCATAGTGTGAACTCATCCTTAGAGTGGGCACCGAAGCGAGAATTATCGAGTCCGTGGACGATTGGGCTCTGGACCCTGCCGCGTCGGGAATCGAACCCAGGTCCCGGGTCTGATCTCTGCTTCAGGGTATGCCTCCTCCAACCAGTGAGCTACACTTCACCAGGGTCGGACTGCAAAGGCTCCTTGATAAACTGTACACCTCTACGACCATAAACCAACTAGAGGTTAACTTAAAGAAAACACAAATTGTCCCATTTGGTCGGAAAGGGTACATTGTTGGAGGATGGTCATATAATAACATAAGCCTCACCGTAGGTCACTCTTATAAGTACCTAGGTGTCCATCTGGACTCTAGGGGTAATCTTATTAAACACCGTAACGAGATCGCAGTTAAAGCTATAACCCTTGCGGTGTCATTAGCAAAGCTCTCGAAAAATATCTCTGGTCCAACTCTTTTACCACTCTTAGAAGTTTTGAGAGCAAAAATCGGCCCTACTTTATCATACAGCATAGAGGTATTCAGGGGCAAGGTGAATACTGCCTTAAATCAACATACGACCAAAATTTATAAAAAGGTACTCCATTTGCCAAACTCCGCATCTCCAGCTCAGGTAAGATTAGAGCTGGGGATATTGAATTATGATGTTTCTAATATTGGTACATATTTAAATCTCTGTCATAAATTGAGGCAAGCGGACACAGGCACATTAGAATCCTTAGTCTGGTTGGAAATCATCCAGAAAAACCCTGGAGGTACGTTTGGTTGTCTTTTCAAGGACCATATCCATCAAATGTCGGCGAGTGAGCTATGGGCCCTCAACCCCAGTCGGGCAGCATTTAAATCTGGCATCAAAAAATGTGTGAGAATGAGTTCTCTCATAATGGACAAGGCACTCTTTGCCAAACGTAGTCATGCATGGGCCCTTGTAAATTCATAAAGACGGCTAGCCCCTGCCACTTACCTGTCTTGCACATATTCACTGTATCTAAAACGTAGTTTTATGGCAATTAGAATGGGTGACTGGCGTTTCTTGCAAGATCTGCCCCCCTGGCGACGCACGGCGGAAAATGTAATCTGTAGAGGGTGTGGCAAGACAGCCGAAACTTTGCTACATGTGGTTTGTCTTTGCCCAGCTTTTAATTCCCAACGCAGGTTCAAACTCAAAGTAGAGTGGAATAGGATGGGTGTTCGGACATGTAGGCAAGCCATTATCGTGGCTCTGAACCCTGAAAATAAAGACTTAAACCTGGGTTTAATAACTTTTATTCAGCAAGCATATCGTAATTTTATGCAAAACAGGTCTTGCTAATAAAAATTTTAGGGAAGAAGAAATGAAATAATTATCATGCTCTGCATTCTGATAGGTCAACACATTTAATTGCATTTCACAGAACACTGCCTTGTTTTTAATATGTATGTTGTATTTTTATAGTCAGCGTAACATATAATATTGTATTGTATTTTAAAACAGTTGGTTTTTAATGTGAATTTTGTAATCTCTTTTAAAGATATCTGTGTTAAATCTAAATAAAGATTATTATTATTATTAGGTAATCACTATTTAGAGTGATAACATTTTCTAGTTGCTTGGGAGGTTTTCCTTGAGCAGAAGTGGCTCTCACTACAGAACAGGCTGAAGAACCCCTGGTGTAGACTGAAGCCAGACAGACCAGCCAGAATCTGACCATGTCATATGGAGAACCCTATTACTATAATGGAATATATTGGATATATCTGCAAACCTGAAGAAAATAAAGCCAATGCCTCCATATGTGAAAAAAAGTGTTCACTGTCTTACATCTAACTTTTTCTTTTGGAACATTTGCATTTAGATACCATAACATGGACAATTCAGGCTTCCAAAAGTAGGACATGCCAACTGAAGCTTTAGATAAGGAATAGCCCATCTAGGATTACCATTGCCACCAGGCAAAACTCATCAAAGCACAATCAATCCATTTGAAGAAACTAAACTGTTTCAGGAAAGGGATTGTACAACATACACACAAAACGTTGGGGAGATGTAGCATCTTGATGATATTTCATTGACCCATCAGTCCCAGAGGTAATTACTGTTCCCATTTGTGAATTAGAGAAACCAAGAAAGTATACCAAGACATAAAACACCCCATCTCTTAATATCCTGAATGACACTGAGAGGCGCATTGGTTATTCATCAATCCACCCATTCATCTTTCTTTTTCTTCTCTGGAAGCAACCCAACATTCCCTTCATTTACACATCAGTGCTTCTCTGCATCCATCCATATAGCAGTCCACCACACATAACAATGTCACTGACTTGTTAGGTCAAGTCAAAGATTTCAATAATTTAAATCTGAGCTCATTCCCTGGCATCTATGTCACAGACCCGAAGGCTTAACTTAAAGAAACTGGTTAAAGAATTTAGAAGTACCAAAACAGTTAAAAGCCAAATGACACCAAAAAGCAAAATTGCCAAAAGGGGCACTAGAGATGTGTATGTTTAAAGATTTAAATGGAAAAATGTGCCCAGAAACAGATAGCACCCAGGTTGGTGGTGGTAATAGTTTTGAAGTAAAAATGTTCGAAAAGTTTTGAGAGATTTTGTTACTTTCGAGAAGCAACACGGCAGAGTCAGGCAGAGTTCAACAGCAGGGCCTGGTCCAGGTCTAGTTGCTACTGGTCAGGGAAAATGCCTCTTGTAGATTGTTGTTTCCCTGTGGACACAGAGTTCAGCCAAAACTGACCATTGAAATCAATTTCTTTGAAAAGGGTACACGTGGGATCATGTGGCACAGAAGAGACAGGTAAATGTTTGTAAAGCATTTAGCAGTACCAAAACTAATTAAAATAACTAAAAATAATAAAAATCCCACAACAAATAAAAAAAGCTATTTTTAAAATAAGAAAACAAAGCAAATAAAATCTAGTAAGGGGAATGAGAGATTTGAATGTTTAAAGCTTTAAGGTAAATATCACAAAAAAAAGTAAAGACCAAAAAGAACTCATGTTCTCAGTTGATTTTAGGCTGACCACAATGGGTTCTCTAAGTGGATCTTCACTGTCAAAGATTTTACCTTCTTACGTAGGGCCCAATTTTGATTTTGGCCCATCCTGTGCCATGGTGATGGAATAAAATACTCCTTTGCCCTGATGGAGGTCCTGACTGCTAAATTTAAAACTGTCTGTAAGGCATTTTCTAGCATTCACAGAAAGACTGTCACAGTGGTTCCCTTCAATGTTTTGTAACATCAAACAGGACTGAGCTGTGTAGCAAAGATGCTTTTATTTTCCAAATGGAAAATACCGCTTTGACATTTTCTTTTTTAAAATGAAAAAAATACCCCCCTTGCCATGGGATTTATTTCCCATGGCAAGTCGTGCATTAGACACATTTTACATACCCTTACTGGCAGGGTTTTCCTGGCAGCGACAGGCAGTAAAAACTGATCTCTATATGCACCCATCTAAATTGGGTTGAGGGGAACATACTTACTCTATCTATAGGGCCGTCACAAGGGTGCAACCATGGTGGAGACAGAGTAGTCTCCAAAATGGTTACACAAAAAGTCCGCCTGCATCTAAATTTGTATATTGCTGGCAAGTATTCTCTATCACTGTTGTGATGAAGTATGCTTACCACTAGTATATAAATCAGGTCCTCACTTCAGCAAAGGCCATCAGGCAGGGTCCATTCCAGGTGCACTTGCTACTGATCATCTGGTTCCTCAAGGACAAAGACCTCTTGCAGCTTTTGCATAATAATGACTTTAAGAGGCCTACTTTAAGTGTGTGTGCTGGCTCAAATATGAGAGTCCTTTAATATGTGTTGTGGTCACAGGGCCTGTTGTAATCGAAGACTGACATGTGATGTTACATCATCATCACATGATGCACGCACTCAGCTAAATGTTATGATTAGACTTGTAAGATTGATCAGCTTAGAACATGCAGCTACTTGTCCATGATTGGTTGTAAATTGCTTTCAATTCTCAGGTAATCAACATGAGTAATAAAAGTAATAAAATGAATGACTGCAGCAGCCTATACTCTTGCTCTGCGTCTACGTACAGTCTTCATTAATCTTACCTTCTGTTTTACAGTCCGCAGGCCTTCTCTTCTCCTGCATGAAAGGCAAAAGCTCCATAACACTCCTGCTTACCTTACCAGACTGGTTCAGCAAGGCACTAAAGGTGAACATTGTGAGAAGAATGCAGATGCAGCTTTCAAATTGGCATTTACAGTATCATTTTTTCTTTTAACAATTATTATTTTCCGACCTGTGTGGGTTCACACCATCTGTATATCAAACCTAGATGACTGAACAGTTAGATATATAATAACTTGGGCATCTGAGGCTGAAGGACTGTTTGAAAAACATTTAATTGAACTGTCATTCTTTCATTTCCTTCTACAACAGAATTGATAATGATGATGATGTGCTGCGCATCACCCTGATCAATATTGTTTTGTGTATTGATTTGATTTGATTGAACAACTTATAAAGCACAACCAAATGCCCAAGGGCCACAAGGCGCTAAATTGGTTAGTCTACTAGGGCGCGAGAGCATCATCCCTATACTAAAAGGACATTATGATCAAAAAGCCAGGTCAGCAAGTACTTACGGAAAGGAAAATGGGCTTCGAGCCAAGAGATGGATTGAGGCAGAGCGTTCCAAAGCTTAGATGCTGCCAAAGCAAAGGCTCTCCCTCCCCATCTTGCCCTCTGAAACCTAGGAATAACCACATGTTTTAACCACCAGAATGCAACTGTCTAGTAGGGACATATCATTGAAAGAGATGCTTAACGCTGTCTGGGTCTGAGTTGTGAAGTGTCTTATGAACAATGCATAACGCAGGACTCGCTCTAGTCCAAACTAGGTGAACTCAATTGTAGGATTAATCAAAAGGATTATCCATCACAGGTAACTAGATTGAAAGAAAACACAGAGTTAGTGGGTTATGTCTATAGCATAACTTAGCGAAGGCTGAGACTAGACGACCACAATGACACAAAGACGTAATATAACAAAAAGAAGCAATAGTAACTACTTCTGAGCAAAGGATAACTAGACTACACTTCCATAATCCTTCAGTCAGGAGAAGTGGACTCAGAGTTAGGAGTGGACAAGGTTAAGGGTTTAGGCAACACATGGCCTGAATGATGATGTTGACAAATTATGTTATATCTAAATTATGGATCCATTTTATGCATGGGTTGATAAGTAGGGCTTGTGTGGGCAATTACCTAGGTAATAGAAGATCCTACAGTGAGTTGGTATTTCTTTCACCACATCCGCTCCACCAAGTGTGTGATCCATATATGCTGTAAAATAAGTAACACCTCAATAAGTCACACAGCCTGGGGGAAGAGGTTTAGGAGTTTAATGAATAGACGGAGAAGGGGAGGTGGGGAAGGTGTTACAAACACAAACACTAGGTGTTAGACGTGGCATCTTTTGGCGTGCCTCTACTGAGTTTTTTCTTTTTGACTCTTATTGTGCTGGCTTAGTGTTTCTGCACACGTTTCTCACTGCTGATCAGTGGTAAAATGCAAGTGCTCCTGTTGTAAAATGTGTTATGGTTTGGTGTTTCCATGATTGGCCTAATTAATTTATGTGTCAGTCCCTAGTAAAGTTTACTGAGTGTGCCAGGGCCTGTAAATCAAATGCTGTTAGTGGGCTGCAGCACTGGCTTGTGCCACCTACACAAACAGCCAGTAAATGTAATTCTGGCCTGCCATTGCAGAGCCTGTGTGCAGTCTGGTACTGCCATGTCGACTTGGCAAGTGCACCCACTTGCCAGGCCCTAACCTTCCCTTTTCTTACATGTCAGTCACCTATAAGGTAGGCCCAAGGTACCCCTGTGGGCAGGGTGCAGGGTATGTGAAAGGTAGGACATGCCCTGGTGTGAGTGGCATGTCCTGATCGTAAATTACTGCCAATTTCGTATTTTACTATTGCAAGGCTTCCTGTTCTCCGTAGGACGGAATGGGGAGTTTTTTTTATAACACCCTATAAACATAACTGGCCCTGGGAACTAGGTGGGAAAATAAAGTTTAGTATGCCTGAATTCAGAGTCTAAAGATGCATCTTTGAGTGAAGGTGATTTTTACATTCTGTGTTTGAAAATACAATTTTTAGAAAGTAGGTTTTTTCTTGCTCAGCCATCCAGCAGGTCTCTGCTGGAATTGTGGATTGACTGTCTGGGTTTTGGATGACAGAGGCTGGGGAGCAGGAGTGGCTCCGGTTAGTCTAGGTGGATCAGGAAAGGGCTGAATAGACCTGGGCTGTATTTAGAGTAGGGGGAGGAGATTTCCTTGCACCTGTATGGGTCTGGTCTGCCTCTGACAATGCTGTCTCTACCTCTTGCCAGGAAGCCACACCAGAGAGGGCAGAACTGGTTCTGGCTGGGCACAGACCTGAGAGAACAAAGAATTTTGGGCTATAAAAAGTGGAGCCCAAACCCCTGAACTTTAGAACTCTTTTGGACCAAGAAGATTGCCAATAAGAAGAGCTGGAGAAGCTGTGAGGAGGAACTACCACTTTGCTGAGTGCTTTGCTGTGTTGGCCTGCAGTGGCTGCTTCTGTCTTGGGCAGTGAAAGGACTGAGAGTGAACTTTATGCGATCTATTTTTGTGAGTTTCTCCAAGGGCTTGAGGTAGAGCTTGCCCCCTGTTCAAGAAGTCTCAGGAGCAGCAAAGACTTCAAGTTCTTCTGCCCTCAGCACTGGGAACTGTGTGTTTTGTGCTGCAGCAGAAGAAAAAGCAACCTGGCGCCATCTACGATACCGCTGCCGACTCCGTGTCCTAAAGGCACCACAGAGTGCACCGCTGTAATGCCGCACCTTGACCCTAGTGTGGTAAATAATTTCCTTTACCGGGACTTAATTTGATACAGAAACATAATAAAATAGCTCAGTAAAATAAGAGGCAGAATCCGTGGTATTAGAGGTTCGGAATGGGCTTTATTCCAATGGACGATTATAATCGGTTGCTCCAAGTTCCATCACCACGGAGGTTCAGGAAGTGAAGTACATACTTTATTGACAAGAAATGACTTTTATAGTACATACATTACAATGAAGCGAATGCAGTAGGCGTAACAATTGATAAGGAAAATGACGATTCATATGCGTAACCGAAAATGGGTGTAATAAGGAGTAAAAAGGAACATAATTGGTTATGATGTCATATGTAGGTGGATCTATAAGATAATACTTGGCATAGATGCGCGCGCAGCAGCATGACGTGTGATTGACGTGCAACTAGGGGGTGAAGGGGACTTGACATTTAGCTCTACATGTGGAGACGGAAAGTCTGGGGGGTCAAGTCAACCTAATCCCAAATCATATCTAACATCCTATGTTTAAAGAACTATGTTATCCACAAAAGAAGGACTCTCGGACAGAATCTATTCTATACTGACTGTGCGTGCGTGTACAAGCGTCTAAGTGTCTACACTAAATGCGAGGGGGTAGGAATATTCCATGGTAACAGGACTATGAATTACTTGCATAAAGACAGAGAAGCCGGGCCTTTTGCTCGGTAGCTGGAAGGATGTTTACTTAAACTACTAGACAGGAATGCATCGGCTGAGGGGGAAGCAGATAACTCGAAGGTGGAATACAGTTCTTGGCAGAGAATAGGCTGATGTCAGGCTTTGTGAGCCGCGCAGAGAACGAGACAAAGTTCATGGTCACAGTTGCAGGCTCAGACTGGAGCTTTCAGAAGCAGAAGGCAAGAGGAGTTTGATGACAGAATCAGGGCCTACTTGCCTGGACTGTAAAATGGCATAAGTGAACCATATAAAGCCGATGGCCTTTTATACTTAGGAATGAAATATCCGGCCTATTCATGGCGGATCTGACAGAGGACATGTTGACGGTGGACGCACATGTGTTTGCGTCTTCATAACTGGAACTGGAGGGAACATACATGTACTTGTAACATGCACATAGAACCGTTGGGGTCCAAGATAGGGGACATAACTGACCAGAAAAATCCATATTTCCACATTCCCTCCTTGTCCCCTACTTGCCCGTTAAGAGATATCAATCTTCATCAATCCATTGATCTGTTCATATAACATCATTTGTTCTTCTTTCTTCTTCCGTGACGAATGAGATCTTGGTGGTGGAATACACGATGTGGCACACAGGCCACAGATCGCTGGTCCACATTGTAGACATAGACAGCAACTGAATAGTATGAGAAGGCCAATACCTAGGAAGGATAGAACTCTCCATCCCCAGGCTGATATCACACTCCAAAACCAACTGGACCAAGTCCAAGTGCCTGGGTTCTGGTGTATCTGGCTTACAATCTTATGAAGGCGAGTTATAGCTTTATATACAGATGGCGAATTTTCTGGTATGAATACGCAGCAGCTTGATCCGATGACCCTACAAGCTCCGCCCCTATCAGCCAGGATGACGTCAAGGACAAGACGATTTTGAAGCACAACAATCCGCATAGCAGACTGCTCTTCTGTTAAATTGCCTAGGGCGGAAATAGTTTCATTCACTACTGCTTCAAGGGTTCTAGTTAATCTACGTATCAGCTTACTATTAGTAACAGTACCTATATAGGGAAAGATGCCTTTATTAAAATCTGTGTATTTTTCCCATGCTGTTTCAGTGTAATCGACAATTGGGAGATCTCTCCGCTCTCTGTTGTGTACTAAATGAATATTTCTGTAATAATCAGGAGGAGCTAGGAAAACAGGTGGCAAAAGAAATGCAATGTAGCAGGTACCATCCCAGTCTAGAGGTAGACGCATATATGCAGTCTGACCACATATAAAGTAGGAGTGGCGATAAGCTCTAAATGAAGATTTGCCTTGATCACTGAATTCTACTGTAGTAGTGCATTTACTATGGCCCATATGTATGGAACCAACTTTTCTTACACACAATTCACCCTTCGCTGGGAATACTGACATTGTTGGTAAAACTAGTTCAACTTCGGATTCGACATTTAGAATCATGAGATTAGGTGTAAAGTTACCTAATCCATATACTTCATTTTCTAGATCAGTTCCTGTTCCTTTGGGGCGACCCTCCTTGTCAGGGTAACAGACTTTGAATAAAACTAGGTTCAGATTTCCCCATACCCAATGGTCTTGGTAAACGGCTGTATCTGAGTCTATGGAATTGATTAAACTAAACCATGCTCCACAGGAGCCATTATGTGTAAACAGATGTGGAAAGAAAGGCAGGACTCCTTCATAATTCTGATAAGGAGGGAGTCGGCCACACACCCAGCAATTAGTTGCATTACTAGTCTGATGGGAATGGTGCAACATACTAATGAAAGTGTTATTGCGCAGCGCAAGTCTATAAGACAATTCATGCGGGGGTAAGTCACTAAAAGAATGTTCGGCAGTAACATTATAAACATTTCTGACAATAGGGTAATATATGTGCAACAATATACTTGCAGTAATTATTAAAAGACTTAAGAAAAACAAGATTAATAATGTCACTATGCAATGGCTACGCAGTAATTTACAATACGCCTGTCGTTTCATTATTTTTCACGACTGTCCATGATTCAGGTCTAGGGGATACATGTCGGAGACAGATTCAACCGCTTCACCTAGGAGAGGACTTAAACAATCAAATCGTCCGACGGTTTGGGTCTAAGTTTCAGCTTATAAAGTTCTTTACTGGTGGCTTCAGCCAAAGGTAGTTTTGAGTCAATGGGTGAGGACACACGAGGTGGGCTGTTTACATCTGAAGGAAGTCCATGAAATTTCTTGATATGACTTGAATGAATCCATCCTTTCCTGCCTTCAATCTTCACGGCTGTCCTTGTGGTCAGCAGGACCAACTTGGGTGTCTTCCACCTGGGCTCCAGCTGAGTCTTTCGGTCGAAATTCCTCACAAGGACGAGGTCACCCGGAACTACGTCATGGGGTTTCACCTCAGTATTGTCGGGAAAGGCTGCAGCTACCTGTGAACGACAAGATTGTAGTGCAGACATCAAGGAAGTCAGGTAATCTGTCAGCATATTGCAATCAACATCAGTTATTTTACGTGGTATAGGCGTCCCCCACATATTAGGTGGTCTGCCGAAGATCACCTCATACGGGGATAGCCCTGTTCGAGAGTGTGCGACCATTCTCATGTAAAAGAGTGCAACTGGTAATGCTACTACCCAGTCAACACCTTTCTCTCTGCATATTTTGGACAATCTGATTTTCAGTATCTGATTATGTCTTTCTACGAGACCTGCTGCTTCGGGGTGTCGGACACAGTGGAATTTCCACTGATAACCTAACAGAAGTGAAACATGTTTCATTAATTCGGATGAGAACGGCTGGCCGTTATCTGAATGAACAACACGTGGTAAACCGTATCGTGGGAAGAATTCTCGAACTAACTGTTTGGCAGTAGTCGGGGCAGTGTAATCTGAAACCGGGTATGCCTCCGTCCAACGGGACAGAGCGCAGACAACTACGAGAACATATTTGAATCCTCGACATCGTTCCATCTGGATATAATCCATCTGGAGTACTTCAAAAGGGTGATTAGGAGGATGAAATCCACCCTGTTCTACGGGAACACTTTTTCCTGGGTTGAACTGGCAACAGATCATACAGGTACGGACCTTTTGTTTGGCTGCTGCTCGTAAATGTTTATTGAACCAAATGTGTTGAATGCTGTCTAGCATAGCTTTTTCTCCTAGATGCGCTGGACTATGTATAGTGTTAATTATAACTTGGACCATTGAATCAGGAAGGAACCACACAGATTTTTCCTTCATCATCCATCCTTGGTCCGTTTGGATCCCTCCTAATTCAGTCCATTTCTTTATTTCGTCTGGTGTAGCATGTGTCTGTATGTCAATTACGTCAAGAGTAGGATCTTTGACTGTCATACAATGTGTCGGCATCGGGACTATTGTCTTTGTCATGTCGGAGGTTTGAGTTTGGGCAGTCTGTTTAGCTGTTCTGTCGGCTAGATCATTGCCTTGAGAAATGATATCAGTAACCTTCGTATGAGCCTTACATTTCATAATTGATATTGCAGTGGGTAGATGTATTGCATCTAATAAGGCATGAATGAGGGGTCCGTGCTGAATGTGGGCACCGTGGGAAGTTAAATAACCTCTCTCTCGCCATAGCACGCCGAAGTCATGTACAACTCCGAATGCATAACGTGAATCAGTGTATATGTTGACTTTTTTATTTGTCGCTTGAATACAGGCTTGTGTCAGAGCGATGAGCTCTGCGGCTTGAGCTGACAAAGTATTTATGCGATTTGTTCCAATGACTTCAGTATCTGTTGTGACTGCGTAAGCAGCCACTAACTCTCCTGTATTTGTTCTCATACATGAACCATCTACATACAATGTTAGGTCTGGATCAGACAATGGGACATCGGTTAAGTCTTGTCTGGGTTTCGTCGTTATTGTAATAACTTCAATACAGTCATGGGCTAGTGGGTCTGTTCCGGTTACTGGCAAAAGTGTGGCAGGATTCAATGTGTTACAGCGTCTGATTTCTATATGTGGCTGAAACAATGTAAGTTCGTACCCTGTAAGTCGCGCTATAGTCAAGTGTTGTGTTTGCGTTCTATTTACAAGAACCTCTACTGCGTGTGGTACTTGAACTGTCAATGGATGTCCTAACACTATGGCATCGCTTTGTCTGATTGCTAAAGCTGTCGCTGCCACTGATTTTAGGCACGCAGGCAAAGCCTGAGCTACGGGATCTAATGTACTAGAAAAATAAGCACATGGTTTGTGTGCTCCTGCTTGTTCCTGTGTGAGTACTGACAAGGCAGTACCTTCGCGTTCTGTAACAAAGAGTGTAAACTGTTTTCTGTAACATGGCGTTGCTAAAACAGGTGCTTGACATAAAGCTTTCTTTAGGCTTTCAAAAGCTTGTGTATGTTCCTGAGTCCAAGGGAGGACAGTCGATGTGGCTGCCTCCTGTGTTGTCAACTGAATGAGTGGTTTTGCTAGAAATGCATACTGAGGGATCCACTGCCTGCAATATGAAGTGAGGCCTATGAAAGCCCGCACTTCCTTTTGTGTCTTGGGTATTGGCATGTTAGCTATTAACTGAATGCGGTCGGGTGTAAGCTGCCTTCCCTCCTTGGACAGCGAGTGTCCAAGATAAATAACTCGCTGGACACAGAATTGCAGCTTAGAAGGGGACACCTTGTGCCCCTTTTCGGCTAGAAAATGTAAAACTGTCAGTGATGCTTTTTCACATTCCGGTTCGCTTCTCGCGGTGATCAGCAGATCATCGACGTATTGAAGCAGAGCAGTGTTAACTGGCATGTGGATACTGTCGAGTTCTCGTTTCAGTGCTTGGCTATAGATGCTGGGACTTTCTGTAAATCCTTGAGGTGCGCGTGAGAATTTAAAGCTACGTCCATTTAAACTAAATCCGAACAAATATTGGCTTTCCGGATCTATTGGGACGCTGAAAAAGGCATTCTTGAGATCGATTACAGTAAAGAATGTCGCTTCGGAATCAATAGCTGTCAGTAATGACGAGATATCTGGGACCACAGGAAATTGTGGCACAATGCATTTGTTTAATTCGCGTAGATCAATAACCAATCGATATACTGGCGGGGCCTTTGGATCTGTTCGTTTAAGAATCGGAATTATCGGTGAATTACATATGTTGGAGTCGGTTTCTACAACTACTCCTTGGGCAATGAGCTCGTCAATGATTTGCAGTAAAGCCACTACAGCATCTGGTGGTAACTTGTATTGTCGCATTCGTGGTAGTACCACTCCTGCCTTTAATGTGACTCGATATGGTGTAATATTCATGCATCCAACATCAGTAGGGCCTTGTGCCCATAGATGTGTAGGTAAAGTCTGCAGTCGGGGATCCATGTCTCTAGACACATAGTGACCTTTAAAATCACGTAAAAACAATCTTACTCCTTCCGGAGAACAACATATTATAGCTCCTAGAGATTTCAGTGTTTTTATTCCTAACAGATTTTCTGGACATGATTTAGTAAGCAATAAATCTGTAGTTCGGGTCAGAGGTCCTATCGTAAGTGGAAGAGGCTGTGATACGTCATTAACAATAGGTTTTCCTGAAAAACCAAGGGAAATATTCTGTGAGCCTGAGAGGGGTGCCCCTGGAACTTCACTACGTTTTATGGTTGTTCGACTTGCCCCTGTATCGAGTAAAAATTTTCTATCTTGGCCTAATAATTCACTATGTATATAAGGTCCTTCTTGATCTACAGGGATCTCGATAAGGGGTAAGTCAACTTCCCTCTCTAGGCTTGTTCATGCGTATCGTTGATAATCAGGATAGTCATACTGTGCGGTCTGGTACAGTTGTCGTGTCGTGGTTTGTGTGGCAGCAGCAGGCAGCGCTGGTGCAGCTGGCACAAACTGTATAGACTGTGGTGGAGCTGGCATGGCCTGTGCATGCTGCGGAGCTCCTTGTTCATTCTGGTCCTGTCTAGGTGGCCGTGGTCTTTCTTGTGTTTTACCTATGCTGATATTATGTTTCAGAACTGGACAATCGTGTACGAAATGACCTGGCTTTTTACAATAATTGCATGTCCCTTTTACAGGTCCTGCTGAATCGGAATGTGTCATACCCTTTTTATGTCCTTCAGCTGGAACTGTCTGAGAAACTAGCATTTTCATTTTCGTGTCTTTCATGCGTCTGTGTTCATGTTCTTGTTCCTCTCTAATTCTATTGTGATGGTACTGTAACATTTGTAACATTTGTGATGGAGTGTTACCTTGCCAGGTACTCTCGAATTTTAATACTCTATTCTTTACTTGGGGCAGGGCATTTTCTACTAGTTTTGTTACAAACAGATGTGGGTATGATTCGCTACTTGCTTTTAGGCCACTATTTATACCAAAACATTTTTCAAATCGGGCATAGTAATCACTAGTGTCTTCATCTTGCTTCTGTTTACAGGCAGATATTGTGCCCCAATCTTCCTTTTTCGTAGTTAATAAACGTGGCAGTACCTGTACTAATAAACCTGGTAGTGCTTTAGTTTTATCCCCGAGTCCTGCTCCTGCAGTTCGGGCCTTTTCTTCTGCTTCTAATACTGACCATTCTATCTTTTGGTCTCCTACCTCCCACTCTTTTTCCCTGAGTTTCTCATAAATGCCAGCAGGCATCAATACCTTTAATATTGTCATAATGTCGGGATAGGTATACTCTCCCATGAGTAACATGTCTTTAATTTCTCGGTGAAAACCCGCTGGATCTTTGTCATGACTGGGTACCACTTTCTTCATTGCTAACAATTCTATTTTCGATATGGGCGTATATACAAATACGCGCTTAAACTCGTTGTCCTCGCCCTTTATTGGGTGCACTTCTCGTAAGGGATTCTGTCTATCCATGTAATACGTGGTTCTTTCCTTGATGGGCAATGAGACACGGTCTGAACATACAAAAAGAATATACTGCTTTCTTGATTCTAGAATTTCTTTAATTAATTTAGTACCTGAACCTCTCCATCTATTCATGAGCAATTCAGTCAATATGTCAGGCAAGGGACCAGGGTCCGAATGCTGACTCTGATATAGTATGAGGAGTTGTTGAATCATATAAATCCCAGCTAACCGCTGTTCATCTGGGGTGAGATTCAAAAATGTACGTGCTACTGTATCATCACTATATTTTCCGGGACTGTCCACCCAATGGACAGTTGCCCTAGCTAAATCCTGTTCATCCATAGAATCGAGGAAATGATAACCCCTTCGTTCTCGGAGTAGTTTGTCGGCGGCTTGGAACGAATGCTCGTTAGACCTGATATTAATTATAGGTATTTGGAAATTCCTATTATTATCTGGACATATCGGACGTATGGGGTTAATAGGACATTTATTACTATTACAAGATCTTCCTCTACCTACATAGGCTATGGTGTCTGACTGTCCTGTGGGCAGTCCAGACCCTTCCTCCTCGTTTTGTTCGAACTCGTCTACCGCTAATCTTTCTTCGTGTAGGCGTTCTATTTCTTTACGGATCTTTCGGCACATGGCTATTATACAATTTTGTTTATCATGTCTACCTTCTGATATATTCTGGCTCCATCTGGTAAGAATTTGCATTGCTTCCGGGTCTACCCCCGGTCGGTCTTCATTTCTGATCACACAATTTATGAGGAAACGTAACAGTTCCCCCTGTATCTCCACTTTCTGGTATTCCATAGCTCTGTTAATACATTCTGAATCTCGCCCTGTTTGGACAAAATGATATATTTTATCTAGATGCGCAGTCATTCCTGGTAACTTCCCTAAATACACTGCGGCTCGTCTGATACGCAATGATGCCAGGGTCATTTCGTCCTCTTTGCCGGGCACAGGGTCATATCTACAATCTATAAGAAGTTCCTTAAGCGTACGGGCATTTATGAGTTTGGGGGTACGTGAATGTGCTGACTCTTGAAAAGTAAGTTTATTTATTCTGGGTGGCGTAGAAAAAATATTGCTAGCACCTCCCGCAGCCCCATCTGGGGTGTCGGGTGTGAAAGGATTTGTTGAACGTGACACAGCAACTATAGGTGTGGACACAGCTATAGAAGCAGCTGTAGGAACAGATGTAGAAACAGATGTGCTTGCCGGAACTTGTGACACGATCTGTTGCTGTAGGGATACGGGTACTGGATCTTGGCGTTGAATCTCCCTGGTATGCGGTCTATGTGGGGCGGAATTAGCATATTCGGGAGCTGCGTCATCTAAATATGAGGAAAGAAAGACATCTTCTGCGGTTCTAGGATGCCCCTTAGGATGTACCTTTATTGGGAATAATGGGGGCGGCAAGTCTTTCGGTATTTCTGGAGTAGCTTTAGGTAATCCTTCGGCCAGAAGGGGATACATACCATTCATAAGGGCATTTCTTTGTCTGTCTACTTGTTCTGATTTCACTCGGATCCCTTCCTCAATTAATAGATTTTCTCGAACTTTATTGGAATTCTCTTTACTCTTCTCTTCCTGTCTACGTGCTTTTTCTGTACGTCTATGAGATTCTTTACGCCATAACTCAACGGCATCTTTCTGTGACTGTCTGACTTTCCTTTTCCATAACTCTTCTTCTACTTTCATGATGCACTCTGCATCCCAGGTTCCCGCTGCGGGCCACCTCTGACTTTCTGGTAATTCCTTGGTGTAGTCTACCCATAAATCAAGAAATAATATAGCGTCTAAGCCATGTTTATGATACATGAAGTACCCTGGAGTGTCCCTAGGAGGAATAGGAACGGCTTCTTCGAGTACCCCTTTTCTTGTAGTGATCTGTCTTAGTTTTGAAAAGAGCGGCATGTTGAGAACTGATCTGATACTTAATCTTGAACACACTTAGTACAAAAGCACAATAATGAACAACCATTCATACCACAATATGCAGGACGTTTAACACGTTAAACATTAAACATTAAACATTTTTTTTTTAACCTTTAAAATAACCAACAATGATGATCGTCTGCATAACTAATCACCAAGCATAATTCTTTGACAATAACTAGATACTTCGGAATACTTGATATACTGCTAAACAGTACAGATACACTGCTAAAACAGTGCAGACCTAGGTGTTAGACGTGGCATCTTTTGGCGTGCCTCTACTGAGTTTTTTCTTTTTGACTCTTATTGTGCTGGCTTAGTGTTTCTGCACACGTTTCTCACTGCTGATCAGTGGTAAAATGCAAGTGCTCCTGTTGTAAAATGTGTTATGGTTTGGTGTTTCCATGATTGGCCTAATTAATTTATGTGTCAGTCCCTAGTAAAGTTTACTGAGTGTGCCAGGGCCTGTAAATCAAATGCTGTTAGTGGGCTGCAGCACTGGCTTGTGCCACCTACACAAACAGCCAGTAAATGTAAGTCTGGCCTGCCATTGCAGAGCCTGTGTGCAGTCTGGTACTGCCATGTCGACTTGGCAAGTGCACCCACTTGCCAGGCCCTAACCTTCCCTTTTCTTACATGTCAGTCACCTATAAGGTAGGCCCAAGGTACCCCTGTGGGCAGGGTGCAGGGTATGTGAAAGGTAGGACATGCCCTGGTGTGAGTGGCATGTCCTGATAGTAAATTACTGCCAATTTCGTATTTTACTATTGCAAGGCTTCCTGTTCTCCGTAGGACGGAATGGGGAGTTTTTTTTATAACACCCTATAAACATAACTGGCCCTGGGAACTAGGTGGGAAAATAAAGTTTAGTATGCCTGAATTCAGAGTCTAAAGATGCATCTTTGAGTGAAGGTGATTTTTACATTCTGTGTTTGAAAATACAAATTTTAGAAAGTAGGTTTTTTCTTGCTCAGCCATCCAGCAGGTCTCTGCTGGAATTGTGGATTGACTGTCTGGGTTTTGGATGACAGAGGCTGGGGAGCAGGAGTGGCTCCGGTTAGTCTAGGTGGATCAGGAAAGGGCTGAATAGACCTGGGCTGTATTTAGAGTAGGGGGAGGAGATTTCCTTGCACCTGTATGGGTCTGGTCTGCCTCTGACAATGCTGTCTCTACCTCTTGCCAGGAAGCCACACCAGAGAGGGCAGAACTGGTTCTGGCTGGGCACAGACCTGAGAGAACAAAGAATTTTGGGCTATAAAAAGTGGAGCCCAAACCCCTGAACTTTAGAACTCTTTTGGACCAAGAAGATTGCCAATAAGAAGAGCTGGAGAAGCTGTGAGGAGGAACTACCACTTTGCTGAGTGCTTTGCTGTGTTGGCCTGCAGTGGCTGCTTCTGTCTTGGGCAGTGAAAGGACTGAGAGTGAACTTTATGCGATCTATTTTTGTGAGTTTCTCCAAGGGCTTGAGGTAGAGCTTGCCCCCTGTTCAAGAAGTCTCAGGAGCAGCAAAGACTTCAAGTTCTTCTGCCCTCAGCACTGGGAACTGTGTGTTTTGTGCTGCAGCAGAAGAAAAAGCAACCTGGCGCCATCTACGATACCGCTGCCGACTCCGTGTCCTAAAGGCACCACAGAGTGCACCGCTGTAATGCCGCACCTTGACCCTAGTCTCACCGACGTCGCCTGATGATGCCGCCACTGAGCCGCTGCTTGCACCATGACCTGTGGGCACCGCACTCTGCATCACCTCGCTTCACGACGCCGCCTTGGTATCCATGCTGCTGCCGCTCCATGCCTAAATCGATGCCGCTACTTGCACTGTGGTTCGAAGACACCGCTCGTAAAGTTACACAACGCACCGCCCTCATCCTGCCTTGGGCTAAAGACACTGGCACCATCGACTCCAGTTCATCAGCTGATGACAGTGCTTCAGCCATGACGACGAAGCTGCTTGCACCATGACCGGCCAGCACCGCGACGAGCATTGCATCACTTCACAAAGCAACACTAGTCTCACCGGCGATGCCATCTGACTACCGCTGCACTTCACACCCCAGCACCCGACGCCTGCCAATGCCAGCGCTCCTGACTTCAACTGCGAGGAGTTCGATCTGCAATGCGTGTGACTTCAAGGGCCTGACGACTCCTGCACCGACCTCCGAAATCGATGCCCTGCACAAGAGGTCGCCAATGCCCTGCATTTCTAAAGGCACTGTTTTGCGGGTCTTCCCGACACCTTAGCTGTCCCTCGACCCCGTGGTCAGCCAGAACTGTTTGGATTTGTGTGTTCATGACGCTGTGATAGCCCCAGAGGGACCTATCAATTTAAGGAACTGTTTTTCAAGGTTATTGTGATAACTGAAGATTTCTTAATACTGTATTGTAGATTTTTATCATTTTTGGTCTTCTTCCTAAGTATATAAAAAAATCGATATTTTTCAAAACTGGTGTGGTGTCCTTATGTAGTGCTTACACCATTTTACTGTTGGTTATGTGCAACTGCTTTACACACTGCCTCTTAGATAAGCCTGACTGCTCGTGCCAAGCTACCAAGGGGTGAGCAGGTGTTATTTTAGGAGTGTAACTCCCTTATCCTGACTAGCAAGAAGGGTCTCTATTTGGACAAAGGTGCAAGCCCTTGCCAACAAGAGATCCCCATTTCTAGCACTCGGGTTAGCCTGACAATAAGTTTCTTGTAGTTTTAGTAATTTTTTTCACTTTTTATTACTTCTATCCTAGATCCACATTAATGTTTTAAAGTATTCCCCACTGTGTTTAATTTGTTTATCTATCCTTGCTCTGCATTAAGTTTTGATCTATTCCCCACTGTGTTTTAATTTGTTTACCTACCTTAAGCCACTTCCCCAGTGTGCTGCGGCATTCTATGCCAATTAAGTGGAGGGAAGGGGAGCCACTCTAATTAGGCAGGAGCATTTCCAGCTGAGTTGGCAACCAGGTGCCTGAAGGAACGGCCATAAATTGGCATGCTGGCATGGACGTGCAGTGGACACGTGCAGCGTGCGTGCAGCTGGTGCGCCGAAGGCCGCGCCTGTACTGCACCATGCCCCAGGACCCATGGTTATTGTACCAGGGAAAAGGCCAACATACTTACTTACCCCAGATAACAGCTTCTTAACATATGGGAACAGGGTAATACTGTGGCCTTTAGAATCAGTCTGGGTAGGGCAGCAGTGTTGACTTGAGCAGATCCAATATGCCGGCGGCACTGGCGATGTTGTGGCCAGAATAGAGGTGCTGGCAGCTAGCTGGAGGAACTGGGACCTGGGGCAGATGCCTTATCCTCCTCTTCCTCCAGACCCGCCAGCCGATGGTATTCAGTTTGAATGGCCTAAATATGGGGGTTGGGGTGGTGGTGGTGGACCAGCAGGTGTAACTATATCAAGAACGAAAAAAAGGAAAAAGACAAATTGTAAACAATAATCTGTTCAAATGCTTCTTTAAAATAATATAGTTAAACAGTAGCAGTGCATTGCTGAACCCCTAGGGCCATTGGAATGTTTGATGTGGTTAGTCACAGGGCCAAGTTTTACTCACACTTGCCTCACATAAAAGCACTTTCTGGCTGCAAGGAATTAAGCCAGACTAGATACCAACGGATTTAAAAAACGACCTCCCATTCATAAGTAAGGCACTATGTACTATGTAGGCCTGGGCGAAGCACTACGCTACGCTCGCGTAGTTTGCGAAGTTCGCGCTACTTCGCGCTACGCGAACTGCACGTAGCACAGTGCGAACACGCGTAGCGTAGTGTTGCGTAGTGCTGCGGTCATTTTTTGCTTGCTCGCGGTCCTCAACGTCAAGTTGGCGACCGCGAGCAAGCAAAATGACATCCTGGCGAGACTTTTTCCTTGTTCGCGATCGCGAGCATGGAAAATAAACCTCCCGGCGAGATTCCCAACGCGAGAAGGTCAGGTTTCTCATTGCGAGGGGTCGCGTATGCTCGCGACCGCTCGCGATGAGAAACTACCAGTTCGCGTTGAGAAAGCTGCAGCTCGAGTAAAAATCTACTCGAGCAGCAGAAAACTACAGCTCGCACTGTGCAAGATGCCATTTTCAATGATTGCACAGTGCCGGTTTCTTGTCCGCACTGTGCAATCATTGAAAACAACATCTTGCACAGTGCGAACATGTTACTTCGCAGTTCGCGAAGTGCTACGCGTAGCTCGCGTAGTGCGAACTTCACTTTGCGTAGCTTCGCGAAGTGCTACTTCGCGAACTACGCCCACCCTTAGTACTATGCAGCACAGGTAATTTTAGTTTTGATAAGTTAATGAAAGCATGTTAGCTTGTCGGGTACTTTACTACTCTGTACAGTCTGCAGCTGGGGCAGCTGTCTATCTTACTGTAATTCCAATAGCCCTGCTCTTCTCTGACTGCCTTTCAATTCTACCCTGACTTCAAAGAGGCAGAAAAATAATAATAATGCTCTGTTATACACATCATGAATAAAACTCAGATATCCTGTCTGCTGCAAGTAGACAGTGGGAAAAAGGATGCACTGCGGTACTGGGAAAGGATTGGGAAATAGATTTTATTTTGCACATTTGTCACAAAGTATCCCATCTGCTAACTTAAAATCAGGCACTTAACCCCACTTTACTCCTTTGCCGCGCCTTCCACCATAAATTATTTTCAACAAATACCTTGGGTTGGCAGTAAGGAAAGGTAACGTACTCTACGGCAGGGTAAGTTAGAGGGATTAGGCCAGGGAGTTAAAGGTTTTGATATAGAACAGTGGGGTGGCACAGGTAAAACATTGAACAGGGTTAAATCCATTATGGAAATGATGAAATATATGTACATAAATCACTTGGCCAGAAACATATTTTTCAATTTTTTTGGTAGTCTGGGACAATACTTAGGAAAGTATTAAGAAGTGAAGTACAAGGATCTAATAAGTGGGCAGTGGGAAACACACCTTGTCTTTGATTTGCAAGGCATTGAAAACTTAGCACATGGTGCATTAACTGGAGCAGATGCACAATGCACAGTCAACACTTCAGTGCCAAATTGAACCATGCTGTTGTTAGGTCATAGGTGGCGAAATGCTATGGGATGGGAGGTGATGAATGATGATAGGTGGGATATATACCTGCCTCGCTTAATAAATATAATGAATATACTAAATTGTGAATCAGAAAGCAGTGTGACTTATCGCCAACCTTCCCTGCCACTGCTGGGACTCCCTGGCTAACTGCCTACTCTGCCGCGATTGACTCACTGGTGTTGCCACTCTCCCAGCACTGGTGGTGTATGCAGCTAGGAAGAACTAACATTACACATTTTAGATGCCAGATATCTCTCTACTTATTTTTTTAACAATATACAACTGCAATACCTCAGTACAGTTTAGCTAGCAGTATCTTCTACCGAAAATATCACTTTAGGCATTATGTTGGTAGACAATGTTAGAAAAGCCACAGTAGTCAAGCCAACCAAAAGTACTTTGTAATGGTGGAGCAGAGCTATAATGACTGAGTTATTGAAGTGCAATGAAGGAGTAGAATACATTGGTTAATGAAGGACAGATGGTCTTTGTTGACAAATGGAATGGGACCTCATACTTTCCTGCCATGCTGCACCGTCATTGAAACTCCTGATATGCTGTATAAATGAATGATAACAAAACATGCGGGGGTCCACAATGGCCACTCTCTCTGTTAGTCCTGTCATTCTTAGGGTAGTCTCTACTGCAACTTTTTGACTTTTGCCTCCCATTTTTGCTGTATCTTTTTGTTGGCTTTAGGATTCAGAGTCCTTTACCTGTGATAAAGTAGACGGGCTACTCCCCTAAACATGCTGACATTGGTGTATACCTGACTGGCATATTTTGTTTACCTGTAAGACCCTTGTAATGTGGTATACCATATACCCAGTGCCTATAATCTAAATGCTACTTGTGGGTCTGCAGCACTTGGTGTGCCACCCAAACAAGTAGCCTTTCAGTCCTGTCTCAGGCCTGTCATTGCATGGCCTGTGTGTGCAGTTTACTACCACTTTGACTTTGCATTTAAAATCACTTGCCAAGCATTAAACTCCCCTTTTCTTAAACATGAGTCTCCCTTAATATAGGCCCTCAATGACCCTAAGGGCAGGGTGCCGTGTAACCAAAAGGTAGGACATGTACTTGGTAGTGACAAACAGCAAATTTGTTGCTCACTGCTTCGAGGCCTACTCTTTCCATAGGCCACCATTGGGGATTCCTTAAAATGCCTTTTAAGCTGAAATTCCTGATTGGAAAGGAGTAGATAATTCATGTTTAATATCTTTGGAATGGTGGTGATAAATCCTCTTTAGTGGCAAAGTTGGATTTTACATTACCATTTTAGAAATACCACATTTAGAAAGTGGGCATTTCTCTGTTCTTAACTTTGCTCTGTGTGCCTGCAGCCTGCCTACAATACACGCCTAGGCTGGACGACAGCTGTACTTTGTGCATACTCTCTAGACAGCCACTATAAAGGAAGGGCTCGATGTGACAGGGGATACATCTGCATTTATCTGCAAACTGATAATCTTCCTGGGCATGACGAGGGAGAAATGGTTCACACTTATATTTGACTAGGTTGTGTCCTGCCATCACACAAAGAGCTGATCTACCCCCTACTGGTAGTCTAGAGCGAGGGCTGGGTTGAAAAGGACCCTTATGCACTTCAGAGACCTCTTCTGAAGTCACCCCTGCATCAAAGGCACTTTTTGGTATAAGTACCAGGGCTCTGGTCCTATTAAATGAGTACACTCCTGGACCTGCAAGAAACCCTGCTGGGGTAAAGACAGCTGTGTAAAGGGATTGACACTCTACTGTGACTGACAGTTCCGAGGAATTGCTCATCTGCTTTGCTGAGCTGCCTTGCTGCCTGCTGATCTCTGCCCTGCTAAAGACCAAGGACTACATTCAGAATAACCCCAAGGGCATGTTGGCTTGCCCCCTGTTCTGTGAAAATCTCAGGGATATAAAAGATTTCCTTTCAGGGCAGCTGTTTTTGGACTCTGCCACTTGGGAGTCCTTTCACTACACTGTGAAGGTTGAGCACTTCAGAAGCAGCACTTACCTCTTCATGAGTGCTTGAAGAGCAGCGCTTCTCCCTTTACTAGCGTCTGAGGCTCAGTGCTCCCAGGTGCGAGTGAACAAGTGCTGGTATGCACACAGACTGGTGTGTGGGCCCTGATCCTATTTCTGATGTAGGAGCACTCCGGGCAAATGTTCTTGCTTGACTCACGGCCCCTCCTTGTTGTTCTAACAACCAAGATGCACCAAGTGTGCCATTCTCCTGAAGCAGGGTGTGCCGGACGACTGCATGCCTTGCCTCCGTCCGTGAGATGAGCTGCAGTGCACCTCGCCGAACAGCAGCTTTTGATCATTAACAAAGATACTGTGAGTACCAGGGGCCATGCAATCCCTACCGCTTACCCATGTGACATCACGGGCACCTGAGGAGATTCATTTGTAATATTTTGGCTTCTTTGAGGCCTCGTAAAGATGATCTGAGTCCTGACACTCTCTCAGGCTACTCCCTGCTTGACCTTTGTTTTCTGTGACATTAACTGTACCTTTTGACTCCTTGCTCTTGGAGCCCATTCCTTTTGGCTGCCTCTCAATTCTCAGATCGGGAATTGTTTGTACATAATGTAATTATCTGTACTCAGGACCTCTGGTTGATATAGTGTTTTCTCCTCTTCATAGATTTTAGCTGCTCACACACTTTCGTCCTGATGATGATCTCAAATTCATGAGATCGAAACGCCGTCGAACTTTTACAATCAAAACTCCCACATTGGACAAATTTTTTGGGGAGTTTTGCTTACTGTTGTCAATGCGATGTAATTTTGAATGTCACTAGCACCCCTCACTTCACACACCTTTACTATATTCCTTTGTGAGCACCAGAACTATCACTTGAATAGCAAAAATTGATAATCCATTTATGTTGTCAATAAATGTGATGTCATTTCTTACCATGCGTCCCTGCATATATTGCGTAACTCGTCCCCCATGGACTAATTTTTTTTGATGACCTGACTAGCGCTCAGTTAAAGATTATTAGCCCAGGCTAACCCAGAACCCTAGTGGCTTCCTATGTACCATTGTTTCTTATAATACATAATATACTGAGTCCGGACATGGGCACAGCCACTGTGCCTTTCTTGTGAAGGAAATTGCTGAGAAGACTCTAAAAGGAACAAAGTTAATCAAAGCACGCCTTTGCAAGTATTCCTTTAAAATTGATATCTCATAAACTATTTGATTTTTGTCATTTTGGTCTTATGTTATACAGATAAATATTTCCCTTTTTTTCTAAACCTGTGTGGAGTCTTTTTGTGGTGTTTCAATTGTGTTACTGTGTGAGTGTGTTGCACAAATACTTTACTCATTGCCTCTTTAGATACGCCTGCCTGATCTGTGCCAAGCTAACTGAGGGTGAACACAGCTTATCTGACTTACCCTGATTAAAGTGGTGGTTCCTGCAGGCTTGGGTGCATACCTCAGCCAAACCAGAAACCCCATTTCAAACACTCTTGTTTTACTGTTTGGGCATGAGAAAGAAAAGGAAAACGTTCTAAACAAACATGCGTACAGTAAAATAGCTTACTTGTGCCAGCAGCAGAGTACCAAAAATCTGTTCTCTTAGTCTCATAGTACCAGTTTGCAATATATATATATAAGAGACAGTACCAGCCCACAATATATCTAAATATATAAGAAGAGAGGTAGAGCTTACCTACAGCCTAGTACAGACAGGAGGAAATCAGCTACAGAAACATGAAATATAGAAAAAGTATAATAAGAATTTAACAGACATTAGCTATAGGAGGAGTTGGAAAAAAGGTGACAGTATAAACAACATAAAGAAGGCAACATTTTTCTAATAGTCAAGAGAGGTAAAGGTCAGAAAAATAAATAAATTAAAGGACTTACTGGGGCAAGTAGAACCATTGGGCTACAGCAGCCGTGCGGGTGGTGGTGGTTTCACGCGCCGTGGCACTGGTGATGGCAGCGCTTCACCTTCACCCTGACCCGCCTTTGATGATGACATAGGGTGCTGATGTAAGAAATTAAGAAGAGTAAAAAAAATAATTGTGGTACAGTTAATCTCCCTAAAAATAGTTTTACATGCAAATGTACTATCATCAGATTGCCTACAGTACTGGTATTGAGTTGACCTATTCCAAATTTCCAAAACCTAAATTACATTTGATACTACTAATGTTTTGCAACAAATGATCTTTGCTTCTCAACCCCCTCTGATGGGACAACTCAATCTCCCTTTTTAATGCATAGATGCATACTACACATCACTGGGAGATTGGGACTGTATGAGCTACAGAAAGAAAGGCACAGAAAACACTTTCTCACTGATATTACTACTACCACTATCTTGGTAACAGGACAGGGGAGTCTGCATGTCTTCCTATATAATCAACCCAAGCGAGCACCAACAAGTATGATTAGGTACCCTCAAGCATATGGCTAGGTCCAACTGGATCATATATTACTTGTAACATGAACTTATATTACCTCTGAGTGTAAGCAGCATGCTATTTGAACAAAAAAATATTAGCATTGGCGAGCACAAAAAATAAATAATTGCTGATAGAGCCATGCAATTATGACGTCCAGCAGGTTTGAGCAGGTTCTGTTCCTGATAGAGTACATTGGCCCAGAGGTGTGTCAGCTGTAGCATGGAGCTCTGAACTCCAGTTATCCAACGCACACACCAGCAACCTCTCCCCACAGCAGCCAATGCTCCCACAGGTCGTACCCCTTCCGAGGCCTGCTGCCTTCACTAGCATGGAGGGGAGATGGCACTGCATAGAAAAAATTTGTGCAGCCGTCTCCATCTAGAAACAAATGAGCCGGGGCTTCACCCCTTATTGGTGACTGCAAGGTGTGTGGCGCCACTGCTTCCTGTCTGGCACTGCTCTTCCATCATGGCACTGGGTTGGAAAGGAATGGGAAAAGTAGTAAGGAAGGAAGTGCAGAGAGAGAAGCAGGAAGAAAAAAACTAAGGAAGTTGAAAGTAAAAATAAAAAAAGTACAAAAACTCAAGCAAAAGAAAAAAAGACCAACATTTATAATATACAAACTCAAAGACACACACTGATAAAAAATAAAGTAAATGAGAGGTAGATGAGTGAGATGGGGGAGGAATATTAATTTGTCTTAGGGATACAAAAATCGAGCCCAGCTCTGTGCACAGAACAGGAAGCAAGTACAACAAAATGGCAGTGTTTATGCATTCTGTGTGGTGCCGTCTGTGCTGATTTTTCAGCGCAGAAAGAGCTACTGGCTTGAGAAACAGTACGAATGGGCGAATGATCATTCTTCCACCCGTTCATGGAGTTCTGCAGAATCTTGCGAAGTTTTTTGGGAACTCTGCAGAAATCCGTGGAGCAAAACTCTGCTAGTTCCGCCTAGCCCTGGTTATGAAACTTAGTGGAAAGGTATTTTAGGGTCTAAGGATTGGTAGGGGTACTGGGCAGTGACGGCCCGTGTAGGGCGCTTTACCGGGGCAGTGACGTGGCACAGAGGAGGTGCATGGTGGGGGGTTGCAAAAGGCCGATTTCAGGTAAGTTACGAAAAAAATTAATAAAACGATTTTCGTTGGGCGCGCTGCATCACATTTGGCGATGCAGCGCGCGCAACGATATTCGTTTTATTAATTTTTTTCGTAACTTACCGGAACTTGGCCGTATGCCGCATTTTGCAACCCCCCACCCTGCCCCTCCTCTGCGCCACGTCACCGCCCCGGTAAAACGCCCTACACGGGCCGTCACTGGTACTGGGTGGTATAGTAGTGGTATAGGGTGGTCAGGGTATTTCTAGGCTTCAGGGGTTAGTAAGGGTATTGGATGGTGGGGGTGTTTTTAAGGTTAGGAGGTGGGTAATGTTATAGGGTGGGAAGGTTGTTTTTAAGGTTTATTGGTAGATAAGGGTATAGGGTGGTAAGGGTGTTTTTAGGGTTTAATAAGGGTATATATATGTATAACTTTGGAAACGATATATTGATGATATCTTGGTGATATGGAAAAGCAACAGAGAATCTATGCTGGCCTTCCTAATGGAGCTGAATACAAAGGATCCCACCTTGCGTTTCAGCCACACAGACAGCAAGGATCACATCACCTTCCTGGATGTTACAATTCATACGGAGAATGGGAAACTGGGAACAAGGAATTATCACAAAGAAACAGAGAGAAATACCCTGTTGAAATGTGAAAACGTACACGCTCTTAGGGAAAACCTCTCTTTTGGCCAGTTCCTCAGGTTGAGAAGAAACTGTTCTGAAAAAACAGAATTCCAAACACAGTCGAGAGATCTTATGACTAAACTGGAAGACCGGAACTACCCTGGGAGAATAATCAAAAAAGCTTACGAAAGGGCAACCAGAACAGAGAGAGGCTCTTGGAACCACCCTGTACTACAAGTAATACCACCATCCCGCTCACATGCTTGACTACTTACAATACTATCTCTAACGAAATGAAAAAAATCATCAACAAGAACTGGTGACTCTTAACTACAAGAAACCTGAATTGGGAAAAAACCCAGTTTTCTTTTAAGAAAGCAATTAACTTAAAAGACAATCTGGCAAACACCAGACCATGACCAAAGAAGAATGAAGGACGAGCTACAGTACCCAATATGCGGGGCCTCCCAGAAGTGACAGGACATTATGCGTGTGGAAAGTGCAGTGTCTGTCACTTAACTAAAACAACAAAAACACTGGAGCTGGAACCCGGGAAAACATGGAACTGAGGGAAATCATCTGCAGTTGTGGCCCCCAGTATTGGGAATGACGACCAGAAAAGTAAAAACTCGGATATGCGAACACCAAAGCAACATAAGATGCAAAAAAAAATACAAAAGTAACAAATCACCTTATCAACTTGGGCCACACCTCAAATGACCTAACATGGTATGTCCCTGAACAGCTGGACAATATAGAGGAAAACATAGAGAGACGTCTCTTTGAGAAAGAACAAAGATGGATTTATCGCAGGTACATTCACAAAACAGGTCTAAATGAGAATAACCTGTGGAATACTGTCTTATGATAAGAATCTCATATCCTGCAAGTTCACCGCACATACAGGCACATGACACATGATATGAAATATGAGAGACAAAAGACATGGGCCTGATATGAGGTGGTATGAAACTATGCAGTTATAACATACTAAGAACATGCATCCTCATTGTGATCACCTTAACCATCATACAATATGGGCTGAGTCCCAGAGGAGTACACACTAATTAAACAAGAACTGGTAATGATGGACTATCCAAAATATTACAATGCACACACTTTACCTATTAATTCATCCACCTATTAATACCAATACCACATTAAAAACATTGTGAATATCAACTGTGGTCCAAAGTATTTCATCCAACCATCTATATCAAAACCACATAAACGCACAAGAACCATGGAATCAGGGTCCTAATAACATGAACAGCGCTACGGCACATATAACAAAAAAAAGTATATTAACATTAGTAAAATACATCTCAGTCAATAGCATCTCTGTTTGAATAACTTTATAGACACAGCATTGATATAGTACAAATGACGCCATGGACCTGGGTCTGGTTACAAAGGCAGGTCTACACGAACGAACATGTGACAATAAGCACATATATCTAATGTCATACTAATGGCAATGGTTATGAACTTCAAAAGCATTGTCTATAGCACTAACCACTGTTTTAACAGATAAAGTGTAAACAATATGGAGGAGGAACGAGTCCTGAAGGTCAGGCATGTTGCCTGACCTACGTAACATACACAACATTGACATCACCAGGGGCAGCTTATTCTTGTAGGGAATCGTATATACTACGTGCACGTAAGCACGGATGGGTCCAGGAAACAAGTAGGACTCTTCGGTATTTATACCTGGCTCACGCAACACACAATCAAGATGCGGGACGACCGAGGACGAATCAGAGGGTTAGATACCTTGATGAAGTAAGTGGGCTCTAATAAGGGCAGAACCGGGTGTCAATCGATTAATGACTTAACTTTCACTTACCTGTCAAGATTTTAAAGGGAAATCTTCTATTACAGAGTGTGACTACAGGGTTCACCCCCTTGGCCGATCTGAGGTGGCGATTAGCTACAGTTGCAGAAGTTAGTACTCATACATTACTTTACCACTCATTATTATTATGTCTACCAGTGCACATACGGTGTGAAAGCAGAGTCAGCAATATTTTGATTACAACTGAAGGGCTAACATATGTCTATAGAAATGGCAATACCATCCGTAGTTTTGGACATTAGCCTCAAAAACCAAAGTATGCGTACATTGCTAGGTCTAAATAAACGAGAAACAGATATCGAACTGGTTACATCTGCCACAACAAGTTCGTAAGAAAACTTCCCAAAAGCTACTTTGTAAAGAGTATGTGTGTTGGATGTAAAAATGTCTTATGTTTACCTCAGTTACATGTGGGTATGTCATTTTCATCTCTTATACGTTGGGAACTAGAAGAAAATTTCCGATAGATGAAAAGCGATAAAACGTTTGATTTTCAAGGTAACATCTCCTTTCATTTATACACATTAGTGACTGTTTCGGGCCATTTGGAAAGGGAGTTTTACTATACAAATGACATTGAGACAAATTGTAGACCAGGACAACATTCCTCGCCTGCATTGAGAACTTTCTTTTAATACTGCCTATGTCAATTTATGTCTGTGAATGTGATTAGACTTCTGTATTTTCTCTCCACAGAACCTAACTGCGACATGAAGTTTTCCTAGTGGGTTGTAAGTACGATCCACTCAATTGCTGGGTTCCCAGGCAGTACATACTCCAGGTAGATCTTCCGTAATCTAGGTAAATGTGTGCCTTCTGAGTAACCTGTTCTTGGTGTTTAGATATCCCAAATAACTTATTGACACTTGTCTTATGATCAATAATATAATTGATCATCATCCATGAACTTAGATGGCCCAAAGTATAGGCTATGGTTGTTTTCCTTGCCTAATAAATAGGACATTATATACTGACAGAACAATGGGAGACCTTGTGACAAGCTTTAGCAACTTGGTCATTTATTGGTATAGAGAGAGTCCAGAATTTGTATTGTAAATAGCACTGAGCACTTCAGTAATATTGCTGTTTTTATTTTTTATTTTTAACTGGCACTTGGCAAATGGCACGGTAATGTAGTATTTTAGCCATTCAATTGCTGATTTTTAATACAAGGCATTTACTTATGAAGGGACTTGTCCCATGAATTCTATTTTCTTACAGTTTTAGGATATGTATCCTATACATGCCTCTTTAGAAATATGAAAGGTAGATTAATATTGAATTAATTTTCTGAACTGCTGTATGAAAATGATCTTTTTTTATCAGAATTGACCTTGTATGATGGTAAATCATTGTTGTAGTTGAAGGTTTAATCCTGTCGCTGGGTAACACTGTTATTTGGTATACACTACTCTATGAATATTTTCCCAATTCTATTTTGATTGTTGAATATAGATAATGAACCTGAGACATGGCGCTTGTCATCCTGAACAAGGCTGCAGATGGTAGCTGAAAGGCATAGATGTATTGCATCATTTCTGTGCACCTTAAATACATTTTCTATTGAATTCCAACCTTGGAGTGTGACGATGTCCTTATCGGAAACCTTGTTGTAGAATATATATGTGTGTGTGTAATATTCACCTTAAATATACTTACCTTAAATAGACTCCCATGCATGGTAAAGGCATGCATGGTAAAGGCATACGCATGATAAAATGTTGCATTGTAAACAATGTATGGTAAAGACATGCATGGTATTTGTCATACAACCCTTTATATAACACATTATCTTTCTCTTTGTAATGTTGTCTCCATGATCCTTCTAATTTTTTGCAAGCTTTTCTTTCTAAGTCAAGATTATGTGAGAACAAATGGGCCGAATGCGGTTAGTCACCTTTCTGGGCGGACGTTTGCCTACTGTACTTATGTCCAGACCAAAATTGAAGATTTGGAGAACTGGCAGAGGAAAAATTATCTTCAAGTGCGTGGAAAACTAGAAGGAAAAGACGGTGATGATCCCCAACAGTTCACAGTACAATTGTTTGGGAAAGTATTCCCTGATGATCTAGAGACTGGGACATGAAGTCACAAATTCAATTTTTGCATCATCGTCTATAAACTAGGGCAGTAATGCAGCCATCAGCAATGCTAAATTGACACATCCTCGTCCAATTCTACTTTGGCAATATTTTGCTGAGGCAGGCAATTTCTTTAAAGCCTGGTCCAGCTACACCTGTTGCAGTTGAATCAATGTCCATTTCAGTCGATTCTGATTTGTGCAATTCAACTATGGAAAGATGCTGGAAGCTCTTTCAACTAACTAACCCTTTGAAGGCGGTTGAGGCCGAAGTATTTTTACAGGAACCTGCAAGGTTAAAGATCATTGAAGATGGATGGATACAGATTTGTTATACAGAGCAGGATGTGGTGCATACTCTTAATAATCTACATTGTAGAGTTGCAATGTAGAAATGTCTTCTGATGTCCCAGTTTTGCAATAGGCATGATGTATCTGAGGTTGATCCTCTTTAGGGTTGGGGCCCCACTTAGGTTACTGCCTGGGTACTAATGCTATTTGAATTTCTTTTTTTCCATTCTATATTTTTGGGGTAGCCCTTTATTTTACTGCCCCTCTTTCTTTTATTTTCCTCTCTTTTATTTCTTTTTCAAGACAAGGACATCTATTCTTGAATTAGCTTGCCTTCATGGGCTGAGCGATGTATGGAGGGCATTATATCCAGCTAAGCCTGGTTATTCTTCTTACTCATCTCCACGCAAACATTACTCCAGGATAGACATGGTCCTTGCTAGTGGGGGTTTGACCCAAGATGCAGAAATGGAGGTCTGTCCTAAAACCACCTCTGATCACAACCCGAAAATATTAATATTTAATCTCCACTAAGCCAGGGTGGAGTGGTGTCAGTTCTCCTTTTCTTGCTATCTATTATCAAATCCTGATTACTGTAAGCATATGTCTAGTTCACTGTCAGAAGTTTTGCAAGTGTTTGCAGGTGCAGCTTCACCAGTGCTAGACTGCTCTGTCAGTCAGTTACACAGTTAGAGATAATGCCTGCATCACTAGGGGACTTAAGGAACAGGCTTTATATTTCAATTTGATTGAAAAATGTCTCACCATACCTCTGAGAGAAAGCTAGGAGTATAATTCAGTCTATGAAAATATTGAGGAAGAATTTTTAGGGGGATATTCTCAAGAACGTGTGATAACCATTGCAAAATTAGCTTAAAGCAACTCTTCACATCGCAGGAAAATAACTCCGTGTTAACATGGTATTCTCAACACGGCGGTACCATGCGATAGACCCGTAATATTGCGTCAAATTAACGTGCTAAAATCAATGCAACACCGCAGAAACACGAATCACGAACGCAAAAATAGTAGCGATGACGCCAATCAGAATACAAAAATCAGCAAAAACCAGCCACAGGCCAGCAATTCCCACACGTCATGCGGGAAAATGCACCATAAAAGTCAGAAAGAAAAAACACAAACAAAAGCCAAACAACAGCAAAGCACAATGGAGGTAGCCGGAGCAAGTGCAGAGGACAACCAGAACCCCACAAGCCCCCCGGAGGACCAGCCTTGGACCTCGGGGTCAGGGAAGGGCAAGGACAAGAAGAGTAGAAAGAAGCAGTTCAGTCCGCAGAAAAACAGGATCCTGATAACAGAGGTGATAGAACACCATCAACTACTGTTCTTCACCTCCACTGTGTCACTGGCAACTAAAAATGGAATATGGCAAACCATCATGGACAAGGTGAATGCAGTTGGAGTGCTGAAGAGGACAATAGAAGAGGTCAAGAGGTGCTGGAATGATGTGAAGTGCAAAACCAAGCAGAAGCTCGCAAACAACCGGAAGGCAGCAATGCAGACTGGAGGTGGGAGACCAGCGCCACAAGAGGAGCTGGACGAGATGGAGGAAATGGTGTCCACAGTCATCAGTGGGGGGGTCGGTGGCAGGAGTTGGGGGACTGGACACTGCTCAACATGACCGGTCATAACAACAACAGGGTGAGTAACGAACAGGAACTGGGGGATGGTGGAAGATGGGCACAATGGCACACATGCACACGTAATTGTATCACATTTGCGGACACACCATGCCCCAGACCCCCAACTCCCACTAAGAGACCAATGCACCCAAGTATGCAACATCTCAGCACTGTATAGGCACAGAAGTCAGAGGCACAGTGCATGTAAGGGATAAGTGGCAGCTAAATCAGAGCTGCGGGGGCAACTCCCCAAAAATGCGTTGCACACACATCACATGCAGAGCACATCAACATTGACAATGATGTGGCAAAAACCACAACACGTCCGCAACAGAACAGAGGATTCAACTGGTGCCGCTTGTGTAGAGAAACTGGCCAATCACATATGGCATTGCATGGAAATGTGAGTTGACAATGTACAAGTACAAACACACATCCGTGATGTTGTCAAAATGTCCACTGTCCCGTATCAAATAGGCAGCTCCCCCCAAACAGTCACAATGTACACTGTCATGCAGTCTGAATGTAAACATGTACAATGCGTCAACATACATGTGAACACATTGTTAAACTGCATCTCCCCTTCGCATTGCAGGAGGAAATCCAACACCTCCTGCAGAGCAGTCCAAACCTATCTTCTCTAATGACGAAGAGGACCACCATACCTTCGACTCCGACGCCCTCCAACAGCTCGTGGAGAGCCTCCGCAGCCCACTTCCAGGAGCAGGGCAGCCCAGCTGCTACGAGGAGAACCCACCCCCTGCACAGAACACAAAGCAGGCAGCACCCACCACCATGGATGCCTCCCAGGACCCCCACGCCGAACACATGGCCTGCCAACTCCATGTGTTGGGGTGCCTGGAGAAGCTGGCTGAACAGGTGCAGGTGGGGTTTGACCGCATGGCAGCCAAACCAGACACCATACGTGGGAGTCTAAGTCCCATCAGGGACCACTCATAGTCCCTAACGGACACCCACAGTCCACTGCATGCTCTCCAACGAACCATGTCTGACATAGCCAGAGTCCTGACTCTGAGACAAGAATGACAGTCTAGTCAGAGTGCCTCCAGCTATCTCGCCCAGGAGTTGGGATTCATGCAGAGGCTTATGGAGAACATGGAGCGGACGCAGGCAGAAAGAGTGGCTGCCATGGCTGCACACATGCGAGAGGTAGCTGGGTCCCTCAATGCCCTAAAGACCCTCCTCATGGCATTGCTGCAACAAGGCCTGGCGCTGATGCATGCTGCTGCTATCACCCTATCCACATCTCCGGCCCCTGATGTGTCAGTGCCACAAGGTGTGGCAGACATTCCACCTCTGGCCACTGATGTTTCAGTGCCACACAGTATGCCACACATTCCACCTCCGGCCCCTGAGGTGTCACTGCCACACAGTGCTGGAGACAGAACACCACCACCCACATGTGATCCACATGAAACAGCAGAGGACGAAGATGCAGACGAATCTGCCTTGGCCTGTTTCTGCTTGGTTCTGCCCTCTGCATCATCACCTTCCAGTGTCCCCCAATGCACTCTGCGGCACTCACCTTGGACCTCGACATGGACTGCCATATTCTGTTTGGTCAACAATGACACAGCTATCAGACTGCAGACTGAACTCCTCCTCTTCTGATGTACTTGTCATTCCCTGAAGGACTCTGGCTGGCCCTCTGCGGGCCAGCAATGTGAAGTGGAGTTTGCATGGCCCTGTACTGCTCCAGCTTCAAAACTCCACTGAATGTGCAAAAAACATTCATGTTCAAACCGATGTGTCATGCCTATGATCTTTCAAGTGTTGAAGTGTGGATGAATGTAGGGTCAGTGATTCCCTCTTACGTCCATGTTGCTCATGTTGTGGGGCTTGGGTCACGGGTGACACATTGCCAATTGCGGCATGGGTGGCACTGACACTACAACGGAGACACACGCATTAGTTACTTCTTTGTCCAGCCCAGGACGGAACCATGCCCAGCGCCCCGGGGTCATTGTTCACACCCTTACGCTGGACTGGCATATGCCAGGCCAGCCCACTCCTCTTACGCTCACAGGGGGGACGGCAACGCTACATGTCCCAGGTCTTCCCTGTAGGGATCTGCTGCTAACAGGTCTAGTTATCAGCATGCCACAGCCACTCCCTCACGTCTGGTTTACACCCACACCACACCCATCCAGCACAGCCGTTACAGGACATGTGACCCTGCCAATAAAAAGGGCCTGGCGCACGTGCTGTATGGCATCCCCACTCTCTCACTGGGTGTCTCCGTGTGGTCATCATTTATGCATGAGGGCCTAGGGCCCTGCCACCTCACATTGCCCAGTGTCGGGGGTGACATGATGGCGTCCACGCCACCAGACTCAGTCATGTAGGGTCCATGGCTTGCGGTGCACAGACTTGGCGGCACGTGATACACTGCGACAGGCACAGGTACACTGCCACGGGATGGTGTCTTTTGGTTCACAGAGTTAGTGGAACCTCAAGAGCTGAGCGGGTGTGCAGCCTTTGTTGAGGCCATGTGCACTGTTGTGATCTCTACCATTGCGAAATCAAGACCTAGAATCAAGTGTGTGATGGGTGGCCCGTGGTGCGGGGCTGCATGATGTGGAGGGTGCCATGGTTGTGGGCCCCGGGCTTAGAGCTCCCACCGGCACGTGGTGTGCCCTCTTGGAAACACAACGGTGTCTGAAGGTGAGCAGTGAGGCCTGGTTGCGCAGGGGCGGCCAATCACCACTGGGCGGCGATGATGGCGTGTGCAACTGTATGGACTCTGCCATTCATGTCTCTGGCAACTATTTCAGATAAGGGACCTGGGGGGCTGCAGTGTATACCGGCACATGGTTGGAGACATACCGGTGGCAGCAGGTGAGCATTGGGGCCTGGGTCCGCAGTGTCGGGGCTCTCTATCCCTCTCTTTCTCTCTCTCTCTCTCTCCCTCTATTTCTCTCTCCCTCTCTCTCCTCTCACACTCTCTCCCTCTCTTTCTCTCTCTTCCTATCTTTCTCTCTCCCCCTCTCTCTCTCTTTCTCTCTCCCTCTCTCTCCCTCTCTCCCTCTCTTTCTCTCTATCTCTCGCTCTCTCTCTCTCTGTACTTTGATGTTTGCATAACACACCTTCTTATCTAGATTTCTGTCTTTCAGGTTGCCCTGGGGAGAGCTGCCATGACTCTTCAGAATTGTTGTTTTGGTTTCTTCTGTAATAAACAAATTATTTGGATATTCTAAGATGAATGTATGATTCTCCTTTTTCTGTCCACACATGTATGTTAGGTGTTGTGATTGGGCGGCTTCACGCAAATTGTTTTGTTCATGATTTGGTAACATTGATTTGACATATCATTGTCTGGGGGGGGGGGTTGTGAGGTGCCTGAAGTAGGGCCCCAGGGGGTGGGGGTGGTCATGGGTGTGGTGGCAGTGGCGGTGGGTGTTGATGCCCTCTCAGGGCCCTGGGATGCATGATCAGTTGCTCCAGGGCATCTGTTCTTCATGTGTGGCTGTGGGCTGGGCTCCCTTTGATGGTGCAGCTTGTATCTGACTTCACACCAGCTCAGTGCAGGTGTTAATTTCCTGCAGCTAACGCGCCTTATCCCATGTTTTGTGTTCTTATCACTGATCTGGCTGGTCGTTGAGAATGTTGCGGAGTGGTGTTGTTGCCGTTTTTGGCACAGGAACGCCTACTCTGCATCTCATTAGCGTTAGTTGCCGGAGTCATCTGTGACGATGTTTTTTGCGACTTCTATCACAGGTAAACTGGTGATATGGGCTGCTTTCACCAGCTTGTGAATGGGGCAATACATTTATCGCGACTTTGGCTGTGATAAAGTGACGATAACTCGGCGATAGCTCCTTGAGAATATGCCCCTTGGGGCTGACTATACAGTCAGCCCCAAGGGTTTAATTCATCTGAGTTTATAGAATATGTTAAGGGCTGTAGATTGCCATCTCTTGGGGAGAGTTATGTAAATACAGTTCAGAATGACTTCACCATAGGTGAAATTGAGGCATCTCTTCTTGCTCTGCCATTGGGCAAAGCTGCAGGAGAAGGCTCCATCCCATTCAATTTTTATGAAATATTCAAAGTTATTATTGTTCCTTCAATTTTAAGGATAATCTAATATATCGATACGGGTAGAGAAGTCCCGGGTACCTGTAATATGACCAACATTATAGTTTTTCTAAAGAAAGGTAAGCCATCTGATGAACGGGGTTCCTATTGTCCCATATCTTTTATTAATGCTGACTCAAAGGTGTTCGCAAAGATCCCTGCCGTCTGACTCTCTCCCCTTTTATCAGACCTAGTTCCACAGCAGCAGCACAGCTTTATACCTGGCAGTGCTGACATGTGCCATGTCAATAAGTCTGTTCTGCGTTTGATATGGCAGAAAGATCAGGTATAAGAATAGGTATGATACTTCTAGATGCCAAGAAGGTGTTTGAACTTGTTATATGGGACTACCTCTGGGTAACAATGGTAACCTTTGGCATTGGGGATTGGATCTGTATATGGGTACGGTTGTTATATAGGAATCCTAGTGCTTAGTTAGCCTACGCTGGAATATCTTCTAAACCTTTGCAGATCCATCGTGGCAACTGGCATGGGTGTCTGTCATCCCCTCTTTCTCTATATGGAGACGTATTTGTGATCTTTGCAGTGAAATGATGGAATACAGCCCATGACCTCCGGTGATCTCAAGCTTAAAATCACAACATATGCCACAAAGTTGCTATTTTCTCATCAAACTCATCATTCACGCTGGATCATATTATAGATGAGGCTAACAGATTTGGAATGTTCTCATGCTACTAGCTAAATATAGCTTAAACTCAAGTGCTCCTTAGTTTTAAACCAGAAGTTCCAATGGAAGGGGTAAGTTTAACAGCAACATATCTCAGTGTTCACCTAAGTATTTAGTGGGAAAAAATGTTAAACTGAACTATGAGTCCCTTTTACTTTCAATTATAAATAAATGACAGTTGTGGAACAGGCTTCCAATCAGCATCATAGGCCGATGCAATAATATCAAAATGTATACCCAGCCAAAATGTCGGCACTTGTGTCGGGCAATCCCCCTTCGGTTTCCATACTCATTTTTCAAAAGACTAGAAGGTACTATAGGTGGCTTCATGTAGGCTACGGGTGAGCTAGACATGCTATTTATCTTTTAAATGTTCCTTATGGGCAGAGTGTGTAGCAGTTTTTAAGTTATTTTTTGGGCGGCATTTGCTGGTCGCCTTCATAATTTGCTACCACAAGGTGATCCAGACCCCTCGATTTTCAGTTATCAGCCTACATTAGGGCCTGATTATGACCTTTTTTATATAGACTTGGGGATCCTAACTATTTTAAACATGTTAAATTAACATTTATTAGGGAGATTGTTAGCATATGGTGAGAAATATGCATTAAATACTCACTTATGCTAATGCATGCAGACTCTCCTTTGTATGCCAACCCAAAGTTCCTGGCCATATTTTATGACTCACTGGGCAAGGGTTGGCTAAGATATGGGATTGAGATTATTGGGCAGCTCTACGACATTAATGGATTTTGTGCACTTGCTGGGCTCCCGGCTTCCTTCGATCTTCCTCATCACTGTTTCTTTAAATACCTGCAGATAAGGAATTTCTTTATGTCAGGGTGTAAGCTTACAATTGACTTGGTAGGATCTGATTTACTTTCTTGTTTACATAAGGCACCTAGTAAATAGCTTATTAGTACAATCTATCAAGGGTTCTGCCAATATAGGGTCGGTGATAGTGCTGGCCAAAACCAGGAGTGCTCGCTCTATTAAAAGATTTGATGGAATCGGGCAGGATTTAATTGCGATCCAAAATGTTTGTAGTGTGTGTTTATTACAAGTCTCATATAGTATTATTATTATGCTTTTGTGTACCACCCCTGTACAATATATTATAACTCTTTTTTTTTATCTGGGGTTATTCCCCAGGCTATGTATTGAGATCGCTGTTTGAGCTGTACTTCTGAAAAACATGCCTAACTAAATAAAATAATATAAAATAATAAAAAGGTTTTTTTTAAAAACATTGTGCCTGAGGTTGTGCAATTAAGCCAAGACATGCAATTAAGATTTTTTTCAGGTAACATTTCTACCACAGGATCATGGGAACAACACAAATTAACCGAACATGAGCAATGTGAGCAGCTTTTGTTCATGTCACCTGCAATTTTGCTTTATGTTTTTTTGTATGAAATGTCCAGAATGGCTGTGAGGACACATAATGCGTTTAAAAAAAGAGCTAAATGGCAGATCTTTGGGGCATTTCATGTCATTTCCTCAAAGGAAATAAGGAGATTGCATGAATTTAACTCAGACTTAACTACTCAGTGACTGTTTCCTTCCAGTACTTAAAGTAAAATGTTATCAGCGGTAGAACATTCTTGGCACAAACCCAGAGTGGAAAGAAAGGGGACACAGTGGCCGACTGTGCATCCATTTAGCCTCTGAAGTAGAAAACACAAGCAAACACTAACTCTGAGGCAGATATTTCACTCATTTTTAGGTCTGTCTTGACAGAGCAGCTGTGGCAGGACCTTATGTGATCAACCTAAAAAAAAGATTTCGGGAATGCCACAGAGAGGGATTTTGGCTTCTCCCGTATGGTAATAAACAGAATCACATGTTTTGACTAGGCAGACATTTTTTTCTTCCACAAAAGCAGTGCTTCGCCTCCATGTTGCTGTGATTATTTTGGCTGTCTATACATCCACCTTAGCCAGCAGCAATATGGCTGCATAGAGAAGGCTCACTAACACATACATAAACATGCATAAAGTAGCAACCTTGCAATGGGATTGAGCTTGGCCTTTCGAGAACATAAACATGGCACTGTAATGCTATTCAAAAGATTTAGAAAAGTACATAATTTACTTTGTTTTTCTCTGGCAGAAGCACAGAGGAGAGGATGGCAGTTATGAGACATTTCTTTTTATTGTCCTGCCCCACCATCCTCTCATTCACTTTCCATATTACATTTAGACTTCTGAATACAGTTGGGTGGTTGAGAGCAGTATGGGGAAAGCGATGGTGGATGAGGCAGCATATGGCAACATGATTCTAAGTCTTCAACAACTTCCTGGGCACAGCTACTGTGGCCACCTCATAGCACCCCCCCATACACACTGAATCATCTCTCACCAAGCTCCTAATAGGTCAGGATCAGCCCGTAGGGCAAGGGTCTTCACCACTGCTCCCCAACTTCCTCACTAGCACCAGCATGGGCTACATTGAGCGAAACCATATTCGAGCTGAGACTATGGTCCTGAAGTAAAAGCACATCGAGTTAGAAGCATGTGGACACTCCGGCACCACCAGGTTCTGGCTCCGTCTGTCTGCCTACCTGAAACACACAGTCTGCCTTTTAAAATGCAGAGGGACAGATTTATGTTTCCTGGCGCATCCCTGCAAATCAGCAGGGATGCGCCAGGAAAGATGCGTCACGCAAGTTTCCCTTGCACCACCACAGATGCGCCACATTTACAATGCAGCGCATCGTGGCCCAAGGATAAACAGATGCGTGACGCATCTGATGGCATAAGGGCGGCGCATTGCTGGAGTCATGTTGCAAGCACGACGCAACTCCAGCAATGCTCAGGGGCTGCCCATACCTAACATGCTGCGTCATGCCTTACGCCTGCTTCAAGCAGGCGCACAGAAAAGTGACTCAGTGAAATCTTGTAGATTTCACTGCGTCACTTTTCCGAGGCTTTTTCCAACGGAACGCCCACCCTGCATACATTAATAGCGCAGGGCTTTACAACGTGACGCATCTCCCTAGATGCGTCACGTTGTAAATAAGGCGCAACATGGCGCATGGTTTATGCCGCCGCTGCGTCACAGAAGTGACGCAACGGCACCGTAAATGTCTCGCAAAGAGCTTGTAAATCTGCCCCAGAGTGTCTTATGGTTAGTTTCTGAGTGCCTTATTTGCAGATCCTTAGCTGGTGTCAGTCTAGAATATAACAAAAGGGGATGTATGACGTTACAACGCATACTATTACAACGCATACCTTTACAACGCATTTTTTACAACGCAAAATCCATTACAACGCGTTCCATTACATCGCAGGACACTACAAGGCATTTTTAGAAACTACCTTTACAACACATTCCATTACAACGCATACTACCTTTACAACGCATACCATTACAACGCATTATATTAAATTGCATTTAAGGTAAGTATTAGATAGTATAGGGGTAAAAATTACTTTTCTAACTCCAGGGGGTGCAACAGTAGGTTAAGTGTTGGATAGTATAGGGGTAAAAATTACTATTCTAACTCCAGGGGGTGCAACAGTAGGGAAAGTGTTGGATAGTATAGGGGTAAAAATTACTATTCTAACTCCAGGGGGTGCAACAGTAGGGTAAGTGTTGGATAGTATAGGGGTAAAAATTACTATTCTAACTCCAGGGGGTGCAACAGTAGGGTAAGTGTTGGATAGTATAGGGGTAACAATTACTATTCTAACTCCAGGGGGTGCAACAGTAGGGAAAGTGTTGGATAGTATAGGGGTAAAAATTACTATTCTAACTCCAGGGGGTGCAACAGTAGGGTAAGTGTTGGATAGTATAGGGGTAAAAATTACTATTCTAACTCCTGGGGGTGCAACAGTAGGGTAAGTGTTGGATAGTATAGGGGTAAAAATTACTATTCTAACTCCAGGGGGTGCAACAGTAGGGTAAGTATTGGATAGTATAGGGGTAAAAATTACTATTCTAACTCCAGGGGGTGCAACAGTAGGGAAAGTGTTGGATAGTATAGGGGTAAAAATTACTATTCTAACTCCAGGGGGTGCAACAGTAGGGTAAGTGTTGGATAGTATAGGGGTAAAAATTACTATTCTAACTCCAGGGGGTGCAACAGTAGGGTAAGTGTTGGATAGTATAGGGGTAAAAATTACTATTCTAACTCCAGGGGGTGCAACAGTAGGGTAAGTGTTGGATAGTATAGGGGTAAAAATTACTATTCTAACTCCAGGGGGTGTAACAGTAGGGTAAGTGTTGGATAGTGTAGTGTAATATTATGCGTTGTAATGGTATGCGTTGTAAAGGTAGTATGCGTTGTAATGGAATGCGTTGTAAAGGTAGTTTTTAAAAATGCGTTGTAGTGTCCTGCGATGTAATGGAATGCGTTGTAATGGATTTTGCGTTGTAAAAAATGCGTTTTAAGTGTAGTGCGTTGTAAAAGTTGCGTTGTAAAGGTTGTTCCCCAACAAAAGGATGTGATTCAAGGCATGTACAGCGCCATTCCTCTGCCCACAAAAGCCTCATTCACCTTTGTGGCTGTTCCAATAGCAAAATACTTTCTCACTCTGCCATTTTTTAAAAGATTGTAAACATTGTGTATGTTCTTTTAAAATGTAAGTAGGCATTTTTTTAGACATTAGTGCAAAGAGGACTTCTGCAAGACCTGGTGTCATTGATCTCAGGTAAGGTCATCGTTTTACATTGAGTTACCCCTAGCCTGGCCCAGTACCCCCCAAGCCCACACTCACTAGGAACTGGCAGTAAAGAGCACTGAAGCGTGCCTGTCAATACCTTTGGACAAATTCATCCCTGGGAGCCATTATACAACACTCTTGTGGTAACCCCACTCGACCAAAGCCCCAGTAGCACAGCTGTGTTAAACTTAGTTCTTTAAGGGGTGGAAGGAGACACTTTTCATAAAGCAAAACTGTGTTCTGAGCAGAACTATTCATTAAGATAAACTTGCTCAGAAATGTAGAGATGTATGGGACTAATGTACGGATACATAGCACTTTGGGAGAAATGCATTTTGATGTTGGTACATCCCCTGCACATTTTTCCTGAGCACTGACAAAGCCAATAGGGATTGCTTTCATGTAAACAGCATTTGTATTTGTATCTCGTGTATACAGCATCTGTGAATGTCAGTGTTTACACGTTTTGGCACATAAAATCAATCAAATTTGCTTTGCCCGTGCTTGTTTTATGGAATGGGAATTCAGAATTACTGCTGTCTGTAAACAGGACCTAAACATGGAGTAAGCAATTTGGGAAAAAATACTGGATCAGATCAAAACTTTACTGCAGGAATGCGCTTATGTTTCTGAAGTTCCTCTGTCAGATATTTTTTTATCTCTACCAATAGTGCAGTAATGTTTAATGGATGACATTATTGTAGGCATTAACTTTAGTGAATATAATAAAACAGTATAAAGGGAAGACATGTGTTTGCCTCATCCTTCCTGCGGCACAATTGTTTCACAATCCTCATTGCCCTCTCTCTCTAATGCATTGATATCTGCTCAAACCATTTTTGAAACTGCTGACAGTAGTTTTATCTTTCAATATCCTTGCTTGGATGAGAAACTGCTTTCTTGTAATCTGGTTTAAACTTTTGAATCTCTTGGACACCTTTTTCATCAGGATCTCTTGAGGCATCTGTGGGCAGACAAGTACTGTCTTTTATGTTTATTATTCCCAAATTGTTGGACTTGGCCATCTCTACAGGGTCATCAGCAAACCTCCTGGTTTCTGAACCTGTTTTTGCCTTTAGGAATCTATGTTTGTTCTTACTGCTAACCTGTACTACAGTTCTTGTGCTCTCTCTTAAGCAGGGTAAAATTGTCTTATACCGAATTAGCACATTTCATTTACTTGTAAGCACATTGTAAACCGGTGACGTAAATTAAAAACCTGTAAATTAAATGCTACTAGTGGGGTCGGCAGCACTAATTCAGCCACCCACTTGAGAAGTCTTTTCAATATCTCTGAGGCCTCCCTGTGTGTGACATTTTAAACTGCCATTTCATCCTGGCAAAATAAACTTTCCTTATTTTAATATATATAAGTCACCCCTAGGAAAGGCCCTAAAAGCCCATAGGGCAGGGTGCATTGTATATTAAAATTGAACATGTACTTTTAAGTTTGACAGGGCCAGATAGTGAAAAACTCTCAAATTCAGTTTTTCACTATTGCAAGGCATACCTCTCTGTAACAGGATTACATTGGGTTACCTTATTACATTTAATAAGTGATGACTTTTGATTAAGAGTAGGCAGATATTTCGAGTATGGTCTCCAAAGAATTGTGATTTTAAATCCTCCTTAAAGTTCTGAAAATACCACTTTTATAAAGTTGACATTTTCTTGCTTTAACCATTTGATACCTGAAGCTTGTCTCCTGGGTCACATGACTGGGTGTATTTGGCAGTTGACCTTTGAGTATTCCTCCGAGACAGTATCACAATAGAGGGTCCTGGCATTGGCAGCATGGGCCATCCTGGCTTATTGAGGGTGCACAACTTTTATCTACCACACTTGCACTTCAAAGGCACAGGCCCAGCACACTCACAAAGGGCTCTACAATAGCCTATTGTGCTCGCAGACAGTTTGGGACCAGGGCACAGAGCCAGAAAATTCCAGTCACCTCTGTATGAAGGGGAAAGCTCCAGAAGCTTCTTCCACTTCAAAGTGAGCACCAGGTATAAATAATGGACCCTCAGACCTAACTCTTCAGATCACTTTGGGATCTGTGGAAGACTAAGAAGAAGGATTGCTCTGTAGCACTGCTGCCCTAGTGCAAGAAGAACTGCCCAGCTGCTCTGCTGCTCTACTTGCAAGATGGACTGCTCTGCTGCCTGATAAAAAAGCACTGGACATGCACCTTGAACCCAGAACCACTGGAGTGACTCCAAGGGCTCCAACTCTCTTGACCCCGGCACATGGAATCCACCTATTGTGGTTCCTAACCCCCAAAGTGGTACCTCTCTAGTCCTGGACCATTGGAAGCAAGAATAAAGGTGCTCTGCCAGTTCAGCTGTGGTCCCCATCAAAATCGATGCAGTCTACACAACCTGATGCATCCCTTGCAGCTCCTCATTGGAACCGATGCAGTATGATGGAACCCAATGAAGGATCTCACAATCCAGCCCTCGCAGCTCCCTATCAGAACCAATGCAGGGCGATGCAACTCAATGCAGGACCCCACATCACTCTTCAGAACTGCAGCTACATAGCACAACACAACGCATCCAGAACATATGGTAAAACTCTCAGCAGGCCTAACCGGCTTCCTTTATCTGGCCCACACTCTATCAAGGCTGGCCTGAACTTGTGACTTTGTCTATGTCAGCCGAGATCAGATAACCACTGTTGGACTTGGTCCTTTTTGGCAGGTTAACCCCTAAACTTTTTGACTTAAGTTCTGACATGGTATTGGTGGTTTTAGGCCTCTGTGCACTTTGGCACTGTAGCCCAGTGCAAAGTGCGTGCGCTCTCTGTGTGCATTTGGTAAGGTTGGCCTGCCCTCCCATAGGACTGCATTGGGAATTCTCTAAACAGTGTGTGTCAGTGGTAATCCCTGAATTGGAGGAGCAGCGTGGTCGAATTGGGTATGTATAAAATTGTGAGAATAAATGCTGTGCAATGGTGTGCGCAGATTTAGTATGACTGTTGGAGAAATGTCACTTTTAGAAGTTGGCATTTTCTTGCTTTAACCATTTGATACCTGCAGCTTGTCTCCTGGGTCACATGACTGGGTGTATTTGGCAGTTGACCTTTGAGTATTCCTCCGAGACAGTATCACAATAGAGGGTCCTGGCATTGGCAGCATGGGCCATCCTGGCTTATTGAGGGTGCACAACTTTTATCTACCACACTTGCACTTCAAAGGCACAGGCCCAGCACACTCACAAAGGGCTCTACAATAGCCTATTGTGCTCGCAGACAGTTTGGGACCAGGGCACAGAGCCAGAAAATTCCAGTCACCTCTGTATGAAGGGGAAAGCTCCAGAAGCTTCTTCCACTTCAAAGTGAGCACCAGGTATAAATAATGGACCCTCAGACCTAACTCTTCAGATCACTTTGGGATCTGTGGAAGACTAAGAAGAAGGATTGCTCTGTAGCACTGCTGCCCTAGTGCAAGAAGAACTGCCCAGCTGCTCTGCTGCTCTACTTGCAAGATGGACTGCTCTGCTGCCTGATAAAAAAGCACTGGACATGCACCTTGAACCCAGAACCACTGGAGTGACTCCAAGGGCTCCAACTCTCTTGACCCCGGCACATGGAATCCACCTATTGTGGTTCCTAACCCCCAAAGTGGTACCTCTCTAGTCCTGGACCATTGGAAGCAAGAATAAAGGTGCTCTGCCAGTTCAGCTGTGGTCCCCATCAAAATCGATGCAGTCTACACAACCTGATGCATCCCTTGCAGCTCCTCATTGGAACCGATGCAGTATGATGGAACCCAATGAAGGATCTCACAATCCAGCCCTCGCAGCTCCCTATCAGAACCAATGCAGGGCGATGCAACTCAATGCAGGACCCCACATCACTCTTCAGAACTGCAGCTACATAGCACAACACAACGCATCCAGAACATATGGTAAAACTCTCAGCAGGCCTAACCGGCTTCCTTTATCTGGCCCACACTCTATCAAGGCTGGCCTGAACTTGTGACTTTGTCTATGTCAGCCGAGATCAGATAACCACTGTTGGACTTGGTCCTTTTTGGCAGGTTAACCCCTAAACTTTTTGACTTAAGTTCTGACATGGTATTGGTGGTTTTAGGCCTCTGTGCACTTTGGCACTGTAGCCCAGTGCAAAGTGCGTGCGCTCTCTGTGTGCATTTGGTAAGGTTGGCCTGCCCTCCCATAGGACTGCATTGGGAATTCTCTAAACAGTGTGTGTCAGTGGTAATCCCTGAATTGGAGGAGCAGCGTGGTCGAATTGGGTATGTATAAAATTGTGAGAATAAATGCTGTGCAATGGTGTGCGCAGATTTAGTATGACTGTTGGAGAAATGTCACTTTTAGAAGTTGGCATTTCTGTGTGCTATGTGTCTGCCTGCCTGATGTGAATTGCATGTCTGGCTTGTGAGTGACAGGGGCTGGGAGTTGTGTGTGGCTCCAGGAGGGGCGAGGTGAGTGAGTCAGCTCTAGGCTGAATGGGACATCTTTGCTGGGAGTAGCAGGAGGAGTAATCCCCTGACTCTGAATAGGAGTGTGCCTGCCCTGCACAATGTTGGCTCCGCCCCCTGTGGTGTGTCTGATCACCTAGCCCCCACCTGACAAAGGGGAGAGGAGCTTGCAAAACAAAGTGCTCCAAATCCCCCCTGAACCAGTTGCATCTGGTTCCCCCATGCCCTGAACTACAGACAAAAGATTATGTGGTATAAATATAGGGGCTGTGAACCCATGAAAATGTTCAGTTCCATGATGCTGTGCTGATCCTGATGGGGTGTGCTGCTGCTGGGGCCCAGGAGGAACTGCCATGAGGGCTTGCCTCCCTGGGCCCAGCTATGCCCCAGGGACCTGGAAGGACTCCTTGCTTGAACATTTCCTGTCTTTGATTCATCCAGGACTTTGTTCTGCTTCTAGCGCCTTGAGAGCGCTATATCCTGATGACGTTTGATGCCCTTTGATTGCATCTAGCGCCTGGGGAGCACTACATTTAATTTTTATCCCAAAAATAGTGTGTGAGCTCCGCAGCGCTGAGCTGCCGTCTTTGTTTCTAGAAGGAATCTCCAACATAGGGATTCCCCCGTCCTGCCTTTAGCAGGAGCCCACCCCGTGTTATGCCTTTTAAAGTACAGTGGATGCCCACCCCGTGTTTGGAGCTCAATTGCGGGTGCCCACTGCCCACCCCGCTTAGGTGTTTTATTTTATAGCGGGTGCTCACCCCGCATTTCACCGCTGTGATTCACCGCCATCGCCTGATCTTTAATCCCGACCCGGAAGCCAGGCAGAGTCCGCCTGACTCCGGGCGGGTCCAATTCAGGAAGCAGCTGGCCGGCTAATGGCAGTGCGGCCCGCCGGAGAAGATGCCCGGGGCCTCACAGGTTCCCCGTTGAAGTCCAGGTCCCAGTAAGGGGGACTGGGAGAAGCAGGAGATCGCCGCAATAGGAGAGGAGTTCCCCAGCAACCCCGGAGAGTGAGGACTGCTCCAACGAGGAGGGCCTTTTTGTTTAGTTAGTCCCCGAGAGGGGCTCCATGAGAGGCACGCAGTTCGTGCCCATTGCTGAGCGTACCCGCCGTAACAGGCAGGTCCAATGCGTGGGGGCAGTTTTTCCCTAATTATACAGAGCCCAGTGGGGGGCTCCTGATCGGAGCACATTGTCGGTGTTCGTGCTCCTGCCCCAGCTGCCCCGCCTGACAGTGGGCAGCCGCCACATTTCGCCACATTGGTTTTGGAGAGTCCCAGAGGGGACCCCGAGGGCATGTTTCATTCACAGATGCACGGCAATTAGCATCAGCTGCAACGTTTCAGCATTTCTTTGGGGGCATTTTTGAGTAAGATAGGAGTGAGATGCATTCCCCTGCCCCAACGCAATTACGCGCTTTTGGATATTGCTGCATTGGCAGCGCGCCCTGACTTTGGGACATAGGGCATTTGAGAGCCTTTGAGAAGGCCAGTTGGCCAGGGGGACTGATAGGTTTGTAGGGCGCCAGGCCCTAATGTGGTTTGTGGTGCTAGGAAGTGTGATTCATGTACTATGATTTACGCACCCTGATTTATGCCTCTAATGTGATTTTATGATTATGGGGTTTTTGCATGCTGTGTTTATGTTAGAGTTATTCTCTACTGTGAGTTATACCCCTAATGTGAGTTATGCTTAGGAGGTTATGGTCTAATGAGTTTAGACTTATGAAATGATTACATAATGTGTTTATGCTGGTGAGGTTGGCGCAGAATATATTTCACGCTTAATGTGATACTGTGCATAATATGGTTTGTGTTACAGATTGATGCTGAGTACAATGTTTGCCAGTAATGACTTGTTGTGTTCTACGTCTATTATATGTTCTACATTTACTAAGTTCACTTTGTGATGGTTCTGACAGTGGTCCAAGTGGCCCTCTCATGTGTATATAATCCCCTGTAAATATTGCCCAGTGCCAGTTGGCACAGTGTAAATTGTGTGATTACTATTCTAACGTGTTTTATGATAACACAAAGGCTATTTTTGATATAACCTTGTCACTAACATAAATTGATCTTCAATATAGAAACGTCTCACACCTAATTCCTTATTGAGTCACTAAAAAATAATAAGAAAACAAAAGGTCCCCATTGAATTAGTACCTAGCAGTATTTACTAAAGTCGGGAGGTGAACACTTAGAAAGCTCAAACCTACCTTGAATTCCATCAATTCTTATTTCTCATAATTTCTTCAATACTCCTCTTTTCTCTATGTTCAAAAGATAATCACTGTGTAAAAAATCAAAATCCAAAAACCAAACAATTAATCACAATACTGCCACCCAGAAATATTATTCAACTAGACTGTTTTTAGCTGAAGTCATCCATTACCTCAACTATTATCATTCGAGATTTCAAAACATATCTTAAAAATAATCAATTATTATTTCTCTGAAATTGAATTATCCCCAACTTGGTCTCGAACACCCAAACTTCCAAATTTTTACAAGGTGTACGACTCCACACCTACCAATTACGCCACTGATCAGACTTATCCACTAGTCAGTTCACGGTTGAAATATCCAATCAACATTTTATCTGTTAACTGACAGTCAAGAGTTCTAAACATACCTTAAAAATAATCAATTATTATTTTTCTGAAATCCTTCAGTCCTCCTCCTTTCACTAAGTTCAAAAATCTTTCACTCTGTAACAAAAAAAGGGCACAAAGTACCAACGAAAGACTATTAGTCCCTCCACTTTTAATAAAGATAATGTTATATTTTACTGTTATGTGTTCAATATATCCCCTAACAAAAACTACTAGCCGTCAACCTTCCCATAATCTTACTCACCTATCAATCTTATTTCACAGCGATCCTCTCTCCTGCCGTGGGCCCGATAAATCCCAAGCGGTAATCGTCTCTGGATGCTATTCCCTATATGAACCTGTTTACTGACCAATCACATTAACCCCTTCGACGCGCTTGACGGAACGGTTCCGTCATGCACGTCGGTTGGGCTGTGCTTATGACGGAACCGTTCCGTCATGGCCCCGCCCGCGCACGGAATCTTCAGCGTGGCGCGGAAATCCGCGCCGCGCTGAAGGGGTTAAAGCAATGAAATTTGAGCCAATCACACTCTAAAAATACTATCCCACTAATTACCATACTACTGCTTCCATTCTGGTCAGCCATCGTGAACCAGCCTAATAGATGCCATTTGCAAACTACATCATTAATATCAATCTACAACATTAAAAAACCTTTAATATATGATGATATAAACTGAAAAACACCTAAAATGTTAAATCTACATTACTTGAACAAAAATCGCAAAGATGAAATTATCCCCAACTCGGTCTTGAACTCACGAATTTACAAATTTTCACAATGTGTAAAACAAAGTGTTCCGCACCTACCATTTGCGCCACTAGTCCGACTTATCTGATTCTTAACAAAATGCTAAATCTATTAGCTAAACTTAAATTATGTACTAAATTATTGAAAACATATATATCCACTGCCCAGTAGCGCCCTAATTACTATACCAGTCTAGAACTCACGACCTCCAAATTTGTATTAACACCATATTATTGATTGTGGTTTTGATGACAGTGAACCACAGGAAGTTGAGCATCTAACATTTTTTAATTGGGTGGTACTGTATGTGTTAGTTGCGCACATTGTGTTCCCTTGTCATTGCTCTCAGAGTCTTGTATTAAAGAAAGGGTGTGTGGCACAACACTCCACGTGATATCAATTTAAATATGGAGGATAACAGAGAGTTGTTAGCGGCTGAGTTGTTTGCACAGACTAAAAAAGGCAACATTGAAAATAGAAAAGATTCTAACAACAGTTTGAAGGCAAAATTTTTGAAATTAGAGAGACTAAAAAAACAAGAGTTGTCTAAATGGTGGGATGGGGTAGCGCTTAAGAACTATCTGGATCAAAAAAGAATTCCCAGGGGGTTGAGAATTTTAATCTGCCCTACATTTGACGATCTTGATGATGATCTATTAAAGGAGTTGGAGGATAATCTACACTCTTCTTCTTTCTGTATGATAAATATTTTAATCAGAAATGCAGAAAGAAAGGTGGAAAAATTAAAGGGGCAGATTATGGAATTGGAGAAAGAGATTAAAGATTTAAATGTACCTGAATTGGCTGATAAGAACTATGCTATATTGAAAGATGTAATTAACAGACATCAATTACAAATTAAAGATAAAAAACTTAGTAAAATCAAGAGAGATGAAAGGGACTACAGCCAAGGCAGGGTGTTTACTTTCGGAAAAGCCTTTGATGATGCACCGAAAGGAGTATTAAAGACAGGAAGTATCCAAGAGGAATTAAGCTCAGTGAATTACACAAGCTCAGATTTATCATCTAGCGAGGATTTAATGGTAGCTAACCCAGTTGTAGTTCATACTAATATATACTCCTCTTTTTCCGAGGCGCTTCAGAAAATGAAGAGAGGAAGAAGAAAGGCCGTGCCAGAACGAGGCGTAGCAGGCGCAAATGTAGGGGTGGCAAGAATAGGCACGAGGAGTCAGGACAAAACACAGAAGAAGTAGTTGGGGAAACTAATGTGCGAAATGATCTTACAGTGATACATCTTTCTGATAGAGAATTAACTTGTTCTGAATTGGCAGTTTTGGAAAAAGGATTGACGTTTTGCCCTGATAATTCATGTAACATTACTGATTTAGAGATTGATCTGTATACATTTTCCAGAAAGTTGAAATTAAAGAGTTTTTTTGCAACACTCGATTTGTCTAGAAATATGAATATTTCAAAAAATGTCTCTGGGATGTCCATTGAGAATCTGAAACATGCACAGTTACTTATGTCACTAACGGAAGGTGATCATCTTACTTTAAATGATGTAGCTAGTATGTTAAATGTACCAGTGGATTATGACTGTACTAGTGTTTTACATCCAGCATCAAAGTTTGTTCCACAAGGAACACAATATGCAGCAATTGACCTGTTTGTAACTAGGACTGTTGAAGAGTTACATAAACTTGAGGATAGGAGGATGAACAACAGTTGTAGAGTTAACCCACATAGTAATCTAACAATTGATGAAATAAGAGCCCTCAAAAGTTTAAAACAGGATAACAGCATAATAATATGGAAAGCTGATGAGGGTGGGAATATTGTTTTAATGAATAAAACTGACTATATCGCAGAAGTGAAAAGACAATTAGACGACAAGAAATGTTATCTAAAACTATCCTATAATCCCATTCCAGAGGCGAGCAGGTTGATCTCAGGGAAACTGTATGATTGGAAGGAAGCAGGGTCACTTGATGAAAAGGAATTTAAATATCTGAATGTGATTCATCCTGTACATCCCTTCATATACGTATTACCTAAGATACATAGATCTCTGGTCAATCCACCAGGAAGACCTATCGTGTCAAGTATAGGTAGCATCACTGAGCATGTATCAGAATTTGTGGACTTGTTTTTAAAAGCATTGGTGTTAAATTTGCCGTCGTATGTCAAGGATACTACCGATATTGTGAATAAACTTCAAGATAGTGTCTGGGACGAAAGTCTAATGTTAGTAACCCTAGATGTAGTAGGGTTATACACTTGCATCAAGAGTGACATTGGGAGACAGGTATTGCAATATTGTTTAAGTCAGAGAAGTGCTAGCCATTTAGAACATTCAGATATGATTTTAGAAATGTGTGACTTAATTCTAAATAATAATTTCTTTCTATTCGGTGGGGAATGGTACCATCAGATAAGAGGGACTGCAATGGGATCCAGGTTTGCTCCCTCTTATGCCAACCTATTCATGGGTTGGTATGAGAGGGAGCATGCCTGGTCACGACGAGCAGCACAATGGATAGACTTGATCGTCTTTTGGGGCAGATTTATAGATGATGTTCTGATGATTTGGCGGGGTACAGTAATGGAATTGAAAGAATACTTTGACTATCTAAATTCCAATGACTTTAATGTACAGTTTACTATGTGTCACAATGAAAGAAAAATCGCTTATCTGGATGTTGAGTTGTTTATATGTGACAACTCCATTCAGAGCAGACTATTTAGGAAAGATACATCAACCAATTCAGTTTTACGAGCAGACAGTGCTCATCCCAAACCAGTGGTTAAAGGAATTCCATATGGAGAAATGGTTTGCTTAAGAAGGAACTGCAGTCAGGAAAATGATTTTAGATCAGGTTTAGATGAATTGCAAAACCGCTTATTAAATAGAGGCTACTCTAAATGAATTCTTTCTCAAGCAAGAAGTAAGATAGAGAAAATTACAATAGAGAGCACTTTAACAACGATCAAGAAGCCTGAAGCTAAGGACCGGATTGCGTTTATATCAACGTACATTAGAGAGACTAATCAGATATTCAGAATTTTAAATAAAAACTGGAGTCTACTAAAAGGTGTGCCTGGATTAGTGGGCGTAATTCCGGAAAAAATGATAATCACTTATAGAAACTGTCCAAATTTGGGGAGCATGATTTCGAAAAACTATGTAGAGAAGCTACAGGATGAGGGCACAAACTGGTTGCCATCTCCACCCAAAGGCTTTTATACATGTAATAATTGTAATATCTGTGCTCTTGGCCTTAATCGAACTAAATCATTCAAATATAATACAGATAAAACGTATATTATTAATGAATTTATGAATTGCAATAGCACAGGTGTTGTGTATGTGATCATTTGTAACTGTTCCAAGGTGTATTTTGGGAGTACTAAGAGGATGCTGAAACTACGAATACAAGAGCATAGACAGGCAATCATGAATGAGGATGTGAAGTCTCCCTTATACCAACATATTAAATCTGAGCACAGTGAAAATAAGTCATTTAAATTTCATGGTGTGCAGAAAATTGTATTAGGACCAAGACGAGGAGACTTAGTGTTACGTCTGAGACAGCAAGAATCCAGATGGATTAGTAGATGTAGAGCGGTGTGCTTTGGTTTGAACATTGACCCTGAGTTGCACTATTTCCTCACATAGTTTCACCTTTTAGAGTGTGTATAGACAATGTGATGGTTCGGGCTTTATGTTACAGTGTCTTAGGCAATATTAATTAGACAATACTTAAAGTCTGTGTTTATATCGACGGGTATAATCTTGCCAGAGTAAAACATTGGGTCATCAAGGGTTTGTGTTTAACGTGAAATGCCAATAGTAATTATTTCCAGTGTGATATTTCAGTTGAAATATATATTTTGTAAGTAATTCATGATAATAACACAGTTAAGATATGTGTCAGATTTTATTTTTGAGAATTAGAAGCCTATGTGATATTAAAATCTGAATGGAATATTGTTGTCGGACATTTGTTATAATAGACTGTTTAGGAGCAATCTTGGATCGTGTGGTGAGTGTTAGCTTATTGAGATAATATGGTGTCAATGCAAATTTGGAGGTCGTGAGTTCTAGACCGGCATAGTAATGGTGGCACTACTGGGCAGTCGATATATAACGCGAGATGCTAATAGTAATTATTTCCAGTGTGCTATTTCAGTTGTTATATGTATATTTTTTATAAAGTAATTAATGATAAAAATGTAGTTAAGAAATGTGTTAGATCTCATTCATGAGTATTGGAAGCCTATTGGAATATTGTTGTCGGGCATTTGTTATAATAAATCGTTTAAGAGCAGGCTGAGATTGTGTGGTGCGTGTTAGCTCCTTGAGATAGCATGATGTTAATACAAATTTGGAGGTAGTGAGTTCTAGACTGGTATAGTAATTAGGGCGCTACTGGGCAGTGGATATATATGTTTTAAATAATTTAGTACATAAGTTAAGTCTAGCTAATAGATTTAGCAATTTGTTAAGAGTCAGATAAGTCAGACTAGTGGCGCAAATGGTAGGTGCGGAACACTTTGTTTTACATATTGTGAAAATTTGGAAATTCGTGAGTTCAAGACCGAGTTGGGGATAATTTCATCTTTGTGATTTTTGTTCAAGTAATGTAGATTTAACATTTTAGGTGTTTTTCAGTTTATATCATCATATATTAAAGGTTTTTTAATGTTGTAGATTGATATTAATGATGTAGTTTGCAAATGGCATCTATTAGGCTGGTTCACGATGGCTGACCAGAATGGAAGCAGTAGTATGGTAATTAGTGGGATAGTATTTTTAGAGTGTGATTGGCTCAAATTTCATTGCTTTAATGTGATTGGTCAGTAAACAGGTTCAAATAGGGAGTAGCATCCAGAGACGATTACCGCTTGGGATTTATCAGGCCAGCGGCAGGAGAGAGGATCACTGTGAAATAAGATTGATAGGTGAGTAAGATTATGGGAAGGTCGACGGCTAGTAGTTTTTGTTAGGGGATATATTGAACACATAACAGTAAAATATAACATTATCTTTATTAAAAGTGGAGGTTACTAATAGTCTTTCTTTGGTACTTTGTGCCCTTTTTTGTTACAGAGTGAAAGATTTTTGAACTTAGTGAAAGGAGGAAGACTGAAGGATTTCAGAAAAATAATAATTGATTATTTTTAAGGTATGTTAAGAACTCTTGACTGTCAGTTAACAGATAAAATGTTGATAGAATATTTCAACCGTGAATTGACTAGTGGATAAGTCTGATCAGTGGCGTAATTGTAGGTGTGGCGTCTTATACCTTGTAAAAATTTGGAAGTTTGGGTGTTCGAGACCGAGTTGGAGATAATTCAATTTCAGAGAAATAATAATTGATTATTTTTAAGATATGTTTTGAAATCTCGAATGATAATAGTTGAGGTAATGGATGACGTCAGCTAAAATCAGTCTAGTTGAATAATAATTCTGGGTGGCAGTATTGTGATTAATTGTTTGGTTCTTGGATTTTGATTTTTTACACAGTGATTATCTTTTGAACATAGTGAAAAGAGGAGTATTGAAGTAATTATGAGAAATAAGAATTTATGGAATTCAAGGTAGGTTTGAGCTTTCTAAGTGTTCACCTCCCGACTTTAGTAAATACTGCTGGGTACTAATTCAATGGGGACCTTTTGTTTTCTTATTATTTTTTAGTGACTCAATAAGGAATTAGGTGTGAGACGTTTCTATATTAAAGATCAATTTATGTTAGTGCGACCTTTGTCAATATAAAAGTAAGGTGTTCTTGAGTAGCCTTAATTGAAAACTATCGATGATATTAATGTTTAAGATAGGTATTATTCCTCATCCATCACAGAGATTTGGGGGCACGCTGTTAATTAGGGACCAGCAATATTTCATTTTCAGAATAAGAAGAGGGATCTTTATTATAAGAACATAATAATTATGTATGTATTTATGCAGACATTAGTTAATATATCAGGTTACATGGGTTCAATTAGTAACGTTAGGGAATGCGATTTTCTAATATGTAAGAAAGGGAGATGGATACATTCTTTCAAACTAAATGGAGAAGAGAATTTTCAATACATGTTTCATTTCCCATTTACTACAGATATCTGGTTGTGCGCTGCAAATTTATGACACAAGGTATTCGATGTTTAGAAAAAGAAGAGAGTTTTTCTCTCTAAAAAACAAGGTGTGTGAAGTTTAACAATCATTACTATAGTTTATTGGAAACTGTTAATTTATTAAGTTTATAGAATTCACTGTAGCCTTTTTCATTTGATGAGGGGTGCTATATATCATTAGTATAGGAAGTGTCTGTATTAGAATCAGGTCATTTAAACTAAATGTTTGTTGTATCACATGGTTTTGGTATATTGTGAAAATCGGGTGTAAATTGTATGTTTATTTGTTTATTATTACAGCCCTGATGAAGTTCTAAGGGAAGGACGAAACACATAGGCAGAAAGGCTGTTGATCTATAGAAAATGCAACTGTGATCTACAATTCGATTTTGTATTGTTGATTGAAGCAACTCGTTGAAGAATCAGTAAATTTGAAAAAAATAAAAGGTTACTGTAACCTGAAGGAAAGATTTCATGGACTCTATTTTTTGATGTTCCTTCCTAACTGTACTCTTTTATTGATTGTGGTTTTGATGACAGTGAACCATAGGAAGTTGAGCATCTAACAGTTTTTTAATTGGGGGGTACTGTATGTGTTAGTTGCGCACATTGTGTTCCCTTACTGTCATTGCTCTCAGAGTCTTGAATTTGAACATTGTATATTTCTTTTGTGTACTCTGGGCACTTGCATGTGGGAACCAACCTCCCGGTACGAGCTGTGTTCAATGCTCGGCGGGTAGGAAGGTCCCTTGCACCACATTCGGTTTATAGCACCTCAGATGCATGGGGCAGCGGTCTAGTTGATGCTCCCGGCATCGGAGGAGGGTGCATAAATCCTGCCCATGACGCGACCGCCCTCAGGATAACTCCCATTACGGTGGCAACATCGGGGGCTTACGGTCAGAGCGACTCCCTTGACCATTTGTAAAAATTACTGTTTTTACCTTTGCTGAATTTGCACATTGTATATTTCTTTTGTGTAATCTGGGCACTTGCATGTGGGAACCAACCTCCCGGTACGAGCTGTGTTCAATGCTCGATGGGTAGGAAGGTCCCGTGCACCACTTCCGGTTTATAGCACCTCAGACGCATGGGGCAGCGGTCTAGTTGCTGCTCCCGGCATCGGAGAAGGGTGCATAAATCCTGCCCATGACGCGAGCGCCCTCAGGCTAACTCCCATTAAAGTGTCAACATTGGGGCCTTACGGTCAGAGCGGCTCCCTTGACCATTTTTTTAAAATTACTGTTTTTACCTTTGCTTAATTTTCACATTGTATATTTCTTTTGGGTATTCTGGGCACTTGCACGTGGGAACCAACCTCCAGGTATGAGCTGTGTTCAATGCTCGGCGGGTAGGAAGGTCCCGTGCACCACTTCCGGTTTATAGCACCTCAGACGCACGGGGCAGCGGTCTAGTTGCTGCTCCCGGCGTCGGAGGAGGGTGCATAAATCCTGCCCATGACGCCACCACCCTCAGGCTAACTCCCATTACGGTGGTAACATCGGGGGCTTATGGTCAGAGTGGCTCCCTTGACCATTTTTTAAAATTACTATTTTTACCTTTGCTGAATTTGCACATTGCATATTTCTTTTGTGTACTCTGGGGATTTGCACATGGGAACCAACCTCCCGGTATGAGCTGTGTTCAATGCTCGGTGGGTAGGAAGGTCCCGTGCACCCCTTCCGGTTTATAGCACCTCAGACGCACGGGGCAGCGGTCTAGTTGCTGCTCCCGGTGTCGGAGGAGGGTGCATAAATCCTGCCCATGACGCGACCGCGCAGTGGATGCGCGCAGCAAGCACACCGCTAGCGCGCCGAAGGCAAGCCCGTCTGTGCCCGTCCTCACGCGACCGGGGCCAGGGACCAGGACCCCTGCACCTTTTTCCTCAGCACGTTTGGTATTCTAGCACAAATCTGCGGCAGTTTAATTACGAATCCAAGGCCATCTGCCTCAATCATATGCATGCAAAATACTCCTTATCTAAGTGCCCTTATTGCCCTTTCACCTTCTCCCCATCTCCGTCACCCCCCTTCAAGTGTCGCACATAGAATTGTGCTTCTAAATTGTAGATCTTTCTCCAAGCACTCTACGGAAATTTCATTCCTACTTCAAGATTTTACCCCAGAGGCTCTATTTTCAACTAAAACCTGGCTCAACGCTAGTTCTGAACCTGACATAGTACAAACTCTGCCCCAAGGGTATGTAATTCAAAGGGTGGACAGAACCACAAGTAAAGGTGGGGGAATTCCAATCATCTATAAGGCCCACCTCACTTGCCGCCTACTTGGCAGTCCTCTCCGGGATTGCGAGAATGTACATTTTCTTTTGGAATTCTCCCCTCTCCTCTCACTCTCAGGTATTCTGATCTACCGCCCCCAAGGTGCAGTCGGCTCCTTTAGTAACTCCCTGTTAGAAACAGCCATCGATCAAGCTGGCACTTCCGCTAATTGTACACTCCTCAGTGATCTGACTCTACATTTTAATGTACCTGGGTCTACCGCAGCAGCTGAACTAGCTAATGACCTCGTGGCACTCCAGCTGGTGCAAAAAGTTCTTCTACCTACACATGAGCAGGGACATTGTCTTGACCCTGTGTTTTCAAACTTGGAGAATCTCCAGGGAAATGACCCTATCCCTATTCCCTGGTCTGACCACCATCTGGTGCCCTTAGTCTGGCATCCTCAAATACCCACCCCCCGCGCCCATCCCGTACGGACCCTCATCCGACCTTGGTACAAGCTCCCCCAGGAAAAATGTATTCTGGAATTGGAAATGAACAGATCTCAGTCGGTCCCCTGCCCAGTTGCAATGTATAATAACTTCTGCAGCTGGATAGTGGATTCATTGGACCAGGTCCTACCTAAAGCCCGGATCATAAAAAAGAACAGCCCACTTAGATCGCCTTGGTACTCAGCCGAATTACACACTCTGAAACAGAGTTGTAAAATTTTAGAAAGACGGTGGAGGAAAGACTTTGCATCCGATAGTAAGATCACCTACAGAAAGGCTAAATGTAAATACAGAGCTGAGATGAAGAAGGCTCAGGCGTCCTTCTATGAGGAAAAAAGCCAGCTAGCCTCCAATTCTTCCAGAAAGACCTTTTCCATCATAAAAAGGCTCCTTAGAAGCCCAGTTCCTCCAGCTCCCGCGGATCCTAACTGTACTCGCTGCGAAAATCAGGCTGAGTTTTTTTACCCAAAAATTCAGAACATCATCAAAACACTCTCCCTTATCGATCCTCTATACTCAAACTTTTCTCTTGACTCCCCCCTCCACTACACATCGCCTGGAGCTCTTTCCCCCGCTCCCCCTGGAAACGCTTCTAACGTTAATGTCGACAGTCAAAAGCAGATCACCAAGAGACCCAGCTCCAATGACCATCGTATAAAAAGCAGCACCTACTATTGGCCCCACGATCACCCAGGTTATCAACACCTCACTTAGCACAGGAACAGTCCCTCCCCTCTGGAAAGGAGCGATGGTCAAAACCCTACTTAAAAAACCTCAGCTGGACCCTGCAGACCTGGGCAACTATCGCCCTATCTCTCTTCTACCTGGAATTGCAAAAATCACGGAGAAATTTGCTAATCACATTCTTTTAAATTTCCTCGAAACTTGTAATCTATGGCATCTGTCCCAGACAGTCTTCCGCACTCGGCAGAGCACGGAAACTGCCCTGCTAGCAGTGGTGGAGGAAAGCAGGAAAATATTAGATGCTGGAGGCTCATCGCCCATCATACTTTTGGACCTGAGCGCGGCATTCGACACGGTGAACCACCAAGTTCTGATTCATCGTCTCAGCAACTTAGGAGTAGCCGGAACTGCTCTAAGTTGGCTTCGCTCCTTCCTGGAAGGACGATCATTTCAGGTCTTTGGAGAAGGCGTGTGCTCCAAGCCTAGGTCTCTCCGGTGGGGTATACTGCAGGGCTCATCGTTGAGCCCTACGCTCTTTAACGCATATATGGCCCCCCTAGCCTTGATCGTGGCTCCTTTTGGGATCCATATGGTCACCTATGCCAATGACACCCAATTGGTTGTAGCATTAAATCAACCCACACATTACTCCACGACTCTGAAAGCATGCCTTACGGAAGTTGTAAAATGGATGGTGTCATCCCCTCTGACATTAAATGGAGAAAAGACCGAGATCATGACTCTGGGCAACTTCGACAACATGACACTTAGAGCTCTCTGGCCAGCATGCATGGGCCCGGTACCCACACCCAAGCCAGAAATAAAGAGCCTGGGCATCTGGTTAGATTGTAGTTTGTCTTTCAAAATGCAAGCTAGAAAGACAATAGCAACTTGTTTCGGCCTGATCAGAATGGCCAGAAAAGTGCTTCCCTTGCTCCCTCCCGAAGCCAAGAAAACTATGGTGCAATCTCTCCTACTTTCCAGATTGGACTATGGCAATGGGCTTTACTTGGGAGCCCCTAGCTCTGTGATTAATAAACTATAGATTGCCCAGAAGTGCGCAGCCAGACTGCTGACGGGAACACCCAAATTCCTATCTGCAAAACCAGCCCTTCGCCTCCTACACTGGCTTCCAGTGAAAGAATGAGTCATCTTTAAATCTCTTTGTATCATCCACAGGTCGTTGCAGGGGATTGGTCCTCCTCTTCTCTCGGCTGTAATTCAGCCTTATAAAGCAAGGAGAGAACTTCGCTTGGATGAACTTCACCTGGTCAACGTCCCTAGAATCAAACGAGCCAGAAGGGGCGGTAGACTTTTCTCGCTGAATGCCGGCAGACTTTGGAACGCTCTGCCCCTTCACCTCTGGAAAGAGACTGGTCATCTTGCCTTCCGGAAACAACTCAAAGCGTTCCTGTTCCCCTGAATTCTGCTGTTTTATCTAATCTGGAGTTTTGCCTAGCGCTGGGAGGCCTTCTGGTAGGCATGCACTTTACAAATGTTCTTTTCATTTCATTTAATTTCACTGCAGAGTTGACATTAATAGTACACAGCTCCATTAATCGCATAACAGTGTGGATGCAAATGAAATTAGTTAGCAAGCCAAACTACAGATCCACCCAGCAGCTGTTACCACAGAAAACAAATCACCATTGTCCTGCATGTACAAAATAAACTCCTTTCACTGTTTTTGAAAGCAAAAAAGAATCCCTCAATTGCCATTAATACACAGTGTAAAGTCAGGAATTGTCTGCTTCCAGGTCAGCACATTTTCTTAACCATGTACTGGAAAGCTGTACATTGTGTGTGTTACTCCACCCATGCCCAGAGATGAAATATAAGCTGAGCACCTTGTACGCAATAATTGCACATAGGGGCACATGGACTTCCCAATGCTTTGCAAAAATGGTCTTTGTTGCACAGTGGTGTTGTGGATAAGCACCGACGGTGACTGCTAACCAGGGTGATCAATGTGTGTGGCAGTTAATGATCATCACACCATGGGGGGAAGAAATATTGTTAAATATAGTGGGAGGTTACTATTCCTTTCTCTGTGAAAGTGTTGAAATTCCCTTCTGTGACATCATTAGGACACTTTAATCAATGTCCACTGCTGAAATGAGTGGGACTTTTAATGCAACTTACTTAGCGAGAAATGCAGGTTAAAACTAGGTGCTTTGTCACTATGAACCCATTATTTCATGTACCGCCTAGACTCACTAATAGCTGAGGTATTTGATGCATAAGCTGCCTGGGAACACTTGTGCAGGTACTGGCTGGGTCCATTGATGCATGTTATTCCATGAGTCACTACTGCAAGTTGTTATCAGATTGCACTGACACATTAGTACCTGAGGAAATTAATGATGATTACTGTCTGGGGTCATTGACAAATGCTAAAGCATTTATCAGTTCCTTTGACCTTCAAATTCATCTCAGAAGTAGACACACAGATGTAGATACCTGAAGAACTGATATAAATTAACTTATGTGTCATGATTATGGTAGTGCGCATAGTTACCAAACATTGTCTCGCTAATGTCCAGTATGGTTGAGGCTTCGCCAATGACTGTGTTTTGAAAAGAAGGCCAGGTATGATCAAACCTATTGAATTTGTAACACACATTGTGTTGTAACAATGACTCTAAAGTTATATACACTTCTGAAATTCTCAGTAATGTGTATAGTGTATTTTACCAAACTATGGATGGTTGTCTTTACGACTTGGCTAAAGGTGCCTTATCAGTAGCTAATGCTTACTTGCCAACCTTTTGACTCAAAATTATGGGTTATGGGAGATCTTTAAGAGTGTGATCCCATTTTGGTAGATAGAGAACGAACACTATTTTGCAGGGTGTTCAAGGGTTAAAAAGTGGGTGAACACATTAAATTGAATGAGAACATTTTGTTTGTTAAACATGTGAATGCCAGTGAAAAGAGGGAAACATCCACAAAAGGTGGGTGAGTTAATATATGTGCTATGTATTGTGTATTTTGCAAAAGGTTATGTCATTATGACTTGATTTATGATAGAAAATTGGGCACAGGTGTAGTTTGTTAAATTACTTTTATTCCACATTGCCTATAACACACTGTCAAATCAATGTCATCAGTGATGTTATCAATGATGACATCACTGATGTTATTTGACATGTCATGACTGATGTAATGTGAGAGGGCATAAGCAGTGCATGACGGGGCACAAGTTGTAGTTAGTTGACCAAACTATAACTGATGATTTACAGTGGTTTTGGGATTTTTAAACATTAGTTAATGTCTCGTTTCATCAACTAACTATAACATGAACATTACTTTAACGGTTGTTTTTTTAGTACATTTCTTGGTAATTTTTATGTAAGTTGTGACTTTATTACTGTTATACCTGGCATTCCTGCCATTGTTTCCCCTAACTCTTTAACTTCAATCCTCCTGTTTTGGTGACTTTGTTTTTGTTGACTTTACGACTCTGCACACTTTTCCTCTGCTACCCTGTGCTAAAGTGCTTGTGCTCTCTCCTTAAGACATGGTAGAAGTGGCTTACACCCAATTGCCACACATTGATTACTTGTAAGTCCCTAGTAAAGTGGTACTGCCTAAACCCAGGACATGTAAATAAAACAATACTAGTGGGGCTGCAGCAATGATTGTACCACCCAATTAAGTAGCCCTCTAAACATGTCTCAGGCCTGCCATTGCAGCCTGTGTGTGCAGTTTAAAGTGCCATTTCGACCTGGCAAAAGCACCCAGAGGGAAGGGGCAGTGTATTTAAAAAGAAGAACATGTACTTTTAAGTATTACATATCCTGGTAGTGAAAAACTCCTATAGTCGTTGTTCACTACTGCAAGGCCTACTCTCTCATAGGATACCATTGGAGTTACCTTATTACATTTAATAAGCTGTTCCAATTAGGAACACATAGAAAAGTTGAGTTTATTGTCTAAATAATTGCAATTAAAAGCCCTCTATAATGTTAAAGTTGGATTATTTATCACAATTCTGAAAATGCCACTTTTAGAAAGTTGGCATTTTCCTCTCCTAAACATTTGATGCCTGCAGCCTGTTCCTGGGTCACATGACTAGGAGTAGCTGTCAGTTGGTCTTTGTGTATTGCTCTCAGACAGTGAGAAAAAGTGAAGGTAGTTTTTGGCAGGATGGACCACTCTGAGTTAACAAGGGGGAGGAGCTATCAACTACCACACTTGCATATCACCAAGGTTGTGCCAGAGCAAGCCTACAAAGGGCTTGTCACTAGTTCATTGCAACCCCTCACAAGTTGGAGCCAGGACAGGGAGTAAGGGGATGCCTGAACTCTTAGAGGGTTGAAAACCTCTAAATGCATCCTCCACTTCAAAGTGGGCAGGTATAAATGGTGGACGTCAGACCCCAACTCTTCAGTACACTTCTGGATCTGTGGACTCTGCCAGGAGGAAGGACTGCTGTGGTGCTGAATGGACTGCCACTCTGCGGGACTGCTGCTTTGAAGGACTTATGCTCTACTGCGCTGACCTGCTACCTCCTGTCCTTCTGCCTGGGTGAGAAGGACTGGACCTGCATCTGTTGAAATCAGGACCACCAGAGTAACTCCAAGGACTAGTTGGTTGGACTCTTGACCAGAGCCTCAGGGACAGAAGGCTCCAACAACCTTGAACTCAGAACCTGGACTCTACCATCTGTGCATTCCACCCTGCCATGTGGTGCCACCCTTGTCCTGGACCACTGGTAATGGTCCTGAAGGTGCTCTAACCAGCCAAACTGTGGACCCAGAAGAACAGATGCATCTCCTCCACTTCATGGCACAACCCCGCGTCATGCCTAGACATGGCCCAGGCGAAGACCAAGCCAAGAGCAGGCCCTTCTTCGCCCGTCAACAACAGGAAGAGGCAGGGCGGAGCCACCCCCCTTGGCTCACATTTTTTTGACCAGAGTGGAAAAGAGGATGTCTGGTTCGCTGTACTTTACAGTTCATAACAAGGTACTTTCTATTGCCCTACTCTCCTTTGACTGTCACATTTGATTACCTTTATTGTCCTTGTCTTGTGATCTTTCTTTGGGAATAGTGTCCTGGCTCCAACTTGCTCAGGGAACAATTAGTTCTTAAAGGGACTATATTATGGGAAACAAGAAAGGACCATCTACTAAGATTCTGCCTCCACCTGCCATCCTCGTGTTTCGATCCTGAATGACTTTCTTCATCAGATGGTGGTGATGGTAACCAAGGAAATAGAGCTGGTTGAGAGGTGGCTTTCTCTGGATAGGGATTGTCCCCTCTCACTCCCCCATGGGTCACCGGATAAAAATGGTTTGGAGGGTCCACCTTTCAGTTTATGTCAACAAGGTCATCAGGGGGAAGATCAAGGGGATTCCCATGGCAAAGAACATTACATAGCCCCCAGAACACCGTTTATTAGCCAGAGGATTAACTGGAAATGGAAAACTTGCACCTCTGCCCAGCCTTATGATGAGGGCAAGCTGGTCGTCCGTCCCATTACTAAAACACCTGATGAGGAGGGGGGCTCTTCTTTCAGAAATGTTTTTCGCAGGGCTTTAGAGACACTAATAAATAACAAATTGGATCCTATCTTGGCAAAGATCTCCCATATTGAAGACAGGGTTTAAGAGATATTGTCCTTGTTGGATAAGGGGAGCAGGGGGTGTAGGGGTTTGTCAAGAGCAGGGCACATTACAAGACCATAGGAGACCAATTGATTCCAACTGCTCCCGGACGGGCTGCATTTCAAATTATGTTACTGCTGATGCTGGCCTTATCCTGGTTGTAACAAGGCCAGGGCTTGTTTTAGAGACTCAGGGTGCAGTTGTCTGACCACATCCCCAAGGTGATAAAGGGGGTTGTCTGTGCCCTGTGTTTCCTACCAATACTGGAGAAGTGTTTAATTTGCCTCCTGAAGTGAGTCCCTATGTCATTGTCCTAGGGAATGTCCCCTCCCTCTCTAATTCGAACGGTGAATCATTTCAAGCACTCAAGGATAAGTTGGTGCATTGGTTTGGCACATATTTGCTTGTACTGCGTGGTGATTAACCTTTGCAATTGGTTGAACGTTTTGCAGCTTCCCCCCAGCCCACACTTGGCACTGCAGGGATAGTTGCTCTGCATTTGGGTTTCTTCTACAGACTGGGTAGTTCAGCTTGTTCATCTGAGCCTCAACACTTTTTCAGGGGGGTTCCATATATTTAACAACTGCCTAGTATCTATGCCACCCCCATCATGTCCACCTTTACAGATTTCTTCCCTTGAGTGGTTTGGACTCCTATGATTGTCTGGATCCATGTGACTCTTCTTAGCCTTGTGTGGCCTCTCCTGTCCCTGCGGTAGCCTCTTCTCAACCTTTCAAAGGTTGTACTTTGTGTCATGGAATGACTCTTCACAGCATTGTGAGGCCCCCTGTCCCTGCGGTAGCCTTTTTTCAATCTTTTAATTGGCTAAATATACTTTGTTGTCATGGAATATTGGGGATCTTTCCTCTAAATTTACTGATCTCAGGTAGGTGTAATTTATTAAATCATTTCACATAATTTGTCTCCAGGAAACATGGGAAACTAAAAATATTTTTTATCGTAGGGATATATGACTTATTCTGAGCCTGCAGCACCTTCAATGGCAGGCAGGGCAAAGGGCGGGGGCCTAATAATGTTTATTACCGTGGAATTGAGTGGTTATATTTGTGACCTCATTTGGCGGGTGCACACCTTGCAGGGGGTATGGCTACCACTCCCAGGCTCTTTACCATTGGTGTTAATTAACTTTTACAACAGGAAGGGGGGTAGTTTCAAGCCATGTGGGGTTCCCCAATTGGACCGCATTCTTAGCTCAATGTCATCTAAGGGTGATGGGCAAGATGTAAAGTGCCTGCTGGTGATTTTTATTGTTTTTTTTATGTAACCTCCATTGAAATTGTGACACATTAAACCATAGCTGTTTGTTGAAAGAAAGGTTACACTTTGTGCACTCATATGAAGACCTGGAGCTCAATGAGTTGCTAGATACTCATCATTTGGTTTTTACCATGCATGGAACAACTAGTGAACTCTCTAAACCCTGAAATTTGACATACTTGCAAAGGGAGGTGTTGTGGGTCATTTTTTTAAAATTAATATTTGTTTCAGTTCAATGATACTTGCTGATCTCCTGTTTGAACATCATTTTTAGTCTTTCTAGTGATCATAATCCTTTATCTTTTACTCTGGATGTTGCCAAGGTCCATCAATCATAGGAAAGGGGGGCTCTAAAGAGGCTCTCAATTGTGGACCGGGGATAAGGCTAAAATGGTCCCAGATGGATACTCAGTGCTTTCAAGCCTCCCTTATTGCAACTTGTTGTCGGGAGATTGAAATTTGTGTAGCTGGTGACGAAAGGGGGGCGAGGGTCTTGGAAGCTTTTAGAAGTATTGATTTGGGGTTCTTAAGTTAATGGTGGTACCAATCTCTAGCAGCCAGGCACCCCAAACCCCTAAATGGTTTGATAGGGACTGTTTGAGAACCCTGTGTCAGCTGAAGCAGTCCCAGAGGGATGGGAAATGGGTCGAAGACCCCACATGGGCCTATAAGCAGGCTCAAAGTATTTGTAAACATAATTTGTGGGAATTAGCCTGGGTGGAACTCTGCCAAGCATCTGGGAGGTGGTCAACAGACCTTGCTTTACTGAGGGATACGGCCGGCCCTTATGCCATCACATTTTGGAAAAGCAGTTGGTCAATCCTTTCGAAGGTGTTTATAATCAGGGGGTATGTGTGGGTGATAACATTCCTGCTGGAGTAGCCACAGCTTGTAACCCAGTGGTCTTCATGTTAGATGAAGTTACACAAGGTATATTGGCCGTGTCAAGCAATAAGGCCCCAGCACCTGATTGTATTCCAACAGATCTGTTTAAATCCAATGTAGAGGTCTGAGCTCCACTTTTGACCCAGGTCCTGAATGCAGCTGTCCGGGATGGGATGTTGCCCACCTGGTCCACAGCTGTGATCATTCCTATTTTCAAGAGGGGGATAAACACAACCCACAATGTTGTTGCCCTATATCTTTACTGGATACAATGGTCAGTCAGGGTACTGGGGAGGGTGATTTTAAATAGGCTGAGAGACTAGGGAGAATGAAATAACACTCTGAGTAAAGTTCAATATGGTTTTAGGGTGGGGAGGCCCACCTCAGATCAATGTCTGAACCTCCATTTAATTATCAACAAATACATGGTTTCCTAGCAGCCGGAGAAGATGGGCACACACTAGCGCGACTCCAGCATCCTTCTTATCCCCCTAATATTCGGCATTAATGCACTAAAACTTGGCATGCACTTGAGCGCATATGATCCGGGTGTGACACTTCGTAGCAACAGCCACAAAAGAACCGCTCCCGAGCCATGTGACGCCTATGGGAGATTGCTGCTTGTGGAGACAGTGGAGCAACGAGGTGACGTTGATGTGTGCCCAAAGCAGTGATAGCTGACCCGGTCGCAGCATGGGTGCGAACCCTGAGGAGGCTTTCTGCCGACTGCCACACTGCACAGGGCCGGTCTTGCAATATCAACAGCGGGGGAGCGGCGCTCCTGATTGAGCACTCCTGGCCAGAGATGGGACCCGCTGACAGACTCAGTACAGAAAGGCGAGCGCTCAGCTTGCTCAGGACTTAATCCAGTGTATCTGGAGTGCCGGTGAGGAAGGAGATGGGGACACCCTGGTAACAGACTGCACCATGCCAGGGGGTACCGGGCTTAACAAACTGCTAGCAGTCAGTGGGGCAGCTGACACGCGTTATTGATTGCAAATCACACCGGTATCAGAACTATGTCTGGCAGCAAAGGCGGGCATGGCTCGCATCAGCTCCAGCTCGACAAATAGTTGTGGCAAAAAGCACAAGATGGGGCTGCAGTGCAACCAGACCCCGAACACGAGACACAGCAGAAACAGGTCGAGCAGAGCTCCCCCACTTTGCAGGATATCATCAGCGTGCATACCTCCCTTGAGGAGTGCTCGGCCCCCCATCCGCCGACATTTACCTGTTATGCGCAGACCTAAGGAAAATGGACACTAACATCAAAGAAGTAGAGGATGTGTCTCATGGTCTGGTCGCAGACACAAAGATATTAGAAAAACAAGTCTCAGAGCTGCAAGCCATGGGATGCCTGGGAGTGCCTGCAGCAATGGTGAAGAGTAGGAGATCCACACAATCCAGATAGACGAGGGTGGGAAATGGGGAAGATGCAGAAATGAGCAGACTCTGGCCCAGAAGAGAGGAACCCCGCCAATGAAGACTAGCTCCCCAGCAGATACGACACTAACAAAAACCCCTTTGTTTTGTTCCTTCTTGTGTCCAAGAGGCAATTTGCTCAAAACTGTTAAGGTTCTCTGGATCACTGTGATTGTCTCATAGACCATAGCCAAACTGTTAACTTTGGCTGATGTAGCTGTGAACACACCACTGAAGGAATGGAAGCTGAGTATACTAACAACTGTACCTATGAATTTGTAGTAGTAAAATGTCCAGTAGTAGTTGGGCGGGGGGAAGGGATGCCTCATTTCTGGAACCGTTAAGCAGGGAGGGGGAGTACTACTTTAGCAGGGTGTTAGTTGTAGTTTATGTTATATGTGATTCGGCCCACAGTGCTGCCCACGTCTTTGTCGCTGGCCACGATACAGCCCACAGCACCTCCCTCTATTCTTCGGGCACATTGTGGTGCTGCGCGGCAGCCTGCTGTTGCCATTTTGGTGACTTGGGTGCATCCTGCGGTGCCTGCTCTCTTTCTGTGTTGGGCATGCCGCTTACCTATGCAGTGGCCTGTTATCTGACAATTTGCATGACCGGAATCCCGTAGCTCTGGTTTTGGAACTGCGGCTTGCTATTTTCACATGTTGGGGCATTATATTCTTACCTTACTTTTACTTGATATATATTTATTTCTTCATTTCTTCTTGGGGCCATCTTGCCTTGTCATGATTCCATAGTATTCTTACCAGAAGGCCTTGGGAAGTATCTGCTCTAGCAATTCAAGATGGCGACCTTCCTACTACATCCACTATCCTTTTCATTATCCAAGATGGTGGTTACTTAGTTCCTGTTGGGTCACTTCCTGTTCCTGTTTGGCCACTCCATGTTCCTGTTTGGTCACTTCCTATTCATGGGTTTGTAAAGGGCTAAAACTTTCATTTCCTTGCATTGCAACACTCTTTGCTCCTGCTGGTGTGTCGTCTCTCTTATTGGTATCCTATGCTCCTGCCTGGTGTATCTGTGATTCCTACTGGTGTACCTTGTTCCTGATTATAGTTTTCGATTCCAGTTCGGATTCCATGCCTTCTAATTACTCTTTACTGGTAGCTTCTTTCCTTCCTTTTCATTCCTGGAGTCCCTGCTTCCATCAGAGGCTTTTCCCTACAGGGTTGTATCCTCTTGGGACTCCTTTTGGAAGACACGGTCTGCTTTGGCCTTTTTCCTTGTCAGCAGCACCGTGGCTATCAGAAGGGGTAGCCCTTACTTCGGACAGACCAGAACCCTCAAGAACTGAAGTTGAGAATCTCTCCAACACGCCACAACTGGTAAGAAAACTATAAGTTGTGACAACAGTTGATTATCTCTTTAATGACACTCAAGAGACCACACCCATTACTGCATCTAATAATGCAGCTCTCGCACCTTATAAAACAAGTTAGCCAAATCCACTCAATAAGCAGACATAATTATCGCTTCCACCACAGGAACTACATGGCCGGTAACTGAAAACACACCAGTGACTGACATGTCCACCATGTACAGGAGGGTGGAGACATCATTTAAGATGCTCTTTTGGAACGTTAATGGACATGGGGACAAACATATGAGGGGTATAGTGCTCCAATACAATAAAAGACAGTTACCAGATGTGATCCTGCTCCAGGAAACCCACCTGGGTGGTAATACATGTGAGGCACTCAACAGATGAGGATACAAACTTATTGTGCATTCAGGCTTTACCTCAGGGTCCAGGGGGGTAGGGATATTGATGTGCAAGCAATTGCCCTTCATAGTGACACACACACATGGATAAGTGGGCCATTTGCAACAATGACCAGATCTTGGGAGGGCAGAAGTGTCAATATCATGTCAGCCTACACACCCCCTCCACTGCACAACGTGGCATTACTGATCATGAGAAAAATGATCCAAGATTTTCCTGTGGGGGTCGCTCATGATAGGAGGGGATTTAAATATGACACTATGTGACCAAATAGATTCCCACCAAGAAACACCCCCATACCTGAAACACTATGGCCGATTTCATGAGTGAGTGCCCTTGGCCTAGTAGATGTTTGGCAAGAACCCCGCCATGAAACAATGTAATTTACATTTCACTCGGGAGCACACAATAGCCTGTTCCAAATTGGCCACATCCTTACTGTGGCAGAAGATAAGAAACATTTCACGGACATTAAACACTTATCTAGGGGTATTTCTAACCTTGCACCATTTTGGGCAAAATATATCCTGGGTATAACATCAACTCATAGATCCATATTGATTAGTCCAAGGTAGCTTACCACCCTGCATATTAGAGCCAGCCTTATTAAATCCACATATGATTACTTTAATGAAAATGTGGGATCAGTCGAGTCTCCTCAAACTATCTGGGAAGCTTAAAAGACAGTCTTAAATGGACAGGTGCTCTCCCTCATGGTGGGGCATAAGAAAGACAAGGTGGAAGAACTGGTCAGACTGGAAAAAGATATATTGGCTATGGAGCAATCCCCCACATCCATAACGGACGAGGATTCTAGACACACACTAGAAGTAAAGCAGCGGGAGTACAGGAATCTAATAACGGAAACAGCAAGGGGTTGAGTTCGGACAACGTAGCATAGAGTTTATGAACTCAGAGACCGGGCAGGTAAATTATTGGCATGGCTGGATAAGCAGGAAAGGGTGCATAGATGGGCAAGGACTTTACGGGGAGTAAAGGGGATGTGGCTACGTGACCCATAGGAAAAAACAGGGGCCTTCCCGGCTCACTTCACACACCTCTACTCACCGGCGGCTTGGGCTAAGGCAGGGAAGTCCAGAGAGTTGTTTTCAGATATCCCTATTCTGTACCTGTCATGCGAAGACAGGCAAACGCTCGAAGAAGACCTCACAAATGAGGAAATAATTGCGGCTATAAATTGCATATAGTCAGGGAAGGCCATGGGGCCAAATGGCCTCCCAATAGAACTTCTCAAGATAACCACTCCCAAAGTGGCGCCACATCTACTCAATATGTATGAAGAAAGCAAACAAGTGGGTAATATTAGCTAGAGATCAGAGACTGGCCTCTATTGTGGTGATCCATTTGAAGGGTAAGCCAGCAGAGGAGTGTACCTCCTATCGACCTATTTCTCTGCTTAATGTGGAGGTCAAAATTCTGGCTAAGGTTTTAGCGAGACGGCTGCTCCCAGTAGTGACTAAACTAGTGCTTCCGGATCAGTCCGGATTCATGCCGGGTCGTAACACTGCTCTCAACTTTAGGCAGTTGAATGGTGTGTTGTGGCAAAGAGACACCATTCAAGAGGATGTGGCAATACTGTCGTTAGATGCCCGCATGGCATTCGACGCCATTAAATGGCCTTATATGTTTCCTGTCCTAGAGCGCATGGGACTGGGCAAAAATCTATCACTTGGATTCAACTCTTATATACCGAACCACTTGCTCAAGTGGTAGTAAAGGGACAACCATCAAATACCTTCACTTTAAACCGGGGTAAACGACAGGGTGTCCACTATCTCCAGTTTTGTTTGCTTTGATCCTGGAGCCCTTAGCGAGTTGGATACGGGGAGACAGAATCTCGCTCTTTGCAGATGATATACTGTTGTATGTGGCGTTGCCTGGCCCTCCGTAGGCAGGGTACTTCAGATTTGTTCCAACTTTGTGAGGTACTCTGGATATACTATCATTGGTCCAAGCAGGTGGTGTACCCCCTATGGGGTCCAGCTCCCGTTTCGCCTGCCGACTGTGAAGCGAAGATCGCAACAGAGGGATTCATCTATCTAGGAATTTACGTCACTACCAGCCTGGAACTTTCATGAGCGCAATCTCCTCACTTTACTTGCCCGTTCACAGGGAGATGTGCAGCACTGGTGAGCTCTGCCACTCTCCCTGCTGGGAAGGGTGGCATTATTCAAAATGATGGCTCGACCGCGATTTCTCTACGCTCCGCAAAATACGCCCCATAAAGTTTCCGAAGCATACTTTCAATCAATAGACAGAGAAGTTAGGAACCTACTGTGGGATGGCAGGCCACCTTGTATTGCAACCCATAAACTCATTAGAGGATGGTATGATGGGGGAATCGCTTTACCTAACGCCTGAGCATACTATTCAGCAGCTCAATTAGCGGTCATAAACTAGTGAGTACATCATACACAGGATGACCCGTTCAGTCGAATGGATAAGTGGTTGATGAGAGCGGGGGGTACAGAGAAGCATTATACACTAACCCAAAAATGAAGCAACTCACGGGGCCTACCACCCAAACGGTTGCCCTCTGGCACAGAGTTACACAACAACTTGGTGGAATAAAAGAGTGATACTTGCCATGCCCCTTTGGGGACAGAGCTCCTGGGGAAATTGGCCCATTACCAGGGCTTCGATAAATATCATCAGCATTTCAAAAGTGGGTGATTTATGGGCAAGGGAGGAAAATAATCCTATTTGTGGTTCTACAGAAGGAATATGAGGCGTCCGAAGGAGGAACTTTTAGATACTTACAAATACGACATGCTCGTTGGGGGGCAGTCTCAGTTGGGGAGGAAATACCGGAGACTTCACCATTGGAGGACAGGCTCCTGACTGAATATATAAACTGCAGGGCCATCTCCTTGACCTACAAAAAATGTATTAATGTATTCCCTGACCCACTTCTGAGTCTCCATGAGCACTGGCAGGCTGATATCGGGAACCTAGAGGAAGAAGATTGGCGGGATGTGCTGGCTTCACCACGAGAAGTCGCAATATCATCATGGCTGAGACTAATTCAACAAAAAAACTGCACAGATCAAACATTTCATATACCACGCTGATTAAAATGGGTAAGAGTAAGGAGACAGGGTGCAGAAGGTTATGTGGGGGGATCGGCACTTTTTATCACATTATTTGGGAATGCCCGGAGGTCAGGGTATACAGGGAGGCAATAATCACAAGTATGAAAGATGCCAGTGTTGGGGTCATCTGGTTATCCCCTGAGCAGTGCCTGCTAAATATATGGGAGGCAACTGATATGAACTGTGCGGAGCAGCTTTGGACCACTATGGGACTAATAATTGCAAAACATAATATAGCCCGGAGGTGGGGAGTTGCGAAGTCACCAACCCTAGTATAGTGGGAGAGGGACATAGATTGGTGCATGACTGCAGAAATGGAAGTCTACAAAAACAGAGGATGCCCCTGGAAGTGGGACTGAGTATGAGGTAAATGGAACAAGTACAGAGGGAATATAAGTAACCCCCCCTCAACAGAGGGGGGTTACATATATTCCCAGAATAGGTGGGAAAGGTAATTTCATGAAGGTCCAAGGCGAGGATATGTGATGGGGTTTTTTAAAGTCGGAGATTATAGGGAGTCTTGAGAGTTGTAATCATTTGACCTGTCTTATTTGGTGTTGGTCGCGCACTGCTGCTGTATTTTTGTATATTCAATAAAAAGATTTCCCTCCCAAAAAAATACATGGTTGCCCAAACTGAATCTCTATACTTAGCCTTTATGGACTTGATGTCCGCATTTGATAGGGTGAATCAAGTGAAACTCTGGGCCAGTGAGATGGTGTTTGATTCTAAGTATTGTGGCCCTTTTAGGCGATCTTCAATCAAAGATTGTGTTTCTCTGACGGCGCTGCCGGTACTCGCCTATTCTCTACTTGCTTTGGTGTTCTTCAAGGGTGCATATTGGTCCCTCGTTTGTTTACCCTTTATTTGAATGGGCTTGAGTCTGTGCTGTTATCAGGTTCGGCGGATTGCCCTAAGGTTGGCAATAGATCTTTCCCTGTATTATTATACGTGGATGATGCTGTCCTCCTGGCTCGGACTACTCATGGGCTGGATCTACTCTTGGCTATGTACGTATCTTTTATGGGAAACCTTGATTTGTCAGTCAACTTCTCGAAGATGTATGTGATGGTAGTGGGTTCTAAGTCTACAAGCAGAAGGACCTTTAAGGTTTCTAATTCTACTCCGGGCAAAGTCATGGAGTACCCTTACCTGGGTGTCTTATTTGATGTTAAAACTGTTGGAAGGCATTGGTAGAGGCAAAAAGATTGGATTTTGTTAAAACTATGGGGGCAGTTTCTAGTTTTGCAAATAGATTAGGCTCTTGGGTGCCAACGGACCTCCTAAAAATCTATCAGGCCAAATGTATTTCACAACTTTAATATGGCAGTCAGGTACGGTGGTATGTTAAGTTGGATAGGATTTAATTAGCAGAAAATAAATTTCTTCGCCAGATGGTGCAGGTTCTACATTCCATCTCAGCTTCTTTCAGTGCAGGCGGAGCTTGGACTTGTACAAGGGTCGGACCTGATATCCCTAAGCCCGCTTTTGTGATGGATTAAGATCTGGAGTAGGGCTGAGCTGAAATTAAATTGGTTGATCCTTGCGGACTGTTTAGCTTTTGATTGGCCCATAGAATAAGGTAGATAGCCTACGTTAAGGTTGCCTTTGCTTCTATAGATAAGCCCAATATCTATGAGCATCCCACTTCCCTCTCCATGCTTGAGCTGGGGAGTGTTAAAAGGTTGTTCTTAGAATGTTCCTGCTTGGAGAGAGAGTGTTTAGAGCTTCAGAAATAACCCAGGGCGTAGATCGCGTAGTAACGCTACACGTAGCTACGCGAACTGCGTTGTGCGCTGTTCGCGATGATTGCACAGTGCCGGATGCTTGTCCGCACTGTGCAATCATTGAAAATCATTGAAAACGGCATCTTGCACAGTGCGAGCTGTCATTTTCTGCCGCTCGAGTAGATTTTTACTCGAGCAGTAGCTTTCTCAACGCGGACTGGTAGTTTCTCATTGCGACCGGTCACGAGCATACGCGACTTCTCGCAATGAGAAACCTGACCTCCCCGCGTTGAGAATCTCACTGGGAGGTTTATTTTCCAAGCTCGCAATCGCGAATGAGGAAAAAGTGTAGCCGGGATGTAATTTTGCTTGCTCGCGGTTGCCAACTTGCCGTTGAGGACCGCGAGCGGGCAAAAAATGGCAACTACGCTACGCAATTTAGCACTTTGCTACGTGCAATTTGCGTAGTGCGAAGTAGCACAAACTACGCAAACTTCGCGAGCGTAGCGTAGTTGTCCGCCCAGGGTTATTTAGAAGCCATCAGTTTGGGGTCATATGCTCTTAAAAACCATCCTTGGGATGGAGCCGTATGTTGCCAAGGTTTGCTCACAGCATGATAGGTTTTTACTGGCCAGGTTTAGGTTTAACCAATTGCATAATCTTTTGCCATCTCCATGTAGGTAGGCAATGCCCAATGCTGGGTTACCCTGCAGCTGCGACAATAAGTCTACTTAGGACACTCTGTATTTTGTAATGTTTTGCTCGTAGTTTAGTTGGCTGAGGAAGCGTTTTTTCATTCCCCTGCTGAAATCTTTACATTTTTACCAAGTTAGGCCAGCTTTGATGTATCTTCAGAAGCTCCCCACGGACTATGTTATTTTTACTGTTCTATTCTTCTTGCCAGCTGCCTTGGTGTCCAGGAGATCGAGACCTGAGTAATTGACTTGGTTTTTACTGTTATTTGTTGATTATTATTATTGTATGTTATATATTAACTATGAATTTGATACTGATGACTTTGTGTGTATTCTTTTATGAATAAATGACAGTGGCTCGTGTTACACTTGCACAATTCTATTCTGGATGATAACACATTGGAAATCCATACCAAACCAGCAATGGATGTGATGACCCAAACAAACTAAAGACTAAAGTTGTCTGCAGCCAGACTGAAAAATGGCAGACAGGTTATGTGCTTCAAAACATTTTTAAAGCTGGGCCCCTCAAAGCCGCCACAATCAAAATTCTGCTGTATCAACTGTCTCCAGAATATGCTCTGTCCATGTCACTGTATGCCAGTTTTGTATTTCTTTTTTTACTTTTAAGTTGTGATGTATTATGATAGTATCGCTTTTTTAATGCACAATTTTCCATTGGTATGGTTTTGCATACTTCTGGTAATTAGCAGTTACCTTTGGATCATGATTGCTGTCCTGCAGGGGCCTCAAACTCTGCCTGAACAACAGGAGTCATCAGAAAAGACCTCAAGCACACTATAAATTATTTATTTTTTTACAAATAAAAGAAGACTATATCACTTTTCAAATAATTATATCCCAAACCACCTTCCATTTATCACACTGGAAAGTGAAAGTAAACCGATTGTTAATGACTCCTGGGAGGTATCAGTACGGTAAACCAATGATTACTTCATTTGATCAATTGTTTTTAAAACATGATTATGAGCCCAGTCTCATTGTCAGCTCCTTGGAGGTAGCAAGCAGTGAAATACCTCGCAGGCTCTTAGACTGTGTTTAGAAATCAGAAAGCACTGGTGGCGCTGCTCTGATCTTGGTTCCAGGAGGGCTAGGGAGATGATGCCTCTTCGTGAGGCACGTGGCGATTAATAATCGACACTTCTGCGTCATTAAATACCCCCATACCAATGCTTGAATGTGTGGAGGGGGAGGGGTTAGAATTGCTAATGACATTGACCTTCTCAGCAGATTTTGCTGCTCCGTTAGCGTCACTAACCGCCGTGGTTAATTAATAAAACGAAGATTAATCCTCTCTAATTCAAAAAGGTGGAACAGCCGCTTGTTCTGGATTATCTGATTAAACCGTATGAATAATGGATACAATGTGCTTCTTTTTCCCTTTTTTGTGTGCGTGTGCGGTTGCATACTTTCAGGGGACTCGTTGTCAAGGAGAATTGAAAATAGGGTGATTGATGCGAGAGTGTAGAAAGGGAGAGATTTAATCTGTGTCCCGGGAGGCTTCTTGTTTTACATCGGCTGTTTTACTAGACAAGGATTAGAGCAGATTGCTTCGTTATTTATGTATGAGGCAGAATACGCCCCTTGAATTCACCAAGTGAATATACAGCATCAATGTGCATTATTTCTTTGGTAAATTCAGTAGGCAATTTGTGATATTGATATGCGGCGAATGAGAGTCGCGCTGTCGGCAGGCGGGGCCTCAATTGAGCTACTTGGTCCTTGCAAACTACTGGGAAGCGGAGTGATTGGCGCTATCTTTTCACTATGGATGGAAATATTCATAGTAAAAAAGAATTGTCTTTTCAACTTTTACGAATAACATTTGACGAACATCCACGTAATGTAGCCCTTCATTTTCCTCTTGCTTCGCTTATTCATACTTCCATCCATCATAGGGCGCCGTTCGGCGTTTAATGAATAACCTTGGATGACAATGACATTCTTCTGCGGGGATGTAAAATAGATGGCTCGAGGTTGCCCTGGGCAAAGACATGATTGAGCAGAAGGAAGACTTCAGCTACAAAGCGGAGCAACTAAAATGCAGGAAACTGGAGTTGTCAAACCCTGGTCTTCTAATTAGAAGTGAATAGATTCGAACGTGGAAAAATAATTTCGATATAAAGGTGAGAGGAGCAGGGGCTTCTATGATAGGCTGAATAAAATGGTGATATCACTAGCCAGAGGAATGAAATTAACCAAAGACGCCACCTGGGCGACGCACCCACAGAATTGTGGAGCAACAATGGAATCGAGTCAGAAACGGCCACAGATGGTGCCATAGTTTCAAGAAGCATCTATCACAGGGCTGATTATAATGTTGGGCTAACTCGCGTCCGCCTGACACTCTATTGGTCTAGAACCTGCAGACCATAGGCCACCGGTTCCGACTGCGCAATTTGGAGCAGACTGCCCATAGGATGGTCGGAAACATCCACTTCATTATGGCAGCTTGTGTGGCGGTCGAAAAAGGCCTGCAGCACAAGCTGCCATAGTAAAATGGATGTTTGTAAACATCCCTGCACCGTGTGACAGGCACCATGGTGAAAGAATGTTTAGAGGACACCATAGGTTTCCCACCGGGGCCCATAGTGGGAGGCCCTGCTAAGGGCCTCCAAAGTCATTTTGCAACAGCCTTTCAATGTCGGAACGGCCGACATGGAAAGGTTGTCAGAAAATAACATCATAATCCCGATGGCGGAGCCGCCGTCATTGGGGGATTATGCTGGTGTCTTTCCGATGCACCAACGGGCTCAAGCGCCGTAGACGGTCCCTCAGCCCAATGCCTCCACCTGTTGCATTGTAATGCAGCGGGCGGACCACAGGGCCGATGTTGATGGGTCCGACACCGACATTATAATCAGCCCCTAAGTGTTAAATCACAGTACAGATAGATTCAAGTGAGGAAGCAATGGAAAGTTAATGATCTATATCAGATAAATGCATGTTCTACTTATAGTGGGGCATGAAAGGAATACTTCTGCAAAGATTATTATGTCCTTTTAGGACCTTATGCCTTTACCCAGCAGGCATAACAATGTGTTTAACTTTACAAGACCTCCCAGAATCTGGAGTGCCTTTCTACAGGAGGTACACAGAAACCTATTTAGAGCTAGTTTCTAGAGAAGTATCAAATCACTGCTGTTGCCCTTCTAGGTGATACATTTACAGACTTCCTACATTAATTCTCTAGCTGGATGTTCTCATAAGGTCCTTATCTAACACAGTTTCAATGTGAGCTAGGTAAAGACTCAATTACAGAGCTCATCTGGGCAAGTATTCACCTTGCCTTTCATTATTGTTTGACCTCATATAATCTGCTGTACTCTGTAACCCGCCATTTATAAAGGTTAACACTGTTTGTACCCTTATGGACTATGTAAGCACCATTTTTCATTGGTGTTTGTCATGTGTCTAATGTATGGTGCTCTGATACCCTCTGGTCATCTGGCAATGTACATATAACTCTCAGAATAAAGAAGTAAAATATATATATTTATATATTTATTTTCATAAAAAAAATAAGGTTACAAGGATTTTATAGATGTGGGTGTGTGAGTGGCTGCATGGGTCACTGAGTGGGTGTGTGAGTTGGTTTGTGGGTGAGTGAGTGGTTGTATGTGTCTTTGGGTAGGTGTTTGAGTGACTGTATGGGTGTGTATGTGCCTGAGTAAGGGGGTGTTGGAGTGCCTGTTTCGATCTGTGAGTGTGTGTGTATGAGTGTCTGAGTGGGTTTTCAAGTGGGTGAATGAGTGTCTGAGTAGGTCTGTGACTGGATGTGTGAGTGTCTGAGTGAGTCTGTGAGTGGGTGCACAAGTGTCTGAGTGGGTGTGTGAGTCAGTGCACAAAGTCTCTGACTGGGGCTTTGAGTGGGAGTATGAGTGTCTTCGAAGGTCTGTGAGTGGATGGATTAGTTTCTGGGTGAGTAAGTGGGTGTGTGAGTGTCTGATTGTGTCTGTGAATGGTTTTGTGAGTCTCTGAGTGGGAATGTGAGTGGGTGACAGTGTCTCAGTGGGTCAGTCATTGGGTGCATGAGTCTCTGAGTGGATGTGTGAGTAAACGCATGAATTTCTTAGTGGTTATGTGAATGGGAACACAAGTCCCTGAGTGGGTCTGTGAGTGGATGGATGTGTGTCCAAGTGGCTATATGAGTGGGTGTGTGTCTCTCAGTGAGTTTGTGAGTGGGTACATAAACATGTGAGTGGTTGTATGAGTCACTCTGAGTGGGTCCGTGAGTGTGTGTGTTTGAGTCTTATAATGGGTCTGTGACTGTGTGAATGAGTTCTTGAATGGATCTGTGAGAGAGTGCATCAGTGTTTGAGTGTGTCTGTTAGTGGGTGCGTAAGTCTCTTAGTGGGTCTGTGAGTGAGTGTATGAGTGGGTCTGTCAGTGGAAGCATGATAAAAAAGTGGGGGAGACCACAGGGTTAGGCCTCCTGCCAGCTTCCCCTGTGATGGTCCCCCTGTCCAGCGTGCCGGCAATCCGCTACCCTCAGCTGCCTTCAGTTCTGTGCCTCCTCTGCTCATTTTCTGCTAATTTTTCTGCCTCGTCTCTGCACTCTCCTGCCCTCTATGTTGCCGCTTTCTGCTCATTCTGCCCAAAATGTTGCCTCTTCCTGCTGTCTCCTGGCCTTTTTTTCACCTTTTCTGCTCATGTCTGACCTCTATTTTACCTCTTGCTGTTTGTTTCCCACCTCTATTTTGTCTCTTTCTGCTCATACTCCCATTATTTTGACTCTTTCTGCCCCCTCCTGAACCTTATTTTGCTTCTTTCTGCTGGTTTCTGACCTTTATTCTGCCTTTTACTGCTGGTTGCTTACCTCTGTTTTGCCTCTTTCTGCCTCTTTCTGATCTTTATTCTGCCTCTTTTTGCTTCCTTCTGAAATGTATACTGCCTCTTTCTATTAGATTCTGTCTTTTATTTTACCTCACCTCTTCCTGCTCATTACTCACCTTTTTTCTGCCTCTTTCTGCTTGTTGCTGACCTATATTTTGCCTCCTGCTGCTTGTTTCTGACCTCTATTTTGGCTTTTTCTGCTCTTTTCTCCTTTATTTTGCCTCTTCCTGCTTGTTTCTCACCTTTATTTTGCCTCTTGCTGCTAGTTTCTGACATTTATTCTGCCATTTGCAGCTCGTTTCTCACCATTATTTTGCTTTCCGATTCGATTTTCACATTTATTATGCCTCTTAATGTTCATTTCTGACCTTTATACCAACTCCTTCAGCTCTGTTCTGATCTTTATTCTGCCTCTTTCTGCTTGTTGCTGAACTTTAGTTTGCCTATTTCTGCTCATTTCTCACCTTCATTCGCCTCTTGCGTTTAGTTTCTCACCTTTATTTTGCCTTTCTGCTAATTTTTCACCTTTATTTTGCCTCTCTCTGCTCATTTCTGACATTAATTCTGACCGTTTCTGACATTTATTTTTCCTCTTTCTGCTCGTTTCGCATGCTTATTTTGCTTCTTGCTGTGTCATTGTTGTCTTTTATTTTGATTATTTCTGCTCATTTTTCACCTTTTCTTTGCTTCTTTCTACTCATTTCTGAAATGTATTCTTCCTCTTACAGTTAATTTCTGACCATGATTCCACCTCTTGCTGCTCATTTTTCACCTCTATTTTGCCTTTGTCCTACTTTCTGACCTTTAATCTGCTGCTTTCTGCAAGTTTTTCTCTTTAGTGACCTTTATTTTCTTTTTTTTGCATCTTTCTGCGCATTTCTCACCTTTTTCCTGCCTCTTACTGATCGTATCTGACCTTTATTCTTCCTCTTTCTGCTCCCTTCTGACCTTTCTGCTCGTTGCTGACCTTTATTTTGCCTATTTCTGCTCATTTCTCGCATTTATTTAGCCTCTTTTTGCTTTTTGCTGACATCTATTTTGCTTCTTTCTGCTTGTTTCTGAACTTTATTTTTCCTATTTCTGTTTGTTTCTAACCTTTATTTTGTCTCGTCCTGCTCATTGCTGACTATTATTTTGCCTCTTTTTGCTAGTTTCTTATCTATATTTTTCCTCTTGCTGCTGGTTTGTGACCTTTATTTTTTCTCTTTCAGCTTGTTTTTCAGCTTTATTTTGCATCTTGCTTCTGGTTTCTTGCCTTAATTTTGCCTATTTCTGCTCATTTCTCATCTTTATTTTGCCTTTTCTGCTCATTGATGATTTTATTTTTCATCCAGCTCGTTTTTCACCTTTATTTTGCATCTTGCTTCTGATTTTTCACCTTCATTTTGCCTATTTCTGCTCATTTCTCACCTTTATTTTGGCTCAGGTGCTCGTTTAGGACCTTTATTTTGCCTTTCTGCTAATTTATCACCTCTATTTTACTGCAGTCTGCTCGTTTCTCATCTTTTTGTCTCTTTCTGCTCATTTCCCACCTTTAGTTTACCTCATTGATGCTGGATTCTGACCTCTATTTTGCCTTTTTTCTGCCCATTTCTCACCTATATTTTACTTCTTTCTGGTTATTCTCACCCTTATTTTACCTTTGCTGCTGATTTCTCACCCTTATTCTGTCTCTTTCTGCTCATTTCTCACCTTTATTTTGCCTCTTTCTGCTGGTCGATGACCTTTATTTTTACTCTTTCAGCTCATTTCTCACATTTATTTCTCATCTTGCTTCTGGTTTCTGACCTCTATTTAACCTCTTTCTACTCATCTCTCACTGTTATTTTCTCTCTTTCGGCTTGTTTCTAAACTTATTCTGTCCATTTCTGACCTTTAATTGTCCTATTTCTGCTAATTTCTCAACTTTATTTTGCTTCTTTCTGCTCGTTTCTGACCTTTATTCCTTCCCTGACTGCTCGGTTCTGACCTTTATTCTGCCTGTTGCTGCTCATTCTCACCTCTATTTTGCCTCTTTGTTCTAGTTTTCTGGCCATAAATCTGCCTCTTTCTGCTCGTTTCTTACCTTTATTTTGTCTTTCTCTGGTTGATGCTGACCTTTATTTTGCCTCCTTCTGCTCGTTTCTCACCTTAATTTGTACTCTTTCTTCTCATTTCTGACCATTATTCTGCTCTTACTGCTCATTCCTGACCTTTATTATTCCTCTTTCTGCTCTCTTCTATTTATTCTGCCTCTTTCTGCTCATTGCTGACCTTTATTTTGCCTATTTCTGCTTGTTGGTGACCTTTATTCTGGCCATTTCTGCCCTTATTCTCCCTCTATATGCTCATTTCTAATGTTGTTTTTGCTGCTTTCTGTATGTTGATGACCTTTACTGGATCTCTTACTGGTTGTTTCTGAACTTTATTCAGCCTCCTTCTGCTCGTTTTTGAACTTTCTTCTACCTCTTTCTGCTCGCCTCTGACCTCTATTCTGTTTCTTGCTGCTCATTTGCCACCTTTATTGTGCCAATTTCTGCTCCTTGCTGACCTCTATTTTTCCTCTTTCTGCTCATTTCTCACCTTTATTCTTCAGCTTGCTGCTGGTTTCAGACCTCTATTTTGCCTCTTTCTTCTAGTTTCTCACCTTATTATGCCTTTTTCTGTTCGTTGCTGACTTCTATTTTGCCTCTTACTACTCTTTTCTCCCCTTTACTTTGCCTATTTCTGCTCATTTCGCACCTTTATTGTGCCTCCTTGTGGTCGTTTCTGAACTTTATTCTGCCTCTTTCTGCTGATTTCTCACCTTTATTTTCCCTTTTTCTGCTGATTGCTGAACTTTATTCTGCTCATTTCTGCCCTTTAATTTTCTTCTTTATGCTCATGTCACCTTTATTTTGCCTCTTTCTGTTCTTAGCTGACCTTCATTTTGACTATTTCTGCTCATTTATGAAAATGCCTTTCCCCTCTTGCTGCTAGTTTATGACCTATGTTCTATCTCTTACTGCTTGTATCTGACCTCTATTCTGCTTCGTGCTGCTCCTTTTTGCACCTTCCTTCTAGTTTCTGACCTTAAATCAAATCTGCCTCTTTCTGCTCATTTCTCACCTTTATTTTGTCTCTTTCTGCTCATTTCTGACCCTTGCTCTGCTCTTACTGCTCAGTCCTGAACTTAATTCTGCCTATTTCTTCACGCTTCTGGCATTTCATTCTGCCTCTTTCTGTCATTTCTCACCTTTATTTTGCTTCTGTCTTCTTGTTGCTGACCTTTATTTTGCCTCTTTTTGCTCGTTTATTAACTTTAATTTGCCTCTTTCTGCTTGTTTCTCACATTTATTTTGGCTCTTTCTGTTAGTTTCTCAGCTTTATTTTTCCGCTTTCTGCTTGTTTCTCATCTTTATTTTCCCTCTTCCTGCAGGTTTCTGACCTCTATTTTCTACCCTTTCTCACCTTTATTTCGCCTCTTTCCTCTCTTTCCTCACCTTTATTTTGCCTCATGCTGCTTGTTTCTGACCTTTATTCTGCCCATTTATGACTTTTATTTTGCCTATTTCTACTAGTTTCTGACCTTTATTTTTTCCTCTTTCTGTTCTTTGCTCCCTTTTATTTTGCCTATTTCTGCTCGTTTCTCACCTTTATTTCACCTTTATTTGCTCATTGCTGACCTTTATTTTGCCTCATTCAGCTCATTTCTCACCTTTATTTTACCTCTTGCTGCTTGATTCTGACCCTTATGTTTCCTTTCTGCTCATTTTTACCTTAATTTTGCCTCTTTCAGCTAATTTCTCACCTTCAGTTTGCCTCTTTCTACTCGTTTCTCACCTTCTTGTTGCTTCTTTTTGTTTACTGCTGACCTTTATTTTGCCTCTCTGCTTGTTGCTGACCTTTAGTTTGCCTCTTTCTGCTCAATTCATACCTTTATTTTGCCTCGTGCTGCTTGAATTTATTCTAGCTTTTTCTGCTAGTTTCTGACCTTTAGTTTGCCCATTTCACACTTTATTTCAGCTCTTTCTGTTTGTTGTAGACCTTTATTTTGCCTATTTTTGCTCATTCTTCACCTTTATTCTGCCTCTTGCTGCATGTTTCTGGCCTTTGTTCTTTCACTTTATGCTTGTTTTTCACCTTTATTTTGCTTTTTCAGCTCATTGCTGACCTGTTTTCTGCCTCTTTCTCACTGTTTCTCACCTTTATTTTGCCTCTTTCTATTGGCTGCTGACGTTTATTTTTCCTCTTTCTGTTGATTTCTCACCTTTATTTAGCCTCCTTCTGCTAATTTCTTACCTTTATTGTGCCTCTTGCTGCTTCTTACTGACCTTTATTCTGCCTATTTCTGTTCGTTTTTAATCTTTATTAAGACCTCTTTCTACTTATTGCTGACCTTTATACTACCTCTTTCTGCTTGTTTCCCACCTATATTTTGCCTCTTTCTACTTGTTGCTGACCTTTGTTTTATTCTTGCTACTGGTTTCTGACCTCTATTTTGCCTCTTTCTGCTTGTTTCTCACCTTTATGTTTCCTCTTTCTGTTCAATTCCCACCTTTATTTTGCCTCTTGTTGCTCATTTCTGACATTTATTCTGCCTCTTTCTGCTCAATTCAGGCCTTATTTTATATCGACTCTTTCTGCTTATTCATGACCTTTATTGTGCCTCTTGCTGCTCATTTCTGACCTCTATTTTGCCATTCTTTTAGTTCCTGGCCATTATTCTGCCTCTTTCAGCTAATTTCTCACCTTAATTTTGCCTCTTTCTGCTCATTGCTGAGCTTTATTTAACCTCTTTCTGCTCGTTGTTCACCTTTATTTTGCCTCTTTCTGCTCTTTACTGACCTTTAATCTTCCTCATACTGCTCATTTCTGATCCTTATTCTGCCTTTTTATGCTCCTTCTGACCTTTATTCTGCCTCCTTATGCTTGTTTCTGACCTGTATTTTGCCTATTTCTGCTAGTTTCTCACCTTTATTTTGCGTTTTTCTGCTCTTTGCTAACCTTTATTTTGCTTCTTTCTGCTCGGTGCTGACCTTTATTTTGCCTAGTTCTGCTCGTCTATCACCTTTATTCTGCCTCTTTCTGCCCATTCATCACCTTTATCTTGACTCTTGCCTGTTGCTGACCTTTATTCTGCCTCTTTCTGCTATTTTCTCTACTTTATTTTGCTTCTTGCTCCTCTTTTCCCGGAACTGCTGTTGACCCTAGAGGCCCCCATGGTCCCAGTCTGCTCCCCGCCTCCTACTGTGAGCCGGCATTGTTCTTGTTCAAAGTGAGCTGCTGGAAATACAGCTACCTGCGTGTGAGAGCAATCATTTAATCTCTTTTACTGCCCGCAGTTTGCTGGCAGGAAAAGTGATTAAATCTCTGCCTCTAGTGAACGGGAGCTGTTTGACAGCTCCCGCTTTCTGGAAGTCGAGTGTTTGCTTTTGCTGGGCGGGAGCTGTCAGCTACCACCCAGCATATGCAAAGAACTATGTCCCACGTGTGGGCAAGCCAGAACATAGCAGGCGATGTTACTGGTGGGTTTGCGGTCCCCTGGCCATATATTGCTCCAAAATACACTTTAAAATTGTATTTTGGCTTCAGTGAGGTGGTTGTCCCTGGGCCATGTGTGTTTTGTGCGCCCCGTAACATTGTTAAATTATTTCTTTGGAGGTGGTGGTCCCCAGGGCTTGTAACAGCCCAGGACGGGTGTCCGTGTGGCCCCCGTCCAATATTTAAATCAAGCTCCCTGCAAGGTGTAGGTCCCTGGAGCTTATGTGAGGCCATGGAGAGGGGTCGGTGCGCCCCGCCATTATTTAAAATAAAGCTCATGGAGGTCATGGTCTCTGAGGGCTCAAAGAGCCTCAGTAGAAGGGTCCTGAATTTGTGGAATTTTTTTATTTTTAATAATGCTTTTCTGTCCTGCTGGGGTACTTCTGGGAACCCATGACCAAGACTTGGGGGTCAGGGTATTCCTATCCTGCCTCTTTTCTTGATTTTACATTTTTTTGTTTTGGGACTCGCTTGAAGCAAAGTCCCAAGATGGTTGCCAACACTTCCTGGTTGAAGTGTTGGCAGCCAAGCAGAGCTCTGCGGATCTCTGCACAAGCTCATTATTATTCGCAAAGTCAGCACAGTCTCAGATAAACACATTTAGATATCCTTATATTTCTCCACAACTACTGAATGGATTTACACTAAATAAATGAAAGAGTGATCTCCAAACCAAAATCTACCTTTCTGCCAAATTCGGTTCGGGTTGTAGTGTGTCTAACTCTCCTATAGGACTTGACATGGGAAACACAAATTTTTGACCCCCCCCCTTTTTTCTCGGCCCACAGTTCATGGATCGCCCCGAAACCTTCCATACACAACAAGAATCACTTTTGCAAATTTTGGGAAAGTCAAAAACACAGCCAACGATATAGGAAACTCAAAAAACGCATTACCTATGGAAACATGGTCTTACCTAGAACTACCTATTGGCAACTGCCAGTAGGTAATATAAAACCCAGTGTTGATCCCCACTGGGTAGTTATAGTTAGAATCATGTGTCCATAGTAAGAAGATTTTTAAGTTTGCTTATGACTTTAATGCCATTTGACGAGTCTTCATGAAATGCTCTTCATCCTCAACTCGTTCCTGGAAAGTTTTGAGGAGTTTCTACAAGTGGGGATTCCAAAACTTGTTTTCCCCATTATTTTTCCATAGGAATTTAAACAACGCTTGAATGGATTTACACCAAATTTGGCAAAACCTAGATCATGGGCCATAAAGCATTCTTTTGTGATTTGGTGTAGCTTTTGAGGAATCAATGGTCAAAAACGTAGTATATATCACACTGCACAGGATCTGCTGACTTGAAAGATCTCAAACAGAGATCCAATTGGCTACAACCACATCAACAAAGATGTGATGGCAGTCACCATTTGACTCAGTGCTCAGTCTTGAGTCCTAGAGAAAATTCAACAAAAAGAAAAAAAATATATAAGGGGACAGGATAGGGATGGCTGGGTCTGTTGAAGGGGTCGCAGAGGGGAACCCCCTGGGACCAAAAATGTTTTGTTTTTTTAATTTGCCAGAATTTGCGGAGGATCTGCCAATCTGTGGCAATTGTTTTTAAAAATGCAAGTGCTGGCTCCTGCAGCAATAAAATGCCCTTTGCCAGGGTGGACCTGGAATCAGAGATCACTGCAATGCAAGGTTAAGGGAGAGGATGTGCATGGCACCACTACCTAAGACTTGGGGAAGGTCCCAGGGGCCAATACCCTGGGGCTGACTTCAACATAAACTGGAGGAGGCCCCAGACGCCCCATCCCCCAGGGCCAAACTTATATTAAAGGGGCAGGGGTACATGACTGCCCTCCCAGAGCCTGTAAAGGCCCCAGGGACCACATCCCCCAGGGCCAGCTAAATTACTGTGTCCCGTGAGCCCACCCCGGGATACAGTAGTTTTCTCACCTGCAAGAGTGCGGACAGAAAAACATATGTCTGCTCCCACCTGGTTGGAGAAATTTAAAGCTCCCACTGGGTTGGAGCAGACATGTCTTCCCTGCCTGCAAGAGTGTGGGCAGGGAAGGCATGTCTGTTCCCACCCAGTAGGAGAACTTCCAAAAGACTGCTACCGGCTGGGAGCAAATGTTTGCTTCCCTGTCTGTGCTCTTGCAGGCACAAAAACTCGAATTGCGTTCATCTGGAGAGAGAAAGCTAAAATAGCTGCTCTCACTGGGCAGGAGCAAAGTGGGATTCCATGACACCCAGGATGAGACCATGTGGGGAGCCAGAGGAGCCACAGGGGCCCTGGTGCCCCCTTTAGCCCAAATGGTGTAATGTATGGGTGCCCTGGGTGGACAAGGGGCCACACATATAAGATCCTGGGACATGGGGTACACTTTGAATTACTCTCAGAGTTGCATAACGTCCCACGATTTAAGATCTTTAATTTAGAGATTGTTAAAGTTTACATGCCAATGTGGTCGACTGTTTTGGATACAAACGGTATTCCTTGACATGATAGTGCATGGGTTTCTACCTGCTAGACACCCAGTTTTATATATTATGTACTTAGAACCACTGCAGCCAAGTTTTTATTTTATCTTTTAGCCCTGAAGAAGTCGTGAGGAACTCCCTATACAATGAAACACGTGGTGGCTGGACAAAAGAATGTAAGAAAATAAAAAGAGTGAAATAGAACCATTGTGCATTAATTGTTTGCATGAATTGTGATACCATTTAGCGTGTGCACAGGGTTTATTTTTAGAACTTCATGAGCAGTGCCCCCCGGCCTCGGTGCAGGGCGCAGCATGACTGCGGCGTTGCTGACAGTGTCAGTGTGAGAAGTTGGCCTGGAATATGCTGGTCACTAGTTAAAGTGGCCACCTTGCACCAGTCCAATTCGACTCTTATGGTAGATAGGTTTAAGACAACCTTTTTAAGAAAGCTATCCTAGTGGTAGCTGTGGAGAGCAGCCTTCAGGCTAAGTCTTTAGAGGAATGTAAAGCAGCTTGTTTTACCTTATAATCTCTTGAATTACCAAATGAAAGGCCACCACACAGGTATATATATAAAATATATATGTATTTATTTCTAGACACACTCTACTAATCTCTTTATGAGATTAGAAGTCAGGAATATATGCACAAATCAATATTTCACAACAAACTAAGCACTTATATGGCTGGGGCCCTAGGGGCATACCAGACCATATACTAAAAAAGAGGTATAAGAAGAACGACTTGAGAAGGGAGAAGGCCTAAGGTCTTCAGAAGCGCTGGGGCCTCACTAATCCACCCAAGGCAGGTAAGTAAAGGACCCACGGGAGACGCATGCAGTGTGAGAACACAGCCGCGGATCCCAATAGACTTCAATGGAGCAAGTCGCGGTTGGAATTTGAAAGTTTTAGGGTACTTCGGGAGAGTCTACAAGCAAGTCACTTACAGGGTAAGTAGTTTGAGGGCCAATACACACAGGAGCACTGGAGTGCATGAGTTACCTCACCCAGGGAATCCGGGTGCATAGGTGTCTTTTGGCGTCGGGTCGCGGCGTCGTTTTCAATGGGAGCCAAAGAAGACTTGCTGCTTGTGACGACAGGAGACCTGAAAGCAGTGGAGACAGTGTTCACAGTCACTTGCCAGTGACCTGGGGCCAGGAAGCTGGATGTCCACAGAAGTCAGGTTATTTCAGGTGATCACAAGTGTCTTGACACTTCAGCCACGAGGTCCAGGAGGCGTTGACGTCAACCAGGAGGTGGATTTGGAGTGTCCCACAAAGTCTGCAGCTTTCTGAGGTGTCGGCAACCGGATTGAAGCCAAAAAGCCTTGGCAACAGCAAGTCTCGTGGAATGTGAAGAAAGTCAGCGGTGCAGACCAGCAAGGTCTGAGGGACTCACCCAGAAAGGGTAGGTCAGGGCAGGCCTGGAGCAATCAGGGGAATCCTTTGGTTTGATGAAAAAGTCTTCAGGGGACCCACAAGCCAACCGGCAAGGCATCGCGACGACGCCTCATGAGGATTCTCTTCACAGGAGCCCACGGTCACTTGGGATGAGGTAGGCCTCTGATTTTCAAGGGCAATCCTGCTGGAGGCTTGGACCACAGGTGGTCCAATGTACAAGTTCGTAGATCATCGTGAAGGGGTTGCACTCGACAATAGTGCATGTTGCCCGGGAATTGCAATTCCTCATTACTCGTGGGGTCCACTCACCTCAGTTTTGCTGGGGACTCACAATGGCCGTCGAGAAGTCAGGAAATCTACTTCCGGGGCTGCAGGGACTTCAGACTCCGGCGGGAGCGGGAACGTTTGCGACCGTTGATGCAAAGTTTTGGTGCCTGCCAAGCAGGGGAGTCACTCCTTGACTCCAAGGGAGATTCTTCAGTCTTACAAAGGTAGTGGAATGTCGAAGGTCCAGGATTCTTCTTGTAGAGCGTCGTCCAGAGGTATCTAGTTTGCAATCGCAAGGTTTCCCTATCTTATACTAAAGGAAAGGGAGGGACTAGCTCTATGACCACTCCTATGGGAGGGTCAGGGGGGTGGGTGGTTACACCCACTTCCCTTTGTACAGTTTCACGCCAGAGCAGGGGCTTGTAGCCCCTGAACTGGTTTGAGCTGGCTTATGCACAGAGGTGCCGACTGCTCCCCCAGTGCAGGACTTCAGAGCACTCTAGGAGTGCACCCACCCAGCCCCAATACACTAAATCCTGTCTGGAAGGTGGTTACACCTCCCTGTGACAGGATGCCTATTGTTGGGCCTCCTCCACTGCGAGTTTCGGTCAGCAGCAGAAGGGCAGCCCAGTGTCTGTGCTGGTGGCATCCATTTTGTGATGCCAGGGCTCTTTTAGGATTCTACCGTGTTTCCACAGTAGGTACATGTCTATCCCTCTAGAAGGGTGGAATCATACTCCCACGCCAGTTACTGGTGTGGAGGTATGATTCCAAGGCATTTGACACCAAACACGACATGTTTTGATGCAGCCATCCCAAAGTTAGCATTTACCGCTAGGTTATAATGCACTTAAGAGTATATGGTTTAACCGCATTCACAAACAGCCACAGAGAATAGACTCAGAGGGCTGCAGAGGGGCCCTGCTCAGGCAGAGGCACCCCCTCACATGTAAACCAAGCACCCTGCCCTCAAAATTGATAGGGCCTGCCTTATTGGTGACTGATAGGTTTATATGTGTGTGTATGGTGAGATATAGGGAACCTATATCTCGTGCAGGAGTGCTAACACTACCTCACCCAGGCTGCAGTAGCAGGCCTGTGGTGTCAGATTTAGTCTGCTTCCCAGGGATGGCATAATACATACTTCAGCCCCTGGTAGGCCTGTGAAGTACCTATGCCCTTGGTACCTAAGGTACCATATACTAGGGGCTCATAAGGTACCACAGTATCCAATTACTAGTGCATCTAATATGCACACCATGTCATTTAAGGGAGAAAGCAGATAGGCTGGGGTCCTGGATAGCAGGATCCCAGCCAGACTAGTCAAAAACCATCAAAACACCAGGAAAAAAGTGTGGGCAACCATGCAGTCAGATTCCACCTTCCTACAGTCAGTGATTGTTTTTCTTGCTTCTTGTAGGATTCTTCCATCTCCTAACAGGAAGAACAACCTTCAGAGGCCCAAAACTGGAACAGGTTCCTCCTGGTATGCCAGAACTCTCAGAAGTAGAATTAAGGGGAGCTGGGGGTGAGCTCTTTGTGTCCCTGAGACTTCAGAACAGTAGGCCAGCAAACACAAGCCTTTGAAGATTCTTCTTTAAGTTTAGGCAAGTTTCTCTGCAAAGTTCCAGTCTTTGTCCTTTCCTTGGAAGAAGCAGCATTTGCATGCCAACCCCACACAGCACACAGCAAAGGGGCAGTACTCCACACAGCTTAGCAGCTCTTCTCCTTTGCGAAGGTTCCTCTCTTGAGTCCAGAAGTGATCTAAAGTTCTGGGGTTTAAGGTCCACTACTTATACGCCTTTTGTCTTTGTTCTTTTGTATCCAGGGTCTCTGAGCCTAGTCCAAACAAGTTCTGTCCTCTCTGATGCAGCATGAATAGAGGATGTGGAAACAGCATTGTGCAAGGGAGACATGCCCTATTCAGGTTTAAAGAAAACTCCTTCCACTACTTTAAATTCAGCCAAGGTCTATTCAGCTCAGCTCTGAGTCATCCTGGAAAGGCAGAGCACACCTCAACCCCCCAGTGGATGTCTACAGTGAATGGACATCCCCAGCCCCTGTCACTCCAAAACCAGACAGTCAATAGACAAACCAGCAGAGAAAATACCTACTTTCTAAAAGTGTTACAGCAAACAAATGATGGACGGAATACTGACAATGCAGACATTCTCCCCCAGTCAAGAGATCTGGGTTAAATCCATTGTTCTTTTGCCCACTACGCCACCTCAGTTTGGACCCAGCCATATGCAAATCAGTCTTGACCCTCTGCCCCATGGGAACAGTCCAGACCGAACTGCCTGGTCAGGTCCTCCCAGGACTGGAAACAAGCATTCTGGGACCAGTTTCAGGGTATGCCACTCTTCTTCAGCCAGGCTAGCATAAATCCAGTGGCACAGTGAGCAAGTGACCCACGTCTGGTCATATCCATCCCACTTAGGTCGAAAAGTGTTGCAGAAAACAAATGATGGATGGAATTCTGACAATGCAAACATTCTCCCCAGACAAAAGATCAGGGTTAAATCCATCGTTCGACTCTTGCCTCTTTCTACACCTCTCTTGCAACTTTCTGCACCTCTCTTGCCTCTTTCTGCACCTCTCTTGGCTCTTTCTGCACCTCTGTTGCCTCTTTATGCACCTCTCTGACATCTGTCTGCACTTCTCTTATTTTTGCAGCTCACTCTCTTCTTTCTGCACCTCTCTTGCCTCTTTCTGCTCCTCTCTTGTCTCTTTTAGTATCTCACTCCCTTCTTTCTGCACATTTCTTGCCTCTTTATGCACCTCTCTTCCCTCTTTCTGCAGCTCACTCTCTTCTTTCTGCACCTCTCTTGTCTCTTTCTGCACCTTTCATGCCTCTTTCTGCACTTCTCTTGGTTCTTTCTGCAGCTCACTCTCTTCTTTCTGGTTCTCTCTTGCCTCTTTGTGTACCTCTCTTGCCTTTTTCTAAACATCTCTTGCCTCTTTCTGCAGCTCACTCTCTTCTTTCTGCACCTCTCCTGCTTCTTTCTGTACCTCTCTTGCCTTTTTCTGAACATGTCTTCTTCTTTCTGCATCTCTCTTGCCTCTTGATGCACCTCTCTTGACTCTTGTTGCTCTTCGCCTGCCTCTTTCTGTAGCTCACTTGCTTCTTTCTGCACCTTTCTTCCTCTTTCTCTACCTCTCTTGACTCTTTCTACACATCTTACCTCTTTCTGCACCTCTTTTTCTTCTTTCTGCACCTCTCTTGCCTCTTTCTGCAGCTCACTTCCTTCTTTCTGCACCTATCTTGCCTCTTTCTACACCTCTCTATGCTCTCTCTGCAGCTCACTCTCTTCTTTCTGTACCCTTCTTGCCTCTCTGTGGACTTCTCTTGCCTCTTTCTGCACCTTTCTTTCCTCTTTCTGCACATCTCTTGCCTCTTTCTGCACCAGACTTGTCTCTTTGTACACCTATCTTGCTTCTTTCTGTATCTCTCTTGCCTCTTTCTGCACCTCGCTTGCCTCTTTCAGCACATCACTCTCTTCTTTCTGCACCTCTCTTGCTTCTTTCTGCACCTCTTGCTTCATTCTGTGCCTCTCTTGCTTCTTTCTGCACCTCTCTTGCCTCTTTCTGCACCTCACTTGCCTCTTTCTGCAACTTTCTTCCTCTTGCTGCACCTCACTCTCATCTTTTTGAAACTCTCTTGCTTCTTTCTGCACTTTTCTTGCTTCTTTCTGCCCCTCTCTTGCCTCTTTCATCACTGTTGCTGCTTCTTTCTGCACCTTTCTTCCTCTTTTTGCACCTCTCTTTCTTTTTTCTGCACTTTTCTTACCTTTTTCTTTGCTTCTCATGCTTCTTTTTGCGCTTCTCTTGCTTCGTTCTGTACCTTTCTTCCACTTTCTTCACCTCTCTTGCCTCTTTCTGTACATCTCTTACCTCTTTCTGCATCACTCTTGCCTATTTCAATACCACTCTTGCATCTTTCTGCACCTCTCTTGCCTCTTTCTGCACCCATCTTGCCTCTTTCTGCACCTCTGTTGCCTCTTTATGCACCTCTGTTACCTCTGTATGCACTTCACTTGCTTATTTCTGCAGCTCACTCTCTTCTTTCTGCACCCCTCTTGCCTATTTCTGCACCTCTCTTGACTCTGTCTGTAGCTCACTATCTTCTTTCTGCAACTTTCTTGCCTCTTTCTGAACTTCTCTTCCCTCTTTCTGCAGCTCACTCTCTTCTTTCTGCACCTCTCTTGCCTCTTTCTGCACCTCTCTTGCCTATTTCTGTACCTCTCATGCGTTTTACTATTCCAGTAGGACTTCAAGTGAGGAATATTCCAGTAACTTTTATTACAGATAAAGCCTACTTGGGTAAATTTGGTGGTGTAGGAACAACATTTTCAAGGGACTGGATGGCGTTATCAATAGAAACGGCCCTTAGATTAAATGAAGAAGAACTTAAAGAAATTCAGGCATTAGAACAGGAAATTTTGGGCGATACTACCATCAAAGATTCTAAAGCCTTATTAGAATCTGCAGAAAAAACAATTGCGGATTTCAAAGTACACACTACATATAAAAAAACTACAAAAGTAGCTAGGGATATAAAAAACTTCAAGCTAGAAGAAATATATACCTATTTGAAAGAAGACTTTTATCAGAATAACAATCCCAGTTCACTAAATCTTCAGTAGAGAGGTAGGTCGCGAAACAAATTCATCACTTTGTCAGACACCTCTTCAGATTCTGACCAAGGGTCTTATAGTGGTTATCAACCCTACCCCCTGTACCCAAGATCCCAACCTTTTTTTGGCAGAGGCAGGTATCGAGGCAGAGGAGGAGGAACAAGATGGAGAGGTTACAACCCACAGGTAGGCCAATACCAACAACAGGGCCAAAATCAGACCCCAGAACAGTATCAGAACCAAGAGTCAGAACCCTTCAGAACCTGGAAGAAAACATACAGATGTTGAATGAAAATAACACTTTGTTGTTAGACAAATTAGAGACTATACCTATTTACAATTTGTCTAACTATATTCCAACTAAAATGGAAGTATCAGTGTTAAATAAAGGGTTGTCGTTTGTACCTACAGCTTTACAAAATCCTGTAGATACAAAAACTGAAGTTTTGCATTTTCTGAGAAAAGTTAGACTTAAAGCTTTTTTCTTAGAAAAAGAGGGAAAGGAACAAATAAATATAAGTGGACTGAGAAATAAATCAAAGTTTATCCCGGAGAGTGTACTATTACCTACAGAAATCCTGATATTTGAAGAACAGATTTTACGTGAACTAGATGCCATACAAAAAAAGAAGATCTTTTACAATGCTAATTGCAATAAGCAAGAAATGGGAGCTTTAAAAGATTTATCTGAGAACCCGGCTATAATAATCAAGCCGGCCGATAAGGGGGGAGGCATTGTCCTCTGGGACTCGGATAAATATGATCAGGAGGTTATGCGCCAGCTGTTGAATCCCTTACACTATAGACTACTAGAAACCAACCCTACACCACAACTTAAATCAGAGATTTTAGAGATCACTAAAGAAGGGATAGAAGAAGGTTGGCTATGGCAAAATGAATTTGAGTTCCTGAATAGTGACAGAATCAAAGTACCAAACATATATGTTTTACCGAAGGTACACAAATCAATGATTAATCCGCCAGGTAGACCCATAGTGTCTGCATGTGGGTCACTATTGGAGCCACTAGTGAAATACATCGATACATTTCTAATTCCTTTGGTAAAAGAAATTCCGTCTTATATCAGAGATACAATGGATTTGATATCGAAAGTAGAAGGGTTACCCTATAATATGGATAAGCAATTTTTGGTATCCTTCGATATCGAATCATTGTATACTAACATACCCCTTGATGAGGCATTGGCAGTAATGAGACATACTTTGGATCAAAGAGAATGTCCCCACCCCATCAAGTCCCTACTGATTTTATAATATATTTAGCAACCCTGTGTCTAAAGAACAATTTTTTCAATTTTAAAGACAATTTGTATCTGCAAGTATCAGGAGTAGCAATGGGCTGTAGTTTCTCGCCAGAAATAGAAAATCTTGTTATGGCAGAATTTGAAAAGAAATGGATATATAGCATCACCAACCCATTCAAAATGCAGGTGGGGTTTTGGTGTCGCTATATAGACGACATATTTATAATTTGGGATGGCAAAGAAATACAACTAACAGATTTCCATAATTGGTTAAATTCAAGAACTGTAGAATTTTATTTCACCATGTCTAAAGATCGCATAAAGATACATTTTCTAGACGTGTTTATCCAACAAGAAAATTACCAATTAGGGGTTAGTTTATATACTAAGCCTACGGACCGGAATACTCTTTTACACTTTTCTAGTAGTCACCCATGCACATTAAAAGAAAATTTGCCATATGGGCAATTCCTTCGTGTGAGGAGGAATTGTACAAACAAAGAAGAATACTTTACCAATGCTGAGAAACTTAAGGACAAACAGATAGCCCGTGGGTGTCCAAAGAAATTAGTGAAAGGTGCACTTAAAAGGGCGTGGTATACACCGCGAGAGGTTTTACTGACCCCGAAACAACATGATAAGAACACTCCTTTGACATGTGTACTCACATATGACCCAAAAGCCAATAGAATTAAGAAAATCATACAAAATAATTGGAAACTAATTGAACCCCTTGGAATTTCAAAAACACTTTTTGCTTTCAAAAAAGGAAAAAATATTCGACAACAGCTTGTGAGAGCATCTAGACATATCGAATCATCTAAAAAAGACTTGAGGAGCCTACTGAGTTTACCACCTGTGGTAGGGCATTTCCGATGTCAAAACTGTTTGGCATGTAGATTAACAGAAGATTCTAAACAGCTGGTTATGAACGGTCAGATACATTACGAAAAGGTATTTTCCAATTGTAATTCTAAGAACGCAATATATTGCATCAAATGCCCATGTAATAAATATTACATAGGCCAGACGACACAAGCCATAAAGAAACGCATTTTACAGCATAAGTCAAGAATAAAATGTAAAGTACAGGGGGCTCCCTTAGTACATCACTTTCAGAATTATAATCATACTGAAAATGACATTAAATGGCCAGTACTGTGTCTAATTGGTAAAGTAGAAAGAGAAGAACTCCATATAAAACTCAACAGGTTGGAGGTGAGGTTAATTGAAAAATATCACACTGCCACAAGAGGCCTCAATGATAAAGATGAGATGTGGGCTCTGTTACAATAATATGGTTTCCATCTGAGCAGGTGTAAGTCAATGGGATATGTATGCATAAAATAACTTGTATGTTTACAGGCCTGGATCATATGTATCTACACGTTGTTGATTGTTAATAGTCTATAGACATTTGTAAAAAAATAAAAGATTGTAAGGAGTGGCGACATATTAGTGGGTTATAAGGTGTTTTTTAATCTGTTTTACGTTTTAGTTTTCGCAACATTATTGTGCATGAAGTATTTTATTATTTATTGTGTTTGGGATATATTCACTCGCTGGCAAGTATTGTTATAAATACAAAATAGCCGCAAGTTTGTTCTTATAAAAAACTGACACGTTCTAATGTGTAGTTGTGTTGTCTATTTATTATTAGATGTTTTTCTATAGTATCAATGGCTCTCGGCACATTTTTGTGCATGAAATTTATTAGGTTTGGCGTCGTTAGGGTATACTTACTCGTTAGCAAGTACTGTTTTTTAAATACTAAACAGCCGCGAATCTGTTGTCATACATAAAACTACGGGCACTTCACAAACCTGTAGTCTCCTCTCGCTGTTTATTTACTAGAACCTAAGTCCTTCTATAGTGTGGATGGTTTCGCTTCCGCATATAAACGTCTCTCTACGTCAAGTGATTTTCTACGTGTGGAGTAGGCGACGTGTCGACGGTTTAAGTTTAATACGGACGGACGAGATTGTGAAGGCATGATACACTGTGCGATTCATCGAATAAGATAAATAAACACATTAGGTACGGGAGGAAGGATTTGGAATAGTACTTTATTTCTTTAATTTTTCTCCCCAGTGGCGAGTTCAAATGGTTTTTGCTCACCTAAGAAGAGAATGCAACAGATTTAGCCGCCCCTGGAGTTGTGATATATAGAAGGTACAAACCACTATGGACTATTATAGAGATATAAATGTGATTTAGGCAAGGAAACATGCAGATTAATCTCCTGATTTTTTCGAGATAGTGGTGAATTCGAAGAAAGATTTAAAGTGGATTGGCTTAAAGGAATATTGTAATCCAAAACACAGAGGTGGTGAACTTACACTGTCGTTTATGAGTAAGTGAAGGGGAACAGCCATTACAACGCGGTTATTACCACGCTGTGCAGTTACATCGCATGCGTTACAACGCATGCGATGTTACAACGCTATGCCATTAGAACGCAAGTCTGTACATCGACTTGCGCTAGATGGCGTGCTAACATTACAAATAGTGTAGTTTACTATCCCAACACCTTCCCTACTGTTAAGTGGACTGGAGTTGGAATAGTAAATTACACTTTTTTAATGTCAGCACGCCATCTAGCGCAAGTCGATGTAAAGACTTGCGTTCTAATGGCATAGCGTTGTAACATCGCATGCGTTGTAACGCATGCGATGTAACTGCACGTGTGGTAAAAACCCGCGTTGTAATATCATTCATTCGTAAGTGAATAATACTTACTAACCTTTATAGGGTTACTGACTAATGAATTTTGTGTTTAATATATAATTTTTTGGTTTTCAGCGACCCAAGAGATATATATATAAAAAAGGAATATCATGTCCATGTAGCCAGAGTGAAATTGCTGAGAATTGGTACATATTTTTGATATTTTTGGTATTTTGTTAGATATAGTTTTAAACGAGTGTAAATGGGATGAATTTACGAAGAGTAGTTGTTGGTGGAAGTTTCTTCTAAATACACTTCACTTTCTCTCGTGATATTTTACACGATATACTGGCACTTTGTTTGTCTCTTTTTTAAAACACATTTGGGTGTGTTGATTAGTGAATCGTTAGAAGTCTGCCACTCCAGGAATTGACTTGAAAACATATGTTGTATTATGTTCCTCGGTGTATATAAGACTGTATATATGGATAAAAAGTTATATTTGATTTTTTTAGGTTGAATTTTTGAAAAAACTACACATTTAACTGCCCTAGGCCTGATGAGGCCTGAGATTTTTGAGGATGGAACGCGTCGACAGTTACAGTGAAGACACTCGTGCAAATTTAAAAATACTGTAAAATAAGTTAAGAGTATTTCAATAAGGTTGAGGCTTGAATAATAAGGCCTAGAATTATCTCTTCAGGAGTGATCTTCTGTTTAAAGGAAGGCTTAGGTGAAATATTTTTAGGAACATCCTGATTGATTATTGTGGCAATGAGAAAGGTGTAAATATATATGCTTGTTTGTCTCTGTGAATGTAAATATTATACATAGATTTTTGTGATATAAATGTTTGTAATATAAATAAAAAAAGATGATGAGTTGTACAGATCAGGTAAAATGTATAATACATTCAAAGCAATCAGCTTAAAGAATTGATATATATACTTTGTGGAATTGCCTTTTGACTTAAATATAGTATAGGGTTTTCAGAGAGAATAAAAAAGCTCATAGGAAGAGATAACGAACTATCTCCTCAGCCTATTGTATAACATATTATCTATCCCGAGGCATTATTATCTCTATATATTGTGTCTCATGCGTTTTCCTGCATTTTTCTTGGTTCCTTCTGCAGCTCACTCTCTTCTTTCTGCACCTCTCCTACCTCTTTCTGTACCTCTCTTGCCTCTTTCTGAACATTTCTTCCTTTTTAAACAGCTCTCTTGACTCTTTTTGCTCTTCACTTGCCTATTTCTGTAGCTCACTTGATTATTTCTGTGCCTTTCTTCCTCTTTCTGTCCCTCTCTTGACTCTTTCTACACCTCTTACCTCTTTCTGCACCTGTCTTGCTTCTTTCCGCACCTCTCTTGCCTCTCTCTGCACCTCTCTTGCCTCTTTCTTCAGCTCACTCTCTTCTTTCTGCACCTATCTTGCCTTTTTCTACACCTCTCTTTGCTCTTTCTGCAGCTCACTCTCTTCTATGTGCACCCCTCTTGCCCCTTTATGCAGCTCTCTTGCCTCTTTCTGCACATCTCTTGCCTCTTTCTGTACCTCTCTTGCCTCTATTGCACCTCTTTTGCATCTTTCTTCACCTCGCTTGCCTCTGTCTGCACCTCTCTTGGATTTCTACTCTACTCTTTCTTCTTTCTGCACCTCTCTTGCCTCTTTCTGCACCTCACTCTCTTCTTTCTTCACCTCACTTGCTTCTTTCTGTGCTTCTCTTGCTTCTTTCTGTACCTCTCTTGCCTCTTTATGTACCTCACTTGCCTCTTTCTGCACCTTTCTTCTTCTTGCTGCACCTCACTCTCTTATTTTTGCAACTCTCTTGCTTCTTTCTGTGCCTCTCTTGCTTCTTTTTGCACTCCTCTTGCTTCTTTCTGCCCTCTCTTGCCTCTTTCATCACTTCTGCTTTTTTCTGCACCTTTCTTCTTCTTTTTGCACCTCTCTTGCTTTTTTCTGCACTTTTCTTGCCTTTTTATGTACTTCTCATGCTTTTTTCTGCACCTTTCTTCCTCTTTCTGCACCCCTCTTGTCTCTTTTTGCACGTCTCTTGCCTCTTTCTGCACGTTTCTTGCCACCTTTCTGCACCTCTCTTGCCTCTTTCTACAGCTCACTCTCTTTTTTCTGCACCTCTCTTACCACTTTCTGCACCTCACTTCCCTCATTATGCAGCTCACGCTCTTCTATTTATAAACACTCTTGCCTTTTTGCACTTCTCTTGCCTCTTTCTGTAACTCACTTTCTATCTGCGCCTTTCTTCCTCTTTCTGTACCTCTCTTGACTCTTTCTTCACCTCGTACCTCTTTCTGTACCTCTTTTGCTTCTTTCTGTACCTCTCTAGCCTCTTTCTGTACCTCTCTTGCCTCTTTCTGCAATTCACTCTCTTCTTTCTGCACCTATCTTGCCTCGTTCTACACCTTTCTTTGCTCTTTCTGCAGCTCACTCTCTTTTTTCTGCACCCCTCTTGCCTCTTTCTGCACCTCTTTTGCCTCTTTCTGCACATCTCATGCCTCTTTCTGAACCAGTCTTGTCATTTTGTAAACCTATCCTGCCTCTTTCTGTACCTCTCTTTCCTCTTTTTGCACCTCTCTTGCCTCTTTCTTCACCTCTCTTGGATTTCAACTCCTCTCTTATCTCTTTCTGTACCTCTCGTGCCTCTTTCTGAACCTCACTCTCTTCTTTCTTCCCCCCTCTTGCTTCTTTCTGTACCTCTCTTGCCTCTTTTTGCACCTCTCTTGCCTCTTTCTTCACCTCTCTTGCCCCTCTATCTCCACCTCTCTTGGATTTCAACTCCTCTCTTACCTATTTCTGTACCTCTCTTGCCTCTTTATGCACCTCACTCTCTTCTTTCTGCACCCCTCTTGCTTCTTTCTGTACCTCTCTTTCTTCTTTCTGCGCATCTCTTGCCTCTTTCTGCACCTCACTCTCTTCTTTCTGCACCTCTCTTGCATCTTTCTGCACCTCTCTTGCTTCTTTCTGTGCTTCTCTTGCTTCTTTCTACACCTCTCTTGCCTCTTTCTGCAACTCACTCTCTTCTTTCTGCACCTATCATGCCTCTTTCTACATCTCTCTTTGCTCTTTCTGCAACTCACTCTCTTTTTTCTGTACCCCTCTTGCCTCTTTATATACCTCTCTTGCCTCTTTCTGCACCTCTCTTGCCTCTTTCTGCACATCTCTTGCATCTTTCTGAACCAGTCTTGTCATTTTGTAAACCTCTCCTGCCTCTCTCTGTACCTCCCTTGCCTCTTTTTGCACTTCTCTTGCCTCTTTCTTCACTTCTCTTGCCCCTCTCACTGCACCTCGCTTCGGTTCCAACTCCTCTCTTGCCTCTTTCTGTACCTTTCGCCTCTTTCTGCACCTCACTCCCTTTTTTCTGCACCTCTCTTGCTTCTTTCTGCACCTCTCTTTTTTCTTTCTGCACTTCTCTTGCCTCTTTCTGCACCTCACTCTCTTCTTTCTGCACCTCTCTTGCTTCTGTCTGCAACTCTCTTGCTTCTTTCTGCGCTTCTCTTGCTTCGTTCTGCACCTCTCTTGCCTCTTTATGCACCTCACTTGCTTCTTTCTGCACTTTTCTTCTTTTTGCAACTCTCTTGCTTCTTTCTGTGCCTCTCTTGCTTCTTTCTGTACTTCTCTTGCTTCTTTCTGCTACTCTCTTGCCTCTTTCATCATTTCTCCTGTTTCTTTCTGAAACTTTCCTCCTCATTTTGCACCTCTCTTGCTTTTTTCTGCACTTTTCTTGCCTTTTTATGTACTTCTCATGTTTCTTTCTGCGCTTCTCAAGCTTCTTTCTGCACCTCTCTTCCTCTTTCTGCACCTCTCTTGTCTCTTTTTGCACGTCTCTTGCCTCTTTCTGCACCTCTCTTGCCTCTTTCTGCAACTCACTCTCTTCTGTTTGCACCTCTCTTACCACTTTCTGCACCTCTCCTCTACGTTGTAGGAGAGTAGATCTGCCCCTTATGCTGCCCCCACTTTTTTTTCTGATGTTTACACTGGTTTCTGACTATAGTCTGGCTGGGTCCCTGCTAATCAGGGCCCCAGCCTCTCTGTTCTGTCTAAACAACATGGAGTGCATATTAAGTGCACTAGTGATTAGATACTGTTCTGCCTTATGAGTCCCTAGTATATGGTACCTTAGGTACCAAGGGCATAGGTACTTCACAGGCCTACCAGGGGCTGAAGCATGTATTATGCCATCTCTGGGAAGCAGACTAAATCTGACACCACAGGCCTGGTACTGCAGCCTGGGTGAGGTGGTGTTAGCACTCCTCACTGAGAAATAGGTTAACTATACCTCTCCTGCACACACATGTAAACCTATCAGTCACCCCTAAGGCAGGCCCTATCAATCCTGAGGGCAGGGTGCTTGGTTTCCATGTGAGGGGTGCCTCTGCCTGAGCAGAGCCCCTCTGCAGCTGGCAGAGTCTATTCTCTGTGGCTGTTTGTGGATGCGGTTAAACCATATACTCTTAAGTGCATTATAACCTCGCAGCAAATGCTAACTTTGGGATGGCTGCATCAAAACATGGCGTGTTTCGTGTCAAACGCTTTGGGATCATACCCCCACACCAGTAACTGGTGTGGGAGTATGATCCCACCCTTCTAGAGGGATAGACATGTAACTACTGTGGAAACACGGTAGAATCCTGAAGAGCCCTGGCATCACAAAATCAATGCCACCAGTTACAGACACTGGGCTGCCCTCCTGCTGATGACCGAAACTCGCAGTGGAGGATGCTCAACAATAGGCATCCTGTCACAGGGAGGTGTGACCACCTCCCAGACACGGTTTAGTGTATTGGGGCTGGGTGGGTGCACTCCTAGAGTGCTTTGAAGTCCTGCACTGGGGGAGCAGTAGGCACCTCTGTGCATAAGCCAGCTCAAACCAGTTCAGGGGCTACAAGCCCCTGCTCTGGCGTGAAACTGAACAAAGGGAAGTGGGTGTAACCACCCACTCCCCTGGCCCTCCCATAGGTGGGGTCATAGAGCTAGACTCTCCCTTTACTTTAGTATAAGATAAGGAAACGTTGCCATTGCAGACTAGATGTCCCTGGACGATGCTCTAAAAGAAGAATCCTGGCCCTTCGATGTTCCACTACCTTTGGAAGACTGAAGAATCTCCCTTGGACTCAAGGAGTGACTCTCCTGTTTGGCAGGCATCAAAACTTTGCATCATCGGTCACAAACTTTCCCACTCCTGCCGGAGTCCGAAGACCCTGCAGCCCTGGAAGTAGATTTCCTGACTTCTTGATGCCCATTGTGAGTCCCCAGCAAACCTGAGGTGAGTGAAACCCACGAGTGATGAGGAACAGCAATACTCAGGTACTGTGCACTATTGTCGAGTGCAACCCCTTCCCGACGTTCTACGAACTTGTGCATTGGACCACATGTGTTCCAAGCCTCCAGCAGGATTTTCTCTGCGAATCAGTGGCCTACCTTGTCCTTAGTGACCGTGGGCTCCTGTGAAGTGAATCCCCCTCAGGTGTCATTGCAATCCCTTGCCGGTTAGCTTGTGGGTCCCCTGAAGACTTTTTCATCAAACCAAAGGGCGCCCCTGGTTGCTCCAGGCCTGCCCTGACTTACCCTTGCTGGGTGAGTCCCTCAGATCTTTCTGGTCTGCACCGCTGACTTTCTTCACTTTCCACAAGACTTGCTGTTGCCAAGGCCTGTTGGCTCCAATCTAGTTGCCAACACATCAGTGTGCTGCAGACTTTATGGAAGACTCTGAATCCAGCTCCTGGTCATCATCGACGCCTCCTGGACCTCGTGGCTGAAGAGTCAAGACACCCGTGATCACCTGAAAACACCTGACTTCTGTGGGCATCCAGCTTCCTGGCCCCGGGTCACTGGCAAGTAACTTTGAACACTGTCTCCACTGCTTTCAGGTCTTCGTACTTCAGAATCCAGCCGTGGATTCCACCGGACACTTCTCCTGTCTTCACAAGCAGCAACTCTTCTTTGGCTCCCATTGAAAACGACGCCGCGACCCGACACCAAAAGACACCTATGCACCCGGCTTCCCTGGGTGAGGTAACTCGAGTACTCCAGTGCTCCTGTGTGTGTTGGCCCTAGAACTACTTACCCTGTAAGTGACTTGCTTGCAGACTCTCCCGAAGTATCCTAAAACTTTAAAATTCCAACCACGACTTGCTCCATTGCAGTCTATTGGGATCTGCGGCTGTGTTCTCACACTGCATGCTTCTCCCGTGGGTCCTTTCCTTACCTGCCTTGGGTGGATTAGTGAGGCCCCAGCGCTTCTGAAGGCCTTTTCCCTTCTCAAGTCGTTCTTCTTATACCTCTTTTTTAATATATGGTCTGGTACGCCCCTAGGGCCCCAGCCATATAAGTGCCTAATTTGTTGTGAAACATTGATTTGTGCATATGTTCCTGACTTTTAATCTCATAAAGAGATTAGTAGAGTGTGTCTAGAAATAAATACACATAGGGCCCGATTCACAGAACTAACTTAAGACAAAATCCTAAACTTACTACCATTTTGGTGTTCACAGAAGGCACTTACTCATTTTGGTATTCACAGAAGACACTTACTCATTTCGGTATTCACAGAAGTTAGGAGTCCTAACTTTAGTACTCCTAAATGCCTTCTGTGAATACCGAAAGTCTTAAAATTAGGATTTTTCTCAGTTTACTAGTAGTATAGTTAGGACTCCTAACGTTAGGACGCCTAAATGCCTTCTGTGAATACCAAAAGTCTTAAAATTTGGATTTTTCTCAATTTAGTAGTAGTAAAGTTAGGACTACCAACTTTAGGACTCCTAAATGCTTTCTGTGAATACTGAAAGCCTTAAAATTAGGATTTTTTCGGTTTAGTAGTAGTAACTTTAGGACTACTAAACTGAGAACAATCCTAATTTTAAGACTTTCGGTATTCACTAGGCCTGGGCGGTAAATTCCGTTCCGCTCGCGGAATTTGCGTAATTTGCGTAATTTCGCGTTCCGCGGAGAACGCGAAATTGCTCAAAAGTCTGCTTTTCGCGATTTCGCGAAATTTTTGCTTGTTCGCGTTCTCACAATGCGTGTTTGCGAGATATTTCTCCCCGAGCACGCAAACAGCAATTGTGAACAGGAAAAAAGCATCGCGAACAAGCAATTCCGCGTGTTCGCGGAATTTCTGCGTGTTCGCGGAGATTTTTTACCGTTTCGCGGAGATTTGCGTAACGCAATTCCGCAAATTCCGCCCACCCCTAGTATTCACAGAAGGCATTTAGGAGTCCTAAAGTTAGGACTCCTAACTTCTGTGAATACCGAAGTGAGTAAGTGTCTTCTGTGAATACCAAAATGAGTAAGTGCCTTCTGTGAATACGGAAATGGTAGTAAGTTTAGGATTTTGTCTTAAGTTAATTCTGTGAATCGGGCCCATATATTTTATATATATATACCTGTGTGGTGTCCTTTCATTTGGTAATTCAAGAGATTATAAGGTAAAACAAGCTGCTTTCCATTCCTCAGAGACTTAGCCTGAAGGCTGCTCTCCACAGCTACCACTAGGATAGCTTTCTTTAAAAGGTTGTCTTAAACCTATCTACCATAAGAGTCGAATTGGACTGGTGCAAGGTGGCCACTTTAACTAGTGACCAGCATATGCCAGGCCAACTTCTCACACTCTCTTTCAGAATCACTCTCTAGCTGTCCCTGTCCAGGTCTTTTTATTGTGGCTTCATCTGCCTGAACTTGTTCTTCTTCCTCTATCTGTTCCTGTTCGGGCCTTATTTCAAATTGTTCTTCTTCCACCCAAACTTGTTCTTCTTCTCCTAACTGGTCCTGTTCAGGTCTTACTACAATTTGTTCTTCTGCAGCCTGAACATGTTCTTCTATACCTGCCTGTCCCTGCTCAGGCTCTTTTGTTTGTTTGCTTGCCTTAGTACTTTTTTTTGCTTGTCTGGTCCTGCTCAGGGTTTCCAGTAGCTTTATTCACCTTTTCCTGAGCATGTTCTTGTACACCTATCTGGTCCTCTCTAATTTTTGTCTTTCTAATCTGGTTCTGCTTCTTGTATGAATAATCACCTCATGTATGTCAACCACTGGTATCCAGTCCTCCTGACGTGTGCTTGGTTGTTCTTTGTCAGCCTCTTCAGAATCTGTTACTCTAGATTCTTCGACTGCAGAACCTTCAGCAGCCTCAACTGTTTGGGTCAGTTGCCGTCTCTCTCCATCAGGGGCTAGACAGTGCTTGGCAAATGCCACAAGATTAGTTACACCTGTAAGTCAGTTGGTGGTTGGCATACAAAAGATCTCATGAGAGCTCAGCTGCACATTTATAATCAGGCAACACACGTTTGTGGTGTATTCAAACCCTCATTAGACATATAGAGCAATTGTGGGTAGGGTAAAGATTGTGAGTGCAAAGTTAGCATTCTGTATCTCACTTAATATAGACAAAATTTGGAAGGAAAGAAAATACTATGATGTTGTGAGTGGAGCACTCGGTGGTTGCACAGAAAAAAAGAACAAAAAAACAAGCATTGCAAATTGTCAGCAGTAGGGGATCGTCTGATTTGCCCTTGTAGAACTTTAAGGAAAATTCGCACAATGATGTGAAGGAGGAACGTCAGATCTGTTTTGGGGTCACATGGTAGTCAGGGGCTAATAGGCCACCTTCGTGTGGTTTGGGATATTTTTGCTCTTGTGCCCTGGGCACCGTCCTAATGTGAAGTTGCAAACTGGGCGATGTACACCGCTATCGCATTTGAATCTCAGGGCAGCAAAGTTCAGAACATCACAGGGAGGAGGTGTAAAGTGTAAGGGCTCAGAACTCTAGGAGTAAAACAATGGCCAAAAGGGTGAATATAAAGATCAACATTTTTTCTATAATAAAGAGGGAAGTGTTATAATAACAGAACAGCTCAATACTATACATAAGAAATATGAAGCGCTATAGGTCAGGTGTTCCCTGAATAGTATGTGGATAATAACGCAGACAAACTGTAGCTTTAGTTTTAAGCACATGTGTAAGTAAGCACACCATGGTGATATCTAGCAGCTTTCCTGGGTTCTGTTCCCATAAATCAGGTGGTAATAATCTCAATAAAGTCCAACAGAAAGGCGTTAGCTTAATTCTCATCCAATGTTTTGTTCAGGCCTTAGAGTTACCTGAAGTGAAGTGGACCCAGGATCTCCAAGGGCAGATTTGCAGCCTTTGACCGCATGGCATTTGGGCATCCCCACCGCCTTCTCTTTGAGTCAGGCTGAGGGAAGTTGCAGCTGCGCAAGTGAAGGCACTCCGATTAGGCAGGTCTGCACTTAAGGATTGGGCATTTCATCCTCTTGCCTGAGATGCAGGGTCATTGTTTTCATTGGTTCATAGACTATTTCAAAAACATAAAACTATGGCTGTGATGCTTTAGATGTCTGTCGCTGGAAGGCTAGCAAGATGAGGGCTCTTCACCTCTTGGGGTTGCTGGCCCCTGCAGACTAGCATGTCACAGGTTGATATTTGCTTATATCTAGCAAGCAGAGGGATCAGGAGGAGGAAGCCAGACCTGGACCACAGCAAGTTCCCAAGTACATTCCAGAGTACCCTCCTGCTTCCTGCAAAGAAACTTCGGGGCAGATTTATGTTGGACTTGCGCCACTTTTACGCCGCCATTGCGTCACTTTTGTGACGCAGCAGCGGCGTAAACCCTGCTCCACGTTGTGCCCTATTTACATCATGACCCATCTATGGAGATGCGCCACGGTGTAAAGCCCTGTGCCACATGAAACCTGCATCAGGTTTCATGTGGGCGTTTCTACGCAGGGAGGGGGCGTTCCATCGCAGGAACACCCCTGAAAAGTGACTCAGTGAAATCTACAAGATTTCACTGAGTCACTTTTCCAACGCTGATGCGTCAAAACCCTGCGGGCGTAAGGCTTGACGCACCACGTTACAGATAGGGCAAGTTGGAAGAGTGCTGGAGTTGCTTGTCGCATGCAACACTACTTCAGCACTGCGCCAACTTTACGCCCCAGATGCGGCGCATCATGGGTGGCGCAAGGGTAAACTTGCATGCCGCATCTTTCCTGGCGCATACCTGCTGATTTGCAGAGATGCGCCAGGCAACATAAATCTGCCCCTTCGAACCGGAAATAAGGGGATACACAATGTCCAGACGGGATGTGGATCCTCTGCCTAAAGTCCTGGGAGTAGGTTAGTGATTTTAATTTTCACTTTTCATATTTTGGCTGCAGCACAGGCACAATCTTTCTGTAAGGTGATGAGGGTGACTCTAAGTAGCAATATCAACAACAAGAGCACTGTTAGACTTTATATTCCCTGTAGACTGCGAGCATGCAGGCACGGGCAGTCTACCTTCCACCAGCACCCAGGGGCAGATTTACAATAAAGTGACTCAGTGCGTGCTGCAAGCCATTTGGCTTTCAAAGCACGGGGATGCAAAATATTTACAATATGTTGCTTCATCCTGCGCTGGTGCACAAACTGCTGCCATGTGCCGGCACAGGTACCCTTGCACCATGGTGCAAGGATGCCTGCGTCATGGGGAGATTGTTTTTGTTCAGGAAGGGTTCCTTTCCTGCACAAAAACAACCTGAAATGCTGTTTTTCAACTTCTATGTGTGCTCGATTGTTTGAATGATTGTTAATGTGCAGGAAGAGAACACTTCTGGAACACAAACAATCATTAGAGGTGATTTCCTCTTTCTATGTGTGCTGCAGAATGCAGCAGGCATAGAAAGAGGAAAGGAAAACAAGCAGAAATGAATATATTTCTCCTTGTTGCGCCTCCATACGCCTCCCCTGGGGAAGTGTAACACTCATATGCATTTCCAGATTTACGATCCTCGTAAATCTGGAAATGTGTCTGGTTCCATGGGTGTTGCGTGGGAACACCCACAGCAACGCCCATGGAACGCCGCTTTCACATACAGTGCTGCGTGCAAAGGGGCTATATCTACAAGGACAGGAACTTTTCCTGGCCTTGTTAATATGGTGCAGTAAAATGCTCCACCGGTACATCACATAAACTGACGCACCGGTGGCGCAAGCGGCTTGTAAATCTGCCCCCCCATCTCTCCATAAGCGCACACAATAACCTGCCCGAGACACAGAGAGAGAGAGATCTAATCAGCGGCTCATTCAAAAGAGGAGCGGACTTCCATTAAAATATTATTTACTTTTTTGATTTCAGCCTGAAACGTTTTAAAGTTTGGACACAATTTATTTCCTGCAGAGCTTAACTGAGAGCAGTAAAAAAAATTAGAAATGACCCGTGTCACCTGTGCGCACATTACTGCTGTTCGTCCTAACAAACATACCTAAATACATCTCTACTTTACTCTATAACATATATTGGCCTTTTTCAATCAGTAAAATGCAACCCACCCCCTCCATACCTCGCCATTAAAACAATAATCTCTCCTCAATGAGAACTGAAAGACTAGCGATTGTTCATCTCTTTGGCTCTATTGTCATTTGATGCATATATTTAAACAGGTGAAAAGCATGTATTCTGTTCCAGGTGTACTGTCAGTGTTGCTGCATATGCAAAGTTGAGGTAGTAGATAGCTTTCTTGTAAGGAAATCTCTGCACACTTTTTTTTAGTTGACAAAACACCTTGCACTCACCCTGTGCGCACCTATGTCGCATTGCACCATTTATCACCAATCGACGGCACAAACCATAAAAACATCTGATTCTTGATAAGCTCACCATAGAAAGTTCGAGATATGCTAGAGTGTCTAAAAATGAATTGGCCCACTTATTCTCATTCGGACGTCCTGAGTGTCAGGGGTTCCTCCCACTCTCAGAGAAATAAACAGAGAAATCCACAGTACGACAAAATAGGTCATCATACATGCCAATATTTTAGAGCAGGAAAGTAGGACATTTAAAAAAAAAGTTGAGGGAATTTATTTTCCCCAGTGGCTTGTAGTGAAGCAGAGGCAATTTCATGTGAGAAACGTTTTTGGCTTAACACATTGGCAGTCTTCCTCCCAGGTCTATTGGCATGTATGTGTTATGCACAGGCTGAGAACAGCTGTCTGTACTGCAAGCAGCACTCTACTGGTTTAGTAGAGCTGGGAGCACATGGCAGAAAGACGTTGTCTCACCTTGCAAACACAGATAGCAGATTAACACCATACCGGTATACTTTAATGTGAGTGCCTTCAAATTGTAACTAATTTCAACGCTCTGAATAAAGCATTTTGGGCTATGTGTATAATTCCAAATTGCAATCGAAAAACGCCAAAATTCGCAGAATTTCGGCGTTTGCGATAACAATTTAGCTCAGTAGGATGTATTAAAGAAAAACTGCCTCGCAAAATAAGGATACCAAAGGGGATGATGGATGGATTCAAGATAGCCTGCCTGATGAGGGTTATGAACCCGAAACCGGTCCCAGGATGCTTGTTTTCGGTCCAGGGAAGACATGGCTTGGCAGTTCGGGCTGGACTGTTCCCATGAGGCACAGGGTCAGACTGATTTGCATATGGCCATGCTTGAACTGGAGTGGTGGAGTGAGCTAAAGAATGATGATGGATTAAACTCAGATTAGTTGACTGGGAGTGAGTGTTTTGCTCTAACGCTCTGTCCATCATCCCCTTTGGTATCGCTTTGTTCGCCCTAAGTTGGCAGGGTATGCCCAGACGTGGGTCCCTTGCTCACTTTGCCACTGGATTCAAGATAGCCTGGCTGATGAGGGTTATGAACCCGAAACCGGTGCCAGGATGCTTGTTTTCGGTCCAGGGAAGACATGGCTTGGCAGTTCGGGCTGGACTGTTCCCATGAGGCACAGGGTCAGACTGATTTGCATATGGCCATGCTTGAACTGGAGTGGTGGAGTGAGCTAAAGAATGATGAGGGATTAAACCCAGATGAGTTGACTGGGGGTGAGTGTTTGATTTGCTCTAACGCTCTGTCCATCATCCCCTTTGGTATCGCTTTGTTCGCCCTAAGTTGGCAGGGTATGCAGAGACGTGGGTCCCTTGCTCACTTTGCCACTGGATTCAAGATAGCCTGGCTGATGAGGGTTATGAGCCCGAAACCGGTCCCAGGATGCTTGTTTTCGGTCCAGGGAAGACATGGCTTGGCAGTTTGGGCTGGACTGTTCCCATGAGGCACAGGGTCAGACTGATTTGCATATGGCCATGCTTGAAATGGAGTGGTGGAGTGAGCTAAAGAATGATGATGGATTAAACCCAGATCAGTTAAGTGGGGGTGAGGGTTTGATTTGCTCTAACGCTCTGTCCATCATCCCCTTTGGTATCGCTTCGTTCGCCCTAAGTTGGCAGGGTATGCCCAGACGTGGGTCCCTTGCTCACTTTGCCACTGGATTCAAGATAGCCTGGCTGATGAGGGTTATGAACCCGAAACCGGTCCAGGGAAGACATGACTTGGCTGTTCGGGCTGGACTGTTCCCATGAGGCACAGGGTCAGACTGATTTGCATATGGCTATGCTTGAACTGGAGTGGTGGAGTGAGCTAAAGAATGATGACGGATAAAACCCAGATCAGTTGACTGGGGGTGAGTGTTTGATTTGCTCTAACGCTCTGTCCATCATCCACTTTGGTATCGCTTTGTTCGCCCTAAGTTGGCAGGGTATGCCCAGACGTGGGTCCTTTGCTCACTTTGCCACTGGATTCAAGATAGCCTGGCTGATGAGGGTTATGAACCCGAAACCGGTCCCAGGATGCTTGTTTTCGGTCCAGGGAAGACATGGCTTGGCAGTTCGGGGTGGACTGTTCCCATGAGGCACAGGGTCAGACTGATTTGCATATGGCCATGCTTGAACTGGAGTGGTGGAGTGAGCTAAAGAATGATGATGGATTAAACCCAGATCAGTTGACTGGGGATGAGTGTTTGATTTGCTCTAACGCTCTGTCCATTATCCCCTTTGGTATCGCTTTGTTCGCCCTAAGTTGGCAGGGAATGCTCAGACGTGGGTCCCTTGCTCACTTTGCACCTGGATTCAAGATAGCATGGCTGATGAGGGTTATGAACCCGGAACCGGTCCCAGGATGCTTGTTTTCGGTCCAGGGAAGACATGGCTTGGCATTTCGGGCTGGACTGTTCCCATGAGGCACAGGGTCAGACTGATTTGCATATGGCCATGCTTGAACTGGAGTGGTGGAGTGAGCTAAAGAATGATGATGGATTAAACCCAGATGAGTTGACTGGGGGTGAGTGTTTGATTTGCTCTAATGCTCTGTCCATCATCCCCTTTGGTATCGCTTTGTTCGCCCTAAGTTGGCAGGGTATGCCCAGACGTGGGTCCCTTGCTCACTTTGCCACTGGATTCAAGATAGCCTGGCTGATGAGGGTTATGAGCCCGAAACCGGTCCCAGGATGCTTGTTTTCGGTCCAGGGAAGACATGGCTTGGCAGTTTGGGCTGGACTGTTCCCATGAGGCACAGGGTCAGACTGATTTGCATATGGCCATGCTTGAACTGGAGTGGTGGAGTGAGCTAAAGAATGATGATGGATTAAACCCAGATCAGTTGACTGGGGGCGAGTGTTTGATTTGCTCTAACGCTCTGTCCATCATCCCCTTTGGTATCGCTTTGTTCGCCCTAAGTTGGTAGGGTATGCCCAGACGTGGGTCCCTTTCTCACTTTGCCACTGGATTCAAGATAGCCTGGCTGATGAGGGTTATGAACCCGAAACCGGTCCCAGGATTCTTGTTTTCGGTCCAGGGAAGACATGGCTTGGCAGTTTGGGCTGGACTGTTCCCATGAGGCACAGGGTCAGACTGATTTGCATATGGCCATGCTTGAACTGGAGTAGTGGAGTGAGCTAAAGAATGATGATGGATTAAACCCAGATCAGTTGACTGGGGGTGAGTGTTTGATTTGCTCTAACGCTCTGTCCATCATCCCCTTTGGTATCGCTTTGTTCGCCCTAAGTTGGCAGGGTATGCCCAGACGTGGGTCCCTTGCTCACTTTGCCACTGGATTCAAGATAGTCTGGCTGATGAGGGTTATGAACCCGAAGCCGGTCCCAGGATGCTTGTTTTCGGTCCAGGGAAGACATGGCTTGGCAGTTCGGGCTGGACTGTTCCCATGAGGCACAGGGTCAGACTGATTTGCATATGGCCATGCTTGAACTGGAGTGGTGGAGTGAGCTAAAGAATGATGATGGATTAAACTCAGATCAGTTGAGTGGGGGTGAGTGTTTGATTTGCTCTAACGCTCTGTCCATCATCCCCTTTGGTATCGCTTTGTTCGCCCTAAGTTGGCAGGGTATGCCCAGACATGGGTCCCTTGCTCACTTTGCCACTGGATTCAAGATAGCCTGGCTGATGAGGGTTATGAACCCGAAACCGGTCCCAGGATGCTTGTTTTCAGTCCAGGGAAGACATGGCTTGGCAGTTCGGGCTGGACTGTTCCCATGAGGCACAGGGTCAGACTGATTTGCATATGACCATGCTTGAACTGGAGTGGTGGAGTGAGCTAAAGAATGATGATGGATTAAACCCAGATCAGTTGACTGGGGGTGAGTGTTTGATTTGCTCTAACGCTCTGTCCATCATCCCCTTTGGTATCGCTTTATTCGCCCTAAGTTGGCAGGGTATGTCCAGACGTGGGTCCCTTGCTCACTTTGCCACTGGATTCAAGATATCCTGGCTGATGAGGGTTATGAGCCCGAAACCGGTCCCAGGATGCTTGTTTTCGGTCCAGGGAACAGGAGTGGTGGAGTGAGCTAAAGAATGATGATGGATTAAACCCAGATGAGTTGACTGGGGGTGAGTGTTTGATTTGCTCTAACGCTCTGTCCATCATTCCCTTTGGTATCGCTTTGTTCTCCCTCAGTTGGCAGGGTATGCCCAGACGTGGGTCCCTTGCTCACTTTTCCACTGGATTCAAGATAGCCTGGCTGATGAGGGTTATGAACCCAAAACCGGTCCCAGGATGCTTGTTTTCGGTCCAGGGAAGACATGGCTTGGCAGTTCGGGCTGGACTGTTCCCATGAGGCACAGGGTCAGAATGATTTGCATATGGCCATGCTTGAACTGGAGTGGTGGAGTGAGCTAAAGAATGATGATGGATTAAACCCAGATCTGTTGACTGGGGGTGAGTGTTTGATTTGCTCTAACGCTCTGTCCATCATCCCCTTTGGTATCGCTTTGTTCGCCCTAAGTTGGCAGGGTATGCCCAGACGTGGGTCCCTTGCTCACTTTGCCACTGGATTCAAGATAGCCTGGCTGATGAGGGTTATGAGCCCGAAACCGGTCCCAGGATGCTTGTTTTCGGTCCAGGGAAGACATGGCTTGGCAGTTCGGGCTGGACTGTTCCCATGAGGCACAGGGTCAGACTGATTTGCATATGGCCATGCTTGAACTGGAGTGGTGGAGTGAGCTAAAGAATGATGATGGATTAAACCCAGATGAGTTGACTGGGGGTAAGTGTTTGATTTGCTCTAATGCTCTGTCCATCATCCCCTTTGGTATCGCTTTGTTCGCCCTAAGTTGGCAGGGTATGCCCAGACGTGGGTCCCTTGCTCACTTTGCCACTGGATTCAAGATAGCCTGGCTGATGAGGGTTATGAACCCGAAACCGGTCCCAGGATGCTTGTTTTCGGTCCAGGGAAGACATGGCTTGGCAGTTTGGGCTGGACTGTTCCCATGAGGCACAGGGTCAGACTGATTTGCATATGGCCATGCTTGAACTGGAGTGGTGGAGTGAGCTAAAGAATGATGATGGATTAAACCCAGATCAGTTGACTGGGGGCGAGTGTTTGATTTGCTCTAACGCTCTGTCCATCATCCCCTTTGGTATCGCTTTGTTCGCCCTAAGTTGGTAGGGTATGCCCAGACGTGGGTCCCTTTCTCACTTTGCCACTGGATTCAAGATAGCCTGGCTGATGAGGGTTATGAACCCGAAACCGGTCCCAGGATTCTTGTTTTCGGTCCAGGGAAGACATGGCTTGGCAGTTCGGGCTGGACTGTTCCCATGAGGCACAGGGTCAGACTGATTTGCATATGGCCATGCTTGAACTGGAGTAGTGGAGTGAGCTAAAGAATGATGATGGATTAAACCCAGATCAGTTGACTGGGGGTGAGTGTTTGATTTGCTCTAACGCTCTGTCCATCATCCCCTTTTGTATCGCTTTGTTCGCCCTAAGTTGGCAGGGTATGCCCAGACGTGGGTCCCTTGCTCACTTTGCCACTGGATTCAAGATAGTCTGGCTGATGAGGGTTATGAACCCGAAGCCGGTCCCAGGATGCTTGTTTTCGGTCCAGGGAAGACATGGCTTGGCAGTTCGGGCTGGACTGTTCCCATGAGGCACAGGGTCAGACTGATTTGCATATGGCCATGCTTGAACTGGAGTGGTGGAGTGAGCTAAAGAATGATGATGGATTAAACCCAGATCAGTTGAGTGGGGGTGAGTGTTTGATTTGCTCTAACGCTCTGTCCATCATCCCCTTTGGTATCGCTTTGTTCGCCCTAAGTTGGCAGGGTATGCCCAGACATGGGTCCCTTGCTCACTTTGCCACTGGATTCAAGATAGCCTGGCTGATGAGGGTTCTGAACCCGAAACCGGTCCCAGGATGCTTGTTTTCAGTCCAGGGAAGACATGGCTTGGCAGTTCGGGCTGGACTGTTCCCATGAGGCACAGGGTCAGACTGATTTGCATATGACCATGCTTGAACTGGAGTGGTGGAGTGAGCTAAAGAATGATGATGGATTAAACCCAGATCAGTTGACTGGGGGTGAGTGTTTGATTTGCTCTAACGCTCTGTCCATCATCCCCTTTGGTATCGCTTTGTTCGCCCTAAGTTGGCAGGGTATGTCCAGACGTGGGTCCCTTGCTCACTTTGCCACTGGATTCAAGATATCCTGGCTGATGAGGGTTATGAGCCCGAAACCGGTCCCAGGATACTTGTTTTCGGTCCAGGGAACAGGAGTGGTGGAGTGAGCTAAAGAATGATGATGGATTAAACCCAGATGAGTTGACTGGGGGTGAGTGTTTGATTTGCTCTAACGCTCTGTCCATCATTCCCTTTGGTATCGCTTTGTTCGCCCTCAGTTGGCAGGGTATGCCCAGACGTGGGTCCCTTGCTCACTTTGCCACTGGATTCAAGATAGCCTGGCTGATGAGGGTTATGCACCCGAAACCGGTCCCAGGATGCTTGTTTTCGGTCCAGGGAAGACATGGCTTGGCAGTTCGGGCTGGACTGTTCCCATGAGGCACAGGGTCAGACTGATTTGCATATGGCCATGCTTGAACTGGAGTGGTGGAGTGAGCTAAAGAATGATGATGGATTAAACCCAGATCTGTTGACTGGGGGTGAGTGTTTGATTTGCTCTAACGCTCTGTCCATCATCCCCTATGGTATCGCTTTGTTCGCCCTAAGTTGGCAGGGTATGCCAAGACGTGGGTCCCTTGCTCACTTTGCCACTGGATTCAAGATAGCCTGGCTGATGAGGGTTATGAGCCCGAAACCGGTCCCAGGATGCTTGTTTTCGGTCCAGGGAAGACATGGCTTGGCAGTTCGGGCTGGACTGTTCCCATGAGGCACAGGGTCAGACTGATTTGCATATGGCCATGCTTGAACTGGAGTGGTGGAGTGAGCTAAAGAAGGATGATGGATTAAACCCAGATGAGTTGACTGGGGTGAGTGTTTGATTTGCTCTAACGCTCTGTCTATCATTCCCTTTGGTATCGCTTTCTTCGCCCTCATTTGGCAGGGTATGCCCAGACGTGGGTCCCTTGCTCACTTTGCCACTGGATTCAAGATATCCTGGCTGATGAGGGATATGAACCCGAAACTTGTCCCAGGATGCTTGTTTTCGGTCCAGGGAAGACATGGCTTGGCAGTTCGGGCTGGACTGTTCCCATGAGGCACAGGGTCAGACTGATTTGCATATGGCCATGCTTGAACTGGAGTGGTGGATTGAGCTAAAGACTGATGATGGATTAAACCCAGATGAGTTGACTGGGGGTGAGTGTTTGATTTGCTCTAACGCTCTGTCCATCATTCCCTTTGGTATCGCTTTCTTCGCCCTCAGTTGGCAGGGTATGCCCAGACATGGGTCCCTTGCTCACTTTGCCACTGGATTCAAGATAGCCTGGCTGATGAGGGATATGAACTCGAAACTTGTCCCAGGATGCTTGTTTTCGGTCCAGGGAAGACATGGCTTGGCAGTTCGGGCTGGACTGTTCCCATGAGGCACAGGGTCAGACTGATTTGCATATGGCCATGCTTGAACTGGAGTGGTGGAGTGAGCTAAAGACTGATGATGGATTAAACCCAGATCAGTTGACTGGGGGTGAGTGTTTGATTTGCTCTAACGCTCTGTCCATCATCCCCTTTGGTATCGCTTCGCAAAATAAGGAATCGCAAAATTTGCGATTCCTTATTCTGCGATTGCATTTAAGGAATCGCAAATTGCGATTCCTTAAATACAATGTAAGAAGCACAGAAATAGTGCAATTTGGCCTTAAGGAATTGCAAATTGCCACCAACTTCAAGTTGGTGGTAATTTGCGATTTCTCTGAAAAATCACTTTTTGGCATTTTTCAAAGTGCCATGTAGCGCATATGTATGTATGCCACATGTGCACACATGCACATTTCAGGGATGCAACAGGGTATCCTTTTGACACCCTGGCACTCTTGAAATTGCATTCTCAATTTGCGATTCTCTATTTGAGAATCGCAAATTGAGACACTTAGAACGACTTGATAAGGGAGAAGGCCTATGGTCTTCAGAAGCGCTGGGGCCTAACTAATCCACCCAAGGTAGGTAAGTAAAGGACCCACTGGAGACGCATGCAGTGTGAGAACACAGCCGCGGATCCCAATAGACTTCAATGGAGCAGGTCGCGGTTGGAATTTTAAAGTTTTAGGGTGCTTCAGGAGAGTCTACAAGCAAGTCACTTACACGGTAAGTAGTCACTTACAGGGTAAGTAGTTCGAGGGCCAACACACACAGGAGCACCAGAGTGCACGAGTTACCTCACCCAGGGAAGCCGGGTGCATAGGTGTCTTTTGTTGTCGGGTCGCGGCGTCGTTTTCAATGGGAGCCAAAGAAGACTTGCTGCTTGTGAAGACAGGAGAAGTGTTCGGTGGAATCCAAGGCTGGATTCTGAAGAAAGAAGACCAGAAAGCAGAGGAGTCAGTGTTCAAAGACACTTGCCAGTGACCCGGGTCCAGGAAGATGGATGCCACCAGTCGTCGGGTGATTTCAGGTGATCATGGGTGTCTTGACTCTTCAGCCATGAGGTCCAGGAGGCGTCGATGATAACCAGGAGCTGGATTCGGAGTGTCCCACAAAGTCTGCAGCTTACTGACATGTTGGCGACCGGATTGGAGCCAACAAGCCTTGGCAACAGCAAGTCTTGTGGAATGTGAAGAAAGTCAGCGGTGCAGACCAGCAAGGTCTGAGGGACTCACCCAGCAAGGATAAGTCAGGGCACGCCTGGAGCAACAAGGGGAGCCCTTTGGTTTGATGAAAAAGTCTTCAGGGGACCCACAAGCCAACCGGCAAGGGATCGCAAAGACACCTCATGAGGATTCACTTCACAAGAGCCCATGGTCACTCGGGATGAGGTAGGCCTCTGATTTTTTACGGCAATCCTGCTGGAGGCTTGGACCACATGTGGTCCAATGCACAAGTTTGTAGAACATCGTGAAAGGGTTGCTCTCAACAATAGTTCACGTCCAGGTAATGCTGTTCCTCGTCACTCGTGGGGTCCACTCACCTCAGCTCTGCTGGGGACTCACGATGGCAGCTGAGAAGTCAGGAAATCCACTTCTGGGGCTGCAGGGACTTCGGACTCCGGCGGATCGGGAACGTTTGCGACCGTTGATTCAAAGTTTTGGTGCCTGCCAAGCAGGAGAGTCACTCCTTGACTCCAAGGGAGATTCTTCAGTCTTCCAAAGGTAGTAGAACGTCGAAGGTCCAGGATTCTTCTTGTATAGCATCATCCAGGGATATGTAGTCTGCAATGGCAAGGGTTCCCTCTCTTATACTAAAAGAAAGGGAGGGACTAGCTCTGAGACCACTCCCCTGAGGGTCAGGGGAGTGGGTGGTTACACCCATTTCCCTTTGTCCAGTTTCACACTAGAGCAGGGGTCTCGAGGTCGCGCTGCTGGTGGGAGCTCCTCCTTGATCGACGGAGTGTCCAATAGCTCCCAGCGTGCGCTAGACCCCACTCTAGTTGGCTGCCTGCACCGGGGGACTGCGAGGACCAGAAGCCTTTGCTTCCACCACCTGGTGCCTCTTCCCCCGGCGGTAACGCCCATCACCTGCCGTTCTCTATTTACCTTTCGTGACACCCGCTTCGCGGGTGCCACTCACAAAATCCGAGTTACTGCCGCGTTGAAGGACGTTTGGGAAGCGGACTAGCGCCAAACTTGCCTGGAGAAACCTCTCGAGGTCGCGCTGCTGGTGGGAGCTCCTCCTTGATCGACGGAGTGTCCAATAGCTCCCAGCGTGCGCTAGACCCCACTCTAGTTGGCTGCCTGCACCGGGGGACTGCGAGGACCAGAAGCCTTTGCTTCCACCACCTGGTGCCTCTTCCCCCGGCGGTAACGCCCATCACCTGCCGTTCTCTATTTACCTTTCGTGACACCCGCTTCGCGGGTGCCACTCACAAAATCCGAGTTACTGCCGCGTTGAAGGACGTTTGGGAAGCGGACTAGCGCCAAACTTGCCTGGAGAAACCTCTCGAGGTCGCGCTGCTGGTGGGAGCTCCTCCTTGATCGACGGAGTGTCCAATAGCTCCCAGCGTGCGCTAGACCCCACTCTAGTTGGCTGCCTGCACCGGGGGACTGCGAGGACCAGAAGCCTTTGCTTCCACCACCTGGTGCCTCTTCCCCCGGCGGTAACGCCCATCACCTGCCGTTCTCTATTTACCTTTCGTGACACCCGCTTCGCGGGTGCCACTCACAAAATCCGAGTTACTGCCGCGTTGAAGGACGTTTGGGAAGCGGACTAGCGCCAAACTTGCCTGGAGAAACCTCTCGAGGTCGCGCTGCTGGTGGGAGCTCCTCCTTGATCGACGGAGTGTCCAATAGCTCCCAGCGTGCGCTAGACCCCACTCTAGTTGGCTGCCTGCACCGGGGGACTGCGAGGACCAGAAGCCTTTGCTTCCACCACCTGGTGCCTCTTCCCCCGGCGGTAACGCCCTTTTACCCCCCCTTTAAATTAAACCATACTTCACGCAACGCGGGACGCGCGCGAGGAGAAGCGCGAGGCGAAGCCCGGGCTAAGGGCGGGCCCGTTTCAGCCCGTTACAGACTGTGCAGGACTGGACTGGGCCATGGTATTTTTATTTGTGTTTTCATGTCTACATTTCCCTCCGTCCACTTGCTGCTCTGTGTGGTCATAAATTAGTGGGACCTCATATTCTAGTTGTAACAGCGACATTAGTTTTGCTCGCGACCCACAAGTTATTGTCCCTGTGACGCAGAGCGCTTAATTATGTCCAGAGTCACTAGAAGCAAAAAAACAGACAAAACCACCGATATAACGGGTCCACTTGACCTATTCCTACACAAGGCCAATGCAGCCATTGACAATACTATCCAATTGATAGATCGACGGGTGTCTCACGAATTGGAGATGACCAGAAAAAGATCGTCTATGGGCCCGCTGGCCTCAGCACAAACCCCTATACAAAAGGGGTCGATCATACCCCTGCTGAATCCAACAAGTGCACTAGTTCACACAGTTTCAAACACTGTGGATTTGTCAGCAACACAGTTGTCACTAGGTTCCGATTCTGATTCTAGGGAGGATCTGGAAAAAACACCAGTTTTACAACCCCTACATAATCATGAAATGGTCACAGAATCAAACACCACGGGGGCCAGGGAGGACGCCATACCTAAGAGGTTAAATAAGGGGTCGAACCCAAATGTGCATTTATTAGCTCCACCAAATGGTGGGATTCCCAGCAACCTGATCATAAACAGTAACAACACCGTAGTGTTGCAAACACCATCACCAACCAATAGTGTGATCCTAAACACGCCCCCACGGAACATCACGCCACTGGGGAACCTAGATACACTAGGCGCAGTAGGGGGCATACAAAAACCCTGTACCTCATGTGTGACACTACACGATTTTCTCACAAACAGCATGGGGGAACTGTTAAAATACCATCTGAAACCCCTGGAGAAAAGCATAAGGGTAATTGAAAAACAACTTGCCAAACTAAATACTCCTGCATTTATGCAGAAGTCACTTAGCACCCTAGACATGGGGGAGGGGAAGATCAAACAACCAAGTAAACCGGACAAATCGGCTAAACCAACTCAACCATCTATAACACCAGCTGTTTGCCCAAAGTCCTGTGGACCAGATAAAGAAGGGAACATCCAGACCACTAAAAATGTCAAACAGAATCCACAAAATACTCCTAAACCCCAAACTGCAGAGGGAAAGGGCCAACTCGTCACTACTAGTGATAACGCACAACCCACCCCAGCCCTAGTAGCCCTAAATACTCAGCTAGCAAACCTAAAGGAGAATACACAAAAACTCCAAAAATCTCAGCCCTCTCAAGCCCAGGGGAAACAGAGGACGGGATCTAGACCTAGACGGCCATTCCATCTTCCACCTGAGGCCACCCCGTTCACTGTTGTCCTAACAGGGGTCTCAGAACTAATAGAGGGCGCGGATGAGCCCCAGTGGTCACTGAGAAACAAAGTTCTGCAATGGCTTAGCCAAAATAGACCTATACAGCCATCGCATCATAGCAGAATCAACTCAGTTAGAAGAGTGTTTTGGATTGGGGAAACTAAAAAAAGCTTACAGGGTGACTGCGTTATAGTCAACTGTGACGATCCTGCTATGGCTGACTATATCTCTTCCTGGCCAGCACTTGAAAAAAGGGGGGGGGTGGATGTACAGCGCCTTTCCTTTTTTTATCCTCCGTTAAATACCCCGAATTATGAAAACAGAACTGGATGGGAGGATGCTCAGGATTGGCCCTGGACACAGGTGGGGTACACTAATAGAAACAGAAATAGGAATAACAATAATAATGGATGGAATAGAGGCTGGAATTCCCGCCCCTGGTACCATAGTAGAGGCAACCCAAATTTCGATTACTGGGAGGGGGTTCCCATGAGGAACAGATTTGACTGTCTAGACATGGTCGATTGACCAATAAAGGTCACCACAGGGGTTTTAGAAGTCACTGCTCCCCTACATAAGATCCATGATGTCCCTTCCCTAGTAGAAAATACAAACCCCGTGATGTCAGAGATTATACTAGTGCAAGACACGTGTGGAGGAAACCGGCTAAGCCAGCAGTTAACAGAAAAATCCAGCAGGTCACGGACTGAGAACGGAACTGGGCCAATAACTGAAATTATCAACATAAAACCATATCTGAGTATAGTAGATAGGACTAAGACCCAACTCGATAATGAGATCGAAGCCTTGCAAGAGGGCATGGTCTCACAACCTAGGCAGGAAGAACCCTGCCCCATCACTGAGGGGTTTTGTCTGCTTAAGATATCTTCCTGGAATATTGCTGGGCTTGCGAAAAAAGCGCGTGACCAGCTATTCCTAACTTTTATGGAAAAGCAGGATATAGTCTGCCTACAGGAGTGTTGGGACCCATATGAGACATCAGTAGAGGGTTTTAGCACTTTCTACGTTCCCTCGATCCAGGGTAACCGAGGCAGGGGCTTGGGGGGACTTTGTATTTTTACCTCTAACCTTTGTAACATAGAACAGAAGATGTATGAGGCAAATGGGCCAAAAGCAGGTGTAGGGAGTTCACTACAAGGATTGTCTTTTAAATTAAATGGGCGCTCCTTTTTTCTGATAAACCTTTATAATAATATGCCAAAAGTAGAGGTAAAAATTCTAATAGCGGAACTGGATTCACTGCTAAACAAAGGCGGCCAGGCGGCAGACTGCTTACTTATAGCAGGGGATTTTAATTGTCACCTATGTCCCTATAGCCAAACAAAAAACTGTGGCATTTTTGACTCACAAGGGGATCCCACCACACATTTTGAACATTCCCTAGCGGGAAATCTGCTAAATCAATTCATGCATGAATGGGATTTGGCTTTTGCAAATGAACTTTGCCAGCCACCTGTAGTGTTTCAAACAACCTTTTTTGGTCATGGGGCAGGTACTGTAATAGACTTCATCCTGGTTTCAAATAGGAACCAAGGTTGGGTGGGCGGGTTTGAAACGGAGGGCCTAGCAATAAGTGACCACTTTCCCATTAGTACTTCCCTTAAATTAGGGAAACGGGGCACGAAAAAAATAAGCACCACGGATATATTGCATGGCCGTTCAGTGGCACTGGCCAGGAAAAATGGCTATGCCATTAAATGGGCAAAAATTGAACCCATGAACTTTTTGAAAGATCTATTACAGAAAGAAACTAGTCAATTTAACACCTGCCTGGAACTAAGCATTAACCCAGAACAAATAATACAGGCATTCGATGAGATTAAAACAGAAATAAACGCTAAGCTAACCAAAAAATTAAAGGCAAGGGAGGAAACGAGAATATATGGCTGGTTTAACCGAGCCTGCACAAGTGCCCATAAAGCACTTTTACAGGCTTTAAAGACTATACCCAGGGATAGCAGACAAGTCAAGGAGGCTAGACAAGCTTACAAGCTGACTCTCCTGACAAGGAAGAAAGAACTCAAAAATGCAGCTTGGGAAGCCTTGATAAAGGCAAGCGCACTAAGGGATAATACGTCCTTCTGGAAAGAGGTAAATGCCCCCTTTTTTCTAGATAGGAAGGTAGACTCCATGGAAATTGGCATAGCTGAAGACGTCTGGGTCAAGCATTTTACTGCGCTTTACAAGAAAGACTCACTTATGTTGACCTCACAAGAGGAGTTGGCTGAGGGGAGTGAGATCCTTTTACAACCACAGGGAAATTTCCCATTAAAAGTAATGTTCACCCCTGTAGACCTGGAACAAGCGATTTCTCAGAGTGCAAGCCTAAAAGCTCCAGGGCCTGACGGTGTACCCATTGATCTATTTAAAGGGAATGTAGATCTCTGGGCACCCTTACTGGCAAATGTCCTAAATGCTTACACCAAATTAGGTTTCCCCAACACATGGAAGGAAGCGATAGTCATTCCAATATTTAAAAAAGGAGATAGACAAGACCCAAAATGTTATCGCCCCATTTCTCTGTTAGATAATTTAATGAAGGTTGCTGGCAGGGTGCTACTAACCAAACTACAAACCTGGTCCAAGACTAATGGGATACTCTCAAAATTTCAATATGGTTTTAAGTCGGGGGTGGGAACCATAGAGCAGGGTCTAAACCTGTCCCTTATAATAAACAAATATATTGGATCAAAAAAAGGGAACTTGTTCCTGACATTTGTCGATTTAACTTCGGCTTTCGATTGTCTGGATCATGGAACCCTGTGGAAAACCCTGACTAATATGGGGATAGATAAAAACATCCTAATTTTTATCCAGGAACTTTACAGAGATGCAGGAGCTACGGTGAGATATGGCAAAAACGGCGAGCAAACCAGAAAATTCCCAATTGCAAAGGGCGTTCGCCAGGGTTGCATCCTTGCACCGTTTTTATTTAATTTGTATATAAACGAGGTAGCAGACTCGATGAATGACCTGGAGGTGGATTACCCCAAGATAAACGGACTCGCAGTCCCGTTATTGTTATACGCTGATGATGCGGTGATTATGGCCCGCACTCAGCGGGGACTCCAAAAGGCACTAACAGGCTTTGCAACCTTCATGAGCTCTAGAGGCCTTATAATAAATGTGGGGAAAACTTTCACGATGTCATGCACAACGAGAAAAAAAGTACCAGACTGCAAAACCTTTGTTAATAATTCAAAGATAGCGATGTCGAAAACTTTTTCCTACTTGGGTATCATTTTTAATAATAGGGGGACATGGTCTGCAGCGGTTACCTCCCGAAACCTGGCTTTTGCCCGCGCAATAGGGGCGGTTAAGCAATTTGCTAAAAAACAGGGCGGGAAACCGGTAGACACACTACTTAAGATCTATGCAGCTAAATGTGTGTCCACAGCTGTTTATGGGGCGGGGATTTGGGGACTTGCAGATAGTTCCGAAATTCAAAGGGTGGAGAATGCTTTCCTGAGGTACCTCTTAGGAGTCCCGCGTTCCACATCTACTACTATCTGCCACAACGAACTGGATAGATCTCACATTAGTGACATTATAAAGATAGCGCCAGTTATGTTGTGGCATAAGATCTGGACATGCGAGGACACAACCTTCAATAGGGAGGTAATTCAGGATTGCCTGCAGCAAGGAAATGGCGCTAAACAACCTTGGCTAGCCTACGTTAAAAAATTCCTGAACTCCATCGGCAACCCAGAATTCTTTTCAGACCCAATATCATGCGCCCAAATCCCCAAAAAAGCACTAAAAGAGACGTGTCTTGGCTTATTGGAGGAGAGGAGATATTATTTAGATGGGAATAAGTCCACCATTATAGCCCACCGCCAGATTTTGCATGAACATGGTTTACATCCTTATCTGGCGCCAAATATCTCCACTTACCATAGAATGCTGTTGGCTCGTCTGAGGACAGACTGTTTCTTCAGGTTAATAACGTTCCCTACACCGAATGATTGGTCAGTGAAAATGATTAATTGCCCGTGTGACGGAATAGCCACTCAGTCTAACATACATTGCATACTGTTCTGCAAGTACTATCAATGGGGTAGGAAAAAACATCTATTGCCTCTGTTAAAACTGTGGGGTCTGAGAAGCTGTAAAGCAGCCCTCCACAGATTGTATTTGCTTCAAGACGAATGTACTATTGGAGTGATGATAAAATTCCTGTCGTTTATTATAAAATGTAGAGGGTCTATGAGAAGCGATTAGTAGGTTGAGGGTTTGTAGAAGTATTATTCTGTGCCTAATAACACCATATAATACATAAATATGTCATATTTACCTCGACCCTTCTATCATGCAAATGTAACGATACATATATCAATCGCTTTCTAGAAAAAAATGTTTTAAAGGGTTTTTAATATTAGATTAATTGAATGACTAGGGTAATGAATATGTATTTCTTCTTAGTAATCACCTTTTAGTATGTAAATGTTTAAATAACGTTGTTTTAATCGTATTTTTGTAATGTTTGCTTATATGGTGTTTGTCAAATACCGAATAAAGCTATCTTTTGATTTGATTTGATTTGAGCAGGGGCAGGTAGCCCCTGAACCGGTTTGAGCTGGCATATGCACAGAGGAGCCTACTGCTCCCCCAGTGCAGGACTTCAAAGCACTCTAGGAGTGCACCCACCCAGCCCCAATACACTAAATCCTGTCTGGAAAGTGGTTACACCTCCCTGCGACAGGATGCCTTTTGTTGGGCATCCTCCACTGCGAGTTTCGGTCAGCAGTAGGAGGACAGCCCAGTGTCTGTGCTGGTGGCATCCATTTTGTGATGCCAGGGCTCTTTCAGGATTCTACCGTGTTTCCACAGTAGGTACATGTCTTCCCCTCTAGAAGGGTGGGATCATACTCCCACACCAGTTACTGGTGTGGGGGTATGATTCCAAAGCGTTTGACACCAAACACGACATGTTTTGATGCAGCCATCCCAGAGTTAGCATTTACCGCGAGGTTATAATGCACTTAAGAGTATATGGTTTAAATGCATCCACAAACAGCCACAGAGAATAGACTCTGAGGGCTGCCGAGGCACCCCCTCATATGTAAACCAGTCGATGAAGCCAAAGACTGTGAATTTCGAACAATAAGTTCAAGAGTCCTGAATGGACCTACGTGATTCTTGAAGAATTCGAGGATCTAGATTTAAATGAAGAGACCAATGAAGAAGTAAATGCAGAACTGGTTGACGAAGGGGAATTGAGGCCTCCTTGAAGTAACAAAGAAATAAAATTCATTAAGTAAAGTAAAGAGAAGAAGAGGAATCTCCTTAGACTAAAATGGCTGAAGACAGGATTGCTGAAAGACCAAAACAAAATTGTGCAAAGAGATGCCGTAGGGCTTGCCTATGTAGTATTTTATTAGTGATCATAGTGTGGCTATTTTTAACAGTAGCAATTCCTTATCTTATGATAACAGACAAGAAGAATGACACAGACACTAATGAAAAGATAGCTAACCTGATAGGAGATAGAGTACAATTAGAAGCATCAGATGAGATAGATTTACATCACACAGTGACAGATAATGACACTTTTTTAAACGTATTCACAAAGTTATTGTTTCAATATGTAGATACAATGGAGATTAGATTGTTATGTTTGTATGAAATTACCAGCTTCAGTATCAGAAGGAGTCACATATCATCATTTACCGTTAACTTATGGTATTTCATCTAGCATACTGACAAGTCTATTCTATAGAACCGGAAATCTTCAATATTATAATTCATACTTAGATGTGGCATTTTCCGAAATTCCTATTCGAAAGAATATGAATCCAGTGCTTAGTAGTCCAGATTCACAATTTATGGTTGAATTTTTCTTGACTATGAAGTCAATAGATATAGCAAAGGCACACAAAAATAATCTAACATGCTAATTAGGTGAAGAAGAAAAGGTGTTTTTGAATTTAGTTGAAGAAAGGAGACAGGATTTCCAAAGAAAGGCTACTGAACAGAAAACACATATTCCACCATGGACTGAGCAAGAGGGAATTTATACAGCTTGCAAGACTCATGCTGCGATGTCCCTAGACTTTGTAAAGCCAGGGAAGACCTGCCTACATAGTTTAAAAACAGGCTATTTATTGGTTCCAGTGAGTGTGAACATAACTTCTTAATTCTGGGAGGTTGTGGACTAAAAGGGGGAACAGATCCAGTATTTCCTGGAGTTTACTACGTGTGTGGGAATAATGCGTATTATAAACTGCCTGCACGGTGGTATGGGAGTTGCTATTTCGGAATAGTATTTCCAAAGATATATCATGAAAAAGAATCACTGGAAGCAATGAAAACACAAATGAACTAACACGAAGAAAGAGAGCTCGATTTTCAGAACTAATAGATGACATATATGGTGTACTGATACCTTCAGTGGGAGACGTTCTGAATTCGCATAGAATCTGTCAATTATCAACAGTAGTTGATCGTCTATCGACTGATACTGTTGGAGGTTTCTTGCTGATTAATAAAGAAATGGTTGTAATTAGGGCTATGGTTTTACAAAATCGGCTTGCGCTTGATATATTATTAACAAAAGAAGGCGGAGTCTGTAAAATGTTGAAAGTGCAACATTGTTGCATTTACATACTGGATACAAGCTCAGAAATTAAAGGATATATTAAGAATATTACAAAACTTCAAGAAGAATTGAAACCACTGGAGGTTGACAGTGTATGGAAAACACTAACAAAAGGTGTTTCTTCATTAGGGACTTGGTTTACAAATCTTGGGAAAGGTATTATAGGTCAAATAGTATTTCCATTAGTTGGTATAACAATAATAGTCTTAACAATAATGATATGGTGCAAATGTTTCAAAAAGGGAAGGAAATATGAAGTAAATGGAAAGGGAAAGAAAAGAAAATATGAAGAGATACAACTAGAAGAGATAAGAGGAGAATTGTAAAACAAGATGAAAGATTTGAAAATTAAAGATGAGGATAAGAACGGAAAGAACAGAAAGGGAATTGAGATGTGCTAAAGTTGGCATCTGGTTGAGATGGGTGATTTTATGATAGCTCAAAAATGCCATCAGAGAGGGGATTGATGGAGCAAGGACTCGTAGAAAACAGACTTGCTTGGAAGCAATTCTCTCATTTAACTTCTATCCTTGTATTAACTATGTATTGTGTAAACTAATACGCACCACATTTGACATAAAAGAAAGAGAAGCTTGCCTACGTGTCTTACTAATAAGTTACCCGAGCGAAATTCTAAAATGGTCGCTAACAGGAAATCTTTATTGCACATGCGTCAACTGCATCTACGCAGTATGACGAGCTGTCACTTGGAGGGAATTTCTTGCACCTGCGCAGACGCTATTAAAATGGCTGCTAGAAAGCTCACATGCTTGGCATCTGCTCTGCTGAAAATAAACCAAGCTGTTTTACTAATGCTAATGCGGGGAAAACATTTATAAGTAAATGGGATTAGAATAGAGATAGGTGGTAGACAGTGAAACCATTTTATTTAGAAATTAATATTTGTCTTTATGACTTTCTTATTAGTATGTATGTGGGCCTCTCATACGAATCCAGAGTCTGTAACCCACCTGATCTCCGCACATGCGTGGTGTGAGTGAGCCGGAAGAAGTGATGTGACTCTTGATCGCAGTCCAAGGACGCAAAAGATACATACCCAGGGAACCAGCCCCGAAGTCCTCTAAAATGAATAGGAGCACATGACAATTATACTTTTGTGTCTAATAAGATGTGAATATGGGTGGGAATAAAAAATTATGAATAACAATTAAGGGGTGGGATCTTTGAAGAATGGACTGAAAGACTAAATTGAAAAATAAGCTTGAGGTAGATTTTAGTTAGTTAGTCAGAGGGAGATTTGCTGAATGCTCCAGAGCTCGGGATGCTGTTGGAGTGATGAAGAATCAAATGCAGAACAATCTATCCTAAAATTAATTTAGAAGAAGATTTCAAAAGAAACTTGAGGAGGAAGAGAGTGTCAGAGAGGGGTGCTTCCCAAGCGTCGGTGTTAGAGAGGTCATCTATCCTGTCCTGATTCCTGTCCTGAAGCCTTTGTCGCCTGATCTTTCCCTGGGGACCTTTCCCAGCTCCTTGGCCAGGGGGTTGGTTTTCACACCATCCTAGGTAAATATATTTTCATGAGTGTGCAGAAGTGCTTTTCTCTCTATCCTCTCCTTTCTGAGCAACATCATTGTTGAATATGATATATTGGTTTAATTGATTAATAATTGAATCTTCCTACCTATGAGCGACGGAGACTGTACTGTACTCTGAAAGTGGTTCACATGAAATTAATTTAGATAAAGCCTTTAAAATGTTCCTGAGTCTGTGGTCATTTCACTGCAAAGAGAAATAATTCATGTCATAATACAAATCATATTTAATTTAAAAAGTGTTTGAAAGTGCCGTAGTGTAAGTAAAGGTAAGGCTTGTAAACTTCTGAGAACAAACAGAAGTAAAATAAAAAAGAACACTGTAGTTTGTGTATTAAAAGAGTACTTCCCGTATAATTTGCACATGCCTAGATGGGCTATACAGCATGTGTACTGAAAAATTGACAGCAGAAACGTTTGAAGAAAGCTTGAAATTCAAATTTCTTTATGGAGAAGAAATCGGAAAATTTTGCTGCGATTTTCATGCCATTGGCTTTAATGCACACTCATCATCTGGACTTTTTAAAAGAAATATACATTGTATTTATTTTATACGTTTGTATGCTTTCCATGCTTCTTTATGATTATCAATTCTGCAAAATGCCTATGTCAAAGCTGATCACCTTTGAAGTTTAGAAGATTACTACCGGTTCCCTTGGAAGTATCATCAAGCCAGTGAGCAGTTTTTTGTTAAAGTGCCATTTAGTGTTATTATCATCCTCTATTTTGTTATTTGTGTTTACTTGAATTGACGACTGATGTTAAAGGTAAACTGAAGATTGGATACAAGTGGCTGGAGCTATGGTCGATGAAATATGTCTTTGTTTCAGGAAACAGTGTCATAGCATAGCAGTTGAACAATTACTTTAAACATCACGCATCCTTTGTTTTACATAATTACTCAATCTACAGACAAGCTCCTTACCAAAGGATTCATCTTCTAATTCAACCCTCACCAGTGCCACAATATATTCTCGTAATTCATAATAGAACATTCTGTTCCAGGAGCTTTTGTCTAAGTATGGGAATCAACACCATCGTTCCAACAACAAATGATGTTGGTGGTACTATCTAGATGGCATTTGACATGGTGGTACATGTGAGAACTATTCCTACGTCTTGACTTCATAGAGGTGTACATTGTGGGTTAAGGGCCTTATTCCGATCTCATTCGGAAAGGTTCAGAATCAGATTTGGAATTGCCTAAACCGATCGGCAGCCCTTGTTTCCAACCGAATCATTCAAAGTTCCAAACGACCATGTACGATGCCTGGAAACCTTTGGCGCTGACTGAAGCAGTTCCAGAAGGCATTTGGAGCGATAGAGCCTTCTGGGCCTGATTTTACAGCTTTATGGACTAGGTTTTTCCGGCGAGCAAGTATGATGAACGATTCGGATAGACTTTCTGTTCGGTTTGCCCGGAACGAAAAGTATGCTGGGATCGGTCCTTGGGGGCTCTAGCAGGCCCCCTTCACCTGGGGCCTTCCGATTCGGGCCCTTGCGGGTACCCATGGGTCCCCTCTTACCGACAATGCACAGTGTGGCAGGCATCAAGGGGTGCCTGCTACAGGGTGCACGATTATCCCTAACCATCCCTTTTGTCAATGCTAGCCTGTGTTCGAGTTCGGTACACAGGCTACCATTGAAGTAATTGGGAGTCCGACAGATTCGTATCCGGATGCATTCAAATGCATCATACTTGTTCGGTCGGACTCCCCCTATCTGAGTCATATGGAAAGCATTCTGGACCCGAGTCGTTCGGTATGCTTTCCGAACAAGATCGGAATCGGGGCCTAAGTGTGCCAAAACCTTGGGTTGCACTGTCTTAACTGATACACTTTGAGTGCATATCAGGTAACCTTATGAAGAGGGCATATCCTTTCAATGTGGCAATCAGCAGATCACAGTTTTAAGTAAGCCTCGTAGATGTGCACATTTACTTGAAGATTAACCTGGGAGATGACGAAATAGGAACTGACCAAATTTCCAAAAACATTTTAGAACGATTTCTCAGCCTATGGGTCAGAGACTGGTAATAATTATGTAGATCAGAGAATGTTTAGGTTGATGGCTGTCAGCTGATTGAAGGGCAAATTACTGGCAACATAAGACATATCGTCGAATATGTGACGTTACAATGCGATCAAAATGATCGCAGTAGGTTACATCGCAGTTTTTACAATGCCTTTACATCGCTGGTATCACAACGCAAGTCCTTACAACAACTTGCGCTGGAGGGCGCTGGACTTAGGAATAGTATAATTTACTATTCTAACACCAGTCTACGTACAGTAGGGAAGGTGTTGGAATAGTAAATAATACTATTCCTTAGGTTAGAGCGCCATCCAGCGCAAGTCGTTGTAACGACTTGCACTGTAATACCAGCGATGTAAAGGCATTGCAATGCAATACCCATGTGGTAATGGATGTTTCCCCATATCGACACATATGAATTTTTGGGAGGGTGGGAATTTGATTCTGTAGGTGATGGTGGAATACACAGTGGTGCCGGTACTGAGTTTCGTATTTTGTAAGCCAGTTCTGCCTGTTGAAGTCAGTCATGCTAGCCAACACCAGGCCAGTTGAATAGTCCTAAAAGCTTCAGAAGCGGGATGATCAAATTCATCAAACTAGTCTCAGTATCTTTGTTAGTATAGAAAATGCCTGCAGGCAGGCACCAGATGGTTTAAGCAGGTAAATCATTTCTTTAGTGGAAATAAATGATGAACATACAGCTGGTATTACCTGTGGAGCTTGCGGGGACTCCTGGCAGTCCTTATGCTAATACCAAGGCAAAGTGGGAGTACCTTGTGCTGGTACCAGTGTGAATAATAAAAGAATTTGTGTGTGAGTGCAACAAATTACGGGCATATTCTCAAGGATATATCACCGAGTTATCGGCACTTTATCGCAGCCAAAGTCACGATACATGTATTGCCCCATTCACAAGCTGGTGTAAACAGCTGATATTACCAGTTTACCTGCGATGAGCCCGGCAACTATCACCAATGAGATGCAGAGTAGGCATTCCCGAGCAAAAAGCAGCGACAGCACCACACCACAACATTCTCAACGACCAACCAGATCGGCGATAATACCACAAAACAGCCGATAAGGCGCGTTAGCAGCAGGAAATTAAACCTGCTCTGACCTGGTGCAAAGTCAGACGACATCCTGCACCAGAAAAGGTAGGCCAGCCCACAGCCACACCTGAAGAACAACAGATGCCATGGAGCTACTAATCATGCAGCTCGTAGCCCCAACAGGGCCATAACACCCTCCGCAACCACCCTCAGGCCAGCCACCCCCCCCAACCTCCCCACCCTGCCCCCCCCCGGACCACCAGAGAGGTAGCACAGAGAAAGATAGCGGACCTTCAGGAAACGCACCAGCCTCACAGACTTAACACCAGAGAATGTCATTGCCCACTACAGACTAAAAAGGACAACCATCCTCCGCATCCTGAACATCTTTGACCACAGGCTGAAGGTACCAACACAGCGGAAAACCAACATCCCACCTCAGACAAAGCTGCTGGCTGTGCTGCACCTGTTGGCCTCTGGGACATTCCAACCAACAACCGCCAGAGTCCAAGGAGTCTAACAGCCAGCCCTATCCAAGTTCCTCACACCTGTCCTGGATGCCATCACCAGCTTGGTATGAATGTTGGGTGTGAATAAAAAGCACGTAGCCCTGGGCATATTTCTCTTCTGGAATGGCCAATGTGTCTGCAGGGGCGGCGCCTCTCACACCACCACGAGGCTGACACCATGTGCGGTGGTGCCTGCAATCCTGTGCGCCTGCCGCAGCCCGGGCCGCTGGTCCCCAAACCAGTCTTGCATGCCCCTGCGCATCCAGGACTCACTGCTCACCTGCCGACACCGGCGTGTCTTCAAGAGAGCCCACCACATGCCGGTGCAAGCTCCAAACCTGAGGCCCGTTACCTTGGCAGCCTCCTCAGACCATCACTACCTCCGCAAGACCCGCAGTACTCCTTTCTCGTTGAGGTACTCCACTGGCATACACAGGGGACAAGTAGGTCACACATTTGGAACTGAGACTTGATTACACAATGGCAGAGTACATATTTTATGGCGGCGTTTATGTCACTATACTCCCTTCGATGTGGTGCCACCAACTCTGTGCATAGCATTCCAAACACATGTGTCTGTGGGCCCTTGCTGACTTCTGCCTTCGGCCTACACTGCGGTCCAGCAGGACTCACACCAATCCAATACAGTCCATTCCAGGCAGGACATGGAATCATCACAGGGTGCACACCCGCTCAGCTCTGGTGCCTTCACCTCCGTCAACCAGAAATCTTCTCCACATGCCATTTCAATGCCATGTGTTAGAGATCCAGGAGGAGCTGGCTGCACAGCGGTTGACCCGCGCTGACTGCTGTCTCCGTCCTACACTGTGGTCAAGTAGGTCACACATTTGGAACTGAGTCCTGATCTCATAATGGCAGAGTTCATATCACAGTACGCAAGGAGAGTAGTAAGAGGAAGCGGTTCAGTCCGGAGGACAAAAGGATCTCCGTTACGGAGGTGATCGAACACTACCTACAGCTGCACTCGTGCCACTGACTCTGTGCATCACACGCCTACGACACGTGGCTGTGGGCCACTGCTGACCGCTGCCTCCGGCACACACTGCGGTCGAGTAGGTCACACATTTGTGGAGAAGTGTGGCTCAATGATTAGAGCGGCAGACCCTGATGCAGAGGTCTAGCCCGGGACCAGGGTTCAATTCCCGGCCTCGGCGGGTCTTGGGCTCAAAAATTCCACGGACCTGATAATTCTTGCCTCGGTGCCTATTCCAATCATGGAGTCCCACTCTGCAACTCTGGGCAATAGCTTGCTTAATCTCCACAACGGCCCCCACAACGCTAAGGATGCCTGGCCTCCACCTTGGGGGTGCCCAGGAGTGGACGCCTCACAGGGAAAGCCAGGATGGGTTCCACTGCGGTATTCGTACAAGCGCCTTGAGACCCTTACGGGTGAGTAGTGCGCTATACAAATATCAAATTTAATTTACATTTGGAACTGAGTCCTGATCTCATCATGGCAGAGTTCATATCGTTGTACAGGCCTCATCGCAGACTGCATCCCCTTCCAGCTCTGGTGCCACTGACTCTGTGCCACAGGAGTCATGGACACTCTCTGGTTGAACTTTGGTGGCATCTGAGTCTATGGTCTGGGGGTTGTCTTCATCATCATGTAGCTGATACTGACATGGTGGGGAAAAGGAGACTGTAGCATTCAACTCCTCCATATGCCTGTTTCTGCTTGCTCCTGCCCTCTGCATCATGCCCTGGATGGACACCTTCCACTGTCCCCCATAACACTCCGTGACATTCTCCTTGGACATCAACGAGGACCCGCTCAGCTCTCGTGGCCCTACCTCAGTGCATCGCAAGTCACTGTCCCATGATGGTGTGCCTGTGCCGGCCGCAGTGCATCCGGGACCACTAACTCTGTGCAGCTCAAGTCATGGACCCTTGCTGTTTGAACTTTGGACTTCTGATTGTCTGATCACTGTTGTAGTTGTTGTCAGCACCAACCAACCCCTGAGGGGTGGCTTACTCTACCCAACACCCATCCAGCACAGGCGTCACTGGACGTGTGACCCTGGCAATAAAAGGTGCCGGGCGCACGTGCCCGTAGCCAGTTACACAAATTATCTCAGTGTGTCTGTGTGATCATTATGTATGCATGAGGACCCCAGGCCATACCACATTACATTGTGCTGTGTACACTGGGCGCAACGTTGTCACCTCAGACAGAGGGGTAGACCGGAGACATGTAGCTGTGTCGGACCCCCATGAGCGTAAGGGAGTAGACTGACATACGGCAGTATGGCGTAGGGGTGTTGTCATTCAACACGTGGCTCTGGGCGTGGTTAAGTTTAGGCCTTGCCAAGTAAGTAACTAATGTGTGTGTCTCTGATGTAGTGTCGGTGCCACCCATCACGCAATATACAATGTTGCTATGTAGCATGCCCCCGGAGTGCAGGCTCGGGTGAGGGGTAAATGAGGGTGCGCAAGCCCAATTGGGGTCAGGGATCAGACATGCCAACTGTTTTGTGTGTCGCTATTTCTGCAGCATAAGCCAAAGGTCTACCCTCAACCGCATGGCGAGTTCAGCCAGACATGAACTCTACATCTGTGTCCGCCCTGTCCTTACCATGGGCCTACACACACATGGCTGCCCACCTTCAGCGCACAACATCACTGTGTCGTTGTTAGGCTTGTGGACATACGCAGACAGGCATGACAATTGTGTGCCGTAGGGGTGCAAGTGATGCAACCAAGCTGCGCACACTAGTGAATAGGCTTGGGCAGGGAGGAGCAGCAGTGAGGCTACGTAATACACATTGATGCTGCGCATTTGCAACAAGCAGTACATGTCATACAGGAATCACAAAGTCACACATATCACACACCAATGAACCAGTGAGCCTGCCAACACATCATGCAGAGCCAACTATTGACTCATGTCTCTCTGCACTGTCACAGGTGACTAAGGATATGCACTCTGCACTTGGATGATGACACCCCTCCGGGCCCCGAACACACGGACCCAGAGGCAGTACAATGCAGCCCACAAACGCACCAGGGGCATCGTGGAACGCACATTTGGCGTGTTGAAGTCACGTTTCAGGTGCCTGGATATCACAGGTGGAAGGCTCCTGTACAGCCCAGACATTGTGTGCAAGATGATCGTTGCATGTTGTGTGTTGCACAACATATGTGTACGCAGCAATGCCATGGATACAAGTGCCAGATGCACCGGACGATGATGATGAAGATGAGGCAGGTGGACCACACCCCACTGCAGCCACAGCAGGAATAATCCATAGGAACACTATCATTGACAATTTCTTCACATGAGCACGTCACATTTTGAGAGTCCTTAGCAATCATGGGACAGTACAAAATGACCACAGGCAGAGCATGTGCAAATAAATGCATTCCAAAAACACATTTCCTGAGTGCATGTCACTCATCTGTACAGGCACATCACTCAGACAAGTGTGAGTGTGACATGTACTGCTAACAATTTCATGATTTGTTCATGGATGGTGGGTGTGTCACCTCTGCCAGTTCTGTGTGTCACAGTTAGTAGGGAATCCCACTCGTCGTTTCACATGTGTCCCGAATCCTTCCATTTTGGCTGCCATTTGTGACCTACAGGTGACAACAGGGCTCCTTTTGGGGTCAGATATGTACCACCATGATTCAGGGATGCCTCCTGTGACTCAAGTCCCACAACATAGGCAATATGTACGTAAGTGGGATTCACTCCTCTACATTTGTCCAGGCTTTCATAATTGATTGATCATGGTCATGACACGTCTGTGTGCAGGAGGGGTTGCTTGTCCCTCTGCAATATAAAGGGGAGATGCGGTTTCACAGTGTGTTCCATGCATGTTTCAGCATTGGCGCAGTTTACATGCAGACTGCTTGTCAATGTACATTGTGACTGTGAGGAGATGCCTATTTGATGTAGGACAATGGTCATTTCTTTTACGTCACGGATGTGGGGTTGTGCTCGCACATTGTCATCTCACCGTTTTTTTACTCTGCTTTTATGGTGCATTTTCCCCCATGAGGCGTGGGAATTGCAGGCCTATCGCTGGTTATCGCAGATTTTTGTATCACGATTGGGCTCATCGCTACTATTTTCACGTTCGTGTTTCGCGTTTTCTTAGCGTCGCGTTCATTTTAACACAGTCATTTGACGTGTTATTGTGGGACTATTGCATGGTACCGCTGTGTTGAGAATACCACGTTAAAACTGAGTTGTTTTCCCGCTATAGACTGCGATGTGAAGAGTTGCGTTAAGCTAAATTTGCGATGGTTATCACACGTTCTTGAGAATATGCCCCTACGTTCCTTAAGCATCCTGTACATTGTGTCAAAGAGATGTCTTAGTACATCACCAATAGTGTAAGTATCCTGGTAGAGTCCTGATTGTCTTGTGATTGCCCCTATTTAATGTCCCTAGGTTCAACAGAGATGGCTTCAACAAAAGCCCAAGAGCACCTACAGTTCAGGCGGCCTGTGTTCACTGATACATTGAATCCATGCGTGAAGCAGGAAGCACTGCTCTGTGCGGTGGTGCGGTGAGTAGACTTATAAACATCACTAGCAATGACCTGACTGCATCTGTTCAATGGAGGGGCAGTATTGACAGACGGTATTGGCCCTGCATTGCTCTCTGCGATTAGGGCTAAACATACAAAAGGGCAGCAGCTGTGATTTCTATGCAGGTAAAGAATGAAGAGAACATTTACAAACCCAGCAATGCTGCCGCGTTATAGAAAACATCATTCTTTTAAGTATTTTTCTGTGGAATATGTTGGTGAACCAGCATATGGTGGTATCTTGAGGGTCATGAACAACATTTGAATAGCAACAGAACTCTTTAAATTGCCTTTTTAAATTATTACAGAGCAAAACTATTTATTTGAGCCATTTTAAGAGGACAATCAAAATGATTTGACAATAGAGTTATGTAAAACTTGCACCTGCTTCCATCCCTACTATAAACCAGCATGTTTATACGAGCCTTATGGCGGTCCTGGTCTGACTCCGGATGCTCGGCTGGCAGGAGCTACTTTGTGACGTTCGCTGTTAAACATGAGGGTACAGATACTCGGTTTGTATCCTGCCTTCTTTCTTCATTAGCCGAGATAAACAAGACTTTATGCCCGTGCTTTAAGTTTGGAATGGCTCCATATTAATTGAAAATGTTAAGCATACGACTGAACTGTTGGGAACGTGGGGGCATATTATCAAGCACTGCGTTAAATTATCGCGGCGATAATGGCTTGATAATATGCCGCAGAGAATTCCCATAGAACCCATGTTGACACCAGAACATGGGCTTCTATGGGAATTCTCTAGAGCATATTCTCAAGCCCATTATCGCCGCTTTAGCATCATTTTTCTGCCGCTAAAGCAGCGATAATTTTTATTGCCATTCTTGATAATATGCCCCGTAGTATTTTAAATCACTTAGGGGCATATTATCAAGACAAGCGATAAAATGATTAGCGGCAGAAAACTGCAGCTAAAGCGGCGATAATGGGCTTGACAATATTCTCTATGGAATTCCAATTGAAGCCCATGTTAGATGTCCTTCACAACTTACTTCGAACAAATGGATTGACTATCGTCATGTATATACGAACATTTTGGTTCTTTAGTTTGGGTTTATTTTTGTAGAACGTTGACCAGGATTTGGGTACATATATATGAATATTGATGTGACTGGATTAATATGGGAAATTAATTAACCTATATCTGCCACACTGTAGTATTAACTATTTACTGTTGGAGGAGAGAATACGTTTTAATAATTGGGGGCATGTATAGGGTCGTTCCTCTCAAGAAGGTTTGTTTCTAAAAAAAGGTCTATTGAGACTGAACTATGAAATGTAACGTTTGAAGCGCTATTTTTCTTCTATTATTTGATGGAATAAATCTCAATTTTATGTAAGTATGGGACTAAAGAAACTTCAGTTGGTACTTATGTGTGTCCTGAAATGATTTCGTCCTGATGAATCTGAAAACAGTAAGCAGAGAAATATGTCAACAGTTTGAAACAGTTTATTTAAATTGGCTAATTTTGAATGCATTTATGAGTGCAGACACAACAGTAATAACAGTTATATATAGGCGAATGTTTGAAACCGGTTTTAGGAGTTACTGAGAATAATTCTAGCCTGCCAGATTGAGTAGATATATTTGGGGAACGTCACTTAGAAAATTGATGTGCTTAGTGGAGTTCATCATTCAGAAGGTGACAACACTGGATAGGAAGAGGCAGACAGACGTAGCAGTTAGTGTTTAGCAGGGCACACGTCCTAAAACAGGAAGTGGGGGAACCAAGCAAGCTAGGAAGTGTGCAAGTGACATCACGTTGCATGACACGGTGTGTGAAATCACAGGAAGTCGCCTCACAGCCCATGAGCTGACAGGAAAAGACATCACAAGAAGTGACATCAGACATTACAACCTCCCAGGTACGCTATCATGAATACTTTGAGTGGATTACGAGACTTAAATAATGAAAGCAAAATCAGTACTTAAGTCTATGACTTGAGTTTCCTACCTGAAGGAATTAACAGCTCGAATATGGATGATGTTTGGTGACCAACTAACTACAGTAGACAAGCCACTAAGCACTACAAACTAGGCATGCTCAACGTGGTACAAAGCACAGATAGTGCATTGCATAAATATGCTATAAACTATCATTGTAAATTTCAAAACTACATTTATTAACCTACCTAGCCCACCACCATTGTATACACTGACAATTTTTGCCCACTTTGGTCATTATCAAACAATGCAAGTTCCTATGAAATATACAGTTCTGCACTTATATTAATTACAAATTATGGACCATGCCATATTGCCAAAGGATGTTTAACCATACCAAATGAGTAATACGGAAGACCTTTGACCTCATTAAATTCCTAATGCATGGGCAGCAAAATCAGTTAAAAAATACCATGCATCCGGCATCTTTGATGCGATGAGTAGTAAGGTCTCACTTGTAAATAAAGGGATCCCCTCTGAAGGTGTATAAGGTCTAGGAGTAAGAGGGGAAAACTAAACAACTAAATAAAGAACAACTCCTCTCAGACCTATATTGCTTTGCCTAAGAATATATCTATGCATGGGTTAATAACTACATATAGTGCGTACATAGTTTACACAATTGAATACATAAGTACATATTCAATTGTGTAAACTATGTACGCACTATATGTAGTTATTAACCCATGCATAGATATATGCTTAGGCAAAGCAATATAGGTCTGAGAGGAGTTGTTCTTTATTTAGATGAGTAGGAAGGTCTTCCTTCTTTTACTGAGTATCATCCACATGGAAATGACCAGGCAGCCATCTGTTACCATATGGCAGTAGATTCTAAAGAGGACGAGGAGGGCCCATGTGATCTATGAACATTAGTGAAGAAAGGCATGCAATACCAAGACAGTTTCATAAAGGTGAAATTATCAAGTTCATGGAGCCGAAACCTCTTTTGCAGTCACTGCTAGTGTGTTTATTACCCTCAAGTCAGCATTGGCGCAGTTTACATGCAGACTGCTTGTCAATGTACATTGTGACTGTGAGGAGATGCCTATTTGATGTGGGACAATGGTCATTTCTTCTACGTCACCTGTTCTGTAATCTCATTCCCGACATCGTCAATGTAGTCCCTGAAACATTCTAATATGAGTTTATAAGTAGGAGAGAATCTCCTGTACAGGTCTATACACTAAAACAACTGCACACACTCAAAATTACTCTCTTGTGCATTGGTTTGAGGGTCTGCAATGAGGGTATTTCTGTAGCCACTTGTGTAGCCTGGGTCCTTAAGTACGTGAACAGTTAGCTCTTGCAGTATGCTCTGTGAGCTCGACTCCTTCACATTTAACCCCATACCTTACAATGTCCTAAGAAAAAAAAAGTAAAAGAATACAGGAAGACCATTGCTGAATTCAACAATCAAATGCTCAACATTAATAAAGAAAAATATAAAACATTGGAGGGATTTTTAAATCATTAAAGGGCTTCAATATATAAAGTAAAATATTGACCAGAGTGGCAAAGTGGTCATTTAACTGTTTGAATAAATGTCTGCTACTACAGAGACCTATGTGTAGCCTATAGACTCATTTAAATCATAGCCACAACACCTCAACTTTTCACCATTGTAAAACATTGATGCACTTAAATACACAAAGTTTCATTAGGTACATCTAAAGTTATGAGGTAGGTATATTGAAGTGAGTGAGACCCTAGTTGCAGAAAACAGTGCTAAAAGCTGACAGACAGAGCAGTGTCTAAGTCATGAGACCTGAAATGTGAGCCCTGTGCATTTTAACAATAAGCAGAATGAAATTTCACACTCAGTTTTATATGTACACATATATTTAGTGCTACGGCCCTTGAAACAAAGTTTCAATGGTGTGTAGAAGTGCATGATTTGTAATTAATGTAAGTAGCGGCTGGTGTCAGGAAAAGGTGATAAGGCAGAGTAGGGGGGGCAGTAAAAAAACAATCAAATAAATTTGTACCTATCACTCTTCTGGCTATTCTGCTCGCCACTCTTCTGCTCCTCTGGTCACAGGCTGAGGCTCACAGGCTCCCCTATGTCCAATCCAAATGCTGCTCTCATGGTGGTAATATCCATGAGACAGAGTGGGCTGGTTTTGTGCTCCATTAGGGGCTGGGAGCTTGCGAACGTGGTTGTTCTCTACTCAGCAATGCAGCTGTTTGGAGAGATGTCAGTGCCCAATTTGGTTTGGCCATCCTAAGAGGGCTGGCCAAACTGACATGCACACTGACAACAGTTCCCACAACTCCTCCCTGCTGTTGTCATCATGATGGCCCCGCCCCAAGACTCGGCACCCGTAAAGGAGATAAAAGAATGATAATAAAACTGCGTGGCCATAGCGGCGGAGCCACTACTGATGAATGTTAAATAAGTCACATTTGAGTGCAGACTCCATTTTGCCTAAAACATACGTCCTGTCTGTCACTGATACTGCTCTTCACCCCTTGCCCACGTTCTCTCCTCATAAACTCTGCAGCACACAGTCAAGCTGGCATGTTAGGGTTTATTTACACTGTGATTATTATTCTGCTCTTGATTACGTTTTCTCTGTTCCGCTTTGACTGTAACATTCTAAGGTATTGTTAATGTATTGTATTCTGTTAAAGCAACTCCAGAGGACATAGAGGTTGTGGAATTATTTTTCATGTAGTATGTTATTGTTGATGTGTTAAGGGAATTTGACATTCATTTTACACGTACTCTGATTTGCTGATGAAATGATATATTTGCTCACACTACAGTCTTACTGTGATATCTGCAATTTCATATGCAAGAATAATATTTTTTAAAAATCCCTTGATTTGTGGGTGAGCCAGAAGAGTTTCTTGATGCTTCTAATGATGCTACCTGTTCCTTTTCTGATTTTACAGCCCATTTGGGATTTAGAATAATTTGTAATTTTGTCCTACTCTGAATAACTCTTCAATAAAAGCCTTGAGACAAATGATTCTGTATCACTTTAATTTAGAGTTCTATAATAAAACCTTTTATGTTTTCAATGATCTAGAATGCCAGTATTTACTGGTCTCATTCAATTTTACTTATTTATTAATACATTGTATTTTCTAATATTTTATCTTTGGAAGGTGCCTTAATGTGGACACATTGCCTTATGAGTTGAGGTTTAACGCCATCATTGCCATGTTTGGAAACCACCCTGCATGCTTGCAGACATTGTTATGTGGATTATGAATCCAAGGGACAAGAAGATTAAATGGCAACGCTCATGCTTTTGTAAGTTACACATCAAACAATGTTGCTTTTCATCAGTGTAAAACGTAATTTACCCAACATCTGAACCAACTAATTACACCACCAGTCAACTCTACCAGCTTTACTATTCCATCAATCTACACCACATATAGGGCCTCATGTAGGTAAATAAAATTTACCGTTTCTTAAATACCGAGCCGTACCGAATCGGTAAATTAGAATCGGTAAATTATATGTAGGTAAAAATTCGGTAACAGTTACCGATTCGGTAACATTCGGTAATCACGAATCGGAATTCACCGAATCGGTAAATACCGAGGTGGTATTTACCGAATCGGAAAATACCGAGGTGGTATTTACCGAATCGGAAAATACCGAGGTGGTATTTACCGAATCGGAAAATACTGAATCGGTATGTACGGAATCGGTAAATAAAATCACATGACTTGACGAAACAGCTAATCCTGTGCAACCACAGCCCACCCAACCAGGAAGTGGCCACACCCAGGCAGGTGTACATAATTAGCCGACCCTGGAGAGGCTTGGAGTGCAGAGGAGAGGCAGGGAGCCGGTGCCTGTGCGAGCGGGAAAACGAACATCATGTCCAGCCAGAGAACACAGAGAGACGGAGGGGAAAGGAGGAGGAAGCTGAAATTTAGCCCCAAGGAACTCCAGGTGCTGGTGGAGGAGGTGGTGAAGCAGCACCAGAAGCTGTTTGGAAGGCAATCCCTGCAAGTGCCTGAGGCTGAAAAGCGCAACATATGGCTGGCCATCCAGGCCCAGGTGAATGCTGTGGGAGTGACCCACAGGGACATAGAGGTCCTAAAGAAGCGCTGGTATGACCTGAGGATTGTAACCAAGAGGAAGATGGGCGACATCCAGAAGGAGGCCAGCCAGACTGGAGGTGGAACCAACAGGGCACCTGCCCTCACCGAACTGGAGGAGCTGGTGGGGGCCACAATCGAGCAAGAGAGCGTCGTGGGTCTTGGGGACGCCGACAGCTCTGCCAGAGCCGCCACACAACAAGGTAAGACGAAAGCACAGCAATGTAGCACCCCCTATCCCTATCCCACATCCCCCATTGTGAAACGAGAATCACACTGCAGTCCACACGTGTCAGTGCAGACAGGCAATGCATTCCGGGAGATGTAGTCAGGGAAACACCAACCATGACGTAAATGTTATAGGGCAACAAGGCATGTCACGCACTCGAGGCACAAGGAGACAGAGGACATATTGGAATGTGAAATTATTTATTGTGACGCTTTCAATGCAGCCCTTCGGGGACACTGAGCCAATGTTGTATTTCTGTCCACAGATGTGACATCATGCAGGACAGGGCATGCTGCAGGAGAGACGGCACACCGGCCACAAATATCACCTCTAGCCAGCACAAGTTCAGACCAGGGAGCAGGCCCACTGGCAGCCGCACCACCAACACAGGCAGCCTCGCCGCAGCCAGAGCCAGCATCACCTCACCCAGAGCCAGCATCACCTCACCCAGAGCCAGCATCACCTCACCCAGAGCCAGCATCGCCACTCATGTTTGAATCACCGGCCACATCTCCGCTTGCAGGTGTGGGAATGAGGAGGCGTCCAGCAGCCAGGCTACGAGCCTTAGACACCTCGTCAGACGACAGCATGGGCCCTGAAGAACTCACCAGGCCCCAGGAAGGGAGCCATGCCACTGTGCCCCACACCTCACAGGCAGCACAGACGGGAGCAAGAGGGCGCCGCAGGTCGCGTGTCCAGAGTCCACCAGCACCCATTGACGGCCATCGTGTCTTCTTGGGTCTCGAGGGCCAAATGTTGAAACAACAGCGCCTGCAAACAAAGGCAGTCATGACAGTCCAGAGGCACATGCGGGTGATGAAAACTACATTACTCAACATGGACATTAACATCAGCGGCATGGCTGCGGGCATTCGGGACATGTCCCAGTCAATCCAGCAGTTGTGCAGCAAATTAGATGCTGACATCGAGGCACGGCGCCGGGAACGGCAGAGAAGGGACACTACCAACAGGGCACTCAACCGTCTGGCAACTGCGACTTCTCTACTGTGCCGGCGCTCTGTGACGATGCAGGAGGGCCTAACACACTGCTGCAGCGACCTGTCTCGGGGGATGGTGCAGGTGACAAGTGCACTAGGGGTGCTATTTACTAGTCAGGCGGCGACAACTGCTGCAGGGGATGCTGCGGAGAGCATCGACACCAGCAGCAGGAGCAGCATCACACCCCCCATCCCAGAAGCACGCAGGAGCAGCAGGCGGCTTGGGGTTGGCTCTAGTGAGGATGCACAGGCCGTGTCATCCACCACTGCAGCGCGTATGCGCAAACATTGATGTGGCCCTGCTTAGCCACTTCCCAATGGGTAACCCTGGACATACTCCTTGTATAGATGGTATATTGCCAGATTGGCTTGTTCATGTGTTCATGGCGTGGTGCCACATTAAAACTACGTCATGACCAATCACAACTGGCTGTGTCCCCTTACTTACTCAGAAATAGTTGCATGTGATCTCTGTCCGTCTCTCTCTCCCATCGATTGCAGTTGGCACTCTAGCTGCGTTGCCCTGTGGCTGGCTTGACTCATCCTCGTTGTCCTCAAAATATGTTAGTTCCACATCTGTACCTTTTTTCGTGGCAAGGTTGTGCAGCATTGCACAAGTGGCAATAATCTTGCAGCAGGTGATGGGTGTGTACTGGCGTGCGCCTCCGCTCTTGTGGAGGCAGCGGAACCTGCTCTTCAGTAGTCCAAACGTGCGCTCCACCACATTGCGTGTTGTTTTGTGTGCCACGTTGTATCGTCTCTCACTCTGGGTTGCTGGGTGTAGGTAGGGAGTGAGGATGAATGACCGGCATGCATATGCACTGTCGCCTAGATGAGTTAAAGGGAAACATCAGTCACATGCCTCTTTACACTATGATTTGCAGGTTGCAAGGGGCGTCACTGTTACTCACCTAGCAGGTATCCCTCTCCAAATTCTCCGGCACTCAGTCGTGTGTAGATCCCACTATTCTGGAAGATGTACGAGTCGTGGGTGCTCCCAGGAAACTTTGCAACAATATCTGTGATGATGTTCCCTGCATCACAGATCACCTGCACATTGATGGAGTGGGTGGACTTCCTGTTCCTGTAGATGTGCTCTGTGTCAGCTGGTGGACAGATTGGGATGTGTGTACCATCAATACAGCCGATGACATGGGGGAACTGTGCCATGTGATAAAAGTCTGTTTTTGTTTTCTGCAGTGCAGCCTGTGTGTTGGGGAAGCTGATGTAGTGGTGCATTCTCTGCATCATGGCATCCAGGAACTTCCTGAAGAAACGTGACAGGCAACTCTGGGATACACCACCCACCGCAGCTATCACCACCTGATAACTGCCGGATGCCAGCAGATGTAGGCTGCAGAGCACCTGCACATGTGGGGGTATGGCGTGCGCCCTTCTTATTGGCTGGTCCAGGAGTGGGTGAAGGTCCCTGATTAAGTCCATGATGGTTTCGGGGTGTAGCCTGTACCTCTCATGTATCTCTGCATCAGTCAGGTGGAATAGTGTGATGCGCTGTCTGTAGATGCGTTCCTCCCGTCGCCAAACCCTCAGTCCTGCTGCCTGTAGACGTAGGCGCCTTGCAATGACATACATAGCGGCCATGTTGTCCACGCTGTTGCATTTTGGGATTGCTAATATGCACTGTTGATGGTTACCACCTGCTTTCAATCCGTGTTAATTACCGACTCTTATTTACCGATTTTCTTGGATTTCTTAATTACCGAGTGCTCCTACATGTCATTTTAATTTTTACCACTTCATATTTACCACTTCATATTTACCGATTCGTTAAGTATGTATTCGGTAAATATGATTCGGTATTTTAGAATTCGGTAAATATGATTCGGTATTTACCGCCTCATATTTACCGAAAAGTCGTTTTTGGACTCCTACATCTCACTTGTCTGAATACCGGTCGGTAACAGCATATTTACCGAAAATCGGCCGTTACCGACCGGTATTTGGCTACCTACATGAGGCCCATAGTGCGCATATGACAATTGACTTGCATGTGGCTTCTGCCTGCCATTTATGCTCCAACTTCATGCACCAAGAATGAAAAATAAAGCATTAATCTTCAATGTAAAACAGAAAAAATAAAGAGATGGCCATTGTTTGAGTTTGCTCTCTCTGCAGCTTCACCCCCAAAGGTTTTAACTTCACACCGCCTGTTTCCTGAAAATGTTGCTGGTTGCATTTAGGACTCTGTGTACTTTACCAATGATAACCACTGATAACATGCTTGAGTTCTCTTCTTTAAACATGGGAACATTGCCTTACACCCAGTTGGCTCTTTTAATGTACTTGTAGGTCCCTAGTACAGTGTACTACATGTATCCAGGGCCTACAAATGAAATGCTACTAATCAGCCTACAGCACTTACTGTGCCATCCACTTAAGTAGCCTTCTAAACATTGCTCAGGCCTGACATTGAAGCCTGTGTGTGCAGTTTAAAACTGCAATTTCAATCTGGCATAGTAAACCTTTTCCCAGGCCCAAACTTTGTTTTTGAATACATATGTCACCCAAACAGTCCATAGGGCATGGTGCAGCGGACATGTACATTTCAGTATTACATTTCCTGGTAGTGAAAAACGATTACATGTATTTTTCACTACTGTGGAGCCTACCTCTCTTATAGGATAATGTTGGATGACAATATTCCATTTAATAAGTCACTTGGTCTCAAATGAGTTGTAATTTAAAACCCTCTTTAATGCAAAGTCAGTTTTAGGCCACAATTCTCAAATTGCCACTTCTAGAAACTTGCCATTGTCTTGTCTTAACTGTTTGATGGCTGCAGCCTGTATCCCGTGTCATATGACTAGGTGTAGTTGGCTGTTGGCCTTTGTGTATTTCTCCCAGACAGTATCACAAAGAGGGACTAGGTATTGGCAGCATGGGCCACCCTGACTAGTTTGGAGAGTGGAGATATTACCTACCACACTTGCACTTCACCAGCGCTTCCTCAGCACACACATAAAGAACTCCCCACTAGTCTTTTGTGACTCCAGACATCCTGGGATCAGGGCAGGGGAAGGAAGCTTCAGAACCAAATGTGGCTGACGAGTCTAGAAGTTTCTCCCAGTTCAAAGCTGGCACCACATATAAATATTGATCCCTCATAACAACTTTTCAGTACACTCCTGGACCTGTGGATGCTACAGAAGAACGACTGTCGTGCTGCCAGGGGACTGCCCCGCTGCCTGAGAAGGAAGACTGGACCTGCTCCTTCATCCCAGGCTCCCTGAAGTGACTCCAAGAATCAGCTGACTGACCTCCTGTTCATTGCTACAGGGCCATAACAAGCTCAAAAGGCCTCCCTGAAGCTGCCCAGCATTATCTGCTACTCTGGACCTGTCTGGAGCTGCACCGTGACCTGCCTGCATCCTGCTATCCCCTGCAATATTGAGTCCATGATTCCGAAGAGGCACCTCCCCAATGCTAGGGCCCTTGGTTGGCATCAGAGATCCGTCTTCTGAAATCAAAGGAGAAATCCTAATGTTCTTGGCTCTTCGCGGCCGCAAACAGGTTCAGTTTGTGCCAAGATCATACCACTGCGCTGACCACCAGCACAAAGCTCTGGTAAACCTGTCTTGGCACTTCAGCAACCACCAGCAACTACCGGCAATGTGAGATCTGCACTCCGGGTGACAGCATTAAACGTTCACTGTAATCGCCATTGTAAAGCTCCAGGCAACCACCATCCTCAATGTCTGAAAGAATGTTTGTGCTACAGCGATGACCACACTCAACACCAGGCCTGCTCTTCCCTCTAAAGCGATGAACATCTGCAATGCTCTCTTCTTTATGTCGGCTTCCTCCACCGTAAACTGCACTCTTCGATCCAGAATATGAGAAGGTTTCTTTTTCAGCTGGACAAACTCGGTACCTGTATCCAGCCTGTGATACATTGCGGTCGGCCTAAACTTGTGACTTTCCCCAGTCTACCACGACCAGATTACTGTGAGTTGCAGTTTGTGCTTTTAGGTCATAAACTTACCTAAATCCATGAAATTGCATAGCTCTGGCTGTTCTGATTGGAATTTTTCTGTTTTTTTGAAAATTGTTTATTAAATTATAATATATTGTTTTAAAGTGGTTTGGGATTTTTCTTGTCTCGTGCTTTCACTTGTTTACTGTTTTTGTGCTGCATAAAAATTTGCACATTGCCTCTAATTTACACCTGACTGTTTTTGAGCCAAGCTACCAGTGGGTTAAGCACAGGTTAATTTAGTAATTTTTGTGGTGCAACCTGACAAGAACTGTGGTTGTTGCATGATAAAGTTTTCCCTCAATCAAACCTATTTACTAGACATAGGCGGAGTTCACAGAGTTCCGACCCAAAAACTCTACTGCGCGACACCAAGTTCCGCAAGTGGTGGAGTGCATTAGGTTGTGCTTTTGCTGCTGATTTTTAGCATCTGGTGTTTGTGCTGTGCTCGATGAGCAGCGCAAATGGCACCATGCACAGTGCAACAGGGTGCTGCTTCTTTCTGCCTCTTGAGTAGATGTTCTACTCGAGTGGCAGCATCCCCAACGTGAACAGAAGGTTTCTCCTCGTGAGCCGGGAGGTGATCTCGAGTAAGAATTTCCTCGCTCACGCTTGCCAACCCTAATGTTTCAGCTCATTTCGTGTCACTCTATTTATTGTATATCATAATAGGAAGTTTGGTGAAAAGATAGCCATTCCAATGCTGTACAGAATGTGGTGTTTAGTTAATCCAGTTCCCTTTGTTTATAACGGTCAAGACAAAACACAATGGAGGTGGAGTAGTGCAAGGCAGCGTAAATCACTGCATTGTGTTACTCTGGCCTGGGTATGCATTCCAAAGGAGTTGTGCGGGTGTTCCCATGCAACTCTTATGGTTGTTGATGCGTTCCCAGATTTACAAGACCTTGTAAACCTAGAATACATAAAAAAGATAGGCCTCCCCATGTGAAATATAATGAGGAGAAATATCTTCATTTCTACCTCTTTCTGTGCTGCATTCTGCAGCAGACATATAAAGAGGAAAAAGCCCTGTGGGATTAATTTTGTGTAGCAAAGGTGCCCCTTCATGCACAAAAACAATCCTCTCTACAACACAGGCACACTTTCACTATGGTACAAGGGTGCCTACATTGGCACTAGGCTGCCAAAAAGGCGCCAGTGCAAGGAACAAGACGGAAATTGTATAAATATGGCGCATTCCTGTTTTTTCCTGTGACCCCGGTCAGCGCAGCGAGGTGACTTGCTGCACTGCTCTGCGCCACAAAATTCATAAATATGCCCCTTCGAGTTTAAATCCGCATTGTCAAAATGAAGCGCACAGAAGGCTTCTGCGTTGACACTGTGGAGATAAAGGCATCATGGTATAGCTCCATGCCTTTAGCACTGCAGATGATGAATGACATGATTTCCTGCACATTTCCTTTCCTCCTCTCCTGACAGTGAATGATATCTCAATCAAATGCTAGCTGATAATCTTGAAATGCACTATTCTGCAGACTTAAACTGATCCTATGATGCCAATAAATTATTACAACATTTTCAATGCTTCTAATTGGTTTCTTTAAAGCTCCCCAACTGGCTTGCAAGGTGTGATTTAAGTTGCCTGTAGGTTAGGATTGAAAAAATTAAACTAGTTCTCAAGAGGGACAGCATTGCATCAACTGCCTGGCAGCAGTTCCCCAGCTGGTAATGGTACGACCGCTTCTGTGCTGGCGGCGCAGTTTGTACAAGCTACAGATGGGTACAATAATGTAGCAGGTATTGGCAAGTGTGCACCATCAAATAATTTTTCCCTTTGCAATGTTGTTTCCCTTGAGACCAGCATTATGATTCAAGTACTCAGCTTTTAAAGGAAAGGTAACTTTACATCACCTAAATAAATATATTTCTTCAGTTCAATATTATATATTAATGAATATTTAAAATCACAATTAAATTAATGAAAAGATACAAACGTAGAAAGTAAAGGTATAAATGAACATCATAAAATCACAACTGACTACAGTTTAATTTATAGATGATAGACCTGTCAGCCATAGGGTAGTCTTCCTCTAAACTTTTTGCCTTACTCCTCCATTTTTTGACGATTATGTTTTTTTGGGCATTAGGACTCAGTGCAGTTTACCACTTCTAATGAGTGCTAGAGTTGCACATGACAAAGACTCTGCCCAGCATACTGACAAAGGGTTTTGACACTAGTAGTTTTTTGTCCCAGACAAGCTGGAGCCAGGGCAGGGAGGCAGAAGCTTCCAAACACCACTGAGGGTGAAAACTTTCCGAACCTTCTTCTACTTCAAAGCTGGCACCAGTAGAATTAATGGACCCTCAAACCCAACTCATCTGTACACCTAAGGACCTATGGAAGACTCAGACGGACTGCTATGCTGCTCTGCAAGAATGACCGCTACTCTGTTGCCCTGCAGCCCTGCTATCTGAGTGATAGCACTGGACCTGCATCTTGATCCCAGGACCGCCGAGGGGGCTCCAAGGACTAGTTAGTTGGCCTCCTAATCAGAGCCTCAAGGTCAGAAAAGGCTCCAACTGCCTTGAACCCAGCACCTGGACTCTTGTCTGCTGTGAGTCTTGCCCCTAAGTGGTAGGCTTGAAGAATGTGCTCTGCGCTCCTTGCTGTGGTCTTGTGGGAAGACCTGATGCAGCTTCACTTTGGAACTGCTGCATCGTGACACATCCCCAATGCCAGACTTTGCTTCGTAGCCCACAGACTCTTCTTTGACGCTACATCTTCAAACAAGGCCTTGGCATTGCAAGCCTCTCCTGAATGGAATTGGTGATGATGTTGCAGGACTCTGAATCACAGCCCCACAGCTCCTGTGAAACCTCTGCTGCATGAAACATCCTCGACACTGGATCTCGCAATGCTCAACAAACCAGGTTTTAAGGTACTTAGTTCAGCAGTCGTAACTTGGTCCCTCAACCCAGCCCGCACTTCGTTCTGGTCAGCCTGAAGTTGTGATTTCGTCTCAGACCAGAGCGAAAAGATACCCACAGTTGACGCTTTGTGCTTCCATACACTATTTTTACTTAAAACTTTAAAATATATAACTCTGGTACTACTGATTGGATTTTTGTTGTTTTCTTGTATGGTCCTGTCACTTTATTACAGTTTGAATTACTACATGCATTCATTTCACATTGCCTTTAAGTAAAGCCTTACTGCCATTGTGCCAAGCTTCCAGAGGGTTAAGCACAGATAAATTTGGGGTTTGCTTTTGACTTCACTCTGACAGAAATTGTGGTTTTTGCTTGAATAGGGTTTTACCCCCTCAAACAATATACCAATTTTCTACATTTTTATTCAATGTTGAGGATTTGGACTTGTGTTTGTGCAGTGTCAAACAATAATTTTGTGCTATACTCAAATCTCAGTTAAAAAGTTTAACACCCATTTGAGTTTTTTAGATTCTCCTTCATTGTCTCTTTTTGCTTTTCTCAAAATTCACCCTCATTCTAAGGCAATACCTGCAAGAATGGAGTTAGAGCTTGCCAACATGGATGTCTGCACTATGGCTGAGCTGAAGGACTTTGGTAAGGAGATGGGGCTTCCAGTCAAAAGGAGTACAAGGAAACTGGAACCCCAGACGGCTCTGAGAGCCTGGTTGATGGCTCACCATGAACTGGCAACAATCGATGACCAGGATTGATGTGGATGAGGATTTAGAAAAGAGAGGAGAGGACCTGGGGGTTGGTCCTAAAGTGCAGAACTCAGAAAAGGGGGTGGACTCAAACCCTTCCTTGAAACTCTGTCTCAGAGCAGAAATCAGAGTGTCTTCACATGGCCTTTCCCCAGAGGAGCTGACAGAGAGGAAGGCAGACATGGAATTCAGGCTACAGATGGTATTGAAGGCACACAGGGTCCTAGAAGAGTTTTGGGAGGCATCACTCTGGAAACACTGGAAACACGTGCCTACAGTGGGAAGGGATACCATGATTGCACTGAAAGTGGGGGACAAGATGAAGTAAACCTAATGAAAACCATCTATGTCACCAAATTTTGACTCACCACAGAGAAGTACCAGATTAGGTCCAGGGGTAGCCAGAAGATGCAGAACCAGTCTTAGGTGGATTTTCTTGATTATGCCAGCAAGGCACTGAAGGGTTGGGTGTTGGGCAGCAAAGGTGATGCTCTTACTTGGTTGTTTAATCTGATACTAAGCGAGCACATGTTCAATATATTTTTGTACAAAGCTGCACCAGCACCAAGTTGATAGTAACATCATTGATGCCAGGGAGTTTGCTAAAGAGGAAGACCTCTGGGTCAACACCAGAGTGTCCAAAAAGGTATCTGGGGGTCTTACCAGAATGGTGTTCCCTCCCGAATACAGGTGGAGGGGACTTAAAAAAGGACTTTTCTAGAGGCCTCCCCAAAGAATTTGCAAGGGGACACCAGAAACCCTTCTTAGTCTGAGCCTTAAAGAAAGTAGTTATTTGACAAACAAACAGGGAGGTTTGTCCCCCAGTGTGCTATGTGCTACAAGTTCAGCTAGAGAACAAAGCAGAGGTTACATAAGTGTCCCTACGGGATACAGAAAGGGTGCCAAAACACTCTATATGACTTCCGATACTTCAACGTATATGCAGTAACTCACCATCAATGGACCCAGGGTGGCAGCTCTGAGAGACACAGAAGCCAGACTTCAGTGAGGGGCCATCTGGTGTCCTCAGAGCAGGCCATCCCTAATACAGTCCGTCAGGTCATAGTCACAGACAAGCGTGAGAGTCACTAACTATTGTCTCTGATTTCCTTTGATTGGGGGAGTCTCAGGTTCTTTAAAAGTAGCTGTGAGCCCTGCCATGCCTGTATGTTGTCTTTTGGGATATGACTTAGGGTACATTGCCTGAAAGGAGATGGGGCTCAGGTCACACCTGGAGATGTTAGGCTTACCAAAATGGGTCTATATGACCAACAAGTCCATGGCTGCCCAAATGGGGAGAAAAGGAAACCTGGATCCTGGAAAGATGGCCCAAGCATATGCTAAAAAGAGGAAGGGAAGAGGGTGTGGGAAACCCACCCCCTTACTCCCAGCTGTCCAGGTTGATGGGTCACTTGAGGAAGTCATCCTTGAGCCTACCGGGGTGGACATTGCCATGCTGGGATACCTGCCTGAGCTTGCTGGATCAAAGTATACAAAAAAAGTGATTGATGGAATGCTTAAAATAATCTCAGCCACTGGCAATTAGTCAGGCCGCATTCCAATCCATCGTAATTTTGCACACCATGCCATCTCAGTTTGGACCCAGAAATATGCAATTCAGTCTTGGCCCTGCTCTTATGGGACCAGTCCAGCTAGAACTGACAAGAAAAGTCCTCTCTGAACCATAACACAAGCATCCCCGGACAGGTTTCACGCTTGTTGTGGGCTCATCAGCTGGTTACCGCTTTGTTTGAGTGGCACAGTGTGCACAGGAACCATATCTGGGCATACCTGCCCCACTTAGGGTGACACATCAAAGTATTCAAATAAGTGATGGATAGAATGCTTTAATTAATATCAGACACTGGTAATTAAACTGGCCTATATTCATTCCAATTCATCATTATATTTCACACCATGCTACCTCAGTTTGGACCCAGCTGCATGAAAATCAGGGGCATATTTATAAGCCTCTATCACCACCACAACATCACTTTCAGTGACATTGTGTTGGTGCTAGGGGCTTTGCCTTATGTAAAAGGGAGTGATAAGCCACTTATCGGGGCTTAACCCTGCCTTGTACTTAGCGTGAAATGGAAAGGCAAAGGGTGTTGCGGTGGGCGTTCCACCGCAACACCCATTGATTTTGATGCTGCCCCCTATTTACAAGGATGACATAAATAGGAGGCAGTGCCAAAATTAAGACCAGGGAAAACCTGGGGCCCGATTCACCGAACTAACTTAAGACAGAATCCTAAACTTACTACCATTTTCGTATTCACAGAAGGCACTTACTCATTTTGGTATTCACAGAAGACACTTACTCACTTCGGTATTCACAGAAGTTAGGAGTCCTAACTTTAGGACTCCTAAATGCCTTCTGTGAATACCGAAAGTCTTAAAATTTTGATTTTTCTCAGTTTAGGAGTCCTAAGTTAGGGCTCCTCCCTAGGTATGGTCTCATCAGCCAGGTAAAGCTTGGTTCCAGTGACACAGTGTACACGAGAACCACATCTGGGCATACCCGTCCCATTTAGGGTGACACATCAAAGTATGCAAAAAGTGATGTATAGAATGCTTGAATTAATCGAAACCACTGGAAATTACCTGGGCCGCATCACAATCCATCATTAATTTGCACACCATGGCATCTAAGTTTGGACCCAGTTATACACAAATCAGTCTTCACCCTGCTTCAGTGAGAATAGTCCAACCTAAACCGCCAAGCCAGGTCCTCCCTGAACTGAAACACAAGCAACCCAGGGATTGTTTCGCCCTAGTTATGGTCTCATCAGCTGAGTACAGCTTGTTTCCTGTGATGCAGTGTTCACAGGAACTACATCTGGGCATACCAGACCCACTTAGGGCGACACGTTAATGTTTTTTAAAAAGTGATGATATGAATGATTGAATTAATCTCAGCCACCGAGGATTAATGAGGCTGCATCCCAATTCATTGTTGTTCTTACACCATGACACCTCAGTTTGGTCCCAGCTTTTTGCAAACCAGGCTTGATCCTGCTCCAATGGGAACATTCCTGCCCAAACTGCCAAGCCAGTTTCTCCTTGTGTTTTCTTTGTTCGCCCTAAGTTGGCAGGGTATACACAGACATGGGTCCCTTGCTCACTTTGCCACTGTATTCAAGCAAGCCTGGCTGATGAGGGCTGTTAGCCTGAAACCGGTCCCAGGATGCTTTTTTCCAGTCCAGGGAAGACATGGCTTGGTAGTTCGGGCTGGACTGTTTCCATGAGGCACAGGGTCAAGACTGATTTCCATATAGCTATGTCTGAACTGGGGTGGCGAAGTGAGCTAAAGAACGTAGTGGATTCAACCCAGATTTGTGACTGGGGGTGAGTGTCTGAAAAGTTTCAGTGCTCCGTCCATCATCTCCTTGTGTTTACATTAACCACATCTGGGCATACCAGTCCAACATAGGGCGACACATTAAAGTTTTTAAAAAAGTGATGGATTGAATGATTGAGTTCATCTCAGCCACTGAGGATTACTGAGGCTGCATCCCAATCCATTGTTGTTTTTACACCATGACACCTCAGTTTGGACCCAGCTATTTGCAAACCAGGCTTGACCCTGCTCCAATTGGAACATTAGTGCCCAAACTGCCAAGCCAGGTTCTCCCTGAACCAGAGCACAAACAAACCTAGGCTGGTATTGTCCTAGTTATGGGCCCATCATCTGGGTACAGCTTGGTTCCAGTGACGCAGTGTGCACAGGACAGATGTCTGGGCATACCGATCTCACTTAGGGCGACACATTAAAGTATACAAAAAAGTAATGGATTGAATGAGTGAATTAATCTCTGTCACTGGTAATTACTCAGGGCGTCATCCGGATCCTCTGCTTTTTTGAACACCACTCCACCTCAGTTTAGACCCAGGTATTTTCAAATCAGTCTTGACTCTGCTCCAATGGGAACCGTCCTGCCTGAACTGCCAAGCTAAGTTCTCCCTGAACTGGAACACAAGCAACCCACAACCTGCTTTGCCACTTGTTATGGGTTCATCAGCCGGGTACAACTTGGTTCCAGTGACACAGTGTGCATGGAACCCCCATCTGGGCATACCGGTCCCACATAGGACGACATTTCAAAGTGTACACTGTAATTTTGCACACCATGCCATTTCAGTTTGGACCCACCTATATGCAACTGTCTGGATAACAAGTTGAGGGTGGCTACCAGGGAGGAAAACTGCATGGCACAGTAAGAGAGTCCAACTCTAGGGGGCTTGAGGCAGCATGCTGAGGCTCAGGCAGCAGGTGATACCTCAGGAGATCACGTATCTATTGGGAGAATTATCTCCTTTACAGTGAGCTAAAGCTTCATAGACCTTGGGCAGCCCATGTGTTGGTGGTCCCTCGGTGTTAATGGGCATTCCTACTGGGGTTGGCTCATGATATACCGCTGGCAGGACATATGGGGCCAGAACAAGACCTTTGCCAGGCTTGTACCTCTCTTCTATGGTCTCCAGATGAAGACCTGCCAGACCAGCGTGAGAGCAGGGAAAAAACTGAAAGCTCCCCTGGTTCCTTCACCTGTCATTGGCACACCTTTTGAGAGTTTGGGCATCAACATTGTTGGTCCTTATGACCCCAAGACAGCCTTGGGCAACAGGTTAATCCTGGTCTTGGTAGACCATGCCACACGGTACCCAGGGACCATCCCTCTGAGTTTGGTGGCTGCATCTGCAGTGGCTGGAGATTAATGTGTTTTTTTACCTGTTGGGGTTCCCCGAGGAATTAGTGTCTGACAAAGGCGCTACCTTCATGTCAGCATTCATAAAGTCTATTTGGATTGAGTGTGGGGTAATGTACAAATACTCCACACCTTACCTGCCTCAAACCAACTGCTTGTTGAGAGATTCAACAACACCCTTAATGGCATGATAATGGACATACCTAAGTCCATGAGGCAGAAATGGGATATAACCATGCCTGCGGATCGCATATAGGTAGGTGCCACATATAGGGGTTGGTTTTAACACATTTGAGCCCCTCTATGGACATCCTGTTTGGGTGAGTGAGGGGTGGGGAAATGCTCCCAGGAAACCCCCTCAGGATGTCATCAGCTACATGCTGGCCCTTCGTATTCAGATGCAGCACTTCTGAAAGAAGGCCAAGGAAAATCTTAAGGCTAGTCAAGTAGTAATTAAACTCTGGTATGACCGGAAGACCACTTTTGTAGAGTTTCAGCCTGGCCAGAAGGTATGGATAGGGGAGTCTGTAGAGCCCAGAGCTCTCATGACCCTTGAAGAAGCCACTATGAGGTGAATGAGTTGAAGGGGGTTGCCATCTACCTGGTGGATCACAGGACCACTAGAAACCCCTTAAGGGTGTTTCACAAAAAATGCCTCAAACTCCACTTTGAGAGGTCTGAAGTCAGATTTCTTAAAACACAAATATAGGTAGTAGTGTCCCTTAAAAAGGAAAAAACGCACAATAGAATATAACAAAATATGTATTCACCAAAAAATGTTTTTTCCTTTAGCGTGTAACGTAATATATTATCAATTAGATCGGAGTGCTCAAAGCAGTTATTGACATCTACTACCTAGAGACATCACCAGCATATTAAATACATAACATGCATATATTAGCAATCAGAGAAAGCCTGAACAGCACACCCTTTTGTTGATTTATCAGTCCAACATTGGTATATGTTGATTAACAAACACAAGAAAACATGTACTCGTCAGTACATATAGGAGAGATCAGTTCAATCAATCAGTAGTCTTCGTGTCCAACAGAAAATCCAAACCTGATCAACTTTTGTAGATTCTCGTCTTTATTATTATAAAAGGAATCCCAGCACACAAACTAGCCAACACGTGTTTCGTCTTTACTAAGACTTTTTCAAGGCGATCAGCAATTTGAAAGCATCGATGATTGTTATTCACACGGCGATAGAAAACACATCCAGGCAAACCTGATATGGATTGGCTGAAGAGAACAGTGAATCTAAATAATAAATGTCCACAAATATCGTTATCCTTCCATTACCAGTCTTCTAAATTATTACGTACAATGTCCCACCGGCAAAAATATTTAAGTAATCTGTAGTTTCAAACAAGAGTGCGGACCGAATGATATAAGTCAACCTTCCGTCACGCTTTCAATACTAGAGGTACACCTCCATAATACAAGAGTACCAAGAACGACTATCTTGACAAGGTTCTCCAGTGCAACCAGTGGTACTGCTGACTGGCGGCAAAATCAAACACCTAGGTACTGACGAGTACATGTTTTCTTGTGTTTGTTAATCAACATAAACCAATGTTGGACTGATAAATCAACATAAGGGTGTGCTGTTCAGGCTTTCTCTGATTGCTGAAGTCAGAATGCTCTTGGTGAAAGATGACAGACTGAAAGAGGAGAGCGAACCACTCCCTGACCTCATGTCTACTCAGGAACATGATGGGTCAATAGAGGGTGTTAACCTCTCCCCTACTCACACCACTTAATAGCAGAGTTACTGTCACCAGTTACTGCTGCAGTTTTCTTCTCTGTTAAACGTCACCCCTGGGCTCACACACTTGTGTAGCCATGACATGGAAACTGGGAACAGTTAGTCTGATGTACTGGCTGTCAGATAAGGTGAGGGCCAGAATCAAGGAGGGAATCTCCAAGAAGCTGGCATTTGGCAGATTGAGCCGTCCAACAGTCCCTGGCCCAGCCGAGTTGTGTTGGTACCAAAGGCTGCCCCCTGAGGCACCACCCCAGAATTTAGGTTTTGTGTGGACTACCAAGACTCAATTCCTTCACTAAGATTGACGTTCACTCCATCCCCCAAGCTGATGAGCTCATAAGCAGGCTGGGCACTGCCAAATTCCTCAGTACCTTTATTCTCACATCTGGGTAAGCAAATTACTCTGCCTGACGGAGCAAAAGAGAGGTCAGCATTTTTGACCCCAGAGGCCCAATTCCAGTTCTGATTGACACCCTTTAGCATAAAGAATGTTCCTTCCACCTTTCACAGATTGGTCAAGAGGGACCTGGCTGGGAAGGAGGCATTATGTACCTCCTACCTGGATGCCATAAACATCTTCAGTTTGAACTGTGAGGAACGCCTGTACCGCCTCCAGGAAGTGCTTCAGGCCCTGCAGCAGACGGGCCTCACTGTTAAGGTCAGTAAGTGCTAGATAGGATAGGGTACTCTGAGAAGTCTGGTTTACATGGTGGGTGGGGGTAAGGTGCAGCACCTGTAGGTCAAGATTGAGAGTATCTGGGCCTGGCAATCCCCTACCACATAGACTGAGGTAAAGCCATTCTGGGTCTCAACAGATATTACAGGAAGTTTGTTAAGGGTTATGGCTGTATTGTTGCCCTTTTACTGAGCCTCAAAAGGTGATCTAGACAGAGGCCTGTCAGAAATCCTTTGACACTCTAACGGATGCCAGGTGTCCAACACCTGTACTCAAGGCTCTTGACTTTTCCAAGGAGTTCATTGCGCAGACAGACATTTCAGAGCATGGCATAGGGGATGTTTTAGCACAGTTAAATGAAGAGGGTGTAGACCAACCTGTAGCCTTCACTAGTACGAGGTTACTTCCCTTGGAAATGAGGTGGAGTACTATTGAAAGGGAGGCCTTTTCTGTTTTGGGCTCACTTTTGGGAGCAGACAGACCAACAGCCTCACAGATGGATCATGCAAATGAAGGGTGAGCATTCCAAGCTGTTGAGGTAGTTCATCTCCCTACACTAAATGGAATTTATTGTGAAACACTGCCTTGGATTAGACCATGCCTGTGCTGAATGTCTCTCCAGGCTCTTCCTCCTTAATGATGAGAATTCCCAGGAGGTTGGGTAGTTCTCCCCATTTTCAGCTTGGAGGACACGTGCCAGACTGGCCAACCTTGGGGTGTTTTTCCCCTAAACCTTTTGCCTTACAGCTTCATTTTTTTGCTGATTGAATATTTGTTGATCTTAGAACTCTGTGTACTTTACCACTGCTAACTAGTGCTAAAGTGTGTGTGATTATTCCCTAAAGCATGATAACATTGGCTTATACCCAACTGGCATATTTAATTTACTGGCAAGTCCCTAGTAAATTGGTACTACCCATGCCCAGGGCCTGTAAATCAAATGGTATGAGTGGGTCTACAGCAGTCATTGTGCAATCCACTCAAGTAGCCTTTTAAACATTTCTCCGGCCTGGCATTATCCCCTGTGTGTGCAGTTTTAAACTGCCATTTAGACTTGTTCAAATAAACCTTCTACTATGCCGAAACCTTCCTTTTTAATACATAAAAGACACAACAAGGCAGTCCCTAAACAGCTCATAGGGCAGGGTACAGTGTATTTAAAAAGGTGTACGTGTACTTTTAACTATTATATGCCCTGTTAGTGAAAAACTCTTAAATGTGTTGTTCACAACAGTAAGGCCTAACTTTCCCATTGGGATAACATTAGGTTAATTTATTGCATTTCATAGATGATAACTTTTAATTGGGAACAGATAAGAATATTGAGTTTGGAGTCTAAAAAAATGTAATTTAAACCATAATTAGTGTTAAAGTTGTTTTTTAAGTCACAAGTTTCAAAATGGCACTTTTAGAAAGGTGACTTTTTATTAGCCTGTCCATTTCTTGCCCGCAGCCTGTATCCTGGGTCACATGACTAGGTGTAGCTGGATGTTGGTTTTTGTGTATTGCTCCAGACAGTGAGATAAAGATGGAATAGTTGTTGGCAGTATGGGCCATCTCTGACTTAGTGAGGGGGAAGATCTGTCACTTACCACACCTGCATGTCACAAAGGCTATGTCCAGCGCTCTGACAAAGAGTTTTGACACCAGTCTTTTGTGTCACCAGATAGGTTGGGGCCAGGGCAGGGAGGCAGGAAATTCCATAGACCCCTGAGGGTTGAAACCTCCAGAACCGTCTCCTACTTAAAAGTGGGCACCTGGTATAAATAATGGACCCTCAGCCCCAGTGGCGGCTGGCAAACTTTACCAGGGAGAAGGCTACACATACATCCATACACAGTCACTTACACCCATGCATTTACACACACACACTTATACCCATTCACAACAATCACTATCAAATACACATACATTCATATATACATGCTTGCACGCAGCAAACGATTAAAAAAACATTAAACTTACCTTCACTGTAGAGAGGGACGCCTCGGAGGACCGAGGAAGGTTGGGACTTGTGATCAGCTAATGAGGGAAGGCAGCAGTCCCTTACTCATCACGGAGTGGTATGGGGTCAGTGAGACTGCTGAGCCCACCCCACTCTGTGATGAGGTGTACCTGATTGACATTTGCCCTGGACACTACAGGGCTTAAAACTAAAATGCTCAGTTCCAAGGTAACCTGTGATGCTCTCCCTCATTAGGTTGGGCCGGGCATTGAGGCATTTTGCCAGGCTGAGGAGGTCACACCCACAGAGCTGTGAAATACTCAGCCTGGAAAAGTTCAGCTCAGGCAACCAGTAGCATGCGCATTTAGTGCATGTCTAGCTCCTGACTCTCTAACCCAAAGAAGAATGTCAAAAGGTGAGAGTAGCGGTCCTTAGCTCATATGGACGGGCTGATGCTGCTAAGATCCAGGGCTTCAATACTCATCTGGACTTGTGGAGGACTCAGAAGGATTCCATTGCTGCTCTGCAAGAAGGGTTGCTATTCAGGTGCCCTGCTGTCCTGCTGCCCTATGACCTGAGTGAAAAGAATGTACCAGCAACTTCATCTCTGGACCACCAGAGAGAGTCTCCAAGGCCTAGCTGAATTTGAGCACATTCACTGGGGTCTGGTTAACAGAGCCCTGGTGCACAGAGTAAAAAACAAGCAACATGAACCCACAAAATGGTGGCAATGATGCCAAAAAGATTGACCTGTTAGTGTCTGTTGGAAATGGCCCTTTCTGCAGGGTCACCTCCAACCTTTTGCCTTTCTCCTCCCTTTTTAGGTCTCGCCTGACCAGCGCTTTAGCGCTGTTCTGGCGAGACTTATAGTAAGCGCGTTTTGGAAGTGCAAACAGTGGCTTTGCAGGCCTCCAACTACAGTGCATGTGACCCGTCCGGGCGCGCGCACCATTTGGAGTCCTGCAACCACTTGTTTGCTTTCCCTTTAGCCGTGATTCATCGCACCATTTGGCAGCCTGCGTGCCCGCCCCCACTCCCCCTCCCACTCCGTCAGCTTCAGTGCGCGCTTCCGGCTCTGTGGTCTGCAGAGATCTTGTAGGCGTGTCTGGTGGGTTTCAGCGTGCGAGTTTACAGCAACTTATTTCCAGGCGCACAGCCATCATTTTTTTTTCTTTAAAATAAAACCCTTGTCATTTTGCCAAATCGCATTAAGCCGCTGCCTGTTACTAAAAGCTTTTAGTTATTTGTTCTGGAAACTTTATTGGTCGTTTTTATTTCGGATTAACGACTGGTACTGGTTAGTAACTTCTGATCCGTTTGAGCTAGACACTTTTGTTGTAGTTAATATCTGCAGATTATGCTGCAGATGATGCCTTATAAGGCAAATGCGTAATCCATATTTATGCGGAAAGCGCCGCAGAATCGAGCTGGCTCTATAGATGCTTTCTAGTAACCTTGAATCTGCCCTGACTGTCCAGCACCTAACTTTACACTTTGTGATCCTCGTGGCTTGCGGTTCCGCCTTGTCCAAACTGTCCCAGAAATTTTAATCTTTCTCTCTCCCTCGTTATCTCCCCCCTACCAGGATTAGTGTCCGTCACACAACCCCGCCTAGTGCAGCATGCCGTGGATTAGGACACCCTTCCACCCCTCCATAAGGTCGGAATCTCAGCTCCCGACAGAAGTCTGTTGTTGTTGTGTTCATGCACGGGGTGGAGTCACGTGTTGTTGGCCCACTCCCAGCCTCTCGCCGAGGAATGGGACACACAGCTCTCTAATAACAGCTGCTGGAAGTCTTGGGCAGCAAAAACTAGAGCTGGGTATTCCCACAGACAGAGTGAAACGTCCCGGAAGTTAACATCAGTTATTTATTAAACTAAAAAGCCTCCATATTTCAGTTGCGTCCGTACTATTACGGCTGGCGCCTTGGTTACATTTAATCAATATGCGGCAGTTTCGGTAAGGTACTGTGACACTTTTGTTTAGTGTGCTTGTCGATAAAAGTATTCCCCCATGGATATAGTGCAGTTGTTTGGTTGGCAGCACTTCATTATTTCAACACACCTGGGCGTGCCTGTCCTCTAGTATATTTCTTCCAAGACAGCTCCACACTGCCCTTGATTTAATCCCATGGCAACAACTTTCTTTAAGTGCTTGGGCCGGAGGGCTTTCCGTGTGTGTGTGTGTGTGTGTGTGTGGGGGGAGGGCGGGAGGACATTATTGCCCAGCGTGTGCTTCGTGTTTACTCTGGTCTGTTTTACTGCGGGGTGCCTTGTGCTGCGTGGACATGCTTAAGGCACGCTCGCCACACACCTGGCTTTAGGGTTTGGACGGTGCTGCCAGACACCCCTGGCTCCTCTGAGTTGCACATCTTTCACTTGACACAGGATGATTAGTTACACACCTCCTTGTCCCCACATCCACCCATCTGACTATGCATTAATTTGTCCCTTAGTGTACTACACTCTCTGACCACCTCTCTCTGCAACCAGCTGTCTGATTTACTCCTTTGTTCTCTTTCTCTCTAGCATCTGCCGCTTTGTCAACAAATCTGTACCCTCATATCATCTGCTCTGTCCATCCATCCATACATTCATCCATCAATCTATCTTGTTCAGTAGCATCATTCATACATATGCTCTTCGTAGACCATCTATCTATCCATCCATCGTGTTCAGTAGCATCATTCATACATACACTCTTCAGACACCATCCATCCATCCATTGTCCAGTAGCATCATTCATACATACTCTCTTCATAGACCATCCATCCATCCATTATTCAGCAGCATCATTCATACATACACTCTTCATAGCCCGTCAGTCTGTCCATCCATCGAGTCCATCGGTCCATCCATCCATCCATCCTGTTCAATAACATCACATAGTCAGGACTGATGTTGAGTGGCCACAGGGACATGGCTATAGGCTGAAGAAAGACTTTATTGTGTGGTTGATGAATGGGTAGAAATAATTCTTTATTTGGCAACGGTGCAGGTTCACAAACAAGCATTTGCAATGCCATTGGTCTCGCATTTACATAAGTTTAAGCTCTTGGCATTTTAAATGACAATGCTTTTTATTTATGCTTCAAAAACATAAACATAAAAAAAAGGCATTGTCATTTACAATGCCAATAGCTCAAACTCGCGTAAATGCGAGACCTGTTGCATTGCAAATGCTTGTTTGATGATTTATTTTGTTGGCTTTAGGATTCTGTGCACTTTACCACTGCTAACCAGTGCTAGAGAGCATGTGCTCTGTCCTCTAAACATGGTAGCATTGGCTCATACACAATTGGCTTATTTAATGTACTTATAAGTCCCTAGTACAGTGTACTACGTGTGCCCAGGACCCGTAAATTAAATGCTGCTATTGTCCCTGCAGCAATCATTGTGCCATCCACTTAAGTAGCCCCTTACCATGGCTCAGGCCTACCATTGTGGAGCCTGTATTTGCAGTTAACACTGCCACTTTGACCTGGCAAGATAAACCTCTTGCCAGGCCTTAACCTTTCTCGATTTATATATGTCACCCTTAAGGTAGGCCCTGGTCAACCCAGAGGGCAGGGTGCAATCTGTTTAAAAGGTAGGACATGTACTTTTTAAGTTTTTGCATGTTCTGGTAGTGAAAAACTCTCAAATCCATTTCACTACTGCAAGGACGTTCTCTCTCATGGGACAACAGTTTGATTAAGTTATTCAATTTTATAAATGCAATCTCCAATTGCTAAGGGATAGACTTTTCGAGTTAAGTGTCTATGGACTCAAAACTTAGAATCACAACTTATGTTAAAGTCATATTTTAAATTGCCAGTCTGAAAATGCACCTTTTTGAAAGTTGTAATTTTCTTACTTTAGTCATTTGGTGCCTGCTGCCTGTCTCTCTTAAGTCTGGGTTGGGAGACATCTGGGCTTTGTGTATTCCCTCTAGACAGCTACAAACAAAGGGAGCTTAGGTGTGACTAGACGGGCCCACTTGGGAGATGGAAGGGAGGAGCTGGGCAGCCTAACACTTATACCTGAATAGGCTGTGTCCTGTCCACACACAAAGGGCTGTCCTCCACTTCAAAGGCACACCTGGGTAAAAGTACTGTACTAAGTGGAATGGTCCACAACAACCACATTTGTTCCTTCATTCATTTTTTTCTTTTTATAAGAACATCCAGCCAAGGCAATTCATTCAAACAACTTATGAACTTTGTCAGGGCTCAATTGTTTTAATGTTCCCTATACTCCTGGTGCAGAGAAGCATGTTTTGAAATTAGTCACAAACATCATATCAGGTGAATATTGGCATCTAATTATAATCTCAATCACAGATACATTCCATCCAGTCCAAACATTTGTCCTGTCACATAGTATACAGAGATGAGTCTCTCCAGAATGATACTTTGATAAGTATCATGTTGCAAATGCCATGGCTGTCATCATAGAAAGGGTGTAAGTACTGACCTCTGACACCATGACTTCAGTACACTTCTGGACCTGTGAAGACTCTGCCATAAAGAAGGACTGCTGTGCTCCTAAAGGCCTGCAACTCTGCTGGACAGTTGCTTTTCTGGACTCCTGCCTTACTGTGCTGCCCTGCTGCCTGCTGTCCCCTTGCCTGGGTGAGAAGGACTCGACTTGCATCACTTGAACACAGAATGACTCCAAAGGCTTGCTGGCTTGCCTGCTGATTTAAAGTCTCGGAGATATAAAATACTTCCAATTTACCTGCATCTGCACAAAGACTCTGCCAACTGTGTCTGCTCTGCCAAGTGGTGCCACCTCAATCCTAGACTCTTGGAAGTGAGGTCCAAGGTGTTCCTTCAACCAAACCCATGCATCCTCATTTGAACTGGTGCTGCTTCCCCGTTGCAGTGATCAGAACCGGTGCATCTGCAACTTTGCATGGATCGGAACTGGCGCATCTCAGTCATTGAAGGAAGTGGACCTGGCGCATCGCATTTGGAACCAGCCCATCTCCGTCAGAACCGAAATATCCTCTGTTACAGCAGCAGAAGTAAAGCATCCCATTTGGGACCATTGCATTGCCCTCAGAAATGATGCATCACTGACTTTGTGTAGAGAAAACAGACACATCTTATGTTGTACGATTGGTACTGATGCATCACCTTGGCTGCACCCTGTATATCTCTCAACATTGATGCAAACCAGGATCAAGGTACCTTTGTTCAGTGGGCCTAAGTGGGTCCCTGTATCTGGCCCACACTCCATCGTGGTTGGCCTGAACGTTTGGCTTTGCACTGGTCCAGCGGAACTTGATATCCCAAATAGGATCTTATTGCATCTATGTACTATTTTACAGTTTATTCTTTAAACATCTATATCTCAAGATCTACTTATCGAATTTTTGTTGTTTTAGTCTTGTTTTATTTATAAAATTAAATTAAGCTCTCTTATTCTAACCTGTTGTAGAGTCTTTTTGTGGAGTTTTCACTGTATTGTTCTTTGTAGTGTTGCATAAATACTTTACACATTGTCTCTTAAGTTAAGCCAGACTGATCTGTGCCAAGCTACCAGAGGGCCAGCAGAGGTTAATTTAGGGTGTGTTTGTGACTTAGCCTAAATAGGATTTCGGTTCCTGCTTGGACAGGGTGAATTCCTCAGCCAACTAGAAACCCAATTTCTAACAGTGTAGTATTCTGAGATGCAGTTACACTGTACAGCACTCATTAGCTTCCTAGCTATGTGCCAGGAACCCTGTGGCTGGCAGTTAGAGTGCTTCAAGAACCCCAATGGGGCATGTGTATTCTAGGACTTTGGCCAGAATTGGTTTGGGATTTCTTTGGGTGCCTCTGTTTCTCCATGCATCTTTTCAAGTTGCAGGCAGGGTGCAACACATTCTGAAACTTTCGCAGAACTGTTTACATACACATGTATTTTCGGTAATGAGAACATGCATCAGAGCCCAGCACATTTCCTGATTTGTTTTGCTGTGGAGCAGAGTCCAATGAAAGTCAATATATTCCTACTTTAAATGCATGAGCTCTTCAGTATAGCTCATGCATGCCACATAACTCAAGGACCTTTTAGCTCTTTCTGCACGATCTAACTTTGGGCCATTAATGAATACTGAGTCAAAAGCTATTCCTACAAAACTCAGAATTTTAATGTGGCTTTTTTAAGTACCAGTATCTGCAAGAGCCTTTTCTGTGGTCGGAGTACTAGAATGTAGCCTAATTTGATGCATCTTTGTGAGTTGTGATTGGATTTATTTGCTTAGCTAATCGTATCAGCTTTTCTTTGAATAGTGGTGATTGTGCAATGAATCGCTAACTGCAACCATCAGTGTCTCTGCAATAAATGTATCCGATCTGCTAATAGCACTTTGGCAGCGATATTGGAATGGTTCATTAGCACATGAACAAAGCAGCACTGGATAACCAGTGGCATCATGACTGCATCATCTTTTATGAGAAAGCAGTAATTGCATTCTTTAGCATGGATTTGAAAAATAAATGTTTGCACTGATCTGTTCTGTTTTATAAGTTAGACAGCGTTGTGTCAGTGTGATCTACAAATTGCCTAAAGAAGTAAGAAATCAATTGCTCACAATGGCTTTTTGTAGAAGATTGTAATAGATGCCTACATCATATGTGCAGGCATCAGAAAGAGCAGGAAGAAACTGAGTTAATTTTAGTTATTCGTTTAGGGCAACATATTTCCGGTGCTCAAAGAGAGGTGAGAGTAGTGTCTTGTGAGTTAGAGATGACAGGACCCTTTTGGTTCATGACGGATTCCGTTGAACAGTGCCGTAAGCGTGTGGGTGATAGAATTCATCATGTTGAATGTTCAGTTAATGGTTACACGCTAAGGCATGAAGATATCTAATACTAAGCTCCTTGTGTGGCGTGATCATTTTGGTGTACCGGGGTTGGGGAGGATGCTACAACTGGTGACGAAATAGGGGATTATGAAAATCCTTCGACCCAAAGAACCGAGAGTGCTCACTCTGAGAGTTTGCCGTAGTCCAGCAAACTGCTTGAGCGTGCCATGTGTGCCTCAGTTGAAGTGAAAATCAATGGTTAGTGTATGTGAAGTCAAAGCACCACTACAGCCAGTAGACGGCCTGTGAGGAACGTGAAGACCTTACAGAAAATGTCTTTGTCATTGACTAGAAATTCGCTGGTAAAGTCGAGACAAGAGATACTGTGTCACATCCTAACACAAAGCTGTCATGCCTACAGTATGACATTGCTAAAGGCAGCGACAACCAGGTACATAGAAGCACTAAAGGCAGTGATAGCAGACTGCAAGAAAGTGCTAGAGGCAGAAACATTTCTGAAGCAAAGAAACACTAAAAGCAATAGAAACCAAAGACAATGCTAAAAGGTGAGAAGAGTAAAGAACTTGTGCAAGAAACAAAGGGGCATATTATCAAGGACAGCGTTAAAATTATCGCCGGTTTAGCGGCAGAAAACTGCAGCTAAAACGGCGATAATGAGCTTGATAATATGCCCTGGACAATCCAATAGAAGCCCATGGTCACACCAAAACATGGACTTCTATTGGAATTCTCAAGGGCATATTATCAAGCCCATTATCGCCGCTTTAGCGGCAGCTTTCTGCCACTTAACCGGCGATCATATTTAACGCCGTCCTTGATAATATGCCCCAAAGCCGCTACTCACCACCAAAGAAAAAGACACCATCTCCCAACTAGGGAGTGGGTGTGACCAGTGCTTAATTTGTAAAAAAATAAGTGCCGGGGCTCTCTGCAAGAGGCCACCCCAGCTTGCACCACCCATTACCCCTGTCAGTGCTGCGAATGACGGTACCTATACAACTACTGACCATCACACTGTTACCGGTGTGACAATTCATACTGTTTGAGGCCCCCAAAGAATGACTTGAAGGCAGGTATTAGTTGTTTTTTATGTATATAGAATTAATGAACAACTGTTGTTCTGTCTTTCTCTGAATTACACAAAGAAGACCACCATGAGGTAGCTGTCATGAATGTCAATGTTGTTAAGTAAGTGCTGGTGCTGATTATTAAGTGCTGAGCACTGGAAACAACTGGCTCAAATTAAGCACTGAGGTTAGCCCACTTCAGCAATTGGCTAACTTCACTTCAAGTGACAGCATTCCTCTCTTTCACAAGGAGGACATTCACGCACAAAGAAGTTGCTTTTTACCATTTTTTTCTTGTTGGTGAGAGGGTACTGAAGATTCTACACCATTGTTTTATTAAAAAAAGGCAAAATAAAACAAGCATTGAAAAAGCCAAATGGCTGTCAGCCAATGCCAGACCGATTGGCATTTTCAATGCTTGTCCTTGTAGAGCTTCCTACCCCCAGGGAGGTAATGGAGATTATTCAGCAACATGTCTGGTAAGACGAAAGTGGGACAGGTACACCTGTTCGTGGTGGGAGCTTGGAGAGCTTCGTATCAGAGGTGAGTGAGATATCCCTTGAAGGTGTGAGTCTCTAGGTTTTTCCTGAAATCTGAGACTAGTTTTTGGTTACTGAGGCCGCATCACAACATTCTACAACCCGCAAAAAATGGAGACAGAACCACAAATTAAAGGCAACAATCTACATTCAAATGTCTGTGTAGATCATTTCCTGAGATTTTAACTCAATGCATAAATGTAACTCCTTATTAACTCTTACTATTTATGGCAGTTAAGTTGTACTTTAGGCTGGTAAACTAGCCTAGTGGGTGCATGTATCTAATGGAGAGTGTTCAATGTCACTTGAAGGTCACAGGTTTGAACCCCAATGGATCCTCTCTGCCTTTCCTCCTGCTGATCTGGATAAAAAGAGTTCCTAAATGTTGGGTGATAATTAAGGCCTATTATCCATAACTCGACACCCGAAAAATGGTAGTGCATGCGATCAAAGTGTAATTATTAATATATGTGGTACCAACGTGAGGTCAGCATTTTCCTAATTTAGGCCCAGTTTTATCTCCAAACCATAACCCATTATGCGGGTAACTGCTATTGATTTCCGGAGTTAATGGGGAACCTACTCAACGATGGAACAATTTAACATCATGGCTCTTCACTGCGGCTGGAAGGAGAGAGGTCCAGTCAGTGCTGCAAGATGGTTTGCAGTGTAAGCACCACTACTTTCAGCTCAATTCATTGGATTTAAGTCCTGGTTGGATGAATTGTTCGAACATCACATCGGCCAATACTGATCTTTTGGAAGACATAGACAACATATTTAGAGTACTGTATTGAGTTATGGAGACCTCACATGGAGGATGCTGGGTCCAGTTCTGGACACCATGTCTGGAATCCTGTACTAAGTTCTGGAGACCTCACTTGGGGGATGGTTGTGTCCAGTTCTGGACACCATATATACCTGTAGTACTGTTTTAAGTTCTGTAGACCTCACATGAAGAAGGCGGTGCCTAGTTCTGGAGTCCATATCCGAAGTACTATATTCAGTTTTGGGGGTTTGGAGTGGGTGTTATCAGGTGACCGAAATAGGCGAGGAAAAGGTCCGTCTGTATTACTTGGAAGATGAGGAGGAGGTATAGGACTCGGGCATTCACATGCCTGGAAGTATTAATAACTATTGGTTCGGGAAGAGAACATATACAGACCTAGGTATACCTACAGAATGTGGAGATTGGTGACATGACACTTATACGTCTGCAGTATGTGGACAAGAGAGCTAGAGTGCTACCGAAAGGGACATTTTCATACCCGAGTAGTATACTCACGGTATATGGGCATGGGAACTATGAAGGAGGCATCTAGATACCTCAGAGGTAAATCTACGGTATTTGGAACGAGAGGGAATATATGAAACAATCTTGTACATACAAGAGAAGTATAACTAGGTATAAAGGAGGAGCTGAGAAAAACCTTTACATACCCCAGAAGAATAAATATACTAGAGAGTGAGACTCTTTGGGATTATTGTGAATCAAGAAAGGTAAAAAGAAAACACAAAAAATAAAAGAGTTTATAAGCCAGAGGCTTCGCCAGATTGCATTCTGTTTAAGAAAACACCTGGAGTTGGAGCTTTGGACGTATTGTGGACGAGTATATATCATTTCTCCCTCTGGTGTCTCTCTAGTTTCTATCCTTTCAATCACTGTGCCCAGTCAGGGACTTCTGCTAATCTCATTAGCTACTCTGCATTCTCATTCTCTTTTAGGATTGTGATGTCCTGCAGATGGATTCAGTAGTCTCCTAAACCGCTCCTGCGGCACTTCAAGTTAACATCCACTCGCTGGGTTCTGCTATTTAATAGTTTACTGTCTGCACCTAGAAGTAACTGCCATTTCTTTTTCATCTTTTGCTCCACTTTCACTTATTTTTTACGTCTGCTATTTTAAGTGGTCGAGTTCTTACAGCGAGACTTTGGACACACACTTCCCTGCTGCGCACAGAATGCATACTTCCGGCCACACTCAAATTACATATCCCCTGCACTGTTACACTCTATATTCACTGTACATCGTTGCATTTTCAATTACTATCCCTGCCCCATTTACTTTACCCTGGAAGTTATGGGCTGCACGCTGGACTTTGAGCGGATATTCCACCTACAACCTCCCCAACTTTGTATTTGGTAATTACGAGCGCCATACTTTGAAGGGATATTGCGGCACTTAGAATTTTACATTAGGAGTTACATGCGCACTTTGAAAAAATGTCCTCGCCCCACAGCACCTTACACTTTTAGCTATGGATGGCACATTGACCATATATCCTGCTCCACAGTACTTTGCACTGGTAATTACGGGCTGCACCTTGAATGTAGATTAGAAATGTGACATGCCTTGGAGGTGGAAACCTCGGCTCGCTCGAACCAGAAAGGTACCGAAGTGCACCAACTTGTCACTTCATGCATATGAAGTGAGCTGTGACCACCCCCGAGTGTCGAGCCCAAGGCCTGCCCTGAGTTATCATGCCTCTGGCGCCGAGCACGGGCACCTGAGCATGTGCAAGTTGCTCGGCCCGGCCCAGGCCAGGACAGGAGAAGGGAAGGCTGGAAGAACAAGGGCAGGGTCTGGTGCAGGGCCGCTTTAACCTAATCCCGGACTCTTCAAGTGGAGCCCAGCGGGAGTCGGAGCTACTACGTCGGTGACCGTCACGCGACGACCCATCAAAATAAAGCAGCGCTGGTAATGGCTTATTATGGCTGTTGTTACTTACAGTTACTTGTGGTGGTGGACGGCTTGGGACTGGCCTGCCTGTCTGCCTTTATTCGATAGGTGGCATAGGCCTGCTGCTGCTGCATGCACTACGACGTTGTTGGTCCGGGCTAAGCACCTCAACCGCTGATGACTCATTGTGGGGTGCATGTGGGTGTGCCGGGCGGGCGGGCGTGGCATTTGGGGAAACAAATCTCACACGCTGCCTGCCACACAGCTCTACCCCCACAGAACCTGCGCATTACCAAATCCAGCCCCCTACCCAATCAGTGTCCCGGGCCGCCCACCGGCAAGGGCTGCCACGGCGCCGTCTATGTAAAGCAAATTCAAAATGCGCATTGTGACCATCCATATTGGATTCATTCATAGAATAAATAAATTATGAGTCATTACGCAGAGTCAGTGAGGTGATTTAATTTTATATATTGTCTAGTCTGTCTACGGCTATGCCTACGCCACATTCATATTGACATATGACATGCAGAGCTGCAGACACGTGGTGTTATGCAGTAGACCCGGCCCTGACAAATAGGTGCCGGTGCTAAGCACCGGAAAGCACCGGCACAAATTAAGCACTGGGCGTGACTACCTAAATGTCAACACAGGGATACTGTTTAATAGAGTTGATGTTCCAAATGCCGGAACACACTCCACTCCCTACAGCAGAAAGTTTCACAAGTTATGAAGCTGCCTCATTCCTAAAATCTCCGCCTCCCTCGATACTGCCAAAAAACTAAATATTGGTGACAAATGTACTGCTTGAATCGAAACCTTTGGTGATTTGATTGATGTGCTGAAAGACGTAAATGACAAAAAGATCATGAAATATCTGAAGAGTTTGGCAGGTGAAGGAGTCAAAGAATTGATAAAGACAGTGTCACCCGATGGTGAAGTGACGTGCTGTCAATCAAAGAGGTGCTGAACACCAAGTTAATTCTTATGCAAAATGTTGACTATGAAAGGTACATCTTCAACCAAGAAACGATGAAAAATGGTAAAACAATGGATGAGTTTGTAGAAAGACTTGATTTGCTCATCAAGCATTGCAAGTTCAACAAGTCAATAACAAAGAGGCCATGCTTAGAGCGAGTACTCATGGCTGACAGAGCGGAAGAAAGAGCTGATAGATAAGCATCTAATATGGAGGCTTGAACGACCCAAAATGAATCAGTGCTGAGTGAGAAAAGTAAGTCAAAATACAAGGTAGAAGGCCATAAAATAATGTCTCCAAGAAAAACAAGTTGTGTATGTAGATTTTCCTTTCCACATAAAGGTAAATGTCCTGCTATTGGACAGATATGCAAAGGATGTTGGTAAGAGAACCATTTTGCTGTGGCTGACAAAGTGAGGCAAAAGTCAGGTGCTTCAAGTCAAGAAAACAAAATGGAGGAAAGATGAAGTGTGTCACGTTGAGAAAACAAAATGGATGCCAGAAAGTTCCAGAGATGTTTCAACCATGCCCACAAGGCTAAGCAGCAACATCAGTTGAGGCATGTAGAAACTGAACAATGTCAATTGTCATAAAATTCCTTGCCTAAAAGTTTGTCACCGTCATTGTCAAGCGAAAGTGAGGAAGATGGGTGTGCGATGTCATTGTTGACTGCTGGATGACGTGCACTTGTAGGATTAGCTCCTTGCAAGGAAAAATGCCATTCAAAGCTAGGTAGACAAGTGAAAGTGAGATATTTATTTGCACAGTGCCCCACAATCACACTGAAAGTGATTGGGTGTTATATACCTTTTATCATAGACAGTGGAGCATCAATAAATATTGTGCCATCCAAAAAGTCCTATGAACTGACTGTCAATCCAAAGTGTATACATGGGCTGCTTCACCGCCTCTGCAAAGTCATGGTTCATTCATAGCAACTGCGAAATATAAAAAGACAAAGCACCAATTCATGTCCTACAAGGCACTTTATTGAGTACCTGTTGTAAGAGAGTAGGATCTGCCTCTTATGTTGTCCCCACTTTTTGTCTGTTGCTTACACTGGTTTCTGACTATAGCCTGGCTGGGACCCTGCTAATCAGGGCCCCAGCCTCTCTGTTCTCTCTAAACAACATGGAGTGAATATTAGGTGCACTAGTGATTGGATACTGTGGTAACTTATGAGTCCCTAATATATGGTACCTTTAGTACCAAGGGCATAGGTACTTCACAGGCCTACCAGGGGCTGAAGCATGTATTATGCTACCCCTGGGAAGCAGACTAAATCTGACACCACAGGCCTGCTACTGCAGCCTGGGTGAGGTGGTGCTAGCACTCCTCACTCAGATATAGGTACACTATATCTCTCCTGCACACACATTTAAACCTATCAGTCACTTCTAAGGCAGGCCCTATCAATCCTGAGGGCAGGGTGCTTGGTTTCCATAAGAGGGGGTGCCCTTGCCTGAGCAGGGCCCCCCTGCAGCTCTCAGAGTCCATTCTCTGGGGCTGTTTGTGAATGCGGTCATACCATATACTCTTAAATGCATTATAACCTCGCGGTTAATGGTAACTTTGGAATGGCTGCATCAAAACATGTTGTGTTTGGTGTCAAGCGCTTTGGAATCATACCCCAAGACCGGTAACTGGTGTGGGAGTATGATCCCACCCTTCCAGAGGGATAGACATGTACCTACTGTGGAAACGCAGTAGAAAACTGAAGAGCCCTGGCATCACAAAATGGATGCCACCAGTCACAGACACAGGGCTGACCTCCTGCTGATGACCAACACTCGCAGTGGAGGAGGCCCAACAATAGGTATCCTGTCAGAGGGAGGTGTGACCACCTCCCAGACAGGGTTTAGTGTATTGGGGCTGGGTGGGTGCACTCCTAGAGTGCTTTGATGTCCTGCACTGGGGGAGCAGTAGGCTTCTCTGTGCATACACAAGTTCAAACTGGCTCAGGGGCTACCTGCCCCTGCTCTGGTGTGAAACTAGACAAATTGAAGTGGGTGTAGCCACCCACTCCCCTGACCCTCCCATAGGTGGGGTCATAGAGCTAGTCCCTCCCTTCCTTCCGGTATAAGTTAGGGAACCCTTGCCATTGCAAACTAGATACCCGTGGACGATGTTCTGAAGACGAATCCCAGACCTTTAACGTTCCACTACCTCTGGAAGACTGAAGACTCTCCCTTGGAGTCAAGGAGTGACTCCCCTGCTTGGCAGGCACCAAAAACTGCAATCAGCGGTCGCAAACTCCCCCGCTCCCGCCGGAGCCTGAAGTCCCTGCAGTGCAGGAAGAGGATTTCCTGACTTCTCCAAGACCATCGTGAGTCCCCAGTGACGCTGAGGCAAGTGGACCCCACGAGTGACGAGGAACCGCAATCCCTGGGTACCCTGCACTAATTTCGAGTACAACCCCTTCACAATGTTATACAAACCTGTGCATTGGGCCACGTGTGATCCAAGTCTCTAGGAGGGATCCCTCCAAAGATCAGCGGCCTACCCCATCCCGAGTGACCGTGGGCCCCTGTTGAGTGGATCCTCCTGAGGGTTCTTCGCGATCCCTTGCCAGCTGGCTTGTGGGTCCCCCGAAGACTTTCCTACAATTCCAAAGGACTCTCCTGGTTGCCCCAGGCATGCCCTGACTTACCCTTTCTGGGTGAGTCCCTCAGACCTTGCTGGTCTGCACCGCTGACTTTTTATCCTTTCCACAAGACTTGCTGTTGCCAAGGCTTGTTGGCTCCAATCTGGTCGCCAACACCGCAGTAAGCTGCAGACTTTGTGGGAAACTTCGAATCCAGCTCCTGGTTATCGTCGACGCCTCCTGGATCTCATGGCTGAAGAGTCAAGACACCGGTGAACTACCTGAAATCACCCGACGACTGTGGGCATCCAGCTTCCTGCCCCCTGGTCACTGCCAAGTGACTTTGAACATTGTCCCCTCTGCTTTCAGGTCTTCCTTCTTCTGAATCTAGGCTTGGATTCCACCGGACACTTCTTCTGTCTTCACAAGCAGCAAGTCTTCATTAGCTCCCATTGAAAACGACGCCGCGATCCGACACCAAAAGACACCTATGCACCCGGCTTCCCTGGGTGAGGTAACTCCAGCACTATGGTGCTCCTGTGGGTATTGGCTCTAGAACTACTTACCCTGTAAGTGACTTGCTTGTAGACTCTCCCGAAGTATCCTTAAATCCTTAATTTCCAACCGCAACTTGTCCCATTAAAGTCAACGGGGATTCGCATCTGGGTTAACACACTGCATGCATCCCCCGTGGTTCCTTTACTTACCTGCCTTGGGTGGTTTCCTGAGGCCCCAACGCTTCTGAAGGCCCTAGGCCTTTTCCCTTTTCAAGTCATTGTTCTTAAGTCTCTTTTTTAGCATATTGTCTGGTACGCCCCTAGGGCCCCAGCCATATTTGTGCTTAACTTATTGTGAAACGTTGATTTGTGCATATGTTCCTGACTTCTAATCTCATAAAGAGATTAGTAGAGAGTTGTTTAGTAATAAATACATATATATTTGATATATATACCTGTGTGGTGTCCTTTCATTTGGTAATTCAAGAGATTATAAGGTAAAACAAGCTGCTTTACATTCCTCTAAAGACTTAGCCTGAAGGCTTCTCTCCACAGCTACCACTAGGATAGCTTTCTTTAAAGGTTGTCTTAAACCTACTACCATAAGAGTCGAATTGTACTGGTGCAAGGTGTCCACTTTAACTAGTGAACAGCATATACCAGGCCAACTTCTCACATTCCTGTTTACTATGTTTCAGTACTGCTGCTGACATGAGGCTGAATTCTGTGAACTACAGTGTCAATGCCTATCATGAGATAGTGAATCAGTTCCCATCCTTGTTTCATGGACTAGGAAGACTTAATACCATGAAGATGTAACTTCATATAAATGAGAACATTTGCACTGTTGCTTAATGACATCATCAAATTGCATTTCATTTACAAAAGGCTGTTGAGAAAGAACTTCAGACATTTTTAAAGCACAATATCATTGGGTGATCCACTGACCTCACTGATCTTGTTATCGTGTGTTGCCTCTCCCACCTCCTAGCTCCACCTGTTAGTGGTATGCCCTCTTGAGCCCCTGGCTCTGTGTTCGAGACCATCCTCAGCCTGCAGGCTCCTGCCTGCGCCTAATCTCCAGTGGCCCAGTGGTGAGCATGTCTCTTGTTTCTGTTCTGCTTTTGTTTCTTTCATAGCCTTTTATTTGTCTTTCGATTTTCTGTTTCTTTCTGTTCATTGCCTGTTCTTTCCTTTTATTGTTGCTATGCTTTACTTTTTTCTTTCCCTTCCCCTCCTACCTATTGCCCCCTTCCCACACTCACCGCTGCTTGTCCCTGCAGCCCCACCCCGTTCCAGTACCCTTTTCCAACTCCCACCTCCCAACTGACCCGCCCTCCTGCCTCCCCAACACTACTTAATGGTAACCCCTGGAGGAGCAAGGCTCAAGGAGGTACACGGAGTTGGGAAAAAGTTCAGTGGAACTCCGCTCCGCCAACCGCCTCCATGTGCATGGAGGATGCTGGTGTCGTAGCAGTGGAGGCCATGGGGACCAAGAACTGTGATGTTGGGCGCGGTATAGGCTGCGACGGGCACAGAAGGGCTTGCCTTTGGCACAGCGCTGGCTTGTCCACACAGCAGCTGCCATTAAATAAGCTTGGCCCCACAACTCCGCTCCACCAGCGGAGTGTGCAGAGATTTGCCTACTCTGCGTTCCTTGTAGAATGCAGAATGTAGGGCTGTTAGAACTGGGGGTCTCTAGTTGTCAGAGGTAGGTACCTTTTTCCAAATAGGGACCCTTGCTTCTACTCAGGGTAAGGGGGTACACTGCTAAAATAACCCCTTCTCACCCCTTTGGTAGCTTGGCACGAGCAGATAGGCTTATCTCGGAGGCAGTGTGTAAAGCATTTGTGAACACATACAGTAATACAGTGAAAACCCTACAGAAGAGGTGAGCAGGGGTTATTTTAGGAGTGTACCACCTTACCCTGACTAGAAGCAATGGTGCCTATTTGGACAAAGGTACCTACCTGTACCAACTAGAGACCCCCAGTTCTAACAGTGGTGGTCAGCGGTGAGTATTCTGGACTTGAATTTGTGACTTATATACAGAGATTGGTGTACACTACTTGAGTGCAGACCAAATGCAACCACATACAATTTTGGTAGATTGTTTTTCCTGGGATTTCTATTTTTGCCAAGAACTGCCAAGTTTAGTGACCATGAACAAAGCAGCATCCATCGCATCTATTTAGATTTTGAGGAAGAGAAGCTAGAGAGTTACACTGTGAAACAGCTGAAGCACTTCTGCAAGAGATTTAAAGTTGCTAGTACAGGCCTCACCAAGAAGGATGAGTTCCAAAAGGGGCTAAGGCCTGGGTGGAAGCAAGAAATACCCCTGAACCTGTGGAAGAGCAGGAGCAGGGGGCTGAAGATGCAGAGGGGCAGCTAGATGGGCCATTGGGTCCAGAGGGGAGGAAAGCACATTCCCCAACAGGCAGCAGTGTTGCTTCCAAGGGCCTGATCCCCAGGAGAGCTGGAGGACAGGGAGAGAAGTAGGATGCATGAAACAGAGCTGACCAAGCTCAAAATGGGTGAGCAGTTGGAATTGGAAAGTAAGAAATTGTCCCTAGAGGAAAAGAGGATGCAATTGGAGCATGAGAGAAGTTTGAGGGAGTTGCAATTGAAAGCCAGGAGCTCAGAGATTACTCCCTCTGGTGACAGCACACCGTCCATGACTGTTGAAGCAAGGGTGTATGTACCTAAAGATGTGGTAAAAGAATTTTATAAAAATGATGACATTGGTCAGTGGTTCAAGGCCTATGAGGTAGCTCTGTCCTCCCACTGGGTCCCTGAGAAGGATTGGGAGCGTGGTTGTGGGGGCAGTTCCTTAGTGAGGGGTGGGATACCACGTTAGATTTGCCCTCTGAAGTCCACAATTCTTATGGTCATACGAAAGAAGCATTGATGTCCAGGTATGGGTTGACTCCTGAACTGTATAGGCAGAGGTTTAGAAATTGCAAAAATTTGGAGTCAAGTACTTGGGTGGAATATGCAACTTTGTTTTGCAGAGCATTGGATGGTTGGGTGAAGGGTAGCAAAGTGAATGATTTTGAAGTGCTCTTTGATTTGATTGCATGAGAGCACTTGTCAGGAAATTGTTTTCCAGAGCTACGCCAGCACCTTATTGATAGTAGGCTGGGTGAGCACCCGGGTCCACAAGGGTCAAGTGGGAGACTCTGTCAAAGGTGGGCAAGGTTCCCAGCAGAGGAGTGGGGGGACAAGGGTAAATAGAGGGAGTTCCAGAGAGGGCCCCAAAGTAATTCCCAAGGGAAAGTTCCCCAGCCTCCCCCTGAGAAGAAGCCAGGGGCCCGATAGATAAGCCTGTTCACAGGGGGCCCAAGACTTGCTTTAAGTGTGGTCAAGTGGGCCACTGCTCCTATGATTCTAGATGTCCCTTGTATGGGAAGACAGCACCCCCTGGTGCACCAACCTGGCAGGTAGCTAGTGTAGCCCTGGGGGAGGAGATGGGTGCCCAAGGTGGGTGGGGTTCCATAGCAATGTCCCTGGTTTCTTTAGGAGACAGTGATATGGTCCCCAGGACCCAACTGCATGATAACTCTAAAAAATACAGAAAGTGGCTGACCATCAATGGCCAAAGGTTTGAGGCTCTGAGAGACACCGGAGCCAGTGGGACAGCTGTCAGTTGTCAGCTGGTGTCTGAAGAGCAGGTGATCCCCAATGCATTTTGCCCAGTAGTTGCCGCGGACAACTCAGAGAGCCACTGCAGAGTGGCTCAGGTTCCCTTTGGGTGGGGGGGTCTCAGGTGCCTTCCAAGTGGCTGTGAGGCCAGCCATGCCTGTAGACTGACTGTTGGGGAATGATTTAGAGAGTTCACCTTGGGCAAAGGTGGAGAGAAGGTCTCATCTGAAGATGTTGGGTCTGCCTGAGTGGGCGTGAGCAACCACTCGGTCTATGGCAGCCAGTACAGGTGTTCAAGAGGACCTGCAGCCTGAGAGGGTGGCCCAGGTGCCTGCCTTGGAGAGAAGAGGCAGGGAGCACGACAAACCGGCCCCCATAGTTCCCACGGTCCAGGAGGAAGCAGAACCTGAGGGGGATGCTCTGGAACTGACTGGGGAACAAGTGGCTGAACTGGGGGACCTGCCTGAGCTGACCCATTGGCAGCAAGAAGGAGGCCCCTCCAGGGCAGAGTTCTGTAAGGAGCAGAACAAAGGTCTTTCTCTTGTGGGTTTGTGGCAACAGGCCAAAACCAGGCAGCAGGTGATCAGTCTGGATCACATTGGATCTACTGGGAGAATGGTCTCCTGTATAGTGAGCCTAAGGTTGCTGAGCCTAGGGCAGCCCGTGTGCTGGTGGTACCCCAGCGCTTCAGAGCCTTCCTACTGGGTTTGGTTGATGATGTGCCATTAGCAGGACATCTGGGGCAGGGCAAAATCTTTGAAAGGCTTGTTGTCACCCATTTTTATTGGCCCCAGATGAGCAAGAGTTCAGACACTCATTGCAGGACATGTCAGACTTGCCAGGCAGGTGGAAAGAGTAAGAGGAAGCACAAGGCTCCCCTCCAGCCATTCCCTGTGGTCAGCACCCCCTTTGAATGGGTGGGTATTGATATTGTGGGACCACTGGACCCCAAGACAGCCATGGGCAACAGGTACATTATGGTCTTGGTGGCCCATGCCACCCGGTACCCGGAAGCCATCCCTCTTCGGACAGTGACGGCCTCCGTAGTGGGACATGCACTGATGGGGATTTTCTCCCGTGTGGGGTTCCCCAAGGAGGTGGTGTCTGACCGTGATACAAACTTAATTTCCAAGTATATGAAGTCCCTGTGGCAGGAGTGCAGTGTAACATACAAGTTCACCACTCCTTACCACCCCAAGTTAATAGGCTGGTTGAGAGATTTAACCGGACCCTGAAGGGCATGATTATGGGTCTGGAAGAACCCATGAGGCATAAGTGGGACGTCCTCTTACCATGCCTTTTGTTTGCTTAGCGAGAGGTGCCACTGAAGTCCTTAGGGTGGAAGAGGAGACAGAACCTCTTCCTGACCTCCTGTCTGCAAAAGAGCAAGATGGGTCAGTGGAGGGTTTGAACCTCTCTAACTCCCTGACACCTGAGCAGCAGGAAGACTGTCGCCAACTGTTGGGACGGTTTTCTGACCTGTTTTACCTGACTCCTAGTGTCATTGATTGGTGCATCCATGATATGGATACTGGGGACAGTCATCCTGTCAAGCACAAGGCTTACAGAGTGACTGACAGGGTGAAAGCTTGCATCAAGGAGGAGGTCTCCAAGATGTTTGCATTGGGGGTAATTGAGTCCTCTCACAGCCCTTGGGCCAGCCCAGTGGTCTTGGTCCCAAAGACTGCCATGCATGGTGCCACGCCCGAACTCCGGTTCTGTGTGGACTACTGAGTACTCAATTCAGTCAACATGTCTGACGCACACCCCATTCTCAGAGCTGCTGAGCTCATTGATAGGTTAGGGGCTGCCCGGTTCCTCACCGCGTTTGACTTAACAACTGGGTACTGGCAGATCACCTTGACTGATGGTGCAAAAGAGAGGTCAGCATTCTCCACACCAGATTGGCACTACCAAATCTGGGTTATGCCCTTTGGGGTGAAGAATGTCCCTGCCCCCTTTCAGAGGTTGGTCAACCAGGTACTGGATGGACTGGAAGATTTCAGTGCCGCCTACCTGGATGACATTGCAGTGTTCAGCGACAGTTGGGAAGAACATCAGCACCACCTCTGGGAAGTGTTGATGGCGCTGTGGTGGGCAGGCCTCACGATCAAGGCGAGTAAGTGCCAGATCGGGCAGGGTTCCGTGGTGTACTTAGGACACCAGGTTGGGAGTGGCCAGGTGGTGCCCCTACAGCCCAAGATTGATATTGTTTGGGCTTGGGAGCCCCCCAAGACCCAGACAGAGGTGAGAGCCTTTTTAGGACTCACCGGGTACTACAGGAGATTTGTCAAGGGGTATGGCAGCATTGTTGCACCCTTGACAGAGCTGACTTCCAGGAAGCAGACCAAGAAATTGATTTGGACTGACACCTGTCAGAGAACTTTTGACGCCTTGAGGACCGCCATGTGCACGGTCCCTGTGCTTCAGGCGCCCAACTTCTAAAAAAAAAGCGTTGTTCAAACAGACGCTTCTGAGCATGGTGTTGGGGCTGTTCTTGCACAGTTAAATGAGAAGGGCCTTGACCAACCAGTAGCCTTCATCAGTAGGAGGTTACTTCCACGGGAACAGAGGTGGAGTGCTATTGAGCGTGAGGCATTTGCTGTGGTCTGGGCGCTGAAGAAGTTGACACCATACTTGTTTGGGACTCATTTTCCAGGTTCAGATAGACCACAGGCCCCTCAGATGGTTGATGCAGATGAGGGGTGAGAATCTAAAGCTGTTGAGGTGGTTCATTTCCCTACAGGGGATGGACTTTATGGTGGAACACCGCCCTGGTATAGAGCACGCCAATGCTGATGGTCTTTCCAGATTTTTCCACCTTAGTGAAGAGAACTCCAAAGAGGTAGTGTAGCTCTCCCAACATTTCAGCCGGAGGGGACACGTGTTAACTGGCATCATTGGCTCTCCCTTCCATTTTTTTGCGCTATGCCTCCTCTGTTGTTGATATGTTTTGCTGGTTTAGATGCTTTGGGCACTTTGACACTGCTAATCAGTGCCAAAGTGCAAGTTCTCCCTATTGTAAATTGTGTTATGGATTAGTGGCTCCATGATTGGCCTATTTGATTTACTGTCAGACCCTAGTACTGTGCACTGCGTGTGCCCAGGGCCTGTAAATCAAATGCTGCTGGTGGGCTTGCAGCACTGGTTGTGACACCCACAGAGCAGCTTGTAAAGTGTGTCTCAGGCCTGCCATTGCAGAGCCTGTATGCAGTCTGGTACTGCCATGTTGACTTGGCAAGTGCACCCACTTGCCAGTCCCTAAACCTTCCATTTTCTGCATGTTAGTCACCCCTAAGGTAGGCCCTAGGTCTGGGTGCATTGCATGTGAAAGGTAGGAGATGCCATGGTGTGTGTGGCATGTCCTGATAGTGAATTACAGCCAATTTAGTTCCTCACTATAGCAAGAATACATGCTCCCATAGGCCAGAATTGGCAGATAGATTGATTATAACATCTTACAATCTTAACTGACCCAGGGAACATGGTAGAAAAACTAATTTAGTATGCCTGAACTCAGAATGATAAAATACATCTTTTAGTGAAGTTGGTTTTAACATTCTGTGTTTGAAAATACCACTTTTAGAAAGTAGGTATTTTCTTGCCTAACCATCCAGCCTACCTCTGCTAGGTTGTGTATTGAATGTCTGGTTTGTGAGTAACAGGAGGGTTTGGACTCCAGCAGTCTGATGGGTCAGGGCTGGGCTGAATAGGACCTTGACTGCATAGATAGTGGGAGCGGAGATTTCCTTTCACTCCCCTAAGCCCTCATAGAATAGAGAGAAGATGGAGGAGATTTTCCTTCAGCTACCTGGGCCAGGTCTGCTCTCAAATAATGCTGTCTTGACCTCCTGCCATGAAGCTGCACAGAACTGGTTCTGGCTAGGTACAGGAACCCTCTGCCTTCAGAGGACAAAGGATTTACTGCTATAAATATTGGGGCCCAGACCCCAGAACTTTAGATCACTTCTGGGAATCAAGACAAACCTTTGCCAAGGAGAAGAACCAAGGAGGCTGAAGGAGGAGACTATCCCTGCTGTGTGTTGTTGGGGTTGGCCTGCAGTGTTTACTTTATTGCGAAGGAAAGGACAAAAGGAGTGAGTGTGCTTTTACATCATCTTGAAGAAAATCTCCAAGGGCATGAAGATTGAGCTAACCTCCTGCCTGAAGTCTCAGGGATACAAGACTTCACCCCCAGCTCCCCTCCTGAATTCCTGTGCTGGGAATTGAAGTGCCTGCTGTTGTTTGGGCCTTCTGAGAGACTGCGTGTCGCTGGGAGCTGGAAGCACAAATCAACAAAGAGTAAGCGTGTCACTGCCGCAGCAGTTGTCGTCGCATCGGCAAGTAAGCATGCCGCCGCTGTTGCTGTCGCCATCGTATTGCCGAAGTGCCTCACATCACCTGAGAAGCGTGCCGCTGCCACAGAGGTCACTGTCGCATCGTCAGTGAAGCGTGTCACAGGGCCTGTCACAGCACAGAAGTTCACCGAGTTGCCGCACGGCTGTCGGGCGTTCATGCATCACGTCTACGTTGTCGCACCATAAGCAAGACGCCCTTTTGTCACATCGCACCGGATCGTCATCGCATTGAGGCACCATCTTGTCGCATCGTAACCGAGACGCAGTAAGAAACTGATGCATCACCTCGCAACATGGTAAAGAACCGACACATCACCTCCTCTCTGGTAAGGAACCAACAAATAAACGTCCCTGCACTGCAGTAGGGTACTGATGCATCACCTCCCCCGAAGCAAGAAACCGACGCTTGTTTTGTGTTACGCATAACCCTGGGCGTAGTTCGTGTAGTCGCGCTACGCGAAGCTATGCGAATATGTTCTTGCACTACGCAAGCTATGCGTAGCTTCGCGAGCGTGCGTAGTTGCTTGGGGCGCCCGTTCGCGATGCCTTTTTAATGTTCGGGAGCGCGTTGTGCGTGTTCGGGGAGCTGTTTGCATGCTCGTGGGATAATATCTTGTGATCTTACCCATGCGGTTGCCAATGGGTGCGGCCATCTTGTTTTTCAATTGTCCCGCCCACTCGCGATGCCTTATTTCCTGTTCCGGGACGTTTATAGCGTGTTAGCGATGCGCATGTTATGTTGGGGAGCGCATTTTACTTGTTCGTGGCGATTATTGCCTGTTCGCGAGAAATATCACACAAACTTACCCACGCGGTCGCGAATGGGCACGGCCATCTTGTTTTTCACTCTATGCTATGGTTCTGGGCCTACTTTTCTATCCTCCCTTAATCTTTGGAATCCTTAGTTTTGTACACAGTTTTTCTGACTCTTTATATTTATCATCTATCTCTCTCTGTCCCTAAGTTTATATTTTGTATTTTATTTCTACTTTTAACTATGTTTTTTTTACTTTTATTATTTCTTTCTTTAAGTTACTACTTCTTCCCTTGACTTTCTTTTTTCCCTTCTAACTTTTCTTTTCCGCCTCCCACCCACCCCAGAACCATGGCCAAGGGCACTGCCACTAACAACAGCTCAAAGGGCAAGGCGTTCGCGGCCAAGAGCCACTTGCCTTGCGGCAGAATGCGTCCTGCAGGGGTGCAGGCCTGGCAGCTTTTTGGTGTGGCGGGGGTGGCTGCCCTTGTTTTTTTTCATCCTGCGCCACCTCCCCTTGACCTTGGCAGCTGGCGGCAGGCCGGCTCCGGGTATGCTACCCAGGAGCATCACCGTCGGTGAGCGAAGGTGCACCTGGCAGTGTTTCGGTGCTCAGGGGTCCGGCGCACCCATAACCAGCTGGCCCACCGGTGGTCTGACATACTGGACCGGGAGCAGGACCTGTTGGACCTGTTGGACCTGCTAGGTGTCGAGGTTGTTGGGCTTGGTGAGTAACTTAGTATAAGTATTGTTGTGTATACGTTTTTGATGAATAACAAGATTACTGCTGCTAACGTTGCTGGTAAATTACGTTTCAAAATCTTCTGTGATTGTAGGACCCAGGTGATCGGTGCTACTCTTACTTGTTTGCAAATTTGCGCTAGCTTGGGCTGATTAATGTAAGAGTTTATTTTAGAGAACTGAATTTAGGTAATGCTATTGCTAGAGAGACTCTAGTCCTTCCATTGTCCTCCAGTGAAATAGTGGTGGATGGATACAGTTTAGTTAGTATTAGTTAATAATTGTTTTACGGTCTGCGTGACACCTCCTCTGTCACTGAGTGCTGCTTACCCCAGTCCTCCGCAGAACCTTTTGTAGTTTGTTTAGTGAGTGGTAGGCTTAGCAGGGTCAGTCAGTAGCAGAACAAGATCAGATTCAACCAACCCACAATTTGGTTTATGCACAAATTTATGCATGTGTCCTCCATCTCATCTATGCATTTGAAGGCTAAAAAAAATGGAAATGCAGACTTAGTGAACAATTGGCCAGTCTGGAATAGGTGGTCTAGGTCAGGTGGTACTTAGGCTTTGTTAGTATTTGGAATCAGAATGATTATGGAACACTGGAGTGTTCATAAATAAGTAGACGATCCGTGAATCCAGTAGTCGATCCATCTGATTAGATAGGTCAATTTTATTGCAATTGTTGTTTTTCCAAATGATGTATTTGTTTCACAGAACTCCTTAACGTTTGTCTCTTTCTTTATTATATCTTAAATGAACATCAGCACCACCCAGGGGCAAGAAGACAGGGTCCGAGTCGGTGGGACAACAACAACCAGGAGAGGACCGCTCCTCTACCGAGGCTCCTGCTGCTGGCCCCGTGTAAGTCCTCCAGTGGTTAATATTAACAATTATATTTCCCTAACTTTTACTGCATCTATTTTTTTCCGAACTATTAATTATGGTTCCACTTTCTAATTCTATTTTTTACAAAAGCTTCTTTGACCTTGATAATCTGTTTCCAAATTCTGGTTATCCCTGCCTCTAACTTCCTTCTAACTGCCTCTGGTATGACTCTCTGTACTACTAGTACTATTAGTCTGTCTGTAGCTAAGCTTACCCAGTTGGCCACTCTTTGTTGAAGGTTTTCTTTGGAATAAAACTCAGATTGGCCAAAAGTTCTAGCCACTGTGTCCTGTCCTTTGGGTTGTCCTCTTCTAGTCTTCTTAATCTTGAGTCTTTGACAATTCCCACCAACAAAATGCCCAACCAGATATTTGACTAGTATTTTGGATCGGATAGTACATACTTCTACTTTTGTAGGGATTCTGCAGAGCCACATATAGAACTATGCACAAGAAAATAGGATGTTGGTGATGGGAGGTTGGACCTTACTCACACCTCAGTCAGAACCCACAATCCCCTGACCGACTAGCTATAGTGTCTCTTTAGGTCCCACTCCCGACCCCCCACACGAAGATACACAATGATGAGACAGACAACCCAGAAAATAATAATAACACCCTTTTGCTCACTCACTTATGTAAGTTCACCCCACCACACCAAATACCACAGAGTCTATGTTTAAGTTCAAAATGTTTATTTTCAAATAAGTAATAAGCTCTGTACGTCGTTATATGAAATTTTACCACAGCCAGCATCAATAGCAAAAAGCATAAGATTAAAATAGTAAACATTTACAAGTGCAGGACAAGACAAAAGATCCGTGTGAATTCTGGAAGACCCCTCACCATAGAACGTAGAAATACTGGTTACATCATGCATCATAAGCTCTGCAAATCTCTGGTTTGTAGAAGGGAATCTTCTGCCTAATATGAGAAAAATGCTGCGCGTTAGATAGTATACTGCAATAATGCAAGCATTTTGCAGTCATGGCAAAAAGTGTAACATGTACATGTGATGACTAAGCAATACGGACTAACCGAACTCCATAAAAAAGTGGCTTGTTTTTCGACCTCTTCACTTGTATGCAACCGTCAAGTGGCCTCAAAGGTGTCTACTGCACAATAAGCTGCGAGGTATAATATGCGCAAAAAGAGTAGTAGACATTTTTTTTTTGCATCTTTTATATAGCGCGAACTCGACCCGAAGGTATTGGAGCGCTGTACATGAGCACCGTATTTACATTACATATTCAGGCACGGGGAGATTAAGTGATTTGCCCAAAATCACAGGATGTGGACGCGACCTCGAGGCTCGAACCCTGGTTTCCTGCACCAAAGTCGGCAGTTTAAGCCAACGGACCACATCCTCTCCCCATGATGAATCTAAAAGGGTTACATGGCTCAGGCTAACTTTCCAAAGAGTAGAGTAGGACTAGATGACCCTAGGGACCATATAACACTACTAGTGTCTGTCTACTGACTCTACTGCTCTAGTACCCGATTTGGACTAGTGATGATGTATTAACTTTTTTTTCAATCTTCCTAGTGAAAACTAATAAAATAGGGGGAGGTGTACAGGCATCTAAAATTGTGTAATGTTTTTTCTAGGCATACTACCAACCACCAGTGCCGGTGGGGCCAGCGGCGATGGCGATGCGGTCATTCCAGAGGGGGCGGGAGACCAAGCGAAACTTGCAGGAGCTACAGGGGGAGCCAGCAGCAGTGGTGGGTGGTGGTAAGTTATATTCATTACTTCTTGACATTACTACTAGATGGAAGTGTGTTCACTTCACTCACTGTACTGTGAGACTTATTAAGTTGCAGTGAACATTATACAACGGTTGAAGACGACTCCCTTACTTAGCATTAGCAGCGTGAGTTGAGTAACCAATGGCCTCTTCTATCTGACTCCAACTCAGCTGTGAAGGTTTTATGGAGAAGACTAAAACTCAGATCAGATGACTTTGATGGATGTGTTGAACAAAGAGGTAAAGAAGGGTGGAAGGACGGGCGAGATGTAATATGAGTGGCAGAGAAGGATATGTCGGAAGCATGCATAGGTGGCTGATAGGAACCAGATCAGATGCATGGGTTGTTGAAGGATGGGTGTAAGGTGAAAGAGGATGCCTGTCTGGGTGGGCAACACAGTATGTGTGGATACTAGATAGCAAGAATCATCAGTGGTGTTTGGTTCAAACTCAAAGCCAAGGCAAGCAAGGAAGGAGCAGACGCATGAGTGGTTGTTGGTGAAACCAACTAAGGTTTGTTAAGAGATATATAAATAAGAATGATAGACATTTACTTTAATGGATGTATGTCTGGAGATACTATCATCAATAGACAGCATAGGTGGAGACTGTCACTCGAGAGTCTTACTTTGAAGAGAATGTAAAAGAAACTGCGCCAGAGTAGCAAAGCGGAGGGGAATATAAGTAGTATTTTCAGAATACAGTTGACTCACAGTAGTTTGCAAGCACATCTTATATATATATATATATATATATTATCAAGCGCCTTCCTCCGACTCTTAGGATCACTCCCTACCTATGTTGTTAATGTATTTTCGATTGTGTCAGCCAGCCTGCAAAGGGTGGCTTATCTGTTGGTTACACAATCAATGAAAACAAAGTACCCTATGCAGTAGCGGTCGGTGGTGGGAGTGCTGGTGGGCGGTGACATGGGGAGGGGCAGGGTGGGGGGGAGTAAACTATGTATTACAGCCAAATACAGGTAAGTAAACATAAAAATAAATAAAACGATTTTCATTGTGCGCACTGCACCGCCAAATGCGATGCAGTGCGTGCAACAACATTTGTTTTATTTATTGATATGTATTGTTTAATTACCTGTGATTTTCTGTAATCCATAGTTTACTACCCCCACCCTGCCCCTCCCCACGTCACCGCCAGGCAGAACTCCTACCACCGACTGCTACTGACCTGATGTCGTGTTACCATTACCATCTATAATATAAGCAATGATCATTGGATCCAATAAATAATCTGCCTTTTTGTAGTACCCAGGGCAGGGTGAAAGGGAAATTGAGCAATTGCCCTCATGTAACAGAGAGAGTATGGCCAGTGCCACCAGTAATACAAAAATATGAGCTTCCCCACCTGCAGACAGTAGTAGTAAATAAAACTAACGTGAGTCTGCATCATTTGACTCGTATCTGTTTCTCTTGGGTGCAAGCTTAGCTGACTGAGCTGGCATGTCGGCTACAACAAGGTTATGTAATTTCACTAAACTAGAGATAAGAACAAGACAACTGGTGTGTACTGGAGTACATAGTGCTAGTATAATGCCTGAAACTCCCACAAATGTTAAAGTCTGAGGAAGTAGGAGGATAGATACTTACCACAAATGTTATGTACTGTGCTTGCTAGTGATACTGTGCAACTATGTGTTGAATTAATTTTGTGTTTCTGTTTTGCTAAGAGTATTGGATACAACAATGTTCTTTTTCTTTCTTGATATAGATCCTCCTTCCCAGCCAAAACCTGCGTGGAAGGAGTTGGCAGCCAGGGCCCGGCGCCGGAAACTGGAGGCCATTTGTGAGGAATACCGGCGGCTGGTGGCTCAGGCGGAGGAGGAGGAGGAGGTGGCTGCAGCTGCAGCCTCCTCCAATACCCCGAGCCCCAGTCAGGCCCCGCCTCTAGTTTTACGGCGCCGTGGTCAGGCAGCCGCCCGCCGCCGTGCCTCAATATCAAGTACTGCTGCCCCCAACCCTGGATGTAACTGCAGGGCATTTCACCGCCAGATGCTCCTCCGGATGGCCCGCTTGGAGGAGCACCTAGAGAAGCGGGTGAAGATCCTGGTTGACAAACACCTGAAAGCCCACCGAATTTAGGACCTTGTTGATTTGTCCCTTTTTAATTCCTTTTGTTGGTGGGTGGGTTTGGGTGTTGGGGTTTTTTCTGGGCATTTGGGACATTCACTTTTGGACATTGGTTGGGGTTAGGGAGGAGGGGTGGGTCAGGTCAGAGTGGGATAGTTTATTTTTGTTAGGGTATTAAATTATATAATATTTACTTAAACATACAATGTTAATGTTTTGTGGGTGGTTTACTGTTTTACGAATTTACGTCACATGGTTTGTTACTTTGTTTCCTTGCTGCTGCAGGCCCACAGCCAGTGTTTGATTCAAAAGATCTGCCGATTTTGTAACACACAAACAGATAGATGCGGTACCCCTCACTGAGTTATTTTATTTGTCCTACTAGTACTGTCAGTCTCTCCTACTAGTCCATTATACCTCCCACCAAACATATCTTACCTGTGATTGATGATGATGTTCGGCACAGTGATGGCTGCATGGTTGGTTTCCCAATTGAATGGAGAAGATGCCATGATTGTGGTGGTATTAGTAGACACTGGCACTAGCATTTGAAAAAAAAGAGACTTTCACTTGCCTGAGAGAGACTGTGGGAGGAGTAGTAGAACGAAGTAAAGTACAGCATGGGTGGGCAAGCTGAAGAAGATCCTTGCCCTGCCTTGAAATTCAATTAGTGTTGCTTTCACCACATCTGCCCCAGCAAGCGTGTGATCAATTGTTGGTGTACATTTAATGTAGTCACATCACACCTCAATATAAATCACACAGCCCGGGGGAAGAGGGTTAGGGATTGATTAATGGATGGGAAGGGGGGTTTGGGGAAAGGTTTAACACAGAAAAACAGACAGTATGCATGGACTCAACATACAGTAAAACACAATCTTAGAAGACGACCATGATCCATTATCCAAGAAATCTATAAAGGGAGATACAGGAAATGCATGCATGATGATGAAGAGAACTTGATGGTTAATGAGTTGTAATTACTAACTACTACTACACAATTAGATAGCACAGGGCAGAAATTATTAATATGAAATTTTCCTTGCCTGTTTGCCCTCAGAGCGAACCAAATTACATGCTGTACCGGGCTTACTTTTATTTTTAAAGCTAGCAAAGAAAATGAAAAAATAGTTGTAGGGATCAATTACCAAACAAACCACAACACACAGTCGTAATGATTGAAGAGAAAAAAAGGAATCAAATAAATTAAAAGACGAATGATGAATAATACTAAAGTTACTGTATTATCCTGGTCCAATTGTGGAGTTGCATCGTTCTCGCCATCCATCTTGGTCCTCCCTTCCATGGACACTCCGCACATCAATCTTGGGTACCACTGCCTGCCTGATGCGGATTGGTAAGGTAAGTGTGAGTTGTTTCTCCTACTATAGCACAGGGTAAAGGCCGGCCTGTAAGTGTAGATGGAGGAAAAAGGGGTATTGAAAAATAACTGAATTAAAAAAAATAAACTCAATTACGGTGGAGTGCAAGAAGAGAAGACAAGACTGAGGCGGCTTGGATACATCGTGTCTACTCTACAGCATTAAGCTACAACAACAACAGGATAGGAGCCAGCACAGAACAGGCCAACCATGGCACAGGCCAGGCCAGGCACCCAATCCCCATTTACCTTAAATGTTAACAGAGCCAGATAAAAGGCATAGGCAGCAACCTAGCATTTTCCAACTCAAGTGACTAAATCAATGCGCCACTGTCACTCATACCATTACACTCTACTCCAGTCCATACCACTACACGGACATGTAGCCTAGGTCTGCTGTGGTTCTTGTTGAATTATTGTGTTTACCTTTTATGCTAGTCCATGAACGCAGTTATTCCATCAATTATCTCCGATCCAACTGACTGACTGTGTGCAAAGATAGTATGGTCAGCATCATGACCGTGTGGTACGTGTTCTCCAACACCACCTCAGTCTGTAGTGACTCTGATTAAGTTTATAATATACTCCATACCACAAAATTGCAACGGATATTGGCCTGCACCTGCAGTAGTAGGAGTACAATGTGGTTATTAAACAACAAGGAAACATTGACTGTCACTTGAGTCACTTTTACTTTGTAGATAAACTAGTATAGTTCGACTTCATGCACATTCACTCGTAGCCAGCAAGCATCCAATGCAATGCATGCCATCATTCATAATTATCATTACCTGTCTTGCTCTTCTCTTTGGCTGTCAGATCAGATGCCTAGCATTCTGACAGTGATGAGTTTAAGCTCGGAAGCAAAACGGAAGATAGCTGTAGTCACGTTTCACTTCTTATGGAGGGACTGTTAGAGGCAACATGTATTGTACTATTCTCCATCTCCATCCAATGTCTGGCTTGCTTGAAATGTATTTAGGGAGAGTAAGGAAGATGGAGCAGGACTCTGAGGAGTGGAGTGGACAGTTATGCACAGATGTGCAACTCCAATAGGGAAATAAAAAGAGGAGACAGTGTTGATGGATTTGTTGTGATTAGATTTTAACCTGATAAACAGATACACACACAAATAAAGGAAGGAAGAACAATTTGAACGCCTAGTTGTCATGGAAGAGGAGCTCGTCCTCAAACTCTGGTGGTTCGGACAGAAGTACGTCATGTAAGAACCCACTACTTATGTCATCGGAGTCGCTCTCCTCTTCCTGTTGTGATTCACGTATTTTGTACTCCGGTGGTATAAAGTGCTGATTCATTTTGATCATGGTTAACCTCTCCACGCTTTTGGGCGAGAGACTGGTCCTTTTCACAGTAACAATGGCACCAGCAGCACTGAAAACATTCTCAAAAGAGACACTTGCAACAGGGCAAGCCACATACTTTATCGCCAGCCTGCTGAGCACTGGTCATTGGCTTCTTTTCCCATACCAATACACCAATGGGCTTTGCTCCATGAAGACCTCTGTTGTGTCATCCAGATAGGCCTGACCCATCCGCTCAATGTTCAGCGGTGCTCCGATTTCCTTGGCCTCTTTTGCCTTTGCATCAGTAATGGACGCACAAAACCCTTTCCGTAGAAACCAATCACCTGCGGTTTTTTTAAATGTGGCTGATGATCCTGTTGGTGCTGTTGCTGATGTTATTGCTGGTATTGTTGGTGACTGCTGGGAGACAAACGCACTGCTCTCAGGCTCTGACGTAGAACTTGACTCTGGGTGCCCTGTAGTACTTTTTGTGGCCTGGGGTGCCGGGCCTCTAATTAAGAACCGTTCGTTTTCAAAGTCAGTGGCTTCCTCAGATATCAAAGTTTTGTACTTGGCAACATCCACTTCTGAAAAAGGAATTACTTCATTACTGCTCAGCAATAATTTGTAACGTGGATCCAAAATTGAGGCAGGAATGTAATGTCGATGTGACACAATGTTATTTTGAATCCTTGTATTTTCAGATAAGCGAATGACTAAGGTGTCTGCCAAATAATATGCGTCTACTTTGTCATCCACACCTGCGTACGTTTCAGACACCTCCTTCGGCTATTGCTCTAGCATGTACAACAATGGGATAGCTTGGCCCATAGTACAGTCCTCCCTGCTGACTTCATGTGTGAAGACCTCAAAAGGAAGTAGCATCTCTATCAGGCATTTAACAAGGTACCATTGGGCCATCTCAACGATCATGCCTTTCACAGTAGGATCTCCTGACCTTTTCATGACATAAGCATTGAGTGGTATGCACTGCTCAAACAGACGCTCAAGCATGTAATAAGTTGAGTTCCAACGTGTTAGCACCTCCTGGATGAGTGCTTTGACTGGCATTTTATGCTCACGTTTAATGACCCTCAGCTGCTTCTGGGCTTTAAAAGAATGGTTGAAATGTGTGCATACTCTTCTGCAGGTGGTCAGTAAATTGCTGACTTTGCTTTCATTTTTCAGAAAGTCTTGAACAACAATGTTAATGCAGTGTGCCAAACACGGGACCCTAAAATAGTCACCATCTTTCATGGCCCTAACTACATTACTGCCATTGTCCGTGGCAACAAAACCAATGTTAAGCCCTCTTGGTTGCAGTCACTCAAACACCTTGCTGTTAAACTCATCCAAAACGTTTGCAGCAGTATGAGATTTCTCCATAGCAAACATGGCTACAGTTGCATGTTTGAGAGTGTCATTAAAAATCTCAGCAGTGTCAACAACACCTCCAGATATCTTATCTTTAACACCCGAAAAAGAGACCCAGTGTACAGTGATGCACATGTAATCAGTGGCTTGGCAACTGGTCCACATGTCTGTTGTCAGGTGGATACTCTGAACAGCACTCTGTTTTAAGGCTTTTCCAAGCAATTCCAGCACGTCGTGATGTAGTGCTGGAACAGCAACTCTGGCGAAATAGTAGCGGCTGGGAACCTTCCATTTTGGGCAGATTTTTGTCACAAATTCCAGAAAACCCATCCCTTCAACAAAAGAAAAAGGGAGAAGGTCCAGTGCTAACATTTTAGCCAGCTTCGCATTGTACAAACGTGCTATTGGGTGGTTGCGTTCGTACTACCCCTCCGGCCTAGAAAGAATGGTAGGCTGCATGGTATTCCTTCCTGGTATGCTCAACGTCGCACTTTTTTAAAAAGCAGTACTCCTTGGTGTCTCAGGCTGACTCTTACTCTTGTGCCACTGAGATGTTGCTGAGGATGTGGGCGTTACCACTGCAGCGCTGGGGACAGGGCTACTTTGTGTACCACTACCACAGAGAATGTCTCCCTCTTCTTCTTCTTCCTGTCTTCCTGTGAGCGGACCTTCTACTCGTTTATCCCCACCAACAGCAATGGTTCCAGTTTTTATGTGACGAAGGTGCTCCTCCCACTGGATTGCGTGGTGTTTTTTCAGATGGGTCATTTGGCCTCTGGTACCATAGTTTGTACCAAGCTTACCACGACTAACAGAAGTATGACAAATGGAGCACATAGCAATGTTCTCCTCCTTTTCGCTAACCGTAAAGAAGTCCCACACTGGGGAGCTTAACTTTTGTCTCCTGCTGGAGGTGCCACTTCCAATTCCGGATGAACTGGAGGGTGTGCGTTGAATTTGACTCTGTGCAGTACCACTACCTACTTCTACTGAGGTGGTGCTTGTGCTGGATGTAGGACGCTGCCGGCCCTTTGCTAATGTAAATATGGAAGCTGAAGGTCGTGTTGGTCTTACCTGTGTTGGAGGTATGCGTGCTACATTCCTCACAGCCATTTTGGATAGGGTAAAAATGTTGGTCTCCATCTCCTCTGGGCCGGGAGTGATGTTTGTGATGACTGGCTCATCATCATCATCATCACCAGCATCCTGCTCTTCTACATCAACCTCCATAAGGGTAAGGCTTTCTAGAACCTTCCTTTTCCCATGCCTGCTCTTGGGACGTGGCTCTCAGACTCAGTTTGTGGCTTCCAAGTGGCATCTAGATCATCAGAAGGGGGGCTTGGCGAAGAACTTGATGGACTAACCCTCCTTTTCCTTGCTGGGGATTTGGAAGACAATGGAACTTCTGAAAAAGTGGCTTCCTCTTCTTCCTCTGCATGAGGCTCAATTTCCTGAACTGCCCCTACTTCGGGAGGAACAACTACTATTGCGGGCGGTGGTTGCGGCAGTTGTTGTTGACCACTTATCTGCTGTGTTCCCTCCTGCGTTGATTGTGTACTACTTTGAGATAGCGATAAGTTTAGTTCAGGCTCAGCATCACTGCTTTCCACCATTAGGATGGCTACCTCTTCCACACTCATCTGCTTGGGCCTGGGTTGGTGGGTTGGGCCCACTGATGCGGAAGTGCTGCCCCCATCTTGGCCCCCGGACACTGCTGCTGCAGGCGTCATTTTTGGTGTCCCAAAAAAGGTTTTAGGCGGCACACCAGACTTAAGTGACACTTCCTTCTTCTTCTGTTCCTTCTTCTCAATGGCAACTTTCTTGGTACTGGAGGACCTGATACCTGCTTTCTTTTAGGGGCATCTTCTTCAGATGTCAACAGCACTCAGTTGCACAAGTTGCAGAGATGGCTGGTCAGGTCACTCACACGTCACGTCGTGTACAGCAGCAGGACGTTGGTCTGGCACCACAACGGGCGATGATGACACACCTCCTCCTCAGTCTTTTGTGCACCTAAAAGCAAAGAAGCCAGAAGAACATCAGTCAAAAGAAAAGGTCAGGAGTACAAGACAGACAATGCAGGCCTATGGCAAAAGCATAATGCCTGGCTTCACAAAATGGCCACCACCCACATGCTCAGGCCACCCACCACAATAATAACAAAAAAGTGAATACAAAGGACAGGAACAGGAAGTTGGAGTCTCTGACTCCGTGCTCCAAAACTACAGCAAAATGACAACCTGAGGAGTTTTTTTAGCAAAATGCACAAAATCATCGTTTTTGAGAAGGTTTTATGTTGCTCGTGAGATATTGTTTGCCAGATTGCAAATTCTGCGTGTTCGGCATAGCGAACTGTACAAAAAGTCATTATTGCGTGCACGAACACGCATATTGATAGGGCGAAAATGACAAAAACTGTAAGCCCGCATTGTCGCACTGTGCAGAGTTGCCAAAAGTACGCGAGCAGAATTCCTAGGGTTACCTACTGGCTGAAAAGCCCTATTTATGCAACACACATCCAAAAACTGCAATTCCACCCCAAAAACCACCTTTTGTAATTCAATCCAAAGCCACCCATGCCATACATGATGTTGAAATTCAACACACAGCACAAAAACAGTTGTTTAACTTCCATGCACCCGTGATGATTGATGAGTAGTACCCCTGGGCCTACTGCCAGACTAGGCCACAAGCTTGGAGGCCTTTGGAAAAAGCACAGTGGCTGGTCTCACAAAATGGCCGCCACGACATGGCCAGGCCACTCACAAAAACAAGAAACGGTCAGGAATACAAGACAGACAATGCAGGCCTATGGCAAAAGCACAATGACTGGTTTCACAAAATGGCCGCCACCCACATGCTCAGGCCACCCACCACAATAATAACAAAAAAGTGAATACAAAGGACAGGAACAGGAATTTGGAGTCTCTGTGGAACTTACTTACTCTTTTTAAAAAAATGTAAAAAAATAAAAGTGACTCCGTGCTCCAAAATGACAACCTGAGGAGTTTTTTTTAGCAAAATGCACAAAATCATCGTTTTCAAGAAGGTTTTATGTTGCTTGCAAGATATTGTTTGCCAGATTGCAAATTCTGCGTGTTCGGCATCACAAACTGTACAAAAAGTAATTATCGCGTGCGCAAACACGCATATTGAGAGAGTGAAAATAACAAAAACTTTAAGTCCGCGTTGTCGCGCTGCGCAGAGTTGCGAAAAGTACGCGTGCTGAATTCCTAGGGTTACCTACTGGCTGGAAAAGCCCTATTTCATTAACACACACCCAAATTCCACTTCAAGAACCACATTTTGTAATTCAATCCAATGCCATCCATGGTGTTAAAATTCAACAGACAACACAAACAGTTTTTATGCACCCATGATTTGATGATGACTACCTCTGGGCCTACTGGCAGACTAGACCACAAGCTTGGAACAGAATGGCAAAAGCAAGCACACTGCCTGGATGGCTCCACAAAATGGCCGCTAGCCACCCACAACAACAGGAAATGGAAGACAGACAATGTAAGCCTATGCCAAATGGCCGCCACACACATGTCCAGGACACAACAACAACAAGCATAAGCCAAGGGGAACAAAGAAAAGACATGCAGGCCTTTATGGAAAAAGAAGCACACTACTAAACTACCACCACAAAATTGCCACAAGCCACATGGGCACTCACAGTCACAACAGGCCATGGAAAACAATGAACTGAAGCAGGCCTATATATGACCGGACAAATGAGGCCTGCTAAACAACACAGCTTTAATACAAAAATGAAAATCAACAGGGCCACGAAAGGATTGGAAAGAAGTTACACATCAAGCACACACACACATCCAACAAAGGTATTTAACACACACACACCTAAACAGTGAAATACACCACAACCACATTTAGCAATTCAATCATATGCGATCCATGCCCTATATGATGTTTAAATTCAACAGACACCACAGAAACATGGACCTATGGGTACACTACTGGCTGAAATTGCAAAGAAAAACAACGAGGCCCCTATTGAAAGTACAGGCCACCCACAACAATATTTTTTAAAAACAATGAAAATCCCATAAAATTGTAGGTACAAACAAGCCCCAATGAAACAAACATGTACACCAATTCTCCAACTTACTTGTAAAATTAAATCTCAAATCAAAAAGTCCTCAAATAAATCCAATCCAATGATATGATGCAGCAGACAGACACAAAAAGTGATCCTTCCAGCTCCAAATCCAAATGAAAGTGAACAGCACATGAACAAAGCACTAGGAGGAGCCTTCTGGACAGGAACAGGATGTTGGAGACTCAGGGGCACTTCCTTCCTCTTGAAAAAAAGAGTAAAAAAAAAAAAGGACTCCTTGCACAAAAGACTACAGCCAAATCAAAATCTGAGGAGTTTTTCTGAGCAAAATGATAATTTGTTAGAAGGTTTTATGATGCTCGAGAGATGTTCTTCGCCAGATTGTAGTTTTTGCATGTTCGGGATCGCGATCTTACCAAGACAGCCGCCAGAAGTCAGCTCGCGCGTCCGAATGACGTGTTCGCGTTCGCACACTCTCGCGGGATCGGGCCGCCATATTACAAATCTCGTGGCGCACGCGAATAGAAAGAAAATCGAGTTGGCAAACGCATAATCACGGTAAGACGTTACCGCATGCGTGAGAATGAATATTGAGTGTGCGAGGAAGCAAAACAACTACGCTACTCTGTAGATTGCATGCTCTGTACGCAAATCGCAAAGTTACCTAAACTTCGCAAACTCCGTGAGCGGGCATAGTTCACCGCCCAGGCTTAGTTACGCATCTAAGGTACATTAAGAGTAAAGTGCATTTATCATCTACATTGAACTGAACTATTTCTACCATTTGACAGTCATATTTTGGAGTATTGTATTGCGGATTGTTGTCGTTTGGGTCGGTGAGCAGCCAAAATATCGAAAATAAAATTTCGACCGACACAAATATCGAGTTTTAAATATCGAAGGGACAGAATATCGATGTCAATAATATCTATGGACAGAATATCGATCCTGAGGTAAGTATTTTAATATCGATGTTAGTAATATCGAAGTTAGTAATATCGACATCAAATATATCGATTTTACTAATATTGATGTTACTAATATCGATATTTATATTATTGTTATGTATTTTATTATGTATTTAATATGTATGTGTTATATGTTTTTAGTTAAGTGTTCTACTGGTTTTAACATATATGTATACAAGTTTTATATGTTAACAATGGTTTTTTAAGTCAATTTTGTGTTTTAGTACCGTAGCGGGTTGTAGGTTTATAGGGGAATAGGGTGGGAAGTAATTTAATTATATGGAATTAATTATACATTTTTAGGAATTATAAATTAATTTTAATTAATTTTTGCGCTTAAGTTCTGTAGCGGGTTGTGGGTTTATAGGGGAATAGGGTGGGAAGTAATTTAATTATATGGAATTAATTATAAATTTTTAGGAATTATAAATTGATTTTAATTAATTTTTGCGTTTAAGTTCTGTAGCGGGTTGTGGGTTTATAGGGGAATAGGGTGGGAAGTAATTTAATTGTAATTAATTAATAATTTATTTTCATTTATTGGTATTGATAATTATATTATTGTTAATTAAGTAGTAATTGGTAATTAATGTTTATTAATTGGCAATTAGTTTAAATTAGTTGATTAATTGATAATTATGTTAAGTGTATTATTTTATTAGTGGAGTGTGTGGTGCGTTTATAGGGGAATAGTGTTGGAAGTAATTGAAATCTAATTAATTAATTATTAAATTAGTTGTGGGGTATTCATAATTAATTAATTGGACAATAATTATTAATTGGTAAATATTTTAAATTATAATATTTTGGTTATGAAAAATAATTAATTGTTGATTAATCATTAATTGTGAATTAAATATAATTAAATATTATGCATTGATATTTCTAATTAATATATTAATAAGTAATTATTCATTGGTAATTAATGTGTAATATTTATTATTTTGGCGTATGAAAAATATTTAATAGTTCAATATTTTTTAATTGGTAATTAATGTTTCATAATTATTATTTTGTGGTATATATTTTTTAAATGGTTAAATATATTTTAATTGCTATTTACTTTTTAATAATTCATATGTTTTTGGTTATGAAAAATATTTTATCGTTTAATATTTATTATTTGGTAATTAATATTTAATAATTATTATTTATTGGTATTTATTATTAATGTACTGTTAATTAATTATTCTTTGGTAGTTATGTTTGTAATAATTATTTATTGGTATTTGTAAATAATTTTGAGTTAGTTAATAATTAAATCACTAATTATTTTAAATAATTATTTAATTTATAACTATGTTATTTTTAACTTCTACGCTATCCAACACTTTCCCTACTGTTGCACCCTCTGGAGTTGGAATAGTAATTTTTACCCCTTCGCTATCCAACACTTTCCCTACTGTTGCACTCTGTGGAGTTGGAATAGTAATTTTTACCCCTACACTATCCAACACTTTCCCTACTGTTGCACTCTCTGGAGTTGGAATAGTAATTTTTACCCTTACGCTATCCAACACTTTCCCTACTGTTGCACTCTCTGGAGTTGGAATAGTAATTTGTACCCCTACGCTATCCACCACTTTCCCTACTGTTGCACTCTCTGGAGTTGGAATAGTAATTTGTACCCCTACGCTATCCAACACTTTCCCTGCTGTTGCACTCTCTGGAGTGGGAATATTAATTTTTTCCCCTTCGCTATCCAATATTTTCCCTACTGTTGCACTCTCTGGAGTTGGAATAGTAATTTTTACCCCTAGACTATCCAACACTTTCCCTACTGTTGCACTCTCTGGAGTGGGAATAGGAATTTTTACCCCTACGCAATCAAACACTTTCCCTACTGTTGCACTCTGTGGAGTTGGAATAGTAATTTTTACCCCTACGCTATCCAACACTTTCCCTACTGTTGCACTCTCTGGAGTGGGAATAGTAATTTTTACCCCTACGCTATCCAACACTTTCCCTACTGTTGCACTCTCTGGAGTTGGAATAGTAATTTTTACCCCTCCGCTATCCAACACTTTCCCTACTGTTGCGCTCTCTGGAGTGGGAATAGTAATTTTTACCCCTACGCTATCCAACACTTTCCCTATTGTTACACTCCCTGGAGTGGAAATAGTAATTTTTAGCTCTACGCTATCCAACATTTTCTTTACTGTCTTTTTTTGGAGCTGGAGTAGTAGTTTTATTGTCGGTGCTATTTAATATTTTTTGTATTATTTTAGCTAATGTAAAATATATTATTAATTTTAACAATATTCAAATTAAATGTAATTTTTTAAATGTGTTATATATAATTATTTAATTTTTATTCATGTTATTGTTTTATGTGTAGGATGTATTTGTAATTTATAATAATTTTTAACAAGTTATAAGTTATTAAAATAATTATTAAAATGTATTATTAAGTAAGTATATATATTATATATTATATGTATATGTTTAATTAATGTTTTATTACATTATATATATTAATTATTAATTTTAAACATTATAACATATATTTAATTATGTTTATTTTATTTATAAGTATTATGTGGTTTATTTTACATATTTTTTTTTAACTAAAAAATACTTTATATTCTTAATAACGATATTTTTGACATTCTAGATTTTATTTTCGATATTTTTGTACTTACCATGTTGTAGATAGGATCTCGATATTCTTGTCATCGATATTTTTGTGTCGATATTTTTGTAGGTCGATTTTCTGTCCGTCGATATTCTGTCAGACATTCGTTTGGGTCTTGTGTTAAGTCTATATAAAGAATACTTATTTTTATATAAAACCTGTGTGGTGTCCCTTTGTAGTGTTGTCACTGTATTACTGTATGTGTTCACAAATGCTTTACACACTGCCTCTGAGATAAGCCTATCTGCTCGTGCCAAGCTACCAAGGGGGTGAGCAGGGGTTATTTTAGGAGTGTACCCCTTACTTTGACTAGAAGCAAGGGTCAATATTTGGACAAAGGTAAATACCTCTGCCAACTAGAGACCCCTAGTTCGAACAAGGGCAAATTCCTACTCCACAGCGGAGCAGAGTTGGCCAGCCCCTGCCTCCAACCCGCCTATTGAAAAATTAATAATACTTTGCTAAAATCCCAAAAAATAAACACTTACCTTTACTGCCGGCGTCCCCGGGCTGCCCTCCTCCACTTACTCTGGGTCAATCTTCTTGCATGTGCAGTTTTCGCAAGCTGATCGACCCAAGTAGGAGAAGGCGAGGAAGAGGAGAATGGCAGCCTGGGGACGCTGGCAGCAGAGTTAAGTATTTATTTTTTTGTTTTTTAATAAAGTATTATTCATTCTTTAATAGGCGGGGTGGAGGCGGGGCTGGCCAACTCTGCTCCGCTGCGGAGTAGGAATTTTCCCTATAATCCGTGTTCTACTCAGAACACAGAGAAGGCAAATCTCTGCACACCCCGCTGGCGGAGCTGAGTTGTGCACCTGGGCTTATTTAATGGCAGCTGCTGTGTGGTCACTCCAGCAGCATGCCAAAGGCAAGCCCTTCTGTGCCTGTCCAAACATATACCATGACCAGCATCACAGATCCTGGTCCCCATGACCTGCACTGCTATGACACCAGCACCCTCCATGCCCTCATGTTCCACCACCTGCCACCTCACATCACTGAAGGACACTAAAGGCCCGTTCACCTACCCCAACTGCACTGTCTCCTTCCTCCGCACACCAGACTCACCAACCGCACCACCCACAAGAACAGGACCCAATCACCTGCATCCTACTCAACATCTGAACACTCAATAGGCATGATGTTTAAATATGGGACCTGCTAGACTATATCTCACCCGACATTGTATTCTTCACGGAAACCTGTATGAACACCACCTTAGTCCAGGACATTGCAACCTCCATCGCCAATGGCTACAAAATGATCTAAAAGGACCGCACCAACTTACCCGGGGGAGGCATTGCGATCACACAGAAAAACATCCTCCGCCTTACAACCAGCTCCGATGACCACTCACCCGACATGGAACACCTCCATTTTCAGGTCCAGACCAACCCAATTCTCTTCAGCACCCTCATCTACAGACCTCCCAAACCCCGTCCCGCCTTCAGCAAAGCCATAGCTGACTTCATCACTCACCACGCTCTCGCCTCAATGGACTACATCCTCCTCATTGACCTCAATTTCCACCTGGAAAACCTCGACAACCACAACAGATCATCCCTAGGGGAGAACCTGGCCACTATCTGGCTGAAACAACAGGTCTCCTCCCCAACCCACTCAGCAGGACACATGCTTGAGTCCATCTTCTCTGCAGGCAACAACATCTCTGTCAGCCACACCTCCAAACTACAACAGATTCTACAACAGATTCTCAATCCAGGACCCACCCACCCCAACTGCAACCTCTGCACCGAATTCTCCAGATCCCAGCAAACACTGCTCAACTGGACCGCCCTCACCGCTGAGTACACCCAAAGGATCATGAAAACCATCCACTCTTAGGCCCCCTTTAACCCCTGCCCCACCACATTTTCAAGTGAGCAGGCACTGCCATCACCCCTGAACTCTGCTACCACCAACTGCTCTATTACATTTGCCACCTTCCTTGACTGGAATCATGTAGAGCTCAACCCCCTGCTGAAGAAACCCTCAGCTGACCCGACGGCCCTCAAGAATTAAAGACCCATCTCTCTGCTTCCCTTCCCAACCATAGTAATCGAGAAGGCCATCAACGTTCAACTCACAGAATTCATTGAGAAAAACCACACCCGGGACCCATCCCAATCTGAATTTAGGAGCAACCACAGCACCAAGACTGCACTCCTCAAAGCAACTGACGGCATCCGCAATCTCCTCAACCGAGGTAAAATTACAGCCTGCATCCTCCGGGACCTTTCTGCCGCCTTCAACACCATCTCCCACCACACCCTCTGCACAAGACTCCACTAGCACTAGAGTGGATCCGCTCCTTCCTTACCAGCCGCACCCAGAGAATCAGGCCAGTAGATAGTTATAGTTAGGACCGAGTTCCCATAGGAAATCTGAAAATTCTATTTTTAATAACTTTGGCGCCGGTTGACTTATCTTTGTGAAATTTTCTAAACTAATGGGGCGCTCCGCTCAGCTCCTACCCTCAAAGTCTCGGGGTGATTCGTCAAGCGGGGGCTGAGAAAAAAGGGGGTCCCAATACGCGTTTTCCCCATGTATTTTCCCATAGGACCTTTAGTCGAAGGTACAGCCCGAACGGCTGAACAGAATTACTTGAAATTTGGCAAAGAGGTAGTCCTTAGGTCAGGCATGTGCCTTTTGCTTAAATGGTGTAAATCCGTTCAGTAGTTCCTAGGAAATCAAATGTAAAATCACGAATATATCTGGGCGGAGCCTAACCACACATCTCATCGTGAGATCTGATTGGCTGTCAGCACTTCACCCAAGAAGTGTTGACAGCATCTTGGGACCAATATACATGATAGCACCTCATTAAAAAGCATTGCAGTTAATAGAAGGTTTTAAGACTTTAGTTACATTATAAATCATTTGTTGATGGTACCATACTCATTTTAGGAATTGTGGTGTGTTCTAAGGTGATTTTACAATGTGAAAAAGCCTTCTGCTGTGATATCATGAATCATGTTTGAGAGAAACCTATTTTCTCATGCTTTTCCCACAGAGGTTTGGAAGGTGATCTATAAGCTAACTGAGAGCATATTTTCTGTAAATTCACATTATCTTTCTCAGTCATGTGAGACTGAAGTCTGACATTCTCAGTAAAACATGTACATCCGACAAGGGCAGAGACTGTCAGTTGATTCCTTTGTGTTCTACTGCAGCTTCCCAGAGTGTTCTAAAGAACAACTAGAGCGCTAACAGTCCTACTTATGACAAACGTATGGCACACCTGAAGCCATCTTGGTTGGAATAAAGTGGTAATTCTTAAAACATTTAATTTAAAAAGGAACAAAATGAGGGGGTTCATTTTGCCATAGAAAGTATGATTAGTGCTGCAGAAAGAAAAATTAGGGCACATTTTGAGTGACTTCTCAAATCCCCTTCTATTTCATTAAAAAATTCTGACATGCAGACTGAAACATGGCCTTTCAATACCAGCAGCAGACATCCCTGGTGAGTAGTAGCTTTACTTGTCAAGAATTCCTGTCATACAAGGGAAACACGCCCTTATGTAAACAGGAGAGCTGTTACATAACTCAAGGGAAACACGCCCTTATGTAAACAGGAGAGCTGTTACATAACTCAAGGGAAACATGCCCTTATGTAAACAGGAGAGCTGTTACATAACTCAAGGGAAACACGCCCTTATGTAAACAGGAGAGCTGTTACATAACTCAAGGAAAACACGCCCTATAAAGGGAGGAACCGGGAGGTACAAGGCTGTCGGATATTGTGTTTACACCGACGTACCTGCTTCGTGAAGAGCAGTGTTCCGGAGTGGTGCTCCAGTAAGGCAAGAACGGAGGTAGGTCGAGTCGTTACTCCCTGGGCCGTGTCTTGCCCCATCGTCACCTGTGAAGGACCCGGAAGCTCTACCGGTCAACCATTGAGCTTCGCTTTTTGACTCGGCTGAGTCCAAGCGCAGTGGCGCTTTTGCTGGTTGGAGTCGTAACTCCCAGCCCGACCAGAGACACAGGGACTGCCAGCTGTAACGCACACCAGGAGGTGTTTGCCGCGTTACAGACTCGGAAGTCCACAGGATCGATCAAGCGGCTGCTCTCGGTTCAGTCTTCTTGCTTGTGATTGGGGTATCGGTGACGCATCACCAGGAGGTGACTCCGCGTCCCGGTGCAGTCTGAGGAAGAGGTTGAGCGGCTGCTCCCTTCAGGTAGAGACCCCGGCTGGGTGTTTCCCTGACTCCTCGATTCTCCCCAACACTCTTCGTGCCCCTCACAGCCTACCGATTGGCATTGTCGGCCATTTCATTTCTGCCCTCTGTTGGCATACGCCGGGATCGGCGTATATGCAGAGGACGGTTAGGACCATCCGTGCTGTGGGCTGGTAACGTACTTAGCCTGGAGGATTCCAGTGACTATAACTTTTGTTTGTTCTTTGTATTTTATTTGCCTTCATTAAAAGAACTAACCCTTCACAAGTGGTTGCGTCCTCATTGTCGTGTCTGTTAAACGATCCTGAGACGTTCAGGGCGTTACATTACTACAGTGATCTAATAAGCAACTAGAGTGCTAACATTCTGAATTTATGGCAAATTTGTGACACATCTGAATGCCTTCTTGATGGAATCAAAGTAAAAATCTGAAAGTATTTCCTACTGAGGAGACTGTAGTAAATGAGGAAATTAGGAAACATCATAACAAATAAGTCTCCCAAAATGGCCACCAGAGACAAAAGAGCCCAAATGTAGCCCAAATATCACCCAGATGTAGCCCAAGTATAGCCCAATGACAGAATGTCCCAGAGTGTTCTAACGAACAACTAGAGTGCTAACAGTCTTACTTATAACAAAAGTATGGCACACCTGAAGCCATCTTGAATGGAATAAAGTGGTAACACTTAAAACATTTAATTTACAAAGGAACACAATGAGGGGATTCATTTTGCCATAGAAATTATGACTAGTGCTGCAGAAAGAAAAATTAGGGCACATTTTGACTTCTCAAATCCTCTTCTATGTCATAAACAAATTCTGACATGCAGACTGAAACATACACTTTGAATACCAGCAGCAGACTTCCCTGGTGAGCAGTAGCTTTACTACAGTGATCTAATGAGCAACTAGAGTGCTAACATTCAGAATTTATGGCAAATGTGTGACACATCTGAATGCCTTCTTGATGGAACCAAGTAAAAAACTGAAAGTATTTCCTACGGAGGAGACTGCAGTAAATGAGGAAATTAGGAAACTTCATAACAAATAAATCTCCCAAGATGGCCACCAGAAACAAAAGAGCCCAAATGTAGCCCAAATATCACCCAGATGTAGGCCAAGTATAGCCCAATGACAGAATGTCCCAGAGTGTTCTAACAAACAACTAGAGCGCTAACACTCTTACTTATGACAAAAGTATGGCACACCTGAAGCCATCTTGATTGGAATAAAGTGGTAACACTTAAAACATTTAATTTACAAAGGAACAAAATGAGGGGGTTCATTTTGCCATAAAAATTATGATTAGTTCTGCAGAAAGAAAAATTAGGGCACATTTTGACTTCTCAAATCCTCTTCTATGTCATAAACAAATTCTGACATGCAGACTGAAACATACACTTTGAATACCAGCAGCAGACTTCCCTGGTGAGCAGTAGTTTTTCTACAGTGATCTAATGAGCAACTAGAGTGCTAACATTCAGAATTTATGGCAAATGTGTGACACATCTGAATGCCTTCTTGATGGAACCAAAATAAAAAACTGAAAGTATTCCCACTGAGGAGACTGCAGTAAATGAGGAAATTAGGAAACTTCATAACAAATAAATCTCCCAAGATGGCCACCAGAGACAAAAGAGCCCAAATGTAGCCCAAATATCACCCAGATGTAGCCCAAGTATAGCCTAATGACAGAATGTCCCAGAGTGTTCTTAAGAACAACTAGAGCGCTTACTGTCTTACTTATGACAAAAGTATGGCATACCTGAAGCCATCTTGATTGGAATAAACTGGTAACACTTAAAACATTTAATTTAAAAAGGAACACAATGAGGGCATTCATTTTGCCATAGAAATTATGATTAGTGCTGAAGAAAGAAAAATTAGGGCACATTTTGAGTGATTTCTCAAATCCTCTTCTATTTCATTAAAACATTCTGATATGCAGACTGAAACATGCACTTTTAATACCAGCAGCAGACTTCCGTGGTGAGCAGTAGCTTTACTACAGTGATCTAATGAGCAACTAGAGTGCTAACATTCAGAATTTATGGCAAATGTGTGACATATCTGAATACCTTCTTGATGGAATCAAAGTAAAAAACTGAAAGCATTTCCTACTGAGGAGACTGCAGTAAATGAGGAAATTAGGAAACTTCATAACAAATAAATCTCCCAAGATGGCCACCAGACACAAAAGAGCCTAAATGCAGCACAAATATCACCCAGATGTAGCCCACATGTAGCCCAATGACAGAAGTGTGCAAAACACTTATTTTTTGTGTATTTGCAGTTTTATATAGTGCAGACTTGTCAGGTATTGGAATGCTTTACATGAGCATTGGTTACATCACACAAGATCAAATTCATTTTGGTTGTAGACATAGGGAGATTAAGGTGCCAATTACGATCCGGTAAAAAAATTCCCCGTGCGACTCGTATCCGGTCTTTTTACCGTACTAATCGTACAAGTGCCGTACGAACTGGCAATCACGATTCGCATGGTAAAAAGTCCATACGAACCGCATTCAGAATATTTCCCCACACGTCCTCGGGTCGAAAAATGTGTCCGACACGTCCTCGTACGATTTACCGTACAAATGTGAAAGGTGAAGTCCGACCGAGGAATCACGATCCATCCCGTGCGTCCGAGGCAACAACCGTATGGAAAAAACACCGTCCGCACCGAACTCCCATAGCAACCATGGAGACATGTGCCCGCATATGCGCCCAACACTCCCCCCAGCCCCCGTACGTCCGACACGTACCCCGCGTGTATGTACACCCCCACCCGTGTATGTACACCCCAGTACGTTCGAGTCGTACCCCCACCCCTGTACGTGTCGTACCACCGTGTACCTACACCCCAGTACGTTCAAGTCATACCCCCACCCCTGTACGAGTCGTACCACCGTCCATGTACACCCCACTACGTTCGAGTCGTACCCCCACACCTGTACGTGTCGTACCACCGTCCATGTACACCCCAGTACGTTCGAGTCGTATCCCCACCCCTGTACGTGTCGTACCACCGTGTACCTACACCCCAGTACGTTCGAGTCGTACCCCCATCCCTGTACGAGTCGTACCACCGTCCATGTACACCCCAGTACGTTCCAGTCATACCCCCACCCCTGTACGTGTCGTACCACCGTCTATGTACACCCCAGTACGTTCCAGTCGTACCCCCACCCCTGTACGAGTCGTACCACCGTGTACCTACACCCCAGTACGTTCGAATCGTACCCCCACCCCTGTACGTGTCGTACCACCGTGTACCTACACCCCAGTACGTTCGAGTCGTACCCCCACCCCTGTACGAGTCGTACCACCGTGTACCTACACCCCAGTACGTTCGAGTCGTACCCCCACCCCTGTACGAGTCGTACCACCGTGTACCTACACCCCAGTACGTTCGAGTTGTACCCCCACCCCTGTACGAGTCGTACCACCGTCCATGTACACCCCACTACGTTCGAGTCGTACCCCCACCCCTGTATGTGTCGTACCACCATCTATGTACACCCCAGTACGTTCGAGTCATACCCCCACCCCTGTACGTGTCGTACCACCGTCTATGTACACCCCACTACGTTCGAGTCGTACCCCCACCCCTGTACGTGTCGTACCACCGTCTATGTACACCCAGTACGTTCGAGTCGTACCCCCACCCCTGTACGTGTCGTACCACCGTCTATGTACACCCCAGTACGTTCGAGTCGTACCCCCACCCCTGTACGAGTCATACCACCGTCTATGTACACCCCACTACGCACCCCCAACACAACCTCCTAAGTACGGAGCGCACCCCAGGCCCCAACATCCCAACCGCATGTACGAGTCGTACCAAGCCACACACAAGGACAGCACCGTACAACCAAATGGCCCATGTACACACCGTACACACGCTCAAAACGCACGGACACAACCAGGACAAAACAAAACAACACAAGAATACACTATTCGAATGGCACAAAGCCACTAAACATGGCCAACAAACACTAAAAAAAACACATCCACTGACCTGCAACTGCCAAAAACAAACAGAGGCCCAAAACACCACCACTCCTTATAACACACCCACCCAAACTTCAAACACAGCCACACCCACCCATGGACCAATAAAAAGGGCCCACACACACAAACCATGAGCCTTTGCAACAGACTCACTGCTGCCAGACACCACAGAACCATACTACAAGCTACACCACACCTTACACTTGCACACATTCACACAACCACCTTCACAAACACCCCCTCATCACATTCACACACACACACACCTGCACAACCATACCCACACACCCACAACCATCCACACCCCCCCCACCATCCACACCCCTCACCATGCCCACTACCAAGAATCCAAAGTTCAGTAACCGAGAGTTGGAGGTTCTAGTCGATGAAATCCTCAGAGTCGAGCCACAGCTCTTTGGAACATTGGTCAGAAACACCAGCATGGCAGCAAAAACAGCCATGTGGCAGACCATCATTGATGCTGTGAATGCTGTTGGGGACACCAGAAGGACCAGGCAGGAATGCCAATCCAGGTGGTACGATCTGCGGAGGAGGGTTTGAGCCAAGATGCTGGAGGAACACAACCAGGCCAACGCCACTGGAGGAGGGCCCTCCCGCAGACCCGTACACTACCAGCCCTGGGAGGAGAGGGTGATGGCCATACAGCCGGTGGAGGCAGTCGAAGGATTAGAAGGACTCCGAGACCCGGGTGAGTACACAAACAACGCACCTCACATGGGGGGAACGTCATCCACAACCAAAATCACTAACAGGCACGCAACCACCCCAACCTATCGCATGACTCAACCACACTCCATGAACACGCACATGCCACTGCCGCCACCATGCCCCATGCACCCAGCAGGACAATGTCAAGTCACAGGCCACAGAAGACACCAACACATGACACGGTAACCCGGATGGCGGGAGGGTGGGCCCCAAAAATCACATAGTGCAACTCAGAAGCAGACAACAAAGCCCTCTGCCCATATGGCCCAGGTCACAGCCAGACAAACAGTGTGTCCCCACATCAACACATGGGGGTGAAGGCACTGTTTTGCACATGACAGCAGCTAATGAACAGCCAACACTGTGAAAGAGTGGCAGCACACACAACCACAGCAGCAGCGCACACACAGACACTACACCCAATGGTTGCCTGGAGATCAGAAACAAACTCACAGCAACAAGCCAAGGGCCATTCAAAGGACTGGAAAAAGTGTGTGTCTAGGAAGCTGGGCTGAGGTGACAGAGGGTGACACACAGAGGGAGGGAGAGGGGGACAGAGAGGGAGGGAGAGGGGGACAGAGAGGGAGGGAGAGGGGGACAGAGAGGGAGGGAGAGGGGGACAGAGAGGGAGGGAGACACAGGGAGAGCAAATCAGCCGTGTGGTGTGTGGGAATGTCTGCTTGTCAGCAGGTAGACTGCGTGCATGTAGCCAAGGGTGGCCAGTGCCAGAACCCCCCCTCTTCACCATGGCAAAACACAGGGCCATGTGACAACCTGTTCACGAGCACAACGACAGCTACCTGCATTATATGAGTGAGTGGATCCACTCCATGTGCACATGTACAGTGCTACACGGAAGGCGCCAATGCATGGCTCGCCACACCTGCCCACTCCACTGCTGACTGCAGTCACACTTGACGCAGCAAGTAAGACTGTGCCACACATAGTTAAAGGGGCCAAAGTGGTGCCCAAGGGACACACCCATGCACAAGTGCACTGTGAGTGGAATGCAAGACAGATCCTAATTCCAAGAGGAAATGTGCCAACGTTGAAACTGATGAAACATGGATGTTGCATGGACCAAAATTAACATTGTCTCTCTCACACACAGGTCAACGTCGTGGTTCACCCCCCAACACTGGGGGGGAAGACTCACAGGACCCGGATCTGCGGGAGCCCGATCCCACCGGCAGCGACGACTCTCACCACTCTGTGGACGAGCCCGACCGACCTGGCCCCTCTGGTGTCCAACCACCTGCAGCACCTGCGTCAGGTACAACTGGGCCAACCACCACCCCCACTCCTGCCACATCCCAGGAGACACCCAGGATCCCTGCCCCACCACCACAATGCAGCCAGGCTGGCCAGGAGGGACACGGTGTCCCGGGCACCCAGGAGGAGGCAGGCGACAACGCCAATGCCACCCCTCAAGGGTCCCGGAGACCCGATGTACCCACAAGGGCAGGCCAAGTGCAAGTGGGCAGGGGTGGTGGGAGTGGAGGACGGCGGAGGCGCGAGCCTGACCAGTTGGCTGGGGAACCGGTATTTTCCCATGTCCGTAACATCCTGGACACATACCGGCAGGACACCACGGGCCTGGCCCAGGTTGTGTCTGTCCTCGAGGGGATCAAGACCCGGCAGGCCCAGCAACATGCGGAGCTACATGCCTGTCTACTGCAACACCAATGGAGGATGGAGGACGGACAGGCTGAGCTCGTGATGGCATACACGGGAATTCACGATACACTCCGTCGGATGGCCGACAACATGGCCGACCCTCCCTGTGCCAGAAGGCGGAGAACATCACCACCCACAGGGAGGGAGCAGGAGGAGGAGGAGGAAACATCCGATGGAGCATCCCAGACGTCGTCACGGCCTGCTTCTGAGGGTCCCCGTAGGAGGGCGGGTCGTCCACGGAAAAGACCGTGAGGGTCGGAGCAACATCACCATCTCCCAGGACACCTGGCCTGGCACCTGGCCCACTGGAGCAACAGCATCACAGCATCAAGAGACATTCCCTGCCACATGGCCCTGCTGGTCACTGTCTGACCAATGTTGACAAAGACTGTGGCATGGACTCTGAGGATTTCAAATGGCAAGGTCACCAACTCCCCTACTGAACTTTGGATTCCAAACTCCCGGAAAGCCCCTCACTTCATCCCCCATCCCCCACCAAATAAAATATCACACCATGATGAGAAGATGCCTGCTGGTTGCATTATTACCTTACCAAGATTTTAGCAGCAGAGAACCAGTCTAAGGAGATTTTTACCATCGTTCACAACCTGGCGTTCTCAGACCGAATTACTCTAAAACCAGTCCCGTCTGAAGATCTTTGCCTCTCTCTCAATGATTATTTCATTCACAAAATTTTAACCATCAAGGCCAACATCCCTCCTCCTTCCCCCTCTTTTGATGCTCCTCGATGTCCTCCCCCCAAGGGCGCACTGACCACCCTTCCTCCAATCACTAAGGAAAATCTCACCTCTCTGATCCCTTTGATCAAATCTGGCTCCCCACACGATCCCTGTCCTGCCCATATCCTCCGCCACATCTTTGTCTCTTGCCCAGACCCTCCCCTTCATCTCCTAAATAGCTCCCTCTCTCAAGGTATAGTCCCCAGCTCCCTGAAATCCGCGGTAATTGTGCCCATCTTGAAAAAACCGGGGGCAGACCCTTCTGTCCCAGCCAATTTCCGCCCCATCTCCCTTTTGCCATTTTTGGCTAAAGTGCTCGAGCGCCACGTCACTCGCGCCCTGAGTTCCTTTGTGGAGAAGCACGGAGCCCTTGCCTCCCGCCAAGCTGGCTTCCGCCCGCACACTCTACGGAGTCCGTTGTTATGTCGGTTCTAGACACCTTCAGGGAGGGCATGGATACCAATCAGCACCAGGCCCTTGTGCTCCTCGATCTCTCAGCCGCCTTTGATACAGTGGATCATAACATTCTACTTTCCCGTATCGGGGCGGCGGGGATCGGGGGGACTGCCCTGGTCTGGCTATCCTCCTTCCTGAGCAACCGCACCCAGGCTGTCCGCCTGGGTGAATTCACAGCGGACACCCGGAAAGTTCAGTGCGGGGTCCCCCAAGGTTCCTCTCTCTCTCCCCTTCTGTTTAATTTGTATATTGCCCCTTTAATTTTTTCTCTTCAACAGATGGAGGTCACCGTTTTCAATTATGCGGATGACCTTCAGCTGGTCTTTAATCTCTCTTCTCCCTCTGCTGTCCTTAACTTCCAAACTGTCATGCTTCACATCAGGGACTGGATGAACCACAACCACCTGAAACTCAACCCTGGTGCTGACGGGCGGTTCATCCAGCCCCTGGTCCCCTCTTTTCTGGCCCCCCGCCCTTGGTCCCTCTCCTGCTCCCTCTTCCTCAGTTAAAACTTTAGGCATAAAACTTAATTCTCAACTCACCCTTCACTCCCAGGTCAGCTCTGTGGTATCCTCTTCTTTCCTCTCTCTGCGCACTATACGCAGGGTGTCCCGCTTCTTCACTTTTTCTGCCCTCAAACTCATTATCTTGGCCATGGTGATGTCCCGCCTGGACTATGGGAACGCCCTGTATGCCGGTATCCCCGCATACAGATTGCGTCGCCTACAACAGATACAAAACCAGGCGGCTCGCCTGGTCTTCAATCTCCCTAAATTTCACCATTCCAACCCACTTCTGAATTCACTACATTGGCTCCCCGTGCGAGCTAGAATTCAATTCAAGCTCGCATCCATTACCTTTTTGGCCCGATCGGGCTTGGCACCAGCCTTCATTTCTTCTGAAATTACCTCTTATATCCCCACCAGGACTTTACGTTCCTCCTCCCAGTTCCTCCTCACCATCCCACGCTTCCGGAGAAAGAAGTGGGGAGGATCTAAATTTGCTATCCTTGCCCCTACCCTCTGGAATTCCCTTCCCCTTGAACTTCGTTCCATCACCCTCTATTCACAGTTCCGCAAATGCCTTAAAACCCACTTATTCGCTAAATCTCTTGTATAAACACTCCCCCTTCCCTCCTTGTTTTTTTAACCTCAGTTTCCCGTCAGCCATAGCGCCAAGAAACCGCTGGTATACGTGCGCTCTATAAATACTTTCAAACTCAAACTCAAACTCATGTGTGTTGTAAAGTCTAAACATGCCTGAGTTCTCTTTTGACTACAACCATCCACACCCTGGGCCCTGAGTCTGGCACAGGACACACGGGTCACAGTGTATTAGGCAAGACAGACATGGAGCACCATACACACGCGTGATGGGCCCAACCAGCTGAGGGGGTGGCCGCACAACCGTGCTGACAGACACATTGAGTACAGCAACAGTCATGCGCATGCGCTAACCGTATGTGTCCGAGGGCAGTGTCACACACATTGATACCATCATCACAATCCACAATCCCATCACTGATGACTGTCAACCAGGCAGACCATCTATTCAGGTGTACACAGCTGCATGTCGTGTCCCATGGGGATGCTACATGGCTGCAGAGGAACCAAACATCGACAGGGGCAGTGTGCATACATCGTGAACAACTGCCACACCCAATACACCCCTGATGCATCCCTTACCCTATGGAGACTTCCAAACGTGTCCGTGCCTGTAACGCTGAGTCAGCCCACGATGACGTGTCCATGAGGAATAGCAGTGCCACAACAATGCAAGCAGCAGACGGCATGCGCAAGTACCTTGGAAAGAGAGACACACAAGAAGTCAGCCACAAAAAGCACAGCCACTTGCATGTGCATTTACTCCACACATGTATGGATGACAACATGCTAGGTCACAATTGTGACTGGGGAAATACAACCATCACTGCCACCATCACTCCAGTGACACACCCACACACACCTCTGACTCACGTGCCATACATGCAGGTGGAGACACACATCACAACACATGACACACGGGGATCAATGCGTGCACACTCAGACACTGGTACTCACCACTAAGCAAAGAAGTCGCGTATGAGCCGAGTCCGGATGTCCTCTTGCGGCTCCACATCCTCCACATCACTAGCCCCATTGCCAAGCCCTTCGTCCTCCACGGGTGGATGGTCCTCGTCATGTTGATCCAGGATGAGTGGCACAGCTCTCTCAACTGCCATGTTGTGCAGCATGATGCAGACCATGAAGATTTTGCAGACCTTCGCAGGGGCATATGGGAGCGCGCCGCCGGTCTTGTGGAGGCACCTAAATCGGCTCTTCAGCAGGCCAAACGTCCTCTCTATCACTCGCCTTGTCTGGCCATGGGCGGTGTTGTAGCGGAGCTGGGCCGGCGTGATGGGGTTGCGGAGAGGTGTGAGCAGCCATGGCATGTTGGGATAGCCAGCGTCACCTACATGGGAAGCACATGGACATCGTTAGAACTGGTGAAGCGGTCGTGCTGGTAGGCTATGCAAATTACAGGACAGACAGACTGTACCCACCAACAACACATGCTCTTTCATTGCGCAGCTGCATCATCATTTCAGGCATCCTGCTACGCCTCATGATGTAGGCATCGTGTGCTGATCCTGGAAAACGAGCACAGACATGTGAAATCACCATGTTGGACTGACACACCACAAGGGCATTGATGGAGTGGTAGTGCTTTCGATTGCGGTACGCCACTTCCCGTGCGTGTGGTGGTACCAAAGCTACATGTGTACCATCTATGGACCCAATGACATGGGGCATCCCTCCCAGGGCATAGAATCCACGCTTGACCGCAGTCAACTGTTCAGGGGTTGGGAACTTGATGAAGTCATCCAGGTGAATCAACATGGCCTCTAAGAAATCATGCAGCACACGGCAGAACATGCTCTGGGACATGCCACCAACATGAGCTATGGTATTTTGAAAGGTACCCGTGGCAAGAAAATGTCGGGCAGCTGGGGTGTCAGTGCCGTAGGATACCTGTGCTGCGGTTGCAGGTGTGGTGCCAGTCTCGCCGTCAGCTCCAGAATCAACGGTTGGGTGAAGCGGTAGAGCCGGATGCTGTCATTCTCCCGCATGGCAGCCAAGTCCGGAATTGGTCGGGCAAGAGGCGGCGCTCTGCAGTAATTTGGAAGTGACAAGGAAGAGTGAGTGCACTACGACAACAATTCATATGTACTGAGCACATGTTAATCTGTCAACACACATATGCTACATAGGGAGTCAGGTATGTGCTACATGCCCAGGACACGTATGGATGCAAGGTGACACTCCTACCAAGACCCAGCTACACACGGAGATTGAGAACCTCCCCATGCCATGCCATGGGAATAGCTGTGTCCCAGTGCAAGTGAACAGCCAGACGCAAGACAGGAGTGACATACGCCCACACATCAGCAGAAGTAGGATGCCGATTGCAGAGACTGGTAGCGGAACACTAGAGCCACAGGTCACATGACATTACACTAGGACAGCCCACACACCTTGCCATGAGGGTGCACATGTCATGACTCACCACACATTCATTGTGAGGATGCAGACATGTCCTTGTCACGCTACTCCGTGTCCCATGCATACATGTGCACCTCACATCCGATACCACATGTGGCATGGTGTGCGGAACAGTGTGCAATGACAATCTACACACAGACACATGTTGGTTGCTGCAACGGCTGCAGCTTTTGAGGGTGCTCCAACATCAACCTGATGGGAAGCCCCCACACATACATGACATAGTCACATTGTGCACCGTGGGTAGTGACAAGTCAGGTGTGATAACCCCTGTACCGGGCATCAGGGGACACTTCCGTGTGTTGGTGTCCGTGCCATGCCAGTGACGCTCACCCAAAGTGTGCAGTACGACATGCACACATGTCAAAGGAGTCAAGGCCATGCCTGCCACACATTGCACCATCACACAGTACATCTGTAGACATCTCATCATACATCTGGTGCCTTATCCACTCAGGAGTAATGTTCCACATCACAGGCCGTCACACCTGTGCCCCACACATGTAGTAATGCACAGACGATGCCTTGATGTCAATTAATGGACAAGTATGTCCATTCATGGACAAGTATGTCCATCCATGGACAAGTATGTCCATCCATGGACAATTATGTCCGCCCTATCCCTACCTGTGTGCCGCCTGTCACCACTGTGATGTGTGAAAACCGCTGTACTGCTGCGAAGAGGGCCTGTGTACGTTCCCATATCACTATGGGAGTGCTGCCGTATGTGTAGCCATCGTGATGGCGAGCGTACAGGCATTTGTACGGCCCGTACCACTACGAGTACGCATACGCCAGGACACCCATAGTGATAGTGAGCGTACATGCGGGCGTACGGACCTACCACTATGGGTGTCCTGGCGTATGCGCACTCGTAGTGGTACGGGCCGTACACACGCATGTACGCTCACTATCACCATGGGTCTCCCCGCGTATGCGTACTCGTAGTGATAGTGAGCGTACATGCGTGTGTACGGCCCGTACCACTACGAGTACGCATACGCAAGAACACCCATAGTGATAGTGAACATAGGCACGCGTGTACGGGCCGTTGCAATGCATTTGGGGTGCCCTAGGGCCCCGAAACGCACCGTACCTGTGTGTGACGCTCCAAATTACATTGGGGACACATGAGGGACAAGTATTAAGGCCTACATGCATGCTGGTTGTCATGGAGACCAAGTTCAAATTTCGAAATTGTTCTGGAAGGTGCACAGCAGAAGTCAGTTGGTATTCTTCTACTTTGTTGCAATGTGTTTGTGGGGCTGACATCATGCAGGAGAATGAAATCGATAGAGAACCCACAGACTGCTAGGTTTGAAGGGATTGGAGGAAACATAGGATGCAAATGTGAGTGACCAATCACTCTGTACCCCTGTGCATGAGATGGGCCAGCAAGGCAGATATAAGGAAGCCAGGTCCCATGAGGGAGCACTTGCCTGCACATCTCTGTATTCCACGACCCAGCTGCTGCTACTGATTCCCTGGAACCATGTCAAGGGCTGTGGAGAGGTCACAGCCATTCTCCCTGGAGGAGAACATGGCTTTGGTGGATGTGATCCTCCCACGGTACCCCATGCTGTATGGGCGACCAGGTTATCAGGTGAGTGCAGTGTCCACTGCCACAGACTGTGTCCCTTTGTTGTGACTGTGACTTCTGCCATTGTGTCCAGGTGTGACACACATGCTATGGACTGTAGGGGGGGTCCCAAGGGGGGGGATGCCTGATGTCTCCCAGCAGTGCCCTGAGACAGGAGGGGTGGGAGCCTATCACTCCCAGCAGTGCCCTGAGACAGGAGGGGTGAGGGCCTATCACTCCCAGCAGTGCCCAGAGACTGGAGGGGTGGGGGCCTATCACTCCCAGCAGTGCCCTGAGACAGGAGGGGTGGGGGCCTATCACTCCCAGCAGTGCCCTGAGACAGGAGGGGTGGGGGCCTATCACTCCCAGCAGTGCCCCGAGACAGGAGGGGTGGGGGCCTATCACTCCCAGCAGAGCCCAGAGACAGGAGGGGTGGGTGCCTATCACTCCCAGCAGTGCCCAGAGACAGGAGTGGTGTGTGCAGAGTCCTCCCAGCAGTGCCCAGAGACAGGAGGGGTGGGTGCCTATCACTCCCAGCAGTGCCCTGAGACAGGAGGGGTGGGTGCCTATCACTCCCAGCAGAGCCCAGAGACAGGAGGGGTGGGTGCCTATCACTCCCAGCAGTGCCCAGAGACAGGAGGGGTGTGTGCAGAGTCCTCCCAGCAGTGCCCAGAGACAGGAGGGGTGGGTGCCTATCACTCCCAGCAGTGCCCAGAGTCAGGAGGGGTGTGTGTAGAGTCCTCCCAGCAGTGCCCAGACACAGGAGGGGTGTGTGCCTAACACTCACAGCAGTGCCCAGAGTCAGGAGGGGTGTGTGCAGAGTCCTCCCAGCAGTGCCCAGAGGCCGGAGGGGTGTGTGCAGAGTCCTCCCAGCAGTGCCGTGAGACAGGAGGGGTGGGTGTGATGCACAGTGTGAGCCTGGATCATTGATCGTGTAGTTGCCCTCATTCCACCTGTGTCCTTTCAATGGCACGTACTGATTTTGGCCTTCCCCCACAGGATCATGTCCCTATGACAAAGTTGCAATGCGTTGGATGCACAGTATGCCTTGTTGTAAACAGCAAATGTGTTCTAATCTGTGTCCCCGTGAGATGTGCAAGGTGTATTGATGTAGTGTCACTTGTTCATCCTCACAGGTAGACGCCTCTGCCAAGGAGCAGATATGGCTGGACGCCGTCAGCGCCGTGAGGAGTGCGGATGGTCGGAGTCGGCACCTGTCCCAGGTGAGGAAACGCTGGCAGGATATCCGGTGCTGGACGTGGAGGATCGCACGGGTCCTGCTGGGGGACTCACCTGAGAGCCACAAGAACCGCGGGCGCCGCCGTCTCTCCCACATCCAGAAACGTGTTCTGGCGGTGGTCTTTCCTGACTTGGACAGGCGTCTACAGGAGATGCAGCAGCCGGAAAGGGGTAGGTACATGTGTGTGTTTGTTGTGTTTCACCAGCATTTGTATGTGCACTGTTCCATGGATACACTTCCAGGGTTTATGGTGCTGTGCAGATCATGTTCCCCACAGTATTGCAGTGTTCTCCTGCCTCCCTTCCCCTCCTTGCAATGTGTTCCCTGGTCTGTGTGTAGTCACTCCATCACAAGGTTATGTAGCCTGACACCTTCTCCAAGTGTACAATGCCTGCAGCATCATGTGTGGGGGTGGTGTGTAACAGGTTATGTGACCTTGCCTGTGCCCTGTCCAGTTCTGGACTTGTGGGTTCCATGTCAGTTGGCACTAATGCTGAGTCCAGACATGGGAGTTAATCTCTCGAGTGCCAGGCCTTCCAGCAGGCATGTCCCATGTGGTGGCCTGTGACATGATGTGCATGATTGTGCGTTAGGCCTAGTGCAGGGATGTTAGCGTGTGTCGCAGTCATTCCCATTCAGGAGCATGGAGTTGTGTGGCCACTACTGTCCCCAGGGTCATTTTTTCCTAGGTATCATGTGTGTAAGCCGAGAATGTCGACAATCTCTGTGTCTACAGCATAGGTTGTGCTCTGTGCCATTGTCCCCTGCAAACATGTATATTGACGTGAGATGTATTACAAGTGTCCACTGTACAGCCTGACCTGATTTTCCTATTACATACTCACGGTGGCCATTGCCTTTGTGTCTTGTTGCAATCATCTGATGCTGCCCATTTGTACATGATAATTTGCACTGCCGCACCTTGGGTAGTTTGTGTGCAATATAGAAGTTTAGCATCCCATGTGTATTTCACCCTGACTAAGAGATGTACGTGCTTCCTGTGTCTCCATTGATTTGTCTCATGTAGGGGGTGGGTGGTGCGGGCATGTCCGACATGTCAAGACCTGATATCTCCTTGCTAGGACTGGCCAGTGTGTGATGTTTGCCTGGACATACACTCAAGGTGCAGTGTGCCAGTCAGGGTGGGCATGTTCTCAGTATTACCTATGCTGCATGTGCCTCTAGTTCCTGGATTTTGTCCCTGCTCATCCCAATTTCCTGCCACGCTGTGTGGTGCAGATGCAGTGCTGGATTGTCCCCAGGGCCATGCTCCTCAGTCAAAATTCCACATCATTTCATTTGCTATTGTGTCATGCTCTCCATGGATTTTCAATGGCATGGTGGGTCAAAAAACTGTGTCTTGCATGCCCTACATATGTACCTTGTGATGTAGATGTAACTCTTCCTTTGTTTCAGGCTATGCACTGTAACCTACGTAGATTTGACTCACGTGACATATGTATACAGGTGTATGATAACTTCCTGTCTCTTCACCCTGTCCACAGCATCGTCGGGGGACACGGAGGGAGACATGGACACAGACGGCGCGGAGGGACCGAGCACCAGTGCCAGCGGTGACATCAGGGCTGGCACTTTGAGTGGGACAGAGGCGGTGGAGAGTGACCCCGGGGACCTGTCGACTGGCACAACAGACTATGAAGCTGACGGGTCCGAGGATGATCACTCCGAGTGGGCGGTGGCTGCACCACCATCTGACAGCAGCCCTACATCTGGCACCGCCCCCTCCATTGGCATCAGCCGCCTCCCACTTGCTCGTGTCCCTTCCCTACGTGCCCGGTCACCACATGTCTCCTTCCTGCCAGGCACCGCACCCCCTGCCCCTGTCTCCACTGCTGCCGCCAATGCTGAGTCTGTGGACATCCAGCGGCAGTTGCAGATTGGTCAGACTGCGATCCTTAATGTCCTCCATGGCCACAGCCAGGTCCTCAACAACATGGAGGCATACTTGGAGGGCATTCATTCATCGCAGGCTGACCAACGCAACTTGCTGAGGTCCATAGACTCCACACTGACTGCAGCAGTGGGTCTCCTACAGCGCTACGTCCCACCCCCTACCCCTGCTCCTTCCACAATTCCCACTCCCATGCCTGTCCCACATACACCCAGACGTAAGCATGCACCCACCACAACAGACACAGGCACCACACCAGCAGGGAAGGTCCGCCGCACACCTCCTGACACGCACACACAGGGTGCAGTAGGCACACCCACTGGGTCGGGGGGCAAACGTGTGACACGCAGCCAGAGTGGGAGTCCGCATTCCACCCAATCCACTCCCTCCAAATCCCCTCCCCTCAGCTCTCCTGGCCACATCTCCCCCAAAGACTCCTTCATGGCCGCTCTGTCCCTGAGCCCCACAGTGACGCCACCACGCAAGCGATCAAGGAAGTCCTCGGTCAGGGTGGTTGAGTCCCCCCCCTGTCCACACCCTCCCCCAGTGGCACTGCGACCCATCCCTCTGACCCCCCCTCCTTTGGGCCTGTGGTTCCTTCGGGTGCAGGGGAGTCCCTGGAGGACCTTGCTAAGGTGTGCAGCGAGATCCTGGCCTCCGCCTTTGGCCCTGCCCCACCCCCTGTGGTGGAGTCCTCCATCCCTGCACCCACAACGCCTACCCTTCACCCTCCTGTCCCTGCGGTGCCTGTTTCTTCCCCCCCACATGATGCCCTCACCCCTGTGGAAGACGATGGATTGTAACTGTGCAGGCAAGCTAGGGGACACGCATCCCACTGTGTCCCCCATCCAGCTGGGACTCCTGGACTGCCCTATGGCCTTTGTTAAAATTGGACTTACGTCATACTAGTTTTTTTCTCATGCTGAATAAAGCTATTTATTTTTGCCCTTGGAACACTCCTGCATTGCTGGCATTGCTGTTGGTGGGGCTGCTACATGGTTGTGGGTGTTGGTCATGTGTTGGGTGTGTGGGAAATGTAGTAGTGTGCTGCTCATAGGGGGGACCCTGGGATCTGTGTGCCATCACACGGTGTTAGCTACCTTTCTCCATTCATGTAAGCAGTTGCTGCATGTTGCACTTGTCCCAAGGTGCATTCCTTCCTCTGTGTACCCAGACTTCTTCCCTGCAGGGTGTCCCCTGACTTTGGCACAGAGCTGTGTGTCCATTAGCTGGGTGTGTGACGTAGTCCTTCACCTTTGCACATGCATGCTGAGCGATGTCTCCACCTGCATCATTCGTGGCATCCTTGGTAGTCATTGTACTTGTGTATGTGGCCTATTGACATGACTTCATGTGTACATGTTTTCTTTTCTGCGCTATGCATGCGAATACTCCCAGCCTCGAACACATGTGGTACATGTACTGCAGGGTCTTTGTGCACCTGACTGACATTGGTGGGCATGGTATCTGTGACTACTCCACCCTTTGCGTTCCATGGGCACTGCTGGGAGTGATGGGCCCCCACCCCTCCTGTCTCAGGGCACTGATGGGAGGACTCTGCACACACCCCTCCTATGTCTGGGCACTGCTGGGAGTGATAGGCACCCACCCCTCCTGTATCAGGGCACTGCTGGGAGGACTCTGCACACACCCCTCCTGTCTCAGGGCACTGCTGGGAGTGATAGGCACCCACCCCTCCTGTCTCAGGGCACTGCTGGGAGGACTCTGCACACACCCCTCCTGTCTCAGGGCACTGCTGGGAGGACTCTGCCCACACCCCTCCTGTCTCAGGGCACTGCTGGGAGTGATAGGCACCCACCCCTCCTGTCTTAGGGCACTGCTGGGAGGACTCTGCACACACCCCTCCTGTCTCAGGGCACTGCTGGGAGGACTCTGCACCCACCCCTCCTGTCTCAGGGCACTGCTGGGAGGACTCTGCACACACCCCTCCTGTCTCAGGGCACTGCTGGGAGTGATAGGCACCCACCCCTCCTGTCTTAGGGCACTGCTGGGAGGACTCTGCACACACCCCTCCTGTCTCAGGGCACTGCTGGGAGGACTCTGCACCCACCCCTCCTGTCTCAGGGCACTGCTGGGAGGACTCTGCACCCACCCCTCCTGTCTCAGGGCACTGCTGGGAGGACTCTGCACACACCCCTCCTGTCTCAGGGCACTGCTGGGAGTGATAGGCACCCACCCCTCCTGTCTTAGGGCACTGCTGGGAGGACTCTGCACACACCCCTCCTGTCTCAGGGCACTGCTGGGAGGACTCTGCACCCACCCCTCCTGTCTGAGGGCACTGCTGGGAGGACTCTGCACACACCCCTCCTGTCTCAGGGCACTGCTGGGAGGACTCTGCACCCACCCCTCCTGTCTCGGGGCACTGCTGGGAGTGATAGGCACCCACCCCTCCTGTCTCAGGGCACTGCTGGGAGGACTCTGCACCCACCCCTCCTGTCTCAGGGCACTGCTGGGAGTGATAGGCACCCACCACTCCTGTCTTAGGGCACTGCTGGGAGGACTCTGCACACACCCCTCCTGTCTCAGGGCACTGCTGGGAGGACTCTGCACACACCCCTCCTGTCTCAGGGCACTGCTGGGAGTGATAGGCACCCACCCCTCCTGTCTTAGGGCACTGCTGGGAGGACTCTGCACACACCCCTCCTGTCTCAGGGCACTGCTGGGAGGACTCTGCACACACCCCTCCTGTCTCAGGGCACTGCTGGGAGTGATAGGCACCCACCCCTCCTGTCTTAGGGCACTGCTGGGAGGACTCTGCACACACCCCTCCTGTCTCAGGGCACTGTTGGGAAGACTCTGCACACACCCCTCCTGTCTCAGGGCACTGCTGGGAGGACTCTGCACCCACCTCTCCAATTTCACAATATGTACGCTCATGACATACACGGATGTGGATACGCTCCATGCATTCGAGGTGGGGGTACGTGTCTTACTTACACTGTTGGGGTGGGGCTACGCTCCATGCATTCGAGGTGAGGGTACGTGACTTACTTACACTGTTGGGGTGGGGGTACGCTCCATGCATTCGAGGTGAGGGTACGTGTCTTACTTACACTGTTGGGGTGGGGGTACGCTCCATACGTACGCGGGTGTGGGTACGGGTCGTACTTACACTGCTGGGGTGGGGGTACACTCCATATGTACGCGGGTGGGGGTACGAGTCGTACTTACACTGTTGGGGTGGGGGTACGCTCCATACGTACGCGGGTGGGTACGGGTCGTACTTACACTGTTGGGGTGGGGGTGCGCTCCATATGTACGCGGGTGGGTACGGGTCGTACTTACACTGTTGGGGTGGGGGTACGCTCCATACGTACGCGGGTGGGGGGTACGAGTCTTACTTACACTGTTGGGGTGGGGGTACGCTCCATACGTACGCGGGTGGGTACGGGTCGTACTTACACTGTTGGGGTGGGGGTATGCTCCATACGTACGCGGGTGGGTAAGGGTCGTACTTACACTGTTGGGGTGGGGGTACGCTCCATACGTACGCAGGTGTGGGTACGGGTCATACTTACACTGTTGGGGTGGGGGTACGCTCCATACGTACGCGGGTGGGTACGAGTCGTACTTACACTGTTGGGGTGGGGGTGCGCTCCATACGTACGCGGGTGGGTACGGGTCGTACTTGCACTGTTGGGGTGGGGGTACGCTCCATACGTACACGGGTGGGTACGGGTCGTACTTACACTGTTGGGGTGGGGGTACGCTCCATGCATACAGGGTGGGGGTAGGGTCCGTACATATCCGTCCCCACGCTGTGTGATGCTTGTGCGGGCCGTACCCAGGCCTTTGCCACGTGGGTAAGAGCCGTCCCGCCATTGTTGGGGTGACGTGGGTGTGGGCGTGGTTCGACTCGTACCCACGCTCTTCTGGCGTGGGTACGGGACGTACCTGTCTGGTTGTGTTGCCTGTTCGCGTCGTGACGGACTTCCGTTGTGGCGGTCGCTGGATTATCTGGACACGCCCCCACCCCCTCGTAGTGACCAGGGCATGGGAGTCAGGTATGTCCAGGGCATGTGTGCTGTGTGACTTTGGTGGGGGGTTTGTGGCCTGCCCTGGTCCTGCCACCCCCACCCCACCCCACTTTCCCCCCTCCCTTAGTTGTTCTGACCTTCTGCGGCGTCTGCGTCCGAACCTGTAGAGGAGGTCAATTGCTATGAGGGCCGGGATGACTCGTAGGTTCGGGTCCATGTCTGTCCGTCGCGTACTGGTCCTCCTTGTTCGCATCGTCCTGTCGCGTACTGGTCCTCCTTGTTCGCGTCGTCCTGTCTGTCTGTCGCGTACTGGTCCTCCTTGTTCGCGTCGTCCTGTCGCGTACTGGTCCTCCTTGTTCGCGTCGTCCTGTCTGTCCGTCGCGTACTGGTAGTCCTTGTTCGCATCGTCCTGATTTCCCGGCAGTTTTTGGCTGCCGGAAAATATTCAACGTGCGGGATGACGTCGGTGCGAATCGTAATTCGTGGTTCGTGAATGGCAGGCTGCGAGCGTCCCGACGTCAGGTCGGCGCTTTCCCGGATCGCATTTGTAGGTTTATTTTGTTCGGTCGGGGTTTTTTACGATTCGTACGGAAATGGTGTTTCCGTGCGAATCGTAATTCCATGTTTGTAAATTTTGACGACCGGGTACGCGTCGGACGGAGAATATGCTCCGTCCGACGGTTCGTACCCGGTTTTTGCAGGATCGTAATCGGCACCTAAGTGATTTGACCACAATCACAGAATGTTGAGCTGAAGCAGAAACTCCAACCTGGTTCCCCAGTTGCAAAGTCTGCAGCTCTGGAAGTAACACCACATCCTCTCGCCAAGGACCAACATTTAATCAACTGGTCAACTGGATAAAAAAACATGAAGATTACAAATAATTTAAAAGTTCTTTGTCGCTATTTGAAAACTCAGAAAATATGTCCTCATTTTAGTTTTTTAGAGCACTAACCATAATTTTGATGCAAATAAGACTCTCTCATATATGTAATTTCTAAAGGAAATACTCTCGGTATTACAGTTTTGATTACATCAAGATGACGTCAGGCGTTCCACACTTTTGTAATATATATAGAATGTTAGCAATCTAGTTGTTCATTGGGATACTGTTGAGAGGCAGAGGCCAGGGGCACGGACTCTGAAAATTGAAGGCAGGTAGGAGAGTGCAGAGGCAACAATTTGACCACACTGGGCAGGCAGGAAGGGCAGTGGCAGCACAACAGACTATGGAGGGCAGTGGAAAGGGGGGCAGGGGCAACAAACCAACAATACAGGACTGGCAAGAGAGGCTATGGCAATATAATAGACCATTGTGGGCAGAAGGAAGAGGCAGTGGGAGTACAACCATACATGCCAACAGACCCGTTTCAGCCAGGACACGTCCAATGTTTTTAAGCTCAAATGGCCTTTATTTGATCTGTCTCCTGTCTACAATCTCCTCTTTTTCAATGTAACTCAAAGGGGAAAATCAAAACCCCAGTTTGTTTTCAAAATCACCCTCTTACCAAGTTCAAAATGTTCGCAAGTATGGTACATTGAATCATGGTAGGCAGGAGGAATTGGGGTAGGGACATGGACTCGGATAACAGAGGACAGGAGGGACATGGAGAGGTGCACCAAACTGACCCTACAGGGCAGGCATCAGGGTTTGCAGCAGCACAATACACCACACAGCGCATGCGGGACGGGAGTGAAGCACAACAATCCATAGAAAGCAATAGGGAGGGGACAGGACCATGCACATAGACAACAGAGAACAGATGGGAAAGAGGCAATGGTAGCTAGCTGACTATAATGGACAGACAGGAGAGAAAGCTGCAGCATAACAGACCATAAAGGGCAGGAGGGACGGATCAGGGGCATTACAATGGAACAGACAAGTCAGGAGGGAGGGAATAGGGGGTCTGCACATGGAAACCGAGGGCTGGGGGCAAGGTGGCAGGGCAGGAGCAGCAAGATGACCATGGACGTCAGGCAGGATGGGCACTAGAAACAAGACACACCATGGAGAGCAACGATGAGACTATGGTGGCATACACACAGACCATGGAGGGAAGGTGGGAGGGGGTCAGGGGCAGCTAGCTGACCACACAGGGAAGGTGGGATGGGCCATGGCAGCACAGAAGACCATGCATGGCAAGCGGGAGGGTTAGTGGCAGCTTAATGGCTATGATGGGCAAGAAGGAGGGTGCAGGGGCATGCACAACGGACCATGGAGGATAGAAGGGAGGGTCAGGACCTGGGCACAGACAAGAGAGTTCAGGGGAAGGGGCCTCACAACAGACCGCGCGGTGCAGGCAGGAGGAGCAGTTGCAGCACAACAGATCAGGGAGGGCAGAAGGGTGTGGCAGTAAAATGGACCATTGAGGACAGGAGGAAGGGGATAGGGGCATGGCATGTGGACAGGCAGGGTGGAGGTGGCAGGGACAGGTTACAGTCATCTGACAATGCTAGGCAGGTGGGAGGGGAGTGGCAGCTCAACAGAACACTCAGAGTAGATAGGAGTGGCAGGTCCATGGAACATAGTGTGCAAAAAGGATGGAGCAGGGGCATGCACAAAGACATCGGAGGGCAGGGGGAAGGAGAATAGGGGCAGCAAGCTAAGCACAGAGGCTAAGCAGGAGGTCAATGATGGGCAAGAGGACTGGACTGGTACATCATGCTAAATGGAGGGCAGTGGCAGCACATCAGACCATGCATGGCAGGAGGGAGGAGGCTAGTCCATGGATTCAGACAACAGAGGATAGGGAGGAGGTGGATGGGGCAGCAAACTAACTGTTCAGAGAAGGTGGGTATTAGGAACTTTATTGTTTTTAAAATGTGTGTCTGTGCTAACTACTTAAAATATGAACAAGTGTGCAGCATAATCTCACTTTTATTCAGGAAGAAGAGGACGTTTGTGACTGTGACTCCGGGCTCACTTGGCAGAAACACCCCCTGACCCTCCACCCCCATCACAAAATGTAATGCCCGTGAAAAGGGTAGGTGGATGCAGTGGTATATAGAACATAGTCCTGAGAGCACGATTGAAAATGAAAACTAGATGTAGTATATGGTATAAACTATGCACCAAAAAGTGTGATATAAGATGAACCGGGGCGTGAAATATAATATGCAATACATTGTGCACAATGACAGATTCATTGGAGAGCGCGAGATAGCACAGGCACTAGCGCGTGCTATGCGATATGCGCCTTGGAGTGTAATATGCACAGGGCAGTGTTGTGTAACATAACTAGTCTCTAAAGTTGCAATATAAAATATGTGCTGGGGAGTGTAACGTTGCATATGCACTGTGACAAAGATATGGATCCCAGATTGTAATATGTATGGCATAGCGCTGTGCGTTATAACATACACATTGAGGAAGGCACGTTAGATGGGGTAATATAACCCGTGCGAAGGCAAATGTGGCATGACATATTCACGGGGTGGTGTTACAGTGCACATGGGCTAGAGAGTGTCATAGCATACGCACTAGCTGGTGGAATACAACACAGAGGTGTGAGGCAATCGGCGGGCACTGTTGGGTGTAACACAGCATTGGGCTCAGCCAGGAGCACGCTGTGACTCTCAAGTGAGATTTGTCTCCTTTCAAGAGAGTAAAATAAAAAGTATTACACATCCGGCGGTGGATGTGTTTTTTATTAACCGTGAGGGGGGTTTCTTGCATAGTTTGGTCGAATTTTTGTCGAATATCCTTTGAATGGCTTGATGTGCGTGCATATTAAATGTGCCCGACAATAGCTACCCATGTTTGTATAAATAAACGACAAGGGTGTCTACTTGGAGAGTACCCACCAGCGGGGGCGCCGGGATTAGGCACGGTAGGGCATCACACACGTCAGAGCTTCACTAGCTGTGTAAATACATTCCATGTGGATTCATTCTATGCATAGTCGCCTTTTAATGAATATTACGCAAATCGTCATGGTGATAGGTACATACGGTTTGTCCAGCATGTCCTAGGTGTTTCTATAAATATATATATTTTTAAAATAATAAAAAACAAAGGCCGGCCCCGGGGGATGGGGTCCCCGGAGCCATAAGTGGCCTGAGGAGGGGGGCAACGCCGCCTCCTCCTACAGAATTTAAATTAAAAAAAGGCCATGACCCGGGGGTTGGGGTCCCCGGGGCCGATTAAGGCCTTGGGAGGGCCAAATTAATTTTTTTCAACAAAAAAAATTAGGGTGCGGGCCCTGGGGGATGGGGTCCCCAGGGCCAGTAAATTAGAAAAAGAAGGGGGGCCACACAGCCCTCCTTCTTAAAAAAATAAAATAAATAAAAGACCGACATCGCGCTGGAGGCCACGCCCCCTCCTTGCAGCACTCTGCAAACGCGGCCCATGGCCAGTTGTAAGTTGGGGAATTAATTCCCCTTCACTACTGAGGGTCCCTGAGGGCCAACTAGCATAACAGGTATCTCCAGTGTGCGCCAGGGAGCTGCGTTGCAGACAGGTGTTATGAGGCCAAGCCCCTTTTTACACCTCTATGCAACGCAGCTCTGTGGCGCTTACTGGAGGTACCTAGTGGGCTAGTTTGACCCTAGGGACCCTTAGGATTCAAGGGGACTTAATCTCTCAACTTAGAACGGCCACAGGGCGCGTTTACACAGTGGTGAAGGGAGGGGACGGGGCCTGAGGTGACGTGTGCAAACACGCCCTGTGGCGCGTTTTAAGTTGGGGAAATAATTCCCTTTCAATCCTGAGGGACCCTGGGGGCCAACTAGCCCACCAGGTGCTTCCAGTAAGTGCCACTGCTCTGCGTTGCAGAGAGGTGGTGCAGGCCGTGCCCCTTTTTACACCTCTCTGCAGTGGCGCTTACTGGACTTACCTAGTGGTCTAGTTGGACCCTAGGGACCCTCAAGATTCAAGGGGACTTAATCTCCCAACTTAAAACGGCCACAGGGCGTGTTTACACAGTGGGGAAGTGAGGGGACAGGGCCTGAGGTGACGTGTGCAAACACGCCCTGTGGTGCGTTTCAAGAGGTAGTTTTAATCCCCTGCCCTATTATATACTAGAGGCTTACAGAGGAGGTCATGCTGATCACAGGGGGACCCCAACGCATAGTGTTCCCTAGTGTATGTAGGTGTTTTCACTGTATTCTGAGTGTCTTTTAACATAGCACTGGCTCTAGGACAGGTTAGTCATACTCAGTTACCACCAGTATCCGTCTGAAAACGTTGAGGGTACAGGATGATTTTGCAACAAGGCTTCATTCTGCTCTTCTGTTTGTTCTTTCTGCACGTTATCCTTCTTCCTGCACTTTTCTTCGTCTTTGAGGACTTCTGTTGCTTCTTTCTGCAATTCTTTTTTTTCTTTCTGTGCGTTTTTTCTTCTTTCTTCACATGTCCTATCTCTGTAGGCATAGTTAGAAATTAGCATTTAAAAAACCTTTGAAATTCACAGAAAAAAACATAGGTTTCAGGCACGTTATAGTTAGGAATTAGCATTTAAAAAACCTTAGAAATTCACTGAAAAAACCATAGGTTTCAGAGGCGTTATAGTTAGCTGGACTTTTCACTCGTACAAAACCATTGAAATTCCCCTGTTATAGTTAGTTCAGCTAACTATAACTCGTGCGCCCGCAATGCACTGCTGATGACGTCACATATTACATCACTCATGACATAGTCAGTGACATCACTCATGACATTAGAAGGACTCCGAGACCCGGGTGAGTACACAAACAACTCACCTCACATGGGGGGAACGTCATCCACAACCAAACTCACAAACAGGCACGCAACCACCCCAAGCTATCGCATGACTCAACCACACTCCATGAACACGCACATGCCACTGGCGCCACCATGCCCCATGCACCCAGCTGGACAATGTCAAGTCACAGGCCACAGAAAACACCAACACATGACACGGTAAGCCAGATGGCGGGAGTGTGGGCCCCAAAAATCACATAGTGCAAATCAGAAGCAGACAACAATGCCCCCTGCCCATATGGCCTAGGTCACAGCCAGACAAACAGTGTGTCCCCACGCGTACCCCCACCCGCGTATGCATGGAGCGTACCCCCACCCCAACATTCTAAGTACGGAGCGCACCCCAGGCCCCAACATCACCACCTTCACACAACATCGCGCATGTATGAGTCGTACCAAGCCAGACACAAGGACAGCACTGTACAACAAAATGGCCCATGTACACACCGTACACACGCTAAAAACGCACGTACACAACCAGGACAAAGCAAAACAACACAAGAATACACCATTCGAATGGCACAAAGCCACAAAACATGTCCAACAAGCACAAAAACAACACATTCACTGACCTGCAACTGCCAAAATCCAAAACAGAGGCCCAAAACACAACCACTCCTTATAACACACCCACCCAAAGTTCAAACACAGCCACACCCACCAATGGACCAATAAAAAGGGCCCACACACACAAACCATGAGCCCTTGCAACAGACTCACTGCTGCCAGACCCCACAGACAACCTACAGCACCATACTAGAACCTTTACTACACCTTACACTTGCACACCTTCACACACACACCTTCACAAACACCCCCTCATCACATTCACACACACACCTGCACAACCACACCCACACACCCACAACCATCCACACGCACACCCCTCACCATGCCCACTAACAAGAATCCAAAGTTCACTAGCCGAGAGTTGGAGGTCCTTGTCGATGAAATCCTCAGAGTTGAGCCACACCTCTTTGGAACATTGGTCAGACAGACCAGCATTTCAGAAAAAACATCCATGTGGCAGACGATCGTCGATGCTGTGAATGCTGTTGCGGACACCAGAAGGACCAGGCATGAATGCCAAGCCATGTGGTACGATCTGCGGAGGAGGGTCCGAGCCAAAATGACCGACGAACACAACCAGGCCAACGTCACTGGAGGAGGGCCGCCCCGCAGACGCATAGAATACCATCCCTGGGAGGAGAGGGTGATGGCCATACTGCCGGTGGTTGCAGTGGATGGATTAGAAGGACTCCGAGACCCGGGTGAGTACACAAACAACTCACCTCACATGGGGGGAACGTCATCCACAACCAAACTCACAAACAGGCACGCAACCACCCCAAGCTATCGCATGACTCAACCACACTCCATGAACACGCACATGCCACTGGCGCCACCATGCCCCATGCACCCAGCTGGACAATGCCAAGTCACAGGCCACAGAAAACACCAACACATGACACGGTAAGCCAGATGGCGGGAGTGTGGGACCCAAAAATCACATAGTGCAAATCAGAAGCAGACAACAATGCCCCCTGCCCATATGGCCTAGGTCACAGCCAGACAAACAGTGTGTCCCCACACAGGAAAGACTCGCCAGCAAATGGCGGACGCCTTGCATCAACACATGGGGGTGACGGCACGTTCTTGCACATGACAGCAGCTAATGAACAGCCAACACTGTGAAAGAGTGGCAGCACACACCACCACAGCAGCAGTGCAGACACAGACACTACACCCAATGGGTGCCTGGAGATCAGAAACAAACTCACATCAACAATCCAAGGGCCATTCAAAGGTCTGCTAACAGTGTGTGCCCAGGAAGCTGGGCTGAGGTGACAGAGGGTGACACACAGAGGAAGGGAGAGGGGGACAGAGAGGGAGGGAGACACAGGGAGACGGACAGAGGGAGGAGGCTGACACACAGAGGGAGGGAGAGGGGGACAGAGAGGGAGGGAGACACAGGGAGACGGACAGAGGGAGGAGGCTGTCACACAGAGGGAGGGAGAGGGGGACAGAGAGGGAGGGAGACACAGGGAGACGGACAGAGGGAGGAGGCTGACACACAGAGGGAGGGAGAGGGGGACAGAGAGGGAGGGAGACACAGGGAGACGGACAGAGGGAGGAGGCTGACACACAGAGGGAGGGAGAGGGGGACAGAGAGGGAGCGAGAAAGGGACACACAGGGAGAGCAAATCAGCCTTGTGGTGTGTCGTCAGCAGGTGGACTGCGTGCATGTAGACAAGGGTGGCCAGTGCCAGAACCCCCCCTCTTCTCCATGGCAAAACACAGGGCCATGTCACAACCTGTGCACGAGCACAACGACAGCTACCTGCATCATATAAGTGTGTGGAACAACTCCATGTGCACACGTACAGTGCTACACGGAAGGCGCCAATGCATGGCTCGCCACACCTGCCCACTCCACTGCTGACTGCAGTCACAATTGACGCAGCAAGTATAAGACTGTGCCACACATAGGTAAAGTCGCAAAAGCTGTGGCCAAGGGACATACCCATGCACAAGTGCACTGTGAGTGGAATGCAAGACATATCCAAATTCCCAGAGGAAATGTGCCAACTTAGAAACCAATGAAACATGGATGTTGCATGGAACAAAATTAACATTGTCTCTCTCACACACAGGTCAACGTCGTGGATCACCCCCCAACACTGGGGGGGAAGACTCACAGGACCCGGCTCGGCGGGATGACCGAGCCACCGGCAGCGACGACTCTCACCACTCTGTGGACGAACCCGACCCCGACCAACCTGGCCCCTCTGGTGTCCAACGACCTGCAGCACCTGCGTCAGGTACAACTGGGCCAACCACCACCCCCACTCCTGCCACATCCCAGGAGACACCCAGGATCCCTGCCCCAACACCACAATGCAGCCAGGCTGGCCAGGAGGGACACGGTGTACCGGGCACCCAGGAGGAGGCAGGCGACAACGCCAATGCCACCCCTCAGGGGTCCCGGAGACCCGATGTGCCCACAAGGGCAGGCCAGGTGCAAGTGGGCAGGGGTGGTGGGAGTGGAGGACGGCGGAGGCGCGAGCCTGACCGGTTGGCTGGGGAACCGGTATATTCCCATGTCCAAAACATCCTGGACACATACCGGCAGGACACCACGGGCATGGCCCAGGTTGTGTCCATCCTCGAGGAGATCAAGACCCAGCAGGCCCGGCAACATGCGGAGCAACATGCCTGTCTACTGCGACACCAACGGCGGATGGAGGACAGACAGGCTGAGCTCGTGACGGTGTTCACGGGAATTCACAGTACACTCCGTCGGATGGCCGACAACATGGGCAACCCTCCCTGTGCCATCAGGCGTAGAACATCACCACCCACAGGGAGGGATCAGGAGGAGGAGGAGGAGACATCCGACGGAGCATCCCAAACATCGTCGCGGCCTGCTTCTGAGGGTCCCCGCAGGAGGGCGGGTCGTCCACGGAAAAGACCGTGAGGGTCGGCGCAACAGCACCATCTACCAGGTTACCTGGCCTGGCACCTGGCCCACTGGAGCAATAGCAGCACAGCAGCAAAAGACATTCTCTGCCACATGGACTTGCTGGTCACTGTCTGACCAATGTTGACAAACACTGTGGCATGGACTCTGAGGATTTCAAATGGCAAGGACACGAACTCCCCTAGTGAACTTTGGATTCCACACACCCGGAAAGCCCCTCATGTCAAACCCCCCCCCTACCCCAACCAAAATAAAAAGTCACACCATAAAGAGAAGATGCCTACTGATTGCATTATTACCTTACATGTGTCTTGTAAAGTCTAACCATGCCTGAGTTCTCATTTGACTTCAACCATCCACACCCTGGGGCCTGAGTCTGGCACAGGACACACATGGGTCACATTGTATCAGGCAAGACAGACATGGAGCACCATACACAACCGTGATGGGCCCAACCAGCTGAGGGGGTGGCCGCACAACCGCGCCGACAGACATATTGAGTACAGCGACAGCCATGCGCAGAGGTCAGGGATCATGTGGAATGGCCTGTGGGGCACCCAGGTATGTGTGGACAGGTGGTAGAACCATGTCCTGCAAGCTTGAGTCAGGTGGATGCAGAGAATGGTGGCCTGGCCAACGTTGGATGCATGGGGATGGCACATGTCACAATACCCACACAGTCATGGACATCATGCACAATACACAGTCTAATTCCACACAAACAGCTTGCATCTGGCTACTCTACACATAGACACATAGCCACTATCACGGAAAACCATGCCAGACATGCCGGATGCACCGTGGCAACACACCAGCATTGACTGAGAAGAGGCACCTTGGAGGCATAGGGACACCTTTATTAGTCATGTATTCGGGATTGCAGAGGCAACTCGGAGTACACATGAACGGGTCATGTGGAGTAACATGTGGGTCCAACACTGGCACCCCCCTTCTGCAGCACAAATGCGTGATAGCCATGGAACTGGCACACAAGTGTCGGCTAACAGCTAAACACCCCCTGCTGCTCACGGAGAGACTGCCATACACCATTGATCGGCTGATGTGGAAGTTCCACACCATGTCAAGCCAATGCAAACCGTATGTGTCCGAGGGCAGTGTCACACACATTGATGCCATAATCACATTCCACAATCCCATCACTGATGACTGTCAAAAAGTCTGACCATCTATTCAGGTGTACCCAGCTGCATGTAATGTGTACCATGGGGATGCAACATGTCTGCAGAGGAACCAAACACCGACAGGGGCAGTGTGCATACATCGTAAACAACTGCCACACCCAATACACCCCAGATGCATCCCTTACCCTAAGGAGACTTCCAAACTTGTCCGTGCGTGTAACGCTGAGTCAGCACATGATGACGTGTCCATGAGGAATAGCAGTGCCACAACAATGCAACCAGCAGACGGCATGCGCAAGTACCTGGGGATGAGAGACACACAAGAAGTCAGCCACAAAAAGCACAGCCACTTGCATGTGCATGTACTCGACACATGTAAGGATGACAACATGCCAGGTCACAATTATGACTGGGGAAATACACATCACTGCCACCATCACTCCAGTGACACATCCACACACACCTCTGACTCACGTGGCATACATGCAGATGGACACACACATCGCAACACATGCCACACGGGGACTATTGCGTGCACACACAGACACTGGTACTCACCACTAAGCAAAGAAGTCGCGTATGAGCCGAGTCCGGATGTCCTCTTGCGGAACCACATCCTCCACATCACTAGCCCGATTGCCAAGCCCTTCGTCCTCCACGGGTGGATGGTCCTGATCATCTTGATCCAGGATGAGTGGCACAGCTTTCTCAACTGCCATGTTGTGCAGCATGCAGCAGACCATGAAGATTTTGCAGACCTTCGCCGGGGCATATGGGAGGGCGCCGCCGGTCTTGTGGAGGCATCGGAATCGGCTCTTCAGGAGGCCAAATGTCCTCTCTATCACTCGCCTTGTCCAGCCATGGGCGGTGTTGTAGCGGAGCTGGGCCGGCGTGATGGGGTTGCGGAGAGGTGTGATCAGCCATGGCATGTTGGGATAGCCAGCGTCCCCTACATGGAAAGCACATGGACATAAGTAGGACAGGAGAAGCGGTCGTGCTGGAAGTCTACGCAAAATACAGGACAGACAGAGTGTACCCACCAACAACACATGCTCGTTCATTGCGCAGCTGTGTCATCATTTCAGGCACCCTGCTACGCCTCATGATGTAGGCATCGTGTGCTGATCCTGGAAAATGAGCACAGACATGTGAAATCACCATGTTGGACAGACACACCACAAGGGCATTGATGGAGTGGTAGTGCTTGCGATTCCTGTACGCTACCTCCTGTGCCTGTGGTGGTACCAAAGCCACATGTGTCCCATCTATGGACCCAATGACATGGGGCATCCCTCCCAGGGCATAGAATCCACGCTTGACACCAGTCAACATTTCAGGGGTTGGGAAATGGATGAACTCATCCAGATGAAGCAACATGGCCTCTAAGAAATCATGCAGCACACGGCAGAACATGCTCTGGGACATGCCACCAACATGAGCTATGGTATATTGAAAGGTACCCGTGGCAAGAAAGTGTAGGGCTGCCATTACCTTCAGCTTGGGTGTCAGTGCCGTAGGATACCTGTGCAGCGGTTGCAGGTGTGGTGCCAGTCTCGCCGTCAACTCCAGAATCAACGGTTGGGGGAAGCGGTAGCACTGGATACAGTCATTCTCCCGCATGTCAGCCAAGTCCGGAATTGCTCGGGGAAGAGGCGGCGCTCTGCAGTAATTTGGTAGTGACAAGGAAGAGTGAGTGCACTACAACAACAATTTATATGTACTGAGCACATGTTAATCTGTCAATACACATATGCGACATACGGAGTCAGGTATGTGCCACATGCCCTGGACACGTATGGCTGGCAGGTGACACTCCTACCAAGACCCAGCTACACACGGAGATTGTGAACCTCCACATGCCATGGCATGGGATTAGCTGTGTCCCAGTGTAAGTGAACAGCCAGACGCAACACAGGAGTGACATACATCCACACATCAGCAGAAGTAGGGTGTCGATTGCAGAGACTGGTAGCGGAACACTAGAGCCACAGGTCACATGACATTACACTAGGACAGCCCACACACCTTGCCATGAAGGTGTACATGTGATGACTCACCACACATTCATAGAGAGGATGCAGACATATCCTTGTTACGCTACTCTGTGTCCCATGCATACATACGCACCTCACATCCGATACCACATGTGGCCTGGTGTGCGGAACAGTGTGCCATGTCCATCTACACACAGACACATGTTGGTTGCTGCAACAGCTGATACTTTTGAGGGAGCTCCAACATCAACCTAATGGGAACCCCCCACACATACATGACATAGTCACATCGTGCACCGTGGGTAGTGACATGTCTGGTGTGGTAACCCCTGTACCGGGCATCAGGGGACACTTGCGTGTGTTGTTGACCGTGCCATGCCAGTGACGCTCATCCCAAGTGTGCAGTACGACATGCACACATGTCAAAGGAGTCAAGGGCATGCCTGGCACACATTGCACCGTCACACATAACATCTGTACACATCTCATCATACATCTGGTGCCTTCTCCACTCAGGAGTAATGTGCCACATCACAGCCTTTCACACCTGTGCCCCACACATGTAGTACTGCCCAGACAATGCCTTGATGTCCATCCATGGACAAGTATGTCAGCCCTATTCCTTCCTGTGTGCTGCCTGTCACCACTGTGATGTGTGAAAGGCACCGTACTTTCGCTAAGAGGGCCTGTGTACGTTCCCTATCACTATGGGAGTGCTGCCGTATGTGTACCCATAGTGATAGTGAGCGTACGCACGCGTGTACGGTCCGTCACACTATGGGTGTTCTCGCGTATGCGTACTCATAGTGATAGTGAGCGTACAGGCATGTGTACGGTCCGTATCACTATGGGTGTTCTCGCGTATGCGTACTCATAGTGGTACGGACCGTACACACGCCTGTACGCTCACTATCACTATGGGTGTTCTCGCGTATGCGTATTCATAGTGGTACGGACCGTACACACGCCTGTACGCTCACTATCACTATGGGTGTTCTCGCATATGCGTACTCATAGTGATAGTGAGCGTACAGGCGTGTGTACGGTCCATACCACTATGAGTACGCATACACGAGAACACCCATAGTGATAGTGAGCGTACAGGCGTGTGTACGGTCCGTACCACTATGAGTACGCATACGCGAGAACACCCATAGTGATAGTGAGCGTACAGGCATGTGTACGGTCCGTACCAATATGAGTACGCATACGCGAGAACACCCATAGTGATACGGACCGTACACACGCCTGTACGCTCACTATCACTATGGGTGTTCTCGCGTATGCGTACTCATAGTGGTACGGACCGTACACACACCTGTACGCTCACTATCACTATGAGTACGCATACGCGAGAACACCCATAGTGATAGTGAGCGTACAGGCGTGTGTACGGTCCGTACCACTATGAGTACGCATACGCGAGAACACCCATAGTGAGACGGACCGTACACACACCTGTACGGGCCGTTGATATGCATTTGGGGTGCCCTAGGGCCCCGGAACGCACTGTACCTGTGTGTGAAGCTCCAAATTACATAGGGGACACATGAGGGACAAGTATAAAGGCCTACATGCATGCTGGTTGTCATGGAGACCAAGTTTAAAGTTTGAATTTTTTGAAGCAGGTGCACAGCAGTAGTCAGTTTGAATGAATCTACTTTGTTGCAATGTGCTTCTGGAGTTGACATCATGCTGAAGAAAAAAAACACAATAAGAACCCACTGACTGTGCTAGGTTTGAAGGGATTGGAGGAAACATAGGATGCAAATGTGAGTGACCAATCACTCTGTACTCCTGTGCATGAAACAGGCCAGCAAGGCAGATATAAGGCAGCCAGGTCCCATGAGGGAGCACTTGCCTGCACATCTTTGTATTCCACGACCCAGCTGCTGCTACTGATTCCCTGGAACCATGTCAAGGTCTGTGGAGAGGTCACAGCCTTTCACCCTGGAGGAGAACCTGGCTTTGCTGGATGTGATCCTCCCACAGTACCCCATGCTGTATGGGCGACCAGGGTATCAGGTGAGTGCAGAGTCCACTAGCACAGACTGTGTCCCTTTTTTGTGAGTGTGACTTTTGGCATTGTGTCCAGGTGTGGCACACATGCTATGTACTGTAGGGGGGGTCCCGGGGGGGAATGCCTGATGTCTCCCAGCCAGTGCATGCAGTGGTGCATGTCTGCCGTCCTCACTTGCATTGTGTTTACTGTGACAATCACTGCATGGTGCATGCCACATTCTGCCTGTCTTGTCCTCCTGGGAATGTAGCCTCTACAGTCCTCATGTGATTATGTGGTCAGCCCAGTGTGACAGGTGACTGTACCCACAGATGGCTGTTAGTTCTGTGTACCTGTGCTGAGAGTGTCCACATGATGTGTTCGTACCCTGGACATCGGGGTGTGTGTAAGTCCCCTGTCATGTGGGTGGGTGCATATGTGGAGTGTAGCACCCGGGCTGCATGAGGGATGGATATACCCTGCCCATCTGATGTGAGCAGGGAGCAGTGCTGTGTGTCTGACGTGCAGAGCCAGCCCCACACCTGTGAGCCCCCCCCCGTCTAGTGGCACATGTGCAGAGTGAGTTTTGTCGCTGCATTTGGCAATGGCAGGTGAATGTCCTGTGCCTGTGTGTGTCTGTGTACTCTGCTGCGGTAGCGTCAGTGGCCTGTGGCATGTGACTGCTTAGAGGTGCTGCACATTATCCTGGTGTAGCTTGTGATGCACAGTGTGAGCCTGGATCATTGATTGTGTAGTTGCCGTCATTCCACCTGTGTACTTTCAATGGCACGTACTGCTTTTGCCCTTCCCCAGAGGATTTTGTCCCTATGACAAAGGTGCAATGCGTTGGATGCATACTATGCCTTGTTGTAAACAGCAAATTTGTTCTAATATGTCTCTCTGTGACATGTACCTGGTGTATTGATGTAGTGTCACTTGTTCATCCTCACAGGTAGGCGCCTCTGCCAAGAAGCAGATATGGCTGACCGCCGTCAGTGCCGTAAGGAGTGCGGATGGTCGCAAGCGGCGCCTGGCCAAGGTGAGGAAACGCTGGCAGGATATCCGGTGCTGGACACGGAGGATCGCACGGGTCCTGCTGGGGGACTCACCTGAGACCCATAAGAACCGCGGGCGCCGCCGTCTGACCCACATCCACAAGCGTGTGCTGGTGGTGGTATTTCCAGACTTGGAGAGGCGCTTACAGGAGAAGCAGCAGCAGGAAGGGGGTAGGTACATGTGTGTTTGTTGTGTGTCACCAGCATTTGTAAGTGCACAGTTGCATGGATACACTGCCAGGGTTTAAAGGTGCTGTGCAGATCCAGTTACCCACAGTATAGCTGTGCTCTCCTGCCTCCCTTCCCCTCCTTGCAATGTGTTCCCTGGTCTGTGTGTAGTCACTCCTTCACAAGGTAATGTAGGCTGGCGCTTTCTCCACGTGAACTATGCCTGTAGCATCATGTGTGGGGGTGGTGTGTAACAGGTTTTGGGACCTTGCCTGTGCCCTGTCCAGTTCAGTACATGTGGGTTCCATGTCAGTTGGCACTGATGCTGAGTCCAGACATGGGAGTTAGTCTCTCAAGTGTCATGCCTTACAGCGCGCATGTCCTATGTTGTGACCTGTGACATGGTGTGCATGAGTGTGCGATACGCATAGTGCAGGGATGGTGGCGTGTGTTGCAGTCATTCCCATTCAGGACCATGGAGTTGTGTGGCCACTACTGTCCCCTGGGGCATATTTTCCTAGGTGTCATGTGTGTCATCACAAAACGTGGACACTCTCAGTGTCTACAGCATAGGTTGTGCTCTGTGCCATTGTCCCCTAGCACCATGTATATTGACGTGAAATGTAGTACAAGTGTCCACTGTACAGCCTGACCTGATTTTCCTTGTTCATAGTCACAGTGGCCAGTGCCTGTGTGTCTTGTTACAATCATCTGATGATGGCCATTTGTACATGATTATTTGGACAGGCGCACCGTGGGTATTTGGCGTCCAATCTTGCATTTATGCAGCCCCTGTGTATTTCACCCAGACTAAGAGATGTAAGTGCCACCTGTGTCTCAACAAATTGTCTCATGTTGGGGGTGGTTGGTGCGGGCCAAGCCTACATGTCAAAACCAGAATTCTCCTTGCTAGGTCTGGCCAGTGTGTGATGTTTGTCTGGACATACATTCAAGGTGCAGTGAGCCAGTCATGGTGGGCATGTTTTCAGTATTACCTATGCAGCATGTGCCTCAAGTTCATGGATATGGTCCCTCCTCATCCCTATTTTCGGCAACGCTGTGTGGTGCAGATGCAGTGCTGGATTGTCCCCAGGGCCTGGCTCCTATGTCAAACTCCATTTCATGTAATTTGCTATTGTGTCATGCTCTCCATGGATTTTCATTGGCATGATGGGTCAACCAACTGTGTGTTGCATGCCCTACATCTGTACCTTGTTTTGTAGATGTTACTGATCTTTCTTTGCAGGCTATGCACTGTAACCTATGTAGATTGGACTCATGTGACATATGTATACAGGTGTGTGATTAATTGCTGTCTCTTCACCTTGCCCACAGCATCGTCGGGGGACACGGAGGGAGACATGAGCACAGACGGAGCGGAGGGACCGAGCACCAGTGCCAGCGTTGACATCGTGGCTGGCACATTGAGTGGTACTGAGGCGGAGGAGAGTGAGGCCGAGGACCTGTCCACTGGCAAGACAGAATATGAAGCTGACGGGTCCGAGGATGATCTCTCCGAGTGGGCGGAGGCTGCACCAGCAGCTGAGAGCGGCACAACATCGCACCCCCGCCCCCTCCATTGCCATCAGCTGCCTCCCACTTGCTCGTGTCCCTTCCCAGCATGCCCGGTCACCACATGTCTCCTTCCTGCCAGGCACCGCACCCCTGCCCCTGTCTCCACTGCTGCCGCCAATGCCGAGTCTGTGGACATCCAGCGGCAGTTGCAGGTTGGTCAGGCTGCGATCCTTAATGTCCTCCATGGCCACAGCCAAGTGCTGCACAACATGGAGGCATACTTGGAGGGCATTTTTTCATCGCAGGCTGACCAACGCCAGTTGCTGAGGTCCATAGACTCGACACTGACTGCAGCAGTGGGTCTCCTGCAGCGCTACGTCCCACCCCCTACCCCTGCCCCATCCACACTTCCCACTCCCGTGCCTGTCCCACGTACACCCAGACGTCAGCATGCACCCACCACAACAGACACAGGCACCACACCAGCAGGGAAGGTCATACGCACACCTCCTGGCACGCACACACAGGGTGAAGTAGGCACACCCACTGGGTTGGGGGGCAAATGTAAGTCATGCAGCCAGAGTGGGAGTCCGCATTCCACCCAATCCACTCCCTCCAAATCCCCTCCCCTCAGCTCTCCTGGCCACATATCCGGCAAGGACTCCTTCATGGCCGCTCTGTCCCTGAGCCCCACTGTGACACCACCCCGCAAGCGGTCAAGGGAGTCCCCGGTCAGGGTGGTTGAGTCCCCCCCTGTCCACACCCTCCCCCAGTGGCGCTGCGACCCATCCCTCTGCCCCCCCCCCCTCCTTGGGGCCTGTGGTTCCTTCAGGTGCAGGGGAGACGCTGGAGGACGTTGCTAAGGTGTGCAGTGACATCCTGGCCTCCGCCTTTGGCCCTGCCCCACCCCCTGTGGTGGAGTCCTCCATCCCTGCACCCACGACGCCTACCCTTCACCCTCATGTCCCTGCGATGCCTTTTCCTTCCCCCCCACATGATGCCCTCCCCGCTGTGGAAGACGAAGGAGTCTGACTGTGCAGGCAAGCTAGGGGACACCCGTCCCACTGTGTCCCCCATCCGGCTGTGACTCATGGACTGCCCTATGGGCTTTGTAAATATTGAACTTGTTCCACACACACATTATTTGGAAATGCTGAATAAAGCCTTTATTTTTTCCTTAGAACACTACTGCTTTTGTGGTGTTGCTGTTGGTGGGGCTGCAACATGATTTTGGGTGGTGATCATGTGTTGGGTGTGTGGGAAATCTAGTAGTGTGCTGGTCATAGGGGGGACCCTGGTATCTGTGTGCCATCACAAGGTGTTAGCTAGGTTTCTCTGTTCATGTAAGCAGTTACAGCATGGTGAAAATGTCCCAATGTGTATTCCTTCCTCTGTGTACCCTGACATCTTCCCTGCAGGGTGTTCCCAATATTTAGCGCTGAGCTGTGTGTACATTAGCTGGGTGTGTGACGGACCCCTTCAACTTTGGCCATGCATGCAGAGCGATGTCTACACCTGCATCATTCGTGGCATCCTTGGTGATCACTGTACTTCTGTATGTAGTCTGTTGACATGACTTCATGTGGACATGTTCCCTTTTAGGCTGTATGCATGTGTGTACTCCCAGCCTCGCACACATGTGTTACATGTACTGCAGGGTCTTTGTGCACCTGACTGACATTTGTGGCAATTGGATCTGTGGGTACTCCACCCTTATTTCTTTCCATGGGCAATGCTGGGGGCCTCTGCACCCAACCCTCCTGTCTCTGGGCACTGCTGGGAGGACTCTGCACACACCCCTCCTGTCTCTAGGCACTGCTGGGAGGACTCTGCACACACCCCTCCTGTCTCTGGGCACTGCTGGGAGGACTCTGCACCCACCCCTCCTGTCTCTGGGCACTGCTGGGAGGACTCTGCACCCACCCCTCCTGTGTCTGGGCACTGCTGGGAGGACTCTGCACACACCCCTCCTGTCTCTGGGCACTGCTGGGAGGACTCTGCACACACCCCTCCTGTCTCTGGGCACTGCTGAGAGGACTCTGCACACACCCCTCCTGTGTCTGGGCACTGCTGGGAGGACTCTGCACACACCCCTCCTGTCTCTGGGCACTGCTGGGAGGACTCTGCACCCACCCCTCCTGTGTCTGGGCACTGCTGGGAGTGATAGGCACCCACCCGTCCTGTCTCTGGGCACTGCTGGGAGGACTCTGCACACACCCCTCCTGTCTCTGGGCACTGCTGGGAGGACTCTGCACACACCCCTCCTGTCTCTGGGCACTGCTGGGAGGACTCTGCACCCACCCCTCCTGTCTCTGGGCACTGCTGGGAGGACTCTGCACCCACCCCTCCTGTCTCTGGGCACTGCTGGGAGGACTCTGCACACACACCTCCTGTCTCTGGGCACTGCTGGAAGGACTCTGCACACACCCCTCCTGTCTCTGGGCACTGCTGGGAGGACTCTGCACCCACCCCTCCTGTGTCTGGGCACTGCTGGGAGTGATAGGCACCCACCCCTCCTGTGTCTGGGCACTGCTGGGAGTGATAGGCACCCACCCCTCCTGTCTCTGGGCACTGCTGGGAGGACTCTGCACACACCCTCCTGTCTCTGGGCACTGCTGGGAGGACTCTGCACACACCCCTCCTGTCTCTGGGCACTGCTGGGAGTGATAGGCACCCACCCCTCCTGTGTCTGGGCACTGCTGGGAGTGATAGGCACCCACCCCTCCTGTCTCTGGGCACTGCTGGGAGGACTCTGCACACACCCCTCCTGTCTCTGGGCACTGCTGGGAGGACTCTGCACACACCCCTCCTGTCTCTGGGCACTGCTGGGAGTGATAGGCACCCACCCCTCCTGTGTCTGGGCACTGCTGGGAGGACTCTGCACACACCCCTCCTGTCTCTGGGCCACTGCTGGGAGGACTCTGCACCCACCCCTCCTGTCTCTGGGCACTGCTGGGAGGACTCTGCACCCACCCCTCCTGTCTCTGGGCACTGCTGGGAGGACTCTGCACACACCCTTCCTGTCTCTGGGCACTGCTGGGAGGACTCTGCACACACCCCTCCTGTGTCTGGGCACTGCTGGGAGGACTCTGCACCCACCCTCCTGTGTCTGGGCACTGCTGGGAGTGATAGGCATCCACCCCTCCTGGGCACTGCTGGGAGTGATAGGCACCCACCCCTCCTGTCTCTGGGCACTGCTGGGAGGACTCTGCACACACCCCTCCTGTCTCTGGGCACTGCTGAGAGGACTCTGCACCCACCCCTCCTGTCTCTGGGCACTGCTGGGAGGACTCTGCACCCACCCCTCCTGTCTCTGGGCACTGCTGGGAGGACTCTGCACACACCCCTCCTGTCTCTGGGCACTGCTGGGAGGACTCTGCACACACCCCTCCTGTCTCTGGGCACTGCTGGAGTGATAGGCACCCACCCCTCCTGTGTCTGGGCACTGCTGGGAGTGATAGGCACCCACCCCTCTGTCTCTGGGCACTGCTGGGAGACTCTGCACACACCCTCCTGTCTCTGGGCACTGCTGGGAGGACTCTGCACCCACCCCTCCTGTCTCTGGGCACTGCTGGGAGGACTCTGCACCCACCCCTCCTGTCTCTGGGCACTGCTGGGAGGACTCTGCACCACACCCCTCCTGTCTCTGGGCACTGCTGGGAGGACTCTGCACACACCTCTCCTGTGTCCTGGGCACTGCTGGGAGGACTCTGAACCCACCCCTCCTGTGTCTGGGCACTGCTGGGAGTGATAGGGCCCCACCCCTCCTGTGTCTGGGCACTGCTGGGAGTGATAGGCACCCACCCCTCCTGTCTCTGGCCACTGCTGGGAGGACTCTGCACACACCCCTCCTATCTCTGGGCACTGCTGGGAGGACTCTGCACCCACCCCTCCTGTCTCTGGGCACTGCTGGGAGACTCTGCACCCACCCCTCCTGTCTCTGGGCACTGCTGGGAGGACTCTGCACACACCCCTCCTGTCGGCACTGCTGGGAGGACTCTGCACACACCCCTCCTGTCTCTGGGCACTGCTGGGAGGACTCTGCACCCACCCCTCCTGTGTCTGGGCACTGCTGGGAGGACTCTGCACACACCCCTCCTGTCTCTGGGCACTGCTGGGAGGACTCTGCACACACCCCTCCTGTGTCTGGGCACTGCTGGGAGGACTCTGCACACACACCTCCTGTCTCTGGGCACTGCTGGGAGGACTCTGCACCCACCCCTCCTGTGTCTGGGCACTGCTGGGAGTGATAGGCACCCACCCCTCCTGTGTCTGGGCACTGCTGGGAGTGATAGGCACCCACCCCTCCTGTCTCTGGGCACTGCTGGGAGGACTCTGCACACACCCCTCCTGTCTCTGGGCACTGCTGGGAGGACTCTGCACACACCCCTCCTGTCTCTGGGCACTGCTGGGAGGACTCTGCACCCACCCCTCCTGTCTCTGGGCACTGCTGGGAGGACTCTGCACCCACCCCTCCTGTCTCTGGGCACTGCTGGGAGGACTCTGCACACACCCCTCCTGTCTCTGGGCACTGCTGGGAGGACTCTGCACACACCCCTCCTGTCTCTGGGCACTGCTGGGAGGACTCTGCACCCACCCCTCCTGTGTCTGGGCACTGCTGGGAGGACTCTGCACACACCCCTCCTGTCTCTGGGCACTGCTGGGAGGACTCTGCACACACCCCTCCTGTGTCTGGGCACTGCTGGGAGGACTCTGCACACACCCCTCCTGTCTCTGGGCACTGCTGGGAGGACTCTGCACCCACCCCTCCTGTGTCTGGGCACTGCTGGGAGTGATAGGCACCCACCCCTCCTGTGTCTGGGCACTGCTGGGAGTGATAGGCACCCACCCCTCCTGTCTCTGTGCACTGCTGGGAGGACTCTGCACACACCCCTCCTGTCTTTGCGCACTGCTGGGAGGACTCTGCACCCACCCCTCCAGTCTCTGGGCACTGCTGGGAGGACTCTGCACACACCCCTCCTGTCTCTGGGCACTTCTGGGAGTGATAGGCACCCACCCCTCCTGTCTCTGGGCACTGCTGGGAGGACTCTGCACACACCCCTCCTGTCTCTGGGCACTGCTGGGAGGACTCTGCACCCACCCCTCCTATTTCACGATATGTACGCTTAGAACATACACGGGTGTAGGTTCGCTCCATGCACACGAGGTGGGGGTACGTGTCGTACATACACGGTTGGGGTGGGGGTACGCTCCATACATACGCGGGTGAGGGTACGGGTCGTACTTACACTGTTGTGGTTGGGGGTACGCTCCATGCATACAGGGTGGGGGTACGGTCCGTACATATGCGTCCCCACGCTATGTGATGCTTGTGCGGGCCGTACCCAGGCCTTTGCCACGTGGGTACAGCCATCCCGCTATTGTTGGGATGACGTAGGTGTGGGTGGGGTACGACTCGTACCCACGCTCTTAAGGCGTGGGTACGGGACGTACCTGTATTGTTGTGTTGCCGGTTCGCGTCGTCAAGCACTTCCGTTGTGGCGGTCGCTGGCTTTGCTGGACACGCCCCCACCCCCTCGTAGTGACCAGGGCCTGGGGGTCAGGTATGTCCAGGGCATGTGTGCTGTGTTACTTTGGTGGGGGTTTTGTGGCCTGCCCCTGGTCCTGCCCCCCCCCTTCCCCCCTCCCTTTGTTGTTCTGACCTTCTGCGGCGTCTGCGGCCGAACCTGTAGAGGAGGTCGACTGCTATGAGGGCCGGGATGACACGTAGGTTCGGGTCCATGTCTCCTTGTTCGCGTCGTCCTGATTTCCCGGCAGTTTTTGGCAGCCGGAAAATATTCACCGTGCGGGATGACGTCAGTGCGAATCGTGATTCCTGGTTCGTGAATGGCAGGCTGCGTGCGTCCCGACATCACGTCGGCGCTTT